>NC_058086.1:79330314-81734505 GCF_014858855.1 Bufo gargarizans | reverse complement strand
AACGTAGCAGTTTATTGCAGCAATAATTAATATAAAAACACATGTAGAAATAAAATACAATAATAAAAATACAATTAAATCATACACATGATCGCAGGTAGTGTGCACACTGGTGCAGACTGCATGGGGTATAAAGATGTCTGTTCCTTCAACTGATTAACTTGTAAATTTTTCTTTTTACAAGTTAATCAGTTGAAGGAACAGACATCTTTATACCCCATGCAGTCTGCACCAGTGTGCACACTACCTGCGATCATGTGTATGATTTAATAGTATTTTTATTATTGTATTTTATTTCTACATGTGTTTTTATATTAATTATTGCTGCAATAAACTGCTACGTTCTGTGCGACCCACATAATTGAGTGCCAGTCTCACACTATTTTAATTTAAATTCCCTCATACTGATTGGGTGATTCGTTGTTTTTTTTTTTTTTTTTTTAGTTTTTTAGTTTCAAAATATTTTTATTCTGAATCATGAGCAGAAAATACAAAAGATACATAAACCCCAGACTGGGGTACTTGCCATACAGCCAAAAATGAAAACACAGTTAAGTACCATCAATATAGGGGGAGGAAGGGGGGAGGGAAAGGAAAAGTAAGACGGTAGGTAAGTAGTGGGAAGGGGTAGGGGGGGGAAGAAAAACCTACGACCCGGATACGAATACTGTATATAAATACTGTATAGCCCTAAGCACTATTAGGACGAAAAGCCTCTAAATTTTTTCCATGGGGACCATGTGGCTTCAAACACATGTGATCTCTTGGTTTCCCACCCAGCAATTTGCTCCAATCTGTAGAGCGCATCACATTTCGCAGTCCACTGGGAGATAGAAGGGGCCCTGCTACTCTTCCAGTTAAAGGCTATGAGAACCCTAGCAGCGGCTAATAGTTGACCCAGCAAAGCGATGATATGTCTATTCCCTTTAAAGTCACCCATCAACCCCAACAGACACCCTTTAGCTGAAGGTAAAAACTGCATCCCACTAATCTGTGAACATATAGTACATATCCTTTTCCAGTACTTGACAATATCAGGACACGTCCACCATATATGCACTAGCGAACCTTCTGCGTTAAGACATCTCCAACATCTGGAGTCACATTCTGGGTATATAAGATGCAATCTACGGGGTGTGAAGTACCATCTTGTAATCACCTTGTAAAGGTTCTCCTGCAATTTGACACATCTAGATACCTTTGGTGTGATTGAGCATATCTGTCTCACCTATCTATCTGAGAACTGTATATCTAGATCTTTCTCCCATTTGCTAATGAAACCATATGTGTCAGGTCTGATCTGGGAGACCAACACAGCATATAGCCGCGAGACTTTTTTCAAAGGAGGGACCTTAGCGAGGACCATTTGCTCAAATTGAGTTGTGGAGGCTGACGCGGAAATTTTCTTTTTTCCCAAATACTGTTTAATGTATAATTTGTGAATAAACTATAACTTTTGTAATTTAGGATGGCTGTCCCAACCCTCTATTAAATGACCTGTCGGATCCAATAGGTCAACCAATTGAAATGACAACTCCGTAAGATCACCTGGCAAAGTAGAGCCAAATAGATCTCCAGAACTCCATAGGATGTCTCTAATCTGAAGCACCGGCGACACCTCGTGGCTTGAAAGTAGCACCCCCGACAGATCGGAGCGCCACAGGTTCAAAGTGTTCTTTGTCGTGAGGCTAAGTGTTCTAATCTGCTGAGGCATATCTCTAGGGGGAGAGAGAAGAAATGATCACAGAGGGAGTTTCCTATCACCGGCTTCGGCTAGGATGTCAAGTCTATTTTCCGGGCCTCTAATCCATTCCAAGCATCTCATCCCTTGAATCGCCCTATAATATTCTGCCATATCCGGCAACCCCATCCCCCCCATCCTATTAGGCTGAATCATCGTCGCATGTGGAATACGAGGTCTGGATTTTTTCCAAAGAAATCTGGAAAAACATTGTCTCAGCTGGACAAAAAAGGATTTTGGCAAGTGAATTGGGAGTACTAGCATGTGATACAGGATTTTGGGGACTAACACCGATTTTATCAATGTGCGTCTTCCAAACCACGAGGTGAAGGGAATACACCACGCATCAATAGTGGCTGATATTGATCTATGGAGATTACTGAAATTCTCCTCAAATAGTGCTTCAGGATCCGAGGTCAAGTTTACTCCTAAAAATTTTATAGAACGTGTTGTCCAGCCATATGCATATTGCCTTTCCAGTGTCATCTGTAAGTCACTACCAGCCGTAACATTTAAAGCTTGGGATTTCGAGGGATTGATAAGGAAATTAGACAAATTCCCAAACCTCTGGAATAGCTCCTGTACTGCAGGAAACGCCTCCAAAGGATTGGTTATTATGACCAAAAGGTCATCGGCGAAAGCCGCCAACTGGTGAGAGGTATTTCCCACCCTCATACCCTGGATTCTATCCTCCTGACGGATCGCCTGAAATAAGCATTCCACCACAAGGATAAAGAGCAGGGGAGACAAGGGGCATCCTTGCCGTGTGCCGTTGCCAATGGTAAAGCTGGGAGATAGGGTGCCGTTAACCATCACTCTAGCCGTGGGGGAAGCATACATAGCCATTGTGGCAGCAATGAACTGGGGCAGAATCCCAAACTTAGCCAAGGCCAGACGCATAAAAAGCCAATCAATACGATCAAACGCTTTTTCTGCGTCTGTCCCCAGGAGAACCAAAGGAATGGATTTCTCCCTAGCTTGATGTATAACATTCACAATCCTAACAGTGTTCATCCTTCCTTCCCTGCCAGCCACAAAACCCACCTGTTCAGCATTAATTAAATTGGGTAAGAAAGGTTGCAACCTAAGAGCTAGCATCTTGGCATATAGCTTCAGGTCTGCATTCAAAAGCGAGATAGGCCTGTAGCTGGCGCAGGAGGAAGGATCCTTACCCTCTTTTGGCAAGATAGTTATAAGGGCCGACAACATTTGTGATGGTAGCGGATTACCCTTGTACACCTCATTGTATACAGCCAGCATCCTAGGTAGCAACAATGTTGAGAAAGTAGCATAGTAACCCGCAGTTAATCCTTCTGGCCCAGGACACTTATGTCTAGGGACCGTATTTAGTGCCTTATTCAATTCCAGCAACGTGAATGGTTGAGCCAGGGACAGGGCTTGAACATGGGAAATGACCGGGAGGCGTAACTCTGATAGCCACTTTTGAATGTCTACTGCTCTTCCAGCAATGTCCGCTTCGCTATCATTCTTCCTAAGATTATATAGGGAGCTATAATAATTGCAAAACTGTTTTGCTATAAGATCAGTAGACATAAGAGTTTTAGCTGAGGCATCCTTAATAGAGTGTATATACGATTTGACTCTACGTTTTTTCAAGCTTGACATCATAAACTTCGATGCCTTGTCCCCATGTGCGTAGTATTTGAACTGCGCCGACAAATAAAGTTTGGCCACCCGGTTATTCAGCACATTCTTAAGCTCTGCCCTCAATTTATTTAGTCTATCTAGGACTTCCGGCGTCATCCGTTTCTTATGCAATACTTCCAGTTTTTGAATCTGGTCCTGCAACAACACAATAGAGGCTTCCCTCTTCTTTTTTATATGTGCATTCAATGCAATGAAATGCCCTCTCACAACTGCCTTGTGGGCCTCCCAGACCAGACCCGGCGACATATCCTCCGTCTCATTTAAACTGAAGTATTCTTCCAAATGTCTACTGATGCCTTTAATATATTCCTGTTTGCTCAACAAGGTCTCATCCAATCTCCAAGTGAACTGCGTTCTGGGTAGGGACTTAATCCTCATTGTCAGATATACCGGAGCATGATCCGACAGCAGGATATTGCCTATTGACGTTTGAGAGCAATCACCCAAAGACCCTGGGGTGACAAACATGTAATCCAACCTCTGGTAGGACACATGTGCCACTGAATAGTAGGTATAATCCTTTGAAGTAGGGTTCATAGCCCTCCATACATCCACTAAACCTAAGTCAGCTAACTTTTTCTTAATTCTCCTGATGGTAACCTGGGACATTGCCGAGGAGCCTGTTGATGTGTCTAGCTGGGGATTTAAAACCACATTAATATCTCCTCCTACCACTACAGTACCTTCAGCGAATTCCTGCAGTTTAGTCAATGTTTTTTCCATCCATATTGCCTGAGCTACGTTGGGGGCATACAAATTGCCTATAGTGATTTTCTGATTACCTAATGACCCTTTCAAAAACAAATATCGACCTTCTTCTTCATCTTGGAGGGTTGAATGCACCACCAGCGGCACATTTTTGTGAATCGCTATAGAAACCCCTTTTGAGGCTCCAGAAGAGGATGTACCATGGAACCATTGATTGTATATCATATGAGAAAGGCGCGGAACATGGTCTCTCTTAAAATGGGTTTCTTGCAAGAGAGCAATGCTCACTTTTTTCCTGTTAAGAAGCTGACAAATTTGAGTACGTTTGGGTGGTGCATTCAATCCTCTCACATTATAGGTACATATTTTTAATTCAGCCATAGTTTACCCATGGTAATCTTCTCTCGTTCATAATACCTCGAGCCGGTAAACCTACTGGTTATTGCCTGGGGCGTAGGAGGGAGGGGAAGAAAAGGGAGGAAAAAGGAGAACTGGGGATCACAAAACATATAAAACACATTGAGATTTCCAGAGATAAAACCTCAAAAACCCACTGTCTGCTCCCAACAGTACATTTGGAATTAAGCAACGCTACTGTGGGCATCTATAGGGGGTAGAGAGGACCAAGAAACGGGTCCTATGTGTGAATAACGAGTATCATGACATAAATGGTAAAACCTAGTCATAAAATCAAAAAACCATAGTGAAGTCACCTTAGTGAAATCACCCTTCAGCCGACCGGAAGAGAGCGCATGTAAGGCGGCGCTCTCACTGCCGCACCATAGCTACAAATTCCTTTCTAACTGGGAAGGGTTAAACTTTAGGAGTAACTGCACTCCTAATTGATCAATACAACAGTCAACCCACTGGAACACAGGCGACAATACCGGCCCAGATCGGCCCATTAAGAAAGTCCCATATCAGATGTATAACTTAGAAGAGACTTCTCACTCAGTGTCCATTCCTGGATTAGCCAGCAAGGGGTCTCCGGACCTCCTACCCCTGCGGCGTTCCTTCGGGCGGCTCACCTGGATACACGGTTCTCCTCCTGGTAAGTCCGGTAAATCGGTCAAATCCCTGGCCGCATGCCAGTTCGGGACCTCAACCGAGCCCACTCCTAGAACATCACAGACTAAAGGAATGTCCGCAGGTGAACGCACTGTTAACTTTCTGCCGGGTGCGTTTATCAGCAGGCCGAAAGGGTGAAGCCAGCGATAGGTGATGCTCTTGTTCCTCAAGATGTCCAAGAGAGGTTTCAGCAATCTTCTTTTTTGTAGGGTAATTGGTGACAAATCCTGGAAAATCTGTACCTCCACATCCCCAAAAGGAATCGATTTCTTAGCTCTGGCTGCTCTCATTATCTGGTCTTTGGACAAAAAGCTAGACAGCCGGCAAATCACATCTCTTGGGGGCTCCCCCTGTTTCGGGGGGGGACGCAAAGCCCTGTGAATCCTATCCATAGTGAGATCTCCCACAGAATCGGGGCCCACCAGAGCTGTGAACATCTCGGTCACCGCATCACGCAAGGCTTCAGGCCCTATCTCTTCTGGTAGGCCTTTCAGCCTGATATTATTGCGGCGGCCGCGGTTGTCCTGATCCTCCACCATCTCATACAGGTGGTTAATATGGGCCTGTGTTCTATCCAAACAGGTTGCCACCGCCGCGCTGTGCAGAACATGCGCCTCTTGTCGGCTTTCAACCCCTTCCACCGTCTCCTTCACTTGCCTTAGATCTTTCTTAAAGTCCTGTAGGTCTTTTCGGAGAGGGGAAATAGTGTCAGCCAGGAGCTCCTTCATAAATTTACGAGACAGCGGCAGATTGTCACCTTCCCGCTCCTGTTCATGATCGCTGTCTCTGTCAGAATCGGCCGAAGCCTCCGATGCTGCAGGAGTTTCCGCTCTCGGCGCCATCTTGGAAGCCTGCTTGCCTCCCGCCACGCTCTGCTTGCGGACAAATTTATCCATCTCTCCGTGCCTAGAGCTGGATTTGTTCGGTCCTGGTGTGTCCTTGGACCTATCTCTAAGCGTCTTGCCCATTTTCTGGCTTGGTTCTGTGCAAAAGAACCTCGTTTTCACCGGACCCAGAGCAGAGCTCACAACGACATGTGTGTCTCGCTCTGCTGCCAAGCTCCGCCCCTCGGGTGATTAGTTTTTAGACTAGAGCACCAGTTCCATACCATAAAGAAGGTGAGCTATCCACTTTAGTGCTTCCTTTTTATACAAAGTGTTTGCCAAAGCATATGAACACCGCCCCTCAGCTCATAAGCCTCGGCAAACATATCTTTTTTACTGCAGAGGAGAAATCTCGTCTTGCAGCGCCGCATACACCGACTTTGTGTAATCTAACAGCAGCGCAATGCTTCTGTCAGAATGCACATGAGTGCTGCAGCTGGTTGATCGCTTGGTCCACTTAGAAGCTAAAAAAAAAAAAACAGGCAGCAACGCAATAAATGTATTAACATCAACTTTTATAAACTTTATATAACATTTGAAACAGAACATTAACTTTTTTGCTTACCTGTGATTTTTAATCTTTTTTTACCTTTAGAGGACAAACCTCTCCTTCCCCATGGGACAATGTGCAAGGCCAAATCGCCCAGAGATGTGGCGAAGTACATTATGCACTTTGTCCCAAGTGAAAGGATAGGTTTGTAGCAGCTCTGTGTGAAAGTGCCCTAAGACCCCTGTTTGCCTGTCCTGTGTCACGCGATCCCTACACTATTAGTGTACCTGTGTGTGGTACTTGTGGAAACAATCCCATATGCATAGGGCAGGCTGGTCAGGACAGTCAGGACAAAAAACTGTGGTGTCACGCCTTATTCCAGCCCTGCTACAGACACAACATCTTTTTCTTGGGGAACGGTGAGTTGGGGTACCAGGATAGACACTAGGGAAGTGTCTGTCATGTAGCCGGCTAACTACATCGAGACTTGGGACACGGACCCTCCTGGATACAGGAGTTCCGAAATGATCTCTTCCTGGAATTTTAGGAAGGATCCCGTTCTCCCAGCATTACTGTAGAGAACAAAACTATTATAGACAGCCAAATGAATTAAATAAACAGACACCTTCTTATACCAGCGTCTGGTGCGGCGGGGACACTAAAAAGGGAGCCAACATCTGGTCATTGAAGTCCACCCCTCCCATGTGAAGGTTATAGTCGTGGACAGAGAGGGGTTTCTCAATGACTCCAGTTGCCCTTTCAATTTGTACTGTCGTGTCAGCGTGAATGGTGGACAGAAGGTAAACGTCCCTCTTGTCCCTCCACTTCACCGCGAGCAGTTCTTGGTCACACAAGGCAGCCCTCTCCCCCCGTGCAAGTTGGGTATTAACGAGCCGTTGGGGGAAGCCCTGGCGACTAGGTCGCGCGGTGCCACAGTGCCACATTGAATTCCGACTATATGTAAGTGCCGAAAGAGGGCCACACTTGTGTAAAAATTGTCCACGTATAAGTGGTATCCCTTGTGGAGTAAGGGTGACACCAAGTCCCACACAATCTTGCCACTGCTCCTCAGGTAGTCAGGGCATCCGATTAGTTTGGTTTCCTGTGGAATTTTCAGACATGGAAATATATTTGTTTACAACCTCCCATAACTCTTTGCGACATGCATCCATTTGATCTTTGGGAAGCTTTTTGAGGACAGTGTAGTCAAACATAGTAAAATGGTAGTTGGGATCATCCATTAGTCCCCTGCGCTAATCGAGAAGTTAGGTTATCTGGCCTGAAAGTGGGCTCATTGGCTCCTCTCCTTCTTTCGCGAGCATAAGTTGCAGAACAGGCTTCTGTGGATCTTAAAGTTTCCGCCTCAGCTGTTGACTCTGGTGGAGCATCTGAACTATCCTGATCGGGTTCTGGACCACTGGTTCTTTGTAGATTTCCGCTAGAATTGCAAATTACAGTAATAAGGCAAAAACAGGTGCAACTAGAAACAGAAAACAGTTGTATATCTTTCCATGACCCATTATTATATGTCTGTGCAGCCTCCATTCCCAGTTATTGCTCACAATCCCTGATATAAATCAAGGTTCCTATTCCATCACATGTGATTTACAAAAAGGACATCAAAAGAAATACTATGTCCAATTTTGTTTCCAAATTTACCTTCTTGGTTCCAGTACTGGTCTCCAAAAATCGAGTTGTTTAAAAAATAGATATTGCTTCCTCTTACAAGGTGAACTCCCACTTCTTCCTTCATCTCTAATTTGCCACAACTCCCGAGTGTAGCAGTCCTTTAAAGATCGCCATCATGTTTGCACTGCCTTCCCTATAGTTAGACAAAGATGACAATAAGAAGAACATGTAGTTTGTCTTGACATAACTTGACATAACTATATATAGCACCAGGATGTCATTGATTGACCCTTTATGGACCTCAGTAAAGTGTCACATAACTTCTCTTTTGGGACCACACTGCTATACTACATGCTGACATGTGTACTTTATCTGGTCCAGGGCCGATTACTATTTAAGTAGACCCTTGAACTAAAAACACTATACATCTCTGCAAACACTGTCATTATACAATCAATTATTACTGTCAATCTTACTTTTAATACTTTGTTGGGTGGATGACAGGGATGGCCATTCCGGATAGACTGCAGGCACACAGGCATGCGTGTTCACAGAATCAGAAGGTAAGCGAGTGGATCTCCAGTCTGCCAGCGGCGATCGTTCGCTGGCAGGCTGGAGATGCGATTTTTTTAACCCTTAACAGGTATATTAGACGCTGTTTTGATAACAGCGTCTAATATACCTGCTACCTGGTCCTCTGGTGGTCCCTTTTGTTTGGATCGACCACTAGAGGACACAGGTAGCTGTGTAAAGTAGCACCAACCACCACTACACTACACTACACCCACCACTGTCACTTATTAACCCCTTATTCACCTCTGATCACCCCATATAGACTCTCTGATCACCCCCCTGTCATTGATCACCCCCCTGTCATTGATCACCCCCTGTAAGGCTCCATTCAGACGTCCGTATGAGTTTTACGGATCCACGGATACATGGATCGGATCCGCAAAACACATACGGACGTCTGAATGGAGCCTTACAGGGGGGTGATCAATCACAGGGGGGTGATCACTTCATATACACTCCCTGATCACCCCCTGTCATTGATCACCCCCCTGTCATTGATCACCCCCCTGTAAGGCTCCGTTCAGACGTCCGTATGATTTTTGCGGATCCACAGATACATGGATCGGATCCGCAAAACACATACGGACGTCTGAATGGAGCCTTACAGGGGGGTGATCAATGACAGGGGGGTGATCACTTCATATACACTCCCTAAACACCCCCTGTCATTGTTCACCCTCTGTCATTGATCACCCCCCTGTAAGGCTCCATTCAGACGTCCGTATGATTTTTACAGATCCACGGATACATGGATCGGATCCGCAAAACACATACGGACGTCTGAATGGAGCCTTACAGGGGGTTGATCACCCATATAGACTCCCTGATCACCCCCTGTCATTGATCACCCCCCTGTCATTGATCACCCCCCTGTAAGGCTCCATTAAGACGTCCGTATGTTTTTTACGGGTCCACGGATACATGGATCGGATCCGCAAAACACATACGGACGTCTGAATGGAGCCTTACAGGGGGGTGATCAATGACAGGGGGGTGATCACCTCATATACACTCCCTGATCACCCCCTGTCATTGATCACCCCCCTGTCATTGGTCACCCCCCTGTAAGGCTCCATTCAGACGTCCGTATGTTTTTTAAGGGTCCACGGATACATGGATCGGATCCGCAAAACACATACGGACGTCTGAATGGAGCCTTACAGGGGGGTGATCAATGACAGGGGGGTGATCACCCATATAGACTCCCTGATCACCCTCCTGTCATTGATCACCCTCCTGTAAGGCTCCGTTCAGACGTCTGTATGATTTTTACGGATCCACAGATACATGGATCGGATCCGCAAAACACATACGGACGTCTGAATGGAGCCTTGCAGGGGGGTGATCAATGACAGGGGGTGATCAGGGAGTCTATATGGGGTGATCACCCCCTTGTCATTGATCACCCCCCTGTAAAGCTCCATTCAGACATTTTATTGGCCCAAGTTAGCGGAAATTGTTTTTTTTTCATTTTTTTCTTACAAAGTCTCATATTCCACTAACTTGTGTCAAAAAATAAAATCTCACATGAACTCACCATACCCCTCACGGAATCCAAATGGAAAAATGTTTTAGACATTTATATTCCAGACTTCTTCTCACGCTTTTGGGCCCCTAAAATGCCAAGGCAGTATAAATACCCCACATGTGACCCCATTTCGGAAAGAAGACACCCCAAGGTATTCGCTGAGGGGCATATTGAGTCCATGAAAGATTGACATTTTTGTCCCAAGTTAGCGGAAAGGGAGACTTTGTGAGAAAATACCAAAAAAATCAATTTCCGCTAACTTGTGCCAAATTTTTTTTTCAATGAACTCGCCATGCCCCTCATTGTATACCTTGGGGTGTCTTCTTTCCAAAATGGGGTCACATATGGGGTATTTATACTGCCCTGGCATTTTAGGGGCCCGAAAGCGTGAGAAGAAGTCTGGGATCCAAATGTCTAAAAATGCCCTCCTAAAAGGAACTTGGGCCGCTTTGCGCATTTAGGCTGCAAAAAAGTGTCACACATGTGGTATCACCGTACTCAGGAGAAGTTGGGGAATGTGTTTTGGGGTGTCATTTTACATATACCCATGCTGGGTGAGATAAATATCTTGGTCAAATGCCAACTTTGTATAAACAAAATGGGAAAAGTTGTCTTTTGCCAAGATATTTCTCTCACCCAGCATGGGTATATGTAAAGTGACACCCCAAAACACATTCCCCAACTTCTCCTGAGTACGGAGAGTACCACATGTGTGACACTTTTTTGCCGCCTAGGTGGGCAAAGGGGCACACATTCCAAAGAGCACCTTTAGGATTTCACCGGTCATTATTTACAGATTTTGATTTCAAACTACTTACCACACATTAGGGCCCCTAGAATGCCAGGGCAGTATAACTACCCTACAAGTAACCCCATTTTGGAAAGAAGACACCCCAAGGTATTCTGTGAGGGGCATGGCGAGTTCCTAGAATTTTTTATTTTTTGTCACAAGTTAGTGGAATATGAGACTTTCTAAGAAAAAATAAAATAAAAAAATAAATCATCATTTTCCGCTAACTTGTGACAAAAAATAAAAAGTTCTATGAACTCACTATGCCCATTAGCGAATACCTTAGGGTGTCTACTTTCCGAAATAGGGTCATTTGTGGGGTGTTTGTACTGTCTGGGCATTGTAGAACCTCAGGAAACATGACAGGTGCTCAGAAAGTCAGAGCTGCTTCAAAAAGCGGAAATTCACATTTTTGTACCATAGTTTGTAAACACTATAACTTTTACCCAAACCATTTTGTTTTTACCCAAACATTTTTTTTTTATCAAAGACATGTAGAACAATAAATTTTGTGAAAAATGTATATATGGATGTTGTTTTTTTTGCAAAATTTTACAACTGAAAGTGAAAAATGTCATTTTTTGCAAAAAAATTGTTAAATTTCAATTAATAACAAAAAATGTAAAAATGTCAGCAGCAATGAAATACCACCAAATGAAAGCTCTATTAGTGAGAAGAAAAGGAGGTAAAATGTATTTGGGTGGTAAGTTGCATGACCGAGCAATAAACAGTGAAAGTAGTGTAGTGCAGAAGTGTAAAAAGTGGCCTGGTCATTAAGGTTGTTTAAGCTAGGGAGGTTGAAGTGGTTAATAAAGTAGCCTAAATTGAATTACATTACAAACACCAGCTCACATTATTGTGGCAAGTATGGAACAAGTAGCAGGAGGAGAGACAGTAGGTCTGGCCACCTTCATTAGGAAAAAAGCAGACACAGACTACTATAGTAAAAAAGATAAAAATAATTAAATCCTGACTTGAGGCTAAAAACATGGCTATTCCAAACTTATGAAGTTCAACATTTCTGTACTGTACAAGAAATATTAGCATATACATAATCAGGTACTAGATACAAAGCTAAAAATAAAAAATACCAGGAAAGAAACACAACGGGAACTTTATAGGCTGCCAAATATGGATTCCACAGTGTGTCTTTCACTTGGAAAACAGTAGATAGGTGAAGTGGTTACAAATATGACTTACATTAAATTCATTGCAGAAGAAGAAAGAGAATGAACCTTTTGGATGGCGCTGTCAGCAGGAGTCAGAAGCAGGTAGGTATTGATAACACAATACTTTTTATTTTCAGTCAACGCGTTTCAGTGGCGGAGAGCCCCCTTCATCAGGACAATATACAACATAAAACTGCATTCAATTGTGGCAGTTATTTAAACTCAAAAAAGGCGCGTGAGGCCAAACAAAGGTGGAGCAAGGGGAGGGGAGGGGGGCGGGGGGTGAGTGTGTGTCTCAAATACGGTAATAGAAAGCTGTCATCAGGCATTCATTAATAATTCCCAGGCTATGAGCTGTGCGCTACGATTGGCCAGCGCTGCAGCAAGGGACAACCCTAATACAAACACTCCGCCCAGTACAAAAGAAGGAGCTGCAGACACCGTAACCTATACCGGGCGAACGGAGCGGCGCCCAAACATACTAGTAAGTGCAGGGGGACCCCTGGGCGCCGCTCTGCCCACTGATATAGTTAGTTTTTAAAATAGTGAAAGGTCCTCTTTAAGATCCATCTTCTTGGCTTTCGGGGGCAGCTGAGTCACGGAGCTTCAATGTACAGGGGCCATACACAGAGGGGAAAGCTGCAGGACGTTTTACAATGTCCATTTAGAGATAGAGATCCACTACCCGGACGTTTATAGTTAACGGGCAGACGGGAAGTGGTTAAAAAGCCCAAGGAGAGATAGTGTCAGCAGCGCGTGCAGTGCTCCACAACTAATTTTTTTACTATAAGCCACACCTCTAACTTCACCCAATCTAAACACGCCCCAATCCCACCTAGTCTCCGTTGTGCCCCCATACAGTAGAATGCCCCATTCACAGTACTTATGCTCCGTTAGTGCCCCCACATATTAGTTATACCCCCATAGTGCCCCACACAGTAGAATGCCTCCTTTAGTTTATCCACACAGCAGAATGCCTCCTTTAGTGACCGCACACAGTGGATTGCCTGCTTAGTGCCCCCAAACAGTACAATGCCCTCTTCACAGTAGTTATGCCCCTCAGTGCTCCCAGACAGTAATGCTGGCCTCTGTATTGTTAATAAAATAAAAAAATAATACCTCACCTGGTTCTGAGCACAGGGACCAGGGAATAATCATTCCCCAGCCTCTGTGTTTTGGTATAAAGAGCTAATGAATAAAGAAGCAGAGAGTGGATGGCTCCCTGCTTCACCATTGCACTGCATTGTCTGTGTCCTAAGTAAGGAGAGAGATTTAAAGGGGTCTTCCCATCTTGCTCTTTAAGCCTCACCTGCAGTCAGATAGCTGTTCACTTCCTGGTTTTCTGCTGCTAAGGCTGGGCGGGCTTAGGCAGCCAGAGTAAAAGCCGGTCACAACTCCTTATGACATCACACTGAGAACTGAGTCCTGCGTGCTAGTTCATGTGAAGAGTATGACTCATCAGTCTGGCAGCCTGCAGTGTCTATGAGGCCCCTCCCCCTGCTGGGGAATCATCAGAGAGCCATGTGAAGTGAGCTCAGTGTACAGTAAAATGTTCTGACCTGCAGTCTAAGGGTCCATTCACGCGTCCGTAATTTGGGTCCGCATTCGTTCCGCAATTTGCAGACCCATTCACTTTCAATGGGGCTGGAATGGATGTGAATCCGCATTTCCGGGATCTGCATCTGTTTTTTCGGGATCCGTTTTTTCGGGATCCGCAATTCCGTTCCTGGAAAAAATAGAACATGTCCTATTCTTGTCTGCAATTGCGGACCATTTAAGGCATTTTCTATTAGTGTCCATTCACACGTCTGTAAGTGTTTTGAGGATCCGTAAATTGCAGATCCGCAAAACACAGACACCTGCAATGTGCGATCCGCAATTTGCGGACCGCACATCACAGACACTATAATAGAAAATGCCTTTTCTGGTCCACAATTGCGGACAAGAACAGAACATGTTCTATTTTTTTCAGGAACAGAATTGCGGATCCCGAAAAAACTGATGCGGATCCCGGAAATGTGGATCTGCACTTTACGGATCCGCAAAACACTTACGAACGTGTGAATGGACACTAATACAGTTTTACACACAGAACCTGTCTTATCATTTACAAACCCATTCTGTGCAGCTAAACAATAATTCACTACTATACATTAGCTCAAAAGCTTGTCAGTCAGTAGCCGTATGATCTGTGCTTTTGACACCCATAAAACTTGACCATCCCCCACTGACGCAGATTTTTATCCAATACAGCTCTACTACAGTTATGTATAAACCTTAGACCTTTTATCTGTATATATGCATATACAGCTCTGATCTGTATTCCCTGAATCTATTCTCTTACAGCTCTGCTACATCTGTATTATTCACCAATATCAGCACTTTGTTGGAATCACTTCATAAACAGCTCTACTACATCTGTCTTCCTCTCTACTACCAGCACTGAGTTTGAATAACTTCAAATACAGCTCTGCTACATCTGTCTTCCCTGAACCGCTTCTTATACAGCTCTGCTACATCTGTCTTCCTCTCTACTACCAGCACTGAGCTTGAATCACTTCTTATACAGCTCTGCTACATCTGTATTCCCTGAACAGTTTCTTATACAGCTCTGCTACATCTATCTTCCTCTCTACTACCAGCACTGAGTTTGAATCGCTTCAAATACAGCTTCGCTACATCTGTATTTTCTGAACCGCTTCTTATACAGCTCTGCTACATGTCTTCCTCTCTACTACCAGCACTGCGTTTGAATCACTTCAAATACAGCTCTGAAACATCTGTCTTCTCTGAACCGCTTCTTATACAGCTCTAAGTGAGCACTTAGGGGTTGTGGGGATCCGCTCTGGTAGGCAGTGGTAGCGAGTGCAGTATAGAGGCAACACAGAATGGTCTTGGTGTAAAACACGATGCTTTGTTTATTCACACGGTGCATACAAGTGAAAGACGGTGCAGTTCATAGGGAGGGTGGTCACACACAACAGCAAAATAATAGTTCAAACACAGCAAGTCCCTGCTGCAGGCTACTTGAGGCCTGTTTCAGTCACATAAAGCAAAGTCTATTTAAAGCCAGGAGTAATGTCACCTTTTTCTCCTTGGTGAAGTAAGTCCATGGGTCTTGCTTCTAGCCACAGGACACGGATCCCTCCTGGGTTCAGCTGCAGGATCCTGCACAGTCCTCCACAGGCCTCAGCACACAGCCCAGCTCACCTCCACTTCTCACTCTCACAGCCAGAGAACACAGAAGCTTCACATTGCACACCACACCCTTGTTGCTGGTCAGGTTTTTAACCCTTCCCTGCAAAACCTGGCCTGGACCGTGGGGAGACAGGCACCCGCCCGCATATCTGCCTGCTCCCAATAAGAGCCGGCCCAGATCCGCTGTGTTAACAGCATAACCGCTGCAATATGCACTTTTCTGGCTCTTACTCCACCGGTGCCAGGACCCCCGGTGGCACGTACCTGCCGTCTATTACCACCCCAGGTACTCTCCTACATATCCCCCCCCTTTGTTCAACCCTGAAGGGTTGCACACCCTGTTCAATCCTGAGGGGTTGGACACATGTACAACAGTGTACCCGGGAAAGGGCATCGGCATTCCCCTGTAAGCGGCCTGCCCTGTGTTCGACACTGAACTTAAAATTCTGGAGGGACAAGAACCATCTGGTGACCCGGGCACTCCCCTCCTTGGCCCGGCTCATCCACTGGAGAGGGGAATGGTCGGTCACCAGACGGAACCTTCTCCCTAACAGATAGTACCTAAGGGACTCGAGGGCCCACTTAATGGCCAGGCATTCTCTCTCTACCACACTGTACCTGGTTTCCGCTAGGGTGAGTTTGCGACTCAGGAAGACAACAGGGTGTTCCTCCCCACTGATTTCCTGAGAGAGTACTGCCCCTAGGCCCACTCCAGAGGCGTCCGTCTGAACGACAAATTCCCGTGTGAAGTCGGGTGTCACCAAAACCGGGGACCCACACAGAGCCGACTTCAAACGGGAGAATGCCTCTTCCGCCTGCTCATCCCAGCGGACCATCACCGTCTTCCTCCCCTTTAAAAGTCTTGTTAATGGGGCCGCTATTGTGGCAAAGTTGGGGATAAAGCGCATGTAATATCCTATCATCCCTAGGAACGAACGTACTTGCTTGGTGGTAAGAGGTCTGGGCCAGCTCTTGATCGCCTCAACCTTGTCTACCTGGGGTTTGACAACTCCCCGCCCAATCACGTATCCCAGGTACCGGACCTCCTCGAACCCGAGCGAACACTTTTTTGGGTTGGCCGTCAGTCCAGCTTTTCTAAGTGAATCGACTACGGCCTGTACCTTGGGCAGGTGACTCTCCCAGTCCTGGCTAAACACGATGATGTCGTCCAGATATGCCGAAGCATATGGACGATGGGGCCGTAGGATGACGTCCATCAATCGCTGGAAGGTGGCTGGAGCACCATGTAGGCCAAAGGGCAAAACTTGGTACTGAAATAACCCCTCGGGGGTGACAAAGGCAGTCTTCTCCTTTGCCGCCTCCGTGAGAGGCACCTGCCAATATCCTTTTGTGAGGTCGAGGACCGAGAAATAGCGAGCTTTCCCTAGCCGTTCTATGAGCTCGTCTACCCGGGGCATGGGGTAGGCATCGAATTTCGACACTTCGTTGAGCTTTCTAAAGTCATTGCAGAAGCGCAGAGTACCGTCAGGTTTTGGGATGAGGACTATGGGGCTGGCCCACTCGCTCCTTGACTCCTCAATCACCCCTAACCTCAACATGGACCTTACTTCTTCTGAAATGGCCTGTCGCCGGGCCTCCGGTACACGATACGGCTTTAACCGTACCCTGACGTGGGGCTCGGTGACGATGTCATGTCGGACTACCGAAGTTCGACCAGGAAGCTCAGAGAATACGTCCCTGAGCTTGTTTAGTCGACAGACCACCCGCTATCTTTACTGCGGAGGTGCCCTCCCGGACCTCGGGTGGAGCTGGGATCTTCCCCACAGACAAGACAGTGCTTGGGCTGTCCCCAATGAGACACTCCCTATCTCTCCACGATTTCAGTAAATTTACATGATATACCTGTTCTGGCTTCCGCCGGCCTGGCTGGGATATCTTGTAATTCACTGGCCCTACCTTCTCTTTCACCTCGTAGGGACCTTGCCACCGTGCCAAAAACTTACTGTCAATGGTGGGGACTAGCACCAGTACCCGGTCACCCGGGTTAAATGTCCGGACCTGGGCACTCCGGTTGTATACCCGGCTCTGTGCCAGTTGGGCGGCTTCCATGTGTTCCCGGACGATTGGTAGGACTGTCTCTATACGGTCCTGCATCTTTTCTATATGCTTTATAATACTCTTGTGGGGGGTGGGCTGTTGCTCCCACGCCTCTTTTGCGATGTCCAGCAACCCTCTTGGCCGTCGACCGTATAATAGCTCGAAGGGCGAGAATCCCGTAGATGCCTGGGGCACTTCTCGCACTGCGAACAATACGTACGGCAGCAACAGGTCCCAATCCTTTCCGTCTTTGGCTACGGTTCTTTTAAGCATAGTTTTTAGGGTTTTGTTAAAGCGTTCCACTAGTCCGTCGGTCTGAGGATGGTATACGGACGTGTGCAACCGTTTAACCCCTAAAAGCTTGCAGAGCTCCCTCGTCACCTTAGACATGAAGGGCGTCCCCTGGTCGGTCAGGATCTCTTTTGGAATCCCCACCCTTGCGAACATACCCATGAGTTCTTTAGCTATGAGCTTAGCAGAAGTATGACGTAGTGGGATCGCTTCAGGATATCTGGTGGCATAGTCTAAGACCACCAAGATATGCTGGTGCCCTCTGGCCGACTTGTTTATGGGGCCTACCAGATCCATCCCTATTCTTTCGAAGGGGACCTCGATGATGGGCATGGGTACTAGGGGACTGCGATAGTGGGGCTGGGGGCTCGTCATCTGACACACTGGACAGGATTGGCAAAACCTTTTGACCTCCTCATAAACCCCGGGCCAATAGAACCTTTGCAGAATCCGCTCTTGGGTTTTTTTTACGCCCAAATGTCCTCCCAGCACATGGGAGTGGGCCAAGTCCAGTACCACACGGCGGTATGGCTGGGGTACCACCAGCTGCTCCACTACCTCGTGCTGCACTTTGTCCACCCTATACAGCAGGCCCTGGTTAAAAGCCAGATGGGGAAACACAGAGTCGGCCCCTGTGTGCTGAGCCACCCCATTTACCACTGTCACCCCTTCCCTCGCCCGTAATAATGTCGGATCCTGGAGCTGGGCGGTCCCGAACGTGTCACGGGATACCTCCAGGTCCGGGATGGACGGGGTTCCCACGGATTCGCCTGCCAACACCTCTAGGGGAAACCTGTCGGGATGACACTCTACGGGTGATGTGGTGACCCCTACAGCTGGTATCCCTGCATCGGGATCCTCGGGCACTGGGCCCGATTGTCGTCTGTCCCTAAGGGAAGGCATATTGCTCTTCCACAGAGTCCAGAACAAAGGAAAATCCCTTCCCAGTATGGCGGCATAAGGGATTTGGCGTCCCACTCCGACGACATGCTGCACCTCTTTGCCCAACACGGACATGGTAACCCTGGCAGTGGGGTACTCCCGGCGGTCCCCATGGATACAGACAATGGACAGGGTTTGCTTCTCTGGGAGTGTCTCAGACACTAAGGACTCATGCACTAGGGTCACCAGGCTCCCAGAGTCCAGCAAAGCATTAATCAGATGCCCATCGACCAAGACTTGGCACAGAGGTGGCATATCGGTGGTCGGCCTGGCATCCGCGGTACATACAGGCCGGGCAAAGAAAGAGGACCGGCGAGCGAACCCGCAATCCATGGGTTCAGGTGTTTGAGGACAGTTCGCTGCCCTATGTCCCAGGCCGTGGCAGTGCCAACATTGAATCCCCGTGGTCCCTCCCCGGTCTCTCTTCCCTGGAGTAGGACTAGCCTTCCCCCCCCTTTGTGGTTGGGTCGCTTTTTCCGGATCCCTAGCCTGAGAGGGAGCCCGACGGGATTCCTGCGCCTGCGTTGAGTCCCGCACCAAGTCCTGGGTTGCCACATACCTCTCGACAAGGCTTACTAACTGATCCAGGTTGCCGGGGTCTCCCTGACCAACCCAGCGCTGTATGGCCCTTGGCAGTGTGCGCACCAAACGATCAACCACCACCCGTTCCACCATCTGCGAGGGGCTCAATGTCTCAGGCTGCAGCCATTTTCTTACCAGGTGTAACAGGTCATAGGCCTGAGACCGAGCAGGCCGGGACTCGGAGAAGGCCCACCGGTAGACTCGATGTGCACGCACATAGGTATTAACCCCAAGACGAGCCAACACCTCCCCCTTCAGCCTCTTATAGCTTTTGGCTTCCTCCTGACTGAGGTCGAAGTAGGCCTTTTGTGCGTCTCCCACTAAAAATGGCGCCACTACTTCGGCCCACTGTTCTGCCGGTAACCTTTCCTGTTCCGCAGTGCGTTCGAAGACCATCAGGAACGCCTCGATATCCTCTTCGGGGCCCATCTTTCTTAACGCTGAGCGCACCTTATCCCGGGCAGCAGGTAGGATTGCGGTCCCCCCTGGGACGGCTTGTTGTTGTAACACCCGCATGGACTCCTGCATAGTCGCCAGTTGCTGGGCCAGTAGACTATTCAACTGCCGCTGGTCTCTCAGGGCTTCCTCATGTCTCCGAGTAGCCTCCTCATTACTTTGCACCAAGTGTCTAATAGCCTCCTCCATCTTGTCTGGAGCCACAAAACTTGCTGGCTTAATATATGACATACAGTCCAAACAGCACCATTTTCAGCCTCACTGCCGTTTGCCCGCTAAAGCCACCAATTGTGGGGATCCGCTCTGGTAGGCAGTGGTAGCGAGTGCAGTATAGAGGCAACACAGAATGGTCTTGGTGTAAAACACGATGCTTTGTTTATTCACACGGTGCATACAAGTGAAAGACGGTGCAGTTCATAGGGAGGGTGGTCACACACAACAGCAAAATAATAGTTCAAACACAGCAAGTCCCTGCTGCAGGCTACTTGAGGCCTGTTTCAGTCACATAAAGTAAAGTCTATTTAAAGCCAGGAGTAATGTCACCTTTTTCTCCTTGGTGAAGTAAGTCCATGGGTCTTGCTTCTAGCCACAGGACACGGATCCCTCCTGGGTTCAGCTGCAGGATCCTGCACAGTCCTCAGCACACAGCCCAGCTCACCTCCACTTCTCACTCTCACAGCCAGAGAACACAGAAGCTTCACATTGCACACCACACCCTTGTTGCTGGTCAGGTTTTTAACCCTTCCCTGCAAAACCTGGCCTGGACCGTGGGGAGACAGGCACCCGCCCGCATATCTGCCTGCTCCCAATAAGAGCCGGCCCAGATCCGCTGTGTTAACAGCATAACCGCTGCAATATGCACTTTTCTGGCTCTTACTCCACCGGTGCCAGGACCCCCGGTGGCACGTACCTGCCGTCTATTACCACCCCAGGTACTCTCCTACAGGGTATAGAGATTTTGCAGCGCAAAATGTTTCATCAGATCTCCCTACCCCTGATTGCGCAGGCGCCCACAAATCATCAGTTGCAGTTCATCTCTACTGGTGAGCTCGGTATACAGCACTCAGCTGATTTTTGTGAGCGTTCGTGTGTTTGATTTCCAGTTTATGTTTGTATTAAAGAGAACCTGTCACCGGGATTTTGTATATAGAGCTGAGGACATGGGCTGCTAGATGGCCGCTAGCACATCCACAATACCCAGTCCCCATAGCTCTGTGTGCTTTTATTGCGTCAAAAACCCCATTTGATACATATGCAAATTACCCTGAGATGAGTCCTGTCCCTCAAAATTATTAAATTTTTAACGGTCACTAGGACCACGCGGATTTTTGCAACTCCTCCGACTAATGTTCTAAAACTCAATTTTATTATATTTCTTTTAAAAAACAAACATATTACTTGGGAACACTAAATAGGGAAAAATTAAAGCTATCAGGAGTGACAGTCACAAGATCAGTGGCCAGTGTTTATGTGCACAACTTTTGTCCAACAACTCGGACTTGCCTGATTGTTTATATAAATCATTAATCTGGAGTCTTAGTCCCGAAACCCAGATATATCACCCTGTCTTACTCCTGTCTAAAAACCAACACTCTGTATCCCTACATGTTTCGCCGAGCCTGTCGGCGTCTTCAGGGGAAACTAACAGGTGAATATTGGGGGCGGGGTCAGGGCTTTTTAAACCTTCCGGTTTACTTGGATATCCAATCCATTTTGCAGAGGAGGGGGAGAGACTGCCTATGATTATATGCACTATAGCGTCCCACCAATGTCTGGGTGCCACGTCACCCTGGCCGTGGGTGTGTACTACAAGACCGAGCTGTTGACGTCACCTCATTTACCTCCTGTCAGCCAGCCCGGTCAGGTCAGTGATGTCATTACTAGTGCGCCCGCATATGTCATTCTCCTGCGTCCTGCGGCTTCCTGATGGTGTTATGCGCATGCGCAAGAACTTTTTCTCCGCTACAGCTACAGGTTGGATTTGCGCATGCCTGCGAACTCAGCATCCGCCGAGATCACTACAGGATTCCTTCAAAGCTATATAGATAACTCTTAAGGGGATGCTCAATGTGGGTATATTGTGTATTTCATATTTTAATCACCACTTCTCTCATCTTATCAGAGATTCACAGTAATCAAAACCCTCTAAGCCTGTAGATGCCCTCTCTTTATATTATAGTTATAGATATGAGTTTTTTCCACTGGTTCCGATTTCAAATCACCAGAGTTATGGTTATGATGGTTATATTTTATTATTTTATTATGATTTGATAAAAACGTATTTTTATCCTAATGTTTTATATATCACTCCATTGTTGGTTTTAACCATATACGTTCTAATTTTGCTCCCCTTATTAATAGCTATTCTCTATTCTCTATTTTATCCTTAGATTCCTCGACCTCCTCCTGTCGGATGCCTTCCCAAACGTGAGTATTACTCATATCCATTTATATCCTAGTTGTCTCAACTAACCTATATTTTCAGTTTACTTTTACCCTTCCCTGATCATCCGCTCCCCAATTTCTTTTCTCCCATCTCCCTATAGGGATGGTTATTAATTTATCTATTTATTTATACTTTTTCCTTTTTTCCTTTCTCTTTCTTCATATTTATTCTCATATGGGGAGAAACAAATTTTTGTTTTATTTTAATGCTCCATATTTTAAATGTCATTCTCACTAGATCCATTGTATATTGTATTTTAAATGATCCATTTGACCTTACAAAAAAGAGGCAAAGGTGAATCCTTCATTTAGCCCATTCGGGGCAAGAGAATGGAGACGATAGATCCACTTCGTCTCCTCTTGTTGAAGCTTGCAGTCAATACTGCCCTGTCTAGGAGATACCCCGATCTTCTTTATCCCCCAAATTTTTAGTCCGTCTGTTTTGCCATCATGGCATGTTACTAAATGCCTAGAGAGGGGTGTCTCTTCATTAGTATTTAATACACTAAAGTGCTTTGAGATCCTCCTCCTTAGTTCCTGAATGGTTTTCCCAATGTACAGCTTTTTGCATTCACACTGTATACAGTAAACCACCCCCGAGCTCTTGCAGTTGATGAATTCTCGTATTTTGTATATTCTATCATCATAAGGGTTTTTAAATTCCTTCTTTGGAATCATAAATTTGCAAAAGGTGCAGGCTCCACACGGATAAGAACCCGTGGTCTTTAGCCATGTAGTTTTACTTTTAGAAATTCTTTGAAAATGGCTTCTGACTAGCATTTCCTTCAAATTTCTGCCCCGTCTATATGTAATGCTTGGATTTTTGGGTAATATCTCTCTCAGATCCTTATCCGCCTTCAGTAACTCAGCTACCCCTAGCTTAAACACCCTTAACACCAGACCACTTTTTACAATTCTGCACTACACTACTTTCACGGTTTATTGCTCAGTCATGCAACTTACCACCCAAATTAATTTTACCTCCTTTTCTTCTCACTAATAGAGCTTCCATTTGGTGGTATTTCATTGCTGCTGACATTTTAACTTTTTTTTGTTATTAATCGAAATTTACCAAAACTTTTGCAAAAAAATGAAATTTTTCACTTTCAGTTGTAAAGTTTTTTAAAAAAAAACAACATCTATATATACATTTTTCTCTAAATTTATTGTTCTACATGTCTTTGATAAAAAAAAGAATGTTTGGGTAAAAAAAATCATGGTTTGGGTAAAAGTTATAGCGTTGAAAAACTATGGTACAAAAATGTGAATTTCCACTTTTTTAAGCAGCTCTGACTTTCTAAGCACCTGTCATGTTTCCTGAGGTTCTACAATGCCCAGACAGTAGAAAAACCCCACAAATGACCCCATTTCGGAAAGTAGACACCCTAAGGTATTCGCTGATGGGCATAGTGAGCTCATAGAACTTTTTATTTTTTGTCACAAGTTAGCGGAAAATGATGATTTTTTTTTTCCTTACAAAGTCTCATATTCCACTAACTTGTGACAAAAAATAAAAACTTCCATGAACTCACTATGGCCATCATGAAATACCTTGCGGTGTTGTCTTTCCAAAATGGGGTCACTTGTGGAGTAGTTATACTGCCCTGGTATTTTAGGGGCCCTAATGTGTGAGAAGTAGTTTGAAATCAAAATGTGTAAAAAAATGCCCTGTGAAATCCTAAAGTTGCTCTTTGGAATGTGGGCCCCTTTGCCCACCTAGGCTGCAAAAATATCTCGGTCAAATGCCGAGATATTGTATAAAAAAAAGTTGTCTTTTGCAGAGATATTTCTCTCACCCAGCATGGGTATATGTAAAATGACACCCCAAAACACATTGCCCAACTTCTCCTGAGTACGGCGAGCCCACATTCCTTTTAGGAGGGCATTTTTAGACATTTGGATCCCAGACTTCTTCTCACGCTTTAGATGCCAGTGCAGTATAAATACCCCACATGTCACCCAATTTTGGAAATAAGACACCCCAAAGTATTCAATGAGGGGCATGGCAAGTTCATAGAAGATTTTTTCTTTTGGCACAAGTTAGCGGAAATTGATTTTTTTTGTTTTTACTCACAAAGTCTCCCTTTCCGCTAACTTGGGACAAAAATGTCATTCTTTCATGTACTCAATATGCCCCTCAGCGAATACCTTGGGGTGTCTTCTTTCCAAAAAGAGGTAATTTGTGGGGTGTTTGCCCTGGCATTTGAGGGTCTCCGCAATCATTACATGTATGGCCAGCATTAGGAGTTTCTGCTATTCTCCTTATATTGAGCATACGGGTAATGAGATTTTTTTTTCAGTTTAGCCTCTGGGCTGAAAGAAAAAATGAACGGCACAGATTTCTTTATTCTTTATTCGATCAATGTAGATGAAAAAATCTCTGCCAAAAAAAAAAAAGGAGGGGAAAGGCGTCTGCCAGGACATAGGAGCCCCCCCCCCCCCAACATCTAAACCCACTTAGCTCGTATGCCCTGGAAAACCCGATTTCTCCATTCACATCAATCGATGTGGATGAATAAATCATTGCCGGGATTTATTATTATTATTTTTTATATATAAAGTGTTTGCCAAAGCATATGAACACCGCCGCCCCCTCAGCTCATATGCCTCGGCAAACGTATCTTTTACTGCAGAGGAGAAGTCTCGTCTTGCAGCGTTGCATCCACCGACTTTTGTGTAATCTGACAGCAGCGCAATGCTTCTGTCACAATGCACATCAGTGCTGCAGCTAGTCGATCGGTTGGTCAACCTGGAAGGTAACAAAAAAATAAAAAAGAAAGAAAAAACCAGGCCGCAACGCAATACATTTATTAACTTTATAATGGGCCCACACGCCCATTACACCAATGATGAATATCAAAAGAAATGTAGAGAGCCCTTGCCATTAGATCTCACGATCTTAAAGCATTACATCTGTGTGACGGTCCAGAAATCCGTGCCCTCTTTTCCATTATATACTTTGGGTATTGGTACCTACTGGATTGGACGTTGTTTTAACATCCTTCTCATATTTTATAGTTCATACACATTTTATACTGCTTCACATAATTTTATTTTATCTTATGGTATTTTAACATTAAGACCGCATTTATATTGTTCTTATATAGTAAAGAAGATGACTAAATATCTACATTATGTATCTATATGTATATACATAGTAACATAGTAACATAGTACATAAGGCCGAAAAAAGACATTTGTCCATCCAGTTCGGCCTGTTATCCCGCAAGTTGATCCAGAGGAAGACCCCTCTCTAGTAGCTATAGCCTGTAATATCTATATATTTTTTATGTTTTATGCGATTTGCCGCCGATAACATGGTTGTGGAAACACCTCCTTCACCATATGATATTATTATAACATAAAGCAGAGAATACAATCGAAAACGCATATGCGGTCAAAATACCGCATGAAAATCGCACTGATACCGCAAGTAGTGCAAACCGGATTCTTTTATCCAGATTTTGGAGAGTACCGAGCAGACTACAAAAGGAAGTGACACTACAATGGGGGTAGAGCCACTGAGGAAGGAGAGAGACGTCCCCGAAACGCGTCTGGCGAGTTCACCCCCAAAGAAAGACCCGGAATTATTAAACTAGTTCTTAAACCTATCGGATGTTGGAGCGCTCCACCAGATACCTAAAGCGAAAGTAGCCGGAGGAAAGAAGAGACTGAACTTCCTGTAAGGCTAATCCCGCGAGACCAACGTCACGTGATACAACAGCCACGAGCAAGGACGCACAACAGTCTCGAGCGAGGACGCCGAACAGCGTGAGGAGAAGCTGGCGCATGGTGGTGAGTAGTGGTAATTTACCAGTGGTAAGAGGAAGAGATCTCTCAGCTACCGGACCCGATCCAACAGGGTAAGACATACCGGTTACACCTTACTCCCCACCTGCAGCCCTACAGTGACCCTGTGATAGACTCACATTAGCGGGACTTGATTTACTTCCTGACGCACTATTACTATTCGGCCAGAGTGCCGTTTTCACTACAGCGTGTATCCCGGTAGAGGATTACCCTAAGGAGGACTTTATCTCACATTCCAGTGAGACTTTGCTCAAGCTTGATCACAAGAGCAAACCAAGAGACTCGTTCAGAGCTGTCCCTGGACTGCAGCCCACAGTGCACTTTGATATTGCGGCATTTTATTTATATTACTCTTTATTCTGTGTATTTTTTATATATGATTGTGTATTGTATAGGCTTTTATATATTAAATTGTCACTTCTTTTGATCCCACACATTTTGAGTGCCAGCCTTTACTTCTTTTCATTATTTAACCCTTTTGACTGATTGGGTGATCAGTCCTTAGGCTAGAGCACCAGCTCTGTCTGAGGAGGAGTGGTGAGCTATCCACTAGTGTGCTATTCAATTTATTTCTTTCACCCATTTGTGGATTTAGCTCCTTCCCCTCCCCAAGATGGATATGTGAAATCATATTGAACTAAAAAAACTTAAAGTAGATTCATTTGTATTTGAACCATCGGAGATGGCGAACACTGAGGTCAGCTCGACTAATGAGCTATTTAGAGAATTAGAAAATCTCGTTCTAAAACAACTTAGACAACATTGGGAAATTAGCTCATTACGCCAATATCTGACACAGAATAAAATCCCTAAGGGCCTTAAATTATTTAAAACCCCTGCACAAGACTTGTATGGAGAAGAGTTCAACCTAGAATGGGAAAACCTCCTCCATGCACAGTCTCGCAGCCTGATAGAACTCATCATCAAAAGAAGAATACAAATTTTGGGTTCTCTAACAGATAATATTGCCCAAATGAAAATCAAAATAGAGAAATTACCTAAGGATAGCATATTCAACCTATGGCAAGAGCGAATATGCAAGAGTCTTGACAAAACCGAATTAGAAATAATCTCAAAAAAGAGTAATAAATATAGTAACACCAAAATATATAATAAAAATGAAAATCAATCAGAGAGAAATGAGAGACATATTGAGACCCCTACAGAATATATGGGACCCAATATACCTATTAGAAATAGGTTCGAGACACTGGCACAGCAACCTTTTTTAGACAGGACTTCTCCACATCACTCACCACGAGTCAAACACAGACAATCACGGTCCCCAAATCACAACAGGAGAGCACGAACCCCACAACGACACCCGTACAATTTGAGACACAACAATTCCCAAACCAACCAGATGACACAGCAACTACACTCCCCCACACGGATACGTTCTGTAAGACAGACGAATTATCCATCAACTCCATTGACACACAAAATGAGAGAAACACAGAGCACGTCATATCACAATCAACAAACAGGAATAAGAAGACACGAAGGGGAAGAAAGAAGAAGGAACCACCGGTAATAACATTAGACACTGAACACGAAAATAATATTATCAATTTGAGTAACACAATTTTGACACCGTTTCAAATGTCCTTGCTAAATAAAGGTTTGAAATTCGCCCCCAGTGCCCATTTGGACAAATTTAGCACCTATATAGGCGTTCAAAAATTTATCAAAAATATTTGTCTTAAAAAATATTTTATTAAGAACCCAATAATGATGACTACCCAAGAAACAGATAAATTTAAACACACTACGTTGAAAAACAAGTCAAAAAAATTTCCCCGAAATGAGATAGGCCCAGAAATTGGCAGTTTCCAGAAAAATGTCGAAACTGACCTCAGAAGAATGAAAGATAAGACATTCTATAGAAAAAATTTATCGAATAAAGAGATTGCAGCTATAAAAACATTGCAGAAAAAAGAGGATATAACGATCCGCCCCGCGGATAAAGGCGGAGCAATCGTGATTTTAGAGACAGCAAAATATACAGAAGAATGTCTAAGACAGCTCTCCGATGTTTCAACATACAAAAAATTGAAATCTGATCCAACCTTGGAATTCCGCGAGAATCTACGTGATTATTGCGAGAGGGGGTCTCAGATGGGGATCCTATCTAATCAAGAATCCAGTTTTATTATGGGGACGCCCGGACGACTCCCAGTCTTTTATTGCCTTCCCAAGGTACATAAGGACATGGGGAGCCCTCCGGGCCGCCCCATAGTATCTGGTATAGGCTCCCTGACGTCGAATCTTTCAAGATACATTGATACCTGGCTGCAACCACTTGTGAAAACAACTGCGTTTTATCTAAAAGACACAACACAAATTATTGACATTTTAGAAAAACTCACTGTCGAACCAGACTGGATTATAGCCACACTGGATATCCAGTCGTTGTATACGGTTATTAACCATGAACAAGGAATTGAAGCCATTAGTAGACAATTGCAGAAAGCCAGTTTAATGAAGTCTGAACAAATCGAATATACACTAGAAGGAATCAGACATATCTTACAACACAATTATTTTTTATTTTGAGAAGGATTTTTACTTACAGATCAGAGGGACTGCCATGGGCACCAGATTTGCCCCCAGCTATGCAAACCTGTTCCTAGCACATTGGGAACAGGCTGCTATTGATCCACACCGCGGGGGCAATCTGGTGCTCTGGCAGAGATATATAGACAACGTCATTTTAATTTGGAAAGGAGATGAAGAAATCTTACGTTCGTTTATAATATTATTGAATGACAACGTTTTTAACCTAGTTTTTACCACCAAGATCGGATTGGAGAGCACGGAGTTTTTGGATCTATTAATTACTAAGAGAGACAATAAATATGTATGTCAGACTTACCAAAAACCTTCAGCTAGAAATGCTTTTATCCTGCACTCTAGCTGCCATCTACCCAATTGGTTACTAAACATACCATTCGGACAGTTCCGTCGATTGAAACGGAACTGTACCGAAGATTCCCAATTTGAGATAGAAGCATTGGACATGAAGAAGAGATTCGTCTCCAAACAGTATCCAAGTGCTTTATTGGATAGTGCGTTGGAGAATGTCAGAAAAATACCTAGAAGTAGTCTCCTAACAAATAAACCCCCCCCAGAATTACAACAAGAGTCCCAGTTTCGTATAATACTCCCCTACACTGTCCAATATAAGAAAATTAAAGAGATAATCAGAAAACATTGGTCTCATTTACTACAAGATAAAATCTTAGGCACATTGATCCCAGTAAGACCACAAATCACTTTTACAAAGGCACCAAATTTGGGAATAAAAATAGCCCCGTCAGTAAAAAACAAATTGAAAAAATCCCCAGATACCGGACATTGGATGAGCCTTAAGGGGTTTTTCAGATGCGGCCAATGTGCCGGCTGCAAAGTGACTAAAGCCCCTAAAAATATTAAACAGGTTGGCTCAACACAAAATAATTTCTCATGGGAAATCAGGGATTTCCTGACTTGTAACACAACGAGTGTGATATACCTCGTTCAGTGCCCTTGCTCGAGACAGTATATAGGGAGAACAAAGAGAGCTTTGAAAGTGAGGATATCCGAACATGTCTCTAACATCAGAAAAGGATATCCGAAACACTCACTTTCAAAGCACTTTAAAGAGGCACACAACCAAGATCCTAGGGGATTGATCTTTATGGCCCTGGAGAAAATAGACACACACTGGAGAGGGGGGAAACATGTGGAACGAATGTCCCGGGCAGAATCACGACGTATCTATGATTTTGGTAGCCTGATTCCGGCAGGTCTTAATGCCGAACTTGAGATTTTTGGTTTTATATAGATTCCCGGTCCTCTAAAGCTGTTGGTCTGTGTGCCTTTCATCCAACGGGGGATCACACGTCAGGCCGTTTATCGGTGCTGTGACCCCCCCCTCGGAGATAGGCCCACACGCCCATTACACCAATGATGAATATCAAAAGAAATGTAGAGAACCCTTGCCATTAGATCTCACGATCTTAAACATTACATCTGTGTGACGGTCCAGAAATCCGTGCCCTCTTTTTTATTATATACTTTGGGTATTGGTACCTACTGGATTGGACGTTGTTTTAACATCCTTCTCATATTTTATAGTTCATACACATTTTATACTGCTTCACATAATTTTATTTTATCTTATGGTATTTTAACATTAAGACCGCATTTATATTGTTCTTATATAGTAAAGAAGATGACTAAATATCTACATTATGTATCTATATGTACAGTGGCGGAAATAATTATTTGACCCCTCACTGATTTTGTAAGTTTGTCCAATGACAAAGAAATGAAAAGTCTCAGAACAGTATCATTTCAATGGTAGGTTTATTGTAACAGTGGCAGATAGCACATCAAAAGGAAAATCGAAAAAATAACTTTAAATAAAAGATAGCAACTGATTTGCATTTCATTGAGTGAAATAAGTATTTGAACCCCTACCAACCATTAAGAGTTCTGGCTCCCACAGAGTGGTTAGACACTTCTACTCAATTAGTCACCCTCATTAAGGACACCTGTCTTAACTAGTCACCTGTATAAAAGACACCTGTCCACAGAATCAATCAATCAAGCAGACTCCAAACTCTCCAACATGGGAAAGACCAAAGAGCTGTCCAAGGATGTCAGAGACAAAATTGTAGACCTGCACAAGGCTGGAATGGGCTACAAAACCATTAGCAAGAAGCTGGGAGAGAAGGTGACAACTGTTGGTGCGATTGTTCGAAAATGGAAGGAGCACAAAATGACCATCAATCGACCTCGCTCTGGGGCTCCACGCAAGATCTCACCTCGTGGGGTGTCAATGGTTCTGAGAAAGGTGAAAAAGCATCCTAGAACTACACGGGAGGAGTTAGTTAATGACCTCAAATTAGCAGGGACCACAGTCACCAAGAAAACCATTGGAAACACATTACACCGCAATGGATTAAAATCCTGCAGGGCTCGCAAGGTCCCCCTGCTCAGGAAGGCACATGTGCAGGCCCGTCTGAAGTTTGCCAATGAACACCTGAATGATTCAGAGAGTGACTGGGAGAAGGTGCTGTGGTCTGATGAGACCAAAATAGAGCTCTTTGGCATTAACTCAACTCGCTGTGTTTGGAGGAAGAAAAATGCTGCCTATGACCCCCAAAACACCGTCCCCACCGTCAAGCATGGGGGTGGAAACATTTTGCTTTGGGGGTGTTTTTCTGCTAAGGGCACAGGACAACTTATTCGCATAAACGGGAAAATGGACGGAGCCATGTATCGTGAAATCCTGAGCGACAACCTCCTTCCCTCTGCCAGGAAACTGAAAATGGGTCGTGGATGGGTGTTCCAGCACGACAATGACCCAAAACATACAGCAAAGGCAACAAAGGAGTGGCTCAAGAAGAAGCACATTAAGGTCATGGAGTGGCCTAGTCAGTCTCCGGACCTTAATCCAATCGAAAACCTATGGAGGGAGCTCAAGCTCAGAGTTGCACAGAGACAGCCTCGAAACCTTAGGGATTTAGAGATGATCTGCAAAGAGGAGTGGACCAACATTCCTCCTAAAATGTGCGCAAACTTGGTCATCAATTACAAGAAACGTTTGACCTCTGTGCTTGCAAACAAGGGTTTTTCCACCAAGTATTAAGTCTTTTTTTGTTAGAGGGTTCAAATACTTATTTCACTCAATGAAATGCAAATCAGTTGCTATCTTTTATTTAAAGTTATTTTTTCGATTTTCCTTTTGATGTGCTATCTGCCACTGTTACAATAAACCTACCATTGAAATGATACTGTTCTGAGACTTTTCATTTCTTTGTCATTGGACAAACTTACAAAATCAGTGAGGGGTCAAATAATTATTTCCTCCACTGTATATCTATATATTTTTTATGTTTTATGCGATTTGCCGCCGATAACATGGTTGTGGAAACACCTCCTTCATCATATGATATTATTATAACATAAAGGAGAGAATACAATCGAAAACGCATATGCGGTCAAAATACCGCATGAAAATCGCACTGATACCGCAAGTAGTGCAAACCGGATTCTTTTATCCAGATTTTGGAGAGTACCGAGCAGACTACAAAAGGAAGTGACACTACAATGGGGGTAGAGCCACTGAGGAAGGGGAGAGACGTCCCCGAAACGCGTCTGGCGAGTTCACCCCCAAAGAAAGACCCGGAATTATTAAACTAGTTCTTAACCACCTCCGGACCGCCTAACGCAGATGTGCGGTCCGGAGGTGGCAGCCCTGCGCAGAGTCACGCATATATGCGTCATCTCGCGAGGGCCGGGATTTCCTGTGAACGCGCGCACACAGGCGCGCGCGCTCACAGGAACGGAAGGTAAGCGAGTGGATCTCCAGCCTGCCAGCGGCGATCGCTCGCTGGCAGGCTGGAGATCCGAATTTTTTAACCCCTAACAGGTATATTAGACGCTGTTTTCATAACAGCGTCTAATATACCTCCTACCTGGTCCTCTGGTGGTCCCTTTTGTTAGGATCGACCACCAGAGGACTCAGGTAGGTCAGTACAGTCGCACCAAACACCACACTACACTACACTACACCCCCCCCCGTCACTTATTAACCCCTTATAAACCCCTGATCACCCCATATAAACTCCCTGATCAACCCCCTGTCATTGATCACCGCCCTGTCATTGATCACCCCCCTGTCAGGCTCCGTTCAGACGTCCGCATGATTTTTACGGATCCGATCCATGTATCCATGGATCCGTAAAAATCATGCGGACGTCTGAATGGAGCCTTACAGGGGGGTGATCAATGACAGGCGGGTGATCACCCATATACACTCCCTGATCACCCCCTGTCATTGATCACCCCCGTCATTGATCACCCCCCTGTAAGGCACCATTCAGACGTCCGCATGATTTTTACGGATCCATGGATACATGGATCGGATCCGCAAAACACATGCGGACGTCTGAATGGAGCCTTACAGGGGGTGATCAATGACAGGCGGGTGATCACCCATATACACTCCCTGATCACCCCCCTGTCATTGATAACCCCCCTGTAAGGCTCCATTCAGACGTCCGCATGCGTTTTATGGATCCGTAAAAAATCATGCGGATGTCTGAATGGAGCCTTACAGGGGGGGTGATCAGTGACAGGGGGGTGATCACCCTGATTACCCTGATCACCCCCTGTCATTGATCACCCCCCTGTAAGGCTCCATTCAGACGTCCGCATGCATTTTGTGGATCCGATCCATGTATCCATGGATCCGTAAAAAATCATGCGGATGTCTGAATGGAGCCTTACAGGGGGGTGATCAGTGACAGGGGGGTGATCACCCTGATTACCCTGATCACCCCCTGTCATTGATAACCCCCCTGTAAGGCTCCATTCAGACGTCCGCATGCATTTTGTGGATCCGATCCATGTATCCATGGATCCGTAAAAAATCATGCGGATGTCTGAATGGAGCCTTACAGGGGGGGTGATCAGTGACAGGGGGGTGATCACCCTGATTACCCTGATCACCCCCTGTCATTGATAACCCCCCTGTAAGGCTCCATTCAGACGTCCGCATGCATTTTGTGGATCCGATCCATGTATCCATGGATCCGTAAAAAATCATGCGGATGTCTGAATGGAGCCTTACAGGGGGGGTGATCAGTGACAGGGGGGTGATCACCCTGATTACCCTGATCACCCCCTGTCATTGATAACCCCCCTGTAAGGCTCCATTCAGACGTCCGCATGCATTTTGTGGATCCGATCCATGTATCCATGGATCCGTAAAAAATCATGCGGATGTCTGAATGGAGCCTTACAGGGGGGGTGGTCAGTGACAGGGGGGTGATCACCCTGATTACCCTGATCACCCCCTGTCATTGATAACCCCCCTGTAAGGCTCCATTCAGACGTCCGCATGCGTTTTGTGGATCCGATCCATGTATCCATGGATCCGTAGAAAATCATGCGGATGTCTGAATGGAGCCTTACAGGGGGGGTGGTCAGTGACAGGGGGGTGATCACCCTGATTACCCTGATCACCCCCTGTCATTGATAACCCCCCTGTAAGGCTCCATTCAGACGTCCGCATGCGTTTTGTGGATCCGATCCATGTATCCATGGATCCGTAAAAAATCATGCGGATGTCTGAATGGAGCCTTACGGGGGGGGTGATCAGTGACAGGGGGGTGATCACCCTGATTACCCTGATCACCCCCTGTCATTGATAACCCCCCTGTAAGGCTCCATTCAGACGTCCGCATGCGTTCTGTGGATCCGATCCATGTATCCATGGATCCGTAAAAAATCATGCGGGTGTCTGAATGGAGCCTTACAGGGGGGGTGATCAGTGACAGGGGGGTGATCACCCTGATTACCCTGATCACCCCCTGGCATTGATAACCCCCCTGTAAGGCTCCATTCAGACGTCCGCATGCGTTCTGTGGATCCGATCCATGTATCCATGGATCCGTAAAAAATCATGCGGATGTCTGAATGGAGCCTTACAGGGGGGGTGATCAATGACAGGGGGGTGATCAGGGAGTCTATATGGGTGATCACCCCCCTGTCATTGATCACCCCCCCTGTCATTGATCACCCCCCCCTGGTAAGGCTACATTCAGCCATTTTTTTTGGCCCAAGTTAGCGGAAATTTTTTGTTTGTTTTTGTTTTTTCTTACAAAGTCTCATATTCCACTAACTTGTGTCAAAAAATAAAATCTCACATGGACGCACCATACCCCTCACGGAATCCAAATGCGTAAACATTTTTAGACATTTATATTCCAGACTTCTTCTCACGCTTTAGGGCCCCTAAAAAGCCAGGGCAGTATAAATACCCCACATGTGACCCCATTTCGGAAAGAAGACACCCCAAGATATTCCGTGAGGGGCATATTGAGTCCATGAAAGATTGAAATTTTTGTCCTAAGTTAGCGGAAAGTGAGACTTTGTGAGAAAAAAAAACAAAAAAAAATCAATATCCGCTAACTTATGCAAAAAAAAAAAAAATTCTAGGAACTCGCCAGGCCCCTCATTGAATACCTTGGGGTGTCTTCTTTCCAAAGTGGGGTCACATGTGGGGTATTTATACTGCCCTGGATTTTTAGGGGCCCTAAAGCATGAGAAGAAGTCTGGGATCCAAATGTCTAAAAATGTCCTCCTAAAAGGAATTTGGGCCCCTTTGCGCATCTAGGCTGCAAAAAAGTGTCACACATGTGGTATCGCCGTACTCAGGAGAAGTTGGGGAATGTGTTTTGGGGTGTCATTTTACATATACCCATGCTGGGTGAGAAAAATATCTTGGTCAAATGCCAACTTTGTATAAAAAAATGGGAAAAGTTGTCTTTTGCCAAGATATTTCTCTCACCCAGCATGGGTATATGTAAAATGACCCCCCAAAACACATTGCCCAACTTCTCCTGAGTACGGCGATACCACATGTGTGACACTTTTTTGCAGCCAAGGTGGGCAAAGGGGCACCTTTCGGATTTCGCAGGCCATTTTTTACACATTTTGATTGCAAGGTACTTCTTACACATTTGGGCCCCTAAATTGCCAGGGCAGTATAACTACGCCACAAGTGACCCCATTTTGGAAAGAAGACACCCCAAGGTATTCCGTGGGGGGCACGGCGAGTTCCTAGAATTTTTTATTTTTTGTCACAATTTAGCGGAAAATGATGATTTTTCTTTTTTTTTTCTTTTTTCCTTACAAAGTCTCATATTCCACTAACTTGCGACAAAAAATTAAAAATTCTAGGAACTCGCCATGCCCCTCACGGAATATCTTGGGGTGTCTTCTTTCCAAAATGGGGTCACTTGTGGGGTAGTTATACTGCCCTGGCAATTTAGGGGCCCAAATGTGTGAGAAGAACTTTGCAATCAAAATGTGTAAAAAATGCCCTGCAAAATCCGAAAGGTGCACTTTGGAATATGTGCCCCTTTGCCCACCTTGGCAGCAAAAAAGTGTGACACATCTGGTATCGCCGTACTCAGGAGAAGTTGGGCAATGTGTTTTGGGGTGTCATTTTACATATACCCATGCTGGGTGAGAAAAATATCTTGGTCAAATGCCAACTTTGTATAAAAAAATGGGAAAAGTTGTCTTTTGCCAAGATATTTCTCTCACCCAGCATGGGTATATGTAAAATGACAGCCCAAAACACATTCCCCAACTTCTCCTGAGTACGGCGATACCACATGTGTGACACTTTTTTGCTGCCAAGGTGGGCAAAGGGGCACACATTCCAAAGTGCACCTTTCAGATTTTGCAGGCCATTTTTTACACATTTTGATTGCAAGGTACTTCTCACACATTTGGGCCCCTAAATTGCCAGGGCAGTATAACTACGCCACAAGTGACCCCATTTTGGAAAGAAGACACCCCAAGGTATTCCGTGAGGGGCATGGCGAGTTCCTAGAATTTTTTATTTTTTGTCGCAAGTTAGTGGAATATGAGACTTTGTAAGGAAAAAAGAGAAAAAAAAAAAATCATCATTTTCCGCTAACTTGTGACAAAAAATAAAAAATTCTAGGAACTTGCCATGCCCCTCACGGAATACCTTGGGGTGTCTTCTTTCCAAAATGGGGTCACTTGTGGCGTAGTTATACTGCCCTGGCAATTTAGGGGCCCAAATGTGTGAGAAGTACCTTGCAATCAAAATGTGTAAAAAATGGCCTGCAAAATCTGAAAGGTGCACTTTGGAATGTGTGCCCCTTTGCCCACCTTGGCAGCAAAAAAGTGTCACACATGTGGTATCGCCGTACTCAGGAGAAGTTGGGGAATGTGTTTTGGGGTGTCATTTTACATATACCCATGCTGGGTGAGAGAAATATCTTGGCAAAAGACAACTTTTCCCATTTTTTTATACAAAGTTGGCATTTGACCAAGATATTTTTCTCACCCAGCATGGGTATATGTAAAATGACACCCCAAAACACATTCCCCAACTTCTCCTGAGTACGGCGATACCAGATGTGTCACACTTTTTTGCTGCCAAGGTGGGCAAAGGGGCGCACATTCCAAAGTGCACCTTTTGGATTTCACCGGTCATTTTTTACACATTTTGATTGCAAGGTACTTCTCACACATTTGGGCCCCTAAATTGCCAGGGCAGTATAACTACCCCACAAGTGACCCCATTTTGGAAAGAAGACACCCCAAGGTATTCTGTGAGGGGCATGGTGAGTTCCTAAAAATTTTTATTTTTTGTCGCAAGTTAGTGGAATATGAGACTTTGTAAGAAAAATAAAAATCATCATCATTTTCCGCTAACTTGTGACAAAAAATAAAAAGTTCTATGAACTCACTATGCCCATCAGCGAATACCTTAGGGTGTCTACTTTCCGAAATGGGGTCATTTGTGGGGTATTTACTGTTTGGGCATTGTAGAACCTCAGGAATCATGACAGGTGCTCAGAAAGTCAGAGCTGTTTCAAAAAGCGGAAATTCACATTTTTGTACCATAGTTTGTAAATGCTATAACTTTTACCCAAACCATTTTTTTTTTGCCCAAACATTTTTTTTTATCAAAGACATGTAGAACAATAAATTTGGTGAAAAATTTATATATGGATGTCGTTTTTTTTGCAAAATTTTACAGCTGAAAGTGAAAAATGTCATTTTTTTGCAAAAAAATCGTTACATTTCGATTAATAACAAAAAAAGTAAAAATGTCAGCAGCAATAAAATACCACCAAATGAAAGCTCCATTAGTGAGAAGAAAAGGAGGTAAAATTCATTTGGGTGGTAAGTTGCATGACCGAGCGATAAACGGTGAAAGGAGTGTAGTGCCGAAGTGTAAAAAGTGCTCTGGTCATGAAGGGGGTTTCACCTAGCGGGGCTGAAGTGGTTAAACCTATCGGATGTTGGAGCGCTCCACCAGATACCTAAAGCGAAAGTAGCCGGAGGAAAGAACAGACTGAACTTCCTGTAAGGCTAATCCCGCGAGACCAACGTCACGTGATATAACTGCCACGAGCAAGGACGCACAACAGTCTCGAGCGAGGACGCCGAACAGCGTGAGGAGAAGCTGGCGCATGGTGGTGAGTAGTGGTAATTTACCAGTGGTAAGAGGAAGAGATCTCTCAGCTACCGGACCCGATCCAACAGGGTAAGACATACCGGTTACACCTTACTCCCCACCTGCAGCCCTACAGTGACCCTGTGATAGACTCACATTAGCAGGACTTGAAGTACATTATGCACTTTGTCCCAGGTGAAAGGAGAGGTTTGCAGCATCTGTGAGTGAAAGGGCCCTAATAGCCCTGTGTGCCTGTCCTGTGTAACGCAATCCCTATGCTAAGTGGTACTTCCGGAAACACTCCCCTAAGCATAGGGCAGGGTGGTCAGGGCAGTCAGGACAGAAATTGCAGGTGTCACGCCTTATTTCACTCCTGCTCCACCCCTCCCATGAGCGAATTATAGTCGTGGACCGAGTGGGGCTTTTCAATGACACTGGTTGCTCATTCTATTTGTATTGTCGTGTCTGCGTGAATGGAGGAGAGCATGTAAACGTCACGCTTGTCTCTCCATTTCACCGCAAGCAGTTCTTCGTTACACAAGGCAGCCCTCTCCCCCCTTGCAGGACGGGTGGTAACGAGCCGTTGGGGGAAGCCCCGGCGACTAGGTCGCGCGGTGCCACAGCAGCCAATCTGTTCTAGGAACAAATGCCTGAAGAGGGGCACACTTGTGTAGAAATTGTCCACATAAAGATGGTACCTCTTGCCAAATAAGGGTGACACTAAGTCCCAGACTGTCTTCCCAATTCTCCCCAGGTAGTCAGGGCAACCGATCAGCTCCAGGGTCTGATCTTTACCCTCATAGATCCGAAATTTGTGGGTATAGCCTGTGGCCCTTTCACAGAGCTTATACAATTTGACCTCATACCGGGCACGCTTGATTAAGATGTATTGTTTGAAGCCAAGGCGCCCGGTAAAATGTATAAGGGACTCGTCTACGCAGATGTTTTGTTCAGGGGTATACAAATCTGCAAATTTGGTGTTGAAGTGGTCTATGAGGGGCTGAATTTTGTGGAGCCAGTCAAAAGCTGGGTGGCCTCTGGGACGAGAGGTGCTGTTGTCGCTAAAGTGCAGGAAACGCAGGATGGCCTCAAATCGTGCCCTGGACATGGCATGTGAAGAATTGGGTTTGTGGATCAATATGACCGCAATTCATGCTTTTTGGTTAGACCCATGTTGAGGAGAAGGCCCATAAAAAAAAATAATTCGGAAACTTGGATAGGTTTCCACCGGAAAAGCTGGACATAATAGCTTCCCGGGTTGGCGGTTATAAATTGAGTGGCATACCGATTTGTTTCTGCCACGACTAAGTCCAAGAGCTCCGCAGTCAAAAACAGCTCAAAAAATCCCAGTGCCGAACCGATCTGAGCTCTTAACCCGAACTCCAGACTGGGCGGTAAAAGGGGGAACTACTGGTGCGGCTGAAGTTGGGGGCTGCCAATCAGGGTTTGCCAGCACCTCAGGGACTCTAGGGGCTCTACGGGCCTCTCTGTGTGGTGGCTGCGACAGGGTAACTACTGCACGTGCCACCGTACCAGCTTCAACTGCCCTTCTGGTGCTCGCCACTTCACCATGTTGTACGGCAGTGCTGGTACTAGGTCCAGGGTGGGCTGCGCTGCTGGTGTATGTCTCACCACGTAATCTGACAGCGCCAGCCCCACTCTGCTGCCCTTGAAGCGGATCCTGTGCAACCTGTGGTGTAGCAACACGGGGCGGGTACGCCTGGTGGTATCAGGGACCGCAACATCCTCGTCCGAACTTTGGGTCAGACTGCTACTGCTTTCTACAGGTTCATATTCTGACCCGCTGGAGGTTCCCATTCCTCATCCGACTGGGTCAGAATCCTGTAGGTCTCTTCAGAAGAATACCCCTTGTTTGCCATTTGGGCAACTAAATTTAGGGGGTATTCCCTGAGACTACCCAAGAAAAAAAAGCAAGCCTGTCTTACAAATGGGAGGCTAGCGAAGTACCGGAAGCCGCTGTGATTGATAAAAAATATCAAAACTGATTTTTTTATCGCCGCAGCGCTTGTGAAGTGATTGTGCAGTGATGCAGTGATATATATTTTTGTCACTGCGGAGGGGCGGGCGTGGGTGAACGCACGTGTGGGCGACCGATCAGGCCTGATCGGGCAAACACTGTGTTTTGGGTGGAGGGCGAACTAAGGTGACACTAATACTATTATAGATCTGACTGATCAGTTTTGATCACTTACAGATACTATAAAAGTACAAATGCTGATTAGCGATACACTAATCAGCGAATCAGTGACTGCGGTGCGGTGGGCTGGGTGCTAAACGATCGCCAACTACCTAACCAAGGGGCCTAAACTATCCTAAAACCTAACAGTCAATACCAGTGAAAAAAATAAGTGACAGTTTACACTGATCACTTTTTTCCCTTTCACTAGGTGATTGACAGGGGCGATCAAGGGGTTAATTGGGGTGATGGGGGGTGATCTGGGGCTATGTGTGGTGTTTGGTGTGTACTCACTGTGATCTGTGCACCTCTGCTGGAACCAACCGACGAAAAGGACCAGCAGAGGAGCAGAGAAGCCATTTAACACCTTATATTTATAAATATAAAGTGTTAACTGTCTTCTGATTCGTTTTTTGGAATCTGCCCGATCCCCTGAAGACGCCATGGATATGGCGAAACATGTCGGGGGGCAGTAATTAGATTTTAGACTTCAGGGCACCTAGTCAATAGTGTGTAAGTTCCTGGCGAGTTAATAGGCAGCCTAGGAAGTCACTGTGCCGTCACAATAAATAATACAAGCCAATAGAAGGAGCCGAAAGCTGACTGATTATAGGCAGAAAGTGCAGGAAAACCACCGCAAATAACAGTCAGGAACAACGGCAACATTGCTATAGCAATAGTAACATTTAACAAATCATCAGCAGGCAGCAGTAAAATAAATAGCAGTGCCACAAGAAAAGTAACGGAATATATATACATGTGTGGAACTATTAAGTCACGAGGAAGTGAGTGTTGCAACATATGGCCACAGTAATAAGGGCCAGACGAACAGTAGCAAGCAGTTAGCTTAATAAGTAACTAAACTGCTCCAGAATTCAAACACTAGCCTCAAATGACTAATAGTTCACAGTAAAAGGTTATAAATGAAGTACCTATACAGCCATCAGAAATAACCATTAATAGCCAGCTACAAGAGAGTGACTGCAATCAATATACTACTACTGTAATAATAGTGCTAAAAGGGAACAAATACATATGAGAATTACACACACTGGTGTCCAGGAGATAGTTTTAATATAGTAGGTTAGATAATATAAAAACGTTTACCATTTATTAAGAAAGCATAAATAAAAGTTACATTTTAAACAAATAAAAATATAACTGCACCTGTCAAGAGCAGGCAACCAGTAGTCTATGACTAAATGTAAATATAATAAAAGTGCCTCTACACGTGCAGGGTATATATGAATATCATATATAAATATAATTACACGCACTACATACGTTTCAAAGGCTTTTATCGACAATTACATTACATTTGCAGTGTTAGCCCTTCTTTTTCAGGACCTCTGCAATTCCACTGGGCATGCTCTCAATCAACTTCTGGGCCAATTCCTGACTGATAGCAACCCATTCTTTCATAATCACTTCTTGGAGTTTGTCAGAATTAGTGGGTTTTTGTTTGTCCACCCGTCTCTTGAGGATTGACCACAAGTTCTCAATGGGATTAAGATCTGGGGAGTTTCCAGGCCATGGACCCAAAATGTCAATGTTTTGGTCCCCGAGCCACTTAGTTATCACTTTTGCCTTATGGCACGGTGCTCCATCGTGCTGGAAAATGCATTGTTCTTCACCAAACTGTTGTTGGAAGAAGTTGCTGTTGGAGGGTGTTTTGGTACCATTCTTTATTCATGGCTGTGTTTTTGGGCAAAATTGTGAGCCCACTCCCTTGGATGAGAAGCAACCCCACACATGAATGGTCTCAGGATGCTTTACTGTTTGGCATGACACAGGACTGATGGTAGCGCTCACCTTTTCTTCTCTGGACAAGCCTTTTTCCTGATGCCCCAAACAATCGGAAAGAGGCTTCATCGGAGAATATGACTTTGCCCCAGTCCTCAGCAGTCCATTCACCATATTTTCTGCATAAGATCAATCTGTCCCTGATGTTTTTTTTGGAGAGAAGTGGCTTCTTTGCTGCCCTTCTTGACACCAGGCCATCTTCCAAAAGTCTTCGCCTCACTGTGCGTGCAGATGCGCTCACACCTGCCTGCTGCCATTCCTGAGCAAGCTCTGCACTGGTGACACTCCGATCCCGCAGCTGAATCCTCTTTAGGAGACGATCCTGGCGCTTGCTGGACTTTCTTGGACGCCCTGAAGCCTTCTTACCAAGAACTGAACCTCTTTTCTTGAAGTTCTTGATGATCCTATAAATTGTTGATTGAGGTGCAATCTTAGTAGCCACAATATCCTTGCCTGTGAAGCCATTTTTATGCAACGCAATGATGGCTGCACGCGTTTCTTTGCAGGTCACCATGGTTAACAATAGAAGAACAATGATTTCAAGCATCACTCTCCTTTTAACAGGTCAAGTCTGCCATTTTAACCCAATCAGCCTGACATAATGATCTCCAGCCTTGTGCTCATCAACATTCTCACCTGAGTTATCAAGACGATTACTGAAATGATCTCAGCAGGTCCTTTAATGACAGCAATGAAATGCAGTGGAAAGTTTTTTTGGGGATTAAGTTAATTTTCATGGCAAAGAAGGACTATGCAATTCATCTGATCACTCTTCATAACATTCTGGAGTATATGCAAATTGCTATTATAAAAACTTTAGCAGCAACTTTTCCAATTTCTAATATTTATGTAATTCTCAAAACTTTTGGCCATGACTGTACATCAGGTGCTTATAAAGGTTCCTGAGATATTCACACAAAAAAGCAATTATGGAACATCACATGATCCCTATTAGCCAATAGAAGCTCACGGGTCCTTCAATCCTCGCATCACTGACCTGTTTTACACCAGGTTTCCATAACTACCCAGCCATTCTTCTTCCATGTTATAGAGGCACTGTGGCTGTCACTGTCATGAGGGTACTGGGGATGTCACTGTCATGGGGGTACTGGGGATGTCACTGTTATGAGGTACTGGGGGTGTCACTGTTCTGGGGGTACTGTGGATGTTACTGTCATGGGGGTACTGTGGATGTCACTGTTCTGGGGGTACTGTGGATGTTACTGTCATGGGGGTACTGTGGATGTCACTTGCATAGGGGTACTGGGGATGTCACTGTCAGGGGGGTACTGCGGCTGTCACTGTTATGGGAGCACTGTGGATGTAACTAGGGATCGACCGATATAGATTTTTTTAGAGCCGATACCGATAACCTGTGAACTTTCAGGCCAATAGCCGATATGGTAACTTATACCGATATTCTGTGCATTTTCATTTTTGAAAGCAAAAAAAAATTGTGTTACGGCGTTCACCACATAGATTTTTTAAAAATATTTTAATAGTTTGGACTTTTCAGACGTGGCAATTAGTGATATGTTTATTTATTTATTGTTTATATATAAAATTGGGAAAGGGTGTGATTTATACTAAATATTTTGGAGGTTTTTTAAAAAAAAAAATACTTTATTTAATAACTATTTCCCCATTAGGGGTTGGAACCTGAGATCTTTTAATCCCTTGTCCCATTCACTTTAATAGAGATCTATTAGGGTTAATAGGACTTCACACTATCCCTGCTGCCCTGTGCAAATAGCAGCAGGGAGCTTACCATGGCAGCCAGGGCTTCAGTAGAGTCCTAGCTGCCATGGTAACAGATCGGAGCCCCAGGATAAGGCCTCTTTCACACGACCGTGTGGCTTTTTCTGTGTTTTGCGGTCCGTTTTTCACGGATCCGTTGTTCTGTTTTCGTTTCTGTTCCAATTTTCTGTATGACATATACAGTATACAGTAATAACATAGAAAAAATTAGGCTGGGCATAAAATTTTTAATAGATGTTTCAGCAAAAGCGGTACGGAAGACATACGGATGCATTTCTGTCTGTGTTCCTTTTTTTTGCGGACCCATTGACTTGAATGAAGCCTCGGAACGTGATTTGCGGGCAATAATAGGACATGTTCTATCTTTCAACGGAACGGAATGCATATGGAATACATTCAGTTTTTTTGCGGAACCATTGAAATGAATGGTTCCGTATAAGGACCGTATACGGAACGCAAAAAATGGCCTATAAACAAACAAAAAAAAACGGTCATGTGAAAGCGGCCTCACACTGCTGGGGCTCCGATCAGAGGCTGCCACTGCACCACCAATGAAGAGGAGGGGAGGGGACCCTGTGACCACTGCCACCAATGATTTTAATACTGGGGGAGGGGGGGTTTGGAGGGGCACATTGCACCACCATTGATTTTAATACTGGGGCTTGGGGGGAGGGCGCACTGTGCCACCAATGTTTTTAATACTCGAGGGTGGGGGGGGGGGGATTGGCGCACTGCACCACCAATGTTTTTAATACTGGGCCACCAATGATAATTAACGTTTAATACAAGAGGCGGGTGTGTCGGCACAGAATCACATAGCCGTCACCCCGCCTCTGACAAGGAGCTGCGATCAGCGGCAGCAGTTAACCCCTCAGGTGCAGCACCTGAGGGGTTAACTGCCGCTAATCGCAGCTTCCTGTCAAATAGGCTGGGCACTGCCTCCTGTATTTGTATTAGACGTTAACTTTCATTGGTGGCGCAGTGTGCCCGCCCCTCCTCCTCCCGTCTCTCCTTATTGGCAGTGCGGCACAGGGGGAGGGAGAGAGCGACTCCTTCTTCCCTGGGCTGCTGAGGGAACATGAGCGCGCTGACAGCTGACATATTCTGTGATAGCGTGCTGGACGCATTATCGGCAAGGTTAGATGCCGATACCGAAAACTTTGAAAATCACGAATATCGGCTGATAATATCGGTAACTCCAATAATCGGTCGATCCCTAGTTGTAACTGTAATGGGGGCACTGTGGATGTCACTGTCATGGGGGTACTGTGGATGTCACTGTCATGGATGGGAGTACTGGGGATGTCACTGTCATGGGACCACTGCGGATGTCACTGTTATAGAGGCACTGTGGATGTCACTGTTATAGGGGAGCTGTGGTTGTCACTGTCATGGGGCTACTGTGGATGTCACTGTTATGGGGGTACTGGGGATGTCACTGTTATGGGAGCACTACGGATGTTACTGTTCAGCTCCATTCACAAGTCTACAATTCCGTTCCGCATTCTGCGGAACGGAATTGTGGACCCGTTAATTTATATGGAGCCGCACGATGTGCTGCCCGGATCCGGAAATGCAGCCCCGCACTTCCGGGACCGCAATTCCGATCCCGAAAAAAATAAAACATGTACTTTGCGAAACGCCCATTGTCAGTGTCCGTGATCCGTAAAACACACACTGTGTGAATGGAGCCTAGGGAGCACTGCGGATGTCACTGTCATGGGGTTACTGTGGATGTCACTGTTATGGGGGTACTGGGGATGTCACTGTTATGGGAGCACTTCGGATGTCACTGTTATGGGAGCACTTTGGTTGTGACTGATATAGAGGCACTATGGATATCACTGTCATGGGGGTGCTATGGATGTCACTGTCATGGGGGTGCTATGGATGTCACTGTTATGGGAGCACTATGAATGTAATTGTTACGGGGGCACTGTGAATGACACTTATGGGGGTGCTGCGGATGTCACTGTTATGAGAGCACTGTGGAGGTCATTGTTATGGTGGTGCTGTGAATGTCACTGTTATGGAAGCACTATGAATGTCACTGTTATGGGGGCACTGTGAATGACACTTATGGGGTTGCTGTGGATGTCACTGTTATAGGGGCACTGTTAGTGTCACAGCTATGGAAGCACTGTGGATCTCACTGTTATGGGAGAACTGTGGATGTCACTATTATGGGAGCACTGTGCATCTGTTATGGGGACACTGCATGTCACTGTTATGGTGGCACTGTGAATGAAACTTATGGGGTCGCTGTGGATGTCACTGTTATGCAAGCACTTTGGATGTTACTGTTATAAGGACACTGTGCATATCACTGCTATGGAAGCACTGTGGATGTCACTGTTATGGGGGCGCTGTGAATGTCACTGTTATGGGAGAACTGTGGATGTCACTGCTATGGAAGCACTGTGGATGTCACTGCTATGGGGGCGCTGTGAATGTCACTGTTATGGGAGAACTGTGGATGTCACTGCTATGGGAGCACTGTGGATGTCACTGTTATAGCGGAGCTGTGGTTGTCACTGTCATGGGGCTACTGTGGATGTCACTGTTATGGGGGTACTGGGGATGTCACTGTTATGGGAGCACTACGGATGTTACTGTTCAGCTCCATTCACAAGTCTACAATTCCGTTCCGCATTCTGCGGAACGGAATTGTGGACCCGTTAATTTATATGGAGCCGCACGATGTGCTGCCCGGATCCGGAAATGCAGCCCCGCACTTCCGGGATCGCAATTCCGATCCCGAAAAAAATAAAACATGTCCTTTGCGAAACGCCCATTGTCAGTGTCCGTGATCCGTAAAACACACACTGTGTGAATGGAACCTAGGGAGCACTGCGGATGTCACTGTCATGGGGTTACTGTGGATGTCACTGTTATGGGGGTACTGGGGATGTCACTGTTATGGGAGCACTTCGGATGTCACTGTTATGGGAGCACTTTGGTTGTGACTGATATAGAGGCACTATGGATATCACTGTCATGGGGGTGCTATGGATGTCACTGTCATGGGGGTGCTATGGATGTCACTGTTATGGGAGCACTATGAATGTAATTGTTACGGGGGCACTGTGAATGACACTTATGGGGGTGCTGCGGATGTCACTGTTATGAGAGCACTGTGGAGGTCATTGTTATGGTGGTGCTGTGAATGTCACTGTTATGGAAGCACTATGAATGTCACTGTTATGGGGGCACTGTGAATGACACTTATGGGGTTGCTGTGGATGTCACTGTTATAGGGGCACTGTTAGTGTCACAGCTATGGAAGCACTGTGGATCTCACTGTTATGGGAGAACTGTGGATGTCACTATTATGGGAGCACTGTGCATCTGTTATGGGGACACTGCATGTCACTGTTATGGTGGCACTGTGAATGAAACTTATGGGGTCGCTGTGGATGTCACTGTTATGCAAGCACTTTGGATGTTACTGTTATAAGGACACTGTGCATATCACTGCTATGGAAGCACTGTGGATGTCACTGTTATGGGGGCGCTGTGAATGTCACTGTTATGGGAGAACTGTGGATGTCACTGCTATGGAAGCACTGTGGATGTCACTGCTATGGAAGCACTGTGGATGTCACTGCTATGGGGGCGCTGTGAATGTCACTGTTATGGGAGAACTGTGGATGTCACTGCTATGGGAGCACTGTGGATGTCACTGTTATAGAGGCACTGTGGATGTCACTGTTATAGGGGAGCTGTGGTTGTCACTGTCATGGGGCTACTGTGGATGTCACTGTTATGGGGGTACTGGGGATGTCACTGTTATGGGAGCACTACGGATGTTACTGTTCAGCTCCATTCACAAGTCTACAATTCCGTTCCGCATTCTGCGGAACGGAATTGTGGACCCGTTAATTTATATGGAGCCGCACGATGTGCTGCCCGGATCCGGAAATGCAGCCCCGCACTTCCGGGATCGCAATTCCGATCCCGAAAAAAATAAAACATGTCCTTTGCGAAACGCCCATTGTCAGTGTCCGTGATCCGTAAAACACACACTGTGTGAATGGAACCTAGGGAGCACTGCGGATGTCACTGTCATGGGGTTACTGTGGATGTCACTGTTATGGGGGTACTGGGGATGTCACTGTTATGGGAGCACTTCGGATGTCACTGTTATGGGAGCACTTTGGTTGTGACTGATATAGAGGCACTATGGATATCACTGTCATGGGGGTGCTATGGATGTCACTGTCATGGGGGTGCTATGGATGTCACTGTTATGGGAGCACTATGAATGTAATTGTTACGGGGGCACTGTGAATGACACTTATGGGGGTGCTGCGGATGTCACTGTTATGAGAGCACTGTGGATGTCACTGTTATAGGGGCACTGTTAGTGTCACAGCTATGGAAGCACTGTGGATCTCACTGTTATGGGAGAACTGTGGATGTCACTATTATGGGAGCACTGTGCATCTGTTATGGGGACACTGCATGTCACTGTTATGGTGGCACTGTGAATGAAACTTATGGGGTCGCTGTGGATGTCACTGTTATGCAAGCACTTTGGATGTTACTGTTATAAGGACACTGTGCATATCACTGCTATGGAAGCACTGTGGATGTCACTGTTATGGGGGCGCTGTGAATGTCACTGTTATGGGAGAACTGTGGATGTCACTGCTATGGAAGCACTGTGGATGTCACTGCTATGGGGGCGCTGTGAATGTCACTGTTATGGGAGAACTGTGGATGTCACTGCTAAGGAAGCACTGTGCATGTCACTGTTATGGGGACAGTGTGAATGACACTTGTGGGGTCGCTGTGGACATCACTGTTACAAGGGCACTGTGCATATCACTGCTATGGAAGCACTGTGGATGTCACTGTTACGGGGCACTGTGGATGTCACTGTTATAGAGGCACTGTACATGGTACTGTTATGGGGGCATTGTGGATATATTTTAAGTCAAAACATTTTTAACCACACAAACAAAATAAATAAATACAATTTCTGCTGGTCTCTTATAACTGTAGATGTTTAGTTCTGTAGAGCAAGAAAGCAATTCTTTAGTGTTTCGCCAGTAACACACCACTGGATCCAGCAGCATTCCCGAGCATGTAGGCGCTTCCCCTTCCTCCTCGCTGAATCCTCCCTCACAGCGCACCGCCTCTCAGAAAATGGTCACATGGAAATGACGACAGGCTTTTGTAACGGGCATGCGCTGTAAAATACCGGAATTTACTGTTTAAAATGGCTGCTGCAATGGATGTGGATACACCGAGCGGAGCCAATAACAGCGCTGGAAAGAAGCGGTTTGAGGTGAAGAAGGTGAGCGACACTTTCTAGAAAGTAGGCTCCTTGGTGGGAATAATTCCGTTGGTTTTCCTCTTCTGGTGTTTCTGCTGCTAAGCACATGCTCCACCTCATTGCGGAGTGAGGATGGCGCTTGTGTCCCGGCATGCGGCCAGAGCAGCATGGCTGCGACCGTAATGCGTTTCCTGTCATGTGCCTCGAGGAAGGTACAGGTCAATGGAGTGTCTTACCTGTGGGAAGGCCAACACCTTGAAGGCGCTGTCTAGCTGGGAGACGAAACGTGGCTGACTAGTTCTGAATGACACCTAAAGCTGGCATTACCGACAGCAGTTTCCTAAACAATAGGTAGTTTATGGTAGAGACTAGAATGGGGAGGCCGAAAGGCGGTCCCCTCCCCCCTCTGGGGAGTCCGAAAGGAGCTAGTTCTCCCTCTGGGGGCGGCGGATGGGGAGTCCGAAGGGAGCTAGTTCTCCCTCTGGGGGCGGCGGATGGGGAGGCCGAAGGGAGCTAGTTCTCCCTCTGGGGGCGGCGGATGGGGAGGCCGAAGGGAGCTAGTTCTCCCTCTGGGGGCGGCGGATGGGGAGGCCGAAGGGAGCTAGTTCTCCCTCTGGGGGCGGCGGATGGGGAGGCCGAAGGGAGCTAGTTCTCCCTCTGGGGGCGGCGGATGGGGAGGCCGAAGGGAGCTAGTTCTCCCTCTGGGGGCGGCGGATGGGGAGGCCGAAGGGAGCTAGTTCTCCCTCTGGGGGCGGCGGATGGGGAGGCCGAAGGGAGCTAGTTCTCCCTCTGGGGGCGGCGGATGGGGAGGCCGAAGGGAGCTAGTTCTCCCTCTGGGGGCGGCGGATGGGGAGGCCGAAGGGAGCTAGTTCTCCCTCTGGGGGCGGCGGATGGGGAGGCCGAAGGGCGCTAGTTCTCCCTCTGGGGGCGGCGGATGGGGAGGCCGAAGGGCGCTAGTTCTCCCTCTGGGGGCGGCGGATGGGGAGGCCGAAGGGCGCTAGTTCTCCCTCTGGGGGCGGCGGATGGGGAGGCCGAAGGGCGCTAGTTCTCCCTCTGGGGGCGGCGGATGGGGAGGCCGAAGGGCGCTAGTTCTCCCTCTGGGGGCGGCGGATGGGGCGGCCGAAGGGCGCTAGTTCTCCCTCTGGGGGCGGCCGAAGGGCGCTAGTTCTCCCTCTGGGGGCGGCCGAAGGGCGCTAGTTCTCCCTCTGGGGGCGGCCGAAGGGCGCTAGTTCTCCCTCTGGGGGCGGCCGAAGGGCGCTAGTTCTCCCTCTGGGGGCGGCCGAAGGGCGCTAGTTCTCCCTCTGGGGGCGGCCGAAGGGCGCTAGTTCTCCCTCTGGGGGCGGCCGAAGGGCGCTAGTTCTCCCTCTGGGGTTGGTGGTCGTGTGTGTGTGTGTTTTTATTTTCATGCGAAGGCACGGAGAAAAACCCCACAGAAGCGCTCCGTAGTGCTTCCGTGGGGGTTCCATGCCTCCATGCCACACTGGACCTTTCAGATTGCGGACCATTCATGTGAATAAGCCAAATCTGTGCAAAAGGTGGCCCTACAAAGTATTGACTCAGGGGGGCTGAATACAACTGCACTCCACTTTCAAGGTTTTGATTTATAAAATATTTTGAAATCCCATTGAAAAAATCATTTTCTTTTCACTTCACACATACAGTACAGACCAAAAGTTTGGACACGCCTTCTCATTCAAAGAGTTTTCTTTATTTTCATGACTGAAAATTGTAGATTCACACTGAAGGCATCAAAACTATGAATTACACATGTGGAATTATATACATAACAAAAAAGTGTGAAACAACTGAAAATATGTCATATTCTAGGTTCTTCAAAGTAGCCACCTTTTGCTTTGATTACTGCTTTGCACACTCTTGGCATTCTCTTGATGAGCTTCAAAAGGTAGTCACCGGAAATGGTCCTCCAACAGCCTTGAAGGAGTTCCCAGAGATGCTTGGCACTTGTTGGCCCTTTTGCCTTCACTCTGCGGTCCAGCTCACCCCAAACCATCTTGATTGGGTTCAGGTCCGGTGACTGTGGAGGCCAGGTCATCTGGCGCAGCACCCCATCACTCCCCTTCATGGTCAAATAGCCCTTACACAGCCTGGAGGTGTGTTTGGGGTCATTGCCCTGTTGAAAAATAAATGATGGTCCAACTAAACGCAAACCAGATGGAATAGCATGCCGCTGCAAGATGCTGTAGTAGCCATGCTGGTTCAGTATGCCTTCAATTTTGAATAAATCCCCAACAGTGTCACCAGCAAAGCACCCCCACACCATCATACCTCCTCCTTCATGCTTCATGTTCATCCGTTCACCTTTTCTGCGTCGCACTAAGACACGGTGGTTGGAACCAAAGATCTCAAATTTGGACTCATCAGACCAAAGCACAGATTTCCACTGGTCTAATGTCCATTCCTTGTGTTCTTTAACCCAAACAAGTCTCTTCTGCTTGTTGCCTGTTCTTAGCAGTGGTTTCCTAGCAGATATTCTACCATGAAGGCCTGATTCACACAGTCTCCTCTTAACAGTTGTTCTAGAGATGTGTCTGCTGCTAGAACTCTGTGTGGCATTGACCTGGTCTCTAATCTGAGCTGCTGTTAACCTGCGATTTCTGAGGCTGGTGACTCGGATGAACTTATCCTCCGCAGCAGAGGTGACTCTTGGTCTTCCTTTCCTGGGGCAGTCCGCATGTGAGCCAGTTTATTTGTAGCGCTTGATGGTTTTTGTGACTGCACTTGGACACTTTCAAAGTTTTCCCAACTTTTCGGACTGACTGACCTTCATTTCTTAAAGTAATGATGGCCACTCGTTTTTCTTTACTTAGCTGCTTTTTTCTTGCCATAATGCAAATTCTAACAGTATTCAGTAGGACTATCAGCTGTGTATCCACCTGACTTCTCCACAACGCAACTGATGGTCCCAACCCCATTTCTAAGGCAAGAAATCCCACTTATTAAACCTGACAGGGCACACCTGTGAAGTGAAAACCATTTCAGGTGACTACCTCTTGAAGCTCATCAAGAGAATGCCAAGAGCGTACAAAGCAGTAATCAAAGCAAAAGGTGGCTACTTTGAAGAACCTAGAATATGACATATTTTCAGTTGTTTCATACTTTTTTGTTATGTATATAATTCCATATGTGTTAATTCATAGTTCTGATGCCTTCAGTGTGAATCTACAATTTTCATAGTCATGAAAATAAAGAAAACTCTTTGAATGAGAAGGTGTGTCCAAACTTTTGGTCTGTACTTGCTACTTTGTGTTGCTCTATCACAGTGGTGCCCAACCATTTTCTGTCTGAGGGCCGCACTAGACATAGTATAAATTTTGCGTGCCAGAACCAGGAGGCTTTGCCATTTGCCAGAAAGAAATGCAAACACTGTGAAGGGGGCACATGTGAGCATTACTGCTGTGAAGGGGCCACTCTCTCTACTGTCAGCCACAGCGCAGACCACCGCTACCAGTGTCACAATTCCAACTAAGACCAATGAACACCACTCATGTCCTGGCTTTCCCAAACAACAAGGAGGGGTTCCCTTCTTACCCCTTAACGCCATGTACTGCCGGCCCCCTGCCACAAAACTAAAGGTACCAGCGCCAGTAAAACTCGCAGGGGGCAGCCCTCCTGAAACCACACAGACCACTGCTGCCTGTGCCCACCATTAAGAGTCAGCCCTTCCTTTTTCTGTACAGTCCGGTCACAAGGACCAGCACAGCGCACGAATACAGACACAGCACTTTCCCAACATAGAGATTTGTGAGCCCTCCACAGCACAGTAGGAGCACATCAATGCACTTACAAACTACCCACGGGAACGACAGCGGTGAGAGACACGCACACAACACTGTACAGTCACAGAGCTTATTACACTTACATTCCTTCCCCGATTTGTCTCGAGGTTCAGAATGGTACTGCAGCCGCCCAGCTCTGCCTCCAGTCACCGTTCTGTGGTCACCCGCCACCTTGCGCGCTGCACTGTCCTCCTGACACATCGTCAAGACATAGTGAACGCATATCTGCACTATGACCTGACACTGCGTGACGTCAGGACGATGGTGCAGAGCGCAGAGAAGACAGGAGTTATGGAGCGGCGCCCCTACAAGAGGGGTAAGTATTAACCGCTTGCCGCCGCACTAACGCCGAAAGGCGTCATCGCGGCGGCTCTCCCAGGTCACACTAACGCCAATAGGCGTCATCTCGCGTGAGCCGAGATTTCCTGTGAGCACGCGCTCACAGGAACGGAAGGTAAGCGAGTGGATCTCCAGCCTGCCAGCAGCGATCGCTCGCTGGCAGGCTGGAGATGTGATTTTTTTAACCCCTAACAGGTATATTAGACGCTGTTTTGATAACAGCGTCTAATATACCTGCTACCTGGTCCTCTGGTGGTCCCTTTTGTTAGGATCGACCACCAGAGGACTCAGGCAGCTCACTAAAGTAGCACCAAACACCACTACACTACACTACACCCCCCCCTGTCACTTATTAACCCTTTATAAACCACTGATCAGCCCATATAGACTCCCTGATCACCCCCCTGTAAGGCTCCATTCAGAGGTCCGTATGATTTTTACGGATACATGGATCGGATCCGCAAAACGCATACGGACGTCTGAATGGAGCCTTACAGGGGGGTGATCAATGACAAGGGGGTGATCACCCCATATACACTCCCTGATCACCCCCTGTCATTGATCACCCCCCTGTAAGGCTCCATTCAGACGTCCGTATGATTTTTTACGGATCCACGGATACATGGATCGGATCCGCAAAACACATGCGGACGTCTGAATGGAGCCTTACAGGGGGGTGATCAATGACAGAGGGGTGATCACCCATATAGACTCCCTGATCACCTCCGTCATTGATCACCCCCCTGTAAGGCTCCATTCAGACGTCCGCATGTGTTTTGCGGATCCGATCCATGTATCCGTGGATCCGTAAAAAATCATACGGACGTCTGAATGGAGCCTTACAGGGGGGTGATCAATGACAGGGGTGTGATCAATGACAGGGGGGTGATCACCCTATATAGATTCCCTGATCACCCCCCTGTCATTGATCACCCCCTGTAAGGCACCATTTAGACATTTTTTTGGGGCCCAAGTTAGCGGAAAGTTTTTGTTTGTTTTTGTTTTTTCTTACTAAGTCTCATATTCCACTAACTTGTGTCAAAAAATAAAATCTCACATGAACTCACCATACCCCTCACGGAATCCAAATGCGTAAATTTTTTTAGACATTTATATTCCAGACTTCTTCTGACGCTGTAGGGCCCCTAAAATGCCAGGGCAGTATAAGTACCCCACATGTGACCCCCATTCCGGAACGAAGACACCCCAAGGTATTCCATGAGGGGCATATTGAGTCCATGAAAGATTGAAATTTTTGTCCCAAGTTAGCGGAAAGGGAGACTTTGTGAGAAAATACAAAAAAAAATCAATTTCCGCTAACTTGTGCCAAAAAAAAAACAATTCTATGAACTCGCCAGGCCCCTCATTGAATACCTTAGGGTGTCTTCTTTCCAAAATGGGGTCACATGTGGGGTATTTATACTGCCCTGGCATGTTAGGGACCCGAAAGTGTGAGAAGAAGTCTGGGATCCAAATGTCTAAAAATGCCCTCCTAAAAGGAATTTGGGCCCCTTTGCGCATCTAGACTGCAAAAAAGTGTCACACATCTGGTATCGCCGTACTCAGGAGAAGTTGGGGAATGTGTTTTGGGGTGTCATTTTACATATACCCATGCTGGGTGAGATAAATATCTTGGTCAAATGCCAACTTTGTATTAAAAAAAATGGGAAAAATTGTCTTTTGCAGAGATATTTCTCTTACCCAGCATGGGTATATGTAAAATGACACCCCAAAACACATTCCCCAACTTCTCCTGAGTACGGCGATACCAGATGTGTGTCACTTTTTTGCCGCCTAGGTGGGCAAAGGGACACACATTCCAAAGAGCACCTTTCGGATTTCACAGGCCATTTTTTACACATTTTGATTTCAAACTACTAACCACACATTAGGGCCCCTAGAATGCCAGGGCAGTATAACTACCCCACAAGTGACCCCATTTTGGAAAGAAGACACCCCAAGGTATTTCGTGATGGGCATAGTGAGTTCATGGAAGTTTTTATTTTTTGTCACAAGTTAGTGGAATATGAGACTTTGTAAGAAAAAAAATAAAATAATAATAAATCATAATTTTCCGCTAACTTGTGATAAAAAGTTCTATGAACTCACTATGCCCATGAGCGAATACCTTAGGGTGTCTACTTTCCGAAATGGGGTCATTTGTGGGGGTTTTCTACTGTCTGGGCATTGTAGAACCTCAGGAAACATGACAGGTGCTCAGAAAGTCAGAGCTGCTTCAAAAAGCGGAAATTCAAATTTTTGTACCATAGTTTGTAAACGCTATAACTTTTACCCAAACATTTTTTTTTTAATCAGACATGTAGAACAATAAATTTAGCGAAAAATTTATATATGGATGTCGTTTTTTTTGCAAAATTTTACAACAAAGTGAAAAATGTCATTTTTTTGCAAAAAAATCGTTAAATTTCGATTAATAACAAAAAAAGTAAAAATGTCAGCAGCAATGAAATACCACCAAATGAAAGCTCTATTAGTGAGAAGATAAGGAGGTAAAATTAATTTGGGTGGTAAGTTGCATGACCGAGCAATAAACCGCTAAAGTTGTGGAGTGCCGATTTGTAAAAAAGGACCTGGTCACTAGGGGGGTATAAACCTGTGGTCCTTAAGTGGTTAAAGAGCTGCTGGTGACTAGGAGCAGAGATGTTGGCACTGGGGGAGCTGAGGGCATGCTGGCATCAGAGGGGGTGATGGCATTGAGGGGGCTGATGGCACGGGGTCTTGTATTTTATAAAGGAAAAACTTTTTTTTTTCTTATTAGAGTACTCGATTTATCGATTACTTGATTACTAAAATAATCGATAGCTGCAGCACTAGTGTAATGTGAAAAAGTTCAAGGGGTATGAATTCTTTGCCAAGGCACTGTATAATGCTCCTCCAGTAGAGCTCTCTTCACAAATACCCTCTGCACATATACTGTCCCAACTCCCCTGTAATGTCCATTAAAATAAAATACAAATTTCCCTTCCACTGCCTGTGATGCAGGCATCTTCCGGTGTGCAGTCCTGGCTGCCTGTGTCATGGCACAGGCGATCGTGAATGTTGTCATTGCTAGGCATGATCATGTCCTGATATTGCCTGGTACCTGGCACAGGAGCTCGCAGTGATGTAACTGCAACCATCCCGCACTGTAATACTGCCTCATAGGCTTTGGGCCTAGTGCCTTTCAGCCTATGATGCTGAAGGACTGGGCACAGGAACCAATGGTTCCTGTCCCCGTCATTCAACTGCAAAGCCTCCTGCTGGGATTGAAATAGTCACTTTTCCCCTCACCCACGACAGCACCACGAGAGAGATAGGATCTGCCCCCAAAGACAGGAAACCTGAAGTACAAAAAGGCAGAGACTCCCCTTCAACTTCAGTATGGTTTCTTGTCTTTGGAGGGGAAGCCTGTAGTACATTTTTCTCGCCCCGTGGTTGCCCTTAGTTACCTGTGGTCCCCGATCTTGACACGCGGCACAGTGGTGCGCCATAGAGCCAGCAGAGGCGTGATAGCCTGAGCGCTGACGGGCATGATGCTTCCGTGCTATTAAAAGTCACTAGCAAGCATCGCGGGCGCGTCTGGGAAAAAGAAGTTAAGCATGAAGATGATAACTTGGCCCGGGGGGAGGAGCACTTGCTACGCTCTATTATGAAGGAAGCTATAATCCAGAATGAGGCCTGGAGCGCACGTATGCGTCATGACTTTTCACGTGACGTCGGGGGAGGTGCAGATAAGAGCACAGAACTTGGAAGTGAGCTGCCAGTAGTTGATTCCACTGAATTAAGTGTTTGCAGCAGCATTCCTGACAGAGCGGGACCGTTTTGAATTAGGAGCACGGTAATCATCTGGCAGCCACTATGGAGGAAGAAAGGAAGGACACAGCTGAATATCTAGTGTCCACTCCGGCCTTGGTACCTATTGGGGGGTGAGAGGCCTATGGCCATGTATACTTAATATTTTTTTTAATGGCATTGTGTGTATGTATATATATATTTTATTACTGTTTTCTAGGGAAAGCCTAAAAGACTAAATGTGCTATATGTAGATGTTCCCTGGCTTCTGATTATATATTTAAAAAAACCTGCATTGATAAAACGGTGGCGCAGGAGTCTCCTTCATTTTATGAATGTCTTCAGTCACTGGTCAAATACGAAATTGACTCGTCCCTGGCTTCGAGAAAAATCAGTACATCTAAGGAGCAGAGGCCTAGGAAAACGCAGGCTTTAAGTAATGTTGTTTCCTCAGATTCAGAATAGGGGGAAAATTTCCAATCCTTGGAGAATCTTTATTCGCACGACTCGTCTTACTCTTCTGTAAATGAAGGGAAGGAGATGGTAAGGCCCTTTTTTTTCCAATTGAGGCTGTAGATCGTTTATTAAGTGGTTAAATCAACTATGGGAATAGAAGATTCTAAGGAACCAAAATCGGTGCAGGTTATAATGTTCGGCGGCCTTGAAACAAAACATCTAAGATCTTTCCTGGTTCATAAAAATGTGTTGGCATTGATTAAAGGGGAATGGAAAATGCCTAACAAGGGTTTATATTTCAAGAAATCTTTCACCCCCTTTAATTATTTATTTTTTGTTCCGTATACCGAACCATTCATTTCAATGGTTCCGCAAAAAAAAAAATGGAATGTACTCCGTATGCATTCCATTTCCGTTCCGTTGATAGAACATGTCCTATTATTGCCTGCAAATCACGTTCTGTGGCTCCATTCAACTCAATAGGTCCACAAAAAAACTGAACACATAGGAATGCATTTCTGTATCGATTCCGTTTTTGCGGAACCATCTATTGAAAATTTTATGCCCAGTTCAATTTTTTTCCATGTAAATACTGTATATGCCATCCGGAAAAACAGAACGGAAACAAAAAAATGAACAACGGATCCGTGAAAAAACGGACCGCTAAACACTGAAAAAGCCATGCGGTTGTGTGCAAGAGGCCTAAGTCAGGGACTAAAACTGGAATTCCGCTCTCTCCCTCCGAGATTTGTAATAACAAAATCCACCTGGATAGAAAAGAAATCTATAGTAGGGCTACAGCTAACGATTATTTGAATAATCGATTAGTTGTCGATAATTTCGACGATTAATCGGGAAAAAAATGACAAAAAAAGGGGTTTATATGATTTTACTTTAAAAATTATGTTCAAAGGCCATATTAAAACAAATTTAGGAGTTACATAATTTTGCATTACAATGTAAAAAAAACAAGTTATGCGGATCTGTGGATAGCACTTAAATCAGCTCTGATCTTTATTACCCTACAAATACAATGAAGCTCCAGTAACAGGCAGAGCAGGCGGCGGCATAACGTCGCTCACTCACGTGACGTGCCTGCTCCGCCCACTTTATGAATGATGCAGGCAGAGCAGGCGCGTCATGTGAGTAAGTGACGTAACGCCGCCGCCCGCTCTGCCTGTTACCAGAGCTTTATTGTAAGTTAGTAAAGATGCGCTGATTTAAAGTTGAAGTAAAAGTTACTGCTGGTTAAGCACCCTGACCTCCTGCCCCACATAGCAACGAATCAGCCAACAACGAATCCCGTTATCTAATATCAATAACTTTGATTAATCGTTGCAGCCCTAATCTATAGTATCAGGAGTTCTATCCCTAAAAGAGAAAAATGTATCGATACCAGTACCAAAGTGTCAGGAAAGAAAAGGTTTTTACTCTCCTTTTTCTAGTCAAAAAACCAGACTGGTCTTACAGAACCATTATAAATTTGAAAAAGCGAAATCGGTTCTTGCTGGTAAAGAGATTAATGCGCTGTCTGCTCGGCGGCCGACGCTCCTCCTACTGGTAAGTGACAGGTCTGTGCGATGTGCCGCACAGACCTGTCACTTACCAGTAGGAGGAGAGCCGGCTGCCGAGCAGACAGCGTATGTAAGTATAAGCTAAGTAACCATGGCAGCCAGGACTGCAGTAGCGTCCTGGCTGCCATGGTAACCGATCCCTGTACCATACTTCTTAGCGATTAAACTGGGACTCCGATCGGAAATGCCACTCCGCTGCCACCAATTATTGGGGGGGGGGGGGGGGTGGATTTGTTAGTTTGTGGCCACTGCCACCAATGCTTTTAATACTGAGGAGGGAGAGGGAGGGGCGGCCGCACTGGCCATCGATGCTTTTAATACTGGGGAGGGAGGGGGGTCTGCCTCCTGCTGCCTGGCAGCACCCGATCAGGGGGCTGAGATCCGCACAATTAACCCCTCAGGTGCGACACCTGAGGGGTTAATTGTGCGGATCTCAGATCAGCCCCCTGTAAGAAATCGGGTGCTGCCAGGCAGCAGGGGGCAGTTATGTACACAGTTCTTTGTATATTCTAACTTGACGCGTCCCCATCACCATGGGAACGCCTCTGTGTTAGAATATACTGTCGGATCTGAGTTTTTACGATCGTGAAAACTCAGATCTGAAAAAGCTGTTATGCAGACGGATCCGCACTGAACGGATACCATCGTTTGCATTTATAGGTGAACCAGACGGATCCACCACCACTAAGCGCAGGTGTGAAAGTAGCCCAAAAAAAACTTCCTTTGCTTCTCTGACATTTCCACATCTTTTTCCAGCACCAAATCTACTGCAGCAATCCCTTTTTCAATTGGGATTACTGTATATTGTGATGTCACGTCGACAGTTGCCAAAAGAATATCGCCTTTTAAAAACTCAAAACTTTCCAGGTGCTTAATAGTGTCCACTGTCTTTCAAGTACAATGGGGCCCTTGCCACATATTTTTGTAGATAAGTCAATGTATTCTGATACACGATTGGTGATGGAATTGATACCGGAGACAATCGGTCTTCCGGGGGGATTTGTAATACTTATTTGTAATACTGAATTTTCGGGAGATAGTATATAACGGGAATAACTGGATATTTAATATTCATGTTCTTTTCCCTCACTAAGAAGCATGCTGAGATCTCTCTAAAAGTCAGCGGTCGTCGGGTCTTCTTTATTTATATATATATATATATATATATATATATATATATATATATATATATATATATATATATATATATATATATATATATATATATTTACACACACCTCAGTTACTGAGATTTTCACGCACAACCATTTCTAGGGTTTACAAAGAATGGTGTGAAAAATGGTGCGAAAATGCATTGCTGATGCTAGAGGTCAGAGGAGAATGGGCCGACTGATTCAAGCTGATAGAAGAGCAACGTTGACTGAAATAACCACTCGTTACAACCGAGGTATGCAGCAAAGCATTTGTGAAGCCACAGCACGCACAACCTTGAGGTGGATGGGCTACAACAGCAGAAGACCCCACCGGGTACCACTTATCTCCACTACAAATGGGGAAAAAGAGGCTACAATTTGCACGAGCTCACCAAAATTGGACTGTTGAAGACTGGAAAAAATGTTGCCTGGTCTGATGAGTCTCGATTTCTGTTGAGACATTCAAATGGTAGAGTCCGAATTTGGCGTAAACAGAATGAGAACATGTATCCATCATGCCTTGTTACCACTGTGCAGGCTGGTGGTGGTGGTGTAATGGTGTGGGGGAGGTTTTCACACTTTAGGCCCCTTAGTGCCAATTGGCCATCGTTTAAATGCCACTGGCTACCTGAGCAGTTCTGAAGGCAAAAGGGGGTCCAACACCGTATTAGTATGGTGTTGCTAATAATTCTTTAGGTGAGTGTGTGTGTGTAATATATATTATATTTTTTATTTTTATTTTTTCATTCCAAAGGGTGAGGTTATTGATGGTAAGTGTGTGTCACTGAGGCTGCTGCTCTGTGATGTAAATCCCGGAGGTAAATGGCAACCAGTGATGTTAGATTGCTGAGTTTGTGGTAGCTGGAATTTGGGTCCGGGATTTAGGAGTGACTGAAGAGTTTGGGTGGGAAGGTCACTCCCATACTCCATCTCCTGTGTTACCACCTCACCCATCTGAAAGCTAATTTAAAAGACTCACTGTCAGTGTGTGGTTGGTGTTGGTCTGCAGAGGACTTAGGAGCATTCATCTCCACAGTGTTCCTGAGAAGGGGAAAAGACAAGATTCTGCACAAAGGTGACTCCTGTATTTTTGCCTGTTTAAAAATTGAACAGTTATATGACACATGAGGGCTGAAGATAAGTGCTTTATGTGACTGAACTTTGATGGGCTGAAGCCAAGCCATCCTGTTGGAACAAATTTGAGTTGTGTTTTTCTTCCAATAAAACCCTTATGTTGCATCCAATCCTGCCGACTGCCTACCATTTGTACAGCTAACCTCCACTAAATAAATAAATAAATAAATATATATATATATAGATGTGAAAAATGGCGGCACTGACTGCTATACAGGAAAAGTAGGGTGCACGTTCCAGGGGAATCGACTCCTTACCCCAATCAATGGATCCAGAAAAAGGACGGCACTCCAGTCTTGAAAAGGTAAAAGTGGTTTTAATCAACCTTGCGGTACCGCAAGGTTGATTAAAACCACTTTTACCTTTTCAAGACTGGAGTGCCGTCCTTTTTCTGGATATATATATATATATATATATAATTTATAAATATTCCGTCGTCCTGTAGCATACTTTGCATTGTCTCCTCATACTTTTCTTTTGTCCAAAATAACAATCCCCCCCCCCCCCCCCCTTTATCTGCTGGTTTCATATTAAAACATTTTTTTTATTGGCTTCTAAAGACTTTAAACCCTGTTTTTCCCCATAGGTGATATTAATAAATTTTGGATTTGTCAATCTTTTCCAGCTCTCGCAATAACACTATTTTGAATGCACTCATTATTTTTCATTTGAGGGGAAAAAAACTTGACTTTTCTCTTAAATTAGCGTGTATAATATCATTTTATTTTGTCTCTACTTCTTCCTGCTTCTGGTTTGTTATCATATATTTGGCGATATTCAGTTTCCTGATGTATCGCTGAACATCTAAAAATATTTCAAATTTGTTGTTTTTTTTTTTCGATGGTGCATATTTTAACCCTTATTTCAACACTGCTTGTTTCCTTTTCCTCTGCACCCTTTTTCTAGAGAGCTGGTTATATGTTCTCTTGTCTGCTTCTCCTCCCTCTGAATGACTTTGATGTTCTGATGGGGGGATTTTTTTTGCTGTATATCTTCAATGTTACGGTACTTTCACACTAGCGGTTTTCTTTTCTGGCATAGAGTTCCCATCACAGGGGCTCTATACCGGAAAAGAACTGGTGCATTCTCAATGGAAAGTAATCCATTCAGGATGCATCAGGATGTCTTCAGTTCAGTCAATTTGACTGATCAGACAAAAGATAAAACCGCAGCATGCTACGGTTTTATCTCCGGCGAAAAAAACTGAAGACTTGTTGGATCTGGCATTTTTCCCCATAGGAATGTATTAGTGCCGGATCCGGTATTCAAAATGCCGGATCCGTCCTTCCAGTCTGCGCATGTGCAGACCAGTGAAAATGTGTAAAAAGATACAAGACGGATCCGTCTGTCCGCATGACAAGCGGAGAGATGGATCCGTTCTTGCAATGCATTTGTGAGATGGATCCGCGTCCGGATGCGTCTCACAAATGCTTTCAGTCACATCCAGATTGGCGGATCCGGCAGGCAGTTCCGACGACGGAACTACTATTTTCCCCTCATCTCTGGGATTGCTATATGGTTGTTGCCGATAATAGTTATTCACATGGTACCTAGATTGTTCATACCTGTATCTCTTATATGGGCTTCTATAATTATTCCCATTATAACCTCTCTGTGGATAGGGGTTTCTATATCTCTGTTAGTTGCCTTTTCTGTATTTTAAATTTGGTCTGTATTGCCTCCTTTAAATAGTGGTGGTTTTCTTCATAAACACTATTTTATTTTTATTTTGAGTATCTCTCTTTATTATGGCTTAGGCTACTTTTACACTTGCGTTTGGTGCGGATCCGTCTGGTATCTGCACAGACGGATCCGCACCTATAATGCAAACGCTTGCATCCGTTCAGAACGGATCCGTCTGCATAACAGCTTTGTCAGATCTGAGTTTTCACATAGTGAAAACTCATATCCGACAGTATATTCGAACACAGAGGCGTTCCCATGGTGATGGGGACGCTTCAAGTTAGAATATACTAAGAACTGTGTACATGACTGTTGCCTGGCAGCACCCGATCTCTCTCTTAGAGGGGGCTGTGATCAGCACAATTAACCCCCTCAGGTGCCGCCAGCAGGGGGCAGTCATGTACACAGTTCTTAGTATATAATAACTTGAAGCGTCTCAATCACCATGGGAACGCCTCTGTGTTAGAATATACTGTCGGATCTGAGTTTTCACAATCTAACTCAAATCTGATGGTATATTCTAACATAGAGGCGTTCCCATGGTGATGGGGACGCTTCAAGTTAAAATATACCATCGGATTGGAGAAAAGTCTGATCCGATGGTATATTAATAGGGACTCCTGACTTTCAATGTAAAGTCAGATGGGGACAGATCCGTTTGCAATTGCACCATATTGTGTCAACGTCAAAAGTAGCCTTACTTTTCCATCACCAGTAGATCCCTCTCTATGAGCCACGACTGCATCTCTCCCTCGGCAGAAAGGAATTGAAAGACCGCCTTTTAAAATGTATAATGATGTATTGTTGTCTGCATGTCCCTTGCAAGAAATCAAAGAGCACGTTCACACATTCCTAAAAAAAAAAAATTACAGAAAAACCTGCTGCCCTAGGGTGTTTTTATTTTTAATTGTAAAGGGTGAAATCTGTGGGGGAGATCCGCAGCATAAACTGACAAACTGCAGAGTTCACATGCGCATTGCAGGGCATTTTACACTGCAGTTTTCTTATGGTGTGTGTATGAGATTTATTAACATCTTATCCGCTTTGCTAAGACTGTACGATTTTTACTACATGAAAATCTGACCGCGAATCCTCAACATTTCAGCCAGGAGCCTGTATGATGATGTTGCCTAGGCTCCTCTGCAGAGCTCTATACAAGTGCTTAAAAGCCCATTTGCCTATATAGCAGCTAACTGTATATGGCCATGGTGTTTACATGAATAGTTTTTTTTTTCTTTTCCTAATATATCTAGAAATCAAAAGTGTAATGTCTTTTCTCTTCTTACATGCTCAGTGGAATGCGGTTGCCCTGTGGGCCTGGGACATTGTAGTTGACAACTGTGCGATCTGCAGGAACCACATCATGGACTTGTGTAAGTGTATATATATAAAAAAAAAAAAAAAAAAAAGTTAAGCCCTAATAATCAAAGATGCATTTTGTTACACAATGAATGTAAAGGAGGGAGGGGGGGGGGGGGGGATTGTAGGGGTCTTCTAGATTTTAGTGTTGATGGCCTTTTCCTTGGTAGGTCCTCAATATGGGATTGGCAGGGTCCAACTCCAAGCTGTTTCAGGAGGCCTCTGCGATTCTGTGAGCAGTTAGGCCTCCTCGAAACATACCTAGTGCAGGGCCATATATTGTACAGCGACTGTGCTTGGTCCCATGACTGAGCTGCACCTAGGCCATTTGACTGATGGACGTGACGCCAGTGGCCTAGGAAAAGGCCGCAGTTGATTGCCCAGGATGCTGGAAGTCACAGTGACCCCTGTTGATTATTAGATCATTAAAAGGAGATTTGTCATCTGTCCTTTTTTGTTAACCGCTCCCTGACATATGATGTCATAGCGGCAGGTGACTTGCCGCATTTTGACCTACTATTACGTCATGGTGATCGGGCAGGTGCCCGCCCGATCACTGCAGAGGTCCGGCAGTCACTGATAGCCGGGTCCCTGCTGTGTCCTCCAGCATCGCTGTATTAGCTGATGCTGGCGGATTAACCCCTTCTATGCCGCAGTCAGCGCTGACTGCGGCATAGAAAGTATTTGCGGCTGGTGAGGGAGCCCATCGGGTCCCCGCTCTGCTGTGGTGGGGACCTGATGGTTGAGAAGGCAGCCTGATGCCTTGCAGAGGCTTCCCAATTCCTTGCACTGCATCAGGACCTGCCTTTTATGGAAGCAGATGAGATCCAGCCCCAGGCTTGGTCTCCTAGGCAACCTGTTAGTGTATTACTCGGTGTAATACACTAACAGGCAATGCATTACAATACAGATGTATTGTAATACATTGCAGGGGGGATCAGACCCTCAAAAAATGAAGTCCCACAGTAGGACAGAAATAAAGTAAAATAAATTAAATAAAAGGTGTTTTAATAAAAATAAAAAAAAGTTTCAAGTAAAAAAACAAAACAAAAACACCCAGCCATAAAAAAGGCGTATGCCCCCCAAAGTCAAATGTCAGCTCATCCTGTATTAAAAAAATGGGACTCTCAGACTATGAACACACACACACATTTTTTGGGGGTTACAAAAAAATGCTTTTATTGTGTTAGACTTAAATGAATAAGGAAGTATACATATTGGGTATTGCTGTGTCCGTAATAACCTGCTCTATAAAAATAGCACATGGCCTACCCTCACAAGCTGTTGGGGATATAAAGCAAATGGCTTTATATAAAAGAAAGGATCAAAGAAAAAATTTCAAAGGCAGTTGATCCTCGAGGTGGACATATATAACACCTTAAAGAGTTTGATTGGTTATTTACTTATATTGTGCAATCAGTAAAACAAGGTACAAGCGTCTATGCAAAACTATAAATGATTTATTATACAATAATTTAAAATGCAATCAAAGATTAATCAATGGGAATGGCACCACACAAATACCAGCGTATACACAGTACCTCTCAGACAGAAGAATATAATACAATCCGCCTTGACCACAATTTTTAGATATGAAAACTCAAGGTTTATAAAAGATACAAACTCTTGCTCTGCATCCAACTATGGCAAATCTCAAATGGCGTAGCAATATAAATTATCAAGCCTGGTATTGACTATGGAATGAAATTATTCCTATCAAAGTTAACTCTGAAATCAATATTTAGGTATTTTACTCAGTAATATGCATTGTTACTGAATAGTGACAATATTGATGTAGCACTTTTAACAAATATACATCCGCCAAAACCGGGAAGTTTACTAAATGTCAGGCTGATTAATTTATATAAATACTACATAAAATAAAGTTATACATTACCGAGAATACAGATGATGTGCAGGGACTAAGGGAAGCCAGCTCTAAGGTTCGATCTGATCATTAGGATCTGTCTCCTGGGTTTTCTTTGTTTCTTTTTTTTTTTTTTTTTTTTTTTTTTCTTCTTGCTGTTGGTCCCTTTCTGTGTGTGTGGGGTTTATGATCACAAACTTATCAGTTAGACACACCTTCCTAGCTTAGAATTTCCAATCATTGTTGGCTAGGCGTGTATATATGATAAGGACTGTTACGTCTTTTGTATTGCCCAAAATGTACTTTGGCTGTTGGTGTAAAGTTACTCATTTACCCCTAGGTGACCCTATTATCTAAGCTATTAGTATCATTCTATTAAGGGTTAAATATCCAAGTATGACTTTATCTCACATTCTATACAAATGACCTCTGGAACCTAAATCGAAGCTAGAGGGATTAATTCTGGCACTTCTACCAATCAAGCACAGACTTTTAGGCGGCCTTTGAATGTTTCTCACATGGTTAAATTTATGTTACAGATAATAAAATGATCAGCTTGTTTTCTCAGAGATATCTGTGCCTCCTCTGCTACACCAACAGGTGATTGATGGTTAGTTAAAATACTACATCTTTACGGATGCTCATTAAGAAAGTGTATTTTGTTATCATATAATAGGAATATATGCGTTCCTATTTAGAAATATATATATATATATTATAATTAGTGGTAATGTGAACAGTGCTGGAAGGTGTGTTGTCCCACTTCAGGTACCTTAGATGGATGAGACAGAGAAAATCCAGAGAGTGGCAGTAGTGTCAGCAAAGCATAGTTTTCTGAGAAATTTTTGTATACATTTTCTGGGCTGGACTTTACTTGGACTGGTGGCTAGGCTTGGTAGAGGGAGTTGCCAGTCCACACCCTTCCAGTATGGATTTTCCTTTCTATCTGAGGTGATCGCAGGTGAGGCCTGCTGTAATCAGGTTGGCATAAAGCGCCTCAGAGTAGGTCAGTCTGAGAAGGGAGAAGTGTCTGTGATACTGGAGCAGAGGCTCTGTATGTGGTCTGTCAGGAGGACTGAGGGGCCACAAGGCTATGCGAAGCCTGATCTCTCCCCTGTGTGGACTGATGCTTGAGTGGAACCTGCTAAGACTTGGAGCCTGAGACCCTGACTATAAGCAGTACTTAGAGGTGAGTCAGGGAAACCTATATGTTTAGATAGAGCCCAGACAGGCAGGAGTTTATTTTGTACAACTGTTTGTTTACGCGGGTGTGCCGCAATAAATCACAGTTTTGGCCCTTAAATAATGGCGCCTGTGAAGAAATCTGTGTGTGACCCCCTTACAATATATTAAAACGATACATATGTCTTATTGATTTTCTTATACAAAACGAAGGTTGATTATAAGCGTATATAGATATCACGATTTTCTGCTTCATTAATAAATGCCAAACTGTAAAGGTAATTAGCACTAGCTGCGTCTAGAGTCTACCCTTATCTCCTGTCATAAATCTATAAGGAGACAAGAAGGCCTCTTTTCAGACTGGTACGTCCATGAGAAGAAATGATCTGAACTGTCCTTCCCATGACCCTATCTCTGCCATCTTCAAAATACATACATATAGGGCTGCAGTAAACAAATATTTTAGTAATCGAGTATTCTATCGATTATATTTCTCGATTCATCGGGTAATCTAATAAAAGCCTACTTAAAATAACGTACGTAATTAGGCATGTATAAAGTTATTGGTTTAGAGGGGTTAATGGAAGCACCTTGGCATTAGGCATGTATAAAGTTATTGGTTTGGAGGGGTTAATGAAAGCACCTTGGAGGTGCCTTCATTAACCCCTCTCTAAACCAATAACTTTATACATGCCAAGGTGGTGCCTGCAGCCTCCATTAACCACTCTCTCTCCATCTGCCTTTCATTTCAATATCAATTTACAGTGACTCAGTGCCCCCGATTCCCCCCTGGCGTGCCTCAAGTGCTGTTAACTTAAATTACCTAATGGCACTAGTGAGGAGGAGGCAGCCGCGGACACATGGGGTCCGAGACCGTCTTCATCCCAGCACGCACTGGGACCTTAAGTGACGTCAGACACACATTGTTAGCCGGCGCGATGATGATGTATGAGAGCAACTGCACATTACGCAAAGTCCTGCCTCTCTGGTCTCCGGAGGACACGGAAGCGGTGAGTGAGACGCTTAATTTCACTCCCGCTCCGTGATCATGTGATGTAACGATTACTCGATGCAGGGAAAAAATTTTTTACTCTATTTAATCGAGTTATTCGAATAATCGTTTCAGCCCTACATACATATAACAATATGGCCTCTTAGATTCACACTGAAGGCATCAAAACTATGATTTAACACATGTGGAATTATATACATAACAAAAAAGTGTGAAACAACTGAAAATATGTCATATTCTAGGTTCTTCAAAGTAGGCACCTTTTTGCTTTGATTACTGCTTTGCACACTCTTGATGAGCTTCAAGAGGTAGTCACCTGAAATGGTCTTCCAACAGTTTTAAAGGAATTCCCAGAGATGCTTAGCACTTGTTGGCCCTTTTGCCTTCACTCTACGGTCTAGCTCACCCCAAACCATCTCGATTGGGTTCAGGTCCGGTGACTGTGGAGGCCAGGTCATCTGGCGCAGCACCCCATCACTCTCCTTCATGGTCAAATAGCCCTTACACAGCCTGGAGGTGTGTTTTGGGTCATTGTCCTGTTGAAAAATAAATGATGGTCCAACTAAACGCAAACCGGATGGAATAGCATGCCGCTGCAAGATGCTGTGGTAGCCATGCTGGTTCAGTATGCCTTCAAATTTGAATAAATCCCCAACAGTGTCACCAGCAAAGCACCATCTTACCTCCTCCATGCTTCACGGTGGGAACCAGGCATGTAGAGTCCATCCGTTCACCTTTTCTGCGTCGCACAAAGACACGGTGGTTGGAACCAAAGATCTCAAATTTGGACTCGTCAGACCAAAGCACAGATATCCACTGGTCTAATGTCCATTCCTTGTGTTCTTTAGCCCAAACAAGTCTCTTCTGCTTGTTGCCAAGGTGGTGCCTGCAGCCTCCATTAACCACTCTCTCTCCATCTGCCTTTCATTTCAATATCAATTTACAGTGACTCAGTGCCCCCGATTTCCCCCCTGTGGTTTCCTAGCAGATATTCTACCATGAAGGCCTGATTCACACAGTCTCCTTAACAGTTGTTCTAGAGATGTGTCTGCTGCTACAACTTTATGTGGCATTGACTTGGTCTCTAATCTTAGCTGCTGTTAACCTGCGATTTTTGAGGCTGGTGACTCTTGGTCTTCCTTTCCTGGGACGGTCCGCATGTGAGCCAGTTTCTTTGTAGCGCTTGATGGTTTTTGTGACTGCACTTGGGGACACTTTTAAAGTTTTCCCAAATTTTCGGACTGACCTTCATTTCTTAAATTAATGGCCACTCGTTTTTCTTTACTTAGAATTTGTATTATGGCAAGAAAAAAGCAGCTAACAGTCTATTCAGTAGGACTATCAGCTGTGTATCCACCTGACTTCTCCACAACGCAACTGATGGTCCCAACCCCATTTATTAGGCAAGAAATCCCACTTATTAAACCTGACAGGGCACACCTGTGAAGTGAAAACCATTTCAGGTGACTACCTCTTGAAGCTCATCAAGAGAATGCCAAGAGTGTGCAAAGCAGTAATCAAAGCAAAAGGTGCCTACTTTGAAGAACCTAGAATATGACGTATTTTCAGTTGTTTCACACTTTATGTATATAATTCCACATGTGTTAATTCATAGTTTTGATGCCTTCAGTGTGAATCTAAGATTTTCATAGTCGTGAAAATAAAGAAAACTCTCTGAATGAGAAGGTGTGTCCAAACTTTTGGTCTGTACCGTGTGTGAATATAATATATATATATATATATATATTATAATCTCTCAAAACCACTATAACTAGGATATTTAATGTTTTATACACTTATGAAAAAGCACAATAAAGTAAACGCTGTAAAATAAATTGGTGTCTAAAAACCAGTCCACCCAAATCTGCCTTCCAAAAACCATACAGTGCTCCTTTTCTTCTGCGCCCTGACATCAGTTTTCTGTAAACCGCAGAATCAGTGTTGGACTACTTTCACACTCGCGTTTTGGGCGAATCAGTCATGGATCTGCAGAAAAAACAGATCTGTTACAATAATACAACCGCATTTATCTGTCACAAACGGATCCATTTATATTATCTGTAACATAGCCAAGATGGATCCGTCATGAACCCCATTGACTTGCATTGTGTGCTAGGACGGATACGTTTGGTTCAGTTTCGTCAAGCACACGGCAAAACGCTGCAGGCAGCGTTCTGGTGTCCGCCTCCAGAGCAAAATGGAGACTGAACTGATGCAAACTGAGCGGATCCTTTTCCATTCAGAATGCATTAGGGCAAAACTGATCTGTTTTGGACAGCTTGTGAGAGCCCTGAGTAGATCTTGCAAACGGAAAACATGTGTGAAAGTAGCCTAATAGATATTGAGCTTTGTTTGGCTGTTAACCCTTGATGTGTTACAGGAATTTTTTTTATTAAAATGGAAAATCTGCCAAAAAAGTGAAATTTCATTTCCATTTTCCTTTTAATTCTTGTGAAACACCTAGAGGGTTAATGACGTTTGTAAAATCAGTTTTGAATAATTTTTGAGGGGTATAGTTTCTACAATGGGTGGTTTCTACTATGTAAGCCCCACAAAGTGACTTCAGAACTGAGTTTGTCCTTTTTAAAAGTGGATTTTAGAATTTTCTTAAAATTGCTTCTAAAGTTCTAAGCCTTTTAATGTCCTAAAAAAATAAAATGACATTTACAAAATGATGCCAACATAAATTAGACGTATGGGAAATGTTAAGTTATAAATATTTTGCGGCATCACTTTCTGTTTTTAAAAGCAGAGAAATTGAAATTTTGAAAAATTATCATGCCGTGAAATTGGCTTAGTCGAACCGTTGGTAAGTCCTAGAAATGGGGCCACAACATTTTTATTTTATTTTTCTCCCCAGACCACAAATACCTTTGTGAAATTTTAGACATACCCCCCCCCTCCCCCTTCATTATACAGGCAGCCCCTCTGAGTGGCAACAGAGGGCATCTGAGTATGAAATGCTCCACTCGGTGGGGCTGCCTGGGTGAAGGAGATGTTCAGCTTTGAACCCGAACAACCCCTTTTTAACTGATGATTTTAATTATAAAGTGTATGCATTGATAAAAGTTTTAATATCTCTGCTAGGTATAGAATGTCAAGCTAACCAAGCTTCAGCCACTTCAGAGGAATGCACTGTCGCATGGGGAGTGTGCAATGTAAGTATTTCAATTTCTGAACAGTCTACTACCCAAATTGCACCACTTGTCTCTGTTTTAGACTATGGCTACATGGTGACATGTCTTGCGCAACATTTCATGTAATATATTCCAATGATGTCAATGTGCGATGTTAGTTGCAAAAAGTCCATCCATTATTTATTGGTGTGACTGCTGCATCACAGTAGCAGCATGTCACATTGCAACACCATTGAAATACATTACATGAAATGTTGCATGACTTTCTTGTTGCACAACAAATGTCACCATGGAGCTCTTGCCTTAAAGGGGTTATCTGGAATTTTGATATTTATGGCATATCAGTGATCAATATATGATGGGTCAGTTTCCTAGCAGCCCTCCATACAGCTTTTGGAAGAGGCTGCTGTGTTTCCGTGAGAGCTGCAGCTTCTTCCTGGGCCAGTGATGTTGCGTTCGTCGGTATGGCCTTGCTGCAGCTCAGTCCTATCCAAGTGAATGAGCTTGGGTTGCAATACCAAGCACAGCCACTATACATTGTATGCTGCTGTGCTGTAAGTGGTGGAGAGACTGCTATGCTCACTGAAGTACAGGGGCTTCTTCGAACAGCTGATCAGTGGGGTTTCTGAGTGTGACTATCGGATATTGATGACCTATCCTGGTGCAACTTCAGGCGATACGGTAATTTAGCAAGGTATTCTTATCTGCGTATTTTAAAGTAGGAATCCGAAGTGGGCTTTGGTACCGAGGTACCAGCCAGTACCCAATCCCATTTGAGATTCCTGTTTTTTTTAAATGTTTTTAAATACGCAGATAGGAATACCATACTAATTCACCAGTCTCCTGCAACTTCGGGCAATACAAAGTTTGCCTACACGGAGCCGATAAATTTTAATGTGGTCCGGAAACTTAATTTAAAAAAAAAAATGTTTTTTAATAAATCGGCTTTACATCTGATTCGAAGCTCGTTTCACTCAAGCCCGTATTATATTTTTTTTTTTTTTTTTTTTTTTTTTTTTAGAAGTAGGGTTGTCACGAAACAAAATTTTGATTTGTATTGCGATACTTGATACCATTTGGGGAAAAATAAAACTCCAAAAAAAGCTGTGTACATTCTGCATTTTATGGAACGTTCAACCCATAATAGAACAACCCTATTGTGTTATTGTTTTGGTGGACAAGGTGACTAGAAAATGTTTATTTCTTTTTCTGTCACTGCGTTCACCGCATGTTTTTAAATTTTTTAACAGTTCAGGCTTTTTCGGACGTGGCGATGCAGAATATATTCTTCTATTGTGTTTATTTTTATATGTAAAATTGGTAAAGGGGGTGATTTAAACTTTTAATATTTTGGTGAGGTGTTGTGTGTGTGTGTGTGTGTGTGGCCGCACCCGACCACTATGACAAGTAGCTGCCATCTGCGGCAGTTAACCCCTGCGGCTATATAATTCTGCAGCCAGCACCCGCCTCCTGTCTATGAATTAATGGAAGAGTTATCTTCATTGCTGTCGCAGTGTGCCCCCCACCACCACCACCACTCAAGCCTCCCAGTATTAATCATTGGTGGCAGTGGCCTCCTCCTAATTAGTGGCAGCTTCTGATCGGAGCTCCAGCAGTGTAAGCCTGGGGCACCGATCGGTTACCATGGCAGGGAGTGTGTAAAATCCTATTCACCCTAATAGAAATCTATAAGGGTGAATAGGACAAGGGGGCTAAAAGTTTTTTTTTTTTTGTATAAATGAGAAATTTACAAAAAAGCTACACGTTAACATTAAACATCCTCACTTTCAGCAGATTTGTGTAGGAATCTTAGTTTTTTTCAAAAATGAAAATGCACAGAATATTGGCCTGAAAGTTCAGAGCATCAGTATCTGCCCTAAAAAAAAATCAATATCTGTTGACCCCTAATACTGAGGAGGGGTGGTTGTGGCCACTGTGCCACCAATGCATATAATTAATCTCTAAATACAAATGTATGCTCGGATGCTGGCCCTAAACATATCCAGCCTCAATGACTGGGTGTGCCCCCCCCCCCCCAGTGCTACCAGTGCTATCGTCTCATTGGTTGCAGTGGCGGCTGTGTCACAGTGGGTAGGGACTCCCTCCATCTCCACTGTGCATGGTACGTGCCGAGGACGGCGTGTGCCATGTTCTCGAAGAGATACTAGTTTAAAAAAAAAAAAACAATTACAGCTTGACAACGACATCTCATGCTGTTCACAAGTTGACTTTTATTGTCTGCTGAGACATGGCATCCCGCTCTTCTTGAAGGGTGGCCCTCAGGTCATTGAGGTTCTGGGGTACAGAGTTACGAGCCTCCACACGGTGACTCAGGTGATCCCATAGGTTATCAATTGGATTTGGGTCTGGAGAAAGTGCAGGCCACTCCATTTGAGGTAGTCTCCAGCAGCCATTCCCTAATGATGGGACTTTGATGAGCTGGCGCATTGTTGTCTATGAAGATGAAATTAAGCCTGTGGTGTTCATGCAGAGACACAATGACTGGATTAATGAGGTTATTTAAGTAGTATGTGTCGCTGTACCATTCACAAAGTGTAGGGCAGTTCATCATTTACTAGACACACCTGCCCACACTAACACCACAAAAGGCTTGTCTGGTGGCAACAGTGGCTGATGCATAGCGCTCTCCTTGATGTCTCCCAACAATCTACTTTTATCAGTGAACAGCACTAGGGCCCATTGGTCCTTTGTCCAGCATAGATGGCCCCTGGCCCATGTAAGACGATGATGCCTGTGGTCAGGTACTCTTGCAGGTCGTCTAGCATGCAGACCATGCTGATGTAAACTGTTTCAAATGGTTTGACTTAGGTGCCTCGTACTTCCCTTTTAAAGGGTTTCTACCACCAGAAATGCTGTTATGTAGCTGACTGACATTAGCGATGCGCTAATGTCAGCACTACATAACAGTATGTTTTTTGACATTTCTCCCTGCAGTCGTTTTGGTAAAATAAGCACTTTTTAGTTCGCCCTCCACCCACGCCTGCCCCGCCGCAGTGACAACTATTTATTTATTTATTTATTTATTTATTTATTTATTTATTTTGATCACTGCACAATCACTTTACAAGCGCTGCGGCGATAAAAATCAGTTTTGATATTTATCAATCGCAGCGGCCTCAGCTACTTCGCTAGCCTCCAATTTGTAAGACAGGCTTGCTTTTTTTTCTAGGGTAGTCTCAGGGAATACCCCCTAAATTTAGTAGTCCAAATGTCAAACAAGGGGTATTCTTCGGAAGAGGCCTACAGGCTTCTGACCCAGTCGGATTAGGAATGGAAACCCTCATCTGACGAATCCAGCGGGTCAAAATATGAACCTGTAGAAAGCAGTGGCAGTCTGACCCAAAGTTCGGACGAGGAGGTTGAGGTCCCTGATACCAACAGGCGTACCCAGCTACGCCACAGGTTGCACAGGATCCGCTTCAAGGGCAGCAGAGTGGGGCTGGTGCTGTCGGATTACGTGGTGAGGCATACACCAGCAGCGCAGCCCACCCTGGACCTAGTACCAGCACTGCCGTACAACATGGTGAGGTGGCGAGCACCAGAAGGGCAGTTGAAGCTGGTACGGTGGCACGTGCAATAGTTACCTCGTCGCAGCCACCGCACAGACAGGCCCGTAGAGTCCCTGAGGTGCTGGCAAACCCTGATTGGCAGTCCCCAACTTCAGCCGCACAATTAGTTCCCCCTTTCACCGCCCAATCTGGAGTTCGGGTTGAGACAGCTCAGATCGGTTCGGCACTGAGATTTTTTTAGCTGTTCTTGACTGCGGAGCAATTGGACATAGTGGTGGTAGAAACAAATCGGTATGCCGCTCAATTTATAGCCGCCAACCCGGGAAGCTATTATGCCCAGCCTTTCCGGTGGAAACCCGTCCAAGTTTCCGAATTAAATTATTTTCTGGGCCTTCTCCTCAACATGGGTCTAACCAAAAAGCATGAATTGCGGTCATATTGGTCCACGAACCCAATTCATCACATGCCCATGTTCTCTGCTGCCATGTCCAGGGCACGATTTGAGGCCATCTTGCGTTTCCTGCACTTTAGCGACAACACCACCTCCCGTCCCAGAGGCCACCCAGCTTTTGACCGGCTCCACAAAATTCGGCCCCTCATAGACCACTTCAACCAGAAATTTGCAGATTTGTATACCCCTGAGCAAAACATCTGCGTAGACGAGTCCCTTATACATTTTACCGGGCGCCTTGGCTTTAACCCCTTAAGGACCGGGCTCATTTTCACCTTAAGGACCAGGCCATTTTTTGCAAATCTGACCAGTGTCACTTTAAGTGCTGATAACTTTAAAACGCTTTGACTTATCCAGGCCATTCTGAGATTGTTTTTTCGTCACATATTGTACTTCATGACACTGGTAAAATAAAGTCAAAAAAATTAATTTTTTTGCATAATAAAATACCTAATTTACCAAAAATTTTGAAAAATTAGCAAATTTCAAAGTTTCAGTTTCTCTACTTCTGTAATACATAGTAATACCCCCAAAAATTGTGATGACTTAACATTCCCCATATGTCTACTTCATGTTTGAATTATTTTGGGAATGATATTTTATTTTTTGGGGATGTTACAAGGCTTAGAAGTTTAGAAGCAAATCTTGAAATTTTTCAGAAATTTACAAAAACCCAATTTTTAGGGACCACTACAGCTCTGAAGTCACTTTGCGAGGCTTACATAATAGAAACCGCCCAAAAATGACCCCATTCTATAAACTACACCCCTCAAGGTATTCAAAACTGATTTTACAAACTCCGTTAACCCTTTAGGTGTTGCACAAGAGTTATTGGCAAATTGGGATGAAATTTGAGAATTTCATTTTTTTGCCTAATTTTCCATTTTAACCCATTTTTTCCACTAACAAAGCAAGGGTTAACAGCCAAACAAGACTGTATCTTTATTGCCCTGACTCTGCTGTTTACAGAAACACCCAATATGTGTCCGTAAACTACTGTACGGCCACACAGTGGGGCGTAGAGTGAAAGGTGCGCCGTATGGTTTTTGGAAGCCAGATTTAGCTGGACAGTTTTTTTGACACCATGTCCCATTTGAAGCCCCCCTGATGCACCCCTAGAGTAGAAACTCCAAAAAAGTGACCCCATCTAAGAAACTACACCCCTCAAGGTATTCAAAACTGATTTTACAAACTTTGTCAACCCTTTAGGTGTTGCACAAGATTTAATGGAAAATAGAGATACAATTTCAAAATTTCACTTTTTTGGCAGATTTTCCATTTTAATATTTTTTTTCCAGTTACAAAGCAAGGGTTAACAGCCAAACAAAACTCATTATTTATGGCCCTGATTCTGTAGTTTACAGAAACACCCCATATGTGGTCGTAAACTGCTGTACGGGCACACGGCAGGGCGCAGAAGGAAAGGAATGCCATACGGTTTTTGGAAGGCAGATTTTGCTGGACAGTTTTTTTGACACCATGTCCCATTTGAAGCCCCCCTGATGCACCCCTAGAGTAGAAACTCCAAAAAAGTGACCCCATTTTAGAAAGTACGGAATAGGGTGGCAGTATTGTTGGTACTAGTTTAGGGTACATATGATTTTTGGTTGCTCTATATTACACTTTTTGTGCGGCAAGGTAACAAGAAATAGCTTTTTTGGCACTTTTTTTTTTTTTTGTTATTTACAACATTCATCTGACAGGTTAGATCATGTGGTAATTTTATAGAGCAGGTTGTCACGGACGCGGCGATACCTAATATGTATACAATTTTTTTTATTTATGTAAGTTTTATACAATAACTTCATTTTTAAAACCAAAAAATTGTTTAGTGTCTCCATAGTCTAAGAGCCATAGTTTTTACAGTTTTTGGGCGATTATCTTGAGTAGGGTCTAATTTTTTGCGGGATGAGATGACGGTTTGATTGGCACTATTTTGGGGTGCATATGACTTTTTGATCGCTTGCTATTACACTTTTTGTGACGTAAGATGGCAAAAAATTGCTTTTTTTACACTTTTTTTTTCTTTTTTTTTTACGGTGCTCACCTGAGGGGTTAGGTCATGTGATAATTTTATAGAGCCGGTCGATACGGACGCGGCGATACCTAATATGTATACTTTATTTTTATTTATAAAAGTTTTACACAATTATTTTATTTTTGAAACAAAAAAAATCATGTTTTAGTGTTTCCATAGTCTAAGAGCCATAGTTTTTTCAGTTTTTGGGCGATTATCTTGAGTAGGGTCTCATTTTTTGCGGGATGAGATGACGGTTTTATTGGTACTATTTTGGCGTACATGCGACTTTTTTAATCACTTTTATTACCTTTTTTGGGAAGTAAGGTGGGCAAAATTTCAATTTTCTCATAGTTTTTATTTTTTATTTTTATGGCGTTCACCGTGCGGGGAAAGTAACATGACCGTTTTATAGATCAGGTCGTTACGGACGCGGCGATACCTAATATGTGTAGTGTATTTTTTTTTTTTTATTCAGTGATAAATGTTTTTTTATTTTATCTTAACTTTTTTCACTTTTTTTAAAAAAAATTGGACCCAGACCCACTTGGTTCTTGAAGATCCAGTGGGTCTGATGTCTGTAAAATACAGTACAGAACCTATATAGGTTTCTGCACTGTATTTTACTTACACTGAACAGATCTATGCTTTCAGCACAGATCTGTTCAGCACCATGGACAGCAGGACGCCTGAGCAGGCGTCCTGTTGCCATGGGAACCTTCCCCGTCTGTCACAACTTCGCAGACGGGGAAGGGTGAGGACGGGGCTTCTGGGGGCTCTCTCCCTCTCCCATCGGGGGGCTGCAAAGGCACAGCAGCCCCCCGATCGGAGAGGGAGGGAGCTCCTTGCGCTGTTAACCTTTTCCATACAGCGGTCCGTACGGACCGCTGCATGGAAAGGGTTAAACGGCTGACATCGCATCACCGATGTCAGCCGTTTATACCAGGGTGCCAGCAATGTGCTGGCACCCTGGTATAACCCACTAGACGCCAACGATTATGCAATGGGAGGCGGGCGGGGGATCGCGATCCCGCCTGCCGCACCGCCCGCCTCCCGCAACGCCCCACTGCCTGCGACACCCCCCCTGCACCACCCGCCGCCATCAAATCATGCAGGGGTGCAGGGGGAGGGGGCGCAATATTGATTTTAGGCACTCTGAAGTTTCTGATCCCCGCGGTCAGGGACCGCGGGGATCAGAAACTGCAAAAAGCGCAGCAAACCGCAGGTCTGACTTGACCTGCGGTTTGCTGTGATCGCTGACACGGGGGGGTCAAATGACCCCCCCCCTGCATTGTTACGGGATGCCGGCTGAATGATTTCAGCCGGCGTCCCGTTCCGATTAACCCCCGCGGCGCCGGAATGCAGATTTTAAGTCAGGACGTACCGGTACGTCCTCGGTCCTTAAGGACTCGGGAAATAGGGCGTACCGGTACGTCCTCGGTCCTTAAGGGGTTAAACAATACATCCCAAGCAAGTGCGCCCGGTATGGGGTCAAATAGTATAAGCTCTGTGAAAGGGCCCACAGGCTATACGCAAAAATTTTGTGTCTGAGGGTTAAGATCAGACCCTGGAGCCGGTCGCTTGCCCTGACTACCTGGGGGGCAGTGGGAAGACAGTCTGGGACTTGGTGTCACCCTTATTTGGCAAGGGGTACCATCTTTATGTGGACAATTTTTACACAAGTGTGCCCCTCTTCAGGCATTTGTTTTTAGAACAGATTAGCTGCTGTGGCACCGCGCAACCTAGTCGCCGGGGCTTCCCCCAACGGCTCGTTACCACCCGTCTTGCAAGGGGGGAGAGGGCTGCCTTGTGTAACGAAGAACTGCTTGCGGTGAAATGGAGAGACAGGCGTGACGTTTACATGCTCTCCTCCATTCACGCAGACACGACAATACAAATTGAACGAGCAACCACGTGTCATTGAAAAGCCCCTCTGTGTCCACGACTATAATTCGCTCATGGGAGGGGTGGACTTCAATGACCAGATGTTGGCTCCTTATTTAGTTTCCAGACGCTGGTATAAGAGTGTCTGTATATTTAATTCAATTGGCTGTATATAATAGTTTTGTTCTCTACAGTAAGGCTGGGAGAACAGGATCCTTCCTCAAATTTCAGGAAGAGATCATCGAGAACCTCCTGTATCCAGGAGGTTCCGTGGCCCCATTCACCAGTGTAGTGAGCAATCTACACGAGCGACATTTCTCCAATGTCGTTGCTGGTACCTCAACCCAACAGTCACCCTGAAAAAGATGTCATGTCTGTAGCAGGAGTGGAATAAGGCGTGACACCCGCTATTTCTGTCCTGACTGCCCTGACCACCCTGCCCTATGCTTAGGGGAGTGTTTCCGCAAGTACCACACACAGGTACACTTAGCATAGGGATTGCATCGCACAGGACAGGCACACAGGGCTATTAGGGCCCATTCACACAGAGCTGCCGCAAACATCTCCTTTCACCCGGGACAAAGTGCATAATGTACTTCGCCACATCTCTGGGCGATTTGAGCTTTGCACATTGTCCCATGGGGAAGGAGAGGTTTGTCCTATAAAGGTTAAAAAAAAATATATATATATATCACCGGTAAGCAAAAAAGTTAATGTTCTGTTCAAAAAGTTAAATAAAGTTTATATGTTCCGTTCAAATGTTACTATAAAGTTAATAAATTTATTGCGTTGCGGCCTGGTTTTTTTTCTTTTGTTTTTTTTACCTTCCAGGTGGACCAACCGATCGACTAGCTGCAGCACAGATGTGCATTCTGACAGAAGCATTGTGCGTCTGTCAGATTACACAAAAGTCGGTGTATGCGGCGCTGCAAGACGAGATTCCTCCTCTGCAGTAAAAGATGCGTTTGCCGAGGCCTATGAGCTGAGGGGGCGGCGGTGTTCATATGCTTTGGCAAACGCTTTGTATATGTGTGTGTGTGTGTGTGTGTGTGTGTATGTGTATATATATATATATATATATATATATATATATATATATATATATATATATATATATATATATATATATATATATATATATATATATATATATATATATATATATATATATATAATAAATCCTGGCAATGATTTATTCATCCACATGGATTGATGTGAATGGAGCAATCGGGTTTGCCAGGGCATACGAGCTAAGTGGGTATGGATGTTGGGCGGAGCTCCTATGTCCTGGCAGACGCGTTTCCCCTTTTTTTTTTGGTGGCAGAGATTTTTTTTTCATCCACATTGATCGATGCAAATGAAGAAATCTGTGCCGTTCATTTTTTTTTTTTTTTTCTTTCAGCCCAGAGGCTTTGGAAAGAAGACACCCCAAGGTATTCACTGAGGGGCATTTTGAGTCCATGGAAGATTGAAAATTTTGTCCCAAGTTAGCGGAAAGAGAGACTGAGAAAAAACAAAAAAATATCAATTTCCGCTAACGTGCCAAAAAATAAATAAAAATTCAATGAACTCTCCATACGCCTCATTGAATACCTTGGGGTGTCTTCTTTCCAAAATGGGGTCACATGTGGGATATTTATACTGCCCTGGCATTTTAGGGGCCCTAAAGCGTGAGAAGTCTGGGATCCAAATGTCTAAAAATGCCCTCCTAAAAGAAATGTGGGCCCCTTCGCGCATCTAGGCTGCAAAAAAGTGTCACACATGTGGTATCGCCGTACTCAGGAGAAGTTGGGCAATGTGTTTTGGGGTGTCATTTTACATATACCCATGCTGGGTGAGATAAATATCGTGGTCAAATGCCAACTTTGTTTAAAAAAATTGCAAACGTTGTCTTTTGCCGAGTTATTTCTCTCACCCAGCATGGGTATATGTAAAAAGACACCCCAAAACACATATCCCAACTTCTTCTGAGTACGGCGATACCACATGTGTGACACTTTTTTTGCAGCCTAGGTGGGCAAAGGGGCCCACATTCCAAAGAGCACCTTTAGGATTTCACAGGGCATTTTTTACACATTTTGATTTCAAACTACTTCTCACGCATTAGGGCCCCTAAAATACCAGGGCAGTATAACTACCCCACAAGTGACCCCATTTTGGAAAGAAGACACCCCAAGGTATTTCATGATGAGCATAGTGAGTTCATGGAAGTTTTAATTTTGTCACAATTTAGTGGAATATGAGACTTTGTAAGGAAAAAAAAAATCATCATTTTCCGCTAACTTGTGACCAAAAAGTTCTATGAACTCACTATGCCCATCAGCGAATACCTTAGGGCAGGCATGTCAAAACTGCAGCCCTCCAGCTGCTGAAAAACTACAACTCCCAGCATGCCCTAATAGCTGTAAGCTATCCAGGCATGCTGGGAGTTGTAGTTTTGCAACAGCTGGAGGGCCACACTTTGGACATGCCTGCCTTAGGGTGACTCCTTTCCGAAATGGGGTTATTTGTGGGGTTTTTCTACTGTCTGGGCATTGTAGAACCTCAGGAAACAGGACAGGTGCTCAGAAAGTCAGAGCTGCTTCAAAAAGCGGAAATTCACATTTTTGTACCATAGTTTGTAAACGCTATAACTTTTACCCTAACTTTTTTTTTTTTTTTTTTTTTTTTATCAAAGACATGTAGAACAATAAAGTTAGAGAAAATTTTATGTATAGATGTCGTTTTTTTGTAAAATTTTACAACTGAAAGTGGAAAAATAGAAATTTTATTTTTTGCAAAACTTTCGATTAATAACAAAAGTAAAAATGTCAGCAGCAATGAAATACCACCAAATGAAAGCTCTATTGGTGAGAAGAAAAGGTGGCAAGTTGCATGACTGAGCAATAAACGGTGAAAGTAGTGTAGTGCAGAATTGTAAAAAGTGGTCTAGTCATTAAAGGGATTCTGTCACCTCCCCTAAGCCAAAAAACGATTTTAAAGCGGCCATGAAGCACAGCTTACCTGGATTAGGCTGTGCTCTTTTATCTTGAAATCCGTCCAGCAGTTACTGCAAAAAACGACTTTGATTGATATGTAAATGTGTCCTGAAGGTGCCCAGAGGGGCGTTTTTTTCTTCTTAGAGAGCCCAGTACCGCCCCTCTTTCAGTGCCCAGCCCGCCTTCCTTGTACTGTCTAACCGCCGCCCCCAGCCTGCCACAGCCTCTCCTGCCTCTCCTCCCCCTCCCTCACGCCGAACGAACTTTCGCACAGGCGCAGTAACCACTGAGGGCTGCGCCTGTGCGATCAGCAGGAGACTGAGGGCAGCAGCTTCATCTTAGTCACTGGGCATGCGCCGAGCCCAGTGACGTCCGATGCTCGCTCTTCCCTCAGTCAGCAAAAAAGTGTAAAAAAAAAAAAATGGAATCCATCTCCTCCATTGTACCTTTTAATTAAAAAAAAAGGGGGCATGTATGACATCCGTAGATCTCAAGGACGCATACCATCACGTGGCTATACATCAAAATTCGCTAAAATATCTCCATTTTGCATTGCCAAGTCCTGGTCACAAAATTCATCATTTTCAATTCTGCGCCCTTCCATTTGGCATTTCAGCCGCACCAAGGGTCTTTACCAAACTTATAGTGGAAATGTTGTCCTCCCTCAGGAAAGAGGGACTCGTAATTTTCCCATATCTAGACTATTTTCTTCTATTGGGAAATTCAGAAGTCAAAACAGTCGCAAATACACAGACCTTCTTACAGAAAGTTTCCAGCCTAGGTTGGCTGATAAATATAAAAAAAAATCTTCCCTAATTCCGTCATTTCCGTATTTCTTGGGGTAATACTAGATTCAGAAGCCCAAAAGACCTTACTACCTCAGGCAAAAATAAAAGCCATAATAGAGAAAATGTGAAGATTTCAAACTCAAACGGCACCTCTATCAGGAACGCCATGAGCATCTTGGGTCTCGTGACCTCCTGTATAACAGCGGTTGCCCGGAGCCAAGCCCACACCAGGACCATCCAATCCTGGATATTGAACAATTAGAACAAACATCAGTCATCCTTGGACAGGATAATAAAAATCCCCTTGCAAGTAAAAATACATCTAAATTGGTGGAAAATGGAAACCAATCTAACCAGTGTGGGGCTTCTTGCAAAAAGAACCAGGAGTACAAGTGGTAACCAACGCAAGCGCAACAGGATGGGGTGCAATGGTGGCCTCCTCAAGCTGGCAAGGAAAATGTCCGGAACTAATAAAAAACGAGTCATCAAACTTCAGGGTGTTAAGAGCGGTCTGGGAGGCCCTAAAATGAAATCTGTCTCTATTAAGCAGATAACGCCTAAAAATATTCTCGGACAATACAACAGCAGTTGCTTAGCTGAAGCACAAGGTCCGAAAAACTAAAATCCTTAACAAGAAATGTTTTTTCCTGGGCAGAAAGAAACGTCTTATCTATCACAGCCATTCACTTGAAAGGCTCAGAAAATACTGAGGCAGATTTTCTAAGCAGACAAACTCTAGACCCAGTAGAATGGTCCTTAAATCCAGTCATATTTCAAAAACTTATAAACGGGTGGGGCCAACCTCAAATAGACTAAGGCTACTTTCACACTTGCGTTCAGAGTGGATCCGTCTGGGGTCTGCACAGACTGATCCGCTCATATAATGCAGACGATGGGATCCGTTCAGAACGGATCCGTCTGCATTATATTTTAGAAAAAATTCTAAGTGTGAAAGTAGCTCAAACGGATCCGTCCAGACTTTACATTGAAAGTCAATGGGGGACGGATCCGTTTGAAAATTGAGCCATATTGTGTCAACTTCAAACGGATCCGTCCCCATTGACTTACAATGTAAGTCTGGACGGATCCAGCTGCAGTGAGGAGATAGGTGATGACGTGAATTGTCGCGTCTCGTTCTCCCCCTCCGCTGGCCTCCTCCCTCCAAGCTCCCGGCTCTATCCGAACAGCTGATGCTGAACAGCTGATGGCTTGTGCCGCGACGCTGCGCTGTATTTGGTCGGGCCGTTGGGCTATCCTGCTCGCGGCTAGAAGACGCTAGGCTGTTGCTGTGGGTGCTCTCTCTCCTCGCTTGGCTCTGGACTGCTCCTCTCTTCGTTGCTGGGTCTGTTCCCCTGTCTCCGGATCTGGCTGCCTTGCTGTCCCGCCTCTCGCCCTCCATCAGCTGATGCGCGGTGGGTCCTCCCGCTCCTCTGCCTGCTGTGCCTCTCCACCGGTCCTGATCATTCGGCTCTGGCCTGGATGTGGGGATCTCGTCAGGACTGCCGTTTACCAGGCTGCCCCACCACCCTGCCGCTTTGCCTGCTACGGACTCCTGCTACCCTGGCTTCCATCCTGGTCACCTCCTATTTGAACTGCTGTCTTCCCTCCCTCCGGCTCCGAATTTCTGCCACAGCAGTGGCGTGCATCGGGACTAGGATTCTTTCCTCCGGACACGTGAGAATACAGTAGAATTCTGTTTTTTTTATTTATTTTTTTATTTTTATTTTTATTTTATCTTTGCCGTTTTGCTGGTTTTCTGGCTACATTGCCGCCCGCCCTGAGGAGATAGATCTTTGTTGGAATTTTACTGTCTGCTTTTTCTCCTGTTTTCTTGGTGAGGGGGGAATTTAAAGGGGAGAAGAAAGAGGAAAGGGGGAAAAAAAATAAAAAAAGGGGGAAGGGAAGAAAAAGAAAGGGGGGAGAAAAAAAAGCCCCAAAACGACGTTCAGTCGACTCCTCTGCAACTAAGTCGGGGTCTAAGACTCCAGAGAATAAAATTGAGAAGTTTCTGAAATCGCCTTTCCCAAATGAAAAGAATCCAGATAAAACTAAACCCCCTGCTAATTTGAGAAAGTTTGCTAAAACTCCCCAAAATGACGAACCTTCCGAGGACAGACTAGAGGACGTAGAACAGGAGGCAGGCGAGGAAGGCCTCTTTGCACAAACGCGAACTGAATATGATCCATCTCTCTTGGATAAAATTCTCTGTGCCGTGGAAAACAACGGCACTTTAGTGCAAGGGATGTCCACTCGCGACCAAATTCTTTATGTGGAAAAATCAGTTGTCTCTTCGCAAAATGACATGGACATGCTAAAATCTAGAACTATGCTTCTTGCCTCAGAAAATCAAGCACTCCAAAATAAGTTAGAAGACCTTTGAAAATAGGTCAAGGCGAAACAACGTTCGCATAATTGGCTTCCCAGAAGGAGTTGAAGGCCGACACCTAGAGGAACAACTTAAAGATGTGGTTATGCACAGTCTTGGCAGCGATAACTTCTCTATGTTTCAAATAGAAAGAGCTCACCGAATCCCAGGAGGGAAACCCATCCCAGGGAGGCCGCCGCGCGCAATTTTAATGAAATTATTACTGTCCGCTGACAGAGACATGATATTGAGAAGAGCAAGAGAATGTACACCCATTGAATATCAGAGTACTAAACTGCTCTTCTTCCCTGATTTCTCGCGCCAGACTCAGGAAAAAAGAAGAAATTTCATAGAGATAAAGAAACGCCTGGCGTCCAAGGAGATTAAATACTCTCTACAGTATCCAGCGAAACTAAGAGTGATCCATAATGGGACTCCCTTTTTTTTTTTTTTTTTGAGACACCACAACAAGTGTTAGATTGGATGGATCAAAAGGGCATTTGAAATTGTGTACCTTCATGATTGAAGGGACGGACGGGAGGTGGGGCTAGAATGGGGGAGAACGGCCGGAGGTTAGAGGTTCGCTGAGTAGATCGGGCGGATCAATGGAGAAGGGGGTGTGGGAGGGAAAGGGGGGGAGGGAACCCACCTTGCAGGCATGGGTGTTTTTTTTTTTTTTTTTTTCCTTTTTTTATGGTTGTAATTGATGTCCACTAGATTGGTATCTTGGAATGTCAGAGGGCTCGGGGAAAAGGTAAAAAGGCAGGCGTTTATGGATGCATTAAAAAGATACCTTCCAGCAATCATCTGCATAGTAGAAACTCCTCTAGCTAAAGAAACTGTGTCCCGTCTGACAACGGGATGGTATTCTCAATCTTATCACTCCACCTTCAGTGGCTCCTCTAGGGGCGTCTCAGTTCTTATTCATAAATCCATAAACTTCACCCTTATAAAATACCATTTTACCATCATTTTCCTGCATGGTGAGCTGTATGGCTACAGCTATATCCTCGCTTTTTTTTTACATGCCATTTTCAATGTATTCACTGACCCAGTTAATGCTTTTTTCTGAAAAAAGACCAGAATGTCGGCTGATCTTGATGGGAGATTTTAACGCGGTTATGGACCCTAACAGAGAGAGATTTACATCAGATGCAGAATGGCGGAGGAACTCTTGTAATTCCCCGCTGCCCCAGTTCTGTTTGGAGGTGGGGGTGGTGGACATATGGGAGCATCTTGGCGGAGGAAAGAGAGTATTCCTGCGTCAGCAGGGGTGGCAGAGCAATGTCTAGGATTGATCTAGCATTCACTAATGAGAGCAATTTGAGTAATATCCGTAAGATGCGATACGGAGTAAGAACAGTTTCGGACCACTCACCCGTATGGATTGAGGTTTGCACTGGGGAGAACAAGGATACGAGGGGGCTAGGATTTAAGTTGAATCCATATTGGCTCACTATTATGGATAATCTTCAGTCTATCAAATTGCTGATTTCTTCCTTTTGGGAGGTGAATCTACCCTCTGCTAACATCAATATGGTAGGGGACGCTTTGAAAGCATACCTGAGTTTTTTTTTTTATAAGTGAGATCGCTACAGCAAAGAGAACATTTAAGAGGAAGGAGGAGGAATTGGCTAAGACTTCGGCATCTGCAACTGAGTATAACAGGGAAGAGATGCAGAAGGCTAGTTGCTTCTTGGAGAATTATGTAACAGAAGGCAAATCACAGGGTATTCTTTAACCACTTCAGCCCCGCTAGCTGAAACCCCCTTCATGACCAGAGCACTTTTTTTACATTTCGGCACTACACTCCTTTCACCGTTTATCGCTCGGTCATGCAACTTACCACCCAAATGAATTTTACCTCCTTTTCTTCTCACTAATGGAGCTTTCATTTGGTGGTATTTTATTGCTGCTGACATTTTTACTTTTTTTGTTATTAATCGAAATGTAACGATTTTTTTGCAAAAAAATGAAATTTTTCACTTTCAGCTGTAAAATTTAGCAAAAAAAACGACATCCATATATAAATTTTTCGCTAAATTTATAGTTCTACATGTCTTTGATAAAAAAAAAATGTTTGGGCAAAAAAAAAAAATGGTTTGGGTAAAAGTTATAGTGTTTACAAACTATGGTACAAAAATGTGAATTTCCGCTTTTTGAAGCAGCTCTGACTTTCTGAGCACCTGTTATGATTCCTGAGGTTCTACAATGCCCAAACAGTAGAAAACCCCCACAAATGACCTCATTTCGGAAAGTAGACACCCTAAGGTATTCGCTGATGGGCATAGTGAGTTCATAGAACTTTTTATTTTTTGTCACAAGTTAGCGGAAAATGATGATGATTTTTTATTTTTATTTTTTTCTTACAAAGTCTCATATTCCACTAACTTGCGACAAAAAATAAAAAATTCTAGGAACTCGCCATGCCCCTCACGGAATACCTTGGGGTGTCTTCTTTCCAAAATGGGGTCACTTGTGGGGTAGTTATACTGCCCTGGCAATTTAGGGGCCCAAATGTGTGAGAAGAACTTTGCAATCGAAATGTGTAAAAAATGACCGGTGAAATCCGAAAGGTGCACTTTGGAATATGTGCCCCTTTGCCCACCTTGGCTGCAAAAAAGTGTCACACATCTGGTATCGCCGTACTCAGGAGAAGTTGGAGAATGTGTTTTGGAGTGTCATTTTACATATACCCATGCTGGGTGAGAGAAATATCTTGGCAAAAGACAACTTTTCCAATTTTCTTATACAAAGTTGGCATTTGACCAAGATATTTTTCTCACCCAGCATGGGTATATGTAAAATGACACCCCAAAACACATTCCCCAACTTCTCCTGAGTACGGCGATACCACATGTGTGACACTTTTTTGCAGCCAAGGTGGGCAAAGGGGCACATATTCCAAAGTGCACCTTTCGGATTTCACCGGTCATTTTTTACACATTTCGATTGCAAAGTTCTTCTCACACATTTGGGCCCCTAAATTGCCAGGGCAGTATAACTACGCCACAAGTGACCCCATTTTGGAAAGAAGACACCACAAGGTATTCCGTGAGGGGCACGGCGAGTTCCTAGAATTTTTTATTTTTTGTTGCAAGTTAGTGGAATATGAGACTTTGTAAGGAAAAAAGAAAAAAAAATGAAAAAATCATCATTTTCCGCTAACTTGTGGCAAAAAATAAAAAATTCTAGGAACTCGCCGTGCCCCTCACGGAATACCTTGGGGTGTCTTCTTTCCAAAATGGGGTCACTTGTGGGGTAGTTATACTGCCCTGGCAATTTAGGGGCCCAAATGTGTGAGAAGTACCTTGCAATCAAAATCTGTAAAAAATGGCCTGTGAAATCCGAAAGGTGCACTTTGGAATGTGTGCCCCTTTGCCCACCTTGGCTGCAAAAAAGTGTCACACATCTGGTATCGCCGTACTCAGGAGAAGTTGGAGAATGTGTTTTGGAGTGTCATTTTACATATAACCATGCTGGGTGAGAGAAATATCTTGGCAAAAGATAACTTTTCCCATTTTTTTATACAAAGTTGGCATTTGACCAAGATATTTTTCTCACCCAGCATGGGTATATGTAAAATGACACCCCAAAACACATTGCCCAACTTCTCCTGAGTACGGCGATACCACATGTGTGACACTTTTTTGCAGCCTAGATACGCAAAGGGGCCCAAATTCCTTTTAGGAGGGCATTTTCAGACATTTGGATCCCAGACTTCTTCTCACACTTTCGGGCCCCTAAAAAGCCAGGGCAGTATAAATACCCCACATGTGACCCCACTTTGGAAAGAAGACACCCCAAGGTATTCAATGAGGGGCCTGGCGAGTTCTTAGAAATTGTTTTTTTTTTTTTTGCATGAGTTAGCGGATATTGATTTTTTTTGTTTTTTTCTCAAAGTCTCACTTTCCGCTAACTTAGGACAAAAATTTCAATCTTTCATGGACTCAATATGCCCCTCACGGAATACCTTGGGGTGTCTTCTTTCCGAAATGGGGTCACATGTGGGGTATTTATACTGCCCTGGCTTTTTAGGGGCCCTAAAGCGTGAGAAGAAGTCTGGAATATAAATGTCTAAAAATGTTTACGCATTTGGATTCCGTGAGATCATGTGAGATTTTATTTTTTGACACAAGTTAGTGGAATATGAGACTTAGTAAGAAAAAACAAACACAAAAACAAACAAAAAATTTCCGCCCAAAAAAATGTCTGAATGGAGCCTTACAGGGGGGTGATCAATGACAGGGGGGTGATCACCCATATAGACTCCCTGATCACCCCCCTGTCATTGATCACCCCCCTGTAAGGCTCCATTCAGACGTCCGTATGATTTTTACGGATCCATGGATACATGGATCGGATCCGCAAAACACATGCGTACGTCTGAATGGAGCCTTACAGGGGGGTTATCAATGACAGGGGGTGATCAGGGTGATCACCCCCCTGTCACTGATCACCCCCCCTGTAAGGCTCCATTCAGACGTCCGCATGATTTTTACGGATCCATGGATACATGGATCGGATCCACAAAACACACGCGGACGTCTGAATGGAGCCTTACAGGGGGGTGATCAATGACAGTGGGGTGATCAGGGAGTGTATATGGGTGATCACCCCCTGTAAGGCTCCATTCAGACGTCCGCATGTGTTTTGTGGATCCGATCCATGTATCCATGGATTCGTAAAAATCATGCGGACATCTGAATGGAGCCTTACAGGGGGGTGATCAATGACAGGGGGTGATCAGGGAGTGTATATGCGTGATCACCTGCCTGTCATTGATCACCCCCCTGTAAGGCTCCATTCAGACGTCCGCATGTGTTTTGCGGATCGTATCCATGGATCCGTAAAAATCATGCGGACATCTGAATGGAGCCTTACAGGGGGGTGATCAATGACAGGGGGTGATCAGGGAGTGTATATGGGTGATCACCCCCCCCTGTCATTGATCACCCCCCTGTAAGGCTCCATTCAGACGTCCGTATGATTTTTACGGATACATGGATCGGATCCGCAAAACACATGCGGACGTCTGAATGGAGCCTTACAGGGGGGTGATCAATGACAGGGGGTGATCAGGGAGTGTATATGCGTGATCACCTGCCTGTCATTGATCACCCCCCTGTAAGGCTCCATTCAGACGTCCGCATGTGTTTTGCGGATCGTATCCATGGATCCGTAAAAATCATGCGGACATCTGAATGGAGCCTTACAGGGGGGTGATCAATGACAGGGGGTGATCAGGGAGTGTATATGGGTGATCACCCCCCCTGTCATTGATCACCCCCCTGTAAGGCTCCATTCAGACGTCCGTATGATTTTTACGGATACATGGATCGGATCCGCAAAACACATGCGGACGTCTGAATGGAGCCTTACAGGGGGGTGATCAATGACAGGGGGTGATCAGGGAGTGTATATGCGTGATCACCTGCCTGTCATTGATCACCCCCCTGTAAGGCTCCATTCAGACGTCCGCATGTGTTTTGCGGATCCGATCCATGTATCCGTGGATACGTAAAAATCATACGGACGTCTGAAAAACGGAGCCTGACAGGGGGGTGATCAATGACAGGGGGGGGTGGATCAATGACGGGGGGGGGGGTGGATCAATGACGGGGGGGGGTGGATCAATGACGGGGGGGGGGTGGATCAATGACGGGGGGGGGGGGGTGGATCAATGACGGGGGGGGGGTGGATCAATGACGGGGGGGGGGGGTGGATCAATGACGGGGGGGGGGGGTGGATCAATGACGGGGGGGGGGTGGATCAATGACGGGGGGGGGGTGGATCAATGACGGGGGGGGGGTGGATCAATGACGGGGGGGGGGGTGGATCAATGACGGGGGGGGGGGTGGATCAATGACGGGGGGGGGGGTGGATCAATGACGGGGGGGGGGGGTGGATCAATGACGGGGGGGGGGGTGGATCAATGACGGGGGGGGGGGGTGGATCAATGACGGGGGGGGGTGGATCAATGACGGGGGGGGGTGGATCAATGACGGGGGGGGGGGGGATCAATGACGGGGGGGGGGGGGTGATCAATGACGGGGGGTGGATCAATGACGGGGGGGGGGTGGATCAATGACGGGGGGGGGTGGATCAATGACGGGGGGGGGGGGATCAATGACGGGGGGGGGTGGATCAATGACGGGGGGGTGGATCAATGACGGGGGGGGGATCAATGACGGGGGGGGGGGTGGATCAATGACGGGGGGGGGGGTGGATCAATGACGGGGGGGGGTGGATCAATGACGGGGGGGGGGGGGGATCAATGACGGGGGGGGGGTGGATCAATGACGGGGGGGGGGGGGGTGGATCAATGACGGGGGGGGGGGTGGATCAATGACGGGGGGGGGGGGTGGATCAATGACGGGGGGGGGGGTGGATCAATGACGGGGGGGGGAGATCAATGACAGGGGGGTGATCAGGGAGTTTATATGGGGTGATCATGGGTGATCAGGGGTTCATAAAGGGTTAATAAGTGACGGGGGGGGGGGGGAGTGTAGTGTAGTGTTTGGTGCGACTTTACTGACCTACCTGTGTCTTCTGGTGGTCGATCCTAACAAAAGGGACCACCAGAGGACCAGGTAGGAGGTATATTAGACGCTGTTATCAAAACAGCGTCTAATATACCTGTTAGGGGTTAAAAATTCGGATCTCCAGCCTGCCAGCGAGCGATCGCCGCTGGCATGCTGGAGATCCACTCGCTTACCTTCCGTTCCTGTGAGCGCGCGCGCCTGTGTGCGCGCGTTCACAGGAAATCTCGGCTCTCGCGGGAGGACGCGTATATGCGTCCACCCAGAAGAGCAGGGCCGCCGGCAGGACGCAATCCTGCGTACGGCGGTCCTGGAGTGGTTAAGGGGCTCAATTATTTTTCCGAGTCTGGACGACCGGGTAAGCTCTTAGCTAGAATAATTTCACAACAAGATGAGAAAAATCAATCTATTATCTCGATCCGGAACGCAGAGGGGGAAACTATAACAGATCCAGAAGGAATTAGGAATACTGTTCTGCACGACTTTGCTCAGACATATAGTTCCTCTTCTGGTTTGTCATCTGAACTGGCGATGCGGTTCCTGGAGAAAATTCCACTCTGCACCCTAAATGAAGCCCAAATAGAATATCTGGAAGAGGAATTGTCTCTCTCGGAGCTGCAGGAGGCCCTCGGGTCTATCTCGGGGAACTCATCGCCAGGACTGGATGGCCTGCCATAATGAGGTTTACCGTAAGTATAGCGATGTGATACTCCCTCAGCTGTTAGAGGTTTTCTCCCAAGCAATACAGGGAGGGGGATTACCATACTCTATGATGGAGGCTCTCTTGTTTTAATTTTAAAAAAGGATAAAGACCCGGCAGAATTGAGCTCCTATAGACCAATCTCCCTACTAAACACCGATGTTAAGTTACTATCAAAAGTTCTGGCTAGGAGGCTTTCGCGGGTTATATCCACCATTATCCACCCAGATCAAAATGGCTTTATGCCAAAAAGGGGTACCCAGCATAACTTGCACAGATTTATGAATATTCAGTCCCCGGGAGGTGGTGCTAGCTCCATCCTGTCGTTGGACGCTACCAAAGCCTTCGACAGGGTGGAGTGGACTTTTCTCTGGGAGGTAATGAAAAAAAATGGGCTTTGGCCCAAAATTTATGGCAATGACTCAGTTGCTATACAACTCCCCAGTTGCCAGGGTCAGGATTAACGGGACTACGACAGAGAGATTTACCTTAGGAAGGGGCACCCGTCAAGGCTGTCCCCTTTCCCCCCTGCTATTTAATATTTACATTGAACCTTTAGCGGCTAGCATAAGGCAGGACCCGAAGGTGGCTGGTTTTGGCATAAAGGGGAAGCAGGATCGTGTATCACTTTACGCAGATGACATCTTGGTTTTAATTCATCAAACAGACACCACTCTCCCTCGTATAATGGACCTGGTTGGGCTTTTCTCCGATCCTTCTGGTTTGGAGATCAACTGGGATAAGACCGCTCTCCTTCCTATAGACGAGTTGCGTGGCGAATGGGATAACCAGCTAACGATCTCTGACTCAATAAAGTACCTGGGGATAACAGTTTCTGCCAAACCGCAGGAATATTTACAACTAAATTTGAATCCTCTGTTGATCAAGTTGAGGGCCAAAATTAAGATATGGCAAAAAAAATTGATTTCTAGAGCGGACAGAATTTCATTAATAAAAATGGTAGTACTGCCCCAGGTTCTTTACGTCCTGCGCAACTCGCCTGTATGGATCGCAGATAAGTATTTTAGATTGATAGAGCGGATGCTCAATGATTTAATATGGGGGAGGAAGCGCGTGAGACTGAAGGCACTCTATTTTTCTATGCCCTACAATCGGGGAGGTCTTAACCTCCCATATTTTAGGGGCTACTTTATGGCCTCCCAACTCTGTCTCTTTAATGACTGGGAAAATAGTCCTTTCTGCAGTAGAGTGGTGGAAGACTCAGGTTTTTCGGATTTTTTTACCGTACTGGAGTCTGATTATTTATCAAATACCCTGGGTGGGTACACAGTTTTCTGCAGAATGGCTAAAAAGACTTGGCTGGCCATAAGGAGTTGGTGCGGAGTTAAGGGATCACTCATCTGCACCCCACTATGGCATAACTCAAAGCTCCTTAATTTAAATGATTTAAGCTGCTGCCAGTATTGGAGGACCAAAAATGTTCAGTACCTACACCAAGTGGTCAGTGATGGACAAATATTGCCCCTCACGGAAGTAAAGCAAAGGGCAAATTTAGGGGAGGTGGCTTGGTATGCATATTTTCAACTGAGGTCAGCACTATTTTGCACTTTGAATAGTCACTTTTTTATTGATACTCCTGCATTTTTACACGATTTAATTTGCAAGAAAACTGACATGAGAATTAAAGTATCACATTGCTATAGGCACTTAATGAATAATTTTTTCTCGGATGTTCTCTCTCCAGGACAGAGAGCCTGGTCCTCTCTATTATCAGAGGTGGGCTCTCCAAACTGGGAGAGCATAGGGGAAAGCTTAAAGTTGGTCTCACATAATTTTAATCACATTGTTGTACAATTTAATATTTTGCACAAAATTTATGTGACACCCGTATGGTTACATAAAAGAGGATTTAGGGCCTCCTCTGACTGCCCACGTTGCGGCAATCCCGAGGCAGATCATCTACATCTGTTCTGGGACTGCTCAATGGTGAGTAGATACTGGAGTTTGGTCCAAAATAACTTGGCTAGTAAACTTAATATTGTCGTCCCTTTGTCCCCCAGGATATGGGTCCTGGGAGATCTATCGGAGGTTAATTATCAGCCTACAAAACGCCGATTGTTGATCAAGGTTATGTTTTTGGCTAGGCTCCTTATCACTAGATTATGGTTTTCCTCTTCCGCTCCAGACTGCAACAACTGGTTGGGCCTGGTTGAGAAAGTGAAAAGCTATGAAAAGATTTTGTACAAACAAAGAGGAGCATACCTAAAGTGGAATAAATTGTGGAAAGACTGGGACACGGTTAATTAATCAGGACCCCTTTCCTCCTTTTTTTTTTTTCTTCTTTTTTTTTTTTCCCTGCAAGGTGGGGGGGAGGGTGGGTGGGGGTGGGGTGGGCGAAGATCCTATGAGTCTGGTCTCTTCTATGCGTATTGTATTGGAGTAAGAATATGAAGACATACTGGAGTATCGGAGTATCTCTAGGAATGCTGAAGGAGGGCAGGATCCTCCGGCATTAAATAATGGAAAAAAAAAGTTCTTCTTTGTTTAAGTTTTGGATGTCGGGCGAATCCTGCTACTCTTTTCAGCAAGAGATCTCCACTTGATTCTTAATGTCTACATAATTTTGGACATTTTTAGGAAACCATTGTCATTCATGTTCATAAATTAGAATTGACGGACTTATGGATTTTATAATATTATAAATGCAATATGGATATAAATTTTTGTATTATAATAATAAAATATTTAATAAAAAAAAAAAATCTGGACGGATCCGTTTGCCTCCGCACGACAGATCCATTTGCCTCCGCAAGCAGCGTTCGGGTGTCCGCCTGCTGAGCGGAAGGGAGGCCAAACGCTGCCAGACTGATGCATTCTGAGCGGATCCGCATCCGCTCAGAATGCAATAGGGCAGTACGGATGCGTTCGGCGCCGCTTGTGTGAGCGGAGCACCCAACGCTAATGTGAAAGTAGCCTTATTCGCATCAAAATGAAATGCAAAGGTCAACCGATTTTGCTCCCTAAATCCCAGGGAAAATCCATGGGTGGTAGATGCCTTTTCAGTAAAATGGAACTGGAACCTAGCATACGTGTCTTCCCCCCCCCCCCCTTCCTTCATGGGCATTAATACGCAAGGTGCTTCAGAAAATCCTCAGTTACAGTGATTCTAATTACCCCATATTGGCCCAAGCAAACTTGGTTTCCCATCCTGAGAAATCTATACTTGGAAGATCCATGGCTGATTCCTATCCAGGAGAAGATTCTCAAAGGGTCCAATCTTGCATTAAAACCCGGTTCTCTTCCTTCAAGCTATCTGCTTGGATCCTGAAAGCGAGATCCTAAGGAGCAGGGACCTCTCAAATTCAGTAATTGATACCCTAAAAGCCAGCAGGAAAAAAAGTTACAAAGTTCTAAAAATCTGGGGAAAGAGTTTACAGATTATATCCTCTCCCTCCGTACAAAAAAATCTTGGTTTTTACAAGGAGGCCTAGACTTAGGCCTAGTACCCTTTCTTTTTTTTTTTTTTTTTTTTTTTAAGGTACAAATATCATCCTTGGGGGGCCTTCTACAACACTAACCTAGCAAACCATAGATGGGTTAGAAGATATTTATTAAAGCTGCTTCTAGGCTTAGACCTTCCTTAAAGCCTAATGCACTGCTACACCCTATTTCCCGAGTCCTTAAGGACACAGGACATACCGGTACGTCCTGACTTAAAATCGGGATTCCGGCGCCGCGGGGGTTAATCTGAACGGGATGCCGGCTGAAATCATTCAGCTGGCATCCCGTAACAACGCGGGGGGGGGGGGGGAGGGTTTGGTCATTCTGCGTTTCCGGTCCATTTGGGTGTCCTGTGACCCGATGAACCGGAAAGACTGCGATCGGTGGTGTAATTATACACCACCAATCGCAGTCCGAAGATTTGGAGAGGCGGTGCTGGCCCTGGTGCTGAACGCCGCTGTCCAGGGTGTTGATTGGTGCAGGGGAGAGAGGCGCAAGATTCAAACTTCCTGCGCTCCTCTCTCCCCTCCTCTTCCTGTCCAGCACCCTGACCGTGCAGCACCAGCTCCTGTGTCCCCCTAATCGCCATCCATCACCCTCCTGCACCCATCGCCACCCAGGTAGGTTAGGGTCAGTGAGGGAGAGGCACCGTTAGGCAGGGAAAGAAGGGAAAAGTAAGTTAGGAAAAAAAAATAGAAAAAGTACTTTTATTCCAAACTTCCATCTATCAGAGTGTGTCACAAGAGGGGGATACGGAAGGACACCACCACTCAATGTGACACGTGCCCCGATCATCCGGGCCTCTGCGTTATCGATTGCTTCAGGGAGTATCACACTTCCATGGAGTACTACATTTTTATAATCCCCAACAGTCCACTAGAGAACATAAAAAAACTATGGCTCTCAGACTTTGGAGACACGGAAACAATTTTTCTTTCCCCAAAGAATATTAGTTTTAGTGCAGGCATCCTCAAACTGCGGCCCTCCAGATGTTGTAAAACTATAACTCCCAGCATGCCCAGACAACCTACAGCCATCAGCAGGGCATGGTGGGAATTGTAGTTTTACAACATCTGGAGGGCCGCAGTTTTAGGATGCCTGCTTAGTGTCTCCAAAGTCTGAGAGCCATACATATTGGGCATCGTCGCGTGCGTAAAAGTCGTCGCTATAAAAATAACTTTTGACCAAACGCCTCGGATGAACAGTGTTAAAAATATAAAATAAAAACTGTGCCAAAACACCAATTTTTGGGCAAAATTTCCATTTGAATCCATTTTGCCGGTAATAAAGCAAGGGTTAACAGCCAAACAAAACTAAATATTTATTGCCCCGATTCTGTAGTTTGCAGAAACACCCCATATGTGGTCGTACATGGCTGTATAGCCGCACGGCAGGGCCTAGAACGAAGGGAACTCCATACGATTTCTGGAAGGCAGATTTTGATGGACTTTTTTTTTTTTTTTTTGACACCATGTCCCATTAGAAGCCCCCCCTGATGTAGCCTAGACTAGAAACTCCAAAAAAGTGACCCCATCTAAGAAACTACACCCCTCAAGGTATTCAAAAGTTACTTTACAAACTATGTTAACCCTTTAGGTGTTCCACAAAACTAAATAGCGAATGTAGAAACAATTTTAGAATTTAATTATTTTGTTACATTGCCTCAAAAAAGAGTAATATAGAGCAACCAAAAATCAAATTTACCCCAAAAATAGTCCCAAAACAACAACCACCTTATCCCGTAGTTTCCTAGGTGGGGTCACTTTTATGGAGTTTCTACTCTAGGGGTGCATCAGGGGGCTTGAAAGGGTACATGGTGTAAATAAACCAGTCCAGCAAAATCTGCCTTCCAAAAACCATATGACGTTCCCCTTCTATGTCCTGCCGTTTAGCCAAATAGTAGTTTACGACCACGTATGGGGTGTTTCTGCAAACTACAGAATCAGGGCAGCCCATTTTGAGTTTTGTTTGGCTGTTAATCCATTTTTTCCAGTAAGGGTTAAAATGGAAAATTTTCCAAAAAATAGAAATTTCAAAATTGTTTCTCCATCTGCCATTAACTCTTGTGGAACACCTAAAGGGTTAACAAAGTTTGTAAACCCAGTTTTGAATACCTTGAGGGGTGTACTTTCTTAGATTGAGTCACTTTTTTGAAATTTCTATTCTAGGGGTGCAACAGGGGGCTTCAAATGGGACATGGTATAAACAAAACCAGTCCTGCAAAATCTGCCTTCCAAAACCCATATGGCGTTCCCCTCCTTCTATGTGCTACCGTTCGGCCAAACAGTAGTTTACGACCACATATGGGGGGTTTTTGCAAACTACAGAATCAGAGCAACCCATATTGAGTTTTGTTTGGCAGTTAACCCCTGTTTTACTCCTGGACAAAATTGATTATATTGAAAAAATTTCCCAAAAAATAGAAATTTCTAAATTGTTTCTCCATCTGCCATTAACTCTTGTGGAAGACCTAAAGGGTTAATAAAGTTTGAAAAAACAGTTTTGAATACCTTGAGGGGTGTAGTTTCTAGAATGGGGTCATTTTTGGGAGGTTTCTATTATCTAAGCCTCACAATATGACTTCAAACCTGAACTGGTCCATAAAAAGTGTGATTTTTGAAGATTTCTGAAAAATTTCAAAATTTGCTTCTAAACTTCTAAGCCTTGTAACATCCCCCAAAAATAAAATATCATTCCCAAAATGCTACAAACATGAAGTAGACATATGGGGAATGTAAAGTCATCACAATTTTTGGGGGTATTACTATGTATTACAGAAGTAGAGAAACTGAAACTTTGAAGTGTGCTAATTTTTCCAAAATTTTGGTAAAATTTTTATTTTTTTTATGCAAAAAAATGAACTTTTTGGAGCCAATTTTAGCAGTGTCATGAAGTACAATATGTGACGAAAAAACTATCTCAGAACGGCCTGGGTAAGTCAAAGCGTTTTAAAGTTATGAGCACTTAAAGTGACACTGGTCAGATTTGCAAAAAATGGCCTGGTCCTTAAGGTGAAATAGGGCCGTGTCCTTAAGGGGTTAAGGCACACTCTACTAGAGCTATGGCCTCCTCTTGGGCAGAAAAGGCTGGGGTATCTCTCGCTATCAAATATGCAGGGCTGCAACCTGGTCTAGCATTAATACTTTCATTAGACACTACCGACTGAACTTTTTGGCTGCAGCAGATTTGGCATTTGGCCAAAGAGTGTTGCAAGCAGTTGCCCCCCCCCACTTAGTAATCTGTTCTCATCCGTAGGTGGATAAAATAGAATTACCAGAAAGTCTAATTACGGTTTTTCCATTTCCTTGAATCCACCATGATGGCTAATATATTCCCTCCCATAAAAATGTTGTAGATTATGAGTATTACACAAACAAAAAATAAATAAAATCTTATGCTATGTGTCATCCACAGATCCCCTCCATAAGTGTCTCTGTAGTGAATGACCCTCAATACAAGGGGTGGGGGTCGCATCTGGTTTTATAATGACAGCGGGGCCCGTGCAGTGACTGTATTCTACTACATGGGCCCCGCTCACTGTATAATCGTATCTGTATTCTGTAATAGTTAATTATGTATATACCGGTAATCGCTTAATCAGCACTACTTACAACTACAAGCGCTCGGTAGGTAGCAGGGATGACGGGCGCTGGCAGCATGAGTCACTACGTCATGCGCCCACGGCGCCTGCTTCATTCAAAGCGTGGGCGGCGCCGGTGAGTGACGCCCCGCCCGTCCTCCCGGCCTGCCTCCTCCCTCCTCTCTGCTACCTACCGAGCGCTTGTAGTTGTAAGTAGCGCTGATTATGCGATTACCGGTATATACATAATTAACTACTACAGATACGATTATACAGTGAGCGGGGCCCGTGTAGTAGAATACAGTCACTGCACGGGCCCCGCTGTCGTTATAATTGCAGATGCCGGACCCCAGCCCCTCCTCCCTCACAGCTGATACACCTGCCGCAATGCCGCGCGGCGGGTGTATCATTGAAAATACTGCAAAATCGGCAGCATTCGCCCCATAAGACGCACTGCTATTTCCCCCCCACTTTCCCTGGTATATATGTGTGTATGTGCCTTCACTCTGCGGTCCAGCTCACCCCAAACCATCTCGATTGAGTTCAGGTCCGGTGACTGTGGAGGCCAGGTCATCTGGCGCAGCACCCAATCGCTATCCTTCATGGTCAAATAGCCCTTACACAGCCTGGGGGTGTGTTTGGGGTCATTGTCCTGTTGAAAAATAAATGATGATCCAACTAAACGCAAACAGGATGGAATAGCATGCCGCTGCAAGATGCTGTGGTAGCCATGCTGGTTCAGTATGCCTTCAATTTTGAATAAATCCCCAACAGTGTCACCAGCAAAGCACCCCCACACCATCACACCTCCTCCTCCATGCTTCACGGTGGGAACCAGGCATGTAGAGTCCATCCGTTCACCTTTTCTGCGTCGCACAAAGACACAGTGGTTGGAACCAAAGATCTCAAATTTGGACTCATCAGACCAAAGCACAGATTTCCACTGGTCTAATGTCCATTCCTTGTGTTCTTTAGCCCAAACAAGTCTCTTCTGCTTGTTGCCTGTCCTTAGCAGTGGTTTCCTAGCAGATATTCTACCATGAAGGCCTGATTCACACAGTCTCCTCTTAACAGTTGTTCTAGAGATGTCTGCTGTGGCATTGACCTTGTCTCTAATCTGAGCTGCTGTTAACCTGCGATTTCTGAGGCTGGTGACTTGGATGAACTTATCCTCCGCAGCAGAAGTGACTTCCTTTCCTGGGGCGTGGTGTGTGTGGTTTATATATAAAAAAATAAAATAAATGCGGCTGCTTGGGGCTGATCTGATATGGGGGCTGATGAGAGGCATGGGGCTCTTATCTGAGGTCTGGGGTCTTAACATTGGGGGTCTGATTGGGGCTGTCAGCTGAGGGCTGATTGGTGGTCTGACCTGATGTGTAATGAAAAAAAAATATCTTATTGTCCTCTAAAAAAGTATCTTATGTGGCAAAAAATACAGTACACCCCTCAAGTTGTTCAAAACAGATTAAACACAGCAAGGGTTAACAGCTGAACTAAACTCAATATCTATTACCCTTAATCTGCAGTTTAGAGAAACACTGCATATGTGGTGGTAAACTGCTGTTAGAGCGCATGGCAGGGTGCAGAAGAAAAGGAGCGCCATATGGTTTTTGTAGGGCAGATTTTGCTGGACTTGTTTTTAGACACCATGTCCCATTAGAAGCCCCCCTATGCACTCCTGCAGAAGAAACTCCCAAAAAGTGACCCTCCTTTTGCAAACCACGGGATAAGGGGACAGTTTTTTTTTTTTTAAATCAGATCTTTTTTATTGAAAAATGTATAATGTAAATACACATTATTACATGTCACAAACAAATATGACATAAAGACTCATTATCCAGCAAATCTGGTAACACACAGGGTACCAAGCCATGAGTAATAATCAAATTTCAGCCCAACTCCCTGTCCCGCCCCACCTTAACGTACACAATACACAGGCGCACTATTTTATATATCTTCCTATGCAGACGTCGAGACGACAGCCACGGTTCCCATAATTTTTCAAATTTTGCTGGGCATCCACGCTTCTGGTATACCATCCATTCATAGCTTAACATTGTGTCAACAGCACTTAGGAATTCGCCTAGGGTTGGCGGCGCTGCCTGTATCCAGTGCAGAGCGATCAACTTTCTAGCAACATATAACAGCTATTTTATGCACCTGACTAGTGGCCAATTCAGATACGTATCCCAACACACACACTTTCGGATCAGGCGGTATCCGTACCTTGTAAACGTCCTGTATCGTCTGAGATACGATCTCCCAGTATCTCCCTAACCTCTCGCACGTCCACAGCATATGCAACAAATCAGCAGAAGCCATAGAGCACCTTGGACATTCATCCGTGGGTCTAAACCCTATGCGAAACCAAAAAAAACGGTGTCTTGTAGACCCTATGGACAATGAACAGTTGCGAGAGTTTACGCCCTTCACTCAAGGAAGAGAGAGATATCACCTCCAGTATGTCAGACCATTGGTCGTCAGTTAGCTCACCAACATCCTTCACCCATTTACTTTTAGCCACAAGCGGATGCGACCGTAGAAACTTATCAAGCAGCAGCTTGTATATACATGAGATCATACCTCTCCTTGCCCCCCTGGACAGAATCTGGTGCAATGCAGCATCTCTCCCTTCCATCACAGTCGTACCTTTTAAATGTGGAGTTGTACGCGTGTCTCACCTGAAGATATTTATAAAAATGTGTTCTAGGTAGGTCATACAACTCCTGAAATCTGGTAAAGGACATGAACTCCTTTTCTTCCAGAAGGTGGCCCAACCTCAGAATACCCTTCCTTTTCCACGCCCCAAAATCAGACAGAGAGAGGAATTCCGGCAGCACGGGATTATCCCACTATGGAGTGTATTCGGTGTTGCCGACAACCCCCCTCAAGAGCTTAACCCTGTTCCACACGGAATGCATCAAGTAACCCAAATCTCCCAACAGACCATTCTTCCCAGCTCCTCTAGTCTCAAGAATCAGCAATAGGTCCTTAGATGACAGACAATGCTGAAACAACTGACACGACACCTCATTCGACTCCAGTTCTATCCACCCTTTAAAATGTTGGCATTGTGCGGCCAGGAAGTATACCCAGGGGTTTGGCACTGCAAGGCCCCCTTCCGTCTTAGGATACTGCAGCGTTTCGAGCCAATTCTGAGATTGGCTCTTCCCGCCACCGACAGGTACAGTTTACACCATGCCTTAGCTTTGTTTCGAAATTTACCAACCAACGGGTCGAAGTTAAGGCGCACAAAGTCCTGGATTCTAGGGGATATATGGATACCCAAATACTTGAAGGACGCTACACATGGAATACTTCTGTCTCTCACTGTCTGCGACTGCCCCTGCCCGTCCAGCAGCATAATTGCCGATTTACTCCAGTTAATAGTCAGACCCGACAGGGCACCGAAGCAGTCAATAATTTTCATAGCCGCTTCCAAAGATGGACCAGTGTCCCCTAAAAAAAGCAAAGTGTCGTCGGGACAGTTTCATTAGTACTATTTTAGAGTACATATGAACGCTCAATGGCTGTTCTGGCAGTTTTTAATTCGTTTTTTTTACGATGTTCATCTGACAGGTTAGATCATGTGATATTTATTGAACTTATTTTTTTTTTTTATTTAACATTTTTTATTTTCGGGGGGTTTTACAGAATGAAGCATTTTTTGGGGGGAAAAAAAGGATTTCGTGTTTCTTATAGCCCTATATTTAATTATATTATTTTTTTTATGGCAATCACGTGGTAAAAGTAACATGATCTTTTTATATATAAGGTCGTTGCGGATGCAGCGATACCACGATACTAAATGTGTAGTGTCCTTTTATTCCTTTAAAATCCAGTGGATCTGGCTCTACAATACACTTGGCCTGATCAGGCTCAGATATAACATGGCAAGCCAGATGTTTGTTTAGACCATGGTAACAATCGGGACTCCTCCACAGCATCACAGTGGCCCAATGAGGGAGGGAGCTGCCTCCCTCTGTAACCCCATTCATACAGCACCAATGTCCGACATTTCAAGCCGTGTGTCATCTGTAATGTTACATCCTGAACGGGTGGAACGGCGCTTTTTACAAGGTTCTGATCACCACAGTCTCGGACTGTGGGGATCAAAACTTCTTGCCAACGGGTAAATCCTCTGATTGTACAGACTAGCCAATCAATTAGAGAAACCACTGGCTCAAGGCCGCCCTGGTTGGTCTCAAGCCGGCTAGCTGTGTGTAACAGCCAGGATCTCTGCATTGTCACCATGTCTGTAGACATGGTGACAGATGGCTGCCAAGAGGAACCTGTATGTCATGGCTTAAGGGGTTAAACGAATGGCAGTTAACTTGTTCTATTGTCGATCAGTGTGTGTTATGCCCCCCCCCCCCCCGCATTTGGTTGTGTTAAAGGAACCTTCAACGTTTATAGAAGGTTAATACAGCAAAATACTAATGAAAATCTTCTGTTTCTTTTAGCATGCATTCCATTTCCACTGCATCTCTCGTTGGTTAAAAACTCGTCAGGTCTGCCCACTTGATAACAGAGAATGGGAATTTCAAAAGTAAGTGAAATATTGTGTACAGTACCAGTCAAAAGTTTGTCCATGTTTTTTCTTCTTGGCTTTGTTTTCCTATATTGTAGGTTCGTATTGAAGACATGAAAACGATGAAGGAACGTACAGTCGGGTCCATAAATATTTGGACATCAACACAACACTTTTTTTTTTTTTTTGTCTCTATACACCCTGGATGTCAAACTCATGGCCCTCCAGATGTTGCAAAACTACAACTCCCATCATTCCCTGATAGCTGTAGTATGCCCAGGCATGATGGGAGTTGTAGTTTTGCAACAGCTGGAGGGCCTCGAGTTTGACATCCCTGCTATACACCACTGCAATGGATTTGAAATGAAACTAACTATGTGTGTATTAACTGCAGACTGTCCTCTTTAATTTGAGGGCATTTACATCCAAATCAGGTGAACGGTGTAGGAATTACAACAGTTTGCATATGTGCCTCCCACTTGTTAAGGGACCAAAAGTAATGGGACAGAATAATGATCATAAATCAAACTTTCACTTTTTAATACTTGGTTGTAAATCCTTTGCAGTCAATTACAGCCTGAAGTCTGGAACTCGTAGAAATCACCAGACTCTGGTTTTCATCCCTGGTGATGCTTTGCCAGGTCTCTACTGCAACAATCTTCAGTTCCTGCTTGTTCTTGGCGCACTTTCCCTTCAGTTTTGTCTTCAACAAGTGAAATGTATGCTCAACCGGATTCAGGTCAGGTGATTTGACTTGGCCATTGAATAAGATTCCACTTTTTCCATTAAAAAAACTCTTTGGCTTTGGGTCATTGTTCATCTGCACTGTGAAGCACCGTCCAATTAGTTCTGAAGGATTTGGCTGAATTCGAGCAGATAATGCCCGAAACACTTCAGAATTCACCCTGCTGCTTTTGTCAGCAGTCCCATCATCAATAAATACAAGAGAACCAGTTCCATTGGCAGACATACATGCCCACACCATGACACTACCACCACCATGCTTCACTGATGAGGTGGTATGCTTAGGATCATGAGCAGTTCCTTTCCTTCTCCATACTCTTCTCTTCCCATCACTCTGGTATAAGTTGATCTTGGTCTCATCTGTCCATAGGATGTTGTTCCAGAACTGTGAAGACTTTTTTTTAGATGTCATTTGGCCAACTCTAATCTGACCTTTTGAGGCTCACCAATGGTTTTATATCTTGTGGTGAACCCTCTGTATTCACTCTGAAGTCTTCTCTTGATTTGTTGACTTTGACACACATACACCTACCTCCTGGAGAGTGTTTTTGATCTGGCCAACTGTTGTGAAGGGTGTTTTTCTTCTCCGGGAAAATTGTTTTTCTTCGGTCATCCACCACAGTTGTTTTCTGTGGTCTTTTTGGTGTTGCTGAGCTCATCGGTGTGTTCCTTCTTAAGAATGTTCCAAAAAGTTGTTTTGGCCACGCCTACTGTTTTTTCTATCTCTCTGATGGGTTTGTTTTGTTTTCTCAGCCTAATGATGGCTTGCTTCACTGATAGTGACAGCTCTTCAGATCTCCTCTTGAGAGTTGACAGCAACAGATTCCAAATGCAAATAGCACACTTGAAATGAACCCTGGACTTTTTATCTGCTCATTGTAATTGGGATAATGAGGGAATAACACACACCTGGCCATGGAACAGCTGAGAAGCCAATTGTCCCATTACCATTGGTTCCTTAACAAGTGGGAGGCACATATGCAAACTGCTGTAATTCCTACACGTTCATCTGATTTGAATGTAAATACCCTCAAATTAAAGGGGACCTGTCACCGGGATTTTGATTTTGGGTATAGAGCTGAGGACATGGGTTGCTAGATGGCTGCTAGCACATCCGCTATACCCCGTCCCCATAGCTCTGTGTGCTTTTATTTTGTAAAAAAAAACAGATTTGATACATATGCAAATTAACCTGAGATGAGTCCTGTATATGTATCAAATCGTTTTTTTTTTTACAAAATAAAAGCACACAGAGCTATGGGGACTGGGTATTGCGGATGTGCTAGCGGCGATCTAGCAGCCCATGTCCTCAGCTCTATACACAAAATCCAGGTTACAGGTCCCCTTTAAAGCTGACAGTCTGCAGTTAATGCACATCTAGTTTGTTTCTATTCAAATCCATTGTGGTTGTGTATAGCAGTGTTTCCCAACCAGTGTGCCTCCAGCTGTTGCAAAACTACAACTCCCAGCATGCCTGGACAGCCTTTGGCTGTGCGGGCATGCTGGGAGTTGTAGTTTTGCAACAGCTGGAGGCACACTGGTTGGGAAACACTGGTGTATAGAGCCAAAAAATGTTACAACTGTGTCGATGTCCCAATATTTTGACAGTGACTGTGTATGGAATTAAGTAGTAAACAAAGTGTTAAATGGTCATGAACTTTTAACATACATTTTGCATAAATCGTGTGTGTGTATATGTATGTGTGTGTATATGTATGTGTGTGTGTGTGTGTGTATATATATATATATATATATATATATATATATATATATATATATATATATATATATATATATATATATTTTTTTTTTTTTTTTTTCAGAGAAAAATTAACTTGTTCTAGAGTTACCAACTGTTTTCCCCCTCTTCTTTTTTTTTTTTCTTTTTTTTCCACTAAAATGAGGGGGTCATGTGCTATGCCACTCTTGATGATATCTCCTGTACTGCTAGACGATACACATAATTTATGGCACGGCACAGGCTTTATCATAAATTAAATGCATTCTCTGCCTTTCCGTGCGCCTGTACTGAAATCTACAAAAGCCCCAAGCTGTTGTAGACTTCAGTCTTCGCTTACAATATAAATTTACTGGGCCTGCTGGCCTTGCCCTTTTACCACCCTAGCCAAGCACCCTTCTCGGAAGGTGGCAAGGGCAGCGTAGAAATGCCACTTGTGACTTTAGGCGCAATGGCATAAAAAAAAGCGGGAAAAATATGTTTACAACATTTTTTTTTTTCACGAGAAAACTGGTGTAGAGATGAAAAATCTCCCTAGTGTCTTTAAAAATCATGAGATCCATCCTGGAAAGCTACTGCTCACTGAAAGATATATTATCCCATGCAGGTCTATGGAGAGGGGATGAATGAGCATTAAAGACATTATCCAATGCTATTCACGTTGACTATACTTACCTGGCTCCCCGCACCCACTGCAGCTTCTCCCTGTGCGCGGATGAAAACATCCAGGGGAGAAATGGGTGTTTTTTTTTAGCAGCCAATGGCAGACGTTGAAGAGCCTCCCTACCTGTGCCCGCAATGCGAGGGAGGCTCATCCCCATCACAAACTGCCATTGGGAGGGAGCTGGTAGCTAGGTAAGTATATACAGTGTGAGGGGCCCTGCATATAGGGGGTTTATAGCCTTTGATAACCCCTTTTAAAAGATAGACACTAGAAAGGCATGCACAACTAGATGCAGTTCGTCTCGGCAAAAAATGCGATATTCACATCCATACAGGTCAGTAATTCTCTGTAATATCCTCTATGATGCTGGGGCTGCTTCTTAGGCCCTATGCACACGACCGTTGTTCTGGTCCGCATCCGAGCTGCAGTTTTTGCAGCTCAGATGGGGACCCATTCACTTCAGTGGGGCCGCAAAAGATGTGGACAGCACTCAGTGTGCTGTCTGTATCTGTTGCTCGGTTCCGTGGCGCCGCAAAAAAATAAATAACGTTTTATTCTTGTCTATTTTGCGGACAAGAATAGGCATTTCTACAATGGGCCGCCTGTTCCGTTCTGCAAATTGCGCAAAAAACAGAACAGTCATGTGCATGAGGCCTTAGTGAGTAAATAAGTTCTAAAACGGGTTCCCCTCTACTTTCTGTCTGCAGTGGATGACAGCTAATCTCCACCTAACAACAAAACTACAAATTAGACATTCAGCACGCACAGGTGATAAACGAAAGTGTTACTCATGTACACACTGTATTATTCATTAATGCAAAATGTATTGAAAGGTTAGGTACACATTTAACAAACCAGGCAGTTTTTATATTTTATATTTAACCACCTCCCATCCGCCCGTTGACTATAAACGTCCGGGAGGTGGATCTCTACGAACGTCCATTCAGAGATGGCAGCTGCACGCTAATCGTGCAGCTGCAGAGCGGGTTGCCCGCTGTCATTGAACCAGGTGTCCCTGCCTTCTAGATCGCTGTGTATATGCATTTCCTGTCCTGGCGGTCAGGAAATGTGCAGAAGCTGTTGGGTCTTCTACAGACATCGATCAGCCCTGCACTGAGGCTATACAGCGTTTTATACTGCTGTACAGCCTCTCTTTGGTGTGTATTTCCCCTGTAACTGGGGCTACTATGTCAGCCCCAGTTACAGGAGAAATAAATAGTGGAAGGGGGGGGTGGTGGTGGTGAAGTTAAATGTCCCCCAGAGGTTTTGTATGACCTTATGGGGGACGCAAAGTGTAAAAAAATTTTTAAAAAAGGGGTTTATAAAAAATATAAATTCACATGTAAGAAAATAAAATATAAAAAATCCCCAATTACAAAAAAAGTTTTAAATTTATAAAAAAAAAAAAAATGGATATAATTTGTATGGCCGCGTCCGTAATGACTGGCTCTATAAATATCACATGATCCACCCCCCCAAAAAAAAGCAATTTTTTGTCATCTTACATCACAAAAAGTGCAACTCGAAGTGATCAAAAAGGTGTATGCCCCCAAAAATAGTACCAATGAAACTGTCACCTCATCCTGCAAAAAATGAGATCCTAACTAAGAAAATTGGTCGAAAAATAAACTGTCTCTCAGACTACGGAGACACTAAAACATATTTTTGAAACAAAAAAAATTAAAAATGCTATTGTGTAAAACATAAATAAATAAGAAAAAGTATACAAAATAAGTATTGCCAAGTCCGTAACTATCTGCTCTATAAAAATGTCACATGACTTAACCCCTCAGGTGAACGCTGTAAAAATAAACTGTGCTAAAACAACCAATTTATTTATTTTTGGGGTCGCCTTGCCCTATAAAGTGTGAATGATCAAAAAATCATATGTACCCAAAAATGGTACCAATAAAAAGTCAACTCTTCCTGCAAATACAAGCCCCTGCACAAGACTATCGGCTTAAAAATTAAAAAAAATATGGCCGCTCCTAGTCTCCGCACCGCTGTTGCTGTTTCTCCGCGTGCGCCGATGAAAACGTCCGGCGGAGGGGGGGTGGGGAAGAGGGCGAGCCTCCCTAGCATCGCGGGTGATGCTAGGGAGGCTAGTCTCCGCCTGCCATTGGCTGGTCCCCTTTCCCACCTGACACCGGATGTTTTCATCTATGCACAGGGAGCAGGGTATGTATATTCCCTGTGAGGGGCCTTAGACGAAACAAACCATTATAACTAATGAAAAGTATCTGGGAATATATTTTTAATAATTCCCAGAAAACCCCTTTAACCCCTTCAGGACTCTGCCATTTTTCACCTTAAGGACCAGGCCATTTTTTGCAAATCTGACATGTCCCTTTATGTGGTGATAACTTTAAAACGCTTTTACTTATCCAAGCCATTCGGAGATTTTCTCGTCACATATTGTACTTCATGACAGTGGTAAATGTGAGTCAAAATATTTCATTTTTATTTAAGGCCCCATGCACACGGCCGTGTTTCACAGCCGTGTGTGGGCCGTGGAACCGCGGCCTGGATCCCTCCTGAGAGCAGGAGCGCACGGCGTCACTGGTTACTATGATGCCGTGCGCTCCCTGCTGCCGCCGCAATACAGTAATACACTGGTATGATCTATACCAGTGTATTACTGTACTGTGCCGGCAGCAGGGAGCGCACGGCGTCATAGCAACCAGTGACGCCGTGCGCTCCTGCTCTCAGGAGGGATCCAGGCCGCGGTTCCATGGCCGTGTGCATGGGGCCTAAAAAAAATAAAAGCTTTTTTATTTTTATTTTGCCAAATTCGCAAATTTTCAAAATGTCTCTGCTTGCACAATAGAGCCGTGACATGTTTAAAACCACAGCAACAATTCCAGTCGCGGTAAATAAAGGCTTTAGATGCCGTGATCAAGTGAGATCACGGCAACTGTGTCAAACCCAATAAGGATGTCGGTAGTTGCTTTGAATGTTCGGAGTCTCTCTGACTAGACCCACAGCATTCATGCTGCAATTCTTATTTTGGCCACCAGATGGCAGGACAACATAAGAAAATGACCAACAGATAGTAATAAACTCATTTTAAAAATACATGATTGTTCAAAATTAAACAGATATTTTATAGGCTTTTAAGGCCTCTTTCACACGGGCGTCATGTTTTTTGGCCGGATGCGTTCAGGATGCGTTCAGTGAAAAGCTTGCGATTTTTCTAGCGAGTGCTGTAATTTTACTATGCCACGCGCGTGTGGCATGCGTTTTTCACGCGCGTGAAAAAAACCTGATCCATCCACTAGATTCACCTGTAATGCAAAGACAATATAAATAGCCCCAGCATGCAGTGTTTTGTTGGACAGCTCAATTTTTTTTTGGTGGAGTGTTTTTTGTGTGGTTGACGTGTGTCTTTGTTATTGGATTATCCTTTTGCAGGATGTCCACTTTCACCCTGTCATCAACTGACCATGTCTTTTTGCACTGGCTGGTGTCCCGTTGTTTTGGGGAGCAGCCAGAAATGATCGGCAGGAGGAGGAGCGGCACCTGAAGGGGTTAATTGTACTATCATATTCCCCTGTAAGAGATCAGGGCTGCCAGGCAGCAGGGGGCAGACCCCCCCCCCCCAGTTTGAATATCGTTGGTGGCACAGTGTGCGCCCCCCATCGGGCCCCCCCTTCCTCCCTCTATTGTAATAAATCGTTGGTGGCACAGTGTGCGCCCACCATCGCCCCCTCCCTCCCTCTATTGTAATAAATCGTTGGTCATACGATCATATCCCCCTGTAAGAGATCAGGGCTGCCAGGCAGCAGACCCCCCCCCCCCAGTTTGAATATCGTTGGTGGCACAGTGTGCGCCCACCATCGGGCCCCCCCCCCTTCCTCCCTCTATTGTAATAAATCGTTGGTGGCACAGTGTGCGCCCACCATCGCCCCCCCCTCCCTCTATAGCAGTAACAACATTGGTGGCCAGTGTGCGGCCTCCCATCTCCCCCCCCCCCCCCCCCCCCCCCCGAGATCATTGGTGGCAGCGTGGTTCTGATCGGAGTCCCAGTTTAATCGCTGGGGCTCCGATCGGTAACCATGGCAACCAGGACGCTACTGCGGTCCTGGTTGCCATGGTTACTTAGCAATAGTACAATAGTAGAAGATTCATAGTTACCTGCTTGCTGCTGCGATGTCTGTGTCCGGCCGGGAGCTCCACCTACTGGTAAGTGACAGGTCTGTGCGGCGCATTGCTAAAGAACTGTCACTTACCAGTAGGAGGAGCTCCCGGCCGGTCACAGACATCGCAGCAGCAAGCAGGTAAGTATGAATCTTCTACTACTGCTAAGTAACCATGGCAACCAGGGCTGCAGTAGCTTCCTGGTTGCCATGGTTACCGATCGGAGCCCCAGTGATTAAACTGGGACTCCGATCGGAACTACGCTGCCACCAATGATCGGGGGGGGGGGGGCGGGGGGAAGGGAGAGATGGGAGGCCGCACACTGGCCACCAATGTTGTTACTGCTATAGAGGGAGGGGGGGGGGGGGGATGGTGGGCGCACACTGTGCCACCAACGATTTATTACAATAGAGGGAGGAAGGGGGGGGGCCGATGGTAGGCGCACACTGTGCCACCAACGATATTCAAACTGGGGGGGGGGGTCTGCTGCCTGGCAGCCCTGATCTCTTACAGGGGGATATGATCGTACAATTAACCCCTTCAGGTGCGGCACCTGAGGAGTTAATTGTGCTGATCACGGCCCCCTGTAAGAGATCGGGTGCTGCCAGGCAGCAGGGGGCAGTCATGTACACAGTTTGTAGTATATTCTAACTAGAAGCATCCCCATCACCATGGGAACGCCTCTGTGTTAGAATATACTGTCGGAAATGAGTTTCACGATGTAGCTCATATCCGACAGTATATTCTAACATAGAGGCGTTCCCATGGTGATGGGGACGCTTCAAGTTATGTTCGGGTGTCCGCCTGGCCGTGCAGAGGCAAGCGGATCCGTCCAGACTTATAATGTAAGTCAATGGGGACGGATCCGTTTGAAGATGACACATTGTGGCTCAATTTTCAAACGGATCCGTCCCCCATTGACTTTCAATGCAAAGTCTGGACGGATCCGTCTGAGGCTACTTACACATGTTTTAACAATATAATGCAGACGGATCCGCTCTGAACGGAGCCACCGTCTGCATTATATGAACGCAAGTGTGAAAGTAAAGGGACTCCTGACTTTCCATTGAAAGTCAATGGGGACGGATCCGTTTGCAATTGCACCATATTGTGTCAACGTCAAACGGATCCGTCCCTATTGACTTGCATTGGAATTCAGGACAGATTCGTTTGGCTCCGCACGGCCAGGCGGACACCAAAACTACTTTTTTTTCATGTCCGTGGATCCTCTAAAAATCAAGGAAGACCCACGGATGAAAAAACGGTCACGGATCACGGACCCCGTTTTTGCGGACCGTGAAAAAAAACTGTTGTGTGCATGAGGCCTAACGCCTATATACTAGGAACACTAACGTATAACTACGCCTATATACTAGGAACACTAACGTATAACTACGCCTATATACTAGGAACACTAACGTATAACTACGCCTATATACTAGAACACTAACTTATAACTACGCCTATATACTAGGAACACTAACGTATAACTACGCCTATATACTAGGGAGTACTGAAAGGCTCAAACATGGTATACATTGTGTACTTACTTAAATTCCTTCTACTTGGGCCTTGTGTCTTCTCCCAGGCAGCATCATTTTTGTAGCGGTCCTGGTACTCCGCAGCCCGAAGATCCCAGATGCAGGGCCTCTCCTGCACTAGGACAATCAGTTTTTCAACGTCAATGACATGTGGTGTATTGGGCATATTTGTGCTCCGCAAGGGCTGGAAAAGTTTGGCAGCAAACTTTCTCCCTCTTCTCAGACACCAAACTGGCGCAGACAGACGCTGAAAAACGCCTACTTCCTGTCTTTAAATTCCCTGAGTGTTTCTTAGTTACAAGCGTGAAAAACGCAACGCATGGTATACGGATGTACTGCGTTTTTCTGCCAGCCCCATTCACTTCTATGGGGCCTGCGTCACGTGAAAAACGCACAATATAGAGCATGCTGCGATTTTTACTCAACGCACAAGTGATGCGTGAAAATCACCGCTCATGTGCACAGCCCCATAGAAATTAATGGGTCAGGATTCAGTGCGGGTGCCACGCGTTCACTTCACGCTTCGCACCTGCACGGAAAACTCGCCCGTGTGAAAGGGGCCTAAGAGCTTCAAAATCATTCAAAAATTTAAATCACCCCCCCCCCCCTTTCTGTATAATAAAAAAGCAAAAAAACAACCTAAATAACAAATATAAACCTCACTGCCAATGAAATTTAAAAATATTAAAATCTAAAAATAAGGCAAATGGCGTAACGGAAAAAAGGGTCAAAATGGCAAATTTTACAATTTTTTTTTTTTTTTTCTTTGCTTCTCTTACCCAAAAATGTGATAAAATGTGATCAAAAAGTCCCACCCACTCCAAAATGATATCAATAAAAACTATGATTGTCCCGGAAAAAAAATAATAATTAGCTCCCACAGTTATGGGGGTCCAGAATATGGTGATATAAAAACCATTTGGGGCATTGTTGTAATCATACTAACCCAGAGAATGGAGGGCATTGGTCAGTTTTGCCACAAGCGAAACGCCGTGGGTACAAAACCCCCAAAAAGGTGGAGGAATTGCGTATTATAATTATTTTTTTTATTATTCCACCCCATTTGCTGTTATTTTGAGCAAAATAACAGCAAAATTAAATTATCTTCATGTGTATTTGCAACTACCTTGGTAGCACAGGTGCCTTTTAACTACAAAAAACTCAGGATCACAAGTTCCAACCTTAAGGCCTCTTTCACACGGGCGTTGCGGGAACATGCACGATTTTTCCGCGCGAGTGCAAAACATTGTAATGCGTTTTGCACGCGTGTGAGAAATCGGCATGTTTGGTACCCAAACTTCTTCAGAAGTTCGTGCTTGGGATCGGTGTTCTGTAGATTGTATTATTTTCCCTTATAACATGGTTATAAGGGAAAATAAGAGCATTCTGAATACAGAATGCATAGTACAATAGCGCTGGAGGGGTTAGAAAAATATAAATTAACTCCGCTTAATCCACTTGATTGCGCAGCCTGGCTTCTCTTCTGTCTTATTTGCTGTGTGCAGGAAAAGGACCTGTGGTGGCGTCACTCCGGTCATCACATGGTCCGTCACATGATCTTTTACCATGGTGATGGATCATGTGATGACCGGAGTGACGTCACCACAGGTCCTTTTCCTGCACAGAGGAAATAAGAAGACAGAAGAGAAGCTAAGCTGCGAGATCAAGTGGATTAAGGTGAGTTAAATATTTTATTTTTTAACCCCACCAGCGCTATTGTACTATGCATTCTGTATTAAAAATGCTATTATTTTCCCTTATAACCATGTTATAAGGGAAAATAATAATCGGGCCTCCATCCTGATCGCCTCCTAGCAACTGTGCGTGAAAATCGCGCCACATCTGCACTTCTATGGGGCCTGCGTTGCGTGAAAAACGCACAATATAGAGCTTGCTGCGATTTTTCACGCAAACGCACAAGTGATGCAGGAAAATCACCGCTCATGTGAACAGCCCCATATAAATTAATGGGTCCTGATTCAGTGCGGGTGCCTAAAGGGATACTCGCACATTTTACATTTCCAAAAATAAATGTTACAAATTAAACATAACTCGTCACAGAGGAGGTTAGTCTACTTAATATACAGATCATAAAATAGCAGTTATACTAAAGAAACAAAAACACTTTAACTGCAGCTCTGCCTCACATAGGTTAATCAGCTGCATGCATCTGTTTGTAATGCAGGCAAGCAGCTAATGCTGGATGTTAGTGTGAACAATGCCTTAGGCTACTTTCACACTCGCGTTTGTGGATCTGTCATGGATCTGCACAGACTGATCTGTTCAGATGATACAACAGTCTGCATCCGTTCAGAACTGATCCGTTTGTATTATCTTTAACATAGCCAAGACGGATCCGTCTTGAACATCATTGAAAGTCAAAGGAGGACGGATCCGTTTTCTATTGTGCCATAGAAAACGGATCAGTTCCTATTGACTTACGTTGTGTGTCAGAACGGATCAGTTTGGCTCAGTTTCGTCCGACTGACACCAAAGCAGAATGGAGACTGATCGGAGGTAAACTGATGTATTCTGAGCGGATCCTTTTCCATTTAGAATGCATTAGGGCAAAACTGATCCGTTTTGGACCGCTTGTGAGAGCCCTGAACTGATCTCAAACGGAAAGCCAAAATGCCAGTGTGAAGGTAGCCTTAGTTTGTCTGCAGAAGTAATAGTGGACAGAGAGAGAGGTTTGCTGGCCAGGAAGAAAATGAAAGCCTACAAGAAAGACATACAGATGCGCGCGCACACACAGACAAACTATAATGACATATTCACCCCCCAACGATGCCATAATTATTGGTGGCATTAGAAAGTACAACTTGTCCCACAAAAAAAATAAGCCTTCATACAGCTATGTGAACGGAAATTATTAAGTTATGGCTTAAGGAAGATAGGGGAGAATGAAAATGCAAAAACTAAAAAAAAACTCTGGTATCCTATGGGTTAATATAGTTTGTGTCAGGGTGGATTTGATTTAAATCAAACTGATTGAAATCACGATTTAAATCACTAGTCAGTAAGGCTTGATTTTAATCATAGTTTTCTACATAAAGACTAATTCTTGTTGGAATAACTTATAATATGCAAGTAGATGAAGATTTTTAGAATAACCACTTTTCATATTAGGTTGATTCTGCATTCATAGGTTTGTAGAAGTTAGGATTAAGGTCTTTTTCTCAACTCTGTTCATGTTATAACATTTTTGCTGTGAAGAAGAGGCATGTGATCTCTGCTGAGTCAAATTCAATTTTGAGAACTGCAAAAGTAAACCAAGCATCTGTGATAATATCTTGTAGGCAGAGAAACTTCCCAATAATCCTAGGCTACTTTCACACTTGCGGCAGTGTGATCCGTCTTACAAATGCATTGCAAGAGCGGATCTGTCTCTCCGCTTGTCATGCGGACAGACAGATCAGTCTTGTATCTTTTTTTTCACATTTTTACCGGTCTGCGCAGGCCGGAAGGACGGATCCGGCATTCAGGCAAGTCTTCAGTTTTTTTTTTCTGCCGGAGATAAAACCGTAGCATGCTACGGTTTTATCTTTTGCCTGATCAGTCAAAACGACTGAACTGAAGACATCCTGATGCATCCTGAACGGATTACTCTCTATTCAGAATGCATGGGGATATGCCTGATCAGTTCTTTTCCGATATAGAGCCCCTAGGACGGAGCTCTATGCCGGAAAAGAAAAACGCAAGTGTGAAAGTACCTTAAGCAAAACCTCTGGAAGAGAATGACATTGTGAATGGATTAATGGAATTTATTTACCAAAAAATTTCATATACAGCCTCATGCTACATAATAAAAAAAAAAAACTAATCTTTATTTCATGATGGAATAACCTTTTGGATGGTAATATATTTTCCTCCAAAAAGCATTCTATAAGCATAGATTTTTAGCCACCCTGGTTTGTGTATTTTCCCTTACTGGGTAAAAACGCATCATAACCGCAGGTATGTTTTTGCAAAAGCTGTGTGTTTAATTTTTTTGGCCACATCCAGGATTCAGCTCAGCCATGATGTGTGGCAGCACCCACACTTGACAAGGCATACATGTTAATTTTAAAATCATTCTAGGTGACTACCTCATTAAACTGAGAGAATGACAAGTGTGCAAAGTTGTCATCAAAGCAAAGAGACTACTTTGAAGAATCTAAAACCTATAACATTCTGCGTTTAATGCTTTTATGTTTACTACTTGATTCCCTGTGTTCTTTCATTGTTTTCGTGTCTTCAATATGGATCGACAATGTGGAAGTAATAAAGAAACCAAGGAATGAAAAACAGTCTGTGTGTGTGTATAATGTGTATCCCCCCCCCCCCCCCCCCCCCCCCCCCCCCGTCGGCACTCAAAAATGTACTGAAATACAGTCCAGACTCCTGTTCTAACATAATGAGAGGACTCCTGTGTGCATGCATGGCAGTCCTGACAATGTATTTCTATGCACCTCTTAGCTAACTGCAGGGGGGAATGGGAGGCAGTAGGAAAACAAAATTTCATGATCTGGACTCATTATCTGTAGTACTATGCATGTTTTACTATAGATCAGGGATGCCTAGCCTGCAGCCCTCCAGCTGTTGCAAAACTACAACTCCCAGCATGCTGGGACAGCCTACAGCTATCAGCCTACAACATGGCACGGTGGGTGTTTTACAGCTGGAGGGCTGCAGGTTGGGCATCACAGCTTTAGATAATAGTCCAAAATCGGGGTGACAGATTCTCTTTAAAGAAGTCATCAATAGGGATGAGCGAACTTTTGTTTTACAAGTTTGACGTTTTATAACAATTTCATTATGGATTCCATTACTACGGGCCATAACAGAAGTCTATGACAGAATGCCTTTTAAGAGGCATTCCATCTTAATCGAACTCTATGGGCCACATAACAGATCCCTCTGGTTTCTGTTATGCAGGAGAGGACCAGAGGGATCAGTTATGTGGCCCATAGACTTCTATTATGACAGAATCCATAACTGAATTGTAATAAAGCTTGAACTTGTAAAACACAAGTTTGCTTATCAGATTACGATATTGATGATCACATGTAACTACAACTGCTCTGTCTCATTCAAGTGAATGGGATGGAGGAGCTGTCATTACACTGCTCACTACATACTCGCTGTCAACATTACAGCAGCAAACAGTGAAGAGAATGCAGTGCTCAAAGGAGCACTATGTTCTCTTCAAACAGCTGATCGGCAGGGGTGCTGGGAGTTGGGACCACATTGATCTGATATTAATAACCTATCTTGAGGATAGGTCCTCAACATCTGTAACCGGACAACCCCTTTAACACAGAATTTTCAACATACTACAATAAAGAAAATTTTCTTTTGGTGGAATTAATAGGTAAAGGCCAACCAACAGTTGCTCTAGGAGCAGGGAGGAATGTAATGACTTGTATTCATTATTTGTAAATTGGTTGCAAAGACACATTCTATCACTATTTTAATTTTGTTTTTGTTTTTTTCTAGATATGGTCATTGAGTCGACTTGGCCTTTTTTTTTTTTCTCAAGCCCTAATTTATGTTTGCAACCCAGCAGTGCATGAAAAGAGAAGAACCTGTTAAAATTAAACCTAGTTTATTCATATACTTTTTACTTTTTTTTTTTTTTTTCCCTCTCTTCGTATGTCAAGTGTATCTTCCTTCTATTCCAAATAAACATGGTATCTGGTTTATTGGTATGTGTTTTTTTTTTTTTTTTTTTTTTTTTTGTGTGTGGATGTTGTACATCTTACCTTTTTGACTAACAAAGTTGTACATGTGGCAATATCTTAGTCTGTTAACTTAGTCTGTAACAGTCAAAGCCGATATCTGGGTTCTTCAGTTGGGGTCCAAATCTATAACATGTAGCAGAAACAAACTCAAAGGGGTTATCTCCACACACACAAACAATGCCTGGGGCCCTCATCTAGAGCACCTTATTGGCTCCGGATCCCTGCGCGGCCACTGCTGCACCGCCCATTGTGCGGATCAAAACATACGGGGGGGGGGGGGGGTAGGCTGCAGCCAATAGCGGGCTGTGACGAACCTCCCTAACTGCTACAGAGGCTATTCAGTTGTGGCCTGCTATTGGTTGCAAGCCACACACGGGGAGATGCAGCGGTGGCCGTGCAGGGATCCGGAGCGGGTGCCAGAGATCTTGGGCCTTCCGGCGTGGGGAGACATCGGTTTTCTCTTCAGGAATTTTATCTCTGGTTGACCTCTGTTCTTTTTGGGAGTCTCCATAAGGTCTGTGGACTGTTCTCTGGCGATTTTCACCATAATAGCGATATGGAAGCACGTTGGCAAAGGAACACAGGTTTGTGGAACGGGAGCACGAGCTCAAGCGTCCCGCATGTAAGTAGTCTGTGTCTGGACCCAAAATCAAAGTTGGCCACATGATACAAAAAAAAAAATCGGTTGTGTTGGATGATTGGCGAGCAGGAGGCAACACAAAATGTGCCACTTCTCACAAACTAAGAGTGACAGAATCCTTGAATTGATCAACCTTGGTTTATCGTTTGTGGGTGCCATTTGAAGCCCAGATCATCTATCTAAATGAGAAAATTGCAACAATATGGACAATATGGACCTTGACAACAAAACCTTGACAATATGGAAATGAGTTTGCTGACCTTTTGCACTCAATGGGGTAGATGCAAGGGAGGGCGGAGCAGGAAAGGGAGCTACTAGCCTTGTAACAGACAGAAGGCGCATATGGAAGAGTGCCACGGAGGCTAGCTGTGATCTGACACACCCTAACAAGTTTTCTGATGAGGGGGATGTCAGTTCAAGGATGACACTGCTGCAGCAAGACTTTCTCTACAAGTCAGAGGAATGTCGCTCCAGCAAGGAGGGGACCAGGAGTGCAGGGCAAGGCCACACAGTTGCTGGTAGTGGGCGATTCTATTAGTAGACAATCTGTGACAAAGACCATAATCGTTGAACAGTGTTGCCTTCCTGCTGCTCGAGTTTAACATATGACAGATTGGATTGAGAGATTACTGGGAGGGGCTGGTGAAGACACAGTGGCCATGGTGCACATTGGCACCAGTGACAAAGTTAGAGGTAGGTGGAAGGTCCTTAAAATTAGTTCAGGGACTTAGGCTCTAAGCTCAGGACAAGGACCTCAGATAGTGTGTGTGTGTGTATATATATATATATATATATATATATATACACTATTTTTTTTTAGGCAGTGGGAAATTAGGGAGGTAAACAAATGGTTCAAATACTGGTGTAGGAAGGAGGGGTTTGGGTTCCTGAAGAACTAGGCCAACTTCTCTGTCTGCTACAGGCTCTATTGTAGGGATGGGATTCACTTTAACCGCCTCCGGACCGCCTAACGCACGGATGCGTCCGGAAGGTGGTTGATTTACTCCTCCTGGACGCATCTGTGCGTCATCTCGCGAGACGCGAGATTTCGGTCACAGCCGGCCCGCGCATGCGCATCGTGGGCCGGCAAAAGTTAAAGGAGTATTTTGTCAGCAACCTGCCCGCCAATCATCGCGGCTGGCAGGTTGCTGATTTTTAAAAAATCCAATCAGAAGCCACATAGCAGATCATATTAGTAAATATGATCTGTTATATGGCTGCCCTGCTCCTCTGCTGGTCCTTTTCGTCGGTTGGATCCAGCAGAGGAGCAGGCTTCACAGTGAGTACACCAAACACCACACACTAGCCCCAGATCACCCCCTGCACCCCAATTAACCCTTTGATCACCCCTGTCAATCACTAGTGAAAGGAAAAAAGTGATCAGTGCAAACTGTCACATTTTTTTTTTCCACTGGTATTGACTGATAGGTTTTAGTATAGTTTAGGTCCCTTGATTAGGTAGTTTAGCGATCGGTTAGCGCCCAGCCCACTTAGCGTATCACTAATCAGCATTTGTACTTTTATAGTATCTGGAAGTGATCAAAACTGATCACGGTCAGATCTATAATAGTATGTGTCACTTTAGTTCGTCCTCCACCCAAAACGCAGTGTTTGCCCGATCAGGCCTGATCAGTCACCCACGCCCGCCCCACCGCAGTGACAAAAAATAATTATTTTTTTGATCACTGCACATTCACTTTACACGTGCTGCGGCGATAAAAAAAAAAATCAGTTTTGATATTTTTTATCAACCGCAGCAGCCTCCGGTACTTCGCTAGCCTCCCATTTGTAAGACGGGCTTGCTTTTTTTTCTTGGGTAGTCTCAGGGAATACCCCTAAATTTAGTTGCCCAAATGTCAAACAGGGGGTATTCTTCTGAAGAGGCCTACAGGCTTCTGACCCAGTCGGAGGAGGAATGGGAACCCTCATCTGATGAATCTAGCGGGTCAGAATATGAACCTGTAGAAAGCAGTGGCTCTCTGACCCAAAGTTCGGACGAGGAGGCTGAGGTCCCTGATAGCACCAGGCGTACCCGGCCCCCTGTCGCTAGACCGCAGGATTCGCTTCAAGAGCAGCAGAGTGGGGCTGGTGCTGTCGGATTACTTGATGAGGCATACACCAGCAGCGCAGCCCTTCCTGGACCTAGTACCAGCACTGCCATACAACATGGTGAAGTAGCGAGCACCAGAAGGGCAGTTGAAGCTGGTACGGTGGCACGTGCAGTAGTTACCCCGTCGCAGCCACCGCAAAGACGTGCCCGTAGAGCCCCTAGAATCCCTGAGGTGCTGGCAAACCCTGATTGGCAGTCCCCAACTTCAGCCGCACCTGTAGTTCCCCCTTTCACCGCCCAGTCTGGAGTTCGGGTTGAGACAGCTCAGATCGGTTCGGCCCTGGGATTTTTTGAGCTGTTGACTGCGGAGCTCTTAGGCTTAGTTGTGGCAGAAACAAATCGGTATGCCACACAATTTATAACCGCCAACCCGGGAAGCTTTTATGCCCAGCCTTTCCGGTGGAAACCAGTCCAAGTTTCCGAAATTACCTTTTTTTTTTTTTTTGGGCCTTCTCCTCAACATGGGTCTAACTAAAAAGCATGAATTGCGGTCATATTGGTCCACAAACCCAATTCATCACATGCCCATGTTCTCTGCTGCTATGTCCAGGACACGATTTGAGACCATCCTGCGTTTCCTGCACTTTAGCGACAACACCACCTCCCGTCCCAGAGGCCACCCAGCTTTTGACGGCTCCACAAAATTCGGCCCCTCATAGACCATTTCAACCAGAAATTTGCAGATTTGTATACCCCAGAGCAAAACATCTGCGTAGACGAGTCCCTAATACATTTTACCGGGCGCCTTGGCTTCAAACAATACATCCCAAGCAAGCGCGCCCGGTATGGGGTCAAATTGTATAAGCTCTGTGAAAGGGCCACAGGCTATACCCACAAATTTCGTGTCTATGAGGGAAAAGATCAGACCCTGGAGCCGGTCGTTTGCCCTGACTACCTGGGGAGCAGTGGGAAGACAGTCTGGGACTTGGTGTCACCCTTATTCGGCAAGGGGTACCATCTTTATGTGGACAATTTCTACACAAGTGTGGCCCTCTTTAGGCATTTGTTTCTAGAACAGATTGGCGCCTGTGGCACCGCGCGAACTAGTCGCGCGGGCTTCCCCCAACGGCTCGTTAGCACCTGTCTTGCAAGGGGGCAGAGGGCTGCCTTGTGTAACGAAGAACTGCTCGCGGTGAAATGGAGAGACAAGCGTGACGTTTACATGCTCTCCTCCATTCACGTAGACACGACAATACAAATTGAGCGAGCAACCAGTGTCATTGAAAAGCCCCTCTGTCCACGACTATAACCTTCACATGGGAGGGGTGGACTTCAATGACCAGATGTTGTCTCCATATTTAGTTTTCCCGCAGAACCAGACGCTGGTATAAGAAGGTGTCTGTATATTTGATTCAATTGGCTCTGTATAATAGTTTTGTTCTCTACAGTAAAGCTGGGAGAACACGATCCTTCCTCAAAATTCAGGAAGAGATCATCGAGAGCCTCCTGGCCCCATCCACCAGTGTAGTTAGCCGTCTACACGGGTGACATTTCCCCAATGTCTTTGCCGGTACCTCAACCCAACCGTCACCCCGAAAAAGATGTCGTGTCTGTAGCAGGAGTGGAATAAGGCGTGACACCCGCTATTTCTGTCCTGACCACCCTGCCCTATGCTTAGGGGAGTGTTTCCGGAAGTACCACACACAGGTACACCTAGCATAGGGATCACATCTCACCAGGACAGGCACACAGGGCTATTAGGGCCCATTCACATACAGCTGCTGCAAACGTCTCCTTTCACCTGGGACAAAGTGCATAACGCACTTTGCCACATCTTTGGGCGATTTGCGCTTTGCACATTGACCCATGGGGAAGGAGAGGTTTGTTCTATAAAGGTAAAAAAAAACACCAGTAAGCAAAAAGGTTAATGTTTAGTTCAAAAAGTTAAAGTTTATATGTTCTGTTCCAAAGTTAATAAAATTATTGCGTTGCGGCCTGTTTTTTTTTTTTTGAAACCTTCCAGGTGGACCAACCGATCGACTAGCTGCAGCACTGATGTGCATTCTGACAGAAGCATTGCGCTGCTGTCAGATTACACGCAAGTCGGTGTATGCGGCGCTGCAAGACGAGATTTCTACTCTGCAGTAAAAGATACGTTTGCCAAGGCATACGAGCTGAGGAGGAGGCGGCGTTCCTATGCTTTGGCAAACACTTTGTATCTAAAAAATTAAATAAAAATATCCCGGCAATGATTTATTCATCCACATCGATTGATGTGAATGGAAATATCTGGTTTGCCAGGGCATACGAGCTAAGTGGGTATGGATGTTGGGCGGAGCTCCTATGTCCTGGCAGACGCCTTTCCCCTCCTTTTTTTTTTTTTTGGGCAGAGATTTTTTCATCCACATTGATCGATGCGAATGAAGAAATCTGTGCCGTTCATTTTTTTTCTTTCAGCCCAGAGGCTGAACGGAAAAAAATATCTCATTACCTGTATGCTCAATATAAGGAGAATAGCAGAAACTCCTAATGCTGGCCATAACTTATGCCAAAAAAAAAAAAATTCTATGAACTCGCCAGGCCCCTCATATGAATACCTTGGGTTGTCTTCTTTCCAAAGTGGGGTCACATGTGGGGTATTTATACTGCCCAGGCTTTTTAGGGGCCCTAAAGCGTGAGAAGAAGTCTGGGATCCAAATGTCTAAAAATGCCCTCCTAAAAGGAATTTGGGCACCTTTGCGCATCTAGGCTGCAAAAAAGTGTCACAGATGTGGTATCGCCGTACTCAGGAGAAGTTGGGAAATGTGTTTTGGGGTGTCATTTTACATATACCCATGCTGGGTGAGATAAATATCTTGGTCAAATGCCAACTTTGTATAAAAAAAAATGGGAAAAGTTGTGTTTTGCCAAGATATTTCTCTCACCCAGCATGGGTATATGTAAAATGACACCCCAAAACACATTCCCCAACTTCTCCTGAGTACGGCGATACCATATGTGTGACACTTTATTGCAGCCTAGGTTGAAGGCTGAAAAAAGACATCTATCCATCCAGTTCAGCCTGTTATCCTGCAAGTAGAGCTAGAGGAAGCCCAAAAACTGTGATGTAGAAGCCATTTTAACCATTTAGGGGGAAAATAATTCCTTCCCGATAGATATTAAGTGGCTTATAACAAACGCCTACTTTTAAGGGAACTAGATGAGGTGGTAAATCATAATGAGGTTGTTATAGAGGACTACCCAATATAGACTGGGAAACTGAAACAGGTGGATTTCATAAATGAAACAGGTTCTTGGCTAAAACTAAAGATAATTACCTTTCCCAATTGGTACAGCATCCGACACTGGACTTATTAACTTATTAGGGATTGCCACACTGGACTTATTAACCAATAGACCTGACAGAACCACAGATGTGCAGGTTGGGGGGGGACACCTGGGAAATGACCATAATATAATAAACTTCCATTTATCATTCAAAAGTGTTTCTTCAGGGAGGCACAAAAGAGCTAAAGTTCCGAAAAGCGAAATTTGACCTACTTGGAGAGTTCATCAGCCTCACGAACCGGAACAAGGTCCTCAAAAATAGAAATACAGCCACAAAATGGGATAGGTCATCATTATCGCATCAATGGGGGTCCAAGTCCCAGCACCCCCCACAATCAACTGTTTAAGGGAGCCACCGCGCTCACAGGAGCTCTGGCGAATGATGACCGTATTACTCTCTTTGGCAATGAGCTTCTTCCTCCAGCTTGGCTGCTTTTAAATATTCAATTTTTCTCCTTGTAGTTTTTTTGGCACTTCTTCGCTGCATTCCTGTTTTAGTCATTTAAAGGGTTTATCCAGAAAATATATTTATGACTACCCTCAGGATAGGTCATCAATATCAGATCTGTGGGGGTGCAGCATCCGGGACCTCCACCGATGAGCTGTTAAGGCTTTGAGCACCACAGCCTCTTACTAGGCCAGTGTCATCACTGTACATCGGTCACATTACTTAGTTGCAAGTCAATGGGGCTGAACTGCAATACCAAGCACTGCTACTATATGATGTCCTGCGCTGTCCTCGAAAAGCTGCCAGGAGTCTGCATCATTCGCCAGAGCTCCTGTGAGCGCGGTGGCTCCCTTAAACAGTTGATTGTGGGGGGTGCTGGGACTTGGACCCCCATTGATGCGATAATGATGACCTATCCCATTTTGTGGCTGTATTTCTATTTTTGAAGTGTTCTTCAGTTATTATGTAAATGGTAAAAAGCTTAAACCAGAAAGTGTTGGCCCTTTAAGGATTCATGAGGGAGGAGTTGTAGAGAGCGATGAGGAGAAAGCAAATTTATTGAATACTTTTTTCTCCATTGTATTCACTGAGGAAAATGAAAAATCTGATAAAATGCAGAATGTCAAAGTAAATTCCCTATTAAATGTGGAAGTGCCGCAGCATCTTAAATAGATTAAAATTGAAATAAATCACTATCTCCAGATGGCATTCTCTAAGAGAATTAAGTAATGTACAAACCGGATTCCAAAAAAGTTGGGACACTATACAAATCGTGAATAAATACTGAATGCAATGATGTGGAGGTGCCAACTTCTAATATTTTATTCAGAAAATAACATAAATCACGGAACAAAAGTTTAAACTGAGAAAATGTACCATTTTAAGGGAAAAATATGTTGAATCAGAATTTCATGGTGTCAACAAATCCCCAAAAAGTTGGGACAAGGCCATTTTCACCACTGTGTGGCATCTCCCCTTCTTCTTACAACACTCAACAGACGTCTGGGGACCGAGGAGACCAGTTACTCAAGTTTAGAAATAGGAATGCTCTCCTATTCTTGTCTAATACAGGCCTCTAATCGTCTTGGGCCTTCTTTGTTGCACCTTCCTCTTTATGATGCGCCAAATGTTCTCTATAGGTGAAAGATCTGGACTGCAGACTGGCCATTTAAGTACCCGGATCCTTCTCCTACGCAGCCATGATGTTGTGATTGATGCAGAATGTGGTCTGGCATTATTTTGTTGAAAAATGCAGGGTCTTCCCTGAAAGAGATGACGTCTGGATGGGAGCATATGTTGTTCTAGAACCTGAATATATTTTTCTGCATTGATGGTGCCTTTCCAGACATGCAAGCTGCCCATGCCACACGCATTCATGCAACCCCATACCATCAGAGATGCAGGCTTCTGAACTGAGCGTTGATAACAACTTGGGTTGTCCTTGTCCTCTTTGGTCCGGATGACATGGCGTCCCAGATTTCCAAAAAGAACTTCGAATCGTGACTCGTCTGACCACAGAACAGTCTTCCATTTTGCCACACTCCATTTTAAATGATCCCTGGCCCAGTGAAAACGTCTGAGCTTGTGGATCTTGCTTAGAAATGGCTTCTTCTTTGCACTGTAGAGTTTCAGCCGGCAACGGCTGATGGCACGGTGGATTGTGTTCACTGACAATTGTTTCTGGAAGTTTTCCTGAGCCCAATCTGTGATTTCCTTTACAGTAGCATTCCTGTTTGTGGTGCAGTGTCGTTTAAGGGCCCGGAGATCACAGGCATCCAGTATGGTTTTACGGCCTTGACCCTTACGCACAGAGATTGTTCCAGATTCTCTGAATCTTCGGATGATGTTATGCACAGTTGATGATGATAGATGCAAAGTCTTTGCAATTTTTCGCTGGGTAACACCTTTCTGATATTGCTCCACTATCTTTGTGGGAATTGGTGATCCTCTACCCATCTTGGCTTCTGAGAGACACTGCCACTCCGAGAAGCTCTTTTTATACCCAATCATGTTGTCAGTTGACCTAATTAGTGATAAATTGGTCTTCCAGCTCTTCGTTATGCTCAAATTTACTTTTTCCAGTCTCTTATTGCTACTTGTCCCAACTTTTTTGGGATTTGTTGACACCGTGAAAATTTGAATCAACGTATTTTTCCTTTAAAATTATACATTTACTCGGATTAAACGTTTGATCTGTCATCTACGTTCTGCTACAAATAAAATATTGACATTTGCCATCTCCACATCATTGCATTCAGTTTTTATTCACAATTTGTTTAGTGTCCCAACTTTTTTGGAATCCGGTTTGTAATAGACAACATATCCTTTTTTCTAATATTTGAGGACTTTATAATGACGGGGTCTGTTCCACAGGATTGACATTTAGCAAAATTGGTGAGAATATTTAAAAAGGGGTAAAAATAAATACAGAGCCCAGAAACTATAGGCCAGTAAGTCTAACATCTGCCGTGGGTAAACTGTTGGAAGGTTTTCTAAGAAATGCTATCCTCAAGTATCTCAATGAAAATAAGCATATAATACGATTTTAGCATGGGTTAATGAAGGATTGGTCAAATTAACCTAATCTGTTTCTATCTGCAGACAGCTGTTTTGGGTGATTGCCCCTCATCAGGGTAGAGCAGAGAGTAGTGGCTTAACTGGGTGTGAGGCCTAAATCATGATTTGGGGGGTATTATCTCTCCTTGGGGAGAAAGTGCCTTAACCCCTTCACAACTGCAATACGTTTATACAGGGAGTGCAGAATTATTAGGCAAGTTGTATTTTTGAGGATTCATTTTATTATTGAACAACAACCATGTTCTCAATGAACCCAAAAAAACTCATTAATATCAAAGCTGAATATTTTTGGAAGTAGTTTTTAGTTTGTTTTTAGTTTTAGCTATTTTAGGGGGATATCTGCGTGTGCAGGTGACTATTATTGTGCATAATTATTAGGCAACTTAACAAAAAACAAATATATACCCATTTCAATTATTTATTTTTACCAGTGAAACCAATATAACATCTCAACATTCACAAATATACATTTCTGACATTCAAAAACAAAACAAAAACAAATCAGTGACCAATATAGCCACCTTTCTTTGCAAGGACACTCAAAAGCCTGCCATCCATGGATTCTGTCAGTGTTTTGATCTGTTCACCATCAACATTGCGTGCAGCAGCAACCACAGCCTCCCAGACACTGTTCAGAGAGGTGTACTGTTTTCCCTCCTTGTAAATCTCACATTTCATGATGGACCACAGGTTCTCAATGGGGCTCAGATCAGGTGAACAAGGAGGCCATGTCATTAGATTTTCTTTTTATACCCTTTCTTGCCAGCCACGCTGTGGAGTACTTGGACGCGTGTGATGGAGCATTGTCCTGCATGAAAATCATGTTTTTCTTGAAGGATGCAGACTTCTTCCTGTACCACTGCTTGAAGAAGGTGTCTTCCAGAAACTGGCAGTAGGACTGGGAGTTGAGCTTGACTCCATCCTCAACCCAAAAAGGCCCCACAAGCTCATCTTTGATGATACCAGCCCAAACCAGTACTCCACCTCCACCTTGCTGGCGTCTGAGTCGGACTGGAGCTCTCTGCTCTTTACCAATCCAGCCACGGGCCCATCCATCTGGCCCATCAAGACTCACTCTCATTTCATCAGTCCATAAAACCTTTAAAAAAAATCAGTCTTGAGATATTTCTTGGCCCAGTCTTGACGTTTCAGCTTGTGTGTCTTGTTCAGTGGTGGTCGTCTTTCAGCCTTTCTTACCTTGGCCATGTCTCTGAGTATTGCACACCTTGTGCTTTTCGGCACTCCAGTGATGTTGCAGCTCTGAAATATGGCCAAACTGGTGGCAAGTGGCATCTTGGCAGCTGCACGCTTGACTTTTCTCAGTTCATGGGCAGTTATTTTGCGCCTTGGTTTTTCCACACGCTTCTTGCGACCCTGTTGACTATTTTGAATGAAACGCTTGATTGTTCGATGATCACGCTTCAGAAGCTTTGCAATTTTAAGAGTGCTGCATCCCTCTGCAAGATATCTCACTATTTTTGCCTTTTCTGAGCCTGTCAAGTCCTTCTTTTGACCCATTTTGCCAAAGGAAAGGAAGTTGCCTAATAATTATGCACACCTGATATAGGGTGTTGATGTCATTAGACCACACCCCTTCTCATTACAGAGATGCACATCACCTAATATGCTTAATTGGTAGTAGGCTTTCGAGCCTATACAGCTTGGAGTAAGACAACATGCATAAAGAGGATGATGTGGTCAAAATACTCATTTGCCTAATAATTCTGCACTCCCTGTATACGTGATATTTGCACATGCCCCGTGCAGCTATCACGTCTATAAACGTCAAGCCAGCTCTTTAATGCAGCGCTTGGATTTAAGCCTCTGCCCCTGCACTGCTGCTGTCACGGACAGCATACAGTGCAGTAATGCCGGCAAGGGACCAATCAGAGTGGTCCCTTACCAACAATCGATCCGATTGGTTAGTCTGTGCAGACTAACCAATCGGATCGCGGCAGTGAAAAAATCCTGGTTTCAGGCTCTGATCTGCGCTCTGCAGATCAGAGCCTGAAATCAGGTAGTGTCTCTTTGCCCCTCCAAGCCACCCTTGTGGCCGCCTGCAGCTCATCTCCTGCTCCTGTGATCATCTCCTGCCCTGATGCGGTCCGCCTCCTCCCCGCTCCATGCATTCTCCCGCCTCAATGTTGGTGGCCGTACCCCCCCCCCCTCTTCCAGCACTGCCCCCGGTCCCCCTGCTGTGTGTGATGGCTTTGCAAAACCGTCTGCTGTTGCCACCTACAGGGCATCTAATAGTATTATACTTTGCAATGCAAGAGCATTGCAAAGTATAGTACAGCCATCAGCCCCACTGGATCTTCATGATCCAAGAGGGACTTGATAAAAGAAAGTGAAAATAATAAAAATGAAAAAAAGAAATAAAAATGGAAATTAAAAAAATAAATGGCCTTTTCCTATGAAAAAATAAAACACACATATTAGGTGTCACCACGTCCGTAACGACGTAACGAGTCTCTATAAATATATCACATGATAGACCCCGTCCGATAAACACCATTAAAAAAAGTGCCAAAAAAGCTTTTTGTCACCTTACATCACAAAAAGTGCAACAGCAAGCGATCAAAAAGGCTTATGACCCCCAAAATAGTACCAATCAAACAGTCACCTCATCCCGCAAAAAATGATACCCTATTTAAAAGGTATTCTGTCACGAGATTTGAGGCCTATAACCTAAACATATGGCCAGGTCCCTACTAATACGCTGAATCCGAAACTGACCTTATTAAATGTGCCTGTGGGTCTATTAGCACATAAAACAGGTTTTTATAACCTGTCATTCACGAACCTAATGTGCCCAAGGGGACGTCTCTTCATGCAGGGTGCCCGGCTGCAGCCATCTCCGTCTGGTGCCCAGCGCCGCCTTCCCACTAGAAATCGCCGCCCTCCCTTTCAATAGAGCCGCCTCCCTCACCTCAGCGCCGCCTCTCTCACCTCGACGCCGCCTCCAAAATCGTCCGTTCTCCTCAGCCAGATCCCGTGCGGCTGTGAGAGGATGGCTGCAATAGGGCGGTCAAGGCAGGTTTGAGCGAAGTGCGCCTGCCAGCGCAGGCGCACTTCGCTCAACGAGGCCGCTGCCAGGAGTCCGCACGGGCGCATCAGGTTATACCTAGTGCGCACGCGCGAAATCTGGCTGAGGAGAGCGGATGATTTCGGAGGCGGCGCTGAGGTGAGGGAGGTGGCGATGAGGTGAGGTAGACGGATCTATTGAAAGGGAGGGCGGCGATTTCTAGTGGGAAGGCGGCGCTGAGCACCAGACGGAGATGGCTGCAGCCGGACAACCTGCATGAAGAGACGTCCCCTTGGGCACCTTAATTAGGTGAATGACAGGTTATAAAAACCTGTTTTATGTGCTAATAGAGCCACAGGCACATTTAATAAGGTCAGTTTCGGATTCAGCGTATTAGTAGGGACCTGGCCATATGTTTAGGTTATAGGCCTCAAATCTCGTGACAGAAACCCTTTAAGACAATCGCCCAAAAAATAAAAAAGCTATGGCTCTCAGGCTATGGAGACACTAAAACATCATTTTTTGGGGTTTCAGAAATGCTATTCTTGTGTAAAACTTAAATAAGAAAAAGTATACATATTAGGTATTGCCACGTCTGTAACTATCTGCTCTATAAAACTATCACATGACCTAACTCCTCAGATGAATGCTGTAAAAATTAATAAATGAAAACTGTTCCAAACAGTCAATTTTTGGGTCACCTTGCCCCATAAAGTGTAATAATGAATGATCAAAAAATCCTCTGTACCCAAAAACGGTACCAATAAAACCTCAACACTTTCTTCAAAAAACGAGCCCCTGCACAAGACGATCGGCAGAAAAATAAAAAACATGGCGTTCAGAAAACCAATCCAGCAAAATCTGCCCTCCAAAAACTGTATGGCATTCTTTTCCTTCTGCGCCCTGCCGTGTGCCCGTACAGCAGTTTACGGCCACATGTGGGGTGTTTCTGTAAACCGCGGAATCAGAGTAATAAATATTAAGTTTTGTTTGGCTGTTAACCCTCAATGTGTTAAAGAAAAAAAAATGTAATAAAATGGAAAATCTGCCAAAAAAGTGAAATTTAGAAATTTCATCTCCATTTTCCTTTCATTCTTGTGGGACACCTAAATGGGTTAACAAAGTTTGTAAAATCAGTTTTGTAAAATCAGTTTCTACAATGGGGTCATTTATGGGGGTATCCACTATGTAGGCCCCACAAAGTGACTTCAGACCTAAACTGGTCCTTTAAAAAGTGGGTTTTGGAAATTTTCTTTAAAAATGTAAGAATTGCTTCTAAACTTCTAAGCCGTCTAACGTCCTAAAAAAATAAAATTACATTTCCAAAATGATGCCAACATAAAGTAGACATATGGGGAATGTTAAGTAATAAATATTTTATTAGGTATGACTTTCTGTTTTAGAAGCAGAGAAATTGAAATTCGGAAAATTGTGTATTTTTTTAAATTTGGGGTATATTTAGGATTTTTTCATAAATAAAAGGTGAAATATATTGACTCAAATATATGACTATCATGAAGTACAATGTGTCACGAGAAAACAATCTCAGAATGGCTTGAATAAGTAAAGTGTTCCAAAGCTATTACCACATAAAGTGACGTATGTCAGATTTGTAAATTTTGACCTGGACACTAGGACATCAATGACCCTTGGTCATGAAAGGGTTAATCAGCATGAGGAGACTTTTAGGCCATACATGCTATTCTGGAATTCTGGGAAGAAATGGTTGCAGACAAGCTGTTAACAAGCTCAGCCTTTAATGCTACCAGATGGGAGGCAGCTATACTATAAATCAATGTTTGACCCTTTAAATAGGCCTAGACATGACTCTGATATTTAAATAAGCTTTAGGCCTCTCACTCAGTTAAGCCAGTACTCTCTGCTCTGCAGTGATGAGGGGCAATCGCCCTGAAACGGCTGTCTGCAGATGAGGTGCTGGCTTATTTAATCGCCTCCGGACCGCCTAACGCAGGACCGCGTTCCGGAGGCGGCTGTCTCAGGCAGAGTCACGCATCTATGCGTCATCTCGCGAAACGCGAGATTACGCTCACAGCCGGCCCGCGCATGCGCATCACGGGCCGGCAAAAAATAGAGGAGTATTTCATCATCAGCCTGCCAGCCAATGATCGTTGCTGGCAGGCTGATGATTTTCAAAAAAACAAATCAGAAGCCAGTTAACACTTTATATTTATAAAAATAAGGTGTTAAATGGCTGCTGTGCTCCTCTGCTGGTCCTTTTCGTCAGTTGGTTCCAGCAGAGGAGCACAGTTCACAGTGAGTACACCAAACAGCACACTTAGCCCCCAGATCACCCCTTATCACCCCAATTAACCCCTTGATCGCCCCTGTGAATCACCTAGTGAAAGGGAAAAAAGTGATCAGTGTAAACTGTCACTTTTTTTTTCACTGGTATTGACTGTTAGGTTTTAGGATAGTTTAGGCCCCTTGGTTAGGTAGTGTGCAATCGTTTAGTGCCCAGCCCACCGCACCGCAGTCACTGATCAGCATTTGTACTTTTAGAGTATCTGTAAGTTATCAAAATGGATCACAGTCAGATCTATAATAGTATTAGTGTCACCTTAGTTCGCCCTCCACCCAAAGCGCAGTGTTTGCCCGATCAGGCCTGATCGGTCGCCCACACGTGTGTTCACTCACACCCACCCCGCCGCAGTGACAAAAATTTGGGAAAGAAGACACCCCAAGGTATTCTGAGAGGGACATGGCGAGTTCCTATAATTTTTTATTTTTGTCACAAGTTAGCGGAAAATTATGATTTTTTTTTTCTTACAGAATCTCATATTCCACTAACTTGTGACAAAAAATAAAAACTTCCATGAACTCACTATGCCCATCACGAAATACCTTGGGGTGTCTTCTTTCCAAAATGGGGTCACTTGTGGGTTAGTTATACTGCCCTGGCATTTTAGGGGCCCTAATGCATGAGAAGTAGTTTGAAATCAAAATGTGTAAAAAATGCCCTGTGAAATCCTAAAGGTGCTCTTTGAAATATGGGGCCCTTTCTCCACCTAGGCTGCAAAAAAGTGTCACACATGTGGTATTGCCGTACTCAGGAGAAGTTGGGCAATGTGTTTTGGGGTGTCATTTTACATATACCCATGCTGGGTGAGATAAATATCTTGGTCAAATGCCAACTTTGTATAAAAAATGGGAAAAGTTGTCTTTTTCCGAGATATTTCTCTCACCCAGCATGGGTATATGTAAAAAGACACCCCAAAACACATTGCCCAACTTCTCCTGAGTACGGCGATACCACATGTGTGACACTTTTTTGCAGCCTAGATGGGCAAAGGGGCCCACATTCCAAAGAGCACCTTTCGGATTTCACCAGGCATTTTTTACACATTTTGATTTCAAACTACTTCTCACGCATTAGGGCCCCTAAAATGCCAGGGCAGTATAACTACCCCACAAGTGACCCCATTTTGGAAAGAAGACACCCCATAGGTATTCCGTGAGGGGCATGGCGAGTTCCTAGAATTTTTTATTTTTTTGTCACAAGTTAGCAGAAAATGATGATTTTTTTTTCTTACAAAGTCTCATATTCCACTAACTTGTGACAAAAAATAAAAAGTTCTATGAACTCACTAGGCCCATCAGTGAATACCTTAAGGTGTCTACTTTCCGAAATGGGGTCATTTGTGGGGGTTTTCTACTGTCTGGGTATTGTAGAACCTCAGGAAACATGACAGGTGCTCAGAAAGTCAGAGCTGCTTTAAAAAGCGGAAATTCACATTTTTGTACCATAGTTTGTAAACGCTATAACTTTTACCCAAACCATTTTTCTTTTTTACCCAGACAACTGAAATTGAAAAATGTCATTTTTTTGCAAAAAATTGGGTAAATTTCGATTAATAACAAAAAATGTAGAAATGTCAGCAGCAATTAAATACCACCAAATGAAAGCTCTATTAGTGAGAAGAAAGGGAGGTAAAATTTATTTGGGTGGTAAGTTGCATGACCGAGCAATAAACGGTGAAAGTAGTGTAGTGCAGAATTGTAAAAAGCGGTCTGGTCATTAAGGGTGTTTAAGCTAGGGGAGCTGAGGTGGTTAATATCTGAGTCATGTCTCAAGGCAAATTTAAAGGGTCAAACATTGACTTATAGAATAGCTGTCTGATATCTGATGGCATTAGAGGCAGAGCTTGTTAAAAGCTGCAAAATGCCTCCCTTTTAAACTCCTTTCAGTACAGTTAGATATTTGTGGGTGCTATGTTATCCTTCATGCCATGTCAGGCAGCTGCTGCCAAGGCCAATAAGATAATGGGTTGCATCAAAGGGGGCATAGATGCCCGTGATGAGAACATAGTCCTACCACTTTACAAATCGCTAGTCAGACCACACATGAAGTACTGTGTACAGTTCTGGGCTCCTGTAAACAAGGCAGACATAGCAGAGCTGGAGAGGGTCCAGAGGAGGGCAACTAAAGTAATAACTGGAATGGGGCAACTACAGTACCCTGAAAGATTATCAAAATTAGGGTTATTCACTTTAGAAAAAAGACGACTGAGAGGAGATCTAATTAATATGTATAAATATATCAGGGGTCAGTACAGAGATCTATCCCATCATCTATTCATTCCCAGGACGGTGACTGTGACGAGGGGACATCCTCTGCGTCTGGAGGAAAGAAGGTTTGTACACAAACATAGAAGAGGATTCTTTACTGTAAGAGCAGTGAGACTATGGAACTCTCTGCCTGAGGAGGTGGTGATGGTGAGTACAATAAAGGAATTCAAGAGGGGCCTGGATGTATTTCTGGAGCGTAATAATATTACAGGCTATAGCTACTAGAGAGATCGTTGATCCAGGGATTTATTCTGATTGCCTGATTGGAGTCGGGAAGGAATTTTTATTCCCCTAAAGTGAGGAAAATTGGCTTCTACCTCACAGTTTTTTTTTGCCTTCCTCTGGATCAACTTGCAGGATGACAGGCCGAACTGGATGGACAAATGTCTTTTTTCGGCCTTATGTACTATGTTATGTACTATGCTATTAGGGGTATGAATTATATACTTGCTTTATTTCCAGTGGTCCCTTGTATTATCATGGGTGATAATAATGCTTTTCTAGATAGGCTGCATCCACAGTCTACTCACAATAGGTTCCTCTTGTACTTGGCAGAGGCTCATGGATTGATAGAGGTATGGTGACAGCTTCATCCCACGTCCTTACAGTTCTCCTGTTACTCTACCTCAACTGGCTGCCTTTCCCATATTGACTTTGAAAGTAGGGAGTTACTGCGACATATAAGGTCCAGTAATTATCTGTCCAGAGGTATTTCGGATCACTCTACATTACTGTTATTAATATCCCTGCCTCCGACCCCCGATGTGACATGTTATCCCTTATCCCAGCGAGTCGATGTCACCAGGTTCACTATTGAACTTCACATCTGGGCCATTTGCCCCATTCCTGACACATCTTCACTTCCTGCTTGTTCTTGGGGCATTTTCCTTACAGTTTTGTCTTCAGCAAGTGAAATTAGGATTCAGGTCAGGTGATTGACTTGGCCATTGCATAACATTCCACTTATTTCCCTTAAAAACTCTTTGGTTGCTTTTGCAGTATGCTTTGGGTCATTGTCCATCTTCACTGTGAAGCGCCGTCCAATGAGTTCTGAAGCATTTGGCTGAATATGAGCAGATGATATTGCCCAAAACATTTCAGAATTCATCCTGCTGACAAAAGCAGTCACATCATCAATAAATACAAGAGAACCAGTTCCATTGGCAGCCATACATGCCACGCCATGACACTACCACCACCATGCTTCACTGATGAGATAGTATGCTTAGGATCATGAGCAGTTCCTATCCTTCTCCATACTCTTCTCTTCCCATCACTCTGGTAAAGTTGATTTTGGTCTCATCTGTCCATAGAATCTTGTTCCGGAACTGTGAAGGCTTTTTTAGATGTCATTTGGCAAACTCTAATCTGGACTTCCTGTTTTTGAGGCTCACCAATGGTTTACATCTTGTGGTAAACCCTCTGTATTCACTCTGGTGAAGTTTTCTCTTGATTATTTACTTTGACACACATACACATACCTCCTGGAGAGTGTTCTTGATCTGCCCAATTGTTGTGAAGGGTGTTTTCTTCACCAGGGAAAGAATTCTTTGGTCATCCACCACAGTTGTTTTCTTCTTTTTAAGAATGTCCCAAATAGTTGTTTTGGCCACGCCTAATGTTTTTGTTATCTTTCTGATGTTTTTTTTTTTTCAGCCTAATGATGGCTTGCTTTACTGATAGTGACAGCTCTTTGGATCTCATCTTGAGAGTTGACAGCAACAGATTCCAAATGCAAATAGCACACTTGAAATGAATTCTGGAGCTTTAACCACTTCAGCCCCGCTAGCAGAAACCCCCTTCATGACCAGAGCACTTTTTACACTTCGGCACCACACTCCTTTCACCGTTTATCTTCTTTCCAAAATGGGGTCACTTGTGGGGTAGTTATACTGCCCTGGCAATTTAGGGGCCCAAATGTGTGAGAAGTACCTTGCATTAAAAATGTGTAAAAAATGGCCTGCAAAATCCGAAAGGTGCACTTTGGAATATGTGCCCCTTTGCCCACCTTGGCAGCAAAAAAGTGTGACACATCTGGTATCGCCGTACTCAGGAGAAGTTGGGGAATGTGTTTTGGGGTGTCATTCTACATATACCCATGCTGGGTGAGAGAAATATCTTGGCAAAAGACAACTTTTCCCATTTTTTTATACAAAGTTGGCATTTGACCAAGATATTTTTCTCACCCAGCATGGGTATATGTAAAATGACACCCCAAAACACATTCCCCAACTTCTCCTGAGTACGGCGATACCAGATGTGTCACACTTTTTTGCAGCCTAGATGCGCAAAGGTGCCCAAATTCCTTTTAGGAGGGCATTTTTAGACATTTGGATCCCAGGCTTCTTCTCACGCTTTAGGGCCCCTAAAAAGTCAGGGCAGTATAAATACCCCACATGTGACCCCACTTTGGAAAGAAGACACCCCAAGGTATCCAATGAGGGGCCTGGCAAGTTCATAGAATTTTTTTTTTTTCGCATAAGTTAGCGGAAATTGATTTTTTTTTGTTTTTTCTCACAAAGTCTCACTTTCCGCTAACTTAGGACAAAAATTTAAATCTTTCATGGACTCAATATGCCCCTCAGCAAATACCTTGGGGTGTCTTCTTTCCAAAATGGGGTCAGTTGTGGGGTGTTTGTACTGCCCTGGCATTTGAGGGTCTCCGCAATCATTACATGTATGGCCAGCATTAGGAGTTTCTGCTATTCTCCTTATATTGAGCATACAGGTAATGAGATTTTTTTTTCCGTTCAGCCTCTGGGCTGAAAGAAAAAAATGAACGGCACAGATTTCTTCATTCGCATCGATCAATGTGGATGAAAAAATCTCTGCCAAAAAAAAAAAATGGAGGGGAAAGGCGTCTGCCAGGACATAGGAGCTCCGCCCTACATCCATACCCACTTAGCTCGTATGCCCTGGCAAACCAGATTTCTCCATTCACATCAATCGATGTGGATGAATAAATCATTGCCGGGATTTTTTAAAAAAAATTTTTTTTTTTATATATATATATATATATATATACAAAGTGTTTGCCAAAGCATAGGAACGCCGCCTCCTCCTCAGCTCGTATGCCTCGGCAAACATATCTGTTACTGCAGAGGAGAAAATCCCGTCTTGCAGCGCCGCATACACCGACTTGCGTGTAATCTGACAGCAGCACAATGCTTCTGTCAGAATGCACATCGGTGCTGCAGCTGGTCGATCGGTTGGTCCACCTGGAAGGTAAAAAAACAAAACAAAACAAAAAAAAAAAAAATGAAAAAACCAGGCCGCAACGCAATAATTTTATTAACTTTGCAACAGAACATATAAACTTTAACTTTTTTAAAAGAACATTAACCTTTTTGCTTACTGGTGTTTTTTTTTTTTTTTTTTACCTTTATAGAACAAACCTCTCCTTCCCCATGGGTCAATGTGTAAAGCGCAAATCGCCCAAAGATGTGGCGAAGTGCGTTATGCACTTTGTCCCATGTGAAAGGAGACATTTGCAGCAGCAGTGAGTGAATGGGCCCTAATAGCCCTGTGTGCCTGTCCTGGTGAGATGATCCCTATGCTAATAGTGTACCTGTGAGTGGTACTTCCGGAAACACTCTCCAAAGCATAGGGCAGGGTGGTCAGGACAGTCAGGACAGAAATAGCGGGTGTCACGCCTTATTCCACTCCTGCTACAGACACATCTTTTTCGGGGTGACGGTTGGGTTGAGGTACCAGGAACGACATTGGGGAAATGTCGCTCGTGTAGACGGCTAACTACACTGGTGGATGGGGCCACGGAACCTGCTGGGTACAGGAGGTTCTCGATGATCTCTTCCTGAAATTTGAGGAAGGATCCAGTTCTCCCAGCCTTACTGTAGAGAACAAAACTATTGTACAGAGCCAATTGAATTAGATATACAGACACCTTCTTATACCAGCGTCTGGTTCTGCGGGAAACTAAATACGGAGACAACATCTGGTCATTGAAGTCCACCCCTCCCATGTGAAGGTTATAGTCGTGGACTGAGAGGGGCTTTTCAATGACACGGGTTGCTCGCTCAATTTGTATTGTCGTGTCTGCGTGAATGGAGGAGAGCATGTAAACGTCACGCTTGTCTCTCCATTTCACCGCGAGCAGTTCTTCGTTACACAGTGCGGCCCTCTGCCCCCTTGCAAGACGGGTGGTAACGAGCCGTTGGGGGAAGCCCGCGCGACTAGTTCGCGCGGTACCACAGGCGCCAATCCGTTCTAGAAACAAATGCCTAAAGAGGGCCACACTTGTGTAATAATTGTCCACATAAAGATGGTACCCCTTGCCGAATAAGGGTGACACCAAGTCCCAAACTGTCTTCCCACTGCTCCCCAGGTAGTCAGGGCAACCGACCGGCTCCAGGGTCTGATCTTTTCCCTCATAGATCCGAAATTTGTGGGTATAGCCTGTGGCCCTTTCACAGAGCTTATACAATTTGACCCCATACCGGGCGCGCTTGCTTGGGATGTATTGTTTGAAGCCAAGGTGCCCGGTAAAATGTATCAGGGACTTGTCTACGCAGATGTTTTGCTCTGGGGTATACAAATCTGCAAATTTCTGGTTGAAATGGTCTATGAGGGGCCGAATTTTGTGGAGCCGGTCAAAAGCAGGGTGGCCCCTGGGACGGGAGGCGGTGTTGTCACTAAAGTGCAGGAAACGCAGGATGGCCTCAAAACGTGCCCTGGACATAGCAGCAGAGAACATGGGCATGTGATGAATCGGGTTCGTGGACCAATATAACTGCAATTCATGCTTTTTTTGTCAGGCCCATGTTGAGGAGGAGGCCCAGAAAAGTTTTAATTTCGGAAACTTGAACTGGTTTCCACCGGAAAGGCTGGGCATAAAAGCTTCCCGGGTTAGCGGTGATAAATTGTGTGGCATACCTGTTTGTTTCGGCCACAACTATGTCTAAGAGCTCCGCAGTCAAGAAAAGCTCAAAAAATCCCAGGGCCGAACCGATCTGAGCTGTCTCAACTCGAACTCCAGACTGGGCAGTGAAAGGGAAAACTACGGGTGCGGCTGAAGTTGGGGACTGCCAATCAGGGTTTGCCAGCACCTCTGGGATTCTAGGGGCTCTACGGGCACGTCTTTGCGGTGGCTGCGACGGGGTCACTACTGCACGTGCCACCGTACCAGCTTCAACTGCCCTTCTGGTGCTCGCTACTTCACCAGGTTGTACGGCAGTGCTGGTACTAGGTCCAGGGAGGGCTGGGCTGCTGGTGTATGCCTCACCACGTAATCCGACAGCACCAGCCCCACTCTGCTGCTCTTGAAGCGGATCCTGCGCAACCTGTGGTCTAGCGACACGGGGCCGGGTACGCCTGGTGGTATCAGGGACCTCAGCCTCCTCGTCCGAACTTTGGGTCAGAGAGCCACTGCTTTCTACAGGTTTGTATTCTGTAGGCCTCTTCAGAGGAATACCCCCTGTTTGACATTTTGGGCAACTAAATTTAGGGGTATTCCCTGAGACTACCCAAGAAAAAAAAAGCAAGCCTCTCTTACAAAGGGGAGGCTAGCGAAGTACCGGAGGCCGCTGCGGTTGATAAAAATATCAAAACTGATTTTTTTATCGCCGCAGTGCGTGTAAAGTGATTGTGCAGTGATCAAAAAAAAATTTTTTTTTGTCACTGCGGTGGGGCGGGCGTGGGCGAACGCACGTGTGGGCGACCGATCAGGCCTGATCGGGCAAACACTGCGTTTTGGGTGGAGGGCGAACTAAAGTGACACTAGTACTATTATAGATCTGACCATGATCAGTTTTGATCACTTCCAGATACTATAAAAGTACAAATGCTGATTAGCGATACGCTAATCAGCGAATAACGGACTGCGGTGCTGTGGGCTGGCCGCTAACTGATCGCTAACTACCTAACCAAGGGGCCTAAACTATACCTAAAACCTAACGGTCAATACCAGTGGGAAAAAAAAAGTGACAGTTTACACTGATCACTTTTTTCCTTTCACTAGTGATTGACAAAGGGGTGATCAAAGGGTTAATTGGGGTTCAGGGGGGTGATCTGGGGCTAAAGTGTAGTGTTTGGTGTACTCACTGTGAAGCCTGCTCCTCTGCTGGATCCAACCGACGAAAAGAACCAGCAGAGGAGCAGGCAACCATATAACAGATCATATTTACAAATATGATCTGATATATGGCGCTGTGATTGGCTTTTTTGAAAATCATCAGCTTGCCAGCCGCGATCATTGGCTGGCAAGCTGATGACGAAATGGTCCTCTTCGAAATGCCGGCGCGAACCGCGTCTCACGAGATGACGCGTATATGCGTCGTTGTGCGCAGCGCTGCCGCCTCCGGACCGCACATCTGCGTTAGGCGGTCCGGAGGCGGGTAATCTGCTCATTGTAATTGGGATATTCAGGGAATAACACACACCTGGCCATGGAACAGCTGAGAAGCCAATTGTCCCATTACTTTTGGTCCCTTAACAAGTGGGAGGCACATATGCAAACTGTTGTAATTCCTACACCGTTCACCTGATTTGGATGTAAATACCCTCAAATTAAAGTTGACAGTCTGCAGTTAAAGCACGTGTTGTTTGTTTCATTTCAAATCCATTACGGTGGTATATAAAGCCAGAAATGTTAGAATTGTGTTGATGTTCCAATATTTATGGACCTGACTGTAAGACTTTATGGGGCAAGGTGACCAAAAAATTGGTAGTTTTAGCACAGGTTTTATTTATTTTTACAGCGTTCACCTGAGGGGTTCGGTCAAGTGACATTTTTATAAAGCAGATTGTTACGGACGTGGCGATACCTAATATGTATACTTTTTCTTATTTGTTTAAGTTTTACACAATAATAGCATTTTTGAAACAAAAAAATATGTTTAGTGTCTCCATATTCTGAGAGCTATATTTATTTAATTTTTTTGTGATTTTCATATGTAGGTGCTCATTTTTGCGGGATGAGGTGACGGTTTTATTGGTACCATTTTATGGCACATACGCCTTTTTGATCACTTGTTGTTGCACTTTTTTTATGTAAGGTGGCCAAAATGGCTTTTTTGTACAGTTTAATTTTTTATTTTTTTTATGGTGTGTATCGGATTAGGTCGATCATGTGATATATTGATAGAGCCGGCCGTCACGGACCCGGCAATACCAAATATGTTTTTGTTTTTTTTTGTTCAATTTTTACCTTTTTTTTATTTTTTTATTCCTTTTTTTTTTACATTTGAAGCCTTTTTTTTTTTTAACACTTTATTTTTTATTTTACACTTTTCATCCCCCATAATACGGTCATACAAGACCTCTAGGGGACATTTAACTTTTTTTCATTTTTTTCTGTCGATTTCTCCTGTAACTGGGGCTGACATAGTAGCCCCAGTTACAGGAGACATACCCCCCCCCCCCCTACACACACCCAGAGAGGCTGTACAGAGCAATACAGTGCTGTACAGCCTCAGAGCATGGCTGATCGAGGTCCCTGAAAGATCTCACAGCTCCTGCACTCACCCGGCTCCGGCGGTCACATGACCGCCGGGCCGGAACAGGAAGCGTTTGCTGTATACACAGCGCTCACCAATCTAGAAGGCAGGGACACCTGGGCACTCTCCCTGCCTTCTCTAAGGGTTTCCCTGCTGTCACTGACAGCGGGCAACCCGATCTGCAGCTGCACGATTAGCGTGCAGTTTCTGAATAGACGTTCTGGAACGTCCATTCAGAAATGGAGAACCACCTCCCGGACGTTTATAGTCTATGGACGGACAGGATGTTGGTAAATAACATAAAATACATAAATAAAAATAATAATCTTTATCTAGGAGGACGAGGTCCATGTGGAATAGGAGGTTGAGGAGGCAGTGGATGTGGTGGTATAGGTGGAAACAGCAGTGGAGGAGGAGGTAGCCCACACAATTTATTTATTTATTTTTTAAATTGGGGTACACCCCAAAACATTGGGAAATATAACCTGTGATAACCCCCACGAGTCGTGCTAAACACACGTTCAGACAATACACTGACTGCAGGGCAGGCCAGCACCTCCAAGGCGTAAAGGGCAAGCTTCAGACCTTGTGCCCAATTTGGAGACCCAGAAGTTGAAGGGGGCAGACCCATCAGTCAGTACGTGTAGGCATGTGCACACATACTGCCCCACCATGTTGCAAGTCCCTGTGATGTTCACGATCTAATTGGATATCTTCTCTATCAACTTTCGATGTTCTTTTCTGCGCCTACCATGTTGATCAAGGTTAGCGGCAAATCGGTTCCACGCTGGAGAGGGAGCATAAGAAAGGGATACCACATCCAAGGGAGGTCAATGGATTAAATTAAATGTGATCGAGCGGAAATATGGGAGAAGTTATTAAAACAGAAGAATCAAAGTAAAGGACGGTGCGTGCGGCGATTACCCACTCCCGACTCGGGGAGGTAGTGACGATAAATAACAATACAGAACTCTTAATCATTCCAATAACAGGGCATCTTAATAAAAAATTATAGGGAATGTCACCGGGGTATTTTGGATTTTGAAACGTTAGACAGGAGAGGCCTTGCTGCCGCTTTTTTGACTCTAGATAACTTGTTGACTCTAGATAACTTATCCGATCCATTTGGATATCTTCTCTATGAACTTTCGATGTTCTTTTCTGAGCCTACCATGTTGATCACGGTTATCGGCAAATCAAGGTGTGACAGAACCGTCTGTCTATGGATTGCTTGTATTCTCCCTCCATTCATCTGTATGTTCGGCTGTTGCCTTGCCCGTACAGGCCCCATTTTTTCCCCTTGTTTTCTACCGAAGAACAGCAGGCAGGCCGGCCACCCAGCATGGAAATGTGCACGTCCAAGCTATCTGGAGATGTTATGTTTCACTATTCGGTTTGGTACTTTGTTTTTTATGTATCTTTATGCTCTTGTTTACCCAGATGGAGGCTATCAGGGGATGTAGCTTTTATGGGGATATGTGGTGTTTTGGGGTGTTTTCTGTGGTTCGGAAAAATGTGTATTTTATGCCTGTGAGTAATTAAGTCCATTGTGTTTGTTAAATATATCACAGGCAGAGTCCATTGTGTTTGTTAAATATGTCACAGGCAAGCCATTGTGTTGTTAATTGCGTCACAGACAATGCCTATTCTGTTATTGATTGCATCACAGGCAATGCCATTGTGTTTGTTGAATGTATAGTTTTTGTGTTTAAACTTTAAAACTGTAAAGGATTGGCTGCTATGTTATGTCCTCAGTTTCCAACCAGGTCCACGGGGGTGGTACCCTTGTTGGAAAACATGTATAAAAGGCAATGCTTGTGTGGTCAATAAAGATTCCTGTTTAACCATCAATACAGAGACTATACAGGGTTATACCGTAATACAGGGTTCCAAGCCGGAGAGGGAGCGTGAGAAAGAGATACCACATCCAAGGGAGGTCAATAGATGAAATTAAATGTTGCTCAAGCGGAATGGTGGGACAAATTACTGAAGCCGAAGCTTACAAGTAAAGGAGGTGGCTCCCGTGAATTAAAGAATAATTTTTTAAAATTTATGTCCCTGTCACCTATGCAGAGCAAGGGTTTAATCACGGCAAAAATGGTCAAATGTCACCTAAGAATGTAACAGACAAATTAGTGAAATTTTTTCATCTGTCTACTAGGTATAGCAAGGGTATATCCCACACAAAAATTGGTGAATTTCACCCAAATATGTAGCAGACAAATTAGTGAAATGTTTTTACATGTCTACTAGGTATAAGCAGGTGTATATCACAGCCAAAAATTGGTGAATTTCACCCAAGAATGTAACAGACAAATTAGTGTTTTTTTTTACCTGTGTAGTAGGTAGAGCCGGGGTATATCACACCCAAAATTTGGTAAATTTCACCCGAATATGTAACAGACAAAATTAATGTTTTTTTTTTTTACCTTTTTTTACCTGTCTACTAGGTATAGCAGTGGTATTTCACAACCCAAAATTTTATGAATTTCACCCGAAAATGTAGCAGACAAATTAGTGAAATGACATAAAATACGTACAAATAAAAAAAAAAAGATTTATGAGGTGGTGGTCCATATGGAGTAGGAGTTTGAGGAGGCGGTGGAGGAGGCAAAGGTAGCTAACACAGTTTTTTTGGTTTTAATTATATATAGATATATATATATATATATATATATATATATATATATATATAATTTTTTATTTTTTTTTCATTAGGTTACACTCCAAAAGAGTGGGAAATATCCAAAATACAACAATGAGCAATAGTATAACAATGGCTGGGTAAAGCCGGTATACATGTCTATTTTGCACACGTCCTGTGGAATCCATGCCTGGTTCATTTTAATGAACGGGAGCTTGTACATTGGCTATGGACAGGCGGCTGCTCTTGTCTGTGATAACACCCCCTGCCGTGCTAAACATATGGTCAGACAATACACCGGCTGCAGGGCAGGAGAGCACCTCCAAGGCGTAAAGGGCAGACTCAGGCCATGTGCCCAGTTTGGAGACCCAGAAGTTGAAGGGGGCAGACCCGTCATTCATACTGCTCCACCATTTTGCTGAAATGCTGCCTCCTGCTAAGACGTTCCATATCAGCTGCTGGTGCTGGTTGTGGCGTGCTTACAAAGCATTTCCACATTTCGGCCACGCTAACCCTGCCTTCTGAGCTGCTGGTGGTGCCCCAGCTGCGTTGGCGACCTCTTCCTGCTCCTCTGCCTTCGCCTTGTGCTTCCACTGTGCCCCCGCTGTCAGGTGGGAAGGCCACCAGCAGCGTGTCTACCAGCATGCACTTGTACTCGCACGATCACGCTCCAGTGACGGAATTAAGGACGGTACGTTGTCCTTGTAACGGGGATCCAGTAGCGTGGCCATCCAGTAATCAGCACAAGTTAGAATGTGGGCAACTCGGCGGTCGTTGCGGAGACACTGCAGCATGTAATCGCTCGTGTGCGCCAGGCTGCCCAGAGGCAACGAAAAGCTGTCTTCTGTGGGAGGTGTATAGTCTGTGTCCTCTGTATCCCCCCAGCCACGCACCAGTGATGGCCATGAGCTGGTTTGGGTGCCACCCTGTTGTGAACACAGTTCCTCATCCTCCACCTCGGCTTCCTCCAGAACTGTGTCCTGGCTGGACAATTGTCTACTTGGCGTTTGTGGGTGCAGGAACCCACACTCGGAGCCACTTGTGAATGACTGGCTGGAAACCCTATGAAATGATCCCTCTTCCTCCTCCTCCTCCTGTGTCACATACTCTTACATGATCTCCTGAAGCCTTTTTTCAAGGAGGCATAGAAGTGAGCAGCAGCAGGTTGAGAATGCCGAAAGCACGCACAAACGGCCTGCACTTTTATTCAGCAGCTCTGACATATCAGGGTAATTTTTAAGGAACTTCTGCACCACCAAATTTAGTACATGCGCCAGGCAAAGGATGTGTATCAAACCGGCTAGTCCCATAGCTGCTACGAGATTTTGCCCATTATCACACACCACCATGCCAGATTTGAGGCTCACTGGCGCCAACCACTCTTCGGTCTGTTGTTCAAGGCCCGTCCACAGCTCCTACGTGGAGTGGAGTTTGTCCCCCAAACAGATAAGTGATAAAACTGCCTGCTGTTGTTTACACCTGGCTGTGCTGAAGTTGGTGGTGAAGGTGTTACGCTGACCGGATGACGAGTCGGTAGAGGATGAGGAAGCGGAGTAGGAGGAGGAAGCAACAGGAGGCAAACTGAAGCGCCCTGCAATCCTCGGTGGTAGAAGGACATGCACCAAACTGCTATCCGTCTCAGGCCCAGCCGCCACTGCATTTTGCCAGTGTGCTGTTAACGTTCCTGACCGTGCTTACTGGTCCACGTTGAGAACGTTTATGCCTCGCTTCAGGCTCTGATTGCACAGCATGCAAACCACTCGTGTCTTGTCGTCAGCACATTGTCTGAAGAACTGCCATGCCAGGGAACTCCTTGGAGCTGGCTTTGAGGTGCTCAGTCCCTTGATGCGGTGGGAAGTAGCAGGCGTACTGTCTAGGGGACGGTTGCTCCGCCTTTGCATCCTGCTCCCTCTTTTGCTGTGCTGTTGGCTCTGTGCGACCACCGCCTCTTCCTCCAAACTACACAGGTCACTCGCATGACCTTGATTCCATGTGGGGTCGAGAACCTCATCGTCCTCCACATCATCTTCCACCCAGTCTTCACCCCTGCCCTCCTTGTCGGTCTGCACACTTTCGAAAGCCACAGCAGTTGGCACCTGTGTTTCGTCATCATCCAAGACGTGCTGCGATGGTCCTCCCATGTACTAATCTTGAAACATAAGTGGTTGGGCATCGGTGCCCTCAATCTCTTCTACTTCTGGGGCAAGGCTAGGTGGATGGCCCTGGGAAACCCTGCTAACAGATTCATCAAAAAGCAGAAGAGACTGCTGCATTACTTGGGGCTCAGACTGCTTGGCTGATTTGCAAGGGGGTGAGGTGAAAAAGGTGCCAACTGTGGTCTTTCAGCAGGAGACTGGGTGGGAGACAATGTAAAGGAACTGGAGGCACTGTCAGCAGCCCAATCTACTATCGCCTGTACTTGTTCTGGCCTCACCATTCGTAGAGCCGCATTAGGACCGACCAAATACCGCTGAAGGTTCTGTCGCCTACTCGCACCTGAGGAAGGTGTTTCACTTGTGCGTGTAGCTGGCACAGATTGACCACAATCTTTCCATGCAACAGGAGCTCCATCAGCAGCAGCACGACCGGGGCCATGTCCCTTATTTCACGCTCTCCTCATAGTTCTCAAATTTTTAATCTTGCCCAAAATTGGTGTTTTTTTAATAACAGAATAGAACACCAGTATCTAACACGTGTATCTCACACTGACAGATGCAGCAAAGGCTGCAGATTTATTATTTAGCCAAAAATTGGTGTTTTTTTAATAATAGAATAGAAGACCAGTATCTAATGCGTGTGTCTCACGCTGACAGATGCAGCAAAGGCTGCAAAATTATTTTTTTCCTCAAAATGGGTGTTTTTTTTAACCCCTTATGGACCAGGCTTATTTTCACCTTAAGGACCAGACCTTTTTTTTTGCAAATCTAACCAGTGTCACTTTATGTGTGGATAACTTTAAAACGCTTTTACTTATCCAGGCCATTCTGAGATGGTTTTTTCGTCACATATTGAATGTCATGACACTGGTAAAATGGAGTAAAAAAAATTCATTTTTATTTATTAAAAAAATACCAAATTTACCAAAAATTAGGAAAAATTTGCAAATTTTCAAGTTTCAATTTCTCTACTTCTATAATACATAATAGTACATCCAAAAATAATTATTACTTTACATTCCCCATATGTCTACTTCATGTTTGGATCATTTTGGGAATGCCATTTTTTTTGGGGGGGGGGGGGACGTTACAAGGCTTAAAAGTTTAGAATCAAATCTTGAAATCTTTCAGAAAGGTACCAAAACCCACTTTTTTAGGACCAGTTCAGGTCTGAAGTCACTTTGTGAGGCTTACATAATAGAAACCACCCAATGACCCCATTTTGGAAACTACACCCCTCAAGGTATTCAAAACTAATTTTACAAACCTCGTTAACCCTTTAGGTATTCCACAAGAGTTATTGGCAAATGGAGATGAAATTTAAGAACTAAATTTTTATGGGCAAATTTTCCATTTTAATCCATTTTTTTCCAGTAACAAAGCAAGGGTTAACAGCCAAACAAAACTCTATATTTATTGCCCTGATTCTGTAGTTTATAGAATCATCCCATATGTGGTCGTAAACTGCTGTATGACCAAATGGCAGGGCGCACAAGGAAAGGAATGCCATATGGTTTCTGTAAGGCAGATTTTGATGGCCCTTATTTTTTACACCATGTCCCATTTAAAGAACCCCTGTTGCACCCCTAAAGTAGAAAATTCCATAAAAGTGACCACATCTAAGAAACTACACCCCTCAAGGTATTCAAAACTGATTTTACAAGCTTTATTAACCCTTTAGGCGTTCCATAAGATTTAATGGAAAATTGAGATTTTCCATTTTAATAATTTTTTTCCAGTAACAAAGCAAGGGTTAACAGCCAAACAAAACTCAACATTTATTACTCTGATTCTGCAGTTTGCAGAAACACCCCATATGTGGTCGTAAACTGCTGTACGGGCACACAGCATGAAGGAAAGGAACTTGATTTTTGGAAGGCAGATTTTGCTGGATTGGTTTTTAGACATCATGGCCCATTTGAAGCCCCCTGATGCACCCCTAGAGTAGAAACTCCAAAAAAGTGACCCCATTTTGGAAACTAAGGAATAAGGTGCCAGTTTTGTTGGTACTATTTTAGGGTTGATGATTTTGGTTGCTCTATATTACACTTTTTATGAGGCAAAGTAACAAAAAATAGAAATTCTGAAATGTAATCTCCATTTGTCATTAACTCTTGTGGAACACTTAAAGGGTTAACAAAGTTAGTAAAATCAGTTTTGAATACCTTGAGGGGTGTAGTTTCTTAAATGGGGTCACTTTTTGGAGTTTCTTCTCTAGGGGGGGGGGGGGGGGGGCTTCAAATGGAAAATGGTGTAAAAAAAACTGCCTAACAAAAACCATATGGCGTTCCTTTCCTTCTGCTCCCTCCCGTGTGGCCATACAGCAGTTTACGACCACATATGGGGCATTTCTGTAAACTAGCGAATCAGGGCAATAAATATTGAGTTTTGTTTGGCTGTCAACCCTTGCTTTATTACGGGAAAAATGGATTAAAATGGAAAATTTGCCACAAAATTGCTGTTTTGGCACCTTTTTTATTATTTACAATGTTCATCTGACAGGTTAGGTCTTGCGCTATTTTTATTGAGCAGGTTCTTACAAATGCGGCGATACCTAATATGTATACTTATTTATTTAGATTTTGCACAATCAAATTTTTAAAACAAAAAAAAATAATGTTTTAGTGTCTCCATAGTCTGTCTGAGAGCCATAGTTTTTTCGTTTTTTAGACGATTGTCTTATGTAGGGTATTATTTTTTGTGGGATGAGGTGACGGTAAGAATTGGCACCATTGTGGGGGGCATATGCCTTTTTGATCGCTTGTTGTTGCACTTTTAGTGACGTAAAGTGATAAAACAAAAGTTTTTTAGCACAGTTTTTATTTTATTTTTTGGACAGTGTTCACCTGAGGGGTTATGTCATAATATTTTTATAGAGCCGGTAGTTACGGATGTGTCCATACCTAATATGTATACTTTCTTTTATTTTATTTTTTTGTTTTACACAATAATATTTTTTAAACAAAAAAAATCTGTGTCTCCATAGTCTGAGAGTCTTATTTTTTTCAGTTTTTGGGCGATTGTCTTAGGTAAGGTATCATTTTTGTGAGTTGAGATGACGGTTAGATTGGCACTATTTTGGGGGGCATACGACTTTTTGATCGCTTGCTATTGCACTTTTTGTGATGTAAGGTGACAAAAAATTGCTTTTTTGACACTGTTTTTATATTATTATTTTTTACAGAGTTCACCTTAGGGTTTAGGTCATGTGGTATTTTTATAGAGCAGGTTCTTATGGATGCGGCAATACCAAATATGTCTACATTTAACATAAAAAAGCATTTTTGAAACAAAAAAAAAAAATCATGTTTTTGTCTGAGAGCCATAGTTTTTTTTTTTGGGCCATTGTCTCATGTAGGGGCTAATTTTTTGCGGGATGAGGTGACTGGTACTATTTTGGCGTACATACGACTTTTTGATCACTTTTATTACCTTTTTGTGGAAGTTAGGTGGGCAACATTTCAATTTCACCGTGCGGGAAAAGTAACATGACTGTTTTATAGATCAGGTCGTTACGGACGCGGTGATATCAAACATGTCTAGGGAATTTAATTTTTTTAATTTTTCATCAGTGATAAATGTTTTTTTTTTTTTTTTACATTTTTTTCATATAATTTTTACATTTTTTTGGACCCATATCTACTTAGTTCTTGAAGATCCAGTGGGTCTGATGTCTGTATAATACAGTACACTATTTTTACTTTAAACTTAGTCTGATCAGTCTTCTGCCTTTAGCAGAAGTCTGATCAGCACCATGGAAATCCAGAAGCCTGTGAAGGCGTCCGGTTGCCATGGTATTCATCACTCGCTGCCACAACAGAGCAGCGGGTGATGGGGAGGGAGGGTGTGATCCCGTCAAGAATCGAGGGGTTGAAAAGGCACAGCAGTCCCCATGGGAAAGGGAGGGAGCTCCCTCCCTGTTAACCCCTACGGACCGCGTCATTAAAATGGGTGACATCTGTGTGATGATAGCGCAAAAGAAAGAAAAGTTAAAATTGTAGAGCAGCACAAACGAACCTTGACCAATCCTGGAATGCACCAGCCGCGACAGGACCACAGATCCAAGGAACAGTAGTAGATAGCAAAAAGATCACAGCAGCATGTCCGGTGTGTCTATTTATTGGAAGCCAAGAGTGCACACACAAGTAAAGTACGACGTTTCGGCTACACAGTAGCCTTTATCAAGTATACAAATGATAAAAACTGGCAGTCATATATACACATAAGTGACCACTCCTATATCGTGATAGAGCCAATCAACTGGAGGCTCAACCCAATCAACACATGTGTAACGAATAAAAAGCAGCCCAAACTCCGGTCAGGCTGTCTGTGATACATTCAAAGATAAATGTGTACCTGATCAATATTAGAAACCCTCCGACCCCATCATATGTATTCGCGCTCCAAGTTGGCGTCTCCAGGATTGTATTGCGCATGTCAGTGACGTCACTGCACCGCCGTCTGGGCGTGCCGCTGTCCAGGATCAAAGAGACGTCACAGAAGTCACATGTGTCATGTGTCATCCAGTCACATGATCGTCACATGACAGGCGCAAGGTCCTATATCCACCGTGCACAAAAAGGAATATGGAAAACCTTAAACATAGAAAGCACCACTAGTCTTAAGTGCATAAATGGGGACAAAACCGTGTCTCACACATGAATGATTGCATCGCAAGGCCAGGTTAATTAACAAATAAACACCAAATTGATATTCCATATAACTCAATTCACGGCTTGTAGTAATTAATGTACAGTGCTGCCCATAATTATTCATACCCCTGGCAAATTTTGACTAAGTTACTTTTATTCAACCAGCGAGTCATTTTTTGATGGGAAATGACATAGGTGTCACTCAAAAGATAATAAGACGATGTATAAGAGGCATTATTGTGGGGGGAAAAAAATTTCAGCTTTTATTTACATTTAAGCAAAAAATACAAGATGTTCCGCACTGTGGAAAAACTCAGAGGACGTGGTCGGACGCCAAAAGTGACACCTGTGCTGGCCAGGAGGATAGTTAGGTGAAAAAGAATCCAAGAATCACCACCAAGGCCATCCTGATGAATCTGGGCTCTGCTGGTGGCAATGTCTCAAGGCAGACAATCCAAAGGACACTGCACACTGCAGACCAAGGAGGACGCCACTTCTCCAGATAAGGCACACAAAAGATCGCTTGGCCTTTGCAAAAGCTCATCTGGACAAAGAAGAAGACTTCTGGTCTTCTGTGTTATGGTCAGGTGAAACAAAATTTTTATTGTTTGGTCACAATGATGTTTCCATCATTTGCCGTAAAAAAGGAGAAGCCTTCAACCCAAAGAACACCATCCCCACTGTCAAACATGGTGGTGGGAACCTAATGCTTTGGGGGTGTTTTTCAGCCAATGGACCAGGGAACTTAATCACAGTAAACGGCACAATGAAAAAAACAGCAATACATGAGCATTCTCAACGACAACATCAGGCAGTCTGCAGAAAAACTTGGCCTTGGGCACCAGTGGAAATTTCATCATGACAATGACCTAAAACACACAGAAAAAGTGGTGAAGAAATGGTTAGCACACAACAACATTAATGTTTTGGAGTGGCCCAGCCAGAGTCTAGACTTGAATGCAATTGAGAATCTGTGGAGGGAGCTAAAGATCAGGATGATGGCAAGAGGACCCTCCAACCTGAAAGATTTGGAGCTCATTGCTAAAGGTGAATGGGCAAAAATACCTGTGGAGACATACAAAAAGCTGGTCGGCAATTATAGGAAGCGTTTGATTGCTGTAATAGCCAATAAAGGCTTTTCTATTGATTATTGAAAAGGGTATGAATAGTTTTGTACTGGACACTTTTTTCTCAAATGTAAATAAAAGCTGAGAAATGTGTTTTTTTTTCACAATAATGCCTCTTGTACATTGTATTATCATCTTTTGGGAGACACCTATGTAATTTCCCGTCAAAAAATTACTTGCCTGTTGAATAAAATGAGTCAAAATTTGCTAGGGGTATAAATAATTATGGGCAGCACTGTATATTCAATCTATCAATGGAACTCGACATTGAGAACAATGAAATTAAAGTCGGGTGGAACAATAAACATCATTGTAAATAAGTAAAGTAAGTGACCATAAAAATTATAATGTACCCTAGTAGGGATGAGCGAACCCAAACTGTATAGTTCGGGTTCGTACCGAATTTTGGGGTGTCCGTGACACGGACCCGAACATTTTCGTACAAAATTCCGGGTTCGGGTTCGGTGTTCGTCGCTTTCTTGGCGCTTTTTGAAAGGCTGCAAAGCAGCCAATCAACAAGCGTCATACTACTTGCCCCAAGAGGCCATCACAGCCATGCCCACTATTGGCATGGCTGTGATTGGCCAGTGCAGCATGTGACCCAGCCTCTAAGCTGGAGTCACGTAGCGCCGCACGTCACTCTGCTCTGATCAGTGTAGGGATAGGTTGCAGCTGCTGTTAGGGCGAGATTAGGCAGTGATTAACTCATCAAAAACACTTAATTCAGTGATCGATCTACAGCTGTGGATCATTGAACTGCTTCTATTTAATTGCTCACTGTTTTTAGGCTGCCCAGAGCGTTTTTCAGTCACTTTTTTCTGGGGTGATCGGCGGCCATTTTGTGTCTTGTGGTGCGCCAGCACAAGCTGCCACCAAGTCCATTTAACCATCAATAGTGTGGTTATTTTTTTGCCATATCCTACATCAGGGGCTTGGCTGTGCTTGCTATTTTATTGAGGGGGGAAATACAATTGCCAAAATAGCAGTACCCTAAATCTGGTGTTTCAGCTGTGGCTAGCCAATTGTAATACTGTCTGCTGTCTGGCAAAGGATATATTTTTGTTCTGGGTTGAAATACATTTCCAAGTCTAATTCTGTCCGTAAACGTATACCTGTCATCCAGGGCCTAAATACTAGGCCTACAATTTATATTCAGCTAAATCTGTCATTATTGCTGGTGCTGGTAAAGTTATTTGGTGTCCGTCAAAGCACAGTTTTTGTTCTGGGTTGAAATACAATTCCCAACTTAGCAATTCCCTAAATCAGTGGTTTCTGCTGTATCAGGCCTACTTTTAATCTATCCATAAAAGGGTATATTAGATTGAAGGTGCGGATAGGGTCATTCTCAATAACTTCACATGCTACCGTGCATTTTCAAGTCCAATTCTGTCCGTAAACGTATACCTGTCATCCAGCGCCTAAATAAAAGGCCTAAAATGTATATTCAGCTAAATCTGTGTTTATTGCTGAGGCTGGTCAATTCATTTAGTGTCCGTCAAAGCACAGTTTTTGTTCTGGGTTGAAATACAATTCCCAACTTAGCAATTCCCTAAATCAGTGGTTTCTGCTATATCAGGCCTACTTTAAATCTATCCATAAAAGGGTATATTAGATTGAAGGTGCTGATAGAGTCATCCACAATAACTTTACATGCTACCGTGCATTTCCAAGTTTAATTCTGTCCGCAAATGTATACTTGTCACCCAGCGCCTAAATAATAGGCCTACAATTTATATTCAGCTAAGGCCTCATGCACACGACAGTTTTTTTTCTCGGGCCGCAAAACGTGGTTCCGTTGTTCCGTGATCCGTGGCCGTTTTTGCTTCCGTTGTGCTTCCGTGTGTCCGTGTTCCCGTTTTTTTTGCGGCCCGTCAGAAATCTAGGAATGGTTAAAAAAATGTCATTTTAATATCTCCACCCAGGATACTGGTATAAATCAGGGGCACCTGAGTATGCATTGGTGGCCATTTTCTGTAGTCTTTGCAGAGTACAGAGGTTATTTTGGCTGCTCTCTTTGCTGTATCACCATGTCTGATTCTGAGGACGAGGTCGTGCTGCATTGGCTGGTTTCTCGGCGTTGGGGACAGCGCACTCCTTTGATGAATGAGGAACCGAGGAGAAGGCGATGATTTTGGGTCCATCCGATTGTTTCACAACGGCACCGGAAAGGACACTTCCATACGCTATACCAAGATCTTCGCCGCCATCCGGAGAAGTTCTTTGCCTTCTGTCGGATGTCAGTGGGTACCTTTGACCGATTGCTGTCGTCTCTACGTACTGTCCTTACCTTTATGGACACCAATATGAGGCGCAGCATTTCACCTGAGGAAAGGCTCATCGTCACGTTGAGGTAAGCAGTATAGTACTCGTATAGTTTCACCAGTAATGTGCACGGCTTGTGTCATGGAGAACATGTGCTCGAAAATGGCTGCTGTGAAACATGTGCTACTGTTTCCTGAAGTCCCCTTCTTTTTAAATCCTATTTATTTTTTTTTTTTTTTATTTAACCTCTTGAAAACCTGCTACATATGATTCTTTTTTTTGGGGTTAGGTTTATTTTAGCAGCTTTCAAACGTGTGTTCATCTAAAGGGCTCCACACACTCCCTGATTCGTCGCCATTCGCCTGTAGTTTGTTTAAAATTGTGTTTTTAGTCAGTCACTCAGCCATGTTACTGCAGGCTGTTACATGCCTTTTTTGGCTTCTAGACAATTTTCCACAAATACAGGTGTATGCGTTTGTGTTTAGGAGTGTGTGAACGAATTGGGTCACTCTGTCAGGTTCTCTAGCGGCGTGTACCACCTATTAGAAGTCTAGATCCCAGTCTGTTCACTTTTTTAGGGGATTGTGCTGCTGCAAACCCCTCAGATTTCCTTGTAATGTTCACATAATGGCTATTGCTCACAGCTTTCTAACCTTGCACATGACTATCTGCATTTTACAAAGGGTAGAAACACTGTTTCTGTTAAAATTTAGTGTTAGTACTGGCCCTACCCCAAATGATGCTCTGGTATGGTTTGTATTCCCCATTGCCAATATAATTTTTAGTTTAAGCATCCATGGACATAGTGCAGTGATGGCAAGCCGTTTTCAGACAGAGTTGCGACTGGTCATCCATCATTTGTCTACTTTTCTGCCAAAAGCACACCAGACAATTTTGCAGGAATACTGTAGTACAATATATTTGGGCCTTTCGGTTTTTAACCATTTGCGAGACAATGCATGAATTCAGTCCATGCCGCCTGTTGCTTGAATTGTGTGCTTTCGGCAGATCAATGCTATGTAAAGTCTAGGGTGTATATTTGTTAACCCTTGAATTTACAATGTGTGTGGCCGCACACAGAGAGGCCCTTCCCATAGGTTACGCTCCACTACACATAGTGTGGTTTAAAAACATGTAGTGTATAGAACGTTGTTAAGGAATCCAGACTCTGTTGTTCCGTTACTTTTTTTTTTTTTTTCTCTCAACAGATTCCTTGCCACTGGGAACTCGTTTGCATCCCTGCATTTCGAGTTTCTATTAGGAACCTCCACGATCTCGAGAATTGTTCGACACACTTGCCATGTCATCTGGCAGCAGCTCCGAGAGACGGTGATGCCGCAGCCCAAGGTGGACGATTGGCTTCGTATCGCTGAGGGCTTTCAAAATTCGGCGCAGTTCCCAAACTGCATTGGGGCAATGGCTGGCAAGCACATCCGTGTGAAGAAGCCGCCACACTCAGGGAGCCGTTTCTTCAATTATAAACAGTTTTTCTCGGTAGTGCTGATGGCTGTTGCTGACAGTAACTACCGGTTTATAATGGTAGATATTGGGTCCTATGGAAGCACTGCGGATGCTCGCATCTTTAGTGCTTCTAGAATGGGTGAGCGGCTTCTTGCCAACCAGCTTGCCCTGCCCGAGTCCAGAACACTGCCCGGATATGCCCGTCCGCCGGCTCCATTTGTCATCGTGGCGGATGAAGGGTTTGCATTGACTCCACATGTTATGCGGCCCTTTCCAAAGCGTGGTTTGGATGTCAGGAGGCGTATCTTCAACTACCGGTTGACTCGTGCCCGTCGGTATGTGGAGTGCGCTTTCGGGATACTCTCTAGCAAGTGGAGGGTGTTCTTGTCATCCATACAGATGGATCCGGAGAATGCTACCCTGGTGATTCAAGCTTGTGTTGTTCTGCACAACTTCACCAGGATTCACGAGGCTTCCTCTTCTGTAGACTTGGAAGATCTTCCAACGTCTTCAGATTTGGGCTTGGAAAGGACCCTGCATAGACGACCAGGGACTGCAGGCATTGCAGTTCGTGAACTCTTTGCAGACTACTTTCACAGCCCAGAGGGGTCCTTGCCATGGCAGAGGGACGCTATTCGTGGCAGTTTTTGAAATCTTCTGGGCTCGTTAGTTTTTTGTTATTTTCTAGATAGATTACTTGAATTTATTGTATTAGTGGAGTGTAGGGACTCGCAAGGTAATGAGGACCCTTGACGTGGGCTTGCGGGCTGAGATTTTGTGGACATCGCATATTTTATTTGATCTACACATTTAATTTAACTGATGCTTTGGTCTAAATTTAGTTAGACTATTTCATCTTTAAACTTTGAGTATTTTGTCCATAAAATTTTCTAATACCTCATCTTGAAAGTTATTAAATATAAAGGATGCGGTGCATCTTAATAAAGTGTTGCATTTGGAGATACTGTGTGTGTTTTTTTTGGCATGATAGACAAAATGATAAGGTTAATGGTTTGTGGAATGTTTGAAAATAAAACCAGACACATTTTTAGTGCACCAAATAATTTGTAGAAAAACTATTCTGCACCGAAACAGGTTATGTACAATATTTTTGACAAAAAAACAAACAAACAAAATTAAAACATAAAAACCAACCCCAAAAAAAAAAAATCATAACTCAAAGAGGTCCTGAGTGAAAGACCCTGCCGGAAAGGAGGACCGTGGCCTTCCCTGAGGCTGCTGGGGTGGGACAGTGGGCAAACTGCCCTGGAAAATGCCCTGGCCTGCCCCTTGCATATGGCCGTGGGGTGGCCCGTACTGGGGGTGTGGGGCAAAAGAAGGCGCCTGAGTCAGTTGCCTTTCACGTCCAAATTGGCCGGCCATTTGGGGTTGCCCCTCATTTTCCAGATCCATCATCCAGTGGTTCAAACGACCCAGTATGTCCCCATGATTTGGGATGGCGAACATCTTCATGACAACAGCGATTGAAGCCACGCATGCATTGTGATCTGGTTCCGGCACTTTCTTCAGAAGGGGCGCCAATCCCCGAAGCATCTTCTCCTCCACTCCGTCACTCCGCCTCTGTGCCAGAAAATCAATGACGCGTGCGTCAATAACCTCCCGACTCTCTGGCACAGAGGTGGAGGGAGGGACTTGGCGGTGGCGTCTTGGGTGTGGCTGCCTGACACGGGGTGGACTGGGTTCTTGTTGTGGCTGGCCCTGAGACGACTCCTCCGGCTCCTCTGCTGGCGTTGGTTCCGGACTTATTGCCGGGGACAAAACTGCGGGTGTTTCACTTGCATCGGAAGATGTCTCCCCAGAGGGTTCCAGACTGTCCACAGTACTGTTTTTCAAAGACATGTAAAAACTCAATTAGATATCTCTTTTCAAATTTTACAGAAAACAAACAGTGATATTAGGTGTGATCAGCCGTATACAGACACTATATATATGGAGTGGCTCGATACAACATAATGAAAGAGAATACGCAATAAACACATGCATCTATGTGAACAATGCAATCCCAAATGTATTTCCAATATATAGGGCAAGATGGGTCACAACTGGTAAAGCGCTAATGGTAATGTAATGGTAAAACATGGTTTGATGGTTGAAGCAGTCCAGCGAAAGAAGAGGAATACTCATTCCAGGCACCAAACCAGTGCGGATATTGACGCCATCTCACCAGTATGTGGCCTGCTTCAACCATACCAACATACAAGACGTAGGGTCTAACTGGTTGAACTTATTTTACAGCGAACTAATAACATGTACTGGGCCACAATTGTGCATGATGAGAGCAGTCATTCAGAGACGGCTGGTCAAGCCTAGAAGGAACATCATTGGATTCTTGGATTTTTTCATTGTACACAAACAAACCAAGGAATCAATGTTGGTCCTGGTGCCATACATTGAAGGCAATGTGAATGACGTGGCCAATACCAAATGGGGATCAAATTCCGACATGTCTGTTAAAAAAAGGAATCTATATGGGAACTATAAAAGCACCCGCTAATGTCAAAACTGATATACTAATCAGGACTCGCATTAATAAAACGGAAGACATGCACATTTGGAGGTCTAAATGACCTATCCCTATGAAAAGTTCCAAAGATTATCGTGGTATAAGACCAACAGGAGCCAAACACGCAGAACATCTGTATGATGAGATAATGCGTGCGGAGCGCACGTGGCCTGTCGTTTCTGAAATCCTTTCAATATTAAACACATCTATGTTCCGGGACCTGCCCAAAATTGATGCAGCAGGAACCAAACACAGAGGGGGGTGCTATATGCGCACTACACGTGTCGTCTCATCATACAGCTCAGCAGCGGGTTTGAATGGGGGCAACCTTTCACATTAAGTGATAGACACAACCAACCACAGGCATGTGCAAACTGATGCCCACCATCTGATGCACAACGACAACTCCAAGCAGGACTGGTTAACTTACAGGTATTCAGGCATGCTTGGCGTGTGCCTTCTAAAAATGTGGGATTGGGACATTTTGTACATGGCAGGCCCACAGACAGTATATGCCTTCAATAGTCCAACAGAAATGAAGCCATTACTTTCGGGTACACATTAGGTGAGGCATCCACAATTGAAAGATTAAGCACAATGAGAAATGGATCAACAAATCATAATTTACTTACGGCCTCAAGTCCATTACGGGTCTGAGAAACTGCAACTGGGCAGTGTAGATGTATGGTCGCTTGCGTGAGGGACCCTCTCCACTACGGCCCTTGCTGGAGACCTCTCGCCGAAATTGGTCCCGGCAACTGGCCCAGCGAGTCTTGGTTTGTTTCACTGTTCATAATGAAGCAATAAACAAATAAAAAATTAAAAAGGATCCAAAGCATCCAGCATAAAATGACATTATTCAAAAAAAGGAGCAAATAGGGAATAACAAGGTACCAACAAAAAAGGACCGAATAAACAGCACATGGTACAGTCCAGCAGGTGTCTGGATACTAATGCAGACGAACAAGATGGAGGAGACTAGTCGTGGAAGCCTTGTGGCCCTAACTTTGAAAAATAAAGTGTCGGTCACAACTCTAAGGCCCCATGCACACGGCCGTTGTTCACGGCCGTGTGCGGGCCGTGGAACCGCGGCCTGGATCCCTTCCTGTGAGCTGGAGCGCACGGCGTCACTGGTTGCTATGACGCCGTGCGCCCCCTGCTGCCGGCACAGTACAGTAATACACTGGTATAGATCATACCAGTGTAGTACTGTATTGCGGCGGCAGCAGGGAGCGCACGGCGTCATAGCAACCAGTGACGCCGTGCGCTCCAGCTCACAGGAAGGGATCCAGGCCGCGGTTCCACGGCCCGCACACGGCCGTGAACAACGGCCGTGTGCATGGGGCCTAAGATGCTCAAAGACAAGGACATGTGTCTGGGACAAAAAGGGCACAAACATGTGATTATAAACATGAGAACTGTATGCCGGAGCAAAGGGAGGGACAGCCATTTACACTTAGAAATGGTGTTGTATGGAATGTAAAAGACGTCACTTTAACAAAGCATGTGCGGCCCTTTATGGAAAATGAAGCTGAACCGCACAGAAAACACTATTGGGAACTCAGGGTTAAAAACTAAATCGGGTTGCCATCCAGAGGGCACGCACAGCACAACTACATTGCTCTCACTTACCTAAGTCGGCACGGCCTCTGCTATCGGCTTTCGCCCAATCGTTCTTGCGGAGGCTACGGGCCACCTGCTCCCACGCAGCATCCTTTCTGGTCCGATCCAGATAGAGATTGCTGCGGGTATCCCATATTTCAGGCCTCTCCTGGACCAGGGTGATGAGCTTATCCACATTCCACCTTGGCATTTTTCAGTGAAAAATTAATGGCTGCCTCACCACACCGAGAGAAGCTTCCAGACACAGGTGGCTAGAAATTAGCAGAACCTGGGACCCTAAACTTCCTGTACATTTTTTTTTTTCAATTTATTGCCACAACTTTTGCCAGACAGAGTGCCCATGGCAAATGAAATAAATAAAACGGGCGCGGACGCGGACGTCAAACGGGTGTGCAAACGTGTTTTTAACGGCCCCATTGACTTCAATGGGGCCGCGATCCGTTGGCCGTGAAAAAAATAGGACAGGTTATATTTTTTTCACGGCCTCGAAACACGGGTCACGGGCGCGGTGTAAAAACGGTGCACAAGCCGAGTTTTCAACGGCCCCATTGAAAGTCAATGGAGCCGCAGAAAAAAACGTCTAACGGCACAACGGCCACGGGTGCACACAACGGTCGTGTGCATGAGGCCTAAATCTGTGGTTATTGCTGTAGCTGGTAAAGTTATTTGGTGTCCGTCAAAGCACAGTTTTTGTTCTGGGTTGAAATACAATTCCCAACTTAGAAATTCCCTAAATTAGTGGTTTCTGCTGTATCAGGCCTACTTTAAATCTATCCATAAAAGGGTATATTAGATTGAAAGTGCTGATAGGGGGGGCGTGGCCTGACCGGCATGGAGTGAGGACGCAGGTCGCTTCAGCTCCGGTATTATCCTGACTGTATCCTGACCATCTGCTCTCGTGGATCCTGTCTGCTGGACTTAAAAGGCCCTCCGTGAGTCCCACTACCTGATCCCCCCTAAATCGAGCCGATGCTGTTCCCTGCGGCCGCGGCCGGATAGTATCGCAAGGCCGGGCCTGCGTGTCGGCCTGCATCCCGGTCTGCTGACCTGTCCTGCTGGTGGAAGGCCTGGTGTGGGATCCCTGCTGCACTTACCCGCACCGGAGGACGAGCGCAGCTTGGAGGTTCGGTCCGGGGGCTCTTCATATAACTGCACTGACCGAGCGGCTGGCGCGTCCCCTACACGTGCAGCGGCTGCAGGCGCCATATTGCCCGCGACACCGGGGGTCGGCTGAACTCCTCCCTCTGTGGCCAGCGCTCCGGGTGAGGACTCCTCTCCCCCCTGCATTGCATGAGAGACTTCCTTGGTGTGGGGCGACGTTGTATTGGGGGTTGTGTGGCTCCGTTTACCTAAAAGATAAGAAGCCTGACTCCTGTAATAGGCTGCAGTGATCTTTACCCCCTCAGTGAAGTGCGTGCTGGAGGTTTTATGGGCCGCAAAACAGGCACCTCAGGGCCCTCTATCCCTCCTAAGTTAATGATGGACAGTATGGGCCAAACAGATGACCATGAGGCTGGGGCCTCTCCTGATCGCCCGGAGGTGGATCTTGGAAAAGTTATGGCGGCTATTACTAACTGTCAAACAGCACTCACGGTCAAAATTGACCACGTCCAGGCCGACCTCACTCTACTCAGGCATGACATTGATAAAATCCGAGAGAGAACAACTGAGGTGGAGAGGAGGCTGGGGGAAGTGGAAGATAATGTTCAACGCGATGATGCGGCGGTCCGTGCACTGCAGGTTCAAGTTAAAACCTTGGCAGCAAAAGTGGAGGACGCCGAAAATCGTAATAGAAGAAACAACATTTGGATCCTGGGGTTGCCGGAGAGAGCAGAGGGCCCTTCTCCTGAGGAATTTACGGAGCGCCTCGTTAAGCAGGTCCTGGACCCAATTAACTTATCAGTGACTTTTGCAGTGGAGCGGGCACACAGGATTCCCACTCGTCCTCTGCCCCCAGGGGCTCCGCCACGTCCCTTCATCTTCAAAGTATTAAATTATAGGGACCGTGATGCTGTTCTGGCGGCGGCCCGTCGTCTGAAGGACATACATTTCGATAACGCCCGGATTTCCTTCTACCCGGACTTCTCTACAGAGGTCCAGAAGCAACGCAGGCAATTTGCTGCTGTGAGAGGTCGGCTGCGAGAGAAAGGTCTTGTCTACGCCATGATGTATCCAGCACGTCTCAGAGTCCAGGATGGAGACCTGGTGAAATTTTTTGCCACCCCAGAAGAGGCGTCCGACTGGCTCGACCGCAGGGGCTGAGTATATTGGGACTTGTGATCTGAGAGTCTTAATTTGTGTTTAAGTTGGTCACTTTATAAGATGGAGCTGATTGTACCTAACTTATGTTGTCCTACTATCTAGGTTCTGTTCTTGGTTTACCTAGAGTGGTGGGCTGTAACACGGGCCTCCCCGTCCTTTTCCTCTTGTGAGAAGGCTGAGCGAGGGGTTTTCAAGCTTGGATATGTTGGGGTTATCTGGGCAGGGTGGGGGGTTTTGCCCGCAGTTCTGGGCATATTGGGATGTTTTTACTGTATTCGTGAGAATCTGGTGTGACTGTGTGTGTGTATGGGTTGGGTGGTGCAGTTTCCTCGTGGGATATAACTTGGCCATACCGCCATGATGGCAGTCTGTCGGTTTGTCTCCTGGAATGTCAGGGGCCTAAATGATAAAGTCAAAAGATCCCTTGTCTTTAACTTCGTAAAGAACCATAACCCTGATATATTGATATTGCAGGAGACACATCTGCAGGGACGGAAGCTGCTGGCGCTGAGGAGGCCCTGGGTAGGAGCGGCTTTTCATGCGGTATATAATTCCAGAGCGAGAGGTGTGTCAATTCTGGTGGCGAGGTCTCTTCCCTTCCGTTCTTACTCAGTTCAAACTGACATGATGGGGCGCTTTGTGGTCCTCCACGCTGCAATCAGAGGCATTGATTAAAGGGGGGGGGGGGACATAGACCCCTACCACAAGGTACAGAGGGACGTACTGGACGAAATTATGAAACGTGTGGCAGCATTCCCTCCGGTGCCTCTGATTATGCTTGGGGATTTTAATGCGGTATTAGACCGGTCGATGGATAGGCTTCGCCCTGGTGGGACACATACTGACGCGTTGAACTCCTGGGCGGGGGTATTTGCTCTAACAGAGGGCTGGAGATATATGCACCCTGATCTTCGGCAATACTCCTGTTACTCGGCCTCTTATGCAGCCCTCTCCCGGATTGATTTAGTGTTTCTCAGTAGGGAGTTGGTGCCCTCGCTGATAGCCACTGAATACTTACCAAGAGGTATTTCTGACCATGCCCCACTATTGGTGGTTCTGAGACAGCCTATTGCACCTACTGAAAGGCTGTGGAGACTTAATAGTAAATGGCTGGAGGTACTACCGGTGGTCTGGGCTGCGCAGCAAGGGATGAAGGACTATTGGGAACTCAATGAGGGCTCTGCCGACCCCCTGGTGGAATGGGAGGCCTTTAAAGTTGTGCTGCGTGGTACTTTGATCCAGGCAATTGCAGCTTATAGGAAAGAATTGAATGCCACTAGACTTAAATTAGAGGATGAGGTGGTAAGGAAAGAACAGGCTTATATTACAGAACCAAATGATGTGACCCGTAACCTATGGGATGAGGCGCAGAGGAAGCTTCACTTGCATCTAACAGAATACACCCAGAAGAGGTTGTTATTTCAGAGACGCCTTGTCTTTGCAGACGGAGACAAAAATGGGAGTGCCTTAGCTTTCCTGGCTAGAACTGAGGTGCCACAGACGGCGGTTCCGCACATTACCTGTGGAGATGGCTTGAGGGTATGTCGGCCGGGAGATATTTGTGAACAGTTTGTTCACTTTTATACGGACTTATACAGTTCTAAATCCACCTCTTCTCCAGCTGAGGTCCGCTCATTCCTTCAATCCATCCCGCTTACGCCTTTAGCTGCGGCCGATAGTGAGTATTTAGGGAGATCTATTGACGAAGGGGAAATTAGGGCAGCAATCGAAGACATGGCGCCTGGGAAGTCACCTGGTCCGGACGGCTTCCCGATTGAATGGTACAGGTTGGACGTTACTTTACAATCTGCACACCTACTTAGGCTTTTCGATCATGCATACGAGTCCGGGAAGTTGCCTCCGTCCTTTGGGGAGGCGACCATTGTGGTGATTCACAAAGACGGTAAGCCGCCGGACCAGTGTGCATCGTACAGGCCAATTTCCCTGCTAAATACGGACGCAAAAATCTTAGCCAAAGTCCTAGCTAGGCGTCTCGGTGGGGTAGTCTTGTCCATTATTGACCCGGATCAATCTGGTTTCATGCCCGGTAAGACAACGGATATAAATCTCAGGAGATTATTCACAAACTTGCAGGTCAGACACGACAATGCGGGTTCAAGAGTCTTGGCATCCCTTGACAATGAGAAGGCCTTTGACTCGGTAGAGTGGCCCTTTATTTGGGAGACAATGTACCGCCTAAATTTCCCTCCATCCTTTGTCAAGTGGGTCCAATTGTTATATCAGGCACCCACAGCACGGATTAGAGTGAATGGAGCTCTCTCCCGTCCCTTCAGGTTATATAGGGGCACTAGACAGGGGTGCCCTCTCTCCCCGTTGTTGTTCGCCCTGATAATGGAACCCTTAACACAACTGATTAACAATAGTTCCTTGATTGAAGGGTGGACGATAGCGGGGATTCAGGAGAAGGTGTCACTGTACGCAGACGACCTGCTAGTTTACTTGGCAGACCCTGGCCCCTCTTTAGAGACCCTCCTGGATGTGGTAAATGGATATGGTGGATACTCGGGGTTGCGGGTGAACTGGGCCAAGTCTAGTTTATGCGTAGTTGACGTAGATGAAGCTGTAGACATTTCCCCGGTGTCTCCCCTGAGAGTAGTAGAAAGCTTTCTCTATTTAGGGATCTATATTCACAGAGACCCTAGACAGTTCTGTCAATTGAACCTGAGACCCACCATGGAATGTGTCACGCGAAAGTTAGAGGCCTGGGAAAACCTTCCTTTGACCCTGGTGGGTAGAATTAACATTGTTAAAATGGTGTTGCTGCCCAAACTTTTGTATATATATATAGAGCGGCTCCGGTGAGGATCCCCAATTCCCATTTTGACACTTTAGATAGAACCATGTCCCGTTTCTTGTGGCATCATCAGTCCCCAAGGTTGGCGAGGAAGACACTGAAGTCCTCCTATGCACAGGGTGGTTTACAGCTGCCGGATATGTATATTTATTATATAGCAACGCGTTTAATGTATGCATCTTGGTGGATTAGGGCGGATGCTAATAACCCGGCGGTGGTATTAGAGGCGGCGCTGACCGGGTCCTATGAAGCGCTAGCTAATCTCGTATATAGAGGGGGCAAGGTCACAGGTGCTGGGATTTACACAGATAGTATGGTAACGGTTATCGAGGCTTGGGTAAAATTTGTGGAGATACATACTGAGAATCAGACAGGGGATACCTGGTCCCCTTACATTCCACTTTGGCGTAACAAGCTCTTTCCGGAGCTCTTGCACCTCCCAGATTTTGAATTCTGGCCTAGGAGGGGCCTTAAATATCTAACACAACTGTTTCATGAAGGGATCTTCCGTTCTTTCGATACCCTACGAACTGACTTCCTGCTGCCCCGGACGAGCTTTTACCGCTACCTCCAACTGCGACATGCCTGTGAGAAACAGTTTAAGTCCCTGACCTTAAACTTAGAGTGCGGTCCGCTAGAATCAGTAGCCAGGAGGAAACTCCCACACAAACCAATTTCTTCCTTTTATGCTGAAATTGTCCAAATGCAAGATTCTCCTATTAAGCGGTCCTTTGCTAAATGGGCTGTAGATATCCCGGAGTTGGAGGACTCTCATTTGGAGGAGTGGCGTCTGAGGTGGAGGACATCGGTTATCAGTGCTAGGGATCAGCTCATTCAAGCTAAGTGGATGCATAGAGTGTATTTGACCCCACTGCGTCTTCACCAGATGCGGCTGCTACCGACGCCAGGCTGTGATAGATGCGGAGAGGCTACGGGTTCCTTTTTCCATATGGTATGGCTCTGCCCGGTGATGAAGACGTATTGGAAGGGCATATGCGATTTTATAAATGCTAAGTTGGGGCTCCCAGGGATTTGTAGTCCGATAATCTGTATGCTAGGGTTAGTTTCGGAAGCTACTCCCTCCAAGTATAGTAGAGTATTGTTACGATTGTTGATGTTCTATGGGAGGAAAAATATACTTCTGAACTGGAAACCCCCCAAGTGTCCTACAGTGAGCCAATGGGTACTCCTCATTAATAAGGACCTTCAGATGTATAAGTTGACATATGAGGCAAGAGGACTGCCTGATCGATTTGACAAAATCTGGGGCCTTTGGGTCCAGGCTGCGGGTACGACTTGAGTCATCGCGGTGGCGACTGTATCACCCAACGTGTGTATGAGAGTGTGTATGTGGTTGAGCGAGTCGTGGATACCTCTTAGTGATGACAGGAAAACCCTGTATTAAAGTCGCATTGTTGTCTTCTATGGTCATGATCTATGCTGATGATGATACTTGCTGATGTGCATGTGTGTGTCATGAAGAATTGTTTCTTCTCTGTTCTCCCTCTGGGAGTGTTGTATCAAATTGAAAAATGTCAACATAAACGCTATTAAAAAAAGAAAGTGCTGATAGGGTCATCCACAATAACTTCACACGCTACCGTGCATTACCAACTTTAATTCTGTCCGCAAATGTACAGGGAGTGCAGAATTATTAGGCAAATGAGTATTTTGACCACATCATCCTCTTTATGCATGTTGTCTTACTCCAAGCTGTATAGGCTCGAAAGCCTACTACCAATTAAGCATATTAGGTGATGTGCATCTCTGTAATGAGAAGGGGTGTGGTCTAATGACATCAACACCCTATATCAGGTGTGCATAATTATTAGGCAACTTCCTTTCCTTTGGCAAAATGGGTCAAAAGAAGGACTTGACAGGCTCAGAAAAGTAAAAAATAGTGAGATATCTTGCAGAGGGATGCAGCACTCTTAAAATTGCAAAGCTTCTGAAGCGTGATCATCGAACAATCAAGCGTTTCATTCAAAATAGTCAACAGGGTCGCAAGAAGCGTGTGGAAAAACCAAGGCGCAAAATAACTGCCCATGAACTGAGAAAAGTCAAGCGTGCAGCTGCCAAGATGCCACTTGCCACCAGTTTGGCCATATTTCAGAGCTGCAACATCACTGGAGTGCCCAAAAGCACAAGGTGTGCAATACTCAGAGACATGGCCAAGGTAAGAAAGGCTGAAAGACGACCACCACTGAACAAGACACACAAGCTGAAACGTCAAGACTGGGCCAAGAAATATCTCAAGACTGATTTTTCTAAGGTTTTATGGACTGATGAAATGAGAGTGAGTCTTGATGGGCCAGATGGATGGGCCCGTGGCTGGATTGGTAAAGGGCAGAGAGCTCCAGTCCGACTCAAGGTGGAGGTGGAGTACTGGTTTGGGCTGGTATCATCAAAGATGAGCTTGTGGGGCCTTTTTGGGTTGAGGATGGAGTCAAGCTCAACTCCCAGTCCTACTGCCAGTTTCTGGAAGACACCTTCTTCAAGCAGTGGTACAGGAAGAAGTCTTCATCCTTCAAGAAAAACATGATTTTCATGCAGGACAATACTCCATCACACGCATCCAAGTACTCCACAGCGTGGCTGGCAAGAAAGGGTATAAAATAAGAAAATCTAATGACATGGCCTCCTTGTTCACCTGATCTGAACCTCATTGAGAACCTGTGGTCCATCATCAAATGTGAGATTTACAAGGAGGGAAAACAGTGCACCTCTTTGAACAGTGTCTGGGAGGCTGTGGTTGCTGCTGCACGCAATGTTGAGGTGAACAGATCAAAACACTGACAGAATCAATGGATGGCAGGCTTTTGAGTGTCCTTGCAAAGAAAGGTGGCTATATTGGTCACTGATTTGTTTTTGTTTTGTTTTTGAATGTCAGAAATGTATATTTGTGAATGTTGAGATGTTATATTGGTTTCACTGGTAAAAATAAATAAATAATTGAAATGGGTATATATTTGTTTTTTGTTAAGTTGCCTAATAATTATGCACAGTAATAGTCACATGCACACAGAGATATCCCCCTAAAATAGCTAAAACTAAAAACAAACTAAAAACTACTTCCAAAAATATTCAGCTTTGATATTAATGAGTTTTTTGGGTTTATTGAGAACATGGTTGTTGTTCAATAATAAAATTAATCCTCAAAAATACAACTTGCCTAATAATTCTGCACTCCCTGTATACCTGACACCCAGCGCCTAAATAATAGGCCTACAATTTATATTCAGCTAAATCTGTGGTTATTGCTGTAGCTGGTCAAGTTATTTGGTGTCCGTCAAAGCACAGTTTTTGTTCTGGGTTGAAATACAATTCCCAACTTCACACGCTACCGTGCATTTCCAAGTCTAATTCTGTCCGTAAACGTATACCTGTCATCCAGCGCCTAAATACTAGGCCTACAATTTATATTCAGCTAAATCTGTCATTATTGCTGGTGCTGGTCAAGTTATTTGGTGTCCGTTAAAGCACAGTTTTTGTTCTGGGTTGAAATACAATTCCCAACTTAGCAATTCCCTAAATTAGTGGTTTCTGCTGTATCAGGCCAAGTTTAAATCGATCCATAAAAGGGTATATTAGATTGAAGGTGCGGATAGTGTCATCCTCAATAACTTCACACGCTACCGTGCATTTCCAAGTCTAATTCTGTCCGTAAACGTATACCTGTCATCCAGCGCCTAAATACTAGGCCTACAATTTATATTCAGCTAAATCTGTCGTTATTGCTGTGCCTGTATTAGTGTAATACGGTACCTAAATAGATAGCCAGATAGTGTTAGGTGTCTGTAAAAAAAGGCCTGAATTTGAATTCAATATATTTGGGCCAAATAATTTTTTTCTTATTGTGGTGAACGGTAACAATGAGGAAAACATCTAGTAAGTGACGCAGACGCGGACATGGTCGTGGTGGTGTTAGTGGACCCTCTGGTGCTGGGAGAGGACGCGGCCGTTCTGCCACAGCCACACGTCCTAGTGTACCAATTACCTCAGGTCCCAGTAGCCGCCAGACTTTACAGCGATATTTGGTGGGGCCCAATGCCGTTCTAAGGATGGTAAGGCCTGAGCAGGTACAGGCATTTGTCAATTGGGTGGCCGACAGTGGATCCAGCACGTTCACATTATCTCCCACCCAGTCTTGTGAAAACCAAGCCCATCAGTCTGTCACATCACCCCCATGCATATCAGGGAAACTGTCTGAGCCTCAAGTTATGCAGCAGTCTCTTATGCTGTTTGAAGACCTAAGGGCATCCACCTAGCCCTTCCCCAGCGGTGGAAGACATAGAATGCACTGACGCACAACCACTTATGTTTCCTGATGATGAGGACATGGGAATACCACCTCAGCACGTCTCTGATGATGATGAAACACAGGTGCCAACTGCTGCTTCTTTCTGCAGTGTGCAGACTGAACAGGAGGTCAGGGAGGAAGACGATGCAGGGGACGATGAGGTCCTAGAGCCCACATGGAATGAAGGTCATGCCACTGACTTTCACAGTTCGGAGGAAGATGCAGTGGTGAGACCGAGCCAACAGCGTAGCAAAAGAGGGAGCAGTGGGCAAAAGCAAAACACCCACCGCCAAGAGACTCCGCCTGCTACTGACCGCCGCCATCTGGGACCGAGCACCCCAAAGGCAGCTTCAAGGAGTTCCCTGGCATGGCACTTCTTCAAACAATGTGCTGACGACAAGACCCGAGTGGTTTGCACGCTGTGCCATCAGAGCCTGAAGCGAGGCATCAACGTTCTGAACCTTAGCACAACCTGCATGACCAGGCACCTGCATGCAAAGCATGAACTGCGATGGAGTAAACACCTTAAAAACAAGGAACTCACTCAGGCTCCCCCTGCTACCTCTTCTGCTGCTGCCGCCTCGGCCTCTTCTGCTGCTGCCGCCTCGGCCTCTTCTGCTGCTGCCGCCTCTGGAGGAACGTTGGCACCTGCCGCCCAGAAAACAGGGGATGTACCACCAACACCACCACCTCCGTCACCAAGCATCTCAACCATGTCACACGGCAGCGTTCAGCTCTCCATCTCACAAACATTTGAGAGAAAGCGTAAATTCCCACCTAGCCACCCTCGATCCCTGGCCCTGAATGCCAGCATTTCTAAACTACTGGCCTATGAAATGCTGTCATTCAGGCTGGTGGACACAGACAGCTTCAAACAGCTCATGTCGCTTGCTGTCCCACAGTATGTTGTTCCCAGCCGCCACTACTTCTCCAAGAGAGCCGTGCCTTCCCTGCACAACCAAGTATCCGATAAAATCAAGTGTGCACTGCGCAACGCCATCTGTGGCAAGGTCCACCTAACCACAGATACGTGGACCAGTAAGCACGGCCAGGGACGCTATATCTCCCTAACTGCACACTGGGTAAATGTAGTGGCGGCTGGGCCCCAGGCGGAGAGCTGTTTGGCGCACGTCCTTCCGCCGCCAAGGATCGCAGGGCAACATTCTTTGCCTCCTGTTGCCTTCTCCTCCTACTCGGCTTCCTCCTCCTCTTCTTCCACCTGCTCATCCAGTCAGCCACACACCTTCACCACCAACTTCAGCACAGCCCGGAGTAAACATCAGCAGGCCATTCTGAAACTCATATGTTTGGGGGACAGGCCCCACACCGCACAGGAGTTGTGGCGGGGTATAGAACAACAGACCGACGAGTGGTTGCTGCTGGTGAGCCTCAAGCCCGGCCTGGTGGTGTGCGATAATGGGCGAAATCTCGTTGCAGCTCTGGGACTAGCCGGTTTGACGCACATCCCTTGCCTGGCGCATGTGCTGAATTTGGTGGTGCAGAAGTTCATTCACAACTACCCCGACATGTCAGAGCTACTGCATAAAGTGCGGGCCGTCTGTTCGCGCTTCCGGCGTTCACATCCTGCCGCTGCTCGCCTGTCCGCGCTACAGCGTAACTTCGGCCTTCCCGCTCACCGCCTCATATGTGACGTGCCCACCAGGTGGAACTCCACCTTGCACATGCTGGACAGACTGTGCGAGCAGCAGCAGGACATAGTGGAGTTTCAGCTGCAGCACGCACGGGTCAGTCGCACTGCGGAACAGCACCACTTCACCACCAATGACTGGGCCTCCATGCGAGACCTGTGTGCCCTGTTGTGCTGTTTCGAGTATTCCACCAACATGGCCAGTGGCGATGACGCCGTTATCAGCGTTACAATACCACTTCTATGTCTCCTTGAGAAAACACTTAGGGCCATGATGGAAGAGGAGGTGGCCCAGGAGGAGGAGGAAGAGGGGTAATTTTTAGCACTTTCAGACCAGTCTCTTCGAAGTGACTCAGAGGGAGGTTTTTTGCAACAGCAGAGGCCAGGTACAAATGTGGCCAGCCAGCCACTAGGAGGTGGAGGAGGATGAGGATGAAGCATGTTCACAGCGGGGTGGCACCCAACGCAGATCGGGCCCATCACTGGTGCTTGGCTGGGGGGAAACGCAGGATGAAGACGATACGCCTCCCACAGAGGACAGCTTGTCCTTACCTCTGGGCAGCCTGGCACACATGAGCGACTACATGCTGCAGTGCCTGCGCAACGACAGCAGAGTTGCCCACATTTTAAACTGTGCGGACTACTGGGTTGCCACCCTGCTGGATCCACGGTACAAAGACAATGTGCCCACCTTACTTCCTGCACTGGAGCGTGATAGGAAGATGCACGAGTACAAGCGCACATGGGTAGACGCGCTACTGAGAGCATTCCCAAATGTCACAGGGGAACAAGTGGAAGCCCAAGGCAAAGGCAGAGGAGGAGAAAGAAGTCGCCAACGCAGCTGTGTCACGGCCAGCTCCTCTGAGGGCAGGGTTAGCATGGCAGAGATGTGGAAAAGTTTTGTCAACACGCCACAGCTAACTGCACCACCACCTGATATGGAACGTGTTAGCAGGAGGCAACATTTCACTAACATGGTGGAACAGTACGTGCGCACACCCCTCCACGTACTGACTGATGGTTCGGCCCCATTCAACTTCTGGATCTCCAAATTGTCCACGTGGCCATAGCTAGCCTTTTATGCCTTGGAGGTGCTGGCCTGCCCGGCGGCCAGCGTTTTGTCTGAACGTGTATTCAGCACAGCAGGGGGCGTCATTACAGACAAACGCAGCCGCCTGTCTACAGCCAATGTGGACAAGCTGACGTTCATAAAAATGAACCAGGCATGGATCCCACAGGACCTGTCCATCCCTTGTGCAGATTAGACATTAACTACCTCCCCTTAACCATATATTATTGTACTCCAGGGCACTTCCTCATTCAATCCTATTTTTATTTTACCATTATATTGCGGGGCAACCCAAAGTTGAATGAACCTCTCCTCTGTCTGGGTGCCGGGGCCTAAAAATATCTGACAGTGGCCTGTTCCAGTGTTGGGTGACGTGAAGCATGATTCTCTGCTATGACATGAAGCCTGAATCTCTGCTATGGGACCTCTCTCCTCTGTCTGGGTGCCGGGGCCTAAATATATGACAATGGACTTCCAGTTTTGGCTGACGTGAAGCCTGATTCTCTGCTATGACATGAAGACTGATTCTCTGCTGACATGAAGCCTGAATCTCTGTTATGGGACCTCTCTCCTCTGTCTGGGTGCCGGGGCCTAAATATATCTGACAGTGGCCTGTTCCAGTGTTGGGTGACATGAAGCGCGATTCTCTGCTATGACATGAAGACTGATTCTCTGATGACATGAAGCCTGAATCTCTGTTATGGGACCTCTCTCCTCTGTCTGGGTGCCGGGGTCTAAATATCTGACAGTGGCCTGTTCCAGTGGTGGGTGACCTCTCTCCAATTGATATTGGTTAATTTTTATTCATTTCCCTGTCCACATTTGTTTGCAGGGGATTTAACTACATTTTGCTGCCTTTTGCAGCCCTCTAGCCCTTTCCTGGGCTGTTTTACAGCCTTTTTAGTGCCGAAAAGTTCGGGTCCCCATTGACTTCAATGGGGTTCGGGACGAAGTTCGGGTCGGGTTCAGATCCCGAACATTTCCGGGAAGTTCGGCCGAACTTCTCGAACCCGAACATCCAACAAATTCTAACAGTCTATTCAGTAGGAGTATCAGCTGTGTATCCACCTGACTTCTCCACAACGCAACTGATGGTCCCACTTATTAAACCTGACAGGGCACACCTGTAAAGTGAAAACGATTTCCGGTGACTACCTCTTGAAGCTCATCAAGAGAATGCCAAGAGTGTGCAAAGCAGTAATCAAAGCAAAAGGTGGCTACTTTGAAGAACCTAGAATATGACATATTTTCACACTTTTTTGTTATGTATATAATTCCACATGTGTTAATTCATAGCTTTGATGCCTTCAGTGTGAAATCTACAATTTTCATAGTCATGAAAATAAAGAAAACTCTGTGAATGAGAAGGTGTGTCCAAACTTTTGGTCTGTACTGTATATAATGTAGAACAGAAGACCGGCACTTCACAGGTAGAATCTTCACTTTTTATTTTAGCATAGAGGAAACAGCGCAGATGCGACACGTGTTTCGGCTCAGGTATGAGCCTTTGTCAAGCATGCTTGACAAAGGCTCATACCTGAGCCGAAACACGTGTCGCATCTGCGCTGTTTCCTCTATGCTAAAATAAAAAGTGAAGATTCTACCTGTGAAGTGCCGGTCTTCTGTTCTACATTGTAAGTGGGCTTTTCATACCCTGGACGCGAGTACCACGACTCTGCAAGAGGAGTGCCGACTGCTTTTCCTTTTGGTATGTACTGTATATAAAGGGGGAGCAAATCCTGCATTTGTGGCCCGTTGCTAATGGCAATCCCCAGAAAAAAATGCATACAATGGAGAATGCCCGCAGCGGACCAAAAGTACCACAATAAACATCCTACACAGGGTAGCAATTATGTGGATGTGAGAACCAATATAACAATCTAATAACAGAATAGAAGACCAGTATCTAACATGTGTATCTCACACTTACAGATGCAGCAAAGGCTGCAAATTTAGTTTTTTAGTTTTATTGCAGTATTTCAAGATCGGATTTCACACTGACAAATGCTGCAAAGGCCCCAGATGTAGGGTCTTGCAAAAAATGTGTGATTTTTTAAACCCAGAAAATTATTGAAGTATTGCAAGCTTTTATTTCACACTGACAAATGCTACAAAGGCACCAGATGTAGGATATTGCCAAAAATGTATGTTTTTTTTAAACCCAGATTATTATTGCAGTATTTCAAGCTTAGATTTGAATGTCACAAAAGCACATATGCTGTGCTGGTGCACTGAGCTTGCGTAAAATGGAAGCCGCCACCCAACTAACTAACAGATAAAAGGTTTTTTCTGTGTCACTGGGCTCAGGGCAGGGTAAAAAGATTGTGCACTGCACCCACAAAACTAAATCTAGGTAGATCGCTGAGTTAGGGTCCATACACGTCCGCAATTTCGTTCCGCATTTTGCCATTCGTTTGTATGGGGCAGCACGATGTGCTGCACGGATCCGCAATTGCAGACAAGAATAGGCATTTTCTATTAAGTGCCGGCGATGTGTGGTCTTCAAAATGCAGAACGCACATCGCCGATGTCCGTGTTTTACGGATCCGTGGATCCGCAAAACACACACGGACGTGTGAATGGAACCTTAACAAGCACTTCTGATTAAAGATTCTTCCTATTCTCTTCCTCACAGCAGCAGCATCCTGTCCCTACACTAGTAACAGCAGAGTGACGTGCAGCGCTACGTGACTCCAGCTTATATAGAGGCTGGGTCACATGCTGCACTGGCCAATCACAGCCATGCCATTAGTAGGCATGGCTGTGAAAGCTTCTAAGGGCACAGAGTTAAACGCTTGTTGATTGGCTGCTCTGCGCCATAAAAAAGCCAAACACCGAACCTTTTCAGTAAAAGGGGTCCAAAAATCCTAAAGTTCGGTACAAACTCGAACTTTCCAGTTTGGGTTCGCTCAACCCTAATCATAGGTATACCTCAACTATGAGAGAGAAAAAATCCAGAAAATCACATTGTATGATTTTTAAAGAATGTATTTGCAAATTATGTTCGAAAATAAGTATTTGGTCAATAACAAAAGTTAATCTCAATACTTTGTTATATACCCTTTGTTCGCAATCACAGATATCAAACGTTTTCTGTAAGTCTTTACAAGGTTTTCACACACTGTTGCTGGTATTTTGGCCCATTCCTCCATGCAGATCTCCTCTAGAGCAGTGATGTTTTGGGGCTGTCGCTGGGCAACATGTAATTTCAACTCCCTCTAAAGATTTTCTATGTGGTTGAGATCTGGAGACTGGCTAGGCCACTCCAGGACCATGAAATGCTTCTTACGAAGCCACTCCTTCATTGCCCGGGTGGTGTGTTTGGGATCATTGTCATGCTGAAAGACCCAGCCACATTTCATCTTCAATGCCCTTGCTGATGGAAGGAGGTTTTCACTAAAACTCTCACGATACATGGCCCCATTCATTCTTTCCTTTACACGGATCAGTCGTCCTGATCCCTTTGCAGAAAAACAGCCCCAAAGCATGATATTTCCACCTCCATGCTTCACAGAAGGTATGGTGTTCTTTGGATGCAACTCAGCATTCTTTCTCCTCCAAACATGATGAGTTGAGTTTTTACCAAAAGGTTCTACTTTGGTTTCATCTGACCATATGACATTCTCCCAGTCCTCTTCTGGATCATCCAAATGCTCTCTAGCAAACTTCATACAGGCCCTGACATGTACTGTCTTAAGCAGGGGGACACGTCTGGCACTGCAGGATTTAAGTCCCTGGTGGCGTAGTGTTTTACTGATGGTAGCCTTTGTTACTTTGGTCCCAGCTCTCTGCAGGTCACTCACTAGGTCACCCCGTGTGGTTCTGGGATTTTTGCTTACCGTTCTTGTGATTATTTTGACCCCACAGGGTGAGATCTTGCGTGGAGCCCCAGATCGAGGGAGATTATCAGTGTCTTCCATTTTCTAATAATTGCTCCCACAGTTGATTTCTTCACACCAAGCTGCTTGCCTATTGCAAATTCAGTCTTCCCAGCCTGGTGCAGGTCTACAATTTTGTTTCTGGTGTCCTTCGACAGCTCTTTGTTCTTGACCATAGTGGAGTTTGGAGTGTGACTGTTTGAGTTTGTGGACAGGTGTCTTTTATACTGATAACAAGTTAAAACAGGTGCCATTAATACAGGTAACGAGTAGAGGACAAAGCCTCTTAAAGAAGAAGTTACAGGTCTGTGAGAGCCAGAAATCTTGCTTGTTTGTAGGAGGAATTTACCAATTTATTCATTAGAAATCCTACAATGTGATTCCCTGTATTCTTTCCCCCCATTCTGTCTCTCATAGTTGAAGTGTACCTATGATGAAAATTACCGGCCTCTCATCTTTTTAAGGGAGAACTTGTACAATTGGTGGCTGACTAAATACTTTTTTGCCCCACTGTATATGATGCGGAGCTCTCGTATGTATATATACTAAATGCAGTTGAGGATATATATTGCTGCCACGATAAAATAGTTATTTCAATTATCTATTCATTCACTCGTCTTATGCATTAAAACTGAATAAATTGTATCAGTTTTGACACATGTGGCGCCTTCCCACTTGTTTCTTTTTTTATATCAGAGTCCTCACTAAAAAAAGTTTATGCTGGGATCATGTTGTAGTTCGCAAGGTGTATATATCACACCCGTGCACCTTATTTATTTATAGGGATTGTGGGGTGGGTTTTGCTCTGGTAGACAGGCTAGTGGACACAGTATAGAGACAAATAACAAAGTCTTTAACTTAAACAGTTCAGTGTTTATTCACACATAAGGAAAAACAAAATGACCGTTCACAGTCTTGGTGTTTGTTCACACCATGCAATGTCCATAGAACAAAAACTTCCCCTGGTTAGCAGTTTTCCATTCGCAGTCTACATCAGGCTTTAGGGGCCTGTTTCCCGGCATGCGGCTCTCAGCCCTGTAGCACGGCACAAATTCACAGGTCCCAAAACACAGACTCCCTAGCATCTGTCAGATAGAGGAAAAACCACACCCAGCTGAGACTGCTGGCTGTGTTTGATATAGTATTAGCAGGAGGTGCTCAAACCCACATGCAGTTGTGCATATATATAGGGGAGCAAATCCTGCACTTGTGGCCCGTTGCTAATGACGATCCCCAGCAAAAATGCAATACGTGGAGGATGCCCGCAGAGAACCACAAGCACCACAATAGACATCCTACACAAGATAGCAATTATGTGGATGTGATAATCAATATAACAATATAACAAAATAATAGCAAAGACAGGTGCCCTCTGCGGTCTTACTAAACCCTCAAACTGATTTTAAAATTGAGAGATTAGCCAACATGTCCTACGGTGTTTTGTTATATTGTTATATTGATTATCACATCCACATAATTGCTATCTTGTGTAGGATGTCTATTGTGGTACTTTTGGTTCGCTGCGGGCATCCTCCACCATATGCATTTTTGCTGGGGATCATCATTAGCAACGGGCCACAAGTGCAGGATTTGCTCCCTTATATATATGCACGACTGCATGTGGGTTTGAGCACCTCCTGCTAATACCTCGCCATTCTTTTCAGTTTGTATATATAGAATTGTCTGGAGGTGTATAAACTCCAATTTAAATGTGCCTGCTTTCCATCTACAGGCCACATTTAGGTGCACCTGTGAGGCCTGGGCCATATCAGCCAGTATTGAGTGGGACTAGCAGACTCCTCCCTCCTCCCATTGCAAGCATGGTTACATGCTGGAGGTACTGGTGAGTTGTTTGTGAGTCGGCCTCATGCTCCTGTAATTTGCCCACTGGCTCCTGGTATTGCCCATACGGCTCAGGTAGGAGAGTGTTAGGTTCCGGGCTACTTGAGAAACCTTGGCACGGTGCCCGGGCTCAGACATGTCCTACACCGTAGGACATGTTGGCTAATCTCTCAATTTTAAAATCAGTTTGAGGGTTTAGTAAGACCACAGAGTGCACCTGTCTTTGCTATTATTTTGTTATACTGTGTTTGATATAGGCCAGTAAAAACCCGGCCTGGAGTGTGGGGAGGAGCCACCCACCAAGCACTTTGGCTACTCCCAGTAAGAGCCAGCCCAGATCGGCTTTACAGCCATACTAACAACAAAACAGTGTCAGTCAGCACTAGGTTCCGTTGACACTTAAAACTACTGGCTCTTACCTCATTGAGGCCAGGAATCTCAGTGACACATACCTTCCATCAATGACGGCCCCTTGTGCCTTACTACATACCTCCCCCCTTTGTTCAACCCTGAGGGGGTGAACACCCGCCAGACAGTCTACCTGGGACAGGGCATCTGTGTTTCCCTGTAACCTGCCTGCCCTATGTTCCATGGAAAACTAGAGGTTTAGTAAAGATAAGAAGTATCTGGTGACCTGAGCATTCCTCTCTTTGGCTTGGCTCACCCATTTGAGAGGGGAGTGGTCGGTCACTAGACGGAACTTTCTCCCCAATAGATAATAGCGGAGAGACTCGAGTGCCCACTTGATGGCCGGGCACTCTCTCTCCACTATACTGTACCTAGTCTCGGCTGGGGTAAGTTTGCGGCTCAGGAAAACAGGATGTTCCTCCCCATTAATGTCCTGAAAGAGTACAGCTCCGAGGCCTACTTCAGAGGCATCTGTCTGTACCACAAACTCCCTCTTGAAGTCAGTCGTCACCAATACCAGGGGCCCACACAAAGACTTTTGTGTGCCTGCTCATTCCATTGAACCATCACTGACTTGCGTCCCTACAAAAGGCCTGTCAATAGTGCAGAGACTGTAACAAAATTGGGGACAAACCTCATATAGTACCCCACCATACCCAGGAACGACTTTACTTGCCAAGTAGTGACAGGTCTGGGCCAATTCCTAATTGCCTCAATTTTGTTCACCTGAGGTTTAATAATTCCGCTCCCAATTACATACCCCAGGTACTTGGTTTCTTCTAACCCTATTGTGCACTTTTTTGGGTTAGCGCCATGTATACCAAAGGGTAATACCTTGTACTGGTACAGCCCCTCTGGTGTGATAAAAGCTGTTTTTTCCTTGGCAGCCTCTGTCAAGGGTACCAGCAAGTACACAGAAAAATACTGGGCTTAGCCCAACTTCTCAATAAGCTCACCCACTTGGGGCATGGATACCTCATTCAGTTTGTGGAAGTTGTTACAGGACCGCAATGTCCCGTCCGGCTTGGGTATTAAGAAAACCGTCTAGCCCATTCACTTTTTGACTCCTCGATGACACCTAGCTGAAGCATTAGCTACACTTCCTCTGCGATGGCTTGTCTCTGAGCCTCGGTTACGTGGTATGGTTTTAACCGGACTTTGGCCTGAGGCTCAGTGATAATGTCATGTCGGACTATGGAAGTGTATCCAGGGAGGTCCGAGAAAACATCTGTGTTCTGACTAATGAACTCCCTGGCTTCCTGAGTCTGTTTAGAGGAGAGGCTGTCAGCAATTTTCACTGTGGCAGCCGCTTCCCTTGCTTCAGACAGAGGGGTCGAAAGCACTTTTCCTAGGAACACTAGTGGGCTGTCTTCCATACAGGTTTCCCCAATCTTTCTAGGGTTTGAGCAGATTCACATGGTACACCTGCTCCGGCTTTCGCCCCCCCCCCCCCCCCTGGCGGTGTACCTTGTAATCTACCGCTCCAATTTTTTCAAGCACGTTTTTTCGTAGTGTTATGGAATATAATGGACATTGCTTGTCACTAATAAAATTGTGTCTGTCCGAGATACAACCCCCAGTATACATTTTATGATTGAAACTATTTGCAGCAAAGACTTGAAACTGTCAGGAATTCCTCTGAGTCTATCATACATATACCTTAAACTTATTTCCTGTTTACATTCCTTCTTGCTAAAAGACCAATCATGTGAGCCCACTCCTCCCACTAATATGGAGGGTATATAATGTGAAGCCCCCACTTAATAAATTAGTTATGCTTTGACCTTATCTAGAGTGTCTGTTATTTCTCTCACTGTGCATGCATGTATCTATCTATTTAATTTGGAGCAGTGTATCAACCTACCTGACCATTGATCAGAACCAGAACAGTAGGGCCCCTGCCACCTAGCTAGGAACTTACTGTCTGCAGTTGTTACCAGAACCAATACCTGATCACCTGGGTTAAAGGTCTGGACCCGAGCCTGCCGATAATAGATCCTACTCTAGGCTCGCTGCACTGCCTCTATATGCTCCCTAACCAGAGGTAAAACTGTTTCCATCCATCTGGGTGATGAACACTTCTGTGCAGTGTAGGTTGTTTTACCCACGCCTCTTTGGCCACGTCCAACAGACCGCAAGGGTGTCTGCCCTATAGCAGTTCGAAAGGCGAGAACCCAGTAGAGGCTCTCGCACTGCGAACATGAGATAGGACAGAAAAAGGTCCCAAGTCCCTCCCATCCTTAGAGACCACTCTTTTTAACATATTTTTTAATGTTTGATTAAAACTTTCTACCAGGACATCCGTTTGCGGATGTTACACGGATGTCCGTAGCTGTTTTATGTGGAGCAACTTAGAGAGTTCCCTCATGACCTTGGTCAGTCTGAACCTCTGTAGGCAGACCTACGTGAGGAAACATCATTTTTTAAACACAATAAAAAGGACACCACTTTATGGGACAGGTATATTGCGGACATGCTAGTGGCGATCTAGCCATGCATGTCTGCAGCTCTATAAGCTAAAACGAGGTGACAGAATTTGCTTTAACTCCTTAGCTATAAGTTTGGCTAATGTATGCTGCAAGGGCACCGCTACTGGGTACCGAGTGGTGTAGTCGAGGACAACCAAGATGTGTTGGTGTCCTCTAGCAGACTTCAGTACCGAGCCTACGGGATCCATAGAGATTTGCTCGAACGGGACCTCGATAATCGGGAGGGGTTCCAGGGGACTACGGAAATGTGGCTGGGGCTAGTTATCTGACAGGCTAGGCAAGACTTACAATATTCTTCTACCTCTCTGAACACACTGGGCCAGTAAAACCGCTGTAGAATCCGATCCTGCGTTTTTTGCATTCCCAGATGACCCCTGAGAACATGCTGGTGAGCTAACTCTAACACGAGTTTGTGATAAGCCTGGGGCACCACCAACTGGATTCACCTTGCAGCTGGTTTACTTGATACAACATCTCTTGTAACATCTATTATTAATATGTTTTCCCAGGCTTGGGATAGGGTTAGGTCCCGATGTTGTGCAGTACCAAAATTATCCCCGGCGACATTGAGGTCGGCTAGCTCCGGACCTGGCGGCAAGTCCTCCATGTCTCCCACCATCACACTTATCAGGGTTGTCTCCCCCTTTTTTCACCAAAGTGGTGGTCACACCTACCGCTGGCTTTTCTGACTCAAGTTCCCAGGGTTCTGGTCTCCCCCTGAGCTGGGCCACTCTGCTAGGGTCATATCTGTCTCACGGTATCGATAACTTTCAATTCCGGCCATAGTGCCGGGAAACTGGGGTAATCTCTCCCAATTATTAGTTCATATGGTAATTTTGTGGCGAGGGACACCACATGAGTCCACCCACCGGCCACCCTTGGTATAGAGACCAGGGCGGTGGGATAGTCCTTTAAGTCCCCATGAATGCACACAACGCCCACCTTTCGGCCAGGCCAAAAGGCCGCAGCTCTTACCAGGGACACCAGGCTCCCTGAATCCAGCAGTGCCACCACCAGAGTGTCCCCCACTTTCACCTGGCACAGGTGGCTATTGTCTACAGTCTCAGGGGTACCTGTGGCACACAGCTTCCTGGCATACAAAGAGTAGCGGTAGCCATAGTTGGTATCCATGGGTTCACCCCGATGGGGACAGTCAGCCCTTATGTGTCCAGGCTCGTGACACCGCCAGCAAACCACCGGGGCTGGTTCTGCAAGGGATTCATCCCGGGCGGGTTTGGCTGGCACCGGCCGTCGGGTCTGGGGTGGAGATTTCCAGGGTTTGACGGGTCCCCTCCCAAAATAACCCCCTGCAGATTTCTGGTGGCCTCGTAGTGCTCCACCAGGTCAACCATCTCTAAGGCATTATCAGAAGACACCTGGCCAATCCAGTGCTGGAGAGGATAGGGCAAAGCCATCCAGAACACATCAGCCAACAGACGGTCCAGCATAGCAGTGGGAGTCAATATGTCAGGCTGCAGCCATTTCATAATATTGTGGTCTGACAGGTTCAGCCAAGTTAAATTCCCACTGGTGCACCCACTGAGCCCAGACCAATACATTCAGCCCCAGTCTGGCCAGGATCTCTTCTTTTACGGTTGGTTAGTTGGCCGCTTGATCATCGGGAAGATCAAAAAACACTTGCTGGGGCCCAGACACCAGGAACGGAGCGATGACCTAAGCCCACTGGTCTCTGGGTAACTTCTCCCTCACGGCCACCTTTTCGAACATTGCCATATAGGTCTCGATGTCGACCGAGGGGGACATCTTAGGGATTGCCGCATGAACAGCTTTCTGGGAATCATGAACATTCTGGGACTGTCACGGTGGGGAGTGGGGGAAACCGCCCACCGTACAATGTAAAATGGATAATCGGTAGCAGCTAGACTAGGCTGCCAAGAAAAGGGAGCTGGTCACCTCCTCAAGCATCCCTAAATCTGGCTCTGTTCTCCTAACTGTATGAGCCGACCATTAAGGTAGGAGGACCCATACATTGGAACCTCAGAACACTGAAATCCCTGAATATCCCTGAGGTTAGGAGACAGGGACAAGGGAAAACCAGGTTCATCTAAGACACGGATAAACCAGAGTCTCCACAGGCCTAGCAACAGAGGGAAAGCACACCCAGAGGAATGACAGACAAGTAACCAGTGGCCAGTAACAACAGTAAACCTGGTCACTTACCTGCCGCAGCTGCTGGAAGAAATCAACAAAGAACACACCAGAAGTTAACTGGAACCCAAACAGACGCACAGCAATCCAAACACCATACAGATGCAGTACGTACTGACACATAGGAACCAGCACTCCAGCAACTGCACGACCTGGCAAATGGTTCACCCCTCTGGGAAACCAACCCCCTTCTGGAGGGACAACACACACAGGGAAACGTCTTGCACACATGCAGGGACTAGAGTTGAGAGGACACCTGGATGTTTGGGTTCCACGGGGTCGGCTGAACTTCGAAAAAAAGTTATAAAATTACATCACACCCAAAAATTGCTGAATTTCACCAGAAAATGTAACTGCCAATTTTTTTTTTAATTTTTTTTTAAAATTTTTTTTTTACTGGCCTACTAGGTATAGCAGTGGTACATCGCACACAAAAATTGGTTAATTTCACCATAAAATTTTACAGACAAATTTATTTATTTTTTAACCAGCCTACTAGGTATAGCAGTGGTACTATACACCCAAAAATGTGTGAATTTCACCCGAAAATGTAAATGACAATTTATTTTATTAACCGACCTTCTAGGTATAGCAGCATTCAGAAAATTAATCTCCTCTTGCCAATAACTCTTGTGGAGCACCTAAAGGGTTAACAATGCCTTGAGGGGTGTAGTTTCTAAAATGGGGTCATTTTTTGGGTGGTTTCTATTATGTAAGCCTCACAAAGTGACTTCAAACCTGAACTGGTCCCTAAAAAAAAATGGTTTTTTGAACATTTCCAAGATTTTCTTCTAAACTTCTAAGCCTTGTAACATCCCCCAAAAATAAAATAGCATTCCCCAAATGATCCAAACATGAAGTAGACATATGAAGTAGACATATGGGGTATGTAAATTAATAACTAATTTTGGAGTTATTACTATGTATTATAGAAGTAGAGAAATTGAAAGTTAGAAATGTGCAAATTTTTCAAAAATTTGGGTAAATTGGGTATTTTTATTTTTTTTTACTAAATTTTACCAGTGTCATGAAGTACAATATGTGACGAAAAAACATTCTCAGAATGGCCTTAAGGTGAAATAAGGCTGTGTCCTGAAGGGGTTAACCGTTCTACTAGGTATAGCAGTGGTACTATACACCCAAAAATTGGTGAATTTCAACTCAAAATGTAACTGACAATTTTTTTTATATTTTTTTAACCGGCCTACTAGGTATAGCAGTGGTACTATACAACCAAAAATTGCTGAATTTCACCCGAAAATGTAAATGACAATTTTTATATATTTTTAACCAGCCTACTAGGTATAGCAGTGGTACTTTACACCCAAAAATTGCTGAATTTCACCAGAAAATGTAACTAACAAAGTAGTGAAATGATATAAAATAAAATACGTACAAATAAATTAAAAAAATTGATTTATTAGGTGGAGTTCCATATGGAGTAGGAGTTTGAGGAGGCGGTGGACGTAGAGGAGTAGGTGGAAGCGGCGGTGGAGGAAGACTAGGTAGCCTACACAGGTTTTTTGTTTTAATTTAATTTTTTTAAATTAGGGTACACTCTAAAAGAGTGTGAAATATCCAAAATACAAGAATGAGCAATTGCGCTGCAGTATAACAATGGCTGGTTAGTGCCGGTATACATTTCTATTCTGCACAAGGTACGGACAAGTCCTGAGGAATCCATGCCTGGTTCATTTTAATGAATGTGAGCTTGTTCACATTGGCTGTGGACAGGCGGCTGCGCTTGTCTGTGATGACGCCCCCTGCCATGCTAAACACACGTTCAGATAATACACTGGCTGCAGGGCAGTCCAGCACCTCCAAGGCGTAAAGGGCAAGCTCAGGCCATGTGCCCAATTTGGAGACCCAGAAGTTGAAGGGGGCAGACCCGTCATTCAGTACATGTAGGCGTGTGCACACATACTGCTCCACCATGTTGGTGAAATGCTGCCTCCTGCTAAGACGTTCCATAGCAGCTGGTGGTGCTGGTTGTTGTGGCGTGATGACAAAGCTTTTCCAAATTTCGGCCATGCTGACCCTGCCTTCTGAGGTGCTGGCGGTGCCCCAGCTGCATTGGCGACCTCTTCCTCGTCCTCTGCCTTCGCCTTGTGCTTCCACTGTGCCCCCGCTGTCAGGTGGGAATGCCACCAGCAGCACGTCTACCAGCGTGCGCTAGTACTCGCGCATCTTATGATCACACTCCAGTGACGGAATTAGGATGGTACTTTGTCCTTGTAAGGGGATCCAGCAGCGTGGCCACCCAGTAATCAGCGCAAGTTAGAATGTGGGCAAGTTGGCAGTCGTTGCGGAGACACTGCAGCATGTAATCGCTCATGTGTGCCAGGCTGCCCAGAGGCAACGAAAAGCTGTCCTCTGTAGGAGGTGTATCCTCTGTGTCCTCTGTATCCCCCCATCCATGCACCAGTGATGGCCATGATTTGGTCTGGGTGCCACCCTGCTGTGAACATGGTTCCTCCTCCTCCATCTCCTCCTCCTCATCCTCCAGAACTGTGCCCTGGTTGGAAAATTGTATACCCTGGGTGTGTGGGTGCAGGAACCCACCCTCTGAGCCACTTGGGAATGACTGGCCGGAAACCCTACGAAATGATCCCTCTTCCTCCTCCTGTTCCACATCATCTTCCATCATCGCCAGGAACGTTTTTTTTCAAGGAGGCATAGAAGTGGGATAGTAATGCTGAGAATGGCGTTATCGGCACTGGCCATGTTGGTGGAGTACTCAAAACAGGGCAAAAAGGAACACAGGTCTCGCATGGAGGCCCAGTCATTCGTGGTGAAGTGGTGCTGTTCCGACGAGCGATTCACCCGTGCGTGCTGCAGCTTAAACTCCACTATCACCTGCTGCTCGCACAGTCTGGCCAGCATGTGCAAGGTGGAGTTCCTTGCGGGCACATCACATATGAGGCGATGAGTGGGTAGGCCGAAGTTACGCTGCAGCGCTGACAGGCGAGCAGCAGAAGGGTAAGAACGCCAAAAGCGCGCACAGACGGCCCACACTTTATGCAGCAGCTCTGACATATCAGGGTAATTTTTAAGGAATCTCTGCACCACCAAATTCAGCACATGCATCAGCTCTGGGACTAGCCAGTTTGAATCAAACCGGCTAGTCCCAGAGCTGCTACGAGATTTCGCCCATTATCGCACACCACCAGGCCAGGCTTGAGGCTGACTGGCACAAACCACTTATCGGTCTATTGTTCAAGGCCCATCCAAAGTTCCTGCACGGTGTGGGGTTTGTCCCCCAAACAGATAAGTTTTAAAACTGCCTGCTTTTGTTTACCCTTGGCTGTGCTGAAGTTGGTGGTGAAGGTGTTATGCTGACCGGATGAGTAGCTGGTAGAGGATGAGGAAGCAGAGTAGGAGGAGGAAGCAACAGGAGGCAAACTGAAGCGCCCTGCAATCCTTGGTAGTGGAAGGACATGCGCCAAACTGCTATCCACCTCAGGCCCAGCCACCACTGCATTTACCCAGTGTCCTGTTATGGAGATATACTGGCATTGCGCAGTTCACACCTGATTTTGTCCCCTACTTGGTTGTGAAGGGAAGGGATGGCTTGCCTGGAAAAGTAGTGGCAGCTGGGCATGACGTACTGTGGGATAGCCGCCGCCATAAGGTCTTTAAAACTATCCGTCTCCACCAGACAGGATGACAGCATTTGAAAGGCCAGTAATTTAGAAATGCTAGGGCTAGGGATCGCGGGTGGGTAGGGGGGTTCTTCCTCTTCGTCTCCACCGTTTGGGAGATGGAGAGCTGAACGCTTCCGTGGGACATTGTGGAGATGCTTGGTGACCCAGGTGTTGGTGTTGCTGGCAGATCCTCTGTTTGCGAGTTGGCACTGTCACTCCAGAGGTGGATGAAGAGGCCAAGACTGCAGCACAAGAGGAAGCAGGAGGAGCCAGAGACCTTTCTTGGTTTTTGAGGTGTCTACTACACTGCAGCTCGTGCTTTGCACTTAAATGCCTGGTCATGCAGGTTGTGCTCAGGTTGAGAACGTTTATGCCTCGCTTCAGGCTCTGATTGTACAGCGTGCAAACCACTCATGTCTTGTCGTCTTGTCGTCAGTAGTTGGGCATCGGTGCACTCAATCTCTTCCACTTCTGGGGCAGGGCTAGGTGGATGGCCCTGGGAAACCCTGCTAACAGAGTCATCAAAAAGCAGAAGAGACTGCTGCATGACTTGGGGCTCAGACTGCTTATCTGATTTCCAAGGGAATGAGGTGAAAGACTGATGGACATCGGCTGCAGGTGCCAACTGTGGTCTTTCAGCAGGAGACTGGGTGGGAGACAATGTGAATGAACTGGATCCACTGTCAGCAACGCAATCTACTATCGCCTGTACTTGTTCAGACCTCACCATTCGTAGAGCCGCATTAGGCCTGACCAAATACTGCTGGAGGTTCTGTTGCCTACTCGCACCTGAGGAAGGGTTTTCACTTGTGCGTGTAGCTGGCACAGATCGACCACGTCCTCCCCCTGCAACAGGAGCTCCACCAGCAGCACCACGACCTGGCCACGTCCCTTATTTGACGCTCTGCTCATTTTTCTCGAATTTCGGATCTTGCCCTAAATGGGTGTTTAATTAATAGTTGAATAGAACGACAGTATGTACAGGGTGTATCTCACACGCCCTGAACCACACTATGCCTTAAAGAGGACCTTTCTCCTATTATGACAATGTGAACTAAGTTTACAGACATGGAGAGTGGCACCTGGGGATCTCACTGCACTTACTATTATCTCTGGGCGCCGCTCCGTTCTCCTGCTATGCCCTCCGGTATCTCCGGTCACAAAGTTATGGTAGGCGGAGTCTGCCCTTGTTCTGCTGTAGCGCTGGCTAATCGCATTGCAGAGCAAATAACCTCCCAGGCTGTGAGCTCTGCGCTGCGATTGGCCAGCGCTACAGCAGAACAAGGGCAGACTCCGCCAACCATAACTTAGTGACTGAAATCTCCGCCTACTATAACTTAGTGACCGGAGATACCGGAGGGCATAGCAGGAGAACGGAGCGGCGCCCAGGGATAATAGTAAGTGCAGTGAGATCCCCGGGCGCCGCTCTATATGTCTGTATACTCAGTTTACATTGTCATAATCGGTGAAAGGTCCTCTTTAATTAAATTTGTTTGCCCAAAATGGCTGTATGTCAAATACCTGAATCAAACCCCTGTATATAAAAGGGTGCATCTCACACGGCCTGACCCACTGTAGGCCTCAATTAAAGATTTATTTGCCCCAAATTGCTGTATTTAAAATGCCTGAATCAAACACCTGTATTTAAAGGGTGTATCTCACACGGCCTGACCCACTGTAGGCCTCAATTAAATATTTCTTTGCCCAAAATGGCTGTATTTCAAATGCCTGAATCAAACCTCTGTATTTAAAGGGTGCATCTCACACGGCCTGACCCACTGTAGGCCTCAATTAAAGATTTGTTTGCCTAAAATGGCTGTATTTCAAATGCCCGAAGTCAAACCCTTGTATTTAAAGGGTGTATCTCACACGGCCTGGCCCACTGTAGGCCTCAATTAAAGATTTCTTTGCCCAAAATGGCTGTATTTCAAATGCCTGAATCAAACCTCTGTATGTAAAGGGTGTATCTCACATGGCTTGAACCAGACTAGGCCTCAATTAATGATTTGTTTGCTCAAAATGGCTGTATTTCAAATGCCTGAATCAAACCCTTGTATGTAAAGGGTGTATCTCACACGTCCTGAACCACTGTAGGCCTGAATTAAATATTGGTTCACCAAATGGCTGTATTTCAAATCTCTGAATCTAATCCAAATGTATTAAGGGTGTATCTCACAATGATATATGCAGTAAAGGCTGCCAAATAAACTTTTTTTGCCCAAACGGGTGTTTGTTTAATAACTCAATATGGCAGCAGTATATAACCCAGGAATTTCAAACGTTCGTATGCTGCAATGCCTGAAATATTGTGTATTTTGCCCCAAAAAGGGTGTTTTATTAATGAAAGAATATACGCTCTGTATATACAGGGTGCATCTCACACGGCCTGACCCATAGTAGGCCTGAATTAAAGATTGCTGCACCAAATGGCGGTATTTTAAATCTCTGAATATAACCCAAATGTATTCAGGGTGTATCTCATAATGACATATGCAGCAAAGGCTGCCAAATAAACTTTTTCTGCCCAAATGGGTGTTTGTTTAACAACAGCAGTATATAATCCTGTAATTTAACATGTGCTGATGCTGCAAGGCCTGAAAATAGTGTTTTTTGGCAAAAAAGTGTTTTTAAAAACGACAGAAAATTATGGTTGTATTTCTAGCTTAAATTGCACACTGACTAATCCAGATGTTGTATATTGCCAAAAAAGTGTTTTTTGGTAACAGAATATGAAAGCTGTATAAATTAAACTTGAATTTAACACTTGCAGATCAGGAAAATTGTGTTTTTGGCAAAAAAGTGTGTTTTTAAAACCCCAGATAATGATGGCTGTATTTCTAGCTTAAATTGCACACTGACTAATCCAGATGTTGTATATTGCCCAAAAAATTTGAATTTTCAATGTCCCAAAAGCTCAGATGCAGTGCTGGTGCACTGAGCCTGCATAAAATGGCCACCGCCGCCGCACACCTAACTGACTTATTAAAGTTATTCTTTTTCGGTCAATGGGCTCAGGGAAGGGAAAAAAAATTGTGCCCTACACCCACAAAACGCAATGTATTGCGTTGAGTTAGATTCAGAGTTTGAGCAAAGACTCTCTCCTATTCTGTCCCTGAAATCACCAGCAGCATCCTCTCCCTACACTAAGCACAGCAGAGTGACGTGCAGCGCTACATGACTCCAGCTTATATAGAGGCTGGGTCACATGCTGCACTGGCCAATCACAGCCATGCCATTAGTAGGCATGACTGTGATGGCTTCTAAGGTCAGACAGTTAATCGCTTGTTGATTGGCTGCTCTGCAGCCTTTCAAAAAGCTCCAAGAAAGCGCCGAACACCGAACCCAAAAATCCTAAAGTTCGGTACCCTAGCAGGGACAAACACCAACAACATCCCAGACATGTAGCAACAAATAAGACGTACAAAAAAAACCTGAACATAAACCCACACCACACATACAACAAGTGAGGGTAAAGGTACATGGAGGGTACATAAGGAAGACAATTTATTTTTCATAAGGTGGCCCTCAAGGACTGGGCAGAAACACTCAGGCAAGTAGCAAAGCTCCAACACCAAGCAAGGTGTATATATCAAGCCTGCCACCACACCCAGGAAACACCTTAATCCCCACTAGCAAGAAGAATAACCCCTTGCTCACCAAACAGCAGGGAGGCAAACCTTAAAAAGGGGAAGTGCACATGCATATTGCCAACAACACGTTGCCACGGGCAACCAGTCTGCATGGCAACCACGTCACGGTCAAACACCAATATGACCGTGACAGGGATGCTCCGGCCGCTTGCAACGCCATGACATGTTGTAATAGCAGCTGGTTAGTTTTCTGCTGCAGCTTGTTAGCCTCCCGCTGCTGCAAGTTAGCCTCCACGAGGGCTTTCACGACCGCCTCCATTTTGTCAGGGTACACAGGTCGTAACCTTGTCGGCTTAATGTAGGACATGCACTTGTGCCCGGGAAAAGCAAAAAAACAACTTTATGGCCTTCTGGCCTAACTTACTGCGTTTGCCTGAATCTGATACCAATTGTGGAATTTTGCTCTGGTAGACAGGCTAGTGGACGCAGTGTAGAGGCAAATAACAAAGTCTTTAACTTAAACAGTTCGGAGTTTATTCACACATAAGGAAAAAACAAAAAGAACAAACACCAAGACTGTGAACGGTAAGAACAAAATCTTCACCTGGTTAGCAGTTTTCCATTCGCAGTCTACATCAGGCTTTAGGGGCCTGTTTTCTGGCATGCGGCTCTCAGCCCTGTAGCATGGCACAAATTCACAGGTCCCAAAATACAGAGACTCCCATACTTTTCTGTCAGATGGAGTAAATACCACACCCAGCTGAGACTGCTGGGCGGGTTTGATTTAGGCCAGTAAAGAGCCAGCCTGGAACGTGGGGAGAAGCCACCCTCCCAGCACTTTGGCTACTTTCAGTAAGATCCTGCCCGGATCGGCTTTACAGCCATACTAACAACAAAACAGTGTCAGTCAGCACTAGCTGCCCTAACACTTAAAACTACCGGCTCTTACCTCACCGAGGCCAGGAATCTCGGTGACACATACCTTCCATCAATGACGGCCACTTGTGCCTTCCTACAGGATGCAAACACTTCTCTTATTTCTACTGGGCTTGTATATGTGAAGTGCTACAGCCGTGGCGTGTGTTCAGCACCCCTGAATCCGCCGTAACGGATCTGCAGAGCCGTCGGACAGAATACTTCAAACAAACAGTCATTATCCCCAGCTGTTAGTTTATATCCGGCTTAGTAATAGGTATAATATCTCTTGCCGATGATGTTTTTGTCCGTGCATTCAGATTGTATTCCTGCTTGCTCTGTCCTTGTTCAGTTGGCGTGCATGTGTGGTGTAGCTCTTACCACGCTAAAACCACCGGAGGCTCGATATATAGGTATTAGTTATGCATAGACGGTACAGATTGTACAAAATAATATCCTGCAGCTTATCCTCTCACACCAGACGCGTTTCGGAAAACAGTTTCTTCCTCAGTGGCTTTAAATGATTATCCGACTCACTCGCAAGCGGCGTCCCACACGGCGTCGGTTGCCTAGCAACTCTACGGCTGGAGAGAGGGAGCAGCGCGGCGCGATCACTGGAGATTGTCCCAGCGCAGCCCCAGTAGCAGCCCGACGCGGAGGACCACGTGACCGCCAACGCACGTGACACATGCAGAGGACCCATGGAGACATACAGGAATCAATACGCCGGTTTCATAGTGCCACTCACAGAGGAGAAAGAGCAGGACGCCGGCATGTCATCAAGGCAGAGTCGCAAAGATACATCCGCAGCATTACCAGGTGGGAAAACAAGAGCTGAAGCACAGAAAGAACATAAAGAGCAGGGGTCAAGGAGAGGAGGTAGGACAAACACAAAATCTGATAATAAAACTGAAAAGGGGAAAAGAAATAGTAACCAGGGGATGGAGGAGGAAAAAGTATACGAACTAGAAGGCAGTACCCTGGATCAAAAGGAGGAGGGGGAAGGTGCAAAAAGACGCTATGCAGGTAAACTAAGCCCTGAAGGTAACCTAGATAAAAAAAGGGCATGTAGCATAATAGCAGGAATGCAGGAGTGAAGGGGTACAAAGCACACCGCAGGAGGATACCAATAATAAGGTGTACTATAACAATCTTATAGACAAATGATACTATTTACAGTCGCGTGGGGGGCGCAAAATGTTTTCTTCTTCCTAGGGGGGGGGGGGGGGGCATGACAGAAAATAATTGAGAAGCACTAGTGTAGGGAAAGGTTGCTGTGTGGAGCAGGGACAGACTGTTGTGACACAAATCACTAGCTAATAGGTCTACAAAAGTCCTTTTAAGGACTGGTATAGGTGTGCTATAGATTGGTGTGCAGTATATAGGGGTATAATGCACTTAGAATATAATTTCTAACATAGAAAGCATATTATAGTGCATTTGTATTGTGTAGCATTGTGACTGGTGAGCGGTTCTACAGTGATGACAACTACAAAGAGTGACAACTGTTTGGCTGCTTTCCCTCTGATACACACAGTGACAAACTGTACTGGAAAAAAGTATTATAACTGGTGTGATATACCAGTGGCCCCCAAAAATGACAGATTGAGGCGGTTTGTTATTTAATAATATACTTTCATAATAGTGTATTTGGGTACTGCAGAATTTTTGCCTATTTTGTTGCGTTCCCTCTGCCACACACAGTGACAAACAGTACTGGAAAAAAATTATTATAACTGGTGTGATATACCAATGGCCCCCCCAAAACGACAGATCGAAGCGGGGTGTTATATACCAATATACTTTCATAATATTGTATTTGAGTACTGCAGAATTTTTTTGCTGTTTTGCTGCGTTCTCTCTGCTACACACAGTGACAAACGGTACTGGAAAAAATAAGTATTATAACTGGTGCGATATACCAGTGGCCCCCCAAAATGACAGATTGAGGCGGGTTGTTATATACCAATATACTTTCATAATAGTGAATTTAGGTACTGCAAAATTTTTGCCCGTTTTGCTGCTTTCCCTCAGCTACACACAGTGACAAACGGTACTGGAAAAAAAGTATTAAAACTGGTGTGATATACCAGTCGCCCAACAAAACGACAGAATAAAGGGGAGTGTTATACACCAATATACTTTCATAATAGTGTATTTGGGTACTGCATAATTTTTTGGCTGTTTTGCTGCATTCTGTCTGCTACACACAGTGACAAACGGTACTGGAAAAAAAAAGGTATTGTAACTGGTGTGATATACCAGTGGGCCCCCAAAACGACAGATCGAAGCGAGGTGTTATATACTAATATACTATAATAGTGTATTTGGATACTGCAGAATTTTTTGGCTGTTTTGCTGCATTCCCTCTGCTACACACAGTGACAAACGGCACTGGAAAAAAAAAGTATTATAACTGTTGTGATATACCAGTGGCCCCCCAAAACGACAGGTTGAGGCGGGGTGTTATAAAACAATATACATTCATAAGAGTGTATTTGGGTACTGCAGAATTTTTGCCTGTTTTGCTGCAGTCCCTCTGCTACACACAGTTACAAATGGTACTGGAAAAAAAGTATAACGGGTTTGATATACCAGTTGCCCCACAAAACGACAGATTGAAGTGGGGTGTTATATACCAACATACTTTCATAATAGTGTATTTGGGTACTGTAGAATTTTTGGGCTGTTTTGCTACATTTCCTCTGCTACACACAGTGACAAACGGTACTGTCACCGCCAGATCTCTGAGAAGTTCTGACAGACGTTCTTCAGTACCTCCTGCATGATGTTCTTTTGTTTTGGTTTTGCTTTGACATCTCACTTTGACATCTCTTCTCCCTCTCCCAGCTGTCATCTGTTATCAGTGATTGCCTCCCTTTATATCCCCTCCCATATTGCCTCACTTTGTGGTTTATACTACTTCCTGGATTGTGCTCACTGCTAGAAGTTTGTTACTGCTAGTTTCTGAGATAAGTCTATCCCTTTATTTGTGTTTTCCTGTTGGCTTGATTCTAGGTGACCCTGACTCCCTCCGTATAAAGTGCAGGGAGCCGGTGGTCATGTCCCCTCACTATTATAGGGTTTTCAGGTGTCACTCAGTCTAGGTACGTGGACATGCAACTTTCTACCACAGAGATCTTTGCATAGGCTGAGCAGTCAGGGAGAGCTATAGGGCTTCAATAGGGCTAACCCTTTTGTTCCTTAGTTTGGGATCAAGTCAGTCAGATCTTTATTTGTTACTTCTTGTTTTCTGCAACACCATCCTTGACATTATAAACCGTCAAAACCGTTTTAAGCATGGATCCGCTTTCAGCCTTGACGGACAGCATGCAGGCTCTTTCACTGGAGGTCGCAGAGCTCCGTAAAACTGTGTCTCAGTTTCAGGCGACCGGTTCTGCTTGCATTCATGGAGATTGTTCTGAGCCTAAAATCTCGCTTCCGGATACCTTCTCTGGGGGTAGTGAGAATTTTGTTTGTTTTAGAGAGGCTTGCAAACTCCATTTTCGCCTACTTTCCCATTCCTCTGGTGATGAGGAGCAGAGGGTGTGGATCATCATATCACTGCTCAGGGATAACGCTCAGTCTTGGGCTTTTTCGCTGCCGGTGGGGGCACGGCCCCTCCGATCAGTGGATGAAATTTTTGTAGCACTGGGTCAGATATATGATGATCCGGATCGTATTGCTCTGGCTGAATCTGAACTGCGTCTTTTATGCCAGGGTAAACAGTCCGCAGAGATATACTGTTCAGAATTTCGGAGATAGGCAGCTGATACTGGTTGGAATGATGCTGCACTCCGAAGTCAATTTTGCCAAGGGCTTTCAGAGGGATTGAAAGATGCATTTGCCTTTCATGAGAGACCTACCTCCTTGGAGTCTGCCATGTCTCGGGCTGTTCGTATTGACAGGCGTCTTAGAGAGAGAGGCGAGATCACTCCTTCCTGTCATACTCAGTCCAAGGACAGTGGGACGGTTTCATTCAGTGCTCAAGGGTCTCAGTCTCTCTCAATCCCCTCTGAGCAGGAACCCATGCAGCTGGGTTTGCTTGCCTCTAACAACAGAGGATTAAGCTCTCAGAGGAGGGTTTGTTTCTGTTGTGGAGGTATAAATCATTTGGCAAATGTTTGTCCCTCTAGGAGATTCAGGGAGTTTTTTGAGAGTAATAAAGAAACAAAAAGAAAAAAAAAGTCCTCTAAAAACGTTCCATCTGTTACAATTGGCAAGGTTGATGCGGAAATTGAAGGTTTTCTGTTTGCTTGTAGTTCCTGTTTTGTCCTACCTGCCAGGGTGGCGCTAGGGAGCAAGAACATTGTTTGAGATTTTTGGACACATGGTTTCCAGGTATGCACTTTGGCAAAGGACATACGTGTTTTTGCTATTGATTCTGCTCCACTTTCTCAAAAATCGTTAAAGGGCATAGTTCACAATATCCGTTTGACTGTGGGTGATGCTCATGTTGAGGATTTGTCATGTTTCGTCCTAAGCGGGTTACCTACTCCTCTAGTGTTGGGGCTACCCTGGCTCACTAAACATAACCCCACCATTGATTGGCAAGCGAGGCAAATAAATGGTTGGAGTGACTTTTGCAGAGAAAATTGCCTCTCGACATCTCTTTCAGAGGTTTCTACTAAGACTCTACCATCTTTTCTCTCTGAATTTTCTTATGTGTTTTCTGAGAGTGGTGTTCAGGAGCTGCCCCCTCACCGGGAGTACGATTGCCCTATTAATCTCATCCCAGGCGCCAAGCTGCCTAAATCTCGTTTATACAATCTCTCCCAACCTGAAAGGGTCGCTATGCATACTTATATCTCTGAGAGCCTGAGAAAGGGACATATACGACCCTCAAAGTCACCTGTTGCCGCAGTTTTGTTTGTTTTTTGTTAAGAAAAAAGATGGTTCTTTAAGACTATGTTTAGATTTCAGGGAGCTGAACAGTATCACAATTCGTGACCCTTATCCGCTTCATCTGATCCCGGACCTGTTTAACCAGATTGTTGGGGCTAAAGTTTTTTCCAAGTTGGATTTAAGAGGGGCATACAACCTGGTCAGGGTCAGAGAAGGGGACGAATGGATGACGGCCTTCAATACCACTGAGGGCCATTTTGAGAATTTGGTTATGCCTTTTGGTTTGATGAATGCTCCAGCCATCTTCCAACATTTTGTGAACAGCTTTTTTTAATCATTTAATGGGGAAATTTGTACTAGTGTATTTAGATGACATTTAGATTTTTTCTCCCGATTTCAAAACTCATAGGGACCACCTATGTCAGGTCTTGCTCCTTCTACGGGAGAATAAATTGTACGCTAAACTGGAAAAATGTGTGTTTGCGGTTCCAGAAATTAAATTTCTGGGTTTTCTCCTCTCCGCTTCTGGTTTTCGCATGGACCCCGAGAAGGTCCGCACTGTGCTTGAGTGGGAGCTTCCTGAGAATCAGAAGGCGCTGATGCACTTTTTGGATTTTGCCAATTATTACAGGAAGTTCATTTTGAATTATTCCTCTGTTGTTAAGCCACTCACTGATATGACTAGAAAGGGGGTAGATTTTTCCTCCTGGTCGGTAGAGGCGCGCAAGGTCTTTTCCAATATCAAAAAGAGTTTTGCTTCCACTCCCATCTTGGTACAACCTGATGTCTTTCTGCCCTTCATTGTTGAGGTGGACGCTTCTGAGGTGGGTGTGGGTGCGGTCTTGTCTCAGGGTTCCTCTCCTGCCAAATGGCGTCCGTGTGCCTTTTTCTCGAAGAAACTCTCCTCCGTAGAGAGAAATTACAATGTGGGAGATAGGGAGTTGTTGGCCATCAAGTTAACTTTTGAGGAATGGCGCCATTGGTTAGAGGGAGCCAGACACCCCATTACTGTGTTTATAGACCATAAGAATCTGGCCTACTTGGAATCGGCCAAGCGTCTGAACCCGAGACAGGCCAGTTCTTTTCAAGGTTTAAATTTTGTTGTCACGTTCCGCCCTGGGGTTAAGAATGTGAAGGCGGATGCCCTGTCACGTTGTTTTCTGGAGGGGGGACTTTGAAGACCCGGGTCCCATTTTGGCTGAAAGGGTGGTGGTCTCTGCTCTTTATCCTGAATTGGAGGCAGAGGTTCAGGCAGCCCAGGCAGAGGCTCCTGATCTTTGTCTTCCTGGGAGGTTGTTTGTGCCTCTCGCTTTACGACACAAGGTTTTTAAGGAGCACCACGATACTGTCCTTGCTTGGCACCCGGGGGGTAGAGCCACAGTGGATCTCATTGCTCGGAGATTCTGGTGGCCGTCGCTTCGTAATTCAGTCGAGGGTTTTGTGGCAGCCTGCGAGACCTGCGCTCGTGCCAAAGTCCCTCATTCACGGCCATCAGGTCCTCTCCTCCTGTTATCCGTTCCTTCCCGCCCTTGGACACATCTGTCCATGGACTTCATTACAGACCTGCCTCATTCCTCGGGGAAGACTGCGATTCTGGTGGTGGTGGACCGTTTTAGCAAAATGGCGCATTTTATTCCTTTTCCTGGGTTGCCCAATGCAAAAACGCTGGCGCAGGCATTTATTGATCACATTGTCAAATGGCATGGTATTCCTTCAGACATAGTCTCTGATAGGGACACGCAGTTTGTTTCCAGATTCTGGAAGGCTTTGTTCTCGCTTGGGGGTTTGGTTGCCATTCTCTTCTGCTTTCCACCCACAGTCGAATGGCCAGACGGAGCGCATCAATTAGAATCTGGAGACATATCTTCACTGTTTTGTGGCAGAGAATCAGGAGGATTGGTGTTCCTTTTTGTCCCTTGCTGAGTTTTCTTTAAATAACCGTCGTCAGGAGTCCTCTGATAAGTCACCATTTTTTGGTGCATATGGGTTTCATCCGCAGTTTGGGACATTTTTTGGAGAGGGGTCTTCTGGTTTACCTGATGAGGAGAGATTCTCCTCGTCTTTTTCATCTATTTGGCAAAAGATTCAGGATAATCTAAAGAGCATGAGTGAGAGATATAAGCGTGTGGCGGATAAGAGACGTGTGCCTGGTCCGGACCTGAATGTTGGTAATCTGCTGTGGTTGTCTACTAAGAATATCAAATTGAAGATTCCCTCCTGGAAGTTGGGTCCTAAGTTTATTGGGCCTTACAAAATCTTGTCCGTCATAAATCCCATTGCCTACCGTTTTGATCTTCCTCAGACTTGGAAGATCCATAATGTTTTTCACAAGTCCCTATTAAAACCTTATGTCCAACCCACTGTACCCTCTTCTTTGCCCCTGCCTTCGATTGTGGTTGATGGTAATCTTGAATTTCAGGTCTCTAGGATTGTGGACTCTCGTATTATCCGCGGTTCTCTTCAGTACCTCGTTCATTGGGAGGGTTACGGTCCTGAGGAGAGGATGTGGGTTACAGTGGCGGACATTAAGGCCACTCATCTTATCAGGGCGTTCCATAGGTCCCATCCTTGAAGGTGGGCTCTGAGTGTCCGGAGTCCACTCGTAGAGGGAGGGATACTGTCACCGCCAGGTCTCTGAGAAGTTCTGACAGACGTTCTTCAGTACCCCCTGCATGATGTTCTATTGTTTTGGTTTTGCTTTGACATCTCTTCTCCCTCTCCCAGCTGCCATCTATTAGCAGTGATTGCCTCCCTTTATATCCCCTCCCATACTGCCTCACTTTGCGGTTTATACTACTTCCTGGATTGTTCTCACTGCTAGAAGTTTGCTACTGCTGGTTTCTGAGATAAGTCTATCCCTTTATTTGTGTTTTCCTGTTGGCTTGATTCTAGGTGACCCTGACTCCCTCCGTATTAAGTGCAGGGAGCCGGTGGTCATGTCCCCTCACTATTATAGGGTTTTCAGGTGTCACTCAGTCTAGGTACGTGGACATGCAACTTTCTATCACAGAGATCTTTGCATGGGCTGAGCAGTCAGGGAGAGCTATAGGGCTTTAATAGGGCTCACCCTTTTGTTCCTTAGTTTGGGATCAAGTCAGTCAGATCTTTATGTGTTACTTCTTGTTTTCTGCAACACCATCCGTGACAGGTACTGGAAAAAAAATTATTATAAGTGGTGTGATATACCAGTGGCCCCCCAAAACGACAGATTGAGGCGGGGTGTTATATAAAAATATACTTTCATAATAGTGTATTTGGGTACTGTAGAATTTTTGCCTGTTTTGCTGTGTTCCCTCTGCTACACACAGTTAGGCCCCTTTCACACGAGCGAGTATTCCGCGCGGGTGCGATGCGCGAGTTGAACGCATTGCACCCGCACTGAATCCTGACCCATTCATTTCTATGGGGCTGTTCACATGAGCGGTGATTTTCACGCATCACTTATGCGCTGCGTGAAAATCGCAGCATGCTCCTCTTTGTGCGTTGCGGTGCGATAATCAACGCAACGCAGGCCCCATAGAAGTGAATGGGGTTGCGTGAAAATCGCAAGCATCCGCAAGCAAGTGCGGATGCGGTGCGATTTTCACGCATGGTTGCTAGGTGACAGTCTATTCACTGTATTATTTTCCCTTATAACATGGTTATAAGGGAAAATAATAGCATTCTGACTACAGAATGCATAGTATAATAGTGCTGGAAGGGTTAAAAAAATAAAAAAGTTAACTCACCTTATCCTCTTGTTCGCGTAGTTCGTTCCCGGTCTGTAGTTTGCTAGCTGTGGGCTTGGGCTAAAGGACCTTTGATGACGTCAGATCACATGCTCCATCACCACGGTGATGGACCATGGGATTGGAGCATGTGATCTGACGTCATCAAAGGTCCTTTAGCCCAAGCCCACAGCTAGCAAACTACAGACCGGGAACGAACTACGCGAACAAGACGATAAGGTGAGTTAACTTTTTTATTTTTTTAACCCTTCCAGCACTCTTATACTATGTATTCTGTAGTCAGAATGTTAGTATTTTCCCTTATAACCATGTTATAAGGGAAAATAATACAATCTTCGGAACATCAATCCCAAGCCCGAACTTCTGTGAAGAAGTTCGGGTTTGGGTACCAAACATGCGCGATTTTTCTCACGCGAGTGCAAAACGTGACAATGTTTTGCACTCGCGCGGAAAAATTGCGCATTTTCCCGCAACGCACCCGGCTCTTATCCGGGCATAAAACATGACGCCCGTGTGAAAGAGGCCTTACAGACGGTACTGGAAAAAAAGTATAACTGGTGTGATATACCAGTCTTTCCACAAAACGACAGATTGAAGTGGGGTGTTATATAACAACATACTTTCATAATAGTGTATTTGGGTACTGCAGAATTTTTGAGCTGTTTTGCTACATTCCCTCTGCTACATACAGTGACAAACGGTACTGGAAATTTCTTTTTTATAACAATTGTGATATACCAGTGGCACCCCCAAAAAAGATTGAGTTGGGGTGTTATATAACAATATACTTTCATCAAAGTGTATTTGGATACTGCTGAATTTTTGCCTGTTTTGCTGCATTCCCTCTGCTACACACAGTGACAAACGGTACTGTAAAAAAAAAAAAAAAAAAAAAAAAAAAAAAGTGATATACCAGTCGCCCCACAAAATGACAGATTGAAGCTGGGTGTTATATAGCAATATACTTTCATAATAGTGTATTTGAGTACTGCTGAAGTTTTTGGCTGTTTTGCTGCATTCACTCTGCTACACACAGTGACAAACAGTACTGGAAAAAAAAAAGTATTATAACTGGTGTGATATACCAGTGGCCCCCCCAAAACGACAGATTGAAGCGGGAAGTTATATAACAATATAGTTTCATAATAGTGTATTTGGGTACTGCTGAATGTTTTACTGTTTTTCTGCAGTTCCCTCTGCTACACACAGTGACAAACGGTACTGAAAAAAGTATAATAGCTGGTGGGATATAGCAGTGGCCCCCCAAAACGACAGATTTAAGCAGAGTGTTATATAACAATATACTTTCATAATAGTGTATTTGAGTACTGCTGAATTTTTGCCTGTTTTGCTGCATTCCCTCTGCTACACACAGTGACAAACGGTACTGGAAAAAAGTATTATAACTGGTGTGATATACCAGTCGCCCCACAAAACGACAGAATGAAGCGGGGTGTTATATACTAATATACTTTAAATATAGTGTATTTGGGTACTGCAGAATTTATTTGCTGTTTTGCTGCATTCTATCTGCTACACACAGTGACAAACGGTACTAAAAGAAAGTATTATAATTGGTGTGATATACCAGTGGCTCCTCCAAAACCACAGATTGAAACGGGTTGTTATATACCAATATACTTTAATAATAGTGTATTTGGGTACTGCAGAATTTTTGCCAGTTTTGCTGCGTTCCCTCTGCTACACATAGTGACAAACGGTACTGAAAAAAAAAAAGTATTATAACTGGTGTGATATACCAGTGGCCCCCCAAAACAACAGATTGAGGTGGGGTGTTATATACTAATATACTTTTATAATAGTGTATTTGGGTACTGCAGAATTTTTGGCTGTTTTGCTGCGTTCCCTCTGCTACACAAAGTGACAAGCGGTACAGGAAAATAAGTATTGTAACTAGTGTGATATACCAGTCACCCCACAAAACGACAGATTGAAGCCAATTGTTATATACCAATATACTTTCATAATAGTGAATTTGGGTACAGCAGAAGTTTTTGCTGCATTCTCTCTGCTACACACAATGACAAACGGTACTGGAAAAAAAAGTATTATAACTGGTGTGATATACCAGTTGCCCCACAAAACGACAGAATGAAGCGGGGTGTATAACAATATGCTTTCAAAATAATGTATTTGGGTACTGCAAAATTTTTGCCAGTTTTGCTGCGTTCCCTCTGCTACACACAGTGACAAACGGTATTGTAAAAAAATTATTATAACTTGTGATATACCAGTGTCATCCCAAAATGACAGATTGAAAAGGGGTGTTATATACTAATATACTATCATAATAGTGTATTTGGATACTGCAAACATTTTTAGCATTTTTCCTCCAAATTATATCTTTATCCACCCCTGTAGGCATTTTAGCCCAAACAGTAGCCCCAGCTATCAGCTTACCAAACCTCATGAGATGCACGCTCCAACGTGTCATGCACCTCTTAAACATTGTATTGCCTTCCAGGACCCTCCATTAACCGGCCACAGACGAACACAGGAGACACCTCACCTGTGGATGTCCCGCCACACTCTCACAGCTGTCTCAAGACCATCCTGTAACCCAGAGGCCCACAAATCCATACCCACATCGAGATGCACACCATCGGCCTTCAGGAATTGAGTCGAAGCAGCCTCCAATTCCCTATGGCGCACACCAAAAATCCGCCCTGACGCCGGACAAAACGACCCACCTCCTTATTGAGCTTCGCCCAAGCCTTATTAATCTTCTCCACTGACCTCGCAAACTGTTACGACCGTCTAGCGACCACTTCAGACGAAACTACCATCAAATCAGGAAACTCTCCCAACAACCGTAACAGATCCAGTTTGATGTCGCATATCACATCCCTTGAGCGACGAACACTTAAATTGTTCCCCCCGACATGCAAAACTAAAATGTCGGGAGGCCTATCCAACAAAGCAAAAGCATGAAATTCCGGCAACACTCGACACCACAGAAGCCCCTCACACCAATCCACCGCACTTGCAACTCCTCCTGTCGAAAAAACCCAATTGCCTTCCATTCCTCATCTCTCAGCGCTCCCCAGTGAACGTACGAATGACCCAGAATCCACGCCAAGCACGAAGATGACCCTAAAAAACAAACACAATGAGACTTGGTCCAAACATGACAACAAAAAACCCACCACTACAACATATGAGGGGCGAATATATCCCCAAAAGCAATCCGATTCCCACCGACCGATCCGCTTAATAACCACACCACTTAGCCCCCATCTGGCCGCCTCAGTCGCCGCTCCTATCCTGAAGGAATGAGACACAAACTCCATGGCCGGATAACCAGCAGCCTCCAGATCGCCTCACCGCCTCAATATCGCCATAAACTGAAAACGGGACAATTGATGCACTAAAGAGAAAAAAGAGACGGAGTGGCACTGCAGTTGAATAAACAGCTCCCCTGTTTCTGTAGCAGCGTTTCGTCAATGAGGGTAGGTCAGGTGAGTCTGCTCAATCAAAGCGCTGGCTAGTGGTGATCTGTCCCACGTGTAACAAGCAAGTTACATAAGGAGCATTTCAGACAGTTCTAGAAAAGATGGACGGCACTCACCATATTGCGCTAGTACAATCTTCTCTTTATTGGCAGTGGGTAGCGGACAACATATACAGCAGTGCAACCAGCTGAATGGGCGACGGCCGTTTCGTACCTAAGGCCTCTTTCACACGGGCGTCTTATTTTTGGCCCGGATAAGAGGCGGGTGCATTGCGGGAAAATGCTGATTTTTCCGCGCGAGTGCAAAACATTGTCATGCGTTTTGCACTCGCGTGAGAAAAATCGTGCATGTTTGGTACCCAAACCCGAACTGCTTCACAGAAGTTCAGGCTTGGGATCGGTGTTCTGTAGATTGTATTATTTTCCCTTATAACATGGTTATAAGGGAAAATAATAGCATTCTGAATACAGAATGCATAGTAAAAGAGCGCTAGAAGGGTTAAAAAAAAATAAAAAAAATGTAACTCACCTTAGTCCACTTGATCGCGAAGCCCGGCATCTCCTTGTGTCTCCTTTGTTGAATAGGACCTGTGGTGAGCATTAAATACAGGTAAAGGACCTTTGATGACGTCACCATGGTAAAAGATCATGCGACTTACCATGTGATGACCGGAGTGACGTCATTCACTTCTATGGGGCCTGCGTCGCGTGAAAATCGGACAATATAGAGCATGCTGCGATTTTCACTTAACGCACAAGTGTTGCGTGAAAATCACCGCTCATGTGCAAAGCCCCATAGAAATGAATGGGTCCGCATTCAGTGCGGGTGCAATGCGTTCAACTCACGCATCGCATCCGCACGGAATACTCGCCCGTGTGAAAGGGGCCTAAGTGCTGGACGTAGAGATCTCAGTGAGAGAAGGTGAGCTGGTGACCGAGGGCTATCGTAAGCCAACGGCCACCAACTCGCTGCTGCATTACTCCAGTTACCATGCACCGAGTGTCAAGAGGGCGGTACCCCATGGCCAGTTTGTCCGTTTAAACTTTTGAATCAGGCCATGAAGAAGGCCGACCAAATTAAACCCCAAATTTGCCCTGTCCATAGTGAGAATGCAGAGGTGGAGAATACAGGGCCTGCAGGTTTAACCCCCAATGGAACATTTTGAGGTTCGGAGGAATCCAACACAAAGTGAACTCCCTTATTACCTGCAAAAGCAGATATGTAGTGTACCTTATCAAATGTACATGTGGTAGGTTTTATATAGGCAAAACTATTAGGGGTCTCCATGAAAGAATCAGGGAACATCTGAACTCCCTGTCCACAGGGAAAGGCTGTATGAGGTTAATTGATCACGTGAGGGAGGCACATGCAGGTAACAGCTTGACTCTCAGTTTTGCATAGCATTACTACAGAGTAATGGTCCAGTAGTCACTTCTCCTTCGCAGCTGCCTGCGTTTCTTCATGCGGTTATTGGAATTCCAATTGAACACTTTATCCCCGTCAAAGTCCTGTTTGTCTCGCAAAAATTTGTCCCTTTTCTTTTCCTTGATGTCTCTTTGCAAGTTGATCAATGTGGTCTCCAGGCGTCTTTCAAAGTCGCTAAATTGCTTGTCAGTGAGGCGGGTTGCCAGGTGGTCTGGTCTAATTCCATCTTGATGGAATGGTATTCTTTTTCATTTCTTTTTAATACCGTATCTTGTATTTTTAACGAAAACTCCAGATGCATATTCTGCCACTCTAGAGCAAAATCCACGTCTTCCTGAAATTGCAACATCTCTTTGTATATTCTCAGACCTCTTGGGACCCGCCTGCTCTTCATGACACCTATCATAGCCTTCCACAGGGGGCGATAGACACAAGGAACTCCTCAAACGAGAGAGTAGACGGATCCTTCACTCAGACGCAATGGGACCCTTGGGTTTAAACGATAAAATAGATATGGGAATATTCCTGTAGGGACCCGATTTCTCTTGCTAATATGTTGCATGTGGATTTACATGATAATGGTACTGTTGTTGTTTGTCTTTCAGCAGTGACGCGGTTTACTCTGACGCACAGGGGCAGGCGCTGGACTGGTGCAGTACCTGTTGGGCGCAGATAATACCACGTCACAGGCTGAATGTCTTAAAAGACCAGGTGAACTGAGCAGTTGATTAAGGGCCAGAGGAAGCACTTAGGTGAAAACGGGACAATGTTGCACCATTCTGGTGCACCAAAAAGGGACCCGCTACACCTGGCCGTAACGACAAAAATTCTTTCACACACCGAACAGGGCACAGCACAGACCCCACCAATGGGCGCAACAAAACGTAAACCCCTCTACCGACTTGATCAGTCTTTGACCTACGCAAACACAGTGCACACCTACCTCTTCTAAACCAATGTCATACCACAACAGTCCGCCGCCTCACACACTGCTACTCGCCACCAGCTCAGAGACCCTAAAGTCCCCGAAGAAAGCCAACGAAAACGCGGCCCGAAACAAACACACCTCATACAAAGAATTGCAAACACCAACCTGCTCCCACAACTGTTGTAACTTTGAAAAGGAACCCGGATGACGAGTATCCTTCCTAACAGCACTGCGCTGCTAGCCCTTCAGCGCCTGACTCACCAAAAATCTCCGGGACACATCAGCCAAACCACGCAAACGTAACCAAAATGCCACAGCTGCCACCCTTTTAGAAGATACCAAAAAAGACACTCCTGAACTATAAGATAGCCCCACTAAATAAACCAACAACACATGAAAATCCTCCGCAACCTCACAACCCCCCACCTGATCCACCAACCGTTCCTAATGAGACCACACAGAAGAATAAGCTGACCACGTACTCCAACTCACGGACCGCCTAATCAGATCTGATGAGACCCCAAGGCCACGCTCCAGAGGACAGGGCAGACCCTTCGCGTCCGTGGCCGGCACCAAACTGCGAAAACGGCACCAAACTGCAAAAACGAGAAAAGGAATCAGCAATGGAATTATCAACATCAGGAACATGCATCACCACAAAACAAGCATTCAATCTTAACCCTCTGAGGACCAGGTGCCGAAGCAGACACACAACAGGAGGTGAATTAGCTGACTGACTATTAACTGCTTGCACTACACCCAAATTATCACAACTGAAACACACCCGCTTATTCCGTAACAACTGCCCCCACAATTCAGTCGCTAAAACAATCGGTAACAGCTCCAACAGCGCAAGATTGCCAAGCAAGCCGCCCCCTCTCCACTCCTCCGGCCAAGGACCCTCACTCCATTGCCTTTGACAAAACGCACCACACCCGCAAGATCCCGATGCATCCATAAAGAATTCCAAATCTGCACTAGCAACAGGCGCCTCCATCCAGATTGAACGACCATTAAATTCCATCAAAAAACGCTCCCAAACCTCCAGATCTGCCCGCACCTCCGCAGACAACCTCAAAAAATGAAATGGCACCCGAACACCTGCTGTAGCCATGGCCAATAGCCTGCAGAACAAAATTCAATTTACCCAAAACCGACTGCACACGACGTAACTGCACTTTCTTCGCCCTACACAGAAAAGCAACCTCACTGTGCGAATCTACCACGTTATCTTCTGGTAATCTGCATTCCATAGCCACACAATCAATCACTATCCCCAGGAACTTGACTGACGTAGCCAGCCCCTCAGTTTTTTCCAAAGCTAACGGCACGCCGAACCTGGCCGCCACCCGCTCCATCGTGCGCAGCAACACTGAACAAACCTGCGACCGAGCCGGACCAAGAAACAAAAAATCGTCCAGATAGTGTAACACAGAGTTCCAACCCGTTTCTTGCTTCACAACCTATTCTAAAAATTAATTGAACGTTTCAAACATAGAATAACAAATAGCACAACCCATAGGTAGACAGCAATCAACATAAAATTGCCCCTCCCATCTAAAACCGAGTAAATGGAAGCTATCCGGATGAATGGGCAACAAACGAAAAGCAGCCTCAATGTCCATTTTCGCCAACAACGCCCAATACCCGAAACGACATATACGACACGGAACATAACACATCATCAATGCCATCGTTAACAGAACTCCCCGCAGGAAATAAAAGATTGTGAATAAGCCGAAACTTATTAGGCTCCTTTTCTGGTACTAATCCCAACGGCGACACCCACAAACCCTGCAAAGGACACTCAGCAAACGGACCCGCTATTCTCCCCACTCACACTTCCTTAGAGATCTTCTCCAAAACTACCCCCAGGCGAGACAACGTGGATGACAGGTTGCGATCTGCGACCACAACCCCCTCTGAAACACACGGGATCCTAAAACCGTCGCTAAAACCTGATAACAGCAACTCCGCCGCCGCCCTATTTGGGTAAATCCTTAGAAAAGGCTCCATCTCGACTACCTTCACCGGAGTTACTCCTCTTCTGCATAGCCTCAAATCCTTTACCTTTTCCACGCTTAAAACACTCTGACAAGCCATGAGCCCTGCCGCACCCGGAGCACTCGTGCTTGAACCGGCAATCGGCCAGGTACTTACAGAACCCCTCATTAAATTGCCAACAGCATCCCTTTTTATTCCCACTATTGAAGTCTGGAAGGAACCCCCGGCCTCGCTTCGAAAGGACTGATTACCCCCTTTTGGAACTGTAGGTTTGGTGGACCAAGGAAGTCCAAGAAAAACGGACAGAGTAAAGGGCGCAAATCCACAACCAATTGTAAAAAAAAAACTGCCCCACCGTCCCCACTACACACTATCAGAGCCGAGAATCCAGCAGCGTCCCGCCCCGCCCCCGCCCGCCCCCTGAGACTGCGTCACCAACATAGCACCTGCCCACTGCCCATTGCCTCTCGCTCCGCGCCTGCCCTCCGGCCTGCATCACTCTCGCTCCATGCGATGAGTGCTCCGTCCCCGGCAGCAAAGTGCCCCGCCTCCACCCGCCCTCCGGCCAGCACCACTGACATTACAATCGCCCACCTCCAGCACCTCTCATCATCCCCGCCCAGTGTCACCACTCCAGCCCCGCCCACCCCACGTGTCGAGCGCTTCAAAATGCCAACAATGCGCGCCTTTTTTGTGAATCAACCACTCCAGACATCCCACGTGCTGGGATACGAGCGGCTCCCCTGCGATCCACCAGGTCAGTTACCTCCACACAAGCCAAGCACCTCCTCTTCAATATGTCTACTCATCTCCCTCACCCTAGACACCCATCCCACCCTGGCCCCCACCACCTAAGTTACTATTTATTCACCCAAACTTTATCTACTTTGCTCCTTCCACACATACCTATGGACATATACACCGTTACAATCTGCCACCATTTTATCCCTTACATGTCACCACATCCCCCCCCCCTTTTTTCAGCAAGTGTTCCCCCCTCTCCATTATTCCTCCTGCGCCCCCCCCCCCCCCAGGACCAAAATGCACCTTACATACGACCAAAATTATGTCACTATGATCACAAAGTCTTGACACCAGAAACATAACGTTCTTAGTAGATAGTTAACCATGGGCTCATATTCAAATGCAAACGTCCAAGGTACCTCCAATGAATCCCCTAGAGACCACCGTACCTTTATTATTATATTATCACATTCTTTTACCATGCCTGTATACATACATTTATTTATTTATATATATATATATATATATATATATATATATATATATATATATTATCAGTAAGTGTTCCCATGTAATATGTATGTTTTTAATATCCTCTATTCCATCCAATTCAATTCAATTTTCAAATGCAGAAATCACGCATCTACTCTTTTATACCTTTTATACATGTGTATGCATATTTACTATTGCTACGGTTTATTATCCACACTTATTCACCAAAGTCAATGTATGTGACCAATACATTTCTTCCTGTAGACTTGATAAAGGGGTCATGCACCCCGAAACGCGTTGCCCTGAATAAACCAGTCCTGAATAAACCAATTTTTTTCTACCATTGGTTGTGGATTTGCGCCCCTTTACTCTGTCCGTTTTTCTTGAACTTACTTGGTCCACCAAACCTACAGTTCCTGTACTCACCCATTCGGCGGTTCGGCACCGACCGAAGGGAGTTTGGACAGAGCCGGCGGCACCAACCAACCCTCACGGGCACTCAGCTCTCATTGCAGTTGCACCCAATTGGTGCAACTCGAACAGGTGAGCATATTACCTCTCGTCTGAAAAGGGAAATAATCCTCTACATATTCACCCTATGAGCGCCTTCTCTTTCTTTTTGTCTACAACCGCTGTACCCCCTTTTAGGGCAGACATCAGCCGCATCCATAGGCTGATATCCTTATGGTCCCACCTGATACTAGGCCGGACCGCATTCCTCTGACGAAACTGCTAGTCATACCTGAGCCATGCCAACCCCCCATACGTCCGATATGCCTCCCCCACCACATCCATATAGCAAAAAAGCGCAGAACAGTGTTCGGGCGCCTTCTTGCCTATCACACTGGCCAAAATAGCCTGCAGCCAATTCAGAAAAGTGCACGGTATAAGCCTATGCCGCCGCTTCTCCTCCTCTTCCCTTTTGCTCTCATCCAACCTCACCCTATCCAACTGGAACTTTTCCAACGGAAGTAACGAGAATATTTCAACATATTCGTCCTTCCAAATCTTCTCCCTGACCTCCGACTTCAAGTGCGCACCCAACGGCCCCTCAAAGCACACATATACCTCCCCTCTCGCTGCATCTGCCAACCTAACGTCATCACCAACTTTACCTTTATTACCTCCGCTCACCCCCACGTCACCCACCAGAGCACCCACCGCTGCAACAGGCGCACACCCCACCCTAATCACACTAGATTGTTCGCCAATCCCAACCTCCGGCCCAGAAGCCCACACCGCAGCCGGGGAAGCCGCAGAATGAGTTCCCAAACGCAAAATAAGAGACAACATACCACACAGCAATTCCTGCGCCAAACTCTCAGGCCCGGCCCTACCTAACTGCCCTCCAGCAACACCCAACCCCCCACACCCCACACCCCAGAGCCTGACACAAAGATCTCTCACCTGGCTGACCCTGGGGTATCCTGCCAATCTCCGCACGCCTCTCCGGGACACTTCCTGGCATTAAACAAACCGAAGATGTAGAAGAAGATCGAATGACACCAGCCACGACCTCAGACCTGTCATCCGCTTCACATTCCTCCATGGTGAGTTCTCCTTCTTCCAAAATGGAAACCAACCAAAGACCCCTACCGCTGTCTGCCTGGCAGGGTCGCGGATCCGAAGACACATCGCTCCTTGACCACCAGATGATGGCCGCCGTCCTGCAACTACGCTCATCTCCAGCTCAATTTCGCCTCCCCGTAGCAAACCGGCCTGGTAGCTGATAGCCGCATCACAAACCCTTACAACCGAGTCACCTGACAGCTGCACTGGGGGCGGGGGCCACACTGGAACCCCCAGCCAGTGTTCTACTTCTTGCGCTGCAGTACCCAGCCTCGCCACCGGTGTCGCTGTAACCCCTGAGCTCTCCTCCAACTGCAAACAGGAAGAACGCTGCAGGCCTATAGGAACAGGCTGCACCGCCATCCGCTCCGTCACAGCCACTGTCGCAGAAGAGCCCTCACCACCAGACAATGAGGCCGCATCCCCCGACATCCTCTCCGCTGATCCACTGCCTGATGCAGGTCCAGGTAAGTCAGAAGGGTTGGAGCGCTGCTGGTCGGAGACATCAGGACATAAGCGCGCCACACCACCACGTGACCGCCCACCCTCCTGGACAGGCACGAACGGCGGGAACTAACCCGATCCTCTCTCGCAGGCGCACAACGCGGAGCCGGGTTCCTACCGCTACGCCGGCTAGCCATATCTAAATAAACCCCAGCCTGTCGCAGCGGAGGGTCCCTAAGGGGGCTCCGCAATCGTCGCCGCACACGGGGGTCGCCTCGGGGCTCAAACGCACAGGCGCTGAAGGCGCACAGCCCTAACCCGCCCTTCTACAGCAACCGAAGGCGCAGCGAGCGCCTCCAAAGCTGCCTGTAAGCTCCTCTGTAGCCACATAGAACCATGCTGTTCTGCCGCGGCCCTGACCGCAACCAGTAAATCATTAAGAGAAGCCATAGCTAACACACTGCCCAAACCGACCCTAACTCACCGCAATACCCCAGACAATGCTGTAAATCCCACCCCCACCCTAGATAATATACCGCCCGCGAATTTGCAAACCCCGCCCTGTTCCTTAACCCTGCAGACACCTAACCAAAAAAATAAAAAATAACCCTTTCCTGCCTGCATACTTCCCCCTAAGTCAAGTTCCACTTCGCTATTGTCTGCGCCCCGCTCCGTTGCTCAACTTATAACTGGTGTGATATACCAGTCGCCCCACAAAACGACAGATTGAAGCGGGGTGTTATATACCAATAACCTTTCATAATAGTGTATTTAAGTACTGCAGAATTTTTGGGCTGTTTTGCTGCTTTCACTCTGCTACACATAGTGACAAATGCACCTAATACATACTAGTGAGAGTTTCCATAATGGCAGAGCTCGCTAGTATTCACTTTATAAGACACACGGCCAAAAAATTGTCATGATACGTAGGTAAGCGGGTAAATAACCAAACACAGGAAAACAAACAGAACAAATGACTAGGCCCAAAAGCTAGGAAGAAAATGTTTTCCCTAAACTTTTTTTGTTTGGCGTTCATTGTTCGGGGAAAGTAACATGACCGTTTCAGAGATCAGGTCGTTACAGACACAGTGATATCAAACATGTGTAGTGCATTAAAAAATTTTTTTTTTTTTTTTTTTTATCAGTGATAGATGTGTTTTTTTTTTACTTTTTTTAAACTTTTTTTTTTTTGGACCCAGACCCACTTGGTTCTTAAAGATCCAGTGGGTCTGATGTCTGTATAATACAATACAGTACGCTATATAGTATACTGTATTTTCACTTTACATTTAGTCTGATCAGACTTCTGTCTTTAGCAGAAGTCTGATCAAACTTAGCCTTACCATGGCAAGCCCGAAGCCTGTGAAGGCGTCCGGTTGCCATGGTAACCATCATCCACTGCCACAAGAATCGGGGGCTGAAACGGCACAGCAGCCCCCAATGGGAGAGGGAGCTCCCTCTCTGTTAACCCCTTCCATACAGCGGTCCCTATGGACCGCAGCATGAAAAGGGTTAAACAGCTGCCATCACTGGCCAGATGTCAGCCATTTCAAGCAAAGTGTCAGCTATGTGCTCAGCTATCCTGGAAATGAGAGGGGGTGGGCGGGATGATTAAAATATCTGTCATTTTGAAGTTTCTGATGGACCGCGGGGATTAGAAACTTCCGAAAGTGCTGCAAACTGCAGGTCTGAATTGACGTGCGTTTTTGCAGCGATCGCCGATATGGGGGTTACAGGACACCCCTCGGCATTGTCACAGAGTGCCTGCTGAATGACTTCAGCAGGTAATCTGTTCCAATCACCACCTGCCGCGCAGCAGTGATCGGAAATACACAGGGCGTGTCCCCAGAGGTTAAAGGGATTGTCAATGTTAAAGGGGCGGGCACTATGAAGGTCACTGTTAAAGGGGCAGGCACTGTTAAAGGGGAGGGCACTGTGGAGGTCATTGTTAAAGTGGCAGGCACTGTATAGGTCACTGTTAAAGGGGTGGACACTGTGGAGGTCACTGTTAAAGGGGTGGGCACAATCGATTAAATATACCTGTGCGAAGTCGGGTCTTTCTGCTAGTATACTTATAAAGTGGCCAGCATATCCCCCCCCCCCCAGTTCCAGGTGCCCCCCCCTTCCCCCGCTGAGGAGAGGCCGACAACTGGACAATTATGTCCAGTTTTGGCCACTTCAAAGGACAGTGGATCAATAAAGATCCTCTGCCCTTTGATGATATGCATGACAGGGACATGAGAACTGTCCCTGTATGCTGCGTATCTCCGATGCTGTAATTACAGCACCAGGGGTATACAATATCTTCACAAGTAAGAGGATCAAAGGATCCCCACGCCTGGAAAAGTGCTCCAGGACTCGCGGGCTGGCGCTGTGACATTGTATCACCGTGCCGGCCCTTGTGGACTTGGCTGCAGGCGTTGCGCGTGCATGCCTGCAGAGCGGGAAACTGGAGTGAGCTCCGCGGAGTTTAAATACTCCAGCGGCACTGCGCTCAGGGAATAGTCTTTCTTCCCCCCATACCCAGAAGAGAGCGCAAGGCGCTCCGAAGTCACACAACCCCCAACATGAAGGAGAGAAACCCCGACCTGCCTTCCAAGCTGAAGGAAGAGGAGCGCAGGCATCACACAGCGCTGTAATCAGAAGGATTCACCCAGACCAGAGGAGGAGAGCAGGAGGATGGAGCAGCCAGAGGGACTGAGAAGTTGAGCCCTGCAGCTGGCTAAGTATAGCTTTCCCTGCCTCCTCCTTAACGCCTGCTGCCCTGTACCCCAGTAGTAACCCCTGCGGTACCTTGCTCCCCTGCCCTGCTGCCCCAGGCCACTGTCCCCTGTACCCCCATTCTTCCCCATTAACCCCTGCTGCACTAATAACCCTGCATTACCAACCCCTGTACCCTATCCCTGACCAGTGGAATCACTGTCCTGCAGGTTCTTAGCCCCTGCATTCCCAGAACATTGGGTTAACCCTTGCATCCCTGTAATCCCCTCAGGTGTTAACCCTTTCCTGGGTTAACCCTTGCCCTGCCATTTCCTACATTCTACCCCTGCAGCAGTGACCCGTTTACTGCTGCACTGTTGATTGTGTTTTACCCCACGTACCCCGTAGGGACAATGAGTAGCCAGGCGGTTGGGTTGCTGGTAGTTATATGTGTGTGAGTGTAATGTATAGATAGTGTGTGGGGTGGAATTGGGAATTGAATTGTGTAGTTTAGTTAGGTTTGTATTGTGTTTATTGTAGTGATATTACTGTACTGTGGTGTGTGCGTCATATATATATATATATATATATATATATTGTGGAGGTTAGCTGTACAAATGGTGGGCAGTCGGCAGGATTGGATGCAACATAAGGGTTTTATTGGAAAAAACACAACTCAAATTTGTTCCACCAGGATGGCTTGGCTTCAGCCCATCAAAGTTCAGTCACATAAAGCACTTATCTTCAGCCCTCATGTGTCATATAACAGTTCAAATTTTACACAGGCAAAAATACAGGAGTCACCTTTCTGCAGAATCTTGTCTTTTCCCTTCTCAGGAACACTGTGGAGATGAATGCTCCTAAGTCCTCTGCAGACCAACACCAACCACACACTGACAGTGAGTCTTTTAAATTAGCTTTCAGCTGGGTGAGGTGGTAACACAGGAGATGGAGTATGGGAGTGACCTTCCCACCCAAACTCTTCAGTCACTCCTAAATCCCGGACCCAAATTCCAGCTACCACAAACTCAGCAATCTAACATCACTGGTTGCCATTTACCTCCGGGATTTACATCACTGAGAGCAGCAGCCTCAGTGACACATACCTACCATCAACAACCTCACCCTTTGGATGCTCACAATATATATATATATATATATATATATATATATACCATTGATCTATATATGTGTGTATATATATATATATATATATATATATATATACACAGTACAGACCAAAAGTTTGGACACACCTTCTCATTCAAAGAGTTTTCTTTATTTTCATGACTATGAAAATTGCAGATTCACACTGAAGGCATCAAAACTATGAATTAACACATGTGAAATTATATACATAACAAAAAAGTGTGAAACAACTGAAAATATGTCATATTCTAGGTTCTTCAAAGTAGCCACCTTTTGCTTTGATGACTGCTTTGCACACTCTTGGCATTCTCATTCTCTCAAAGTGTGATTTCTTGCCTTATAAATGGGGTTGGGACCATCAGTTGCGTTGTGGAGAAGTCAGGTGGATACACAGCTGATAGTCCTACTGAATAGACTGTTAGAATTTGTATTATGGCAAGAAAAAAGCAGCTAAGTAAAGAAAAACGAGTGGCCATCATTACTTTAGGAAATGAAGGTCAGTCAGTCCGAAAAATTGGGAAAACTTTGAAAGTGTCCCCAAGTGCAGTCACAAAAACCATCAAGCGCTACAAAGAAACTGGCTCACATGCGGACCGCCCCAGGAAAGGAAGACCAAGAGTCACCTCTGCTGCGGAGGATAAGTTCATCCGAGTCACCAGCCTCAGAAATCGCAGGTTAACAGCAGCTCAGATTAGAGACCAGGTCAATGCCACACAGAGTTCTAGCAGCAGACACATTTCTAGAACAACTGTTAAGAGGAGACTGTGTGAATCAGGCCTTCATGGTAGAATATCTGCTAGGAAACCACTGCTAAGGACAGGCAACAAGCAGAAGAGACTTGTTTGGGCTAAAGAACACAAGGAATGGACATAAGACCAGTGGAAATCTGTGCTTTGGTCTGATGAGTCCAAATTTGAGATCTTTGGTTCCAACCACAGTGTCTTTGTGCGACGCAGAAAAGGTGAACGGATGAACTCTACATGCCTGGTTCCCACCGTGAAGCATGGAGGAGGAGGTGTGATGGTGTGGGGGTGCTTTGCTGGTGACACTGTTGGGGATTTATTCAAAATTGAAGGCATACTGAACCACCATGGTTACCACAGCATCTTGCAGCGGCATGCTATTCCATCCGGTTTGCGTTTAGTTGGACCATCATTTATTTTTCAACAGGACAATGACCCCAAACACACCTCCAGGCTGTGTAAGGACTATTTGACCATGAAGGAGAGTGATGGGGTGCTGCGCCAGATGACCTGGCCTCCACAGTCACTGGACCTGAACCCAATCGAGATGGTTTGGGGTGAGCTGGACCGCAGAGTGAAGGCAAAAGGGCCAACAAGTGCTAAGCATCTCTGGGAACTCCTTCAAGACTGTTGGAAGACCATTTCAGGTGACTACCTCTTGAAGCTCATCAAGAGAATGCCAAGAGTGTGCAAAGCAGTAATCAAAGCAAAAGGTGGCTAATTTGAAGAACCTAGAATATGACATATTTTCAGTTGTTTCACACTTTTTTGTTATGTATATAATTCCACATGTGTTAATTCATAGTTTTGATGCCTTCAGTGTGAATCTGCAATTTTCATAGTCATGAAAATAAAGAAAACTCTTTGAATGAGAAGGTGTGTCCAAACTTTTGGTCTGTACTGTATATATATATATATACACTCACCTAAAGAATTATTAGGAACACCATACTAATACGGTGTTGGACCGCCTTTTGCCTTCAGAACTGCCTTAATTCTACGTGGCATTGATTCAGGGGAGGGCTGGCAGCCTTAGTCCTGGGGGGCATATCCAGTCAAGTGGCCCATTTTAGCCCGCCCATTATTAAAGCCCCTCCTACATATAATAGGCCACTCCCAACAAACACTGTACCGCTGATTCCCCCCACCATCTGTCACCCGCCCGTGGCCTGCTGCCCCCCTTGACCGTCCTCACCCAGCTCTGAATCCTCCTTCTGCAAATGGCAGGGGAAGGAGCCGGAGCATCTCCTCTCCTACATAGAGCCTCATACCTCTTACATCCAGTGATGTCACCTTTGTTGTAGACGTTCTCTTTCCTCATCTTCTCCATTCAGACCAGACCGCTATTATGATGATTTTTCATCCATCTCCCGTCTCTGCAGAGATTGACAAACAGACATTAGTTTCCCACATTTCCATCATCTTCACATCTTCTGAACAGCCTTTCCTGCCACCCCCAATACTATACTGCAGAAACAGTCCCCCTGGAAATACTACTACCACACAGATAGTGCCCCCAATACTATACTGCAGAAACAGTACCCCTGGGAATACTACTACCACACAGATAGTGCCCCCTTAAACAGTTATTGGCACACAGTGCTCTAAAAAATAACAGCGCCCAGACACTAATAGTATACAGATAATGCCCCCCAAAAATAATTGTGCTAAGCTGATACTATGCCAGGGTGCCCCCCAAAGTAACAATGCTCCCCAAAATCCCACCAATAGAAATAATTCTCTACCAGAGCACACTTAGTAGTAATAATGCCCCTTTAGCGCCCTAGTAATCATGTTCCTCACAGCCCCCCAGTAGTAGTAAAGCTCCCCATAATACCCCCTAGTAGTACTAATTCTCCCTATAATATGACAGTACATGAAATACCCCCGCTTAGTGCCCGCAGTTGAGCTAATGTCTCCATAATGTATGCTAGTATAAAATACCCCTATATAGTGCCCCAGTAAATGCCCTCATAGTGCTCCTCTCCCCCTTCCCCATAGTGTCCCCATAATATGCCAGTAAAAAAATGCCCCTTCTTAGTGCCACCATATGCCCCAATAGTGCTCCACTCCCCCATAGTGCCCCCAAATAATGCCCCATTGTGCTGCTCTCCCCTATAGTGCCTCCCATAATGTGCCAGTAAAAAATCCCCCTTAGTGCCACCAAATGCCATAGTGCCCCCCATAATGTTCCAATACAAAAGGCCCCTTTAGAGCCCCCACTTCCCCATAGTGCCCCCAAATAATGCCCCTAAAGTAACACCAGATGCCCCATAGTGCTGTTCTCCCCTATAGTGCCCCCCAGAATGTGCCAATAATAAAAAAAAAAGCCACTTTAGAGCCCCAAGATACCCCCATAGTGCTCCTCTCCCTCATGGTGCCCCCCCCCCAAAATGTGCCCGTAAGAAATTCCCCCATAGTGCCAGCTCCCCCCATAGTGCAAGCTCCCCCCCCACATAGTGCCAGCTCCCCCATAGTGCCAGTCCCCCTATAGTGCCATCCCCCCTTTAGTGCCAGCCCCCAATAGTGCCAGATCTCCCCCAATAGTGCCAGCCCCCCCTATAGTGCCAGATGCCACCACATAGTGCCAGCCCAGCTCCCCCGCAAAGAAAAAAAACAAAAAAACACTAATACTTACCTGGCTCCATCAGCAGCGATGCAGGCCTCTTCTGGCCCGTGTCCCTGCTGTTTGCCGCCCGACTCAGGCGGCGCAATGATAATGACGTCATCGCGCTGCCTGAGCCGGCCTCAGATAGGCTGCAGGCATTAGTGCCTGTGGCCTATCAGAAGAACAGGGGAGGGACTAGCCTCTCCCTGAGTCCCTCCCCTGCCACACAGCACCACCCGCCGCCGCCGCAATTATATCCAGGGCTGCGCCGCCTGTGGTGATCGGCGGTGCTGCCCTGAAGAATAAAAAATATAAATAATCATTGTTAAAGGGGGCGAACGTTTTTTTAGGCGGCCTGGGGGGCAATTGCCTGCCTGCCCCCCGGCCCAGCCCGCCCCTGCATTGATTCAACAAGGTGCTGATAGCATTCTTTAGAAATGTTTGCCCATATTGATAGGCTAGCATCTTGCAGTTGATGGATATTTGAGGGATGCACATCCAGGGCATGAAGCTCCGGTTCCACCACATCCCAAAGATGCTCTATTGGGTTGAGATCTGGTGACTGTGGGGTCCATTATAGTACAGTGAGCTCATTGTCATGTTCAAGAAAACAATTTGAAATGATTCGAGCTTTGTGACATGGTGCATTATCCTGCTGGAAGTAGCCATCAGAGGATGGGTACATGGTGGTCATGAAGAGATGGACATGGTCAGAAACAATGCTCAGGTAGCCCATGGCATTTAAACGATGGCCAATTGGCACTAAGGGGCCTAAAGTGTGCCCAGAAAACATCCCCCGCACCATTACATCACCACCACCAGCCTGCACAGTGGTAACAAGGCATGATGGATACATGTTCTCATTCTGTTTACGCCAAATTCGGACTCTACCATTTGAATGTCTCAACAGAAATTGAGACTCATCAGACCAGACAACATTTTTCCAGTCAATTTCCACAGTTCAATTTTGGTGAGCTCGTGCAAATTGTAGCCTCTTTTTCCTATTTGTAGTGGAGATGAGTGGTACCCGGTGGGGTCTTCTGCTGTTGTAGCCGACCTTTCTTTCCCATTCTGACATTCAGTTTGGAGTTCAGGAGATTGTCTTGGTTGACTAGATAATCGTATTAATGAGAAATAGAACAGGTGTTCCTAATAATTCTTTAGGTGAGTGTATATATATAGCGTAATAGACTGCATTTGTATTGTGTAATAAATATTTATTTATTCATAACATACAGTGTATAGTCTTTTGTTGTAGCCATCGTAGTAGCAGTGGTAATTAGCACGTAGTTTAGTTCAGTGTAGTGTATAGGCAACAGAGGTAGCTAGTTAGTTAGACAATTAGCTAATTAAGAGAGGTTGTTCCTTTTATAGTATAAATAGGCAGAGTCATTGGCGAGCCAGCCAGGAGGCAGAATAGATAGGCGGTGTCACAGTAGATGATTGTACGCCTATTTATGAATATTAATTATTGACATTAACCAAATTTTAATAATTAATATTTACTTTTACATTGGTGAGCCAGGCCCACTGCTAAATAATTAGTTTTTTGTGTTTGGCTTTGGTGAAGAAAATCGCTTACGCTGTGAACTCGTCAGGCGAGAGGGATGCAGTCAGTGGATTCTGAGCGTCCAGAGCCTGATAGTTCGGACAGGTAAAGCGTTTTTTTCAATCAGAACCAAGCACAAGGTAATATCTACAGCAGAGAACCTAAAATCTTTAGATTTTTGGGATTTTAACGATTTTCTGATTGCCTTTCACGAATCTCAAACGCGTGCGAACATCCTGAGAAGAAGTCGTCGCACACCGTCACTGTGAGGCTGGTCGGGAGAAGGGGTTTCGGATATTAACCCCTTCACGACTGCAATCCGTCTATATACGTGCTAGCTGCACATACCCCGTGCAGCTACCACGTGTATAGACGTCATGGCAGTTCTTTAATCCAAGCATACAGTCTAGTAATGCCGGCAAGGGACCAATCAGAGTGGTCCCTTGCCGCCAATCGATCCGATTGATGAGTCTGTGCAGACTAACCAATTGGATCGCGGCAGTGTTAAAATGCCGGTTCCAGGCTCTGATCTGCACTATGCAGAGCAGAGCCTGAAATCAGGTAATGTGTCCTGAAGCCCCCCCATCTGTGCCCCCTTCCTGCCTCTGCCATTGGTCCCCGCCCCCCCATCCATGTATCATGCCCCTGATGTGGTTCGCCCCCTCCCCGCCCAATACATTCATCCTGCCCCGATCTGTGCCCCCTCAATGCTGGCCGTATCCCCCCCTTTTCCAGCGCTGCCCCCGATGCGGTCCCCCTGCTGTGTGTGATGGCGGCGGCTCCATTCCTGAGCCGCCACCATCAGCAGCAAGTGTCAGCTTTATGCTGACACTCTGCTGTAACCCCATAGATGCCGCGACAGCGACATCCATGGGGTTAATAGAGGGAGGGGGCTCCCTCTCTCAACCATCGGGGCTGCTGTGCTGCCATGGCAACGGACTCTTTGCAAAGGTGTCCAGTGTTGCCACCTACAGGAAATCTGGTAGTATTATACTTTGCAATGCAAGAGCATTGCAAAGTATAGTACAACCATCAGCCCCACTGGCTCTTCAAGATCCAAGAGGGAACTGATAAAAAAAAAAGTGAAAATAATAAAAGTAAAAATAAATAAATAAAAATGTAAATAAAAAAAAAACTTGCCTTTTCCTATGAAAAATGTAACGACCATCTCTATAAATATATCACATGATCAACCCCATCCAATAAACACCATTAAAAAAACCTGTAAAAAAATAGCTATTTTTGTCACCGTACATCACAAAAAGTGCAACACCAAGCAATCAAAAAGACGTATACACCTCAAAATAGTACCAATCAAACCGTTACCTCATCCCGCCAAAAATTATCCCCGATTTAAGACAATCACCCAAAAAAGACTATCAGACTATGGAGACACTAAAACAATTTTTTTTGGTTTCAGAAATGCTATTATTGTGTAAAACTTAAATGTTAACTTAATAAATAAGAAAATGTATACATAATGGGTATTGCCACGTCCGTAACGATCTGCTCTATAAAACTGTCACATTACCTAACCCCTGAGATGAACGCTGTAAAAAAAAAACTGTTCCAAAACAGCCAATTTTTTGGTGACCTTGCCCCATAAAGTGTAATAATAAATGATCAAAAAATCATATGTACTCAAAAATGGTACCAATAAAAACCTCAACTCTTTCTGCAAAAAACAAGCCCCTGCACAAGATAATCGGAAGAAAAATAAAAAACATTTGGCGTTCAGAAAATGGACACACAAAAACATAATTTATTTTTCAAAAATGCCTTATTATGTAAAACTAAAACAAACAAACAAACTAAAAAAGTAGACATATTTGATATCACTGCATCTGTAACAACCTGCTCTATAAAAAATAGCACATGATCTACCATGTCGGATAAATCTTGTAAAAAATTAAAGATAACAAAACGGTGCCAAAACTGAATTTTTTTTGTTACCTTGCCTCACAAAAAATGTACTATAGAGCAATTAAAAATCATATGTACCACAAAATAGTACCAATAAAACTGACACCCTATCCCCTAGTTTCCAAAATAGGGTCACTTTTTGGGAGTTTCTACAGTGGGGCTTTAAATTGGACATGGCATCTAAAACCAGTCCATCAAAATCTGCCTTCCAAAAACCATGTGGTGCTCCTTTCTTTCTGTGCCCTGCCGTGCGCCCTTACATCAGTTTATGACCACATGTGGGGTGTTTCAGTAAACCACAGAAGCAGGGTAATAAATATTGAGTTTTGTTTGACTGTTAACCCTCAATGTGTTAAAGAAAAAAAAATGTAATAACATGGAAAATCTGCCCAAAAAGTGAAATTTAGAAATTTAATCTCCATTTTCCTTTAATTCTTCTGGAACACCTAAAGGGTTAACAAAGTTTTTCAAAATCAGTTTTGAGTAACTTGAGTGGTGTAGTTTCTACAATGGGGTCATTTATGGGGGTATCCACTATGTAAGCCCCACAAAGTGACTTCAGACCTGAACTGGTCCTTAAAAAGTGGGTTTTGGAAATTTTCTTAAAAATTGTAAGAATTGCTTCTAAACTTCTAAGCCTTGTAACGTCCTAAAAAAATAAAATGACATTTCCAAAATGATGCCAACATAAAGTATACATATGGGGAATGTTAAGTAATAAATATTTTATGAGGTATCACTTTCTGTTTTAGAAACAGAGAAATTGAAATTTTGAAAATTGTGAAATTTTCAAAATCTTTGGTAAATTTGGGATTTTTTCATAAATAAAGGTGAAATATTCAAATTTATTAATGTTTTCTCGTGACACATTGTACTTCATGACAATTTCAGAATGGCTTGGATAAATAAAAGTGTTCCAAAGCTATTACCATATAAAGTGACGCATGTCAGATTTGTAAATTTTGACCTGGACACTGGGGCATCAATGACCTTTGGTCATGAAAGGGTTAAAGGACCTCCTCCACGCAGCACACTAGGCTCAACAAAGGACAGCACCAAGGAAGATGGCCTATCATCAAAACATAAGTATGGACTTCTCCACACTACACCACCTATCTAAGCACAGTACTTTTAACCCCATCCTCCCCACCAATAACATGTCAGGAGAAATGCTGTGGTCCGATTTGTTAGCACAGGCTTGTAGTTATGACAAGCTATTAACAAACAGACAGTGTTGAACAAGGCCACCAAACTGCCTCGGATGCTAGCCAAACTTGTTCATACATTTGAGGTTAGCATCTGCAAGCCAAAGGAAGTTGCGCTGGTGTGTCGGTCAACGGAGACAATTCCTCCGACCATTCACTGCCAATGCTGTGCCAGTAATTCGGACCAGATTTCGGCATTGCAGGCACAGCTGGCAGAGAATTTACAGTTACCGTTGACCGAGACGCGCAGGTGGCTAATATAGAGTCACAGTTAGTAGAGCTGCAGAGGCAGAAGAAGGAAATTGAGGCCAAGTTGACTCAGTCTTGTGCTGAGGTCAAGGCCTTCAAGGAGCGGGCTGCCTCTACTGTCATGACGGTAGCAAAGCTGAAGGCTGAGGTTGCTGTAAGGTCCCAGCTAATGTCTGGCAAGCAACAGGTCATCACCAATTTGGTGCCAGCCCTTTTTTTTCCTGGAAAGTCAGGGCTGGAATCTCTCTAAACTTTGCCCTGTCCAGGGCAAAAAGGGGGGAGAGTAGTCTGTGATTGGTCAAATCATCAGACCAAGCCTGTCCAGATTAACAGAGATTTTTGCCTGACTTTGGGGAAAAGAACGGTTGTGAAGAGTGCGTCCCTGAGGATGGAACAATTCAGGAGATGGGAGCACGGTAGCAGTGTAGACGGACTTAAGCCATGCAGGGAAAACATTAGATGCTTTGCATGTGGTGGCTTAGGTCATATAGCGAGACACTGCAACACAGATAGGAACATACCACACAGTACAGGAAACCAAGTCACGTGTTTCAGGTGTGGGAACAAAGGACACATTGCAAGAAATTGCCCTTGTGCAAGTAATTGCAATGTGTCCAACAGTAGTATTAGCCAGGTAACAAATTGTGCAGTGGGGTCTAGTCAGATTGGCCATAGAGAGGTTACCTCGCAGCGGCATACGCCTCACCAGGTGCTTAGGGGTCAGAATGGCTAAGCTAGGCTAGGCAACATTTGACACCCCTGTACTATTTGTTACACTGTTTGTTCCCCATGTATGTCCATGTTATGTGTTTTGGTTATCTGTTTGTTTTTCTTGATGTTGATGGTGGTAGTCCTTGTCTACAAATATGTTCCACCCTGCTGATTTTTGTAGTTTACATTCCTTGCTGTGACTCCAGTCGCTGGTGTTTTTGATTTATTCTTGTGTCCCCTTTGAGTAAAACAGTGTTATACTGTGGATCGAGGAGGTTGGTGGTTAGCGGAATGGGTGACATTGGAACACGGTTAAGTGGGATGTCACGATGTGCAACCAAGGTCTTTGATCGATACAGGTAACACTGTTTTACTCAAGGTTTTCATTAGGGCTGTGTTATACTGGGGATTGGGGCAGACAGACAACATTGGTGTAATGTTGTGCTGCGTACTTAATTCTAGTCCGATCAGGTGACACAACTCTGATTGGCATTGGACACATAGTGATTGGCAGCAGAGTGTGGAATGTGTTTTTGTGTTGTGGAGTCCTGAAGAGTCTAGGCAGGACTCATGCCATGGATTATGTTGGCCTCCACAAGACAGGATGACAGGGGGAAATCAGACTGAGTGCACATGAGTAAGACAGGGATACCATGCCATCAATTAAAAGATGGTGCTTCATCCACAGCTCCCCTCAGATATCCTAACTTCTTAGGATGGCCATCCTTATCTGTTGGTGCAGAGGGATGTGAAGCAGAGGATGCGATCCTCTGAAGGTAGGGTGTTCAGACACCAGTGTTAGGATAACGAGGGGTCCTGTGAGATAAAGGGCAGCCCAATACCTTTCTCTACTCATGGGTCAAAGGTATTGGTGCTAAAGTGTAGGACAATTAACTGCACCGTAAGGGGAGAAATCCCCCAGGAGGGCCTGGTATTTTCTTCTGTCATAGGTATGTTCACTATGGAGCAGAGGAAAAACCCAGATGACGCCACAGAAGAGACTAACTATCCGCCCTGACACTCTTGTGAGGCTCCAGAGGATCCTACTGGATTTTGGCAGTCAAGCGACCCTTGTTCAGAGGTCTTCAAGAGATGGAGAACTGTCCCACAATCCAGCGGGAGCATTATCTCAGGCTCTTGAGAAAGACGGAGATGTTTGGGTGGAAGAGCTTATCAGCTACAATCACCCAGTGAAAGTTCTTCTGGTTCTGGTTATCATCATCTACATGGGACTGTGTATCGGCTGGTCAAGGGACTTATTGACTAAGCACACCAGAATCAGACAGAACTTTACAGAACTAACTGGAGGAGGAGGCTCAGGACATAACTCCAACATAGTCCTATGCCAGATATCTTATGGACACACTTTGTTTCCTATGAGGGTTCAGGACGTATAACTTATGCTATCCTAAAACCCCATAGTACTGTGTACACATACAGATTATTTGTATGTTTGTCAATTGTGTACCTATAGACACTCTAGGTACTAATGTGTGACAGCCTATTCTCAGGGAAATTCGCCCAACGCACTGCGGTGAGTTACAATTTGGCTGTACACAGTTGCATCCTATAGTTGGTTTCCAATTGACACGTAGGTCTGTGACCTACCTGTGTCTTTGGAGTTGATGAGAGATATTGTCACCACCAGACATCTGAGAAGCTCTGACAGACGTCTAGAACCTCCTCCTTGAGGTTCCTTTGTTTTGCTTTCATTTTCTCATCTTGTTAGCCTCTCTCAGCTGTCAGGTAGTTGCACTGATTGCATCCCTTTAAATCCTTTTCCCATAGTGCATCACTTTGTGGTTTATACAACTTCCTGGAGTGTGTGCATGCTGTTCCTACTTCTCAGTCTTCTACAAGATAAGTTTTGTTCATTTATTTGTGTTTTTGTGTTTGCTGGATCCCAGGTGACCCTGACTCCCTCCGTATCTAGTGTAGGGAGCCGGTGGTCGTGTCCCCTCACTATTATAGGGTGTTCAGGTGTTATACAGTCGAGATACGAGGATATGCGATCATCTGCCATTGGGATTTTCGCATAGGCTGAGCAGTCAGGGAGAGAGCCCGGTCTGATGCAGGGCTCTCCCTTTTTGTTCCTTAGTTTTGGATCCAGTCAGTCATATATTTATTTTGTGTTTTCTAGTTTCCTGCACACCTTCCGTGACAGATATGCTAGGTTGCATGAGTCTCTATGGTTACACACACTAAATCTAATTTGGTAGTGTTCGGAGGGCTGTGACCTGTTTTTGTGTGAATGGGAAGAGTAGATTCCCTAGGGACAGGCCCCTCCTTTACCAAGTTATTTGCAACCTTAACCCTAAGAACGGTGAAGTTTGTAAGGTTGGACTGAATGTCAGTCAGTGCGGTGTTCTTTCCCGCACTTAGAATTTAGGTACTATGACATTGCCTCTTGCTCAGACATTCTGACCTGCCTTGTAACGACCTACGTATCTGTCTATGTGAGAACCTCCTCAACAACAGATTCTTCAATCAAGATGAAAACAGAAGTGTCTGATGGAGGTCGTGCCTATGCTGAAGAAAAGCCAGCCTACTGTTGACCGTACCCCAGAGACTGTGAGGGTAAAGCCATTCCAGAGTACATTAGGAGCAGCTGACACCTGAATATCAGCACTGACAGAAAGCTTAGACTGTGAGAGTGAGGCCATTCCAGGGTCATTGGGAGTGGCTGACACCTCAAGATCGTTACTGACCAATGGGGACATATGTATTTCCCCTGTATGTGATGCCCCAAGTACATGTGAGTATGTATATATAGATATGTGTGTATGCCCCTATATTTGCACACATGTCTCAATAAAGATCCTCTGCCCTTTTGATGATATGTATGACAGGGACAGGAGAACTGTCCCTGTATGTTGCGTATCTCCGGTGCTGTAATTACAGCACCAGGGGTATACGATATCTCCACAGGCAGGAGGATCAAAGGATCCCCACGCCTTGAAGCTGGCGATGTGATGTCGTATCATCGCACCGGCCCACGTGGACTTGGCCGCAGTGCGTGTGCACACCTGCAGAGTGGGAAACTGGAGCGAGCGCCACAGAGTTTAAATACCCCAGCGGCACTGCGCTCAGGAAATCGTCTTTCTCCACCCCCCCCCTCCATACCCAGAAGATAGCGTAACCAGCACTCCGAAGTCACACAACCCCCCACATGAAGGAGAGCAACGCCGACCTGCCTCCCAAGCTGAAGGAGGAGAGCGCAGGCATCACACAGCGCTGTGCTCAGAAGGATTCACCCAGACCAGAGGAGTTGAACCCAGAGCAGACCAGAGGAGGAGAGCAGGAGGATGGAGCAGCCAGAGGGACTGAGAAGTTGAGCCCTGCAGCTGGCTAAGTATCACTTTCCCTGCCTCCTCCTTAACCCCTGCTGCCCTGTACCCCAGTAGTAACCCCTGCTGTACCTTGCTCCCCTGCCCTGCTGCTCCAGCCCACAGTCCCCTGTACCCCTGAAGCCCCAGTCTTCCCCATTAACCCCTGCTGACCCCTGCAGCCCCAGCCTTTCCCATTAACTGCTGCTGCACTAATAACCCATGCATTACCAACCCCTGTACCCTATCCCTGCCCAGTGGAATCACTGTCCTGCAGGTTCTTAACCATTGCATCCCTGTAATCCCCTCAGGTGTTAACCCTTTCCTGGGTTAATCCTTGCCCTGACATTTCCTACATTCTACCCCTGCAGCAGTGACCCCTTTACTGCTGCACTGTTGATTGTGTTTTACCCCTCGTACCCCGTAGGGACAGTGAGTAGCCAGGCGGATGGGTCGCTGGTATTTACAGTGCTGCCCATAATTATCCATACTCCTGGCAAATTTTGACTTAAAGTTACTTTTATTCAACCAGCAAGTAATTTTTTGACAGGAAATGACATAGTTGACTCCCAAAAGATAAAAAGACGATGTACAAGAGGCATTATTGTGGGGGGAAAAAAACATTTCTTAGCTTTTATTTACATTTGAGCAAAAAGTGTCCAGTCCAAAATTATTTATACCCTTCTCAAAAATCAATAGAAAAGCCTTTATTGGCTATTACTGCAATCAAACGCTTCCTAAAATTGCAGATCAGCTTTTTGCATGTCTCCACAGGTATTTTTGCCCATTCATATTTAGCAATGAGCTCCAAACCTTTCAGGTTGGAGGGTCTTCTTGCCATCACCCTGATCTTTCGCTCTCTCCACAGATTCTCAATTGGATTCAAGTCTAGACTCTGGCTGGGCCACTCCAAAAAATTAATGTTGTTGTGTGCTAACCATTTCTTCACCACTTTTGCTGTGTGTTTTAGGTCATTGTCATGGTGAAATGTCCACTGGTGCCCAAGGCCAAGTTTTTCTGCACACTGCCTGATGTTGTCGTTGAGAATCCTCATGTATTGTTTTTTTTTTTCATTGTGCCGTTTACTGTGATTAGGAAACATCATTGTGCCAAACAATTCAATTTTTGTTTCATCTGACCATAACACAGAAGACCAGAAGTCTTCTTCTTTGTCCAGATGAGCTTTTGCAAAGGCCAAGCGAGCTTTTGTGTGCCTTATCTGGAGAAGCGGCGTCCTCCTTGGTCTGCATCCGTGGAACCCAGCAGTGTGCAGTATCCGTTGGATCGTCTGCCTTGAGACATTGCCACAAGCAGAGCCAAGATTCACTAGGATGGCCTTGGTGGTCATCCATGGATTCTTTTTCACCTCTCTAACTATCCTCGTGGCCAGCACAGGTGTCACTTTTGGCTTCCGACCACGTCCTCTGAGATTTTCCACAGTGCGGAACATCTTGTATTTTTTAATAATACTTTGCACTGTAGCCACTGGAACTTGAAAACATTTAGAAATGGCCTTGTACCCCTTTCCTGATTTGTGAGCAGCCACAATGCGCAGCCGCAGGTCCTCACTGAGCTCCTTTGTCTTAGCCATGACTGTCCACAAACCAACTGCAGAGAGCTTCTGTTTTACACCTGTTGAGTTGATTAAAACAGCTGTTCCCAATTAATCAGGGAAATTAAGATGCTTTAGAACAGCTTGGACTATTTGGAATGGTATAGAACTTTTGATTTTCACACAGACTGTGACAGTTTGTGAAGGGTATGAATAATTTTGGACTGGACACTTTTTGCTCAAATGTAAATAAAAGCTGAGAATTTTTATTTATTTTTTCACAATAATGCCTCTTGTACATCATCTTATTATCTTTTGGGAGACACCTATGTCATTTCCCGTAAAAAAAATTACTTGCTAGTTGAATAAAAGTTATTATTTGAATAAAAGTTATTATGAATAATTATGGGCAGCACTGTAAATGTGTGTGGGTGTAATGTATAGATCAGGGGTTCACAGTGTTTCCTGGTTGGGGGCCACATTGCCTTACTGAACCAATGACGAGGGCCGAAATTAAAATGTAAATGTGTATTAACATCTGAAATATTGTACTTATGGCATATTGAACACACATTATATACCATTAATGTCTAGTTAAACTTCCAGGACACATCTAATGGGAGAAATACATGAAAAATACATGTGAGCAGCCACAAGCCATAGGCATACATGTCTGTTACCAGATGGTTGGGGGCCACACAGAATGGTATCAAGTGCCGCATGTGGCCCCCGGGCCGCAGGTTGTGCACCTCTGGTATAGATAGTGTGTGGGGTGGAATTGGGAATTGAATTGTGTAGTGTAGTTAGTTTTGTATTGTGTTTATTGTAGTGATATTACTGTACTGTGGTGTATGCGTCTATATGTATGTGAGTGTGTATATATATATATATATATATATATATATATATATAAAACCATTGATCTATAAATATATATAGATATAGCATAATAGACTGTATTTATATTGTGTAATAAATATTTATTTATTCATAATATACAGTGTATAGTCTTTTGTTGTACCCGCCATAGTATCAGTGGTAATTAGCACATAGTTTAGTTCAGTGTAGGCAACGGAGGTAGCTAGTTAGTTAGACAATTAGCTAATTAAGAGAGGTACTTCCTTTTATAGTATAAATAGGTGGAGTATCAATAGACGACTTGCACCTATTTATGAATATTAATTATTGAGATTACCCAAAATATCAATAATTAATATTGCCTTTTAACAGTCACCACCTAGTGAATCCCTAAATCGAGCCCTGACAACTATAAGTATGAACAGACCTTAAAGGTAGGAATGTTCATACGCTGGAACCTAGGGCCCTATCTGAGCCTAAAGGGCCCTGGAAATAGTGTCAGGACAAGAGATGACATGTTCTTTCCCAGCTGAATGAACAGGAGACTCCCTCAGATCTAATACCAAAAGGAAGGGGAATACAATGAACAAAAAAATGGGAAAAAGACACTTAACTCCAAAGGTGTGGTCATACCCACCAACAACAAATAAAGAAGTGAAACCAGACAGGCTGTCAGATCACATCACGTGCAGATCTTCTGACCCCTGTCACAGGAGAGAATGTGACAGTACCCCCCTTCGCCTTCTATGGGTGGCCTCCGGACACCGAGGACCGACTTTATCCGGATGGGCTCTGTGAAAGGTAAAAACACCAAGTTGGAGCGCACCTCACCATACACCACCGAGGAGCACGGACACAGAACCGGAACCAAGGCTGAGAAATAGCGAAAAAAGTAGATTATCCAGCTTCACCTCGCAGTGCGTATTTTATTGGGAAACGTGCTTAAAAACCAAACATCAGGCTCATTTCATCAACATGTTTCGGATCAACATATATTACAGATCCTTCCTCATGACACAGAAAATAAGACTGACAAATCTTATATAAAGAGTAAAAGCAGTTATTCAGCTGTGTATTATTAATTGGCAATTAGACTGCTTTCACCCCACCCACAGCATATACCACTGAGACACAGGAACAGAACTGCATGAGAAGAAGAGAGAAAAAAAATAATAATAATAATTTAAATTTTCTCTTTTCTCTTCCTTCCATGCAATAACTGTTCCTAGAGGACAAGAGAAGAAGATACATCTAATAGTGCAATAATAAATCTTGTCTATGATTAAGGCCCAAAGGTATACAGGACTGAAATCTAAAAATCCAATAAGCTTCTCTATTGAGAAGAGCTTTCCTATGGTCTCCGCCCCGTTTAGGAAAATTAACTCGTTCAATGCCCTGAACTTTCATGACAGCAATATTGCCCTGGTGGCAAGAGGCAAAATGCTGGCTGACTGCTGACACATTTTTTACAAAAGCATGAGATATATCTGAGATATGTCTGCATATCCGAACTTTGAGGGCATTGGACGAACATCCCACATATTGCAATTGACATGTAGAACAAGACACACAATATACCACATGTGTGGTATTACAGTTGATGTATTGTTGTATCTCAAATGACTGCTGGGCTGCAACAGAGGCCATAAACTGTCCTGTTTGTACGACACTGCAACAAGTACAAATGCGGTGTCCGCATTTGAACATCCCTTTAGACCTAAGCCAACATTGTTGCGGTACCGTACCATCTGAAAACAGACTCGGACTGAGTTTTTGAGAAAGTGTTGGCGCCTTGCGGGCAACACATTTTATTCCTTTGTCCAAAATCGGTTTCCAGGCGGCATCTGTGCGCAAAACTGTCAGATTCTTTCTGACAATCTTGCAGGCATCCAGATATTCAAGACTATAGTTAGTTATAAAGAATGGCATTGCAGTCTGGCCCCCTTGTTTTAAACCTCTGTATTTTTTATGTTTAGGAAAAACCAGGTCTCGTCTGGGTAATGCAAGAGCAGTTTTTTTAACTGTGTCTATTAAAGACTGGCCGTAACCCCTGATCTGCAGCCGAGCAGTCAACTTTTCTGCCTCTCCAAGGAAGGTGGAATCATCTGAGCAGTTCCTCCTTAATCTGATAAATTCACCCCTAGGGATGTTTTTAACCATGTGTTTCGGATGACAGGACAGGGCTAATAAAGTGGTATTGCCAGCTATCTCTTTTCTATAAGTACAAGTGGTTATCTCAGATTTTTCCACATCACCATGGAGAGTGAGATCCAAAAATGAAATAGTATGCACATGAAAATTGACCGAAAAACTCAGATTTATTTGATTATCATTGAGATATCTCTCAAACAGTGGTATGGCCGTCACATCCGACGACCAGATGAACAACAGGTCATCTATGTAACGGCCATACCACTGCAGGGAGGAAGACCACGGGTTACCACAGGAAAACAAAAAACGAGACTCCCACATAACAAAAAAGTGTGAAACAACTGAAAATATGTCATATTCTAGGTTCTTCAAAGTAGCCACCTTTTGCTTTGATGACTGCTTTGCACACTCTTGGCATTCTCTTGATGAGCTTCTAGAGGTAGTCACCTGAAATGGTTTTCACTTCACAGGTGTGCCCTGTCAGGTTTAATAAGTGACATTTCTTGCATTATAAATGAGGTTGGGACCATCAGTTGCGTTGTGGAGAAGTCAGGTGGATACACAGCTGATAGTCCTACTGAATAGACTGTTAGAATTTGCATTATGGCAAGAAAAAAGCAGCTAAGTAAAGAAAAATGAGTGGCCATCATTACTTTAAGAAATGAAGGTCAGTCAGTCCGAAAAATTGGGAAAACTTTGAAAGTGTCCCCAAGTGCAGTCACAAAAACCATCAAGCGCTACAAAGAAGCTGGCTCACATGCGGACCGCCCCAGGAAAGGAAGACCAAGAGTCACCTCTGCTGCGGAGGATAAGTTCATCCGAGTCACCAGCCTCAGAAATCGCAGGTTAACAGCAGCTCGGATTAAAGACCAGGTCAATGACACACAGAGTTCTAGCAGCAGACATATCTCTAGAACAACTGTTAAGAGGAGACTGTGTGACTCAGGCCTTCATGGTAGAATATCTACTAGGAAACCACTGCTTAGGACAGGCAACAAGCAGAAGAGACTTGTTTGGGCTAAAGAACACAAGGAATGGACATTAGACCAGTGGAAATCTGTGCTTTGGTCTGATGAGTCCAAATTTGAGATCTTTGGTTCCAACCACTGTGTCTTTGTGCGACGCAGAAAAGGTGAACGGATGGACTCTACATGCCTGGTTCCCACCGTGAAGCATGGAGGAGGAGGGGTGATGGCGTGGGGGTGCTTTGCTGGTGACACTGTTAGGAAATTATTCAAAATTGAAGGCATACTGAACCAGCATGGCTACCACAGCATCTTGCAGCGGCATGCTATTCCATCCGGTTTGCGTTTAGTTGGAACATCATTTATTTTTCTAACAGGACAATAACCCCAAACACACCTCCAGGCTGTGTAAGGGCCTCCACAGTCACCGGACCTGAACCCAATCGAGATGGTTTGGGTTGAGCTGCACCGCAGAGTGAAGGCAAAAGGGCCAACAAGTGCTAAGCACCTTTGGGAACTCCTTTAAGACTGTTGGAAGACCATTTCAGAAGACTACCTCTTGAAGCTCATCAAGAGAATACCAAGAGTGTGCAAAGCAGTAATCAAAGCAAAAGGTGGCTACTTTGAAGAACCTAGAATATGACATATTTTCAGTTGTTTCATACTTTTTTGATAAGTATATAGTTCCACATGTGTTAATTCATAGTTTTGATGCCTTCAGTGTGAATCTACAATTTTCATAGTCATGAAAATAAAGAAAACTCTTTGAATGAGAAGATGTGTCCAAACTTTTGGTCTGTACTGTATATGTTCGCCAGTGAGGGCGAAAATTTTGCGCCCATCGAAACTCCAGTACATTGTAGGTATAGCTTCTGGTCGAACATAAACACATTGTGTTTGAGCAAGAACTGAATCACATCACAAATATAAGCAATGAATTCCAGGCTATAATCTGAGTACACATTTAAAAACCATTTGGTTGGGGCAATAGCCTGATCATGCGGGATGACTGTATAAAGTGATGTGACATCAGCTGTTATCCAAACAAAATCCGGGTTCCATTTGAAGTCATAAAAGGATTGTAACACTGACCTAGTGTCCAGCAAGAAACCAGGCAAGGTTTGCACTAATGGTTGTAAGAGACTATCTACCCATTCTGACATTCTTTCAGAGTATGAGCCTATGCCTGCAACAATTGGTCGCATCAAAGGAGGAAACACATAAATATAGTCTGCTTGTCTCTGATTAATAAACCCTCCACTCACTCAACATTTAACAACTCCAGAAGTTCCTCCTGAAAGCGGGGGTGGGGTCACTGGATAGCTCTGTGTATGTGTCCAGCACCCCTAACATGAGGAGATTCTGGGACCTATACACGGAGCGATCCATGACCACCACCGCACCCCCTTTGTCTGCCAGTCCAATAGAAATATCTGGCATAGACTCCAATTTAGATAGAGCCAGTCTTTCCTCAACAGTTAAATTATTTCTGTGTCTGCCTGTGTTGTTGCTGACATTATCCTTTAACCGAAACAAATCGCGCTCCACCAACTCTTGGAAATTATCCAATGCAGGTGAGCGCGACTGAATCGGATAAAAGTCAGGATTGTGTGTCAAAAAATCATCAGAACAATTAACAAGAGTATTAGTATCATTGCACCTTAAGCGACATTCTTGAAGTTGGGATGTGACACTAAGTTCCTGAAAACTAAACATGGTGTGGAGTAAACTCTTGTTGTCCTGTGAAGGACCTTCGGGTAATAAACCCCCCCCCCCCAGGTGAGTGCTGATTATTCACAGTTACAGTGTTATCACATTCCAAATTCAAAAAATGTTTTTTGACTGTCAAATCTCTGGCAAATTTATTTACGTCAAGAATGGTTTTATAAATGTCAAAATGAACTGTGGGAGAAAATGACAGACCCCTGGAAAGTAAGTCCAATTGCTGCTGAGACAAAATTTTAGGAGAGATATTCACAACTTGCTCGCTGTTTTTTGTAGGTCTTGCTGTCGATTTATTCTGGGCGATCGATGTAAGCCGAGATGTGGCTGAATTATCACTTGTGGCACCACCAGGTGCGGAATTAGACGAGTCTGGTTCTGTTGAACTGAAGCCCACTTTCGGCGCTTTGAATTTTCTGTTGCGCTGTGATTTCCTCATGATTGAACGTGGTATGTTTGATTTATTTTCTTTTGTTTTATACACCACATTGGTTTTGTAATCCTGCAGGTCGCGGTTGAACTTCTCCTGTTTTACTGAAATCAGAGTCTCTTCCAATTTAAACAGGTTATTTTGTAACTTATTATCCAGATCCTGGAACAGGTCATTGTCGACCATAGGTGTGTAACCCTGTGAAGTTACACAGGCTGCATTATCTGAAATGCCCAGTAGATGGCAGATGGACTCAGTATGCTGTTAATAAAACATTGAGCATTGATAGCGTTCTGGCTGAAATGAAGGAGGAGCTGCAAGGTCCTGTGGGGTATACTTCCTGCACAGCTCTGAGGAAGGAGGTCCTGGAAGATTTCTAGAAGTTACCACATGCTCAGCCAAAGAAAGGACATGTGTCTAGTTGTGAGAGACTGCAGCACAGAGATAGAACCTTGCTGAGAGAACTTGCTTCACCCAAGATCACACCTGCTGAGAGAGGGACCTGCTGGCAAAGACAAGCACTGAGTCCAGACGTCTGGTGAATCCAGTGAGAGGAGACTGCTGCTGACTGACTTGGTTAATCGTGTTGTAAGGGTAAGCCAAACCTCTCCCTGTATCACCACAGGGCACCTGTCTCCTCACTCACAGTAAAGGCTCTGAGGTCCAGTGATGGACATTACACAGCTCAGGTTGCTTCAGTGACCCTGCGGAGCAGGACTTATAAGGGCCCCAACTCTCCTATGTGCACCAACGGCCACTAGGGCGAAGAAAAGGGGGTGGGATGCAGGTGTGCTGGTGGGTGGGTGAGGAAAATCCACATTGCATTGTTATCTGTGTTACTCTATTGTATTTTCCTATGTATGTTGGTTCATTTGCTACTTACTATATAAAGTTAATTCCAGTTAGGCTGTGTCAGTCTCATTGCACCAAGTATGTTCCCAGTGGGATCCCACATCCCTACCCCGGATGCTCCACTGGGTGGAGGCACTGCCGCAGACATGTACCCCAGCTCCCAGATAGCGGAGGCTCAGGATCCGCCTGTCAGGCATAGTGAGTTAACTAGGTTTAGGGACCCCAAAGACACTAGGGGGCGCCCTCAAACCCTCCTGTGTAGCTTTTATTTCTTCCCGTAAATTGGAGAGTAAGAGTTCTTCCTGTGTGAAGAAGCTCTGTGAAGGCTTTCACCATGACTAGCATTAACTTCAGCCACTGGAACCCACATCCTCTGCTCTGGTCCGTAACCCCTCCAGTGAACGAGATACTGGAGGGATCTATGGAGAATTCAGGAGTCAACTATCCTGGAGATCTGAATTTCAAGATTACCGTCCACCATGACAGGAACAGGAGGCAGGTAGGACGGTTCAACAGGTTTGACACATCTTTTCAACAACTACTTATGGAACACATTATGAATCTTCAAAGCCTGAGGAAGTTCAAGACGAAAGGCTACCGGGTTAATAATGGCAGTGATCTTATATGGACCAATAAGCCTTGGACTCAACTTCCAAATAGGCACCCTAACCTTAATGTTTCTTGTAGACAGACACACAGAATCGCCCACTCTCTGGTCCGGACAATTCATATGTCTTTTGTCAGCCATACGTTTATACTTGTTGCCCATTTTTTTCAGATTATTTTGAATTATTTCAAAGACAAAGAAGAGGAAAATCATTCCTCTTCAGGTAAGTCTCCGTACCAGAAAATGTGCCAAATTGCGGGTGGAACCCATATGCCCCAAAAAACAGCGATTTATCAGTAGACTCCTGTCTATGGTTATTTTTGGCAAACTTGGCCAATAACAAAAATGATAACCACTGGTTCTCCAAGACAAAATATCTCAAATAAGTCTCCAGATTCTGATTAGTGCGTTCAGTCTGTCCGTCTGAGGATTAAAGGATGAAGAAAAGGAAATTGGACCCCCAAACAAGTACAGAACACCCTCCAGAACTTGGAAACAAACTGAGTCCCCCTATCACACACCACATCAGAAGGAATACCATGTAATTTCACGATGTTATCGGCAAACACTTGTGCCAGAGTTTTAGCATTAGGTAGACCTGGCAATGCTATAAAGTGGCCATCTTACTAAAGCGACCAACAACCACCAAAATCACAGTTCTATCTGAAGAATTAGGTAAATCTTTGATAAAATCCATGGATAAATGAGTCCAAGGTCGGGACGAGATGGGCAATGGAAGTAAAGATCCGGAAGGCCGAGTATGTGTCACCTTAGCAAGTGCACAAGTACTGCAAGCAGACACATAGTCCTCAACACACTTACACAACCCCGGCCACCAGAATCTGCGAGAGGAGAGATGAGATTAACAGTGGATCTGCTCCCAGGGTGTCCTGTGAGAACCGTACAGTGATGTTCCTCAAACACCTTGTGATGTAATTCAGAAGGAACAAACAACTTCCCCGACGGACAAGAATCCGGTGCATTTCCCTGGGCGTCCAACACCTCTGCCTCAAGGTCGGGATATAGGGCAAAAATAACTACCCTTTCAGACAATATTGGACTAGGATCTTCCGAATCACCCCCCAGGAAAGCTAGGCGACAAAGCATGAGCCCTGACATTCTTAACCCCAGGGCGATAGGTGATGATGAAATTAAATCTGGTAAAAACAACGACCATCTGGCTTGCCTTGGGTTCAGTCGTTTAGCCAACTCCAGGTAAGCCAGATTTTTGTGATCAGTAAGTACAGTAATAGGATGAATTGCTCCTTCCAACCAATGACGCCACTCCTCAAAAACCAACTTAATGGCTAACAACTCTCTATTACCCACATCATAATTTCTTTCTGCAGACGAGAGTTTCTTAGAGAAGGACCCTGCGACAAGACTGATGCTACCCTTACCTCGGATGCATCAACTTCCACAATGAATGGCTGTGACACATCCGTTTGCACCAGTATAGGAGCAAAAGCAAAACATTCCTTCACCGCAGAAAAAGCTTGTAATGCCACATCAGACTGAGACATCCGAACCTTTCCTAGTCATGTCCGTTAAAGGTTTAACCACAGTTGAGTAGTTCTAAATGAATTTACGATAGTAGTTGGTAAACCCCAAAAACCGCATAAGCACTTTCAGGCAGATGATTATGCTAAAATTTCTCTAAACATAGCAGGCCACCAGCAATACCTAGAAATAAGTCTTCTTGCGCCAGAATTTCCCAGTTGTCCACTTAACACTAGCGATGAACGACATAAGAAATATTTGTTTTCGCGATATCTGGCAAATTTTTCACATAATATTTGCAATAAATTAGCGAATTCGTGATCTCGAGTCATTATTTTCGTGATTGCGCAAATCGGCACTAATGATGCACATATTTTTTGCGCAATACATGCAACTTCACATTTTATCAAGTCTGAGTAGATATTACTGATTGGTGCACTAAGTACTGTTGTGACTAGGGATGAGCGAACCCGAACTGTATAGTTCGGGTTCATACCGAATTTTGGGGTGTCCGTGACACGGACCCGAACCCAGACATTTTCGTAAAAGTCCGGGTTCGGGTTCAGTGTTCGTCGCTTTCTTGGCGCTTTTTGAAAGGCTGCAAAGCAGCCAATCAACAAGCGTCATACTACTTGCCCCAAGAGGCCGTCATAGCCATGCCTACTATTGGCATGGCTGTGATTGGCCAGAGCACCATGTGACCCAGCCTCTATTTAAGCTGGAGTCACATAGCGCCGCCCATCACTCTGCTCTGATTAGCGTAGGGAGAGGTTGCAGCTGCGACAGTAGGGCGAGATTAGGCTGATTAACTGCTCCAAAAGACTCCATCCATTGATCCATCTGCAGCTGTGGATGATTGAACTGCTGCTATTGAATTACTCACTGTTTTTAGGCTGCCCAGAGTGTTTTTCAGTCACTTTTTTCTGAGGTGATCAGCGGCCATTTTGTGTCTTGTGTTGCGCCAGCACAAGCTGCCACCAAGTGCATTTAACCCTCAATAGTGTGGTTGTTTTTTGGCTAAAGCCTACATCAGGGTCAAGCTGTCACACCAAGTGCATTTAACCAGCAATAGTCTGTTTATTTTTTGGCCATATACTACATCAGGGGCAAGCAGCGCCTGTCACCAAGTGCATTTAACCCTCAATGGTGTGGTTGTTTTTTGGCTAAAGCCTACATCAGGGTCAAGCGGTCACACCAAGTGCATTTAACCAGCAATAGTCTGTTTATTTTTTTGGCCATATACTACATCAGGGGCAAGCTGTCACCAAGTGCATTTAACGAGCAATAGTCTGTTTATTTTTTGGCCATATACTACATCAGGGGCAAGCAGCGCCTGTCACCAAGTGCATTTAACCCTCAATGGTGTGGTTGTTTTTCGGCTAAATCCTACATCAGGGTGAAGCTGTCACACCAAGTGCATTTAACCAGCAATAGTCTGTTTATTTTTTGGCCATATACTACATCAGGGGCAAGCTGCGCCTGTCACCAAGTGCATTTAACCCTTAGTAGTGTGGTTGGTCAAGCTGTCACACCAAGTGCATTTAACCAGCAATAGTCTGTTTATTTTTTGGCCATATACTACATCAGGGGCAAGCTGCGCCTGTCACCAAGTGCATTTAACCCTCAGTAGTGTGGTTGGTCAAGCTGTCACACCAAGTGCATTTAACCAGCAATAGTCTGTTTATTTTTTGGCCATATACTATATCAGGGGCAAGCTGCGCCTGTCACCAAGTGCATTTAACCCTCAGTAGTGTGGTTGGTCAAGCTGTCACACCAAGTGCATTTAACCATCAATAGTGTGGTTATTTTTTGGCCATATCCCAGTCTAATTCTGTCAGTAAACGTATACCTGTCACCCAGCGCCTAAATACTAGGCCTCAAGTTTATATCCAGCTAAATCTGTCATTACTGGTGTGGCTGGTCAAGTTATTTAGTGTCCGTCAAAGCACAGTTTTTGTTCTGGGTTGAAATACAATACCCAATTTAGCAATTTCCTAATTTAGTGGTTTCTGCTGTATCAGACCTATTTTAAATCTATCCCTAAAAGGGTATATCAGATTCAAGGTGCACATAGGGTCATTCTGAATAACTTCACACACACACGCTACTGTGCATTTCCAAGTCTAATTCTGTCAGTAAATCTATACCTGTCACCCAGCGCCTAAATACTAGGCCTCAAATTTATATTCAGCTAAATCTGTCGTTACTGCTGTACTGTTGTGGCTGGTCAAGTTATTTAGTGTCCGTCATAGCACATTTTTTTTCTGGGTTGAAATACAATTCCCAATTTAGCAATTTCCTAATTTAGTGGTTTCTGCTGTATCAGGTCTACTTTAAATGTATCCCTAAAAGGGTATATCAGATTCAAGGTGCACATAGGGTCATTCTGAATAACTTCACACACACGCTACTGTGCATTTCCAAGTCTAATTCTGTCAGTAAACCTATACCTGTCACCCAGCGCCTAAATACTAGGCGTCAAATTTATATCCAGCTAAATCTGTCGTTACTGCTGTACTGTTGTGGCTGGGCAAGTTATTTAGTGTCCGTCAAAGCACATTTTTTGTTCTGGGTTGAAATACAATTCCCAATTTAGCAATTTCCTAATTTAGTGGTTTCTGCTGTATCAGGCCTACTTTAAATACATCCCTAAAAGGGTATATCAGATTCAAGGTGCACATAGGGTCATTCTGAATAACTTCACACACACGCTACTGTGCATTTCCAAGTCTAATTCTGTCAGTAAATCTATAACTGTCACCCAGCGCCTAAATACTAGGCCTCAAATTTATATCCTGCTAAATCTGTCGTTACTGCTGTACTGTTGTGGCTGGGCAAGTTATTTAGTGTCCGTCAAAGCACAGTTTTTGTTCTGGGTTGAAATACAATTCCCAATTTAGCAATTTCCTAATTTAGTGGTTTCTGCTGTATCAAGCCTACTTTAAATGTATCCCTAAAAGGGTATATCAGATTCAAGGTGCACATAGGGTCATTCTCAATAACTTCACACACACGCTACTGTGCATATCCCAGTCTAATTCTGTCCGTAAAACATATGCCTGTCACCCAGCGCCTAAATACTAGGCCTCAAATTTATATCCTGCTAAATCTGTCGTTACTGCTGTACTGTTGTGGCTGGGCAAGTTATTTAGTGTCCGTCAAAGCACATTTTTTGTTCTGGGTTGAAATACAATTCCCAATTTAGCAATTTCCTAATTTAGTGGTTTCTGCTGTATCAAGCCTACTTTAAATGTATCCCTAAAAGGGTATATCAGATTCAAGGTGCACATAGGGTCATTCTGAATAACTTCACACACATGCTACTGTGCATTTCCAAGTCTAATTCTGTCAGTAAATCTATACCTGCCACCCGGCGCCTAAATACTAGGCCTCAAATTTATATCCAGCTAAATCTGTCGTTACTGCTGTACTGTTGTGGCTGGTCAAGTTATTTAGTGTCCGTCAAAGCACATTTTTTGTTCTGGGTTGAAATACAATTCCCAATTTGGCAATTTCCTAATTTAGTGGTTTCTGCTGTATCAGAGCTATTTTAAATCTATCCCTAAAAGGGTATATCAGATTCAAGGTGCACATAGGGTCATTCTGAATAACTTCACACACACGCTACTGTGCATTTCCAAGTCGAATTCTGTCAGTAAACCTATACCTGTCACCCAGCGCCTAAATAATAGGCCTCAAATTTATATCCAGCTAAATCTGTCGTTATTGCTGTACTGTTGTGGCTGGGCAAGTTATTTAGTGTCCGTCAAAGCACAGTTTTTGTTCTGGGTTGAAATACAATTCCCAATTTAGCAATTTCCTAATTAAGTGGTTTCTGCTGTATCAGGCCTACTTAAATACATCCCTAAAAGGGTATATCAGAATCAAGGTGCTGATAGGGTCATTCTCAATAACTTCACACACACGCTACTGTGCATATCCCAGTCTAATTCTGTCCGTAAAACGTATACCTGTCACCCAGCGCCTAAATACTAGGCCTCAAATTTATATCCTGCTAAATCTGTCGTTACTGCTGTACTGTTGTGGCTGGGCAAGCTATTTAGTGTCCGTCAAAGCACATTTTTTGTTCTGGGTTGAAATACAATTCCCAATTTAGCAATTTCCTAATTTTGTGGTTTCTGCTGTATCAGAGCTATTTTAAATCTATCCCTAAAAGGGTATATCAGATTCAAGGTGCACATAGGGTCATTCTGAATAACTTCACACACACGTTACTGTGCATTTCCAAGTCTAATTCTGTCAGTAAACCTATACCTGTCACCCAGCGCCTAAATACTAGGCCTCAAATTTATATCCTGCTAACTCTGTCGTTACTGCTGTACTGTTGTGGCTGGGCAAGTTATTTAGTGTCCGTCAAAGCACATTTTTTGTTCTGGGTTGAAATACAATTCCCAATTTAGCAATTTCCTAATTTAGTGGTTTCTGCTGTATCAGGCCTACTTTAAATACATCCCTAAAAGAAAATATCAGAATCAAGGTGCTGATAGGGTCATTCTCAATAACTTCACACACACGCTACTGTGCATATCCCAGTCTAATTCTGTCCGTAAAACGTATACCTGTCACCCAGCGCCTAAAAACTAGGCCTCAAATTCATAGTCAGCTAAATCTGTGGTTACTGCTGTGCCTGTATTAGTGTAATACGGTACCTAAATAGATAGCCAGATAGTGTTAGGTGTCTGTAAAAAAAGGCCTGAATTTGAATTCAATACATTGGGCCAAATAATATTTTTGTTGTTGTGGTGAACGATAATAATGAGGAAAACATCTAGTAAGGGACGCGGACGTGGACATAGTCGTGGTGATGTTAGTGGACCCTCTGTTGCTGGGAGAGGACGGGGCCGTTCTGCCACATCCACACGTCCTAGTGTACCAACTACCTCAGGTCCCAGTAGCCGCCAGAATTTACAGCGATATATGGTGGGGCCCAATGCCGTTCTAAGGATGGTAAGGCCTGAGCAGGTACAGGCATTAGTCAATTGGGTGGCCGACAGTGGATCCAGCACGTTCACAATATCTCCCACCCAGTCTTCTGCAGAAAGCGCACAGTTGGCGCCTGAAAACCAAGCCCATCAGTCTGTCACATCACCCCCATGCATATCAGGGAAACTGTCTGAGCCTCAAGTTATGCAGCAGTCTCTTATGCTGTTTGAAGACTCTGCTGGCAGGGTTTCCCAACGGCATCCACCTAGCCCTTCCCCAGCGGTGGAAGACATAGAATGCACTGACGCACAACCACTTATGTTTCCTGATGATGAGGACATGGGAATACCACCTCAGCAAGTCTCTGATGATGACGAAACATAGGTGCCAACTGCTGCGTCTTTCTTCAGTGTGCAGACTGAACAGGAGGTCAGGGATCAAGACTGGGTGGAAGACGATGCAGGGGACGATGAGGTCCTAGACCCCACATGGACTGAAGGTCGTGCCACTGACTTTCACAGTTCGGAGGAAGAGGCAGTGGTGAGACCGAGCCAACAGCATAGCAAAAGAGGGAGCAGTGGGCAAAAGCAGAACACCCGCCGCCAAGAGACTCCGCCTGCTACTGACCACCGCCATCTGGGACCGAGCACCCCAAAGGCAGCTTCAAGGAGTTCCCTGGCATGGCACTTCTTCAAACAATGTGCTGACGACAAGACCCGAGTGGTTTGCACGCTGTGCCATCAGAGCCTGAAGCGAGGCATTAACGCTCTGAACCTTAGCACAACCTGCATGACCAGGCACCTGCATGCAAAGCATAAACTGCAGTGGAGTAAACACCTTAAAAACAAGGAAGTCACTCAGGCTCCCCCTGCTACCTCTTTTGCTGCTGCCGCCTCGGCCTCTTTTGCTGCTGCCGCCTCGGCCTCTTTCTCCGCCTCTGGAGGAACATTGGCACCTGCCGCCCAGCAAACAGGGGATGTACCACCAACACCACCACCACCTCCGTCACCAAGCATCTCAACCATGTCACACGGCAGCCTTCAGCTCTCCATCTCACAAACATTTGAGAGAAAACGTAAATTCCCACCTAGCCACCCTCGATCCCTGGCCCTGAATGCCAGCATTTCTAAACTACTGGCCTATGAAATTCTGTCATTTAGGCTGGTGGACACAGATAGATTCAAACAGCTCATGTCGCTTGCTGTCCCACAGTATGTTGTTCCCAGCCGCCACTACTTCTCCAAGAGAGCCGTGCCTTCCCTGCACAACCAAGTATCCGATAAAATCAAGTGTGCACTGCGCAACGCCATCTGTAGCAAGGTCCACCTAACCACAGATACGTGGACCAGTAAGCACGGCCAGGGACGCTATATCTCCCTAACTGCACACTGGGTAAATGTAGTGGCAGCTGGGCCCCAGGCGGAGAGCTGTTTGGCGCACGTCCTTCCGCCGCCAAGGATCGCAGGGCAACATTCTTTGCCTCCTGTTGCCACCTCCTCCTTCTCGGCTTCCACCTCCTCTTCTTCCACCTGCTCATCCAGTCAGCCACACACCTTCACCACCAACTTCAGCACAGCCCGGGGTAAACGTCAGCAGGCCATTCTGAAACTCATATGTTTGGGGGACAGGCCCCACACCGCACAGGAGTTGTGGCGTGGTATAGAATAACAGACCGACGAGTGGTTGCTGCCGGTGAGCCTCAAGCCCGGCCTGGTGGTGTGCGATAATGGGCGAAATCTCGTTGCAGCTCTGGGACTAGCCGGTTTGACGCACATCCCTTGCCTGGCGCATGTGCTGAATTTGGTGATGCAGAAGTTCATTCACAACTACCCCGACATGTCAGAGCTGCTGCATAAAGTGCGGGCCGTCTGTTCGCGCTTCCGGCGTTCACATCCTGCCGCTGCTCGCCTGTCTGCGCTACAGCGTAACTTCGGCCTTCCCGCTCACCGCCTCATATGCGACGTGCCCACCAGGTGGAACTCCACCTTGCACATGCTGGAAAGACTGTGCGAGCAGCAGCAGGCCATAGTGGAGTTTCAGCTGCAGCACGCACGGGTCAGTCGCACTGCGGAACAGCACCACTTCACCACCAATGACTGGGCCTCCATGCGAGACCTGTGTGCCCTGTTGTGCTGTTTCGAGTACTCCACCAACATGGCCAGTGGCGATGACGCCGTTATCAGCGTTACAATACCACTTCTATGTCTCCTTGAGAAAACACTTAGGGCCATGATGGAAGAGGAGGTGGCCCAGGAGGAGGAGGAGGAAGAGGGGTCATTTTTAGCACTTTCAGGCCAGTCTCTTCGAAGTGACTCAGAGGGAGGATTTTTGCAACAGCAGAGGCCAGGTACAAATGTGGCCAGCCAGGGCCCACTACTGGAGGACGAGGAGGACGAGGATGAGGAGGAGGTGGAGGAGGATGAGGATGAAGCATGGTCACAGCTGGGTGGCACCCAACGCAGCTCGGGCCCATCACTGGTGCGTGGCTGAGGGGAAAGGCAGGACGATCACGATACGCCTCCCACAGAGGACAGCTTGTCCTTACCCCTGGGCAGCCTGGCACACATGAGCGACTACATGCTGCAGTGCCTGCGCAACGACAGCAGAGTTGCCCACATTTTAACCTGTGCGGACTACTGGGTTGCCACCCTGCTAGATCCACGGTACAAAGACAATGTGCCCACCTTACTTCCTGCACTGGAGCGTGATAGGAAGATGCGCGAGTACAAGCGCACGTTGGTAGACGCGCTACTGAGAGCATTCCCAAATGTCACAGGGGAACAAGTGGAAGCCCAAGGCCAAGGCAGAGGAGGAGCAAGAGGTCGCCAAGGCAGCTGTGTCACGGCCAGCTCCTCTGAGGGCAGGGATAGCATGGCAGAGATGTGGAAAAATTTTGTCAACACGCCACAGCTAACTGCACCACCACCTGATACGCAACGTGTTAGCAGGAGGCAACATTTCACTAACATGGTGGAACAGTACGTGTGCACACCCCTCCACGTACTGACTGATGGTTCAACCCCATTCAACTTCTGGGTCTCTAAATTGTCCACGTGGCCAGAGCTAGCCTTTTATGCCTTAAAGGTGCTGGCCTGCCCGGCGGCCAGCGTTTTGTCTGAACGCGTATTCAGCACGGCAGGGGGCGTCATTACAGACAAACGCAGCCTCCTGTCTACAGCCAATGTGGACAAGCTGACGTTCATAAAAATGAACCAGGCATGGATCCCACAGGACCTGTCCATCCCTTGTGCAGATTAGACATTAACTACCTCCCCTTAACCATATATTATTGTACTCCAGGGCACTTCCTCATTCAATCCTATTTTTATTTTCATTTTACCATTATATTGCGAGGCTACCCAAAGTTGAATGAACCTCTCCTCTGTCTGGGTGCCGGGGCCTAAATATATGCCAATGGACTGTTCCAATGTTGGGTGACGTGAAGCCTGATTCTCTGCTATGACATGCAGACTAATTCTCTGCTGACATGAAGCCAGATTCTCTGTTACGGGACCTCTCTCCTCTGCCTGGGTGCTGGGCCTAAATATCTGACAATGGACTGTTGCAGTGGTGGCTGACGTGAAGCCTGATTCTCTGCTATGACATGCAGACTAATTCTCTGCTGACATGAAGACAGATTCTCTGTTACAGGACCTCTCTCCTCTGCCTGGGTGCTGGGCCTAAATATATGCCAATGGACTGTTGCAGTGGTGGCTGACGTGAAGCCTGATTCTCTGCTATGAAATGCAGACTGATTCTCTGCTGACATGAAGCCAGATCCTCTGTTACAGGACCTCTCTCCTCTGCCTGGGTGCTGGGCCTAAATATATGACAATGGACTGTTGCACTGGTGGCTGACGTGAAGCCTGATTCTCTGCTATGACATGCAGACTGATTCTCTGCTGACATGAAGCCAGAGGCTCTGTTACGGGACCTCACTCCTCTGCCTGGGTGCTGGGCCTAAATATTTGCCAATGGACTGTTGCAGTGGTGGCTGACGTGAAGCCTGATTCTCTGCTATGACATGCAGACTGATTCTCTGCTGACATGAAGCCAGATCCTCTGTTACGGGACCTCTCTCCTCTGCCTGGGTGCTGGGCCTAAATATATGACAATGGACTGTTGCACTGGTGGCTGACGTGAAGCCTGATTCTCTGCTATGACATGCAGACTGATTCTCTGCTGACATGAAGACAGATTCTCTGTTACGGGACCTCTCTCCTCTGCCTGGGTGCTGGGCCTAAATATATGCCAATGGACTGTTCCAATGTTGGGTGACGTGAAGCCTGATTCTCTGCTATGACATGCAGACTGATTCTCTGCTGACATGAAGACAGATTCTCTGTTATGGGACCTCTCTCCTCTGCCTGGGTGCCTGGGCCTAAATATATGCCAATGGACTGTTCCAATGTTGGGTGACGTGAAGCATTATTCTCTGCTATGACATGCAGACTGATTCTCTGCTGACATGAAGACAGATTCTCTGTTACGGGACCTCTCCCCTCTGCCTGGGTGCTGGGCCTAAATATATGACAATGGACTGTTGCACTGGTGGCTTACGTGAAGCCTGATTCTCTGCTATGACATGCATACAGATTCTCTGCTGACATGAAGACAGATTCTCTGTTACGGGACCTCTCTCCTCTGCCTGGGTGCTGGGCCTAAATATCTGACAATGGACTGTTGCAGTGGTGGCTGACGTGAAGCCTGATTCTCTGCTATGACATGCAGACTAATTCTCTGCTGACATGAAGACAGATTCTCTGTTACGGGACCTCTCTCCTCTGCCTGTGTGCTGGGCCTAAATATATGCCAATGGACTGTTGCAGTGGTGGCTGACGTGAAGCCTGATTCTCTGCTATGACATGCAGACTGATTCTCTGCTGACATGAAGCCAGAGGCTCTGTTACGGGACCTCACTCCTCTGCCTGGGTGCTGGGCCTAAATATATGACAATGGACTGTTGCACTGGTGGCTGACGTGAAGCCTGATTCTCTGCTATGACATGCAGACTGATTCTCTGCTGACATGAAGCCAGAGGCTCTGTTACGGGACCTCTCTCCTCTGCCTGGGTGCTGGGCCTAAATATATGACAATGGACTGTTGCACTGGTGGCTGACGTGAAGCCTGATTCTCTGCTATGACATGCAGACTGATTCTCTGCTGACATGAAGACAGATTCTCTGTTACGGGACCACTCTCCTCTGCCTGGGTGCTGGGCCTAAATATCTGACAATGGACTGTTGCAGTGGTGGCTGACGTGAAGCCTGATTCTCTGCTATGACATGCAGACTAATTCTCTGCTGACATGAAGACAGATTCTCTGTTACGGGACCTCTCTCCTCTGCCTGTGTGCTGGGCCTAAATATATGCCAATGGACTGTTGCAGTGGTGGCTGACGTGAAGCCTTATTCTCTGCTATGACATGCAGACTGATTCTCTGCTGACATGAAGCCAGATCCTCTGTTACGGGACCTCTCTCCTCTGCCTGGGTGCTGGGCCTAAATATATGACAATGGACTGTTGCACTGGTGGCTTACGTGAAGCCTGATTCTCTGCTATGACATGCATACAGATTCTCTGCTGACATGAAGACAGATTCTCTGCTGACATGAAGACAGATTCTCTGTTACGGGACCTCTCTCCTCTGCCTGGGTGCTGGGCCTAAATATCTGACAATGGACTGTTGCAGTGGTGGCTGACGTGAAGCCTGATTCTCTGCTATGACATGCAGACTAATTCTCTGCTGACATGAAGACAGATTCTCTGTTACGGGACCTCTCTCCTCTGCCTGGGTGCTGGGCCTAAATATTTGCCAATGGACTGTTGCAGTGGTGGCTGACGTGAAGCCTGATTCTCTGCTATGACATGCAGACTGATTCTCTGCTGACATGAAGCCAGATCCTCTGTTACGGGACCTCTCTCCTCTGCCTGGGTGCTGGGCCTAAATATATGACAATGGACTGTTGCACTGGTGGCTGACGTGAAGCCTGATTCTCTGCTATGACATGCAGACTGATTCTCTGCTGACATGAAGACAGATTCTCTGTTACGGGACCTCTCTCCTCTGCCTGGGTGCTGGGCCTAAATATATGCCAATGGACTGTTCCAATGTTGGGTGACGTGAAGCCTGATTCTCTGCTATGACATGCAGACTGATTCTCTGCTGACATGAAGACAGATTCTCTGTTATGGGACCTCTCTCCTCTGCCTGGGTGCCTGGGCCTAAATATATGCCAATGGACTGTTCCAATGTTGGGTGACGTGAAGCATTATTCTCTGCTATGACATGCAGACTGATTCTCTGCTGACATGAAGACAGATTCTCTGTTACGGGACCTCTCCCCTCTGCCTTGGTGCTGGGCCTAAATATCTGACAATGGACTGTTGCAGTGGTGGCTGACGTGAAGCCTGATTCTCCACTATGACATGCAGACTAATTCTCTGCTGACATGAAGACAGATTCTCTGTTACGGGACCTCTCTCCTCTGCCTGTGTGCTGGGCCTAAATATATGACAATGGACTGTTGCAGTGGTGGCTGACGTGAAGCCTGATTCTCTGCTATGACATGCAGACTGATTCTCTGCTGACATGAAGCCAGATCCTCTGTTACGGGACCTCTCTCCTCTGCCTGGGTGCTGGGCCTAAATATATGCCAATGGACTGTTGCAGTGGTGGCTGACATGAAGCCTGATTCTCTGCTATGACATGCAGACTGATTCTCTGCTGACATGAAGCCAGATCCTCTGTTACGGGACCTCTCTCCTCTGCCTGGGTGCTGGGCCTAAATATATGACAATGGACTGTTGCACTGGTGGCTGACGTGAAGCCTGATTCTCTGCTATGACATGCAGACAGATTCTCTGCTGACATGAAGCCAGAGGCTCTGTTACGGGACCTCTCTCCTCTGCCTGGGTGCTGGGCCTAAATATATGACAATGGACTGTTGCACTGGTGGCTGACGTGAAGCCTGATTCTCTGCTATGACATGCAGACTGATTCTCTGCTGACACGAATCCAGAGTCTCTGTTACGGGACCTCTCTCCTCTGCCTGGGTGCTGGGCCTAAATATATGACAATGGACTGTTGCACTGGTGGCTGACGTGAAGCCTGATTCTCTGCTATGACATGCAGACTGATTCTCTGCTGACATGAAGACAGATTCTCTGTTACGGGACCACTCTCCTCTGCCTGGGTGCTGGGCCTAAATATCTGACAATGGACTGTTGCAGTGGTGGCTGACGTGAAGCCTGATTCTCTGCTATGACATGCAGACTAATTCTCTGCTGACATGAAGACAGATTCTCTGTTACGGGACCTCTCTCCTCTGCCTGTGTGCTGGGCCTAAATATATGACAATGGACTGTTGCACTGGTGGCTGATGTGAAGCCTGATTCTCTGCTATGACATGCAGACTGATTCTCTGCTGACATGAAGCCAGATCCTCTGTTACGGGACCTCTCTCCTCTGCCTGGGTGCTGGGCCTAAATATATGACAATGGACTGTTGCACTGGTGGCTGACGTGAAGCCTGATTCTCTGCTATGACATGCAGACTGATTCTCTGCTGACATGAAGACAGATTCTCTGTTACGGGACCTCTCTCCTCTGCCTGGGTGCTGGGCCTAAATATCTGACAATGGACTGTTGCAGTGATGCCTGACGTGAAGCCTGATTCTCGGCTATGACATGCAGACTAATTCTCTGCTGACATGAAGACAGATTCTCTGTTACGGGACCTCTCTCCTCTGCCTGTGTGCTGGGCCTAAATATATGCCAATGGACTGTTGCAGTGGTGGCTGACGTGAAGCCTGATTCTTTGCTATGACATGCAGACTGATTCTCTGCTGACATGAAGCCAGATCCTCTGTTACGGGACCTCTCTCCTCTGCCTGGGTTCTGGGCCTAAATTTATGACAATGGACTGTTGCACTGGTGGCTGACGTGAAGCCTGATTCTCTGCTATGACATGCAGACTGATTCTCTGCTGACATGAAGACAGATTCTCTGTTACGGGACCTCTCTCCTCTGCCTGGGTGCTGGGCCTAAATATCTGACAATGGACTGTTGCAGTGGTGGCTGACGTGAAGCCTGATTCTCTGCTATGACATGCAGACTGATTCTCTGCTGACATGAAGCCAGATTCTCTGTTACGGGACCTCTCTCCTCTGCCTGTGTCATGGTCTTACCTTCTTGCTGTTCTCCTTCGTTTGACATGTGCTGGCGGCCATCTTGGTTTCTGGGTTTCTTGTAGCCTCCCACCCTGCGGCTTCTCCTTCCCACTGGGAGGAGCTGGATGCCTAGCTCATATATTAGGAGGTCTGTGGCTTCAGTTCCTTGCTTGGTCCTCCTGTGTTCACATGCTTCTAAGACTGCTGCTGCTTCTGGTTCCTGATCCTGGCTTCGTGTGACTACCCTGCTGGTTCCTGATCCCAGCTTCGTCTGACTACCCTTCTGGTTCCTGACCTCAGGCTTCGCAAGACCCTGCTTCGGTTTAGCCATCCGTTTGGACTTTTGCCTTACAGCTTGATTTTCAATAAAGCCTTCTTGTTTCCACTTACCTCTTGTTGTACGTCTGGTTCATGGTTCCTTGACATTAGGACCAAGCCATGAATTCTGACGGTACAGGGCCATCCTCGCTACCTACGCTGGTTGCCAGACTTGATCAGCAGGATCACCTTTTGGGTCAGTTCGCTGTGGCGTTGCAAACCCTGCTTGAACGCACGGCTCATTTAGCTTCCGTTGCCGATGGGTCGGTTGTCGCTCCTGGGCCCGCTCCTACTGCCGCTCCGGTTGTTGCGCCAGAGTCTACCCCGACACCTGTTGCTGCGCCTGCGGTGTTTCGGGGTATGACCGGTTCTGCCCCCCTTCCACAGCGCTTTGGGGGAGAGCCAACTCAGTGCCGAGGTTTCCTTAACCAGGTGGGCATTTATTTCGAGTTGCTGCCACATGCCTTTCCTACTGAGAGATCAAAGGTGGGCTTCTTGATCTCGCTGCTCTCGGACAAGGCCTTGGCCTGGGCCAGCCCTTTATGGGAGAACAACAATCCGGTGGTTGCCGAGTTTTCCGGTTTTGTTGCTTCTCTTCAAAGGTATTCGATGTGCCGGCTCGTGCTGCCTCTGCTGCGAAGCTCCTTATGTCCATCAGACAGGGTTCACGATCCGTAGCTGAATACGCCATTGAGTTTCGTACCCTGGCAGCAGAGGTGGGCTGGAATAATGAGGCTCTGGTCGCTGCTTTCTCTCATGGTCTCTCGGATGCCTTGAAGGATGAGGTTGCAGCTAAGGACCTACCAGTGGAGCTCGAGTCTCTTATTTCTTTCCTGATTTTGATTGACACCAGACTCAGGGAGAGACCTTCCTTTAAGGAGAGCCTGCGGAGGTCTTCTAACAGATTGGCGCCTACGTTTGCTGTCCCACCCGTGCCTCCCTCTCCTCCCACGCCTCCTGGGGATGACTTGTCTGGGGGTGAACCCATGCAGCTGGGGTTTGCTCGCCTGTCCGAGGGGGAGAGGGTACTCCGGAGACGCGAGGGCCGATGCATGTACTGTGGCCTCGGTGGGCATTTTCGGTTGGCATGCCCGAACCGTCCGGGAAACGCTCGCACCTGAGATCCTGTCGGGGGCAGATCTTGGGTGGAGTCTCCTCGTCCCCGGTTTCCCGTGTTGACAAACCACTGATTACCGTTGTCCTCTCCTGGGTCGGGGGCTCGGTGACGACCCAGGCGTTGGTGGACTCTGGTGCTGGTGGTTTGTTCATTGATAGTGTGTTCGCTGCCGCCAATTCCATTCCTCTGCAGCCTCGAGGTTCCCCACTGGCTCTTGAGGCGATAGACGGCAGACCCCTTCTGCCGCCACACGTGACTCATGAGACCCTTCCAGTGGGGATGGCCATTGGTGCCGTTCACAGAGAGTCGGTCTGTCTCCAGGTTATTTCGTCTCCACACTACTCGGTGGTCTTGGGGTACCCCTGGCTCCAGAAGCATAATCCGACTTTCGATTGGAGATCGGCCGAGATCCTCTCGTGGTCACCGCAGTGTGGGGCTAGTTGCATCCATGGGCCTGTCAAGTTGCTGTGTACTTCCTCGGACTCTCTGTTGCCTCCTGAATACAAGGAGTACCGGGATGTATTCGATAAGGTGCGTGCGGTTGCCCTACCTCCGCACCGCCCATACGATTGTGCCATAGAGTTACAACCTGGTGCCGTTCCTCCTCGTGGCAAAGTCTATCCACTGTCGGTAGCGGAGAATGAGGCCATGGAGGAGTACGTGAGGGAGGCGCTTTCACGCGGACACATTCGCAAATCCTCGTCCCCGGCAGGGGCTGGATTTTTCTTTGTGAAAAAGAAGGGCGGTGAGTTGAGGCCTTGCATCGATTACAGGGGTCTCAATCGCATCACGATCAAGAACGCTTACCCGATACCCTTGATTTCCGAGCTGTTCGATCGCCTCAAAGGGGCCACGGTCTTTACCAAACTCGACCTGAGGGCGGCATATAACCTGGTAAGGATCAAGGCGGGCGATGAGTGGAAGACTGCGTTTAACACCAGGACCGGTCATTATGAATCCTTGGTTATGCCCTTTGGGTTGTGCAATGCGCCCGCAGTCTTCCAGGAATTCATCAACGATGTTTTCCGTGACCTGTTGCAGCAGTGTGTGGTGGTCTATTTGGATGACATCTTGGTATATTCTGAATCCATGGAGGCCCACATTCTGGATGTCAGACGAGTGTTGCAACGGTTACGAGAGAACAAGCTGTTCGGTAAGCTTGAGAAATGCGAATTTCACCGATCCCAGGTAACCTTCTTAGGTTACATCATTTCCGCTGAGGGGTTCTCCATGGATCCTGAGAAGGTTTCGGCTGTCTTACAGTGGCCCCAGCCCAGTGGTCTTCGTGCCGTGCAGCGCTTTTTGGGCTTCGCCAATTATTATCGGAAGTTCATCAGGGACTTTTCCATGCTAGCCAAGCCTCTCACGGATCTGACCAGGAAGGGCAGCAATCCCCAGGTCTGGCCGCCCGAGGCCATCCGAGCTTTTGAGGCTCTAAAGTCCGCCTTTGTGTCGGCTCCGATTCTGTCGCATCCCAACCCTGGGTTGCCGTTTGTCCTTGAGGTGGACGCGTCTGAGACGGGAGTAGGCGCCCTCCTGTCTCAGCGTAGAACACCGGAGGGTCCTCTGCTTCCTTGTGGGTTTTACTCCCGGAAACTGTCTTCCGCGGAGTGCAACTATCAGATTGGTGACAGGGAGTTATTGGCCATCGTGCAGGCCCTTAAAGAATGGAGGCACTTGCTCGAGGGCTCGGTGGTTCCGGTTCTCATCCTGACGGACCACAAGAATCTGACCTACCTCTCTGAGGCCAAGAGATTGACACCACGTCAGGCCAGATGGGCTCTGTTCTTGTCACGTTTTAATTACGTGGTCTCCTACCTACCCGGTTCCAAGAACATCAGAGCGGATGCCTTATCACGGCAGTACTCCGAGCTGTCCGGGGAGGAGTCGATTCCGACTTCGGTCATACCTCCGAATCAGATCCTGGCCGCCATTCGCACCAGCCCGACCTCTCCCCTGGGTGAGCAGATTTTGGCGGCTCAATCTGGTGCTCCCTCTGGGAGGCCCAACGGCAGATGTTTTGTGCCTGAGGAGTTGCGCACTCGGTTGTTGCGAACCTACCATAACTCCAAGGCCGCGGGGCATCCTGGAAAGAATCAGCTGTCCTGGGCTGTTTCACATCTGTTCTGGTGGCCTTCTCTACGTTCCGACATCGCCGCATATGTAGCGGCATGCTCCGTTTGTGCCCAGAGTAAGTCCCCTCGGAACCTTCCGTTGGGCCTTTTGCAACCCATAGCCACCGGGGAGCGTCCATGGTCACACCTGGGGATGGATTTCATTGTGGACCTCCCTGCATCCCGAGGCCATACGGTCATTCTCATGATTGTGGATCGGTTTTCCAAAATGTGCCACTGTGTTCCTCTCAAGAAGTTACCCTCTGCACAAGAGTTGGCCACGATTGTTGCCAGGGAGGTCTTCCGGTTGCACGGTTTGCCCAAGGAGATTGTGTCGGATCGGGGGAGTCAGTTTGTGTCCAGGTTCTGGCGCGCCTTTTGCTCCCAGTTGGGGATTCATCTCTCTTTCTCCTCGGCCTACCACCCTCAGTCCAATGGGGCCGCAGAACGATCCAATCAGGCCTTGGAGCAATTCCTTCGTTGCTATGTCTCCGATCACCAAGACAATTGGGTTGACCTCCTGCCTTGGGCTGAGTTTGCCAGGAACACGGCGGTGAACTCTTCCTCTGGGACGTCTCCCTTCATGGCCAATTATGGATTCCAACCTGCCGTGTTACCGGAGGTATTCTCTCCCCAGGATATTCCGGCTGTGGAGGATCACCTTTCCGTCCTACGTGCTTCTTGGGTACAGATCCAGAGGTCCCTTGAGGTCTCTGCGCAGCGCCAGAGACTTCAGGCTGATCGCAGACGAGCGCCCGCTCCTTCCTACCAGGTCGGAGATCGCGTATGGTTGTCCACCCGCAACCTCAACCTTCGAGTGCCCACTCCCAAGCTGGCACCTCGCTTTGTTGGTCCCTTCCGAGTGCTTCGCAGGGTAAACCCGGTAGCCTATGCCCTTGCGCTTCCTCCTGGCATGCGGATCTCCAACGTGTTTCATGTCTCCCTGTTGAAGCCACTGGTGTGTAATCGTTTCACTTCCTCGGTTCCTCGGCCTCGTCCGGTCCAAGTGGGCGATCGTGAGGAGTATGAGGTGAGCAATATCCTGGACTCACGCCTGGTCCGCGGTCGGGTGCAGTTTTTGGTCCATTGGCGTGGTTATGGTCCAGAGGAGCGTTCCTGGGTTCCCTCCGCAGATGTCCATGCTCCTGCCTTGCTCCGAGCCTTCCACGCACGCTTCCCTCAGAAACCGTTCTTTACTCCGCGGAGTAGGGGCCCTTGAGGGGAAGGTACTGTCATGGTCTTACCTTCTTGCTGTTCTCCTTCGTTTGACATGTGCTGGCGGCCATCTTGGTTTCTGGGTTTCTTGTAGCCTCCCACCCTGCGGCTTCTCCTTCCCACTGGGAGGAGCTGGATGCCTAGCTCATATATTAGGAGGTCTGTGGCTTCAGTTCCTTGCTTGGTCCTCCTGTGTTCACATGCTTCTAAGACTGCTGCTGCTTCTGGTTCCTGATCCTGGCTTCGTCTGACTACCCTGCTGGTTCCTGATCCAGGCTTCGTCTGACTACCCTTCTGGTTCCTGACCTCAGGCTTCGCAAGACCCTGCTTCGGTTTAGCCATCCGTTTGGACTTTTGCCTTACAGCTTGATTTTCAATAAAGCCTTCTTGTTTCCACTTACCTCTTGTTGTACGTCTGGTTCATGGTTCCTTGACAGCCTGGGTGCCGGGGCCTAAATATCTGAGAATGGACTGTTCCAGTGGTGGGTGACGTGAAGCTAGATTCTCTGCTATGGGACCTCTCTCCAATTGATATTGGTTAATTTTTATTTATTTTATTTTTATTTTTATTCATTTCCCTATCCACATTTGTTTGCATGGGATTTACCTACATGTAGCTGCCTTTTGCAGCCCTCTAGCCCACTTCAATGGGGTTCGGGTTTGGGACGAAGTTCGGATCGGGTTCGGATCCCGAACCTGAACATTTCCGGGAAGTTCGGCCGAACTTCTCGAACCCGAACATCCAGGTGTCCGCTCAACTCTAGTTGTGACATTACAGCACTATATGTATGTAGCATGTATGCATGGGCAGCAGAGAAACAGTAATTCCTATCACACTACCTAACACCCTGCACTGGAACCTATCAGCTCTTATTAAGTGGAGTTAAAAAAAAAAAAAGCGTTCTAGTGCTGAGGGTGATTTTGTGGGAGTGATTGCAGGTGGCTGAGTGTGGTTTGAAGCAGAGATCCTTGAAAGTTAATTTTTTGCATTTTAGTACTGCCATTTAAAAAAAATAAAATTCTCTGCTGGGTGTTGCCATTTAAACCCATTTTTTTTCTCTGCTTGATTAAGGGGAGTGGCCTGGGCAACCAGGTGCTATAAATTGAACTACTGAACTCTGCCTGAGCTTGCTCTTCCTGATGCTTGCTCTACTAAGTGGGCTTCTTATTAAGTGGAGTAAAAAAAAAAAAAGGAGTTTAAGAAAAGGAGTTGGAAACTAAGGTTGGATATAATTTCCTTGTGTGTTGTTGGCTTTATTCTAGGTAGTCCTTCAACTACAGCAGACAGGGTCTAATTCTAAATCATATTTACTGTTTTACTTTTTTACTGTTGTAATCCCCATTTAGTATGTATTGCACAATTGACAACGCAGTCCAGTGCACATCTTGCATGATGTATGCAGTCCTTGAACTGCCGTTCGAGGGTGTATATCTTTGTTCAAGATGTGAGCAAATTACCCGTTTGGAATCGCAAATCTAGTCTCTAAACGGGCAAGTTGCAACACTGAGAGGCATTGACAATTTGCAAAAGAGTTTGCTTCTCACCGAGCAAGCACTCTTTGGGGTAGATGAGGGGGAGGGTGACAGAGAGGAGGCTGAGGAAAGTGAAGTAGCTAGCTGGGTAACAGTTAGAAAGCGGGGTAGAGGAAAGAGTGCCAGGGAGGCTAGCACTGATCTGACACACCCCAACAAGTTTGCACGTTTGGCAGATGAGGGGGATGTCAGTCAAGGGATGGCACTGCTCCAGCCAGACACTTCCTCTGCCAGTCAGGGGAATGTCAGCTACAGTAAGCAGGGAACCAGGAGAGCAGGGCAGGCCAGACAGGTGCTGGTAGTGGGAGACTCCATTATTAGGGGAACAGATAGGGAAATCTGTCACAAAGACCGTGATCGCCGAACAGTGTGCTGATTTCCTGGAGCTAGAGTTCGACACATCGTGGATCGGGTTGACAGATTACTGGGAGGGGCTGGAGAAGATCCAGCGGTCATGGTCCATATCGGAACCAATGACAAAGTTAGAGGTAGGTGGAGAGTCCTTAACCCCTTCCCGACCGCAATCTGTATATATACGTGATAGCTGCACATACCCCGTGCAGCTACCACGTATATAAACGTTCAGGCAGCTCTTTAATCCAAGCGCTGCAAAGCGCTTGGATTAAAGCTTCTGCCCCTGCCCTGTATGCTGTCACGGACAGCATACAGTGCAGTAATGCCGGCAAGGGACCAATCAGAGTGGCCCCTTGCCGGCAATTGATCCGATTGGTTAGTCTGTGCCCCCGATCCCCCTGCTGTGTGTGATGGTGGCGGCTCCATTACTTTTTTTTTAATAGTATCTTTTTATTAACTGATTTAACAAAAAGCATAACAGCACATCAATACAGACAATCATCAATCGAGTCCAGTACAAATCATAGATATGGGAACAATCATGACCGCACCTCAAGACCCGCCGTCGGGTCTGAAGAAAATATCCGGTTGAGGAGAAACCATACCCAACCCACTATGCTTTAAGGATAGTAAGAGGTACTGCACACTCACACACTCAGTCACACACACCTTCATTGGTCGGAAACAAACATTCCAACATCTATGGTACCAAAGTTTGAGCTCCAATCCACAGGTCCCATATCTCCATGAAGCGATCAGGGATCCCTCTTTTCTCATATACAAATTTATATAGTTCTAGATCAGCATTAACTAAACGCACCCAATGTTGCAGCGTAGGGAACTTAGGATGTTTCCAGTTAAGAAGGATAACCTTCCTAGCATAATATAGGAGTAATCTATAGAGCTTTCTGCCAAATTTAGTGGGAACAATCTCATTAACTACCCCCAACAAACCAGTGAGCTCAGTACATACATTAGGAAAGCCCAGTTTATCATTCAAATACTTATGAACCTCCTCCCAGAAGCTATGTATAATCGGACACTGCCAAACCATATGTAAAAAGGAACCATTTTCATGTCCACATCTAGTGCAGTAAGGGTTTGGCAATTTCCCCATTTTAAACAACCTCGCCGGAGTATAATAAATCCTATGGAGCCACTTAACCTGAATCAATTGATCCCTAGCACTTACCACTGTAGATCTCCATGTACAGCTAACTTCTTTAACATGCGCATCCTCTAGATCTCCAATATCCCTTTTCCATCTAACAAACGCTCTATCTATGGGAGAGTCCTGCAACGACATCAGGGACGCATACAGGGTCGACACAGGTTTGACCAAAGGAACCCTCCTAACCACCGCCTCTATGGGACCACACTTCAGATTTAAAGGTCCTCTACCAAACTGAGCCTGACAGGCATGTCTGAGTTGAAAATATCTGAATAAACAACGCTGTGGCAAACTAAATTCTTGTTTCAAACTAGCAAAGGTCCTAAAGAGGCCCTTATCATATAACTGGGTAAGGTAACGCACCCCCCTCTGAGGCCAGAATTCAAACTCTATTAAGGAGAACATCTCCGGAAGGGTCCCGTTTCTCCACAGAGGCAAATATGGTGACCAAATGATATCCTTCTCTTCAGGGTTACATCTCTGCCCCCATTTTACCCACATCTGCACCACAGCAGCCATCGATTGTGTGTAGTGTCCTGTAGATCTGGCCCCCCTCCTATACACCAGGTTCGTAAGTGCCTCATAAGACCCCAACAAAGCAGCTTCTAACACTACTGCCGGATTACCCGAGTCGGCCCTTACCCACCACGCCGCATAGCTCAGCTGAACCGCCACATAATACATATACAGGTTTGGTAAGGCAAGCCCTCCCCGCAGGCAAGACGCCTGGAGGGTAGATCTCGCTATTCTGGGAGAAGACTTGTTCCAAAGAAAGGGAGCAATCACTCTATCTAAAGTAGCAAAATGCCTTTTGGGGAGCAACACTGGGGCAGCCCTATATAAATATAATAGTTTTGGAAGAAGAATCATTTTTACCACATTGATTCGCCCAATCAAAGTTAAAGGCAGGTTTTCCCAAGCCTCCAGCTTTCGCGTAACAGATTGCACCGTTGGGACAACGTTCAAATCATAGAATTTCCCCACCTCCTTATGAACAATAATCCCCAAATAGGTAAATTGCTCCACGACTTGAAGCTTACTGTTCACCGATATGCAAGCAGGGTCAACGTCGTCAACCAGACAGAGACTAGACTTAGCCCAGTTTACTCGGAGGCCTGAGAAGCCACCAAAATGATCAACAACCTTTAAAAGAGTGTCCAAGGACTTCCCTGAGTCGGCCAGGTAAACCAACATGTCATCCGCGTACAATGACAGCTTTTCTGATATTCCAGCTATTTCCCAACCTTCTATACCTGAGTTAGAGGAAATGAGTATTGACAAAGGCTCCATGATTAATGCAAATAGCAGGGGGGAGAGAGGACAGCCCTGTCTAGTGCCTCTACCCAAGGGGAAGGAGTCCGATGTATACCCATTTACCCTGACTCTCGCCGAAGGGGACCTATAGAGCATTCGTAACCAGCCCAAAAATTTCTCCGGAAAACCCATTCTAGACAGCACCGCCCACATAAATTCCCATTCCACTGAATCAAAGGCTTTTTCATTGTCTAGGGACGCAAGAGCCCTCGTACCTCTGTTATCATGCTTGACCTGGAGGTTAGTGAACAATCTCCTTAAATTAATATCTGTGGTTTTCCCTGGCATGAAACCTGATTGATCAACCCCAACCAAGGAGAGAACTACTCCCCTCAGCCTTAACGCCAATACCTTCGCAAAGATCTTGACATCAAGATTTAAAAGCGAGATAGGTCGATAAGAACTACACTGCTCAGGCGGTTTCCCTGACTTGTGAATCACTACTATCGTTGCCTCTAGAAAGGACGGAGGCAGCGAGCCGCTCTCCAGCGCATACCTCAACAGCTTTCCAAATCTACTGACCAGGTCTTTGGAGAACCGTTTATACCACTCTGCTGGAAATCCATCAGGTCCCGGGGTTTTCTTAGTCGCTAAAGAACTAATGGCCATCTCAATCTCTAAATCAGATATGTCTGCCGCCAGGGCCCCCCCATCATCACTATCTAAGGAAGGAATATTAATACCTGCTAAGAAATTAACAATTTCTTCTGGAGTGCACGAAATCTTGGGAGCATATAGTGTCTCATAATAGGAGGCAAACTGTCTGCAGACATCTCTAGGCTCCCTCAATAAGAGCCCCTGATCATCCAGAATTCCCGCCACTACCTTTTGTTGAGTCTCCGATCTAGACAAGTACGCCAAAGCCCTGCCACATTTATCGCCATCTGAAAAAATAGACTGCTTCTGGTTTAAAAGTTTCTTCTCGGTGTACTCAGTTAAGTGCAAAGTAAACCTACGTTGAGCCTCCAGCCATAGATTCTGGGTCTCCGGGCATGGATCCAGTATATATGACCTCTCCTTATCCGCTAGCTCCGCTTCTAGTTTTATCCGCTTAATATTCAGTTCCTTCCTATGCGTTGCAATAGCCGCAATCAATACCCCCCTCATTACTGACTTAAAAGCATCCCATTCCACCAAAGGATTTGTAGACCCTTCATTCTCAGCCCAATAGTTCCCCACTGCATCCAGGCACTCACTTGCCACGGGTAGCACCTCGAGCCACATAGGGTTTAGCCGCCACTGCTTATCAGTCGAAGCCAGTGGCTGCGACAGAATCAGAAGAAGGGGAGCATGATCCGAAACTCCTCTCGGTAGATATTCACTGGACCTAATATAGGGGGATAAATCTCTGCTGACAAAGGCCAGATCTATACGAGAGAGTGAGCCCGTAGACGCCGAATAACAAGAGAACTGTGCATCTGTGGGGTGGAAATAGCGCCACGTCTCCACTAAATCATAAGTACTAGCCCAATGCGACAGTGCATTGTTATGCGAGGCCTGGGGAACCCTTCTGTCTCTCATAGGATCTAGAGTAGCATTATAGTCACCCATGATAATATAGGGTAATGTTGGAAATCCCGCTATTTTAGCCGTGATTAGGTCTAGGACCTCCCTGCGGAATGGCGGAGGAATATAAAGTCCCACAAATAGGTACTGCAGGCCTCTGACACAGGCATGCAAAATCACATATCTACCATAAGGATCCAGCTGTACAGACAGTATTTGAAACGGAAGACTCTTAGCAACTAAAATAGACACGCCTCTAGCATGGTTTGAGTAAACCGCATGATATGTGGGACCTATCCATGGGCGCCGCAGAGCTAGAACTTTCTGGCCCTGCAGGTGCGTTTCTTGTAGCAACATTATGTCAGGATTATATCTCTTCAGATAATTAAATACTAAAGATCGCTTAATCTTATCATTCAGACCTCGAACGTTCCACGAAAGTAGCTTAATTACCGCCATTTATCCTTCCAGAGATAGCAACTCCATATTCTCCGACCAATGAAGGCACAATCACACACGCACACAAACCGCATCCAAGAACCCCTCATCCATAGAACTCTCTCCCACCCACCCACCCCCCACCTCCCCAACCCACCCTGCCCAATCCTACTAAACATGGTTGAGCCTGACTCCCCAAACTACCAACTCTTGGGTACGAGAACCTACCCTAACTCATTAGAACATACATACCCTATAGGTACTTTAGTGATAGAAAGGAAATATAGAAGTCTAACTATAACAGTGCATAGTCAAACAGGGTGCTGTCACCCGGCATATCAATATGAAATGAAACATCTGGCCAATAGATGACATCAAAGAGCAGGGAATTAAATAGGAGAAGTATTAGTGCATTTACATCATATTCTCCCCCCCCCCCCCCCAACCACCTTTACCAGCAGAACAATTCAACATATAATCAGATAATATTTGAACCAGCTGTCAACACTATACTATAGACCCTCAACGGCGAGGCCCAGCATTTAGATGTCTCTCAATCCATTCAGAAGCCTCTTCAGGAGTATTAAAAAAACGGACTGTTTCACCATCTTGAACCCTCAAGCGAGAAGGGTAAATCATAGCGTATTTCACGTTTTTCTCCCTCAACCTCGCACTGACTTCAGCAAACTGCTTCCTTTTCTTCTGAACCTCTGCAGTAAAGTCCGGGTAGAAGGACAGACGGGCATTCTCATAGCTAACATTCCCCTTTAGCCGAGCAGCTAGCAAAATAGCATCTCTGTCCCTGTAGTTCAGGATCTTCATGATGAAAGGTCTAGCAGGGGATCCCGGCGGTAAGGGCCTGGTTGGTATTCGATGGGCCCTTTCTATAACAAAGCAACTGGAAAGTGAGATGGGATGCAACACTTCTTTTATAAGCTGTTCCGCAAAAGTCTCTGGGGTAGATCCCTCTGCCCGCTCCGGTAAACCCAGGATACGAACGTTGTTGCGTCTATTGCGGTTCTCAGCGTCCTCTGCCCTGGCCTGCAGCAGCTGTACCTGTTGCAGCAGCCGCCTGGTATCATTTCCCACCGTTCTGGAAGCATCCTCCACATCACTAACTCTTTGCTCCACTGCAGATGTCCTCTCACGAATTTTGTCAAAATCATGTCGCAAACAGCTGAGGTCAGACTGTAAATGATCTATTTTTGATGTAAGAGCAGCTTGGCACGCAGCTATGGCTTTCATAATTTGAGAGGCTTCAGCAGAGGTACCCGGGACAGGGGACCCCACACTCTCCTGTTCTGTCTGGCTCATGGCGTCCATGACACGCTTAACAGATGACGGAGCCACAGAAGAAGTTTTGCGGCCCATAGAAATAGTCCACCGATACAGTAGAACTCTGCTGGGGTTCGTCACTTAATCAACAATCCAGGATGAAGCTTTATTACAATCAGCAGGATTTGCTGTTCAGCCAAGTACACTATTAAATATGGTCACAGACCTCAGGGGGAGATAAGAGCACCAGGACCCCCACTAAGCATACATAGAGACTGCAGTGAACTTATGTGACTGTCATGAGTAGGAGACCCTAAACAGGGTTATCTCCGCAGGGCCCAGGAGACCAGTGGGAGCGGTATCGGGGGGAAACACAGATCGTACCGTCGATCCACTCCGGGATCCGGTATAGAGAGGAGCGTCCCTGCATACCCTCTGCTCACAAGATGGCGCCTGCCGCGCGGCTCCTTCCCGCCACGACCGACCGCCCCAAGCTCTCAGCGGGAGTCAGCGGCAGTCTCAGGTAAGCAGTCCGCCACAGTTTGCCAGCCGTACCTGCACCTCAAGCCTTGTATCGCACTGCGTCTCTGCCCCGCTCCACACTCTCCTCAACTTGCGCCCGTCCGCTCCTCTCCTTCAGCCTGCCGGCATCCACAGCGCATTAGCCAGGATACCACAGACTAGCCTCCGTCGGCGTGTCCCTGAGAAGGGGGGGATCTAAGATGTGTTGGACAAACTCAAAATCATCCGATTATGCCGGGTAGATGCAGGATTATCCACAGGATTTTGCAGGAGCACTGTAATCTTGCGTCCTCACTCCATGTTGGTCCGGCCACGCCCCCGCGGCTCCATTACTGAGCCGCCGCCATCAGCAGAGAGTGTCAGCTCTATGCTGACACTCTCCTGTAACCCCATAGATGCCACGGTTGCGGCATCCATGGAGTTAACAGAGTGAGGGAGCTCTCTCTCTCCACCATCGGGGCTGCAGCGCTGTGATTGCAGCACCCAATGGTTGCCATAGCAACCGGACGCTTTGCAAAAGTGTCCGGTTGCCATGGCAAAGGCGTCCAGTGCTGTCACCTACAGGCAATCTGGAAGTATTATACTTTGGAATGCAAGAGCATTGCAAAGTATAGTACAACTGTCAACCCCACTGGATCTTCAAGATCCAAGAGGGAACTGATAAAAAAAGTGAAAATAATAAAAGTAAAAATAAATAAATAAATAATAATGCAAATTAAAAAAAAGAAATTGCCTTTTCCTATAAAAAAATGAAAAAATAAAATAAAATACACATATTAGGTGTCACCTCGTCCCGCAAAAAATGATACCCTATTTAAGACAATCGCCCAAAAAATAAAAAAGCTATGGCTCTCAGACTATAGAGACACTAAAACATCATTTTTTTGGTTTCAGAAATGCTATTATTGTGTAAAACTTAAATAAATAAGAAAAAGTATACATTAAAAGTATACGGAGTAGTGCCACGTCCGTAACGATCTTCTCTATAAAACTATCACATGACCTAACTCCTCAGATGAACGCTGTAAAAATAAATAAATGAAAACTGTTCTAAAACAGCCCATTTTTGGGTCACCTTGCCCCATAAAGTGTAATAATGAATGATCAAAAAATCCTATGTACCCAAAAATGGTACCAATAAAAACCTCAATACTTTCTGCAAAAAACTAGCCCCTGCACAAGACGATTGGCAGAAAAATAAAAAACATATGGCATTCAGAAAACCAATCCAGCGCAATCTGCCTTCCAAAAACCATATGGCATTCCTTTCCTTCTGCGCCCTGCCGTGTGCCCGTACAGCAGTTTAGGACCACATGTGGGGTGTTTATGTAAACCGCGGAATCAGGGTAATAAATATTGAGTTTTGTTTGGCTGTTAACTCTCAATGTGTTAAAGAAAAAAAATTATAAAATGGAAAATCTGCCAAAAAAGTGAAATTTCGAAATTTCATCTCCATTTTCCTTTAATTCTTGTGGAACGCCTAAAGAGTTAACAAAGTTTGTAAAATCAGTTTTGAGTAACTTGAGGGGTGTAGTTTCTACAATGGGGTGATTTATGGGGGTTTCCACTATGTAAGCCCCACAAAGTGACTTCAGACCTGAATTGGTCCTTAAAAAGTGGGTTTTGGAAATTTTCTTAAAAATTTTAAGAATTGCTTCTAAACTTCTAAGCCTTCTAACGTCCTAAAATTCAATTACATTTCCAAAATGATGCCAACATAAAGTAGACATATGGGGAATGTTAAGTAATAAATATTTTATTAGGTATGACTTTCTGTTTTAGAAGCAGAGAAATTGAAATTTGGAAAATTGAGAATTTTTCAAGATTTTTGGTAAATTTGGGATTTTTTCATAAATAAACTAATTGACTCAAATATATGACTATCATGAAGTACAATGTGTCACGAGAAAACAATCTCAGAATGGCGTGGATAAGTAAAAGTGTTCCAAAGCTATTACCACATAAAGTGACGCATGTCAGATTTGTAAATTTTGACCTGGACACTGGGGCATCAATGACCCTTGGTCATGAAAGGGTTAAAAATTATTTCAGGGATTTAGGTCAAAAGCTTAGGGCAAGGACCTCAAAGGTATTATTTTCCGAAATACTGCCTGTACCACGAGCCACACAAGAAAGGCAGCAGGCGATTAGGGAGATTAACATGTGGCTCAAGAACTGGTGTAGGAAGGAGGGGTTTGGGTTCCAGGAGAACTGGGCCAACTTTTCTATTTGCTACAGGCTCTATCGTAGGGACGGGCTGTTCCTGGGTGACAGGGGCCTAAATCTCTCAAAATCCTTTGTTCTATTGCTGGGTGACAAGAACCTCCTTTTGCCGTGAATGAACCCCTGCTGTGCCTGGGTGACAGGGGCCTAAATCTCACAAAATCCTCTGTTCTATTGCTGGGTGACATGAACCCCCTTTTGCCGTGAATGAACCACTGCTGTGCCTGGGTGACAGGGGCCTAAATCTCTCAAAATCCTCTGTTCTATTGCTGGGTGACATGAACCCCCTTTTGCCGTGAATGAACTCCTGCTGTGCCTGGGTGACAGGGGCCTAAATCTCTCCAAATCCTCTGTTCTATTGCTGGATCACATGAACCCCCTTTTGCCGTGAATGAACCCCTGCTGTGCCTGGGTGACAGGGGCCTAAAATCTCTCAAAATCGTCTGTTGTATTGCTGGGTGACAAGAACCCCCTTTTGCCGTGAATGAACCCCTGCTGAGCCTGGATGACAGGGGCCTAAATTTCTCAAAATCCTCTGTTCTATTGCTGGGTGACAAGAACCCCCTTTTGCCGTGAATGAACCCCTGCTGTGCCTGGGTGACAGGGGCCAAAATCTCTTAAAATCCTCTGTTCTATTGCTGGGTGACAAGAACCCCCTTTTGCCGTGAATGAACTCCTGCTGTGCCTGGGTGACAGGGGCCTAAATCTCTCCAAATCCTCTGTTCTATTGCTGGGTGACAAGAACCCCCTTTTGCCGTGAATGAACTCCTGCTGTGCCTGTGTGACAGGGGCCTAAATCTCTCCAAATCCTCTGTTCTATTGCTGGGTGACAAGAACCCCCCTTTCCTATGAATGAACCCCTGCTGTGCCTGGGTGACAGGGGCCTAAATCTCTCAAAATCCTCTGTTCTATTGCTGGGTGACATGAACCCCCTTTTGCTGTGAATGAACCACTGCTGTGCCTGGGTGACAGGGGCCTAAATCTCTCAAAATCCTCTGTTCTATTGCTGGGTGACATGAACCCCCTTTTGCTGTGAATGAACCCCTGCTCTGCATTGCTGACAGGGAACTAAATTTAGTGAAAACATCTGTTACTGATCGGAAGATGCGCGACTACAAGCGCACGCTGCTGATAGCATTCCCACCTGACAGCGGGGGCACAGTGGAAGCACAAGGTGAAGGCAGAATGTGGAAAAGCTTTGTCAGCCTTGGAGGTGCTGACCTGCCTTGCAGCCAGTGTATAGTGTGAACATGTGTTTAGCACGGCAGAGAGCATTATCACAGGCCGCAGCCAATGTGGACAAGCCTACGTTTATTAAAAAGAACCAGGCATGGATCCCACAGGACTTGTCCGTACCTTGTGCAGAATAGACATTTATACCAGCCTCAACCATCCATTCTTGTACTCAAGAGCACTTATTCTTTGTTTTATTTTTTTATATGTCCCAATATTTTGGTCGATACCCCAATTTAAAAATAAAAAATAACACAAATCAGTGTTGGCTACCTATTCCTCCTTCACCGCCGCTTCCACCTACACCGCCACGTCAACCTACACCGCCACATTCACCCATCCACCGCCTCCTCAACCTCCTACTCCTACTAGATCCAGATTCTTATTTTTAATTTTTCTGTATTTTATGCTATTTTAAGTAATTTCCCTATCCACATTTGTTTGCAGAACAGTTGTCATGCTCTTAAGCACATTTTGATGCCTTTTGCAGCCCTCTAGCCCTTTCCAGGACTATTTTAGAGCCATTTTAGTGCCCAAAAGTTCGGGTCCCCATTGACTCCAATGGGGTTTGGGTTCAAGTTCAGGCCCTGAACCTGAACTTTTTTTTTAAGTTCGGCCAAACCTGCCGAACCCGAACATCCAGGTGTCCGCTAGACTCTAGTCTTAGTAACAAGACCTAATGGCCACTCATTTATTCGTGACTGGCAGTCTTTCATTAGTACTACATCGCCGGCCTGGAGGTTAGGCTTGCTGGTTTGCCACTTTCTCCTCGGTTGCAGAGTGGGAATGTATTGCTTTTTCCACTAGTCCCAGAACGAGGTTGAGAGACTCTGTACTTGTCTCCATCGATTCCTGTAAAGATCTTTGGGATTAAATTCTCCAGGTGGAGCACACATTTCTTCAGTCTTTTGTGTAAGCAGTATGGCGGGTGTGAGAACAGTTGGGTCATTAGGTCTATACAAAAGGTGGGGCCTGTAAACCAAATTGTATCTTTGAGACGGTCAGCAGCGATGGATCTAGTTGCTTGGTCCGCAGGGTTGAGATGCATAAGTACATATTTCCATTATTCAGGAGAGGTAGATCTTCTGATTCTTAGCCCTCTGCTGTTGACATAGACATAGAAGCGTCTAGCTTCATTACAGATATAGTACTATCTTGCTATCGGTATAGAACTCAGAGTCTTTAATCTCCAGGTCCATTTCTGGAGCAATGAGTTCGGCTAACTCCACCACTAACACCGCGGCACATAGTTCCAAACGTGGTATTGTGTGTTCATGGAGTAGTGTTAGTTTCGCTCTGCTCATGACGAACCCTACATGGCATTGTCCGCTGGTATCTAACAAGTAAGCTACAGCCGCAATTGCTTTGACTGAAGCATCGCAGAAAACGCAAAGTCTTTGTGTCTCAACCTTGGTAGTTGGTACAGAAACATATGTACGAGCTATGCGAAGATCAGATAAGGCTGTAAGGGAATTTTTCCAGGCCATCCATGTGGCTCTTTCCTTCATGGGAAGGGGAGTGTCCCAGTTCAACACTTCTCTGGTGAAGTCTCTTAACATAGCTTTCCCTTCGATTATTATTGGAGCTGCAAATCCCAGTGGGTCATATAAACTGCTTATGGCCGACAGTACTCCTCTGCGAGTAAAGGGTTTTTCTTCTCTGTTAACCTGGAAGGTGAAAGTATCGTTTTTTATGTCCTAGAGTAGGCCAAGGCTCCATTGCATCGGAAGTGAGTCACATCCTAGATCTAAATCCTTTTAAGTATACTGAATGGTCCTGAAGAGGAAAGGCTTTCATCAATTTCTGGCTGTTAGAAGCGATCTTGTGTAGCGTCAGGTTAGACAGAGAGAGCATCTCCTGGGTTATTTTAAGAAGACTGATTGCAGTCTCATCTGATGGCATTGATTTCAGACAGTTGATATGGATTCGATCAATCTCAGACCGTATGTGGGGATCTGCCGTTGAGCCTAATTAGTAGAATGCGTGCACGCCGGAAGAACACACTGACACTCTGTTCAGTTGGAGCACTTCCAAGATTCTCTCCTTTAATAGAGCGGGGTGATGTCTTATATAGGACGCACAACATAGGTTTACATAGGCAATGTATTTTACTACATTAGGCAGTTCATGATTGGCTGGTTCAATATAAGTTGGTCTTCCCTTCCCAGGATTCTTGTCTTGTGTACACAAGGTGTAGTCCCAGATAGAGGAGTCATCTTAGTCTCTGTGATTTTTACTCAATGGAAGGGGGGAGAGAATGGCAGCCATTTTAAATAAGGAATGTATAACAAGTGAAATCAGCATTTTATAATTCCCTCACAGTCCCCCCTTAAAATGCCATTTACTGTCCCTAGATGAGTTGTCCTACCACATCTGTCTCTATGTGCCTAGGAACTCTTTTAATGCTGCACGTTAGACGAGTGATGGCTTGTCCATCACCCCCCTTGTTACAGACTTTGCTCATAGAAAAGTCTGATGTCTGTTCCTCATGGTTGAATGGCTCTGTAGGGGAATGTAGGGTTTTTCTGTTTCTGTGTCATCATATTGAAAGAAGGTGGGGGTGGTTACCTCAACAGTCTTCTCCATCATCTTCCGGACACAAGGCAGGACACAACACACTACCAATGCTAGGATAACCAGGATTATTAGAACCAGAATCCCTATTTGAGCAAGGATTTTCTGCCATTCATCCAACCGAAGTACTGATCCCAGGGGTCTATAATCCCTGAGTTCTTTTTTAGTTCTGTTGACAAGTCCTCCAACTTTTTCATGGCTAGAGTGACCTTCCCATTTGGACCAGTATTGTCAGGAATATATGTGCAGCATAAACCAGCATCAGGAAGCATCTTACAGACCCCACCTTTCTCTGCCAAAACCATGTTTAGAATTAGTCTATTTTGAAATGTCATCCGTGAGATGGCTTCCAATTGTTCTGCTAGGCCTTTCAGAGCATCCCTAGTGTAGTTCACGAACCTCTGCTGGTTGTAGTATATGTAATTTATCCAATCGACATTTTTGTTAATGGTGATTATGGGAATTAAGGACTCAAATCCTGCCTTTACCTGATCTCTAGCTTTAAATTCATTTGGTACCCCCCTTGGGACTCCAATGGTATATATATATATATATATATATATACATATGGATCAAAGCTTCCTCCTGGAGAAACTTCTCTTTTCCTTTGTTTATTTCCTGCCATGGGGGCCTTCTCTCCTAGAATGTGCAAGGGCATAATGGCCTTTGCCAGTCCAGTTACCTTCTAACCGGGTTCTGATTTTTATATCCCCACAGATCCAATAGATGTCACCAAGAGATTGCACCTGATTCTGTGTTTCTTCTCCTGTCAGGTTACTGTAGGTAGAACAGTACCCTATTGTAAAGTTTCCTAAGAACCTTTTTCCTTTCCCATAGTTTGTGTAGCAGGTGTAATTACCGGGGTATATGGTCAGACCTTCACTGGGCTTCGAGGTTTTGGTAACTATGGGGTATCTAGCCTTCCAATCCTCACAGGCAGAGTGATTAGTTGAGGTGTTTGTGTAAAGACTGAGGAAGCAGCTTTCTATATCCCGGGGAAAGTTCAGGGGTACTGTACCTAGGTGGGGGCGTGCTCCTCCACATACATAGCAGTTGGATCGATTGTGTGAGTTTGCACTGTACCTCATCCATTCCAACCACAGATTGACATCTGAATACCCTGTTTCTGAGGCCATAGTGTCCTCAAAAGTGGGGTCTGATATGGCTATCATCTTTTTGAAAGTGGAGACGTGAGGTTCTAGTGAATTAACAGATACATTTGTTGTCTTAACTTGCCTTGTCTGCTTTTGGTTCCCCCTGCCATCCAAGTACCAAGAATATATGTACCTGCGTCCCCAGGGCCGGAGTTTTCTATGTTTAATGTGAGGTTCATGCTCGTCCCAGTCCTTCCTTCATTCAGACAGATGCCGGTTTTCCGGAGGGTCATTCTATTGATCAGGGACTTCCCATTCTTGTCTTTCTTATCTAAGGCACTTTGTGGCCTGTATCCCCAGTCTGACCCTGTGCTCCACCCCACTGAGCCCCACTGGTCACAGTTCTGTCCCCAGTAATCGTCTGTGACACATATGTACAGTATATTACTGAATATACGTCCTGGTACAAACTACACTGCCAAGGAACAGGAGGACAAGAAGCTATGTCACAATAATCAAATGTGAAGGTTGCTGCATGTATGTTGGATGCGTTATACCAGAATGTGTTAAGGCCATTGTCCTGAGTAATGGCCACCTGTCGTCCTTTTATTAACCCACATAAAAGATATAGATCAGGATCAGCATATTGCAGGTGTAGAGTCCTCTGGAGCGCGAACCTTCTTACAGTGGGAAGCATGTAACCAGGTGTTTCTCCCCTCTAGCTTGACAGCTGTAGCGGTGGTCAGCAACACCTGGAATGGACCGTCAAATCTGGTCTCCAGTGAATGCTTTCTCAGGAATTTCTTAACCAGTACCCAGTCTCCTGGCAGAAGCTTGTGTGTTCCAGTATCTGCTGTGGGATCTGTAATGGGCGGGTTAGGGGGTTGGAGTGGGATTGTCCATCCACCCAGGTTTCAGGCATTTCTCCATTATGGGCCAGTAAGTGTCCCCTGCTTTTATCTCACACAGACTCACTAGGTCCCTCCAAGCAGCTGAATAGGTCTTCTGTATTTGGGCAATGCGCCTGTAGAATGGCATTGGGTGTTTCTCGGGATCTGGCAATGTTGTGACCAGTGATGAGGCCTGAGCCGGTGTAAATGTTACATACATGATAGGGGCCTCACCATCTAGACCCCGTGCCAATCGCACAGGGGTTGCTGTTGCTGGGGTATTGGTAATTGGGACTAAGGTCGGCAGTGTGATTACGGCTGAAGGGGTTCCGTCTGTTTCAGTATCTACATCAAATCAATTCACGGACATAGTGTCCGGAGGGCTTTGGTAGGAATGATTACTATCCGGAGGCTGGTGGTGAGGTCTGGACAATACCGGCACACCTCCCACCGGAGAGGAGACGACTGGCGTCATTACCACTGGCAAAATGGGCTCTGGGAGAGGGCGAACCAGCTCTCCCGTTTGGGTAAGCACGGGATACAGTGGTGTGGCCGTGTGAGGTGTACCAAGATGGCCGCTGGGGGCGGGCTGGGAAGGAAGTGGAAGGGCGGAGGCTGCAGTTCCGGTATGATTTGCTCCACCCCGGATTTTGAGCGTGACACCTAGTACATGCCCAGAGAGTGGAATCACATTATAGACAGAAATCAGGGCGGTCTGGGTGAGGACGGCCAACCTTCCCACACGCGTCACATTTCCAAGAAGGGCGGTCATCATAGGGTGGGGGTGACACCTTCCTGGGCGTCTCACCACCTCTATGGTAAACATATGCAACTCCTCCTCCATGTTCTATTTCCTCTTCTACCCACCCCTCTGCATGCATATTCCGAGCAACATTAAACCAAGCTACTGCTGTCTTTAGTAAATTATTAACAAAGTAAATTTCATTAACAAACCTCGCTTTTCCTTCAACAATATTCTCCATGCTTCCGGCTGTAACCAGACGCCACATTCTCCTATTCCACATACTTTCACCAACTTGTTTAATTTCATCACATACTGTTCTCCCTCTCTTTCTGCGACCAAGTCGTGGGCTGGGCAGCCTCTACCTACCCTACTGGCTCTCTGACCCATCCCTCTTGTTCTTCCTATCCGTCGGACCTCCTAAAGTATATCCCAATTGTCAAACTTTCTCTCTCTCGTTCCTATACCTCCTCTAAAGACTGGCCTGGGGTTCCCCCGTCTGATAATGAATGCTCAGTCTAATTACCTGAAGGTTTGGGGCTACTGCATTAATAACTTTTAACCCTATGTGTGGTTTTGGGTATCCCCCTTAAACAACCTTCACTAATCCCCAGCCCTCCTTATAAACACTAAACATTAACTCACAAACACATTCAGGACATGACATGCTATTTTCTCGAGTTCGTCAGGAGTATTCCCAAACTTTTACAGTTTGTTTATTTCCCCGCTGCCACTTACTTATGGCGCGTATATTTTATCCTCGCTACCACTTATGGCGCATATATTTTATTCCTGCTACCACTTATGGTGCGTATATTTTATTCCCGCTACCACTTATGGCGCGTATATTTTTATCCCCGCTACAACTTATGGCGCGTATATTTTTATCTCCGCTACCATTTATGGCGCGTATATTTTTATCCCGACACCCTCTCTTAAATCAGTGGCAGTCTTACTACTTAACTTCTGGCAAGGACTCTTTGTGTCGCCCTCACTGACGGACTCGGAAACAGCAGACAATATACACACAAATCACCCTGCAGATGACCCTTAATGACAGGTAGATTCAATGTAGACTCTGAGCAAGTACATTTACATGTCTTTGGTGGCCTTCAACAGCCGAACAAGACTACAACCCCACTGAATCACAACACAGGGATAGACAGGTAAGGAACTAAATTATAGAATCTCTTACCGTGTTCGGAGGTGATCAGGTTCCGTCCCCGCCCGTGATTCAGATGGTGTCGCGGTCCCTCTCGGTCAGCTGGTTGTCGGTCACAACTCAGAGTCCCTGTTCGGGCGCCAAACTGATATGGATTCGGTCAATCTCAGACCGTATGTGGTGATCTGCCGTTGAGCCTTATTAGTAGAATGCGTGCACGCCGGAAGAACACACTGACACTCTGTTCAGTTTGAGCACTTCCAAGATTCTCTCCTTTAATAGGGCGGGTGATGTCTTATATAGGACACACAACATAGGTTTACATAGGCAATGTGTTATAGTACATTAGGCAGTTCATGATTGGCTGGTTCAATATAAGGTGGTCTTTCCTTCCCAGGATTCTTGTCTTGTGTACACAAGGTGTAGTCCCAGATACAGGAGTCATCTTAATCTCTGTGAACTTTACTCAATGGAAGGGGGGAGAGAAGGAGTTGGCAGCCATTTTAAATAAGGAATGTATAACAAGTGAAATCAGCATTTTATAATTCCCTCATACAGTCATCCACAAAGAAGTCCTTCTCTACAAAGAGTCTGACATCCGCTCCGCACTTCTCTTCTACTTTCTGAGCTGCATGTCTTAATCCATAGATGGCAACTGCAGGAGAAGGACTATTGCCGAAGATGTAAACTTTCATACGATACTCTGTAACATCTTTAGAGGGATCGTTGTCCTTGAGCAATAGGAATCTCAAGAAATGTATATGTTCCTTTTTAACTAAGAAGCAATGGAACATCCGTTGGATATCAGCCGTGAATGCAACAGAGTCTCTGCAAAAACGGAGGAGCACTCCTATGAGCTTGTTTTTTAGATCCGGGCTTGACAGCAAAATGTTGTTCAATGATACGCCTTCATACGTACTTGGCACTTGAGTCAAACACTACTCTGAACTGACCTGGCTTCTTCGGATGAAACACCCCAAACATGGGTAGGTACAAGCACTCTTCCGAGTCTCGAAGTACGGGCGCTAGTTCTGCATGACTGTTCCGGAATATCTTTTCCATGAAGGTAAAGAAGTGATCTCTCATCTCAGATTTACATCAGGCTGTGCCTGAGAGAGACAAATGGTTTGAAAAGGATTAACAATATAAACAGGGATGGTAACTATTCCTGTTAAATCCCTAGCAGGGGGCGCTGTGCTGTCCCTATAAGACCTAGCCATTCAAATGGTATAACAGGGTAATTCAGGGCATTTCTACCACACAGTAGTTATGCCCGCCTTGTGCCCCGTCACAGTAGTAATGACCACACTGTGCCCCCTCACAGTAGTTATGCCCACATTGTGTCGCTTTTAACAGCAGTTATGCCCACATTATGTCCCCTTCTAGTAGTGATGCCTACATTGTGCCCCTTCACAGTAGTAATATCCACATTGCGCCTTCACAGTAGTAATGGCCACATTGTGCCCCCAGACAGTAGTACTGCCCACATTGTGCCCTCACAGTAGTAATGGCCACATCGTGCTCCTTCACAATAGTACTACCTACATTGTGCCCCCTCACAGTTGTAATGCCCACATTGTGCCTCCTTCACAGAACTAATGCTCATATTGTGCCCCCTCACATTAGTAATGCCCACATTGTGAAGAGTACAGTGCTAGGCTATCCCCGAATTCCCATAGAAATTAATGAAGCAGCTGCACGCATGCCTGACTGGCCGCTCCATTCATTGCAGGTGATCAGTTTGAGTCCCAGTGGTAGGACCCCCACCGATCTAATAGTTATCCCCTATCTCAAGTGCCTGATTTGAGAATACATAACTTTAGATTCAGGGACAATAGGAGGGTATTGCATTTATTCATTTTTTACCACTTTTGTTGCATTGTATAAGTAACTTTTTTTTTTTCATTTCTGGTGTAATCACCAGCAATCCCCAGCTCCATGACTGACAATGCAGTCCAGTGTACATCTTGTGCAATGTGTGCCGTCCTGGAACGGTTGTTTGGGAGTGCATATTGCTGTGCAAAATGTGAGCAAATTGCATGTTTGGAAGCCCAGATCTTGTATCTAAATGAACAAATTGCAACATTTAGATACCTTGACAGTATAGAAAGGAGTTTGCTGCTCACTGCGCAGACACTCGATGGGGTAAATGCGGGGGAGGTTGGTAGTATATTGGATCAGAAAAGTGAGGTAAGTAGCTAGGTAACAGAAGGTGGGGCAGTGTCACGGCCTTTGGTGTGCGCTGTGACATGGTTGCCGCACATGCTGTTGCCAGCGGCATCGTGTTTTGGTTTCAGCATATAGGTGCCTCCTCCTTTCTCCTGGGCCTTCCCTGTCTGGTGCCAGAGGGGTTAATTATCTAGCTGGTGTGGATTTAGGTGTGTCCTGGGTGTGGCCACAAGGTTTATATTGCCTGTGGCATGTTGGCTGGGTTCAGTGTTCCTCCAGCCTTGCTGTGTGCTGGAGCTTTGCTCTCTGTCAGGCCTCTACTATCTGCCCAGTGCTTGAGGGCCACCTTGTGGAACATCAAGGTCACCATGATGTCTCCCCTTTGTTCCCATTGTTTTCTTTCCCTTCACTACCCTTGCATTTGTGTGGTGTTGTTCGTATGGTAAGTGTTGTCTTGTCTAGTGTTGTTACATGTCTGGTCTATTTGTGTCTGTAGTCCAGCATGTTGCTAGACATATTCCCTGAGTGTTGTGCTTCCGGAAGGTGGTCTCAGGGTTCCCCAGAGGGGGAACAACAAGTCTGTATGCTGCTCTGCCTGGGGCCACCATGCGTCCTGTTTGCATGGGGGTTTCCAGGCAGTAACTGGTATGCTGGATACCTGGGTGTAGTTGTTTATACTGTGTCCCGTATGGTGTGTGGGCACCAGTACTCATGCTCGGGTTCCATTCGGTGTTGCTGTGGCAGGTAAGTATGTTGTATGGTGTGCTTGCCTTCCAACCCAGTTAATGTATACAGTCTCCTCTTTTTCCTTGCAGCTACGCCTGTGAGACTCCTGTTAATCCGTGTTCTGGAGGAGGTGGTCGTCTCTTCCCTTTCTTTATTTTAGTGATTATCATGGCGTCTCAGGGTCCTAGGTTTTCTGGATATGAGCCGTCCTACCATCCAGGTCTGCTCATATGGTGAGGAGTTAGAGCTAGGATTAGGATGCTTTAGGAGGTGACCAGCTCCCTTATCCCAGCCTCTGGCCTAGTTGCTTGTCTGTCTGCTTTACATTGTACGGTGGGGGGTTTCCCCTACTCCCCACCGTGACAGTATGTTCCACAAAGGTCACTCTGTTTGTGGCCCTCGGGAGAGGGCTCAGCATGTATCGCCTGCCATTTTCTGGTGCGCATGGAGGGTGAAAGGAGAGATTCTGTTAACGGTGCAGTTCACCAAGACTGGTGTCGCCGTTGTTGTGTGAACCGTTACCTGTGTTGGAATCTCTCCTCGTCCACTCTTTGTGGTTCCGGACTATTGGGCCGTTTTGGTGGTTGCATCTCTGTTGTGCTGGCTGTGGTGTATGCTGGTTCGGGGATGTTTGCTGGCAGCGACCTTGGTTCTGAACCATGCCTGAGGTGGACGCAGCGTCAGTGCTGTCTCTCCAAGCTGTTTGTTGACTGGCTGTCTGGCCGGTTCCTTGTTAGTGGTTCCGGTTCGCTGGCTTTAGGAGGTGACCATCTCCCTTATCCAAGCCTCTGGCCTAGTTGCTTGTCTGTCTGCTTTACATTGTATGGTGTTTTTTTTTTTTTTCACTCCCCATCGTGACAGGCAGAGGGAAGATTGCCAGGGAGGCTAGCCCTGATCTTACTCATTCCAACAAGTTTGCAAAGTTGGCAGATGAGGGGGGTATCAGTTCAGGGATGGCGCTGCTGCAGCAAGACACTTCCTCTGCCAGTCAGAGGAATGTCAGCTCCAGCAAGGAGGGGACCAGGAGAGCAGGTCACACAGTTGCTGGTAGTGGGTGATTTTATTGCTAGGGAAACAGATAGGGCGATCTGTCACAAAGACCGTATTGTTGAACGGTGTGTTGTCTTCCTGGCACTCAAGTTAGACATATCACAGATCAGATTATAGATTACTGGGAGGGGCTGGGCAAGACACAGAGATCATGGTGCACAAAGTTAGAGGTAGATGAAGGGTTACTAAAAATGATTTCAGGGACTTAGGTATCAAGCTCAGGACAAGGACCTCAAAGGTAGCATTTTCTAAAATATTACCTGTATCATGAGCCACAACAGAAAGGCAGTGGGATATTGGGCTAACAAGTGGCTCAAGAACTGGTGTAGGAAGCAGGGGTTTGGGTTCCTGGAGAACTGATCTGACTTCTCTGTTTCCTACAGGCTCTATCTTAGAGATAGGCTGGACCTCAATATGGAAGGGGCAGCTATTCTGGGGAGAAGATGGTTAGAAGGTTGGAGGAGTGTTTAAACTAGGGACCGAGGGTGACTACGTTGTAGAAAAGGAAGACAGTGTAGACAGGGACCTTGGATGAGGTAATGGAACTTGAGGTGGAATGGACGGAGGGACTAGAACAGTTATATCCAAAAACCTCTAAACTGTATGTATACTTATTCCAAAAGCCTGGCTAATAGAATTGGTGAACTAGAATTAGTAATGTGTGAGGAGGGCTATGACATATGACATATTGGGAATAACTGAGACATGGCTGGATGATGGCTATGACTGGGTGGGTAACTTACAGGGTTACAGTCTGTTTAAAAAGGATTAAAAAAAAACAGAAAGGGAAAGGGATTTGCTATAAAATCCTGTCTAAAGCCTACACTCCGGGAACATATACGGTATCTCACAAAAGTGAGTACACCTCTCACATTTTTGTAAATATTTTATTATATCATTTCATGGGACAACACTGAAGATATGACACTTTGATACAATGTAGTCTACAGCTTGTATAAGAATGGAAATTTGGTGTGCCCTCAAAATAACTCAACACACATATCCAAATTGTGTCCAATTAGCCATTTTCCCTCCTGGGTGTCATGTGACTCATTAGTGTTATAAGGTCTCAGGTGTGAATTGGGAGCAGGTGTGTTAAATTTGGTGTTATTGCTCTTATACTCTCTCATGACACCTCATGGCAAAGAACTCTGAGCATACTGAAGCAGAGCACGATCCCCTCCCTTCGGAAACTGCCACAGGGCAGTATTCCAACATGATAATGACCCCAAACACACCTCCAAGATGACTATTGCCTTCTTAAACCTGAAGGTGGAGGAGCGCAAGGTCTCTAACATCCATCATTTGGGCACAATTTGGCTATTTTCACTTAAGGTGTACTCACTTTTGTTGCCAGCAGTTTAGACATTAATGGCTGTGTGTTGAGTTATTTTGAGGGCACACCAAATTTACACTATTATACAAACTGTATACTGACTACTTACATTGTATCAAAGTGTCATATCTTCAGTGTTATCCCATGAAAAGATATAATAAAATATTTACAAAAATGTGAGCGGTGTACTCACTTTTGTGAGATACTGTAATTGAGGGAAATGAACATGTCTGTGCCTGCTGGTAGAAATACATGGTGGGAAAACAATTATAAAATACTGATAAGGGATTGTTATAAGCCACCTAATATAACAGAGTGCACAGAAAATCTACTACTTAGGCCTCATGCACACTGCCGTGTTTCACGGCCGTATGCGGGCCGTGGAACCGCGGCCTGGATCCCTCCTGAGAGCAGGAGCGCACGGCGTCACTGGTTGCTATGATGCCGTGCGCTCCCTGCTGCCGGCACAGTACAGTAATACACTGGTATGATCTATACCAGTGTATTACTGTACTGTGCCAGCAGCAGGGAGCGCACGGCGTCACTGGTTGCTATGACGCCGTGCGCTCCCTGCTGCCGCCGCAATACAGTAATACACTGGTATGATCTATACCAGTGTATTACTGTACTGTGCCGGCAGCAGGGAGTGCACGGCGTCACTGGTTGCTATGACGCCGTGCGCTCCCTGCTGCCGCCGCAATACAGTAATACACTGGTATGATCTATACCAGTGTATTACTGTACTGTGCCGGCAGCAGGGAGCGCACGGCGTCATAGCAACCAGTGACGCCGTGCGCTCCTGCTCTCAGGAGGGATCCAGGCCGCGGTTCCACGGCCCGCATACGGCCGTGAAACACGGCAGTGTGCATGAGGCCTTAAGGAAACAAATGAGATGGCAAATGATATTGAGGTCGCTATTATGGGGGACTTCAACCCACATAGACTGGGAAACTGAAACCTGTGGATCTGATAAAGGAAACAAGTTCTTGTCAATAACTAAAGACCTTTCCCAACTAGTTAAGGATCCAACTACAACTACGGCTATATTGGACTTTTTTAATCAAAAGACCTGACAGAACAACAGATGTGCAGGTTGGGGGACACCTGGAAAACAGTGAATATAATGTATTAAACTTCCAATTGTCATTCAAAAGGGGGGTACAAAACTGCTGAACTTATGAAATGCTAAATATGACCATGTTTGAGAGTTCATTAGACTCACTAACTTCCACAATGTCCTCAAAAATAAACATTGAATATTTTTTAAAGCATCCTAAGACTCTCATTGTGAGATATACATAACTTACGGGTGATGTCACCATCTTGTTGCTGTTTGCCGTGACACGTTTGTTGCCAGCGGCTACGTGTCATTTACTCTGCATGTGTGTGCACTGTCCCTTATATCATGGTTCCTCCCTGTCTGGTGCTTGAGGGGTTAACTATCTGTCTGGGTGTGGCCACTAGGTTTATATTGCCTGTGGCCATTTGGCTGGAGTTAGTTGTCCTCCAGCCTTGGTGTGTGCTGGAGCTTTGTTTTTCTCTGGCTTATTCCATCTGCCCAGTGCTTGAGGGCCACCTTGTGGAACATACTGCCCCAGTGGGGAGTGGGGGGAAACTCCCCACCGTACAATGAGGAACAGATGGGATAGAAACTAGGCCTGGACCATGATATAAGGGGCTGGGCACACACATGCAGAGTAAACCACATGTTGCCCCTGGCAACCGCATGTACGGCAAATGTGTCACAGCAACAAGATCGTGACACCGCCGTGACAGGTGATGAAAAATATGTGGATAAATAGAAATGGGGCAATAAAGGACAAAAATACAAATGCATTTCAATTACTAAAAGAAGAACTTAGCAAAGAAGCACAAAAAAACTGTAAAGAAAATAAACTGAATATGTAAAATCGAGATAACGGCAGTCCAGCTGGAGATGGAAAGGCTTAAAGACAAACAGAATAAATGTATGGTAAGGCTACTTTTTACATTGCCGTTTCAGGGTCCGCCTGTGAGATTACAGCGGCTCCAAACGGATCAGTTTAGCCCCAATGCATTCTGAATAAATGTGGATCCATTCAGAATGCATCAGTTTGGCTCCGTTCCGCTTCCATTCCGCTCTGGAGGCGGCAACCAAAATGCTGCTTGCAGCGTTTTGGTGTCCGCCTGGCGGTGCGGAGCTATACAGATCCGTCCTGACTTACAATGTAAGTCAATGGGAACGGATCCGTCTACATTGACACAATATTGTTGTAATTGTAAACGGATCCGTCCCCCATTGACTTTCAATGTAAAAGTCAGGACGGATCCGTTTGACTTAAATGTAGACTTTTTTAGACTAAGTGTATGCAGACGGATCCGTACTGAACGGATACCATTGTTTGCATTTATAGGAGCGGATCTGCCTGTGCAGATACCAGACGGATCCGCACCAAGCGCAGGTGTGAAAGTAGCCTAAAAAGTTTAAACCTTAAAGTGTGGGCCCTTTAAGGAGTGATGAGGGAGGAGTTTTAGAGAGCGATGAGGAGAAAGAGAATGTCACGGTAGGTAGGTAAGCAGGGAAATAACCAAACACAGGGAAAACAAACAGAACAATTGACTAGGCCCAAAAGCTAGGGAGAAAAGGGTCACCTCCTAGCGATCCCTAAGGCTTTCCCTACACTGCTGTGCACATGTGCATACCCTAATAGTGGATATACACATGCCCTCGTGCCTAAGTCTATACACCCTGGGAAAACTCTGAGCAGTAGGGAAAAGGGAAGAGGCGACCTGCTTCTTCAAATAGGAGGAAGCAAGCGTCTCCCTAGAGGCCTACATAAAAGACACCAAGGGAAGAAACAGAGGGGACTCGTCTTGAGCTGAGCTGGAGCAGACGATCCACAACACATCCAAAGCCTATGGCGGCTAGCACTAACATCAGAAGCCGGAATCCACATTCTTTCCTAAGGACCGTATCCCTTCCAGTGCACTAGGTACTGGAGGGAACCCCAAAGAACACGTCGAGAATCCTAGAGATCTTAAACTTAGAATTTCCATCCACCAGGACAGTGTCACCGCCAGATCTCTGAGAAGTTCTGATAGACGTTCTTCAGTACCTCCTACATGATGTTCTTTTGTTTTGCTTTCGCTTTGACATCTCTCCTTCCTCTCCCAGCTGTCATCTATTAGCAGTGATTGCCTCCCTATATATCTCCTCCCATACTGCCTCACTTTGCGGTTTATACTACTTCCTGGATTGTGTTCTCTGCTACAGCTGGTTCTTCAGATAAGTCTATTTCTGTATTTGTTGTTTTCCTGTTGGCTTGATTCTAGGTGACCCTGACTCCCTCCGTATTAAGGGAGCTGGTGGTCGTGTCCCCTCACTATTATAGGGTTTGCAGGTGTCACTCAGTCTAGGTACGTGGACATGCAACTTTCTTTCATTGAGATCTTTGCATGGGCTGAAAAGACAGGGAGAGCTTCAGGGCTTTAATAGGGCTCACCCTTTTGTTCCTTAGTTTTGGATCAATCCAGTCGGATCCTTATTTGTAACTTCTTGTTTTATGCTACACCATCCGTGACAGACAGGGGGAGATGGTTCCACCGGTTCTACATATTTCTTCAGTAAAGACCTGTGAAGCACATTATGGATCTTCCAGGTCTGCGGAAGATCCAGACGAAACATCACTGGGTTGACCACAGCAGAGATTTTGTAAGGGCCAATAAATCTTGGACCCAATTTCCAAGATGGTACCTTGAGCTTAATGTTTTTAGTGGACAACCACACCAAATCACCCATACACAGGTCCGGACCAGTCATACATCTCCTGTCAGCCATCCGTTTATATCTTTCAGCCATCTTTTCCAAATTAACTTGGATCTTCCGCCAGATTAATGACAAGGCGGAAAAGATTCTCTCCTCTTCTGGCATTCCAAAAGATCCAGTCCCAGAAAAAGTACCAAACTGTGGCTGAAAACCATATGCACCCAAAAATGGCGACTTATCAGTGGACTGTCTACGGTTATTCAAGGCAAATTCGGCTAGAGACAAGAACGATGACCAGTCATCCTGGTTCTCAGCAAGAAAACACCTTAAATAGGTCTCCAGGTTTTGGTTAGTGCGCTCCGTCTGACTATTTGACTTCGGATGAAAACCAAAGAGAAAGACAGTTGAATTCCCAGACGAGAGCAAAACACCCTCCAAAACCTGGAAGCAAATTGCGTTCCCCTATCAGACACCACATCAGAGGGGATGCTATGTAGTTTTACAATGTTATCTATAAAAAGCTGAGCGCGAGTTACGGCATTGGGCAAGCTAAGTAACGGGACAAAGTGGGCCTTCTTACTGAAGCGGTCCACTACCACCAAAATCACAGTTTTCCCAGAGGAACTCTGTAAATTGGTATTAAAGTCCATGGACAAATGCGTCCACGGACGAGACGGGATGGACAAAGGAAGAAGGGATCCTGAAGGCCGAGTGTGAGCCACCTTCGCACGTACACAGGTTTCACAAGCTGCCACATAACCCTCCACACCCTTACTCAACCCTGGCCACCAGAATCTCCGGGAAATAGGATCTATGGTGGATTTGCTTCCAGGATGTCCCACAAGGACCGTATCATGATGTTCCTTGAACACCTTGTATTGCAGTTCAGCAGGAACAAACAACTTGTCTGGAATACAGGAATCAGGAGCCTCCTCCTGGGCCCCTAGCACCTCTATATCCAACTCGGGGTACAGAGCGGAAATCACCACCCTATCAGCCAAAATCGGAGCGGGATCCTCTGAATCACTCCCCCCAGGAAAACTTTGTGACAATGCATCTGCCTTGACGTTCTTAACCCCAGGGCGAAAGGTGACCACAAAATTGAACCTAGTAAAAAAAACTGTGACCACCTAGCCTGTCTAGGATTCAGGCGCTTACCAGACTTCAGGTAAGCCAAATTTTTGTGGTCAGTATATACTGTAATAGGATGAGTAGCCCCTTCCAACCAGTGATGCCATTCTTCAAAGGCCAGTTTAATGGCCAGTAATTCTCTATCTCCTACATTATAATTTCTTTCAGCAGCGGAGAGTTTTTTGGAGAAAAAAGCACACGGATGCCATTTGCTAGGGGATGGACCCTGCGACAAAACTGCTCTGACCCCCACTTCTGATGCATCAACCTCCACGAAGAACGGTTGAGACACATCAGGTTGCATCAGAATGGGAGCAGACGCAAAACATTTCTTAATAGCAGAAAAGGTCTGTAATGCCTCATCCGACCAGACAGAGAAGTCGGCGCCTTTTTTAGTCATATCTGTCAAAGGTTTTACAATGGTGGAATAATTCAACATGAATATTCTGTAGTAATTTTTAAAACCCCCAAAAACGCATCTGATTTTTCTGATTCTCAGGCCGGTCCCATTCCAGTACCGCCCGGACCTTTTCAGGGTCCATACGAAAACCAGAGTCAGAAAGCAGGTATCCCAAAAAGGTAGCTCCTGGACAGGAAATACACATTTTTCCAATTTTGCATACAATACACCGAAGGATCGACAACACCTGTCTCACGTGATCCTGATGGGTCTCCACATCGAGTGAGTAAATTAGTATGTCATCAAGGTAAATAACAATAAATCTTCCCACTGAATGATGGAAAATATCATTGACAAATCACTGAAAGACCGCTGGGGCATTAGTTAAACCAAAGGGCATGGCAAGATTCTCAAAATGACCTTCGGGTGTATTGAAGGCCAGTTTCCACTCATCTTCTTCCTTTATGCTGATCAAATTATAGGCTCCTCTTAACCACCTCAGCTCCCCTAGCTTAAAGGGAGTCTGTCACCAGATTGTGACCTAATAGACCGCTTACATAGCGCTCAGCATAGCAGTCTATTATGCTAATGGTACCTTTGATGTTTGCTTGTGAAGTTCTCCCAAGGCAAAAACTTACTTTTATTTATATGTAAATTAGGGCTCGCAAGTGCCCAGGGAGGGGTTCACCTCGTTGGAGCCCAGGCTGTTCTGCCTCTTTTCATCATATTCCCGCCCCAGCCTCTTCCTCTGCCCGCCCGCTCTTCCTTTGCCTCCTCCTTCTCTGCAGCCGGATCCCGCGCCTGCGCTATCCATTGCTTGGCTGGGGCATGCGCTCTGCGATGCCCATTGTGGGCACGGCATCGCAGTAGCTACTACGCATGTGCCAGCCAACGGCGAGAAACAGCGGCGAGGAGGCGGACCAGAGACACCCACAATGGGCATCGCAGTGCGCATGCCCCAGCCAAGCAATGGATAGCGCAGGCGCGGGATTCGGCTGCAGAGAAGGAGGACGCAAAGGAAGAGCGGGGTGGGCAGAGGAAGAGGCTGGGGCAGGGATATGACGAAAAGAGGCAGAACAGCCTGGGCTCCAACGAGGTGAACTCCTCCATGGGCACTTGCAAGCCCTAATTTACATATGAATAAAAGTCAGTTTTTGCCTTGGGGAAACTTCACAAGCAAACATCAAAGGTACCATTAGAATCATAGACTGCTATGCTAGAGCGCTATGTAAGCGGTCTATTAGGTCACAATCTGGTGACAGACTCCCTTTAAACCCCCTTAATTACCAGACTACTTTTTACAATTCTACACTACTTTCACAGTTTATTGCTCGGTCATACAACTTACCACCCAAATTATTTTTACCTCCTTTTCTTCTCACTAATAGAGCTTTTATTTGGTGGTATTTCATTGCTGCTGACATTTTAACTTTTTTTTGTATTAATCGAAATTGACCGAAATTTTAGCAAAGAAATTACATTTTTCACTTTCTGTTGTAAAATTTTTCAAATGAAACTATATAAATTTTTCTCAAAATGTATTGTTCTACATGTCTTTGATTTAAAAAAATGCAATAAGTGTATATTTATTGGTTTGGGTAAAAGTTATAGCGTTTACAAACTATGGTGCAAAAAAATTAATTTACGCACTTTGACTTTCTGAGCAGTAGAAACACCCCACAAATGACCCCATTTCGGAAAGTAGACACCCTAAGGTATTCGCTGATGGGCATAGTGAGTTCGTGGAAGTTTTTATTTTTTGTCACAAGTTAGCAGAAAATGATTCCTTTTTCATGTTTTTCTTACAAAGTCTTATATTGCACTAACTTGTGACAAAAAATTTAATTTTACATGAACTCACCATACCCCTCACAGAATACATTGGGGTGTTTTCTTTCCAAAATGGGGTCACTTGTGGGGTATTTTTACTGCCCTGGACCTAAAGCGTGAGAAGTAGTTTGGAATCCAAATGGGTAAAAATGCCCTGTGAAATCGTAAAGGTACTCATTGTAATTTGGGTCCCTTTGCACACCTAGGCTGCAAAAAAGTGTCACACATGTGGTATCGCCGTACTCAGAAGAAGTACGGCAATGTGTTTTGGGGTGTATTTTTACATATAACCATGCTGGGTGAGATAAATATCTCTGTAAAAGATTTCACGGGGCATTTTTTACACATTTGGATTCCAAACTACTTCTCACGCTTTAGGGCCCCTAAAATGTCAGGGCAGTATAAATACCCCATATGTGACCCCATTTTAGAAAGAAAACACCCCAAGGTATTCCGTGAGGGGCATGGCGAGTTCCTAGAATATATTTTTATTTGGCACAAGTTAGCGGAAAATGATTTATTTATTTATTTTTTCTAACAAAGTCTCATATTCCACTAACTTGTGACAAAAATTAAAAAAAATTACATGAACTCGCCATACCCCTCACAAAATACCTTGGGGTGACTTCTTTCCAAAATGGGGTCACTTGTGGGGTATTTATACTGCCCTGGCATTTTAGGGGACCTAAAGCGTGAGAAGTAGTTTTGAATCCAAATGCGTAAAAAATGCCCTGTGAAATCGTAAAGGTACTCATTGGAATTTGAGTCCCTTTGCGCACCTAGGCTGCAAAAAAGTGTCACACATGTGGTATCGCCGTACTCAGAAGAAGTAGGGCAATGTGTTTTGTGGTGTATTTTTACATATACCCATGCTGGGTGAGATAAATATCTCTGTAAAAGACAACTTTTCCCATTTGTTTTATACAAAGTTGTCATTTTACAGAGATATTTCTCTCACCAAGCATGGGTATATGTGACCCCATTTTAGAAAGAAAACTCTCCAAGGTATTCCGTGAGTATTGAGTGGCATACCGGTTTGTTTCTGCCACGACTAAGTCAAAGAGCTCCGCAGTGAAGAACAGCTCAAAAAACCCCAGTGCCGATCCAATCTGAGCTGTCTCAACCCGAACTCCAGACTGGGCGGTGAAAGGGGGAACTACTGGTGCGGCTGAAGATGGGGGCTGCAAAATCAGAGTTTGCCAGCACCTCAGGGACTCTAGGGGCTCTACAGGCCTGTCTGTGCGGTGGCTGCGACAGGGGAACTACTGCACGTGCCACCGTACCAGCTTCAACTGCCCTTCTGATGCCACTTCACCATGTTCTACGGCAGTGCTGGTACTAGGTCCAGGATGGGCTGCGCTGCTGGTGTATGCCTCACCACGTATTCCGACAGTGCCAGCCCCACTCTGCTGCCCTTGAAGCGGATCCTCCGCAACCTGTGGTCTAGCAACACGGGGCCGGGTACGCCTGGTGGTATCAGGGACCTCAACCTCATCGTCCGAACTTTGGGTCAGACTGCCACTGCTTTCTACAGGTTCGTATTCTGACCCGCTGGATTCGTCAGGGTTCCCATTCCTCATCCGACTGGGTCAGAAGCCTGTAGGCCTCTTCAGAAGAATACCCCTTCCTTGCCATTTGGTCAACTAAATTTAGGGGTATTCCCTGAGAATACCCAAGAAAAAAAGCAAGCTTGTCTTACAAATGGGAGGCTAGTGAAGTACAGGAAGCCACTGCGATTGATAAAAAATATCAAAACGGATTTTTTTTTATCGCCGCAGCGCTTGTGTAGTGATTGTGCAGCGATAACAAAAAAAATTTGGGTCACTGCAGCGGGGCGGGCGTGGGTGAACACACGTGTGAGAGACCGATCAGGCCTGATTGGGCAAACACAGCGTTTTGGGTGGAGGGCGAGCTAAGGTGACACTAATACTATTATAGATCTGACTGTGATCAGTTCTGATCACTTACAGATACTATAAAAGTACAAATACTGATTAGCGATACGCTAATCAGCAAATCAGTGACTGTGGTGCGGTGGGCTGGGCGCTAACTGAAGCTAACTACCTACCAAAGGGGCCTAAACTAACCTAAACCTAACAGTCAATCAGTTTACACTGATTACTTTTTTCCCTTTCACTAGTGATTTACAGGGGTGATCAAGGGGTTAATTGGGGTGATGGGGGGTGATCTGGGGCTAAATGTGTTGTGCTTGGTGTACTCACAGTGATCTGTGCTCTCTGCTGGGACCAACCGACGAAAAGGACCCAGCAGAGAGCACAGAAGCCATTTAACACATTATATTTATAAATATAATGTGTTAAATGGCTTGTGATTCGATTTTTTAAAAGTCACCAACCTGCCAGCGGTGATCATTGGCTGGCAGGCTGGTGACAAACTTCTGCGACTTTTCCCGACCAGCACTGCTCATGTGCTGGCCGGCTATGCGCGTCATCTCGCCTCTCGGAGAACACCTTGGCTCCGATAATTTGATTGAATAGATCAGAAATCAAAGGAAAGGGATACGGATCACGGACCGTAATAAGATTTAATTCCCGGAGATCTAAATACGGTCTAAGTGATCTGTCTTTCTTTTTTATGAAAAAGAAGCTGGCGGCAACAGGGGACTTAGATGGCCTAATATGTCCCTTTGCCAAACTCTCGGCAATATACTTCCGCATAGCCTCTCTTTCGGGTTGGTAAAGGTTGTATAGCCAAGATTTTGGCAGTTTATTTGCAGGGATGAGATTGACCGGACAATCATATTCTCGATGGGGAAGGGGGGGGGGGCAGCTCCTGAGCTCCACCCTCCGAGAATACGTCCGCAAAATCAGAGAGAAACTGAGGTAGGACCGTAGTTGACACCCCTTTGATAGAAGCACAGAGACAGTTGTCCATACAAAATTCACTCCAGCTACTGATTTGTCTTGTTTGCCAGTCAATAGTAGGGTTATGCTTTATCAACCATGGTAAACCTAGAACCATTGGAGCATAACAAAACAAGAAATGGACTCAACATGTGAATCACCCACCCTTAACTGAATGTCATGAACGATATGAGTAAGACTCTTTTGTGAGAGAAGGGAGGAATCAATAGCAAATACTGGTATTACCTTTTCTAATGTGCTAGTTCTAAAACCAAGATTTTGGCGAAAATGACAGTCAATAAGGTTTACCCCCGCACCACTGTCAACAAATACCTCAAAATCAAAATTTCCTGATTCTAGCGCCACCATGGCAGGCAGAAGGAAACGAGTATTGCAGGGAGAATGCATATTAGCTTGCTCAGACTCCCCATTCACACTACCAAGAGTCAGGGAAGTTTTTTCTTTCTCTTTATGTGAATACTTCTGTAGTTTTTTATTACCGTTTTGAGGTTTAACACAAGGACACGCATAAACAAAATTACCTTCTTTACCACAGTAGTAACATAGCTTATTCAGCTTCCTAAAATTCCTATCACCTGAGTGAAAGGAAACCTGGCCCAACTGCATAGGCTTCTCTCCTGCCCCAGATTCAAATATCATATTTCCCCGGGAATAGGTGGGACAGATCCACTTTCAGACAGGACCCCCTGCTCGAGAGGAATCTCATACCTCTCTCTAAGATGTCTATCAAGCCACACTGCTAAAGGCATGGCTGTCTCCAATGAATCGGGATATTCATGAAAAGCAAGGGCATCTTTCAACCTCTCAGATAGCCCCTGACAAAACTGACTCCGGAGTGCAAGATCATTCCACTGCGCGTCAGTTGGCCATCTTCTAAATTCTGCACAATACGACTCCGCAGTACGTTCTCCCTGTAACAAACAGCACAACTTAGATTCAGCCATTGAGACCCGGTCTGGGTCATCATAAATCAAGCCCAAGGCTCTGAAAAATTCAAACACTGACCGGAGGGATGGTGAATCGGTCGACAGAGAAAAAGCCCAGGTCTGCGTGTCCCCTCTGAGCAGAGATATAATGATCCCCACTCTTTGGTTCTCATCCCTAGATGAAATTGTCTGCAGACGAAAATACAACCTGCAGGACTCCCTGAACCGAATAAAGTCATCACCACCCCCTATCAGGGAGAACCTATCAGGGAGAGCGATTTTAGGCTGAAAGCAGACCGGATTTCCTCCAACAGCGCCAGACACCAGAGAATTCTGACACTGTGCAACAGAACTGCGGAGGTCAGCAACTTCCAGCGATAACCTCTGTATGCGATCAACCAAAGCATCTATAGCCTCCATTTTGCGAACAGCAGGGAAATGATAATTTTTTGGCGGGCTATAATGTCACGGAAGGTAGGTAAGCAGGGAAATAACCAAACACAGGGAAAACAAACAGAACAATTGACTAGGCCCAAAAGCTAGGGAGAAAAGGGTCATCTCCTAGCGATCCCTAAGGCTTTCCCTATACTGCTGTGCACATGTGCATACCCTAATGGTAGATATGCACATGCCCTCGTGCCTAAGTCTATACACCCTGGAAAAACCCTGAGCAGTAGGGAAAAGGGAAGAGGCGACCTGCTTCTTCAAACAGGAGGAAGCAAGCGTCTCCCGAGAGGCCTAGATGAAAGACACCAAGAAAAGAAACAGAGAGGACTCATCTTGAGCTGAGCTGGAGAAGACGATCCACAACACATCCAAAGCCCACAGGAATGAACTATAACCCGCACAGGCCACTGGGAGAAGGAAGAATAAATAGCATCACTAACAATCAACCCAGTACACCTGAGGGAAGGTGGATCCAGCTCAAACCAAAACAAAAACAAAGAGAAGAGTCAGACATGTGCAGCCAGTCTGACAGATCTCCGCACATTCACAGGGCAAGGTGTGACAGATAATTTATTAAAGGGAACCTGTCACCTCCAAAACACATTTTAAACTGACATAATTACCTTACAGTAGCCCCCAGTGTGTTCCTAATAATGTTTTTCATTCCTCCACTGGTTGTGGTATACTTTATAAAAACGCAGTTTTAATCTGCATTTTCTCTCTATCCTCAGAGTCAGCTTGAAGTCAAGGGGGGCAGCGGCCTCCTTGCTTCAAGTCAAGCTAAGCCCGCCCCTTACCTGTCCTCCCTTCACTGTGATTGACAGCCTGCTGTGAGGCTGGGATTGTGCAAGTCTCGCGGTGCGCTCCTTGTCACTGTGCGATCCCATCTCCAGCTCCCGCACTCAGCCGGCCACTTTCCCCTCTCTGCGCATGCACCGGGCACGTGCTCACAATGGAAAAGCCTGGCACATCAGCAGAGAGAGGAAATAAGCTGGAATAATATTAAATTTAGTACTTGCACATAATTAAATATAGGCAATAAGACATGTTATTAGTACATGAAAAAACGGAAAAAATTCATTATAGAATGAGAAAAAATATTGGTGTTTTACAAGTCCCATAGGAACACTATATGATGATAGGATCCCCGCTGTATATGATCTGACTTTTATGGATGCTGAAATAAATCCAACTGAGTATTTAGAGTGGAGAAGTTTCATATAATATCGAAGTCTGTATATTGAAGTTTGTGCTGTTGATATCCTGAGAAAAGTCAGCTTAGTAATTTGATGTCTTGCGATAAATCAGCTTTATAATGAGGATATCTTGCGGTATCTGTAAATAGTTCTCTTATCGACCCATAGTTATAAGTGGGTAAATAGCATAAGAGCAAAATAACTTTTTTGGAGAGATCTCAGCTCGGAATTTCCCACATGTTGCAGTACAAAGATTCTTACCTCCGGCTTCTTCCTATGGTGAGTAGTTGCGATGTATTGCTTGGATAGACGCTTGTTGACCTGTGCCGAGGTCTCCCAACATCAGGCGCTGTCTGTGTGTCGGTGTTCCACGTGTCTCAATACTTTAAAACGCAGCATGTACTTTAACTAACAGGAGCTCTCCGATACCTTGTAGCTTTTCTGTGCGATTAGTTTTCAGGCTCAGTTGGCCAGCAGACTTATTCACACCATATGCGTTTCAGAGTTCACACAGACTCCTTACCCAGTGGTTAAAGGGCTTCTGTCACCCCCCAAAAGTAATTTTTCATTTTTGGGCTAATTAAAATCCTTATAGTGCGATTTTTCAATATATAGTGCTCTTACCCTTTTCTGTTGTCTAGTTTCTTTAAAAACCGCACTTTTATAATATGTTAATTACCTGGCTACCAGCAAGTAGGGCGGTTACTTGCTGGTAGCCGCCATATCCTCCTTTCCAAAAAACGCCCCCTCCTCCTGTTGATTGACAGGGCCAGCGAGCGCTCTCCTCCTCTGGCTGGCCCTGTCTGCATTCTAAATCTCGCGCCTGCGCTGTACCAGTCTTCAGTCGGCGCAGGCGCACTGAGAGGAGGACCTTGCTCGGCTGCTCCTTCCTCAGTGCGCCTGCGCCGATGATGTCACATCTACACCCGGCTCAGGCGCACTGAGAAAGGAGCAGCTGAGCGAGCGTCCTCTCAGTGCGCCTGCGCCGACTGAAGACCGGTAAGGCGCAGGAGCGAGATTTAGAAAATAGATTTGCATAACTGGGGGCAAACCTGGTGCTCATAGCTGTGTCTGTATATAAAAATCTGAATTAAACCAAAAATAATTATGATTCAATATAAATTGTACTGCTTCTATTAGATATTCAATTTGTTCAATGGGTAACTGACCATCTTGTAATAATTGTTTTTTTCAGGGCTTCTGAGCTCGATCACTGGTCGATCACTGTGTACAAAGATTATACAGGGTGGGCCATTTATATGGATACACCTTAATAAAATGGGAATGGTTGGTGATATTACCTTCCTGTTTGTGGCACATTAGTATATGCTGTGAAGATACGAGATGTGCAGCACCTGAAACTACGGATACTGGAAGCCTGTGCTAGCATTTCTCCTGCGGTGTTGCTATCAGTGTGTGAAGAGTGGGAGAAGAGCGTTGCATTGACAATCCAACACAATGGGCAGCACATTGAACACATTTTATAAGTGGTCAGAAACTTGTAAATAACTCATGAAAGAATAAAGGTACGTTAAAACCAAGCACATCATTGTTTTTCTTGTGAAATTCCCAATAAGTTTGATGTGTCACATGACCCTCTTCCTATTGAAAAAACAAAAGTTGGCTTCAAAATGGCCGCCATGGTCACCACTAGAGTTGAGCGAACACCTGGATGTTCGGGTTCGAGAAGTTCGGCCGAACTTCCCGAAAATGTTCGGGTTCGGGATCCGAACCCGATCCGAACTTCGTCCCGAACCCGAACCCCATTGAAGTCAATGGGGACCCGAACTTTTCGGCACTAAAAAGGCTGTAAAACAGCCCAGGAAAGGACTAGAGGGCTGCAAAAGGCAGCAACATGTAGGTAAATCCCCTGCAAACAAATGTGGATAGGGAAATAATTAAAATAAAAATTAAATAAATAAAAATTAACCAAAATCAATTGGAGAGAGGTCCCATAGCAGAGAATCTGGCTTCCCGTCACCCACCACTGGAACAGTCCATTCTCAGATATTTAGGCCCCGGAACACAGGCAGAGGAGAGAGGTCCCGTAACAGAGAATCTGGCTTCATGTCAGCAGAGAATTAGTCTGCATGTCATAGCAGAGAATGAGGCTTCACGTCAGCCACCACTGCAACAGTCCATTGGCATATATTTAGGCCCAGCACCCAGGCAGAGGAGAGAGGTCCCGTAACAGACAATCTGGCTTCATGTCAGCAGAGAATCAGTCTTCATGTCATAGCAGAGAATCAGGCTTCACGTCACCCACCACTGTAAGAGTCCATTTTCATAAATTTAGGCCCAGCACCCAGGCAGAGGAGAGAGGTCCCGTAACAGAGGATCTGGCTTCATGTCAGCAGAGAATTAGTCTGCATGTCATAGCAGAGAATGAGGCTTCACGTCAGCCACCACTGCAACAGTCCATTGGCATATATTTAGGCCCAGCACACAGGCAGAGGAGAGAGGTCCCGTAACAGACAATCTGGCTTCATGTCAGCAGAGAATCAGTCTGCATGTCATAGCAGAGAATCAGGCTTCACGTCACCCACCACTGCAACAGTCCATTGTCATAAATTTAGGCCCAGCACCCAGGCAGAGGAGAGAGGTCCCGTAACAGACAATCTGGCTTCATGTCAGCAGAGAATTAGTCTGCATGTCATAGCAGAGAATGAGGCTTCACGTCAGCCACCACTGCAACAGTCCATTGGCATATATTTAGGCCCAGCACACAGGCAGAGGAGAGAGGTCCCGTAACAGACAATCTGGCTTCATGTCAGCAGAGAATCAGTCTGCATGTCATAGCAGAGAATCAGGCTTCACGTCACCCACCACTGCAACAGTCCATTGTCATAAATTTAGGCCCAGCACCCAGGCAGAGGAGAGAGGTCCCGTAACAGACAATCTGGCTTCATGTCAGCAGAGAATTAGTCTGCATGTCATAGCAGAGAATGAGGCTTCACGTCACCCACCACTGTAAGAGTCCATTTTCATAAATTTAGGCCCAGCACCCAGGCAGAGGAGAGAGGTCCCGTAACAGAGGATCTGGCTTCATGTCAGCAGAGAATTAGTCTGCATGTCATAGCAGAGAATGAGGCTTCACGACAGCCACCACTGCAACAGTCCATTGGCATATATTTAGGCCCAGCACACAGGCAGAGGAGAGAGGTCCCGTAACAGACAATCTGGCTTCATGTCAGCAGAGAAACAGTCTGCATTTCATAGCAGAGAATCAGGCTTCACGTCACCCACCACTGCAACAGTCCATTGTCATAAATTTAGGCCCAGCACCCAGGCAGAGGAGAGAGGTCCCGTAACAGACAATCTGGCTTCATGTCAGCAGAGAAATAGTCTGCATGTCATAGCAGAGAATGAGGCTTCACGTCACCCACCACTGTAAGAGTCCATTTTCATAAGTTTAGGCCCAGCACCCAGGCAGAGGAGAGAGGTCCCGTAACAGAGGATCTGGCTTCATGTCAGCAGAGAATCAGTCTTCATGTCATAGCAGAGAATCAGGCTTCACGTCAGCCACCACTGTAAGAGTCCATTTTCATAAGTTTAGGCCCAGCACCCAGGCAGAGGAGAGAGGTCCCGTAACAGACAATCTGGCTTCATGTCAGCAGAGAATCAGTCTGCATGTCATAGCAGAGAATGAGGCTTCACGTCAGCCACCACTGCAACAGTCCATTGGCATATATTTAGGCCCAGCACACAGGCAGAGGAGAGAGGTCCCGTAACAGACAATCTGGCTTCATGTCAGCAGAGAATTAGTCTGCATGTCATAGCAGAGAATGAGGCTTCACGTCAGCCACCACTGCAACAGTCCATTGGCATATATTTAGGCCCAGCACACAGGCAGAGGAGAGAGGTCCCGTAACAGACAATCTGGCTTCATGTCAGCAGAGAATTAGTCTGCATGTCATAGCAGAGAATGAGGCTTCACATCACCCACCACTGCAACAGTCCATTGGCATATATTTAGGCCCAGCACACAGGCAGAGGAGAGAGGTCCCGTAACAGACAATCTGGCTTCATGTCAGCAGAGAATCAGTCTGCATGTCATAGCAGAGAATCAGGCTTCACGTCACCCACCACTGCAACAGTCCATTGTCATACATTTAGGCCCAGCACCCAGGCAGAGGAGAGAGGTCCCGTAACAGACAATCTGGCTTCATGTCAGCAGAGAATTAGTCTGCATGTCATAGCAGAGAATGAGGCTTCACGTCACCCACCACTGTAAGAGTCCATTTTCATAAATTTAGGCCCAGCACCCAGGCAGAGGAGAGAGGTCCCGTAAACAGAGGATCTGGCTTCATGTCAGCAGAGAATTAGTCTGCATGTCATAGCAGAGAATGAGGGTTCACGTCAGCCACCACTGCAACAGTCCATTGGCATATATTTAGGCCCAGCACACAGGCAGAGGAGAGAGGTCCCGTAACAGACAATCTGGCTTCATGTCAGCAGAGAATCAGTCTGCATGTCATAGCAGAGAATCAGGCTTCACGTCACCCACCACTGCAACAGTCCATTGTCATAAATTTAGGCCCAGCACCCAGGCAGAGGAGAGAGGTCCCGTAACAGACAATCTGGCTTCATGTCAGCAGAGAATTAGTCTGCATGTCATAGCAGAGAATGAGGCTTCACGTCACCCACCACTGTAAGAGTCCATTTTCATAAATTTAGGCCCAGCACCCAGGCAGAGGAGAGAGGTCCCGTAACAGAGGATCTGGCTTCATGTCAGCAGAGAATTAGTCTGCATGTCATAGCAGAGAATGAGGGTTCATGTCACCCACCACTGCAACAGTCCATTGGCATATATTTAGGCCCAGCACACAGGCAGAGGAGAGAGGTCCCGTAACAGACAATCTGGCTTCATGTCAGCAGAGAATCAGTCTGCATGTCATAGCAGAGAATCAGGCTTCACGTCACCCACCACTGCAACAGTCCATTGTCATAAATTTAGGCCCAGCACCCAGGTAGAGGAGAGAGGTCCCGTAACAGACAATCTGGCTTCATGTCAGCAGAGAATTAGTCTGCATGTCATAGCAGAGAATGAGGCTTCACGTCACCCACCACTGTAAGAGTCCATTTTCATAAATTTAGGCCCAGCACCCAGGCAGAGGAGAGAGGTCCCGTAACAGAGGATCTGGCTTCATGTCAGCAGAGAATTAGTCTGCATGTCATAGCAGAGAATGAGGCTTCACGACAGCCACCACTGCAACAGTCCATTGGCATATATTTAGGCCCAGCACACAGGCAGAGGAGAGAGGTCCCGTAACAGACAATCTGGCTTCATGTCAGCAGAGAATCAGTCTGCATGTCATAGCAGAGAATCAGGCTTCACGTCACCCACCACTGCAACAGTCCATTGTCATAAATTTAGGCCCAGCACCCAGGCAGAGGAGAGAGGTCCCGTAACAGACAATCTGGCTTCATGTCAGCAGAGAAATAGTCTGCATGTCATAGCAGAGAATGAGGCTTCACGTCACCCACCACTGTAAGAGTCCATTTTCATAAGTTTAGGCCCAGCACCCAGGCAGAGGAGAGAGGTCCCTTAACAGAGGATCTGGCTTCATGTCAGCAGAGAATCAGTCTTCATGTCATAGCAGAGAATCAGGCTTCACGTCAGCCACCACTGTAAGAGTCCATTTTCATAAGTTTAGGCCCAGCACCCAGGCAGAGGAGAGAGGTCCCGTAACAGACAATCTGGCTTCATGTCAGCAGAGAATCAGTCTGCATGTCATAGCAGAGAATGAGGCTTCACGTCAGCCACCACTGCAACAGTCCATTGGCATATATTTAGGCCCAGCACACAGGCAGAGGAGAGAGGTCCCGTAACAGACAATCTGGCTTCATGTCAGCAGAGAATTAGTCTGCATGTCATAGCAGAGAATGAGGCTTCACGTCAGCCACCACTGCAACAGTCCATTGGCATATATTTAGGCCCAGCACACAGGCAGAGGAGAGAGGTCCCGTAACAGACAATCTGGCTTCATGTCAGCAGAGAATTAGTCTGCATGTCATAGCAGAGAATGAGGCTTCACATCACCCACCACTGCAACAGTCCATTGGCATATATTTAGGCCCAGCACACAGGCAGAGGAGAGAGGTCCCGTAACAGACAATCTGGCTTCATGTCAGCAGAGAATCAGTCTGCATGTCATAGCAGAGAATCAGGCTTCACGTCACCCACCACTGCAACAGTCCATTGTCATACATTTAGGCCCAGCACCCAGGCAGAGGAGAGAGGTCCCGTAACAGACAATCTGGCTTCATGTCAGCAGAGAATTAGTCTGCATGTCATAGCAGAGAATGAGGCTTCACGTCACCCACCACTGTAAGAGTCCATTTTCATAAATTTAGGCCCAGCACCCAGGCAGAGGAGAGAGGTCCCGTAAACAGAGGATCTGGCTTCATGTCAGCAGAGAATTAGTCTGCATGTCATAGCAGAGAATGAGGGTTCACGTCAGCCACCACTGCAACAGTCCATTGGCATATATTTAGGCCCAGCACACAGGCAGAGGAGAGAGGTCCCGTAACAGACAATCTGGCTTCATGTCAGCAGAGAATCAGTCTGCATGTCATAGCAGAGAATCAGGCTTCACGTCACCCACCACTGCAACAGTCCATTGTCATAAATTTAGGCCCAGCACCCAGGCAGAGGAGAGAGGTCCCGTAACAGACAATCTGGCTTCATGTCAGCAGAGAATTAGTCTGCATGTCATAGCAGAGAATGAGGCTTCACGTCACCCACCACTGTAAGAGTCCATTTTCATAAATTTAGGCCCAGCACCCAGGCAGAGGAGAGAGGTCCCGTAACAGAGGATCTGGCTTCATGTCAGCAGAGAATTAGTCTGCATGTCATAGCAGAGAATGAGGGTTCATGTCACCCACCACTGCAACAGTCCATTGGCATATATTTAGGCCCAGCACACAGGCAGAGGAGAGAGGTCCCGTAACAGACAATCTGGCTTCATGTCAGCAGAGAATCAGTCTGCATGTCATAGCAGAGAATCAGGCTTCACGTCACCCACCACTGCAACAGTCCATTGTCATAAATTTAGGCCCAGCACCCAGGCAGAGGAGAGAGGTCCCGTAACAGACAATCTGGCTTCATGTCAGCAGAGAATTAGTCTGCATGTCATAGCAGAGAATGAGGCTTCACGTCACCCACCACTGTAAGAGTCCATTTTCATAAATTTAGGCCCAGCACCCAGGCAGAGGAGAGAGGTCCCGTAACAGAGGATCTGGCTTCATGTCAGCAGAGAATTAGTCTGCATGTCATAGCAGAGAATGAGGCTTCACGACAGCCACCACTGCAACAGTCCATTGGCATATATTTAGGCCCAGCACACAGGCAGAGGAGAGAGGTCCCGTAACAGACAATCTGGCTTCATGTCAGCAGAGAATCAGTCTGCATGTCATAGCAGAGAATCAGGCTTCACGTCACCCACCACTGCAACAGTCCATTGTCATAAATTTAGGCCCAGCACCCAGGCAGAGGAGAGAGGTCCCGTAACAGACAATCTGGCTTCATGTCAGCAGAGAATTAGTCTGCATGTCATAGCAGAGAATGAGGCTTCACGTCACCCACCACTGTAAGAGTCCATTTTCATAAGTTTAGGCCCAGCACCCAGGCAGAGGAGAGAGGTCCCGTAACAGAGGATCTGGCTTCATGTCAGAAGAGAATTAGTCTTCATGTCATAGCAGAGAATCAGGCTTCACGTCAGCCACCACTGTAAGAGTCCATTTTCATAAGTTTAGGCCCAGCACCCAGGCAGAGGAGAGAGGTCCCGTAACAGACAATCTGGCTTCATGTCAGCAGAGAATTAGTCTGCATGTCATAGCAGAGAATGAGGCTTCACGTCACCCACCACTGCAACAGTCCATTGGCATATATTTAGGCCCAGCACCCAGGCAGAGGAGAGAGGTCCCGTAACAGACAATCTGGCTTCATGTCAGCAGAGAATCAGTCTGCATGTCATAGCAGAGAATGAGGCTTCACGTCAGCCACCACTGCAACAGTCCATTGGCATATATTTAGGCCCAGCACACAGGCAGAGGAGAGAGGTCCCGTAACAGACAATCTGGCTTCATGTCAGCAGAGAATCAGTCTGCATGTCATAGCAGAGAATGAGGCTTCACGTCAGCCACCACTGCAACAGTCCATTGGCATATATTTAGGCCCAGCACACAGGCAGAGGAGAGAGGTCCCGTAACAGACAATCTGGCTTCATGTCAGTAGAGAATCAGTCTGCATGTCATAGCAGAGAATCAGGCTTCACGTCACCCACCACTGCAACAGTCCATTTTCATAAGTTTAGGCCAAGCACCCAGGCAGAGGAGAGAGGTCCCGTAACAGACAATCTGGCTTCATGTCAGCAGAGAATCAGTCTGCATGTCATAGCAGAGAATGAGGCTTCACGTCACCCACCACTGCAACAGTCCATTGGCATATATTTAGGCCCAGCACACAGGCAGAGGAGAGAGGTCCCGTAACAGACAATCTGGCTTCATGTCAGCAGAGAATCAGTCTGCATGTCATAGCAGAGAATCAGGCTTCACGTCACCCACCACTGCAACAGTCCATTGTCATAAATTTAGGCCCAGCAACCAGGCAGAGGAGAGAGGTCCCGTAACAGACAATCTGGCTTCATGTCAGCAGAGAATTAGTCTGCATGTCATAGCAGAAAATGAGGCTTCACGTCACCCACCACTGTAAGAGTCCATTTTCATAAATTTAGGCCCAGCACACAGGCAGAGGAGAGAGGTCCCGTAACAGAGGATCTGGCTTCATTTCAGCAGAGAATTAGTCTGCATGTCATAGCAGAGAATGAGGCTTCACGTCAGCCACCACCGCAACAGTCCATTGGCATATATTTAGGCCCAGCACACAGGCAGAGGAGAGAGGTCCCGTAACAGACAATCTGGCTTTATGTCAGCAGAGAATCAGTCTGCATGTCATAGCAGAGAATCAGGCTTCACGTCACCCACCACTGCAACAGTCCATTGTCATAAATTTAGGCCCAGCACCCAGGCAGAGGAGAGAGGTCCCGTAACAGACAATCTGGCTTCATGTCAGCAGAGAATTAGTCTGCATGTCATAGCAGAGAATGAGGCTTCACGTCACCCACCACTGTAAGAGTCCATTTTCATAAATTTAGGCCCAGCACCCAGGCAGAGGAGAGAGGTCCCGTAACAGAGGATCTGGCTTCATGTCAGCAGAGAATTAGTCTGCATGTCATAGCAGAGAATGAGGCTTCACGTCAGCCACCACTGCAACAGTCCATTGGCATATATTTAGGCCCAGCACATAGGCAGAGGAGAGAGGTCCCGTAACAGACAATCTGGCTTCATGTCAGCAGAGAATCAGTCTGCATGTCATAGCAGAGAATCAGGCTTCACGTCACCCACCACTGCAACAGTCCATTGTCATAAATTTAGGCCCAGCACCCAGGCAGAGGAGAGAGGTCCCGTAACAGACAATCTGGCTTCATGTCAGCAGAGAATTAGTCTGCATGTCATAGCAGAGAATGAGGCTTCACGTCACCCACCACTGTAAGAGTCCATTTTCATAAATTTAGGCCCAGCACCCAGGCAGAGGAGAGAGGTCCCGTAACAGAGGATCTGGCTTCATGTCAGCAGAGAATTAGTCTGCATGTCATAGCAGAGAATGAGGCTTCACGTCAGCCACCACTGCAACAGTCCATTGGCATATATTTAGGCCCAGCACACAGGCAGAGGAGAGAGGTCCCGTAACAGACAATCTGGCTTCATGTCAGCAGAGAATCAGTCTGCATGTCATAGCAGAGAATCAGGCTTCACGTCACCCACCACTGCAACAGTCCATTGTCATAAATTTAGGCCCAGCACCCAGGCAGAGGAGAGAGGTCCCGTAACAGACAATCTGGCTTCATGTCAGCAGAGAATTAGTCTGCATGTCATAGCAGAGAATGAGGCTTCACGTCACCCACCACTGTAAGAGTCCATTTTCATAAATTTAGGCCCAGCACCCAGGCAGAGGAGAGAGGTCCCGTAACAGAGGATCTGGCTTCATGTCAGCAGAGAATTAGTCTGCATGTCATAGCAGAGAATGAGGCTTCACGACAGCCACCACTGCAACAGTCCATTGGCATATATTTAGGCCCAGCACACAGGCAGAGGAGAGAGGTCCCGTAACAGACAATCTGGCTTCATGTCAGCAGAGAATCAGTCTGCATGTCATAGCAGAGAATCAGGCTTCACGTCACCCACCACTGCAACAGTCCATTGTCATAAATTTAGGCCCAGCACCCAGGCAGAGGAGAGAGGTCCCGTAACAGACAATCTGGCTTCATGTCAGCAGAGAATTAGTCTGCATGTCATAGCAGAGAATGAGGCTTCACGTCACCCACCACTGTAAGAGTCCATTTTCATAAGTTTAGGCCCAGCACCCAGGCAGAGGAGAGAGGTCCCGTAACAGAGGATCTGGCTTCATGTCAGCAGAGAATCAGTCTTCATGTCATAGCAGAGAATCAGGCTTCACGTCAGCCACCACTGTAAGAGTCCATTTTCATAAGTTTAGGCCCAGCACCCAGGCAGAGGAGAGAGGTCCCGTAACAGACAATCTGGCTTTATGTCAGCAGAGAATTAGTCTGCATGTCATAGCAGAAAATGAGGCTTCACGTCACCCACCACTGCAACAGTCCATTGGCATATATTTAGGCCCAGCACACAGGCAGAGGAGAGAGGTCCCGTAACAGACAATCTGGCTTCATGTCAGTAGAGAATCAGTCTGCATGTCATAGCAGAGAATCAGGCTTCACGTCACCCACCACTGCAACAGTCCATTTTCATAAGTTTAGGCCAAGCACCCAGGCAGAGGAGAGAGGTCCCGTAACAGACAATCTGGCTTCATGTCAGCAGAGAATTAGTCTGCATGTCATAGCAGAGAATGAGGCTTCACGTCACCCACCACTGCAACAGTCCATTGGCATATATTTAGGCCCAGCACACAGGCAGAGGAGAGAGGTCCCGTAACAGACAATCTGGCTTCATGTCAGCAGAGAATCAGTCTGCATGTCATAGCAGAGAATCAGGCTTCACGTCACCCACCACTGCAACAGTCCATTGTCATAAATTTAGGCCCAGCACCCAGGCAGAGGAGAGAGGTCCCGTAACAGACAATCTGGCTTCATGTCAGCAGAGAATTAGTCTGCATGTCATAGCAGAGAATGAGGCTTCACGTCACCCACCACTGTAAGAGTCCATTTTCATAAATTTAGGCCCAGCACCCAGGCAGAGGAGAGAGGTCCCGTAACAGAGGATCTGGCTTCATGTCAGCAGAGAATTAGTCTGCATGTCATAGCAGAGAATGAGGCTTCACGTCAGCCACCACTGCAACAGTCCATTGGCATATATTTAGGCCCAGCACACAGGCAGAGGAGAGAGGTCCCGTAACAGACAATCTGGCTTCATGTCAGCAGAGAATCAGTCTGCATGTCATAGCAGAGAATCAGGCTTCACGTCACCCACCACTGCAACAGTCCATTGTCATAAATTTAGGCCCAGCACCCAGGCAGAGGAGAGAGGTCCCGTAACAGACAATCTGGCTTCATGTCAGCAGAGAATTAGTCTGCATGTCATAGCAGAGAATGAGGCTTCACGTCAGCCACCACTGCAACAGTCCATTGGCATATATTTAGGCCCAGCACACAGGCAGAGGAGAGAGGTCCCGTAACAGACAATCTGGCTTCATGTCAGCAGAGAATCAGTCTGCATGTCATAGCAGAGAATCAGGCTTCACGTCACCCACCACTGCAACAGTCCATTGTCATAAATTTAGGCCCAGCACCCAGGCAGAGGAGAGAGGTCCCGTAACAGACAATCTGGCTTCATGTCAGCAGAGAATTAGTCTGCATGTCATAGCAGAGAATGAGGCTTCACGTCACCCACCACTGTAAGAGTCCATTTTCATAAATTTAGGCCCAGCACCCAGGCAGAGGAGAGAGGTCCCGTAACAGAGGATCTGGCTTCATGTCAGCAGAGAATTAGTCTGCATGTCATAGCAGAGAATGAGGCTTCACGACAGCCACCACTGCAACAGTCCATTGGCATATATTTAGGCCCAGCACACAGGCAGAGGAGAGAGGTCCCGTAACAGACAATCTGGCTTCATGTCAGCAGAGAATCAGTCTGCATGTCATAGCAGAGAATCAGGCTTCACGTCACCCACCACTGCAACAGTCCATTGTCATAAATTTAGGCCCAGCACCCAGGCAGAGGAGAGAGGTCCCGTAACAGACAATCTGGCTTCATGTCAGCAGAGAATTAGTCTGCATGTCATAGCAGAGAATGAGGCTTCACGTCACCCACCACTGTAAGAGTCCATTTTCATAAGTTTAGGCCCAGCACCCAGGCAGAGGAGAGAGGTCCCGTAACAGAGGATCTGGCTTCATGTCAGCAGAGAATCAGTCTTCATGTCATAGCAGAGAATCAGGCTTCACGTCAGCCACCACTGTAAGAGTCCATTTTCATAAGTTTAGGCCCAGCACCCAGGCAGAGGAGAGAGGTCCCGTAACAGACAATCTGGCTTCATGTCAGCAGAGAATTAGTCTGCATGTCATAGCAGAAAATGAGGCTTCACGTCACCCACCACTGCAACAGTCCATTGGCATATATTTAGGCCCAGCACCCAGGCAGAGGAGAGAGGTCCCGTAACAGACAATCTGGCTTCATGTCAGTAGAGAATCAGTCTGCATGTCATAGCAGAGAATCAGGCTTCACGTCACCCACCACTGCAACAGTCCATTTTCATAAGTTTAGGCCAAGCACCCAGGCAGAGGAGAGAGGTCCCGTAACAGACAATCTGGCTTCATGTCAGCAGAGAATTAGTCTGCATGTCATAGCAGAGAATGAGGCTTCACGTCAGCCACCACTGCAACAGTCCATTGGCATATATTTAGGCCCAGCACACAGGCAGAGGAGAGAGGTCCCGTAACAGACAATCTGGCTTCATGTCAGCAGAGAATCAGTCTGCATGTCATAGCAGAGAATCAGGCTTCACGTCACCCACCACTGCAACAGTCCATTGTCATAAATTTAGGCCCAGCACCCAGGCAGAGGAGAGAGGTCCCGTAACAGACAATCTGGCTTCATGTCAGCAGAGAATTAGTCTGCATGTCATAGCAGAGAATGAGGCTTCACGTCACCCACCACTGTAAGAGTCCATTTTCATAAATTTAGGCCCAGCACCCAGGCAGAGGAGAGAGGTCCCGTAACAGAGAATCTGGCTTCATGTCAGCAGAGAATTAGTCTGCATGTCATAGCAGAGAATGAGGCTTCACGTCAGCCACCACTGCAACAGTCCATTGGCATATATTTAGGCCCAGCACACAGGCAGAGGAGAGAGGTCCCGTAACAGACAATCTGGCTTCATGTCAGCAGAGAATCAGTCTGCATGTCATAGCAGAGAATCAGGCTTCACGTCACCCACCACTGCAACAGTCCATTGTCATAAATTTAGGCCCAGCACCCAGGCAGAGGAGAGAGGTCCCGTAACAGACAATCTGGCTTTATGTCAGCAGAGAATTAGTCTGCATGTCATAGCAGAGAATGAGGCTTCACGTCACCCACCACTGTAAGAGTCCATTTTCATAAATTTAGGCCCAGCACCCAGGCAGAGGAGAAAGGTCCCGTAACAGAGGATCTGGCTTCATGTCAGCAGAGAATTAGTCTGCATGTCATAGCAGAGAATGAGGCTTCACGTCAGCCACCACTGCAACAGTCCATTGGCATATATTTAGGCCCAGCACACAGGCAGAGGAGAGAGGTCCCGTAACAGACAATCTGGCTTCATGTCAGCAGAGAATCAGTCTGCATGTCATAGCAGAGAATCAGGCTTCACGTCACCCACCACTGCAACAGTCCATTGTCATAAATTTAGGCCCAGCACCCAGGCAGAGGAGAGAGGTCCCGTAACAGAGGATCTGGCTTCATGTCAGCAGAGAATCATTCTGCATGTCATAGCAGAGAATCAGGCTTCACGTCACCCAACATTGGAACAGTCCATTGGCATATATTAAGGCCCCGGCACCCAGACAGAGGAGAGGTTCATTCAACTTTGGGGAGCCTCGCAATATAATGGTAAAATGAAAATAAAAATAGGATTGAATGAGGAAGTGCCCTGGAGTCCAATAATATATGGTTAAGGGGAGGTAGTTAATGTCTAATCTGGACAAGGGACGGACAGATCCTGTGGGATCCATGCCTGGTTCATTTTTATGAACGTCAGCTTGTCCACATTGGCTGTAGACAGGCGGCTGCGTTTGTCTGTAATGACGCCCCCTGCCGTGCTGAATACACGTTCAGACAAAACGCTGGCCGCCGGGCAGGCCAGCACCTCCAAGGCATAAAAGGCTAGCTCTGGCCACGTGGACAATTTAGAGACCCAGAAGTTGAATGGGGCCGAACCATCAGTCAGTACGTGGAGGGGTGTGCACATGTACTGTTCCACCATGTTAGTGAAATGTTGCCTCCTGCTAACAGGTTGCGTATCAGGTGGTGGTGCAGTTAGCTGTGGCGTGTTGACAAAAGTTTTCCACATCTCTGCCATGCTAACCCTGCCCTCAGAGGAGCTGGCATTGACACAGCTGCCTTGGCGACCTCTTGCTCCTCCTCTGCCTTGGCCTTGGGCTTCCACTTGTTCCCCTGTGACATTTGGGAATGCTCTCAGTAGCGCGTCTACCAACGTGCGCTTGTACTCGCGCATCTTCCTATCACGCTCCAGTGCAGGAAGTAAGGTGGGCACATTGTCTTTGTAGCGTGGATCCAGCAGGGTGGCAACCCAGTAGTCCGCACAGGTTAAAATGTGGGCAACTCTGCTGTCGTTGCGCAGGCACTGCAGCATGTAGTCGCTCATGTGTGCCAGGCTGCCCAGGGGTAAGGACAAGCTGTCCTCTGTGGGAGGCGTATCGTCATCGTCCTGCCTTTCCCCCCAGCCACGCACCAGTGATGGACCCGAGCTGCGTTGGGTGCCACCCCGCTGTGACCATGCTTCATCCTCATCCTCCTCCACCTCCTCCTCATCCTCGTCCTCCTCGTCCTCCAGTAGTGGGCCCTGGCTGGCCACATTTGTACCTGGCCTCTGCTGTTGCCAAAAACCTCCCTCTGAGTCACTTCGAAGAGACTGGCCTGAAAGTGCTAAAAATGACCCCTCTTCCTCCTCCTCCTGGGCCACCTCCTCTTCCATCATCGCCCTAAGTGTTTTCTCAAGGAGACATAGAAGTGGTATTGTAACGCTGATAACGGCGTCATCGCCACTGGCCATGTTGGTGGAGTACTCGAAACAGCGCAACAGGGCACACAGGTCTCGCATGGAGGCCCAGTCATTGGTGGTGAAGTGGTGCTGTTCTGTAGTGCGACTGACCCGTGCGTGCTGCTGCTGAAACTCCACTATGGCCTGCTGCTGCTCGCACAGTCTGTCCAGCATGTGCAAGGTGGAGTTCCACCTGGTGGGCACGTCGCATATGAGGCGGTGAGCGGGAAGGCCGAAGTTACGCTGTAGCGCAGACAGGCGAGCAGCAGCAGGATGTGAACGCCGGAAGCGCGAACAGACGGCCCGCACTTTATGCAGCAGCTCTGACATGTCGGGGTAGTTGTGTATGAACTTCTGCACCACCAAATTCAGCACATGCGCCAAGCAAGGGATGCGCGTCAAATTGGCTAGTCCCAGACCTGCAACGAGATTTCGCCCATTATCACACACCACCAGGCCGGGCTTGAGGCTCACCGGCAGCAACCACTCGTCGGTCTGTTGTTCTATACCCCGCCACAACTCCTGTGCGGTGTGGGGCCTGTCCCCCAAACATATGAGTTTCAGAATGGCCTGCTGACGTTTACCCCGGGCTGTGCTGAAGTTGGTGGTGAAGGTGTGTGGCTGACTGGATGAGCAGGTGGAAGAAGAGGAGGAGGAAGCCGAGAAGGAGGAGGTGGCAACAGGAGGCAAAGAATGTTGCCCTGCGATCCTTGGCGGCGGAAGGACGTGCGCCAAACAGCTCTCCGCCTGGGGCCCAGCTGCCACTACATTTACCCAGTGTGCAGTTAGGGAGATATAGCGTCCCTGGCCGTGCTTACTGGTCCACGTATCTGTGGTTAGGTGGACCTTGCTACAGATGGCGTTGCGCAGTGCACACTTGATTTTATCGGATACTTGGTTGTACAGGGAAGGCACGGCTCTCTTGGAGAAGTAGTGGCGGCTGGGAACAACATACTGTGGGACAGCAAGCGACATGAGCTGTTTGAAGCTGTCTGTGTCCACCAGCCTAAATGACAGCATTTCATAGGCCAGTAGTTTAGAAATGCTGGCATTCAGGGCCAGGGATCGAGGGTGGCTAGGTGGGAATTTACGCTTTCTCTCAAATGTTTGTGAGATGGAGAGCTGAACGCTGCCGTGTGACATGGTTGAGACGCTTGGTGACGGAGGTGGTGGTGGTGGTGTTGGTGGTACATCCCCTGTTTGCTGGGCGGCAGGTGCCAACGTTCCTCCAGAGGCGGAGGAAGAGGCCGAGGCGGCAGCAGCAGAAGAGGCCGAGGCGGCAGCAGCAGAAGAGGTAGCAGGGGGAGCCTGAGTGACTTCCTTGGTTTTAAGGTGTTTACTCCACTGCAGTTCATGCTTTGCATGCAGGTGCCTGGTCATGCAGGTTGTGCTCAGGTTCAGAACGTTAATGCCTCGCTTCAGGCTCTGATGGAACAGCGTGCAAACCACTCGGGTCTTGTCGTCAGCACATTGTTTGAAGAAGTGCCATGCCAGGGAACTCCTTGAAGCTGCCTTTGGGGTGCTCGGTCCCAGATGGCGGCGGTCAGTAGCAGGTGGAGTCTCTTGGCGGCGGGTGTTCTGCTTTTGCCCACTGCTCCCTCTTTTGCTACGCTGTTGGCTCGGTCTCACCACTGCCTCTTCCTCCGAACTGTGAAAGTCAGTGGCACGACCTTCATTCCATGTGGGGTCTAGGACCTCATCGTCCCCTGCATCGTCTTCCACCCAGTCTTGATCCCTGACCTCCTGTTCAGTCTGCACACTGCAGAAAGACGCAGCAGTTGGCACCTGTGTTTCGTCATCATCAGAGACATGCTGAGGTGGTATTCCCATGTCCTCATCATCAGGAAACATAAGTGGTTGTGCGTCAGTGCATTCTATGTCTTTCACCGCTGGGGAAGGGCTAGGTGGATGCCCTTGGGAAACCCTGCCAGCGGAGTCTTCAAACAGCATAAGAGACTGCTGCATAACTTGAGGCTGAGACAGTTTCCCCGGTATGCATGGGGGTGATGTGACAGACTGATGGGGTTGGTTTTCAGGCGCCATCTGTGCGCTTTCTGCAGAAGACTGGGTGGGAGATAATGTGAACGTGCTGGATCCACTGTCGGCCACCCAATTGACTAATGCCTGTACCTGCTCAGGCCTTACCATCCTTAGAACGGCATTGGGCCCCACCATATATCGCTGTAAATTCTGGCGGCTACTGGGACCTGAGGTAGTTGGTACACTAGGACGTGTGGATGTGGCAGAACGGCCACGTCCTCTCCCAGCACCAGAGGGTCCACTAACACCACCACGACCATGTCCACGTCCGCGTCCCTTACTAGATGTTTTCCTCATTGTTATGGTTCACCACAACAACAAAAATATTATTTGGCCCAATGTATTGTATTCAAATTCAGCGGGATATAAATTTGAGGCCTAGTATTTAGGCGCTGGGTGACCGGTATGGATTTAGTGACAGAATTAGACTTGGAAATGCACAGTAGCGTGTGTGTGAAGTTATTCTGAATGACCCTATGTGCACCTTGAATATTATATACCCTTTTAGGGATAGATTTCAAATAGCTCTGATATAGCAGAAACCACTAAATTATGAAATTGCTAAATTGGGAATTGTATTTCAACCCAGAACAAAAAATGTGCTTTGACGGACACTAAATAACTTTCCCAGCCACAACAGGACAGCGGTAACGAGAGATTTAGCGGGATATAAATTTGAGGCCTAGTATTTAGGCGCTGGGTGACCGGTATGGATTTACTAACAGAATTGGACTTGGAAATGCACAGTAGCGTGTGTGTGAAGTTATTCTGAATGACCCTATGTGCACCTTGAATATTATATACCCTTTTAGGGATAGATTTCAAATAGCTCTGATATAGCAGAAACCACTAAATTATGAAATTGCTAAATTGGGAATTGTATTTCAACCCAGAACAAAAAATGTGCTTTGACAGACACTAAATAACTTTCCCAGCCACAACAGGACAGCGGTAACGAGAGATTTAGCGGGATATAAATTTGAGGCCTAGTATTTAGGCGCTGGGTGACCGGTATGGATTTACTAACAGAATTGGACTTGGAAATGCACAGTAGCGTGTGTGTGAAGTTATTCTGAATGACCCTATGTGCACCTTGAATATTATATACCCTTTTAGGGATAGATTTCAAATAGCTCTGATATAGCAGAAACCACTAAATTATGAAATTGCTAAATTGGGAATTGTATTTCAACCCTGAAGAAAAAATGTGCTTTGACGGACACTAAATAACTTGCCCAGCCACAACAGTACAGCGGTAACGACAGATTTAGCGGGATATAAATTTGAGGCCTAGTATTTAGGCGCTGGGTGACCGGTATGGATTTAGTGACAGAATTAGACTGGGATATGGCCAAAAAATAACCACACTATTGCTGGTTAAATGCACTTGGTGACGGGCGCAGCTTGCCCCTGATGTAGTATATGGCCAAAAAATGAACAGACTATTGCTGGTTAAATGCACTTGGTGTCACAGCTTGACCAACCACACTACTGAGGGTTAAATGCACTTGGTGACGAGCGCAGCTTGCCCCTGATGTAGTATATGGCCAAAAAATGAACAGACTATTGCTGGTTAAATGCACTTGGTGTGATAGCTTGACCAACCACACTACTGAGGGTTAAATGCACTTGGTGACGGGCGCAGCTTGCCCCTGATGTAGTATATGGCCAAAAAATGAACAGACTATTGCTGGTTAAATGCACTTGGTGACGGGCGCAGCTTGCCCCTGATTTAGTATATGGCCAAAAAATGAACAGACTATTGCTGGTTAAATGCACTTGGTGTGATAGCTTGACCAACCACACTACTGAGGGTTAAATGTACTTGGTGACGGGCGCAGCTTGCCCCTGATGTAGTATATGGCCAAAAAATAATCAGACTATTGCTGGTTAAATGCACTTGGTGTCACAGCTTGACCAACCACACTACTGAGGGTTAAATGCACTTGGTGACGGGCGCAGCTTGCCCCTGATGTAGTATATGGCCAAAAAATGAACAGACTATTGCTGGTTAAATGCACTTGGTGTGATAGCTTGACCAACCACACTACTGAGGGTTAAATGCACTTGGTGACGGGCGCAGCTTGCCCCTGATGTAGTATATGGCAAAAAAATGAACAGACTATTGCTGGTTAAATGCACTTGGTGACGGGCGCAGCTTGCCCCTGATTTAGTATATGGCCAAAAAATGAACAGACTATTGCTGGTTAAATGCACTTGGTGTGATAGCTTGACCAACCACACTACTGAGGGTTAAATGCACTTGGTGACGGGCGCAGCTTGCCCCTGATGTAGTATATGGCCAAAAAATGAACAGACTATTGCTGGTTAAATGCACTTGGTGTCACAGCTTGACCAACCACACTACTGAGGGTTAAATGCACTTGGTGACGGGCGCAGCTTGCCCCTGATGTAGTATATGGCCAAAAAATGAACAGACTATTGCTGGTTAAATGCACTTGGTGTGATAGCTTGACCAACCACACTACTGAGGGTTAAATGCACTTGGTGACAGGCGCAGCTTGCCCCTGATGTAGTATATGGCCAAAAAATGAACAGACTATTGCTGGTTAAATGCACTTGGTGACGGGCGCAGCTTGCCCCTGATTTAGTATATGGCCAAAAAATGAACAGACTATTGCTGGTTAAATGCACTTGGTGTGATAGCTTGACCAACCACACTACTGAGGGTTAAATGCACTTGGTGACGGGCGCAGCTTGCTCCTGATGTAGTATATGGCCAAAACATAAACAGACTATTGCTGGTTAAATGCACTTGGTGTCACAGCTTGACCAACCACACTACTGAGGGTTAAATGCACTTGGTGACGGGCGCAGCTTGCCCCTGATGTAGTATATGGCCAAAAAATGAACAGACTATTGCTGGTTAAATGCACTTGGTGACGGGCGCAGCTTACCCCTGATTTAGTATATGGCCAAAAAATGAACAGACTATTGCTGGTTAAATGCACTTGGTGTGATAGCTTGACCAACCACACTACTGAGGGTTAAATGCACTTGGTGACGGGCGCAGCTTGCCCCTGATGTAGTATATGGCCAAAAAATAAACAGACTATTGCTGGTTAAATGCACTTGGTGTGACAGCTTCACCCTGATGTAGGCTTTAGCCAAAAAACAACCACACCATTGAGGGTTAAATGCACTTGGTCGCAGCTTGTGCTGGCGCACCACAAGACACAAAATGGCCGCCGATCACCCCAGAAAAATGTGACTGACAAACGGTCTGGGCAGCCTAAAAACAGTGAGCAATTGAGTATCAGCAGCTCAATGATCCACAGCTGCAGATCGATCAATAATCAAGTACTTTGGAGGAGTTAATCTGCCTAATCTCGCCCTACTGTCGCAGCCGCAACCTCTCCCTACGCTAATCAGAGCAGAGTGACGGGCGGCGCTATGTGACTCCAGCTTAAATAGAGGCTGGGTCACATGGTGCTCTGGCCAATCACAGCCATGCCAATAGTAGGCATGGCTGTGATGGCCTCTTGGGGCAAGTAGTATGACGCTTGTTGATTGGCTGCTTTGCAGCCTTTCAAAAAGCGCCAAGAAAGCGTCACAAAAGCGCCAAGAAAGCGACAAACACCGAACCCGAACCCGGACTTTTACGAAAATGTCCGGGTTCGGGTCCATGTCACGGACACCCCAAAATTCGGTACGAACCCGAACTATACAGTTCGAGTTCGCTCATCCCAAGTCACCACCCATCTTGAAAAGTTTCCCCCCTCACATATACTAATGTGCCACAAACAGGAATTTAATATCACCAACCATTCCCATTTTATTAAGGTGTATCCATATAAATGGCCAACCCTGTACATCTAATATACCTATGATCCTGTTCTGTCCTCCTTATGTGTGATGGTACATAGCTTGACACACAGCTAAACCTTATCCCGGCAATGAATTGACAATGGAGTAACGTCCAAATTTATCTTTATTGCAAGGATGTAAATCAGGTAAAACTGGGGAACAGAAAAAACAATGCGCTTACTAATGGGGTCTGACATATAGTAATGCATATATGTCAATGCCAGTTCTGTGAGAAGGTCTGGCAGAAGTCCTTCTCTACCTCTTGTATGACGTTCTTTGTTTTGGTTTTACTTTGTTATCTCCTTTCCTTCTGCCAGGTGTCACTTATTTAGACCAATCGTCTTCCTTTATAGTCCCTCCCACACTACCTCACTTTGCGGTTTATACTACTTCCTGGTTGAAGTGTTCACTGCTGGAGGCTGCTGCTGCTGTTTGCTCAGATAAGTATTTTCCTTTAATGTGTTTCCTTGCTAGCTTGACTCTAGGCGACCCTGACTCCGTCCGTATTAAGTGCAGGGAGCCGGTGGTCATGTCCCCTCACTATTATAGGGTTTTCAGGTGTCACAAAGTCTTAGGTACGTGGGCATGCAATCATCTACCACTGAGACCATTGCATGTGCATAGCAGTCAGGGAGAGCTCTTAGGGTTTTAAAGGGCTCGCCTATATGCTCCTTAGTTTAGGATCAAGCCAGTCAGTCGTTTATTTATACGTTCCAGCTATCTGCAACTTCATCCGTGACATTATAAACCGCCATAACTGTCTTAAGCATGTATCCAGTTTCAGCCTTAATTGACCGCATGCAAGGTCTTTTGCTGGAGGTAGCAGATATCCGTAAAACTGTGTCTTACAGGGAGTGCAGAATTATTAGGCAAGTTGTATTTTTGAGGATTAATTTTATTATTGAACAACAACCATGTTCTCAATGAACCCAAAAAACTCATTAATATCAAAGCTGAATATTTTTGGAAGTAGTTTTTAGTTTGTTTTTAGTTTTAGCTATTTTAGGGGGATATCTATGTGTGCAGGTGACTATTACTGTACATAATTATTAGGCAACTTAACAAAAAACTAATATATACCCATTTTAATTATTTATTTTTACCAGTGAAACCAATATAACATCTCAATATTCACAAATATACATTTCTGACATTCAAAAACAAAACAAAAACAAATCAGTGACCAATATAGCCACCTTTCTTTGCAAGGACACTCAAAAGCCTGCCATCCATGGATTCTGTCAGTGTTTTGATCTGTTCACCATCAACATTGCGTGCAGAAGCAACCACAGCCTCCCAGACACTGTTCAGAGAGGTGGACTGTTTTCCCTCCTTGTAAATCTCACATTTGATGATGGACCACAGGTTCTCAATGGGGTTCAGATCAGGTGAACAAGGAGGCCATGTTATTAGATTTTCTTCTTTTATACCCTTTCTTGCCAGCCACGTTGTGGAGTACTTGGACGCGTGTGATGGAGCATTGTCCTGCATGAAAATCATGTTTTCTTACCTTGCAGACTTCTTCCTGTACCACTGCTTGAAGAAGGTGTCTTCCAGAAACTGGCAGTAGGACTGGGAGTTGAGCTTGACTCCATCCTCAACCCAAAAAGGCCCCACAAGCTCATCTTTGATGATACCAGCCCAAACCAGTACTCCACCTCCACCTTGCTGGCGTCTGAGTCGGACTGGAGCTCTCTGCCCTTTACCAATCCAGCCATCTGGCCTATCAAGACTCACTCTCATTTCATCAGTCCATAAAACCTTAGAAAAATCAGTCTTGAGATATTTCTTGGCCCAGTCTTGATGTTTCAGCTTGTGTGTCTTGTTCAGTGGTGGTCGTCTTTCAGCCTTTCTTACCTTGGCCATGTCTCTGAGTATTGCACACCTTGTGCTTTTGGGCACTCCAGTGATGTTGCAGCTCTGAAATATGGCCAAACTGGTGGCAAGTGGCATCTTGGCAGCTGCACGCTTGACTTTTCTCAGTTCATGGGCAGTTATTTTGCGCCTTGGTTTTTCCACACCCTTCTTGCGACCCTGTTGACTATTTTGAATGAAACGCTTGATTGTTCGATGAGCACGCTTCAGAAGCTTTGCAATTTTAAGAGTGCTGCATCCCTCTGCAAGATATCTCACTATTTTGGACTTTTCTGAGCCTGTCAAGTCCTTCTTTTGACCCATTTTGCCAAAGGAAAGGAAGTTGCCTAATAATTATGCACACCTGATATAGGGTGTTGATGTCATTAGACCACACCCCTTCTCATTACAGAGATGCACATCACCTAATATGCTTAATTGGTAGTAGGCTTTCGAGCCTATACAGCTTGGAGTAAGACAACATGCATAAAGAGGATGATGTGGTCAAAATACTCATTTGCCTAATAATTCTGCACGTAGTGTAGTTTCAGGTGACCGGTTCTGCTGGCGTTCATGGAGTTTGTTCCGAGCCTAAGATCTCGCTTCCGGATACGTTTTCCGGGGGTAGTTAGAATTTTGTTCGCTTTAGAGAGGCTTGCAAACTCCATTTTCGCCTACTTCCCCATTCCTCTGGTGATAGGGAGCAGAGGGTGGGGATCATCATCTCGCTGCTCAGGGATAACGCTCAGTCTTGGGCCTTTTCACTGCCGGTGGGGGCACAGCCCCTCCGATCGGTAGATGAATTTTTTGTAGCCCTGGGGCAGATATATGATGACCCGAATAGTATTGCTCTGGCTGAATCTAAACTGTATCTTTTATGCCAGGATAAACAGTCCGCAGAGATATATTGTTCTGAATTTTGGAGATGGGCAGCTGATACTGGTTGGAATGATGCTGCACTCCGAAGTCAATTTTGCCATGGTCTTTCGGAAAGATTGAAAGATGCATTTGCTTTTCATGAGAGACCAGCGTCGTTAGAGTCTGCCATGTCTCTTACTGTTCGTATTGACAGGCGTCTTAGAGAGAGAGAGGAGATTACTCTTTCCTGTCATATTCAGCCCAAGGACATTTGCTGTTTGCTTGTAGTTTCCATTTTCTTCTACCTGCCAGGGTGGCGCTAGACAGCAAGAACATTGCACTTTGGAAAAGGATATCGATTCTGCTCCACTTTCTCAAAGATTGTTAAAAGGCATAGTTCACAAAATCCGTTTGACTGTGGGTGACGCTCATGTTGAGGATATGTCATGTTTCGTCTTAAGCGGATTACCTATTCCTCTAGTGTTGGGGCTACCCTGGCTCACTAAACATAACCCCACCATTGATTGGTAAGCAAGGCAAATTAATGGTTGGAGTGAGTTTTGCAGAGAGAATTGCCTCACAGCGTCTCTTTCAGAGGTTTCTACCAAGACTGTACCATCTTTTCTCTCTGAATTTTCTGATGTGTTTTCCGAGAGTGGTGTCCAGGAGTTGCCCCCTTACCGGAAGTACGACTGCCCTATTAATTTCATCCCAGGCGCCAAGCTGCCAAAATCACGATTATACAATCTCTCCCAACCTGAAAGAGTCGCTATGCGTACTTATATCCTTGAGAGCCTGAGAAAAGGACACATCTGACCCTCGAAGTCACCTGTTGCCGCAGTTTTTTTATTTTTTTTTTAGAAAAAAAGATGCTTCTTTAAGACCTTGAGATATAAATGTAAAAACACAAAATGCAATCGCACACTGCAACCAGCACTCTGCCCTGCCTTTATGCTGGATGTTGAATAAGGCATTGGTGTACATTTTGGCCAAAGCGTAATAAGCCACTCACCGCGTCAAGGTTGCCTCCATGAGTGGTCCCTAACACTAGTTCCTACCCTTTATGGGTCAATGACAGCCACATAAAGTCCTTCACTTTGTAGTACATATTGGAGGCGTGGCGATCTCCAAGCAGTCAAGCACACCTGTCCAGTTAATCTGCCCCCTGGAGGCTGGTTTTAAAGTCAGTATAAAACTGAGTCTGCTTATACAGCACCTACCAGTAGCCATTAGGCTCCAGGAGAAGTATAAAGTGGGCTCAGCATGCATGTGAGTACTTGCATCCCTGGATCCGATGAAAGCTGTAATGGCACCGGACGGGGTTAAAAGCAGAGTGTGCTTGGCATGCATGCTGTACCTGCGCTCCCTGGACTTTATGTGGCTGTCATTGGCCCATAAAGGGTAGGAACTAGTGTTAGGGACCACTCATGGAGGCAACCTTGACGCGGTGAGTGGCTTATTACGCTTTGGCCAAAATGTACATTAATGCCTTATTCAACATCCAGCATAAAGGCAGGGCAGAGTGCTGGTTGCAGTGTGCGATTGCATTTTGTGTTTTTACATTTATATCTCTATTTCGCCATAGCAATCTGCACCTGCTAGGGGTTGTGCGGGCTGAAATTTTCCATATTTTTCTTTAAGACCTTGTCTGGATTTCAGGGAGCTGAACCGTATCACGATTCGTGACCCATATCCGCTTCCTGTGATCAGGGCCGTCTTTAATATTGATTGGACCCTGGGCAAAAATTTACTTGGGCCCCCTGGATCCCGCCTTCCCACACCTTAGCAGCCAATCACGCCCTCCACCACAACACACACACAAAAAATCCACACATCTGGTAGAGTCCAGTGAATGACTGTAAATACTTCCAGTTCTGAAGACTCCAGCGGCTCAGGATCAGTGCTCTGGGCTGGAAGTGGGCACCGCTCTGCAGGAAGGAGACCAGGGCTCGGCTCACCCTAGTGTTACAGTGCACCCCAGCACCCCACAGTATGCAGTATAGCACCCTATAGTATACAGCACCACACAGTATGCAGTTTAGCACCCCACACTATACAGTACCCCACAGTATATAGTAGAGCAGTATAGCAGCCCACAGTATACAGCACCTCACGGTATACAACACCTCACTGTATACAGCACCCCAAACTATACACGATACAGCCCCCCACACTATACAGTACAGCAGTATAGCACGCCCCCCCCCCCCCACACTATACAAGCCCACCACACAGTATACAGCCCACCACACAGTATACAGGCCCCCACACAGTATAAAGGCCACCCCCCCACCCCCACAGTATACAGCCCACCCCACAATATACAGCCCATTACACAATATACAGCCCACCACACAATATACAGCCCACTGCACAGTATACAGCCCACCACACAGTATACAGCACCCCACTATACAGTAGTTTACAGTATATTAACATAACAGCCCCTGTCACCTTTTTCTGATGTAATCTTTACACAAAAAAGCTCCACAGTTAACTTCTGCAACACTCCTGATAGGACCTGTGATTGCCTCATAGCCATGTGACCAGTAATTGCTAGGTTACTGGTCACATGGTAATGACGTCATTAAGGTCCTAGAGCAAAACTCATTAAGGTCCTAGAATTAAGATCATTAACACAGTACGATCATGATGCCTGTGTAGCCGACAGCCTGACACCCGGGGCAGTAGCTAGCAGGGCTCAAGAGGCAGCTGCCTTGGGCCCCCCAGGAGCAACTGGGCCCAGGGCAGCTGCCCCTTTTGCCCCTTGGTAAAGACGGCCCTGCCTCTGATCCTGGACCTGTTTAACCAGATTGTTGGGGCTAAAGTTTTTTCTAAGTTGGATTTCAAAGGGGCATATAACCTAGTCAGGGTCAGGGAAGGGGAAGAATGGAAGACGGCCTTCAATTCCCCTGAGGGTCATTTCGAGAATTTGGTTATGCCCTTTGGTTTGATGAATGCTCCTGCCGTCTTCCAACATTTTGTGAACAGCATTTTTTATCATTTAATGGGGGAATTTGTACTGGTGTATCTAGATGACATTTTGATTTTTTTCTCCTGATTTCAAGACTCATCTGGACCACCTATGTCAGGTCTTGCTGATTCTGTGGGAGAATAAATTGTACGCTAAACTGGAAAAATGTGTGTTTGCGGTTCCGGAGATTCAATTTTTTTTTTTTTTTTTTTTGTATTCAAATATCTTTATTGATTTTCTTAGAACAAAAGCAATATACAAATATATACAAATATATAAGAAGGGAGGAGTGTCGTACATATATATATTTCTTTTACATTTCCTAATATCTAAGCTCACTTACATACATACTAACGGGGTTCTAACATAGCATATTAACCTACCAGACCTGTCAACATATAAACATACAAAATACCCCAAGTTAGTATTAATCTCCCTCCTCTCGTGTCAATCAAAACCTCCACCCCCCTAAGCCTGGCCACGGCTGCCCCGGAGGTGGCGAGTGACTTCCACCCTCATTCCAAACATCTCATAGTCCGCTAATGGTCGAACGATATTTAGCGAATGCACGCGAGTACCTACGGTTATCAGTATGGTTAGATTGTCCCCTGTTTAGGTTTAGATTTAGATTTTTAATTATCAGTTCCGTTCAGCCATGTACCCTTCAACTATGGCCGATAATTCTCCCCTTTGCGTTTAATGAACTTAAATTCTTTTACTTTCAGCATTAATCTTTCCCACTCTTGTAGTGTGGGGGCCCTGTCCTTTACCCAATTTCTAAGGATAAGTACCTTGGCCAGTAAAAGTCCCTTCAACCAGCAAATCTGTTCGCTTTTAAGTGCTTTGTGTTTGAACTCAAGGGGGAAAAGTCCGAGTATGGCTACTTCAATTGTTGAAGGGGGACTGTTTTCAGTTATTGCCCTCATACCCTGGAATATACTTTGCCAGAAGGTCTTGATAACTGGACAGTTCCATAAAATATGAACATGTCCAGCGTCTGCAAATGAACATTTAAGACAACAATATGCTTTTCCCTTTTTCACATAAATTTTAGATAGTAGACCCGGGGTGAGAAAAGTCGGTGTACTATTTTGAATTGTATCAAACGGTGTTGTCGTGAGAGAGAGGCCTTCTTAATATTTTGGTATATCTCCCGCCATTGAAGTGAGTTATGTTCCCCTATCTCCGCTTCCCATTTATCAACACTTCTGAAATTAATAACAGTGCTTAATTCCTTTATTAATCTACTGTAAATTTGTGAGACCCTGACCTCTTTCCCAAATGAATTATAACAAAAAACTAGCAGTTTCTGCATTCCTAGTGTGTGAGAAATTTTATTTTGCATATATGCTAGTGCATGTTTAAGTTGGGCATATCTATATTTTAGTACAGTAATTGGTGTCTTGTGGAATATTTCCCCTATTGATTTCAGTTTTCCCATGGTGCATATATGTGACAGCATCGTGATCCCCGGGTCCAATAATTGTTGTCGTTTTGGGCCAAAAACTCTGTTAAAAAGGGGTTGACCCATAGCGGGGTGAACTCCAGGGCATGTGTAACATGCAAAAGAGCCTTTGTTTTGTTCCAAACCTTCTGTAACATTGAGCCAATGGGGCAAGCATATTCATCACAACTCAGGAGTCCAGTCTCCAATATACTAAATATGTTCTGTATAGGTCGCTGCTGCTGTCTATTGATATAAGATATCAATAAACCATCCCCCGTATTAATACACCACTGCAATTGTGAACATAGATAGTAACTTTGAAAATGTGGGAGGCCAAGGCCGCCATTGATTTCAGCCAAACACAGATACTCTAACTTGATACAAACCCTTTTCCTGACCCATATCAGATCGTTGATCAATCTATCAATCAAATTGAAGACGCTGTCTTCTATCCAGACGGGGCAGGGGCCGATCACGTACAGTATACAGGGCAACAAGATCATTTTAATCAATGCGATTCTGTTAATCTGTGAAAGGGGCAGTTTCTGCCAGACCTTAATCTTATCCTTTACTTTTTTTACTAAGGGAATAATATTTCGTTTATTATAATGCCTAATTGAACTGCTAATCCGTATACCTAAATATTCCAGGTGATCCAGTGGGGAAATGATTTTTACCTTTAGGTCGTTTTGAGGGGGTTCACGGTTCAGAGAGAAGAGGACGGATTTAGACCAGTTTTTCTCATACCCGGCCATACGGCCGAACTCATCTATTATTTGCATGACATGAGGGACATTTCTCCACCCGTCATTTAAATAAAGCAATACATCGTCCGCGTACAAACTGATCTTATCCCCCGCCCCCCTCCCCCGAATCCCACAATCCCCTGATCGGCTCTGATTCTGCATGCCAAGGGTTCCATGAAGACTGCAAAAAGAAGTGGGGAGAGTGGGCAACACTGTCGTGTCCCGCGCTGCAAGCAGACGGCGGGGGAGGCCACCCCATTGATATTAATTCTAGCCACTGGGCCATTGTATAACATTTTAACCCATCCGACAAACTTTTGACCCAGATTCATCTTATACATGGTCTGCCAAAGAAAGGACCACTCCACCCTGTCAAACGCCTTGGTGGCGTCCAGAGACAGGATGGAGCGGTCCTCTCCCCCCTCATCTGCACATTCAGGAAAGTCCTCCGTATATTGGTCTGAATTTGTCGCCCGGGGATAAACCCCATCTGGTCTGTGTGAACTAAGCCTGTTATTGCCTTTTTTAGTCTGTTTGTGAGGACTTTGGCAATTATCTTATAATCTGCGTTGAGGAGGGATATAGGTCGATAGGCCTTAACTTTATTTCCGTCCTTCCCTTTCTTCAGAATCAGTGTAATAATTGCCTCCATGAAAGACAGGGGCAATTTTCCACTGATACAGGATTTGTTCAATGCCTGTAGTAACCCAGGTAGGAGGATCTCCGCATGACTCTTATATATACCAAACGGAAGCCCATCTGATCCAGGGACCGAGGAGCCCTGAATTCCCGTAATGACCTCCTGCAGCTCCCCCAAAAGAATGGGGGAGTTCAGGAGCGCCGATTCCGGTTCAGATAATGCAGGAATCCTAGTTTGTTTCAGAAACTCTGCTATATTAGTCCCTGTGTCATCTAATTCTCCCTCGATTTCCTCTGCCCCTTCCAATCTACGGCCTTCTCCTGTTTGAATTTGTCTAATCTTTTGGGGGGCCTTTTGGTTGGATATTATGGAGACGAGAAATTTTCCTGGGGTACCTCCCTCACAGAAATGCTCATATCTTTGAAAAAACAGTTGGTTCTGTGCCTTTTTTATCATGTAGTTTATATACTGATCATTGGCTGATTTTAATTTGGCCCGCATATTCCCATCGTTATTTATTCTGATCATACCTTCATTATGCTCGTAACGGGAGGAGAGAACCTGATGGCCGTGAATGAGGGACCTTGGCACGAGCGCAGGTCTCGCAGGCTCCCACAAAACACTCAACCGGAGAGGTTGGTATTCTTTTTTGTCCCTTGCTGAGTTTGCTTTAAATAACCATCGCCAGGAGTCCTCTGATAAGTCACCATTTTTTGGTGCATATGGGTTTCATCCACAGTTTGGGACATTCTCTGGAGAGGGGTCTTCTGGTTTACCTGATGAGGAGAGATTTTCCTCATCTTTGTCATTTATTTGGCAAAAGATTCAAGATATAAGCGTGTGGCGGATAAGAGACGTGTGCCTGGTCCGGACCTGAATGTGGGTGATCTGGTGTGGTTGTCTACAAAGAATATCAAACTGAAGGTTCCCTCCTGGAAGTTGGGTCCTAAGTTTATTGGGCCTTACAAGATCTTGTCCATCATCAATCCCGTTGCCTTCCGTCTTGATCTTCCTCAGACTTGGAAGATCCATAATGTTTTTCACAGGTCCCTATTAAAACCTTATGTCCAACCCACTGTACCCTCCTCTTTGCCTCCTCCTCCGATTTTTGTTGATGGCAATCTTGAATTTCAGGTCTCTAGGATTGTGGATTATCACATTATCCGTGGTTCTCTTCAGTACCTCGTTCATTGGGAGGGTTATAGTCCTGAGGAGAGGATGTGGGTCCCAGTGGCGGACATTAAGGCCACTCTTCTCATCAGGGCTTTCCATAGGTCTCATCCTGAGAAGGTGGGCTCTGTGTGTCCGGAGTCCACCCGTAGAGGGAGGGGTACTGTCATCGCCAGTTCTGTGAGAAGGTCTGGCAGACGTTCTTCTCTACCTCTTGTATGACGTTCTTTGTTTTGGTTTCACTTTGTCATCTCCTTTCCTTCTGCCAGGTGTCACTTATTTAGACCAATCGTCTTCCTTTATATTCCCTCCCACACTACCTCACTTTGCGTTTATACTACTTCCTGGTTGAAGTGTTCACTGCTGGAGGCTGCTGCTGCTGTTTGCTCAGATAAGTATTTTCCTTTAATGTGTTTCCTTGCTGGCTTGATTCTAGATGACCCTGACTCCGTCCGTATTAAGTGCAGGGAGCCGGTGGTCGTGTCCCCTCACTATTATAGGGTTTTCAGGTGTCACACAGTCTTATGTACGTGGGCATGCAATCATCTACCATTGAGACCCTGGCATGTGTATAGCAGTCAGGGAGCGCTCTTAGGCTTTCAAAGGGCTCGCCTATATGCTCCTTAGTTTGGGATCAAGCCAGTCGGTCGTTTATTTATACGTTCCAGCTATCTGCAACTTTATCCGTGATAATATAATACATTTCTGTGCATAGCAATGCACATACAAACACAGATGCATATCTAAACCAGAGCATGTTACCTATCTGCATAACAAGCATGGTCCTTAGCTGCTAACTATAAGCTGCTATAAAGGAGAGGAAAAGGGTATGCAAAGTACATATACAAACAGGCTGTAATGTGGCTATGTGAAATACCAGTGATGCTACCGTGAGCTTAGATGTAGAGGATGACTCAAGAGACTTCCAAGCCATGTGCTATCCTCAGGCAGTAATTACTGTGAATGAAGAAAATGGCTGCTATGTGCAGGAATGGTGATGTCACTTAGTTATGGAAGCTGAGGTAGACCAAACTTGAAGTGTGAATAGCTGCAATTGTATGTAAAATGGCCACTTAATGGAGCTGTTACACAATCAACACAGAATAATATCGAAAACATATTAAAGAGGACCTTTCACTAATATACAAACTAAAAACTAACTATACCTGTGGGCAGAGCGGCGCCCAGGGGTCCCCCTGCACTTACTGATATGCCTGGGCGCCGCTCCGTTCGCCCGGTATATGCTCCGGTGTCTCAGCTCCGTCTGTTGTATTGGACTGATTTTTTTTTGTAGGAGGCGTGTCCCTTGCTGCAGTGCTGGCCAATCGCAGCGCACCGCTCATAGCCAGGCATACTTGTAAGTGCAGGGGGACCCCTGGGCGCCGCTCTGCCCACAGGTATAGTTAGTTTTTAGTTTGTATATTAGTGAAAGGTCCTCTTTAAAGTGTATTCTCATCTTGCTAAATCAGCGTGAGCTGCAGTTACAGCATAATTCACTTCCTGGTTTGAGGCTACTAAAGCTGGGCGGGCTAAGGCCCCATGCACACGGCCGTTGTTCACAGCCGTGTGCGGGCCGTGGAACCGCGGCCTGGATCCCTCCTGAGAGCAGGAGCGCACGGCGTCACTGGTTGCTATGACGCTGTGCGCTCCCTGCTGCCGCCCCAATACAGTAATACACTGGTATAGATCGTACCAGTGTATTACTGTACTGTGCCGGCAGCAGGGGGCGCACGGCGTCATAGCAACCAGTGACGCCGTGCGCTCCTGCTCTCAGGAGGGATCCGGGCCGCGGTTCCACGGCCCGCACACGGCTGTGAACAACGGCCGTGTGCATGGGGCCTTAGGCAGCTAGAGTGAAGGTCGGCTACACCTCCTTATGACATCACACTGAGAACTCAGTCCTTGCGTGCTAGTTCATGTGAAGAGTATGACTCATCATTCTGGCAGCCTGCAGTGTCTGTGAGGCCCCTCCCCCTGCTGGGGAATCATCAGAAAGCCATGTGAAGTGAGCTCAGTGTAAAGTAACATGTGGCTGTTCTACAGTTTTACACACAAAATCTCTGTCTGATCTTTCACAAACCCATTCTGTGCATCAAAAACTATAATTCCAAAATATACATTAGCTCAAAAGCTTGACCAACCCCCACCCACCAGCACTGATGTAGATTTGTTTCCATTACAGCTGTACTCCAGTTGTGTACAAACCTTACACTATGTATCTTTATAGATGCATATACAGCTCAGCTACATGTGTCTTCTCCAGTCCCCTAACATCACTTTGGCTGAATGGCTTCCTATACAGCCCTGCTACATCTTTATTAGACTCCCCCACTAGCACTGTGTCTGAAAAGCTTCATATACAGCCTGCTACATCTGTCTGTTTATCTCTTCAACCAGCACTGTGTCAGAACAACCGCATATTCAGCTCTGCTACATCTGTTTCTCTCTTCCACGAGCATTGATGCTGACCTGCCACATATACAGCTCTGCTACATCTGTCTATTCCCTTCCCTACTAGAACTATGGCTGAACAGCAGCATATTCAGCCTTCAAGTGCCTCCATCAGCCCCCATATGCCTCCAACAACCCCCATATGCCTCCATTAGCCCCCCATATACCTGGATCAGCCCGCCGGGGGCCTCCATCAGCCCCCAATATGCCTCCATCAGCCCCCGTATGCCTCCAACAGCCCCCATATGTCTCCATCAGCCCCCCATATGCCTCCATAAGCCCCCAAGTGCCTCCATCAGCCCAAGTGCCTCCATCAACCCCTAAGTGCCTCCAACAGCCCCCATATGCCTCCAACATCCCCCCATATGCCTCCATCACCCCCCATATGCCTCCATCAGTCCCCAAGTGCCTCCATCAGTCCCAAGTGCCTCCATAAGCCCCCATATACCTCCATCAGCCCCCAAGTGCCTCTATCAGCCCCCCAAGTGCCTTCATCAGCCCCCAAGTGCCTCCATCAGCCCCATATGCCTCCAACAGACCCCCATATGCCTCCATCAGCTCCAAAGTGCCCCAATCAGCCCTCATAAGCCCCCAAGTGCCTCCATCAGCCCAAGTGCCTCCAACAGCCCCCCAAGTGCCTTCAACATTCCCCCATATGCCTCTATCACCCCCCATATACCTCCATCACCCCCATATGCCTCCATCAGTCCTCCCAAGTGCCTCCATCAGCCCACCAAGTGCCTCTATCAGCCCCCTAAGTGCCTCCATCAGCCCCCAATCGTTGGTGGAATTGGTGATGCATGTAAAAATAATACTCACCCACCGCTTATGAAGTTGTCTCCTGGTCCTCCTCTCCGACGCTGTCCGAAATCGTCTCTTCTGTGCACAAACTGTTCGGGCGGCCGCACATGCTCAGAACTATATTCTTTTGTGCTGCGTTGGAGTCACGCATGCACGGCTCTCTTTTAGACGCGGCTCAAAAGATGCGGCCGGCCGGTGACGTGCGTGCTAACAGTGTGAGTGAGAGGCCGGCCACAGCATCAAAAGGAAAATGACCGCGCAAGGGTGGCCTATGGATGCGGCCGGTGAGCGATGGCCGTATCCATGGGCAGCGAAGATAAACAATGGATTTTGAAAATTCGATTAAAAAGAGAACAGTCGTTTTTTTTATGATATATATTTAGAAAAAAGTTAAATGGGGATAAATAATTTAATCAAAGATGATTAATAAGATGGGAATACCCCTTGTAAGGGATCGCCTCTTATTTGGGGGTCATTCTCACAGATACAACTTATATACCGTGCATTTATTGTGCACACTCCAACCAATATAGGTTATCATGAAGTCCCAGCTTCACCTAACACATGTGACATCCACATAAAATAATAAACACTTGCCCGGCTAGGCTCTAACTAACACAGAGTTTCCTGACTCGCACTGTGAACACGTGCGGCTTTCTCAGCCAATGTCCCACAGCCTCCTGGCTGTACCGAGCACAGTACGCCCACTGCCTCCAGTCCAGTGTCTCAGCACACATGGGGAATAGTGGTCTCTGAGCCCTCCTGGCTTGGACCACACAGAGCCTCAAGGCCTCTGTCCACAGGCAACACACTCCCCCCTTGCTGACACCCTGGGAGGTGCTTTGTGCCAGCCTGATTACTTCCAGCTGGTCTCACCTGTGGTGGAATAGGGGTGTGGACCGAACTATCCACCCCTTCCTTGCCTCTAACCTGTGTGAGACCTGTCACTGTCTCACACCCTTTAACTATGTTTGAAAGCTATGCATAAATTTACAATAAACTTGCTGAAGCCATGATACTCCCCACCTGGTATCTGTAGGATACCACATTAAGTCACTTCTGGAGAGAGCAACAAAATTAGTTCAGTAACGGGTCTGAGGAAAAGTTTAGGCTCATGTTGCCTGCAGACTTTAACTTCCACCTTTCTGACCTTGCCATCTTCACTTGGGAACACCTTGGTTTTCAGTCCCAAAGGCCAGTCATTTCTTTTTGACTGAGGGTTTTTGACAAGGACAACGTTACCAACCTCCATGTTGGGTTTGCTGGTTTGCCATTTATTCTGGACATGTAGTGTGGAGAGGTATTGTTTCCTCCATTTATTCCAGAAGGCATCTGTTAGGGTTTGCACTCGCCTCCATTGACATTTGTACAAGTCTTTAGTACTAAACTCACAAGGAGGAGCTGATGCTGTACTGACCTTTTGGGTGAGAAGAGTGGAAGGGGTGAGCAAGAAAGGATCCTCTGGATCATTGGATATTGAGGTCAAAGGTCTGGCATTTATGATCACCACTACTTCGGCCATGAAGGTTGAGAGGTTCTCATGAGTATGCTTTGAAGTTCCCAGCTCTAAAAAGACAGAATCAAGGATACGGCGGACTAAGCCAATCATACGCTCCCAAAAGCCTCCCATGTGGGAAGAGTGTGGAGGATTGAATGACCATTTGCAGTCTAGGTCAGCAAGATATCGCTCTACATGATCACTGTTAATGTTTGAGGGGATATAAAGTTCTTTGCAGGCTCCAATAAAGTTGGTACCCCTATCAGAGTGGATAAGTTTAATAGAGGGAGCTATCTTGTGGTCTTTCTTTGTCCTCTGGAACACCTTGCACCCTAAGTGGTCTTGGTCTTCACCACAAGGATGGTTCTTGATTTCTGAAAAGTCAGGATACAGCACACTTGTTGGCTTCTCTCTTACAAGGAATCTGTTAGGACAAGGCTGAAGGAGGAATGGATGTCTGTTCTCCAAGGTATTTGTATAAAGAGAATTGTGGTAGACTTGTGAACATTTCCTAGCTGTCAGACGCCGGATAACTGGCGGTACGCTTCTCTGCCCTGCCGCACCGCATGGTAAAGTCCGCACGCGCTCCATGTGAAACAGTATCTGGGTTGATTTGGACTAAATATGTCCTTCTAAGTCTGCACCACCTTAATTATTTCCCCCCCTCCATCTGTTAGAACTACACATCTGGTCTGGGTGCGGGGGCTCTTCCTCTACCCAAGACCCTTGTCCCCTGATGAGTTAGGGGGTCTTCCATAGGTAGAGGCCCTTTTTCCTTCAGATTAGTATATATTCTCATATGAAACGCGTTGGAACTTTGAGTATATCTTCACAATAGTTCTTCACCATTACTATCTTCTTGAAATACCCTGATTTTTCAAGCCCCCAATAGGGCCACTTCCCCTGTCCTGACAGGGTCACCTAGGACATTCTATTTAGGGTTAGGTTCCAGACGGGGCCATCCCTTGCGGGGATAGGACCCCGTGTTAGGAGGTTTACTTTAGGGCATAACAGGCCAAGTAGGGCATAAACAGGGACAGACTTTCCCTGTGGCCCTCCTGCACAAAGTTACCACCCACTGGAGGACGTACTCAGGCGTGAGAACATCCTCTCCCTGGGTACTGGACTAGAAGGTCCTGATCGTCCACCACCGGTAAGATCCACCCTTTTTCTTTGGCCTATTGGCATGTTCATAGACCCCTGGCACACCGCCGTGGTCTTCACTCGGTGTATGTTCATTGGTCATATAGTCTCAACCCTACCCCGCCCAGAGGCGGTAATGTGGACTTGATCATAAGGTTCCCTGCCGTTGTGTGTATTGTTTGTCTGTAAGTTGTTTTTTTTTCAATCTTGGGATCTTAATTGTCCTAATAAACGTTAGGTTTTAATACGTTACTGCCCTTTTGTTTTACATAGTTCTAATTACCGAGCAGTTTACCCGGGGGGGGGGGGGGGGGGGGGGGGGGGCGGGGTGCCCTTGCACCTTATCCCCTTAGGGACCACCGTTTATATTTTTCTGCGAACATTTCCTAGGCAGATATCACCTAGAATGACCCACCCCAGGTCAAGCTTCTGGGCATATGGAGAATCGTGGGAACCAATTATTTGTTTTCTCACCTTGTGGACTCTGATATCTCTTCCAAGCAGAGGTATTATTTGGGCCTCTGGGTCGAGTGCAGGTATGAGATGTGATATGGATTTGAGATGTTTATGATGTAATGCTGCCTCAGGTGTAGGAATCTCTTCTCTATTCTTTGGCATCTGATTGCATTCGATGAAGGTAGGTAAAGTTAGGGATGCTTCACCATTTATGGATTCGATTTGGAAGCCAGTAGCTCTTCTGCTTTTTTCTTCACTCACACCTGTGCAAGTTTTAAGTGAATATGGAGAGCTGATTCTTTTAATATTGAAGTCGAGTTAGCAAGAGATCTATTACTCTGATAAAGGATGGCATACAACTTACTGCTTTCTCTTTATGACCAATAGGGTAAACTGTGACAATACAGATTTTGGAGCAGGATTTGTTACTAAGACCTTTTCCGCAGACTTCGGTGCACTGGGGTGTCTCTATCCTCCCAGCCGTGCTCTACAGCCTGTTCTGAGGGTGTGAAAGTCCATGGAGCTGGTCCAGGGTATAAGGCTGTATTGTGCTCTTTACTGTTGCATTCAGAGCATCTGATGTTTACAGTACAGTCTTTTGCTAGATGAGAGGTTGATGCACAACACCTGTAACAAATTTGGTTCTCCTTGAGGAAAGTTTTGCGGATTTTCTCTAAATCCTCTGCATTTCAGCAATGAATGCGGTTTCTTATGTAGAGGACATTCTCTGCATAGGTCTATTGTACCTGGAACCTTGAGCAATCCACTTATTTTGCAAGTTATAAGATAGGTTTTGTACTATGGGGTTTAAACCACGTGCAGTATCTAAGAATGCAAGACCTTGTAAATCTCCTTTAGCTTTGGCAACTTGGAGCTCTGTCGGCAGGTCACTCAGTTCTCTCAGTTTCTAAAACCCTTTTTTCTGGATCTTGTGGAAATCCTCAATTCTTTTGAAGAGTGCGTTCTCTATCACTTCTGGTGAGCCGTAACTGTCCTCAAGTCTCTCCCATATCAAGGGTAACCCAATGCTTGGGTAGTTAAAGGGGTTCTGCACTTTGTTTAAACTGATGATCTATCCTCTGGATAGATCATCAGCATCTGACCGGCGGGGGTCTGACACCCAGGACCCTCGCGGATCAGCTGTTTGAGAAGGCAGCGGCGCTCCAGCAGCGCTGCGGCCTTCTCACTGTTTACCGCAGGCCCAGTGACGTCACGACTAGTATCACTGGCCTGGGCGTGGCTGAGCTAAGTTCCCTTGAATGGAGTTTAGCCCCACCCAGGCCAGTTGATACACTTCAGATTACGTCATGCAGCATCCGGAGTCGGATGATGACCTAAATTCAATTACAAAAACAGCGTTAATCCCTGCTGAAGAACCCTGCTTTGAAGCGGGGTTCTTCAGCAGGGATTAACGCTGTTTTTGGACTTGAATTTAGGTCGTCATCCGACTCTGCATGCTGCATGACGTAATCTGAAGTGTGTTGCAAGTTATCGTTATGATCAGATTCAGGCCCAACTATGCTGCTGGGTCTATCCCTTGCAGAGTTTGCTGCTTCTTCTAACTCCTTTGCCTCTGCTACAGCAGCTGCAGCTTCTGTTTCCACAGTTTTTCCAGAGCTGCTTGTTGTTCAGCCAGGGCTGCTTGCATGTTTGCTTCCATGTGTGCTTTCTCCACCTTTAACTGTCTTTCCTGCTCGGCAAATGTCGCGCAGGTTCTTGCGGCTTTAACTTTTGCACGGGCAATGGCGACTGTCTGATACAGTTCGGATTCTCTTGATGATATAATGGCACTGCGAACACTTGCAACTGTCGTGGATGACGATGCTGCACCTTGCAGGGTTCAGTACCATGCAGTCGAGCCTGATAGATGTTGTTGACTCGCAGGGTTTGAGGAATCACAGTTTCTAGTATCTAGCTTGTAAGAAGCCATTGTTTACTGTGGCCAGGGATTTGCAGTTCCTTGTATCTAACTCGCAAGCAGCCGCTGTTTTACTGTTCTGTCCTCCTTATGTGTGAAGGTACTTAGCTTGATAGACAGCTAAACCTTATCCCGGCAATGAATTGACAATGGAGTAAGGTCCAACTTTATCTTTATTGCAAGGATGTAAATCAGGTAAAACTGGGGAACAGAAAAAAACTATGCACTTACTAATGGGGGTATGACATATAGTAATGCATAATGCATAATACATTTCTGTGCATAGCAATACACATACAAACACAGATGAATATCTAACCAGAGCATGTTACCTATCTGCATAACAAGCATGGTCCCTAGCTGCTAACTATAAGCTGCTATAAAGGAGAGGAAAAGGATATGCAAAGTACATATGCAAACAGGCTATAATGTGGCTGTCGATAGGTAAGATAAGGAAAGCAAACAGAACATAACAAGGAAAACAAAACAACTGACTAGGCCCCAAATGCTAGGGAACAAAGGGGTCCAGGGGCGGATTGACCGGTCGGGAACTTCGGACATGGTCCGAGGGCCCGGCCGGGATGGTCCGCCGCAGAATAACATAATGTGCAGTGGCGTAACTACCGGGGAAGCGACTGCTTCGGGGCCCGGCACGCCCCTTGTCAGGTCTATCCCTGCAGAGCTGACAGACACACACTCTGAGCTACGAGAGCTACTTTTTATTTTTCCATTCACATAGTCATATGAGGGCTTATTTTGTGTGGGACAAGATGCATTTTTTAAATGTCGCCACTTAATTTACCATGTCTTGTATCAGAAAGCAGGAAAAAAATAAATTCTTTGTGGGTTAAAAAAAAAAAAAAAAAAAAACACACACACAATTCCGCCAAGGTTTTTGAGGTTTTGACATGTAAAAATGTAATGCCTCTTCCGACCAGACAGAGAAGTCAGCACCCTTCCTAGTCATATCTGTCAAAGGTTTGACAATGGTGGAATAATTCAGGATGAATTTTCTGTAGTAATTAGTAAATCCTAAAAAACGCATCAGGGCTTTCTGATTCTATGGCCAGTCCCGTTCCAGTACCGTACAGACCTTTTCGGGATCCATATGAAAACCAGAGGCAGAAAGCAAGTACCCAAAAAACAGCAGCTCCTGAACCGCAAACACACATTTTTCCAAATTAACATACACTTTATTGTCCCAAAGGATCAATAACACTTGGGGGTATTGAAGGCCGTTTTCCATTCATCTCCTTCCCTGATTCTGATCAGATTATAAGCTCCTCTTAAATCCAACTTATAAAACACCTTGGCACCAACAATCTGATCAAATAGATCCAGAATCAAGGGAAGGGGGTAAGGATCACGGACAGTAATGAGATTCAGTTCCCAGAAATCCCAGAAATCTAGGCACGGTCTAAGGGATCCATCCTTCTTCTTTACGAAAAAGAAGCCAGCGGCCATAGGAGATTTAGATGGTATAATATGTCCCTTTACCAAACTCTCGGCAATATACTCCCGCATAGCTACTCTTTTGGGTTTAGAAAGATTATATAACCGAGATTTTGGCAATTTTGCTCCGGGGATAAGATTGACCAGACAATCATACTCTCGGTGAGGGGGAAGCTCCTGAGCTCCACTCTCCGAATACGTCCAAAAAATCAGAAAGAAACTGAGGCAACACCTTAGTGGACACCCCCCGAAATAGAGGCACTAAGACAGTTGTTCATACAAAATTCACTCCAGTTACTGATTTGTCTTGTTTGCCAGTCAATGGTAGGGTTATGTTTTATCAACCATGGTAGACCCAGAACCATCGGAACATGCAAACCTTTCATAACAAAGCAAGAAATGAACTCAACATGAGAATCACCCACCCTAAAATTAATATCCTGAACAATATGAGTTAGACATCTTTGTGAGAGGGGGGCGGAATCTATAGCAAACACTGGTATCTCTTAATGCGCTAGTTTTAAAACCATGACTCTGAAGAAATTGAAAATCAACAAGATTAACCCCTGCACCACTGTTAACAAATACTTTTAACTCAAAATTTCCAGAGTCTAGCACCACCATGGCAGGCAGGAGGAATCGGGTACTGCAGGTAGGATACGAATATGCCTTCTCTGACTCCCTATTCACAGTACCAATAGTAAGGGTAAGGGAGTTTTTTTTTCTTCGAAGGAATCCCCTATTTTTTTCATTACCACTTCGAGGTTTAATAAAAAGGCACACATTAACGAAATTACCTTCTTGACACAGTCTATTCAGCTTCCTAAAATTCCCATTACCAGAGCAAGAAGTAACCTGACCCAATTGCATAGGCTCCTCTCCAGCCCCTAATTCAAGTGTCATAGTACCCCAAGGGACAGGAGGGACTGATTCTCCACCAGACTGCACCCCCTGCCCGAGGGGAACCTTGCACCTCTCCCTAAGACGCCTAGCAATCCGTACAGCCAAAGACATGACCGCCTCCAAAGAATCAGGTTTTTCATGAAATGTAAGGGCATCTTTTAATCTCTCAGATAGCCCCTGACAGAACTGACTAGAGAGTGTAGGATTATTCCACTCAGAGTCAGTCACCCATCTTCTAAATTCAGCACAATACGACTCAGCAGTACTTTCTCCCTGGCACAAGCTGCGCAACTTAGATTCAGTCATAGAAACCCGGTCTCGGTCATCATAAATCCGGCCCAGGGCTCCGAAAAATTCATCCACCGACCAGAAGGACTATGAACCGGTCGGCAGAGAAAAAGCCCAAGTCTGAGCATCACCTTTTAGCAGAGAAATAATAATCCCTACTCTTTGGTTTTTACAGACGAAAATGCACAGACGAAAATGGTTGACACAGACGAAAATACAATTTACACGACTCCCTGAACCAAACAAAGTTATCACCTCCCCTGGAAAACGTATCAGGGAGAGCGACCTTAGGTTCCAGGCAGACCTGGTTTCCCCGGGCGGCGCCAGACGCCAAGGTACTCTGACACAGTGCAACCGAATTGTGGAGGTCAGCTGCCTCCAAAGACAATCCCTGCATGCGATCAGACAAAGCATCAATAGTTTCCATTTTGCAAACAGCAAGGGGAAAAAAATTACGGTAGGGCGTGTTATAATGTCACGGTAGGTAAGATAAGGGAAGGAAACAGAACACGACAAGGCAAACAAAACAACTAGCCCCAGATGCTAGGGAACAAAGGGGTAACCTCCTAGCAATCCCTAAAACACTTTACCTAAGCTGCTATGCCCATGTGCATATCTCAATGGTAGATATGCACATGCCCACGTACCTAAGACTATGACACACTGAACCAAACCCTCAGCTGTAGGGAAGAGGGAAAGAGACACCCAGCTCCTTCAACAACCGAAGGAGCTAGCGTCACCCTAGAGGCCTAGTAAAAACAGACACAGAAGGAAAAAGGGAAAAGTACTTATCTAGAGATGTGTTGGAGCAGACGATCCACCAAACTTCCAGAGCTCACACAAGGCAGAACTATAAGCCGCAAAGGCTATAGGGAGAGGGAGGAATAAATAGCCTCACCAATTACCTAAAGAACAACACCTGGGAGGAGGTGGGATTCTGTTCAAACCCACAACAAAACAAACTGTCAGATCGAGTCACGTGCAGCAACTCTGACGGATCTCCTCAGAACACCGACAGGGAAGGGTGTGACAGTGGCTATGTGACATACCAGTGATGCTACAGTGAGCTTAGATGTAGAGGATGATTCAAGAGACTTCCAAGCCATGTGCTATTCTCAGGCTAGAGGGGGGATAGACACCGCCTCCTCCTGCAGAGGGAAGCTAGATGGATCCTACGCACACAAGCCCTGGGGGCACTTGGATTGAATGATAGAAACGATCTTAGCCCCTTTCTCTAGTAATAGACTCATCAATACAGGTATGTTTTGTGCACATTACTTATGGTCTATAATGTTCACCTGTATTTTGCTTTTATGTTTCTTAGTCACTATTTCTATGTAGACGCAGACCGGCTTGTTAATCTCCTTGACAATGGCCTGCGCCACTAGTTAAAAGGAGCGATGCGCAAGCACGCATTGACGCACAGCCTGAGGAAGCGCATGTAGCGCGAAACGGCCGCCGCTGTTCAATGCGTGCTTCAGATTCGTCCGCCCCTGCCTACGATTTTTTTTAAAATAAATCAACTACTATTTCAGCACACGGGTGAGTGCCGCTGTCTTTTTCTTTTCTACACAGGCTCCTTATCGAGAGATGTGTTGGAGCAGACGATCCACCAAACTTCCAGAGCTCACACAAGGCAGAACTATAAGCCGCAAAGGCTATAGGGAGAGGGAGGAATAAATAGCCTCACTAATTACCTAAAGAACAACACCTGGGAGGAGGTGGGATTCCGTTCAAACCCACAACAAAACAAACTGTCAGATCGAGTCACGTGCAGCAACTCTGACGGATATCCTCAGAACACCCACAGGGCAGGGCGTGACAGTGGCTATGTGACATACCAGTGATGCTACCGTGAGCTTAGATGTAGAGGATTACTCAAGAGACTTCCAAGCCATGTGCTATTCTCAGGCTAGAGGGGGGATAGACACCGCCTCCTCCTGCAGAGGGAAGCTAGATGGATCCTACGCACACAAGCCCTGGGGGCACTCGGATTGAATGATAGAAACGATCTTAGCCCCTTTCTCTAGTAATAGACTCATCAATACATGTATGTTTTGTGCACATTACTTATGGTCTATAATGTTCACCTGTATTTTGCTTTTATGTTTCTTAGTCACTATTTCTATGTAGACGCAGACCGGCTTGTTAATCTCCTTGACAACGGCCTGCGCCACTAGTTAAAAGGAGCGATGCGCAAGCACGCATCGACGCACAGCCTGAGGAAGCGCATGTAGCGCAAAACAGCCGCCACTGTTCAATGAGTGCTTCAGATTCGTCCGCCCCTGCCTACGATTTTTTTAAAATAAATCAACTACTATTTCAGCACACGGGTGAGTGCTGCTGTCTTTTTCTTTTCTACACTGGCTCCTTATCGAGAGATGTGTTGGAGCAGACGATCCACCAAACTTCCAGAGCTCACACAAGGCAGAACTATAAGCCGCAAAGGCTATAGGGAGAGGGAGGAATAAATAGCCTCACTAATTACCTAAAGAACAACACCTGGGAGGAGGTGGGATTCCGTTCAAACCCACAACAAAACAAACTGTCAGATCGAGTCACGTGCAGCAACTCTGACGGATATCCTCAGAACACCCACAGGGCAGGGCGTGACAGTGGCTATGTGACATACCAGTGATGCTACCGTGAGCTTAGATGTAGAGGATGACTCAAGAGACTTCCAAGCCATGTGCTATTCTCAGGCAGTGATGACTGTGAATGAAGAAAATGGCTGATATGGGCAGTAATGGTGATGTCACTAAGTTATGGAAGCTGAAGTGGACCAAACTTTAAGTGTGAATAGCTGCGATTGTATGTAAAATGTCCACTAGATGGAGCTGTTACACAATCAACAGAGAATGATAGAGAAAACTATGCTATGCATAAATTAACAATAAACTTGCTGAAGGCATGACAGATCCATTGTGAATTAAATTGTAGATTTTCTATAATTTGTATTATTTGAGTGTCTTTAAAGGGATTCTGTCATCAGATTTAACCCCTGTAATCTAAACATATGCTCATGTCCAGACTAATATGAAGAATCCTAAGCTGGCCTTATAATCACTTACTTAAGGTGCCCAAGATGAGGTCCGTTAATACAGGGTGCCCGTCCACACCCATCGCCATCCGGTGTCCAGCGCCGCCTTCCCTGTCTTCAGTGCCGCCTTCTACAGCTCAGCACCACCTCTGCAATCCTCCCTGTCCCTCTGCCAGATCCTACGCCTGTGCACTAGGTTCAGCCTGATGTGCCCGTGCGGACTCCTGGCAGCGGCTTCGTTGAGCGAAGTGCTCATGCGCCGGCCTGATGCGTACTTCGCTCAACCCTGATATGACCTGCAGATTGGCTGAGCCTAGTGCGCAGGCACGGGATCTGGCAAAGGGATGGGGAGGATTGCGGATGCGGCGCTGAGCAGTAGAAGGCAGCGCTGAAGACAGGGAAGGCGGTGCTGTAGACAGGGAAGGCGGCGCTGGGCACCGGACGGCAAGGGCGGCGGGTGAGCACCCGGTATTAATGGACCTCCCTTTGGGCACCTTAGATAAGTGACCGACAGGTTATAAAAACCATTTTTTTGGGCAAATAGAGCCACAGTGAGGTTTAATAAGGCCAGCTTAGGCTTCTTCATATTAGTCTAGACATGAGCATATGTTTAGGTTAGAGGGGTTAAATCTGATGACAGAATACCTTTACTGTAGGATCCACTTTTTTTAACTATAGGTTCAAGTAACCTATCAATATATTGGGATAGGTTTTCAGTAAGTGAATTAATACCAGAAACTATTGGCCGTCCTGGTGGATTTGTCGGATCTTTATGTAGTTTAGGAATGCAGTAGAAAACTGCTAAATGTATTTATGTTCCTGTTTAGGTAGGTTTTCTTGTGATTTTTTTCAGCTTTTTTCCCCTATGTAATTTCTTCTTCTTCCCTCGTGTATTTGTGTTCTGTGTTGTCGTTTTTGTGGGTGATATTGCTCCCTGTGCTGTGAAGATTCCCACTGTTGGGAGTGTTGGTGATTGTAATTCTGTTCCTGACGAGTGTGTCTGTGTCTTAAATTGTATTGGTGTGTGATTGGAGATTACGCCCGTAGTGTCCGTGTATGTGATTTTGGTGTTCTTTGTCGTGGTTATGCTCTGTGATGGGGCGGAGTCTGATCTAAAAAATTATTGTCTGCTAAAATCTCATAACTATTATTTGTTGGTATTAAGTATTTATTGTGCGTGTTGTAAGGGGTTACACTCTCAGGTAGGGCGGCGATGACAGATTCTCTTGCAGACCACAGGGTTAAAGTCCAAATGTTGCTTTTATTTATCACACTCCGGCAATACAGGCACCCCAGTTATAATTCACCGGGTAAGCTGAAGGTCCAGCACCACAAAACATAAACCAAAATAAACACCTGCCTGTCTGGGCTCTGGCTAATACAGTGAAGTTCCTAACTCACCTATTGAACACAGTTCACACAGAGAACTCGGCTTCTCTAGCCAGCAGGGCAGCTAGCTTCCCAGACTTTCTCCAGGCCTCACTCTCCTAGACTGACAGCCTGGACTATGCTTTATTTCCCCTTGATGATCCCAACTGGCTTCAGCTGGGATCCCTCAGGCTAGGGTAAAACCTGTCCCGGAATGGGGTGGACTAGGGAGGTCCCTCTACCAATCCTACCTTCTCCTAGTCCAATAAAATCTAGCCCATAAACTTAACAAAACTGTCTCAGCAACCTACACATTGCTGAGACCATTTTAACCTTCTGGATTTTATTTACCTCACCCAGTTGAGGAAGCTGGGTGGGATATACACCCCTTCCAGGACTCTACCACACACTTTTTTGTTCCCCTTACCACAGTGTCTATATGTGTTTATTTTGTTTCAATAAATTCTTGTGTTGTTAAATGTTTGGTGTAATTTTCTTCTTTTTGATTATTTTTAGAATTTTTTAGAGTGTTTTGTATATTTTATATTTTTATTTATGTTTTTTTTTCTGATAATATCATATTCCACTTTATCAAAATTCCTACATACCCTTTCTTGCCACATTTTATATTCGTCATTTTTAGGTAAATTATCAATGGTGGCCTTCATCTGTTCAATTTGTATGTCAGTTGTTCAAGGATCTGGGACCTCCTCCTTATGATCATTTCCATTAATGCAATGGATTGTGATCGCAAAAAGGTCTCCCACTCCTTTTCAAATTCCAAATTATGCAGATCTTGTGCTAAAGTCTTAGATAATAGCAATCCGTTGGGTATTTTCCCTTGTTGTATATATTGACGTAATGTTTTAATTTTCCAACGTTGCTTCAACAGTTTTTGTATCAAATACTCCAGCCCTAAACATATCAGCCATTGATTTTTCTCCTAATTGTGCTGCATAAGTCTCATTTGTTTCATCAAATATAAATGCTTCCACTTTAAGACTTGGTCAGCATCATAAATAGATTAAAATAGTCAAATGACTGGGTCCAGATGGCATACACTCTTGTATCCTAAAAGTAATGTCATAGACAGACCCTTATTTAAGGACTCTATAATGACAGGGAGTGTTCCACAGGATTGACATTTAGCAAATGTGGTGCCAATATAAAAAAAAATGGATCAAAAACTGAGCCCGGGAACTATAGGCCGGTAAATCTAACATCTGTCTTGGGTAAACAGTTTGAAGGTTTTGTAAGAGATGGTAATCTGGAGTACCTCAATAAATATAAGCATATAACGCCGTCCAGCATGGTTTTATCCGGGATCAGTCCTGTCAAGTTAATCTAACCAGTTTCTATAAGGAGATTAGCTCTAAACTGGACTGGGATGAGTCAATCGAAGTCATATATCAAAGCATTTGATACAGTGCCACATAAAAGGTTAGTACATAAAATAAAATCTTCAAAATGTCTAAAAAAGTACACAAATGTGCATAGAGCAACACCTGGTGTAAACAAAATACTAGGGGACGGTATAAAAACCACTCACTTTGGGGCTTGTGCAGGGTGCACAACAACAGGACCATGCCAAATAAGGGCACTTGAAGCTTTACCTTGCTGTCTCACCAGACCAAACCTGGTTGAAGAATATCAAAAGAAGTGGAGGGAATAAGAGACTTCTCACAGGTGACGCTCGGTGAAAGAACTTCCAACTGTGTAATCTTCATACATCCGTTTGTTTTTGTTAAATAGCAACGCTTTTCGAGGCTGGACTAGCCCCTTACTCAGGCATCACACAATAATAATAAAAGGTAAGACTCACACTTTAATATATGCTAAAAAGAGACCTCCCTTCAGTATGTTACATCAGAGGTCAATGGTTATCTTAAAACTTGTTCATATGTATTCATAATCCTTAAAATAAAACTCATAATAATCACCCAATGGTCAGTATATAATCAGAAGTCACATGAATCAATAAATATAATAAACAGTATTAATAAATAAATTGTTCAAGGAATATATACGGAGAAGACCAGAAGTAGAACCTAACGTCTTTATCTCATAATGATTGAAAATGATAACTGCGTTGATCCAGAGGAGCTACAAACCATGCTGTCGAGTTTCATGGTAGAGTGCTTAGACAGCTGTGGCGTTCCTCCCAGAAACGAACCAGACATTTCCAGTTGACTAATAGAACCAACTGGAGTTTTACATCACACCTCATGTATATATGATGCCTGTTGCAGTCTACTGTGAAACACATTATGGATTTCCTGTAGCGTTCCACTTGAATGGGATGTGGCGTTCGTCCCTCTTCTTCCAATTTGAAGTTATAGGAACTGACGTCACTATTGGATGTCTGTTTTTGGGCACCATCATGGAGCGCATACTCGACATTCGCCTTTCTCCCTTGGTTGATATGAGCTAACGTATAGGAATGAAAATAACACAGGAAGTTTATGGTTTGGCTGTATCAATTTCTTTATTTAAAACTGTGATTTGACAAAATTCCTGTTTATTGCATATATTCCTGACATAGTAGAGTGATAGCCTCTTTAAAATGCACTGAGTGTAATAAAGGATTTTCCACTATCAAATTGAGCAGCCAGCAGCAGCCAGCATTTGAGCAGCCAGCAGCATATGTGAATACATACAGGGTGCAGAACACAAACAAAGCAAAACTTGTAATAAGGACCAACTGCAAATATGGTTTATAACATAATGCAGTCGGTGCAATAAAAAAAAAAAATCGCCCTTAGGGTCCATTCACACGTCCGTTTTTTCTTTCCTGATCTGTTCAGTTTTTTGCGGAACAGATCAGGACCAGATCTGGACCCATTCATTTTCAATGGGTCCTGGAAAAAATCGGATAGCACAATGTGTGCTGTCCGTTTCCGTTGTTCCGTTCCGCATGTCCGTTTAAATATAAAACATGTCCTATTCTTTTCCGCAAAATTCGGATCCTGGTACAATACAAAGTCAATGGATCCGCAAAAAATGGAAGACATTCGGATGTCATTCCGTATGTCATCCGTTTTTTGCGGAATCCGTTCCTGGAAACACATAACAAATTTATTTTTATTTATTTTTTTCAATTTTTTTTCAAAGAAATCCAAACAACTTTATTTGATTATTGAAATGTATACATGTTTCCGTTTTTTTTGCGGATCCGCAAAAAACTGATGACATACGGATGACATACGGAAACATTTTCAGGAACAACAGATCCGCAAAAAACGGACCGAAATTCGAATTATAGAAAAATACTGACGTGTGAATGTAGCCTAAAGGTGTTTATAGCCTTTAATGCACTCCAACTTTTGTAACATAGGGGGTCATTTATAAAACTGCTGTAAAGTAAAACAGGCTTAGTTGCCCATAGTAACCAATCAGATTCCTCCTTTCATTTTCCTAAGGAACTGTCCAAAATGAAAGGTGGAATCTGATTGGTTGCTATGGGCAACTAAGTCAGTTCTACTTTACACCAGTTTGATAAATGAACCCTATAGTGTTTTGTATGAATAAGGAAACATCCAGGAGTGGATCCAAATCTTCAATAAAAATAATTTTAGGTTTATTGTACATCAATAAAACCCACCAAAGGCATTTAATACAGGCATTAGTTACAGCACTTATTCATGACCTAATTCTGCAATCATACCACCCCTTAAAAACATGTGAAATAATCACATGATCGCAAACATTTAACAGGTTGAAAATACATACAGATAATTCCATATTAAACCACACAGCCAATTACTGTAACCCTACCAAAGTTTTTTTCAATCCTGTGACTTTACAAACATATACTATTTGCAGCTATATTAACTGCAACACAGCACATGTAATATATTTAGCTATGTGCAAAAAAAATGTAACTCCAAAATGTGGGGCAGATCCCCTCAGTGTTCTACAACATAAAGTTAGGGATATTTGGCTTGTGGGTGAAATTTCAGGATGAAACTTAAATGCACTCTAACCTTTATAGGTAAACTTAACGTGACCTTCTCTAAACTTGTGAATGCATATGTCCAGTGTTTCAGTACTTTTTGCACAACTTCCCTAACAAGGAGCTTAACGGCAAAATTCACAACAGGTGTTTGATCCATATAATTGCCCAATAAATTTCCTGGTTCAATTAGAATTAGTAGGATAGAATTTTTTTTTAACTATAGTGCCGGTATAGTTTCCCTTCCCTGTGCTGGCGTCAGTCTCAGGGAAGGAACTGCGCATGCGTGAGATTACGGCAATCTAACTGTGAAGAAAGGAGGAGATTCGGAGGACGCAGGCGGTGCTGGGCACCAAGAAGGTTAGTACAGTCCCTTACAAGGCTCATTTACATACCTCTAAAATCATTTTTTAAACACAATGAAAGGACACAGCCTTATAGGACAGGTATATTGCGGACATGCTAACGACGATCTAGCCGTGCATGTCCGCATCTCTATAACCTAAAACGAGGTGACAGAATCCCTTTAAACAGTCCTCCTTATCATGCGGTTCACATTTTGATATCATGAGACCAAAACGACACGTAACAATTTTATCAACAGTACCTCACCATTGAGAGGCTTCAAGCAGGATGTTCTCAGACGGAAGTGGCCACTGAGCTTAGAGTGTAATTACCAGGTTGCAAAAGAGATACAGAGAGACTGGAAGAATCACAGAAAGGCATAGAAGTGGATGTCCTTTGGCCACATCCCACCACTAATGACTGCTTCTTTGTGAACAATGCTCCGTGGAACCAGATAATGAATGCCACACAACCCCAGACACATTTAAGGGAGGTGAGAGGCACCCAAGTGTCACGTCAGACCATTTGAAACCGTTTACATTAGCATAGTCTGCATGCTTGATGACCTGCAAGGGTACCTGATCACACCACCAGGCACAGGCATCATCATCTTGCATAGGCCAGGCAGAGTCTAGGCTGGACGAGGGACCAGTTGGCTGTTCACTGATGAAAGTCGATTCACACTGAGCAGAAATAATAATAATGGCTGTCAACTATGTTAGAGACATCAAGGACAGCGCTATGCATCAGCCACTGTTGTCACCAGCCTTTGGTGGTGGTGGTGTTACAGTGTGGGCAGGTGTGTCTGGTCAATAAAGAACTGCCCTACGCTTTGTCAATGGTACAGTGACAAGCCCATACTACTTGAATCACTTCATTAATCCAGTGATTGTGCCTCTGCTTGAACAACACAGGCCTAATTTAAAGGGTTTGTCCGGGTTCAGAGCTGAACCCGGACATACCCTTATTTTAACCCAGGCAGCCTCCCTGCTCCGATGCGCTCCCTTTCCCTGCACTACATCGCGTAGGGCACGGTCTATTTTGTTTACAATAACACACTGCCGGGCGGAAGCTTCCGCCCGGCAGTGTGTGTCACCGGCCGTTTTACTGGCTAGAGCAGCGCTAAAACCCACCCATCAGTGCCGGTGACTGTCACCTGACTTCCTGGCAGCCCCATGGAGAGCCCCGGTGCGTCACCAGAACTCCTAAAAATGCCTTTGCCCTGCGCGATTTAGCGCAGGGCAAAGGACAGCATTGGAGCATGAACTGCTCTGATGCTCAAGTCAGGGGGTTGCCTGGGTGAAAATGGAGTTGATGGCTCCGCACTCATCACATGGTCCATCACCATGGTGAAGGACCCTGTGATGAGCGCAGTGACGTCACCAAAGGTCCTTTTCCTCCCAGGTCATCAAAGTAGAAGAAAGAAGACGAGCCGGGCAGCGCAAACAAGTGGATGATATGAGTTTAATTTTAATTTTTATTATTTTTTAACCCCTCCATCCCTAATTTACTTAGCATTCTGTATTAAGAATGCAATTATTTTCCCTTATAACCATGTTATAGGGGAAAATAATAAAGATTGGGTCCCCATCCTGATTGTCTCCTAGCAACTATGAGTGAAAATCGCACCGCATCCGCACTTGCTTGCGGATGCTTACGATTTTCACTCAGCCTCATTCACTTCTATAGGGCCTGCGTTGCGGGAAAAAAGCACAATATAGAGCTTGCTGCGATTTTCACTCAATGCACAAGTGATGCGTGACAATTACCGCTCATGTGCACAGCCCCATAGAAATGAATAGGTCTGGATTCAGTGTGGGTGCAATGCGTTCACTTCAAGCATTGCACCCGCGTGGAAAGCTGGCCCGTGTGAAAGAGGCCTTACAGTTCTGGAATGTATTGTATAACAGGCAGCATTATGTCCGTGTTATCCAATACATTCCAGAACTGTAAGGGTTACATAGCATCATAAATCAATATAAAGCTATGCGACCTGGTCAGTGCTGGGAGGTCAGGAGAGGAGCTGCTGCACACTGCGAGACGGATGGATGAGACTCGCTCATCTGAAATGGGGCTAAAGGAAAACCAGCTTAGTTGCTCGTAGCAACCAGATTCCACCTTTCATTTTTCAAAGCAGCTCTGAAAAATGAAAAGTGGCATCTGATGGGTTGCTATAGGCAACTAACCCAGTTCTACTTTACATCTGCCCCATTAAGTATTTATGTTGGTTATTTTTATATGTATTTTTGTACACTTTGATTGTGTTGCAGTAATTGGCTGTGTGGTTTCATATGGAGTGGTTTGTATGGATTATTAACCTGTTATATGTTTGCAATAATGTGATTATTTCACGTTTTTAAGAGGTATGATTGCAGCATTAGGTCATGAATAAGGCCTGTAGCTCCCGGGGGTTCACAGTGTCGTCTTGTGGATTTTACTGATGTACTAATCAACTCAAGACTTTTTATTAAAGACTTGGATCCAGTGCTGGACTTTTCCTTATAGATAGGTGCTGGATTGCTTCCCCAAGTGTCTATAATATACAGTGATCACACATATATTGTTTCCAGATGCTGACCTCTTTATGGGGGAATGTTGACCACACAATGACGTCCACGTAGCTGCACACAAGTATGTGTGATGATCATACATAAGCTCTGCCACTATGTACAGTTCATAAATCCAGACACCAATGTGTCTGTCCTCTACAGGTCACCTGAGCTACACTGATTTCATATCTACCAGTGTTGATCGAGCACCTAAGTGCTCGGGCCGAACACCTCGGGATGTTCGGGTGCTCTACCGAGCGTCTGAGCACAATGGAAGTCAATTGGAGAACCCGAGCATTAAACCAGGCACCCCCTGCTCTGAAGAGGGGAGGGTGTCTGGTTCCTAGAAAAAGGTCAGAAATTTATGGAAACACCACCAAAATGGTTCAGGAACAGGATGTCTGAATGCATCTTGGACTCCCTGGTCGCTGATGGGAATGGTGTTGTCTGCGTAGTACACCACTTTTAGAGACTGACAATAATACGCACAAAACCGAAGATAAAATTGATTTTAGAGGAAACATTGTTAGGAAACATTCTTTTCTGTATATTTACTTGTAAATAAAGTGCAAGTGCTGCCAAAAATTACAAGAAATAGGCACTCCAATACAACCTGTATATCACATAAAGGAGGGCCTCATTCACATTGTGGTGCAATTGTTAGGTTGTGGGAATCCTACACTCATAAAGCCTATGCACTAAGGGAAAGGGCTGCCAAAAAATTACAAGGAACCGGGGCTCCAATGGACCCTTTATTACACATAAAGGAGGGCATCATACACACCCTTGAAAAATTATGATTGATGGGCTTCTGGTGAGCTGACCCTCTAAAAATGTATATGCGAGTGCCAGCAGGTGAGCTGATCCTGTAAAAGATTTTAGGTGCAGACCTGCTCGTTAGCTGACCCTGTAAAACATTATATGCGAGGTCCTGCTGGTGAGCTGACACTGTAAAACATTATATGCGAGGGCCTGCTGGTGAGCTGACCCTGTAAACAATTGTAGGTGCGAGCCTGCTGGTGAGATGACCCAGTAAAAGATTTTAGGTGCGGGCCTGCTGGTGAGCTGACCCTGTAAAAGTTTGTAGGCGAGGGCCTGCTGGTGAGCTGACCCTCTAAAAAATTATATGCAAGGGCCTTCTGGTGAGATGACTCTGTCCTCATTGAGGATGCTCACACGGTCTGTTATGTATTCCTTCACCATCTTCCAAATGTTTTCCCTCATAGTGACACTAGGCTGCGCATCAGAGTGAGGGTGCTGGCGGGATGTCAGGAAACTGTCCCAGGCTTTGGACAGTGTTGCCCTGCCTTGTCTCCCCTCCTCGGTTGCCCAAGGAACTACGGACTCTGCTGCCAGCGTCAGATGGAAATTTTTGGAGCAATTTTTCAACAAGGACCTTCTAGTTTTGCACCGTTTTGCTCGTCCTCTCCACCAGAGGAATATGAGATGAGATGTTCTCTTTGCAGCAGGGGTCGAGAAGGGTGAACAACCAGTAATCCGTATTGTTTAAAATGCGTATAACGCGTGGGTCACCGGAGAGGCAGCCTAACATGAAGTCAGCTATGTGTGCCAGAGTATCACTCCCAATCTCCTCATCCTCTTCTGCCCACCCACGCAGAACAGATGGAATTAGACTTCCATGGGTGCTACCCTCTGTAGCGGAGTCAACCGTCTCCTGCTCCTCCTCTTCATCGTCTGGGTGGTCTGGCTATCACCCTGTGTACTTTCTTACCCCATTTCCACATGCAAAGCGTCGTTCTTAATTGTGAGCAGCAAGCTTTTGAGTAGAAACAGAAGTGGGATAGTTACGCTGATAATAGCGTTATCGACGCTCACCATTTGTGTTGATTCCTCAAAATTTCTTAAAACCTCACAGAGGTCAGACATCCATGCCCACTCCTCGCTTGTGAGTAGCGGAAGCTAACTGGAAAGGCGACAACCATGCTGCAGCTGGTATTTCACTACTGCTCTCTGCTGCTCACAAAGCCTGGCCAACATGTCGAACGTCGAGTTCCAGTGCGTGTTCACGTCGCACAACAGACGGTGAGCTGGCAATTTCCAGAGCTGCTGCAAAGTTGACAGACCAGCTGAAGCTGTCGATGACTTGCGGAAATGGGCACACACGCGACGCACCTTCACCAGTAGCTCAGGCAAATTGGGGTAGGTTTTGAGAAACCGCTAAGGAACCACTAAGTTTAAGATGTGGGCTATGCATGGGATGTGTCTGAGCTTGCCAATCTCCAAATTCACCACCAAGTTACGGCCATTATCAGACACAACCAGGCCTAGGTTGAGTGGCGAGAGCCACAGCTCAGTCTGGTCTCTTATCCCCTGCCACAGCTCTGCGGTGGTGTGCTGTTTGTCCCCCAAAGCATATCAGCTTCAGCACGGCCTGTTGCCGCTTCCCCACTGCAGTGCTACAATGCTTCCAGCTACCGAATGATGACTGAATGGTGCTGCACGTGGATAATTCTGAGGTGGAAGTGGAGGAGGAGAAGTGGGAGTTGGAGCCACTAACGTAGGTGCTGGCGGAAACCCTGATCGACGTAGGGCCCGCAATACTTGGGGTCGGTAGCACCTGTGCCATCCCAGGGTACAACTTGCTACTGGCGTCCACAACGTTCACCCAGTGTGCCGTCAGGGAAATGTAGCGTCCCTGGCCGAATGCACTTGTCCATGTGTCCGTGGTTAAGTGGACCTTCCCAGTAACTGCGTTGGTCAGAGCACGTGTGATGTTACAGGACACATGTTGGTGTAAGGGGGGCACGGCACACCTTGAAAAAGAGTGTCGGCTGAGAACTGCGTAACACGGGATGGCCACCGACATCAGGCTACGGAAGGCGTCAGTGTCTACAAGCCTAAATGGCAACATTTCCAGGGACAGTAATTTTGAAAGCTGCGCATTTAGTGCTATGGCCTGTGGGTGGGTGGCTGGGTATTTGTGCTTGTGTTCAAAGGCCTGGGGAAAGGACATTTGGACGCTGCGCTGGGACACGGACGTGGATGTGGTCGCTGATGGTGCTTGCGAAGGTCCAGGTGCAGGGTGGGAGGCCTGCGCCTTCGACAGGGGATTGGCCAGCACGTAACACACGGTAAGAGGAGGCAGTGGTGTGACCCTGTTGTGCTTTTTCATAAGTGTAATAAAACATTTTATCTAAATATCCTAGTTATAGTGGATTTGATTATACAGTCCTGATCAAAAGTTTAAGACCACTTGAAAAATGGTAAAAAATCATATTTAGCATGGCTGAATCTTAACAAGGTTCCAAGTAGAGCTTTCAACATGCAACAAGAAGAAATGGGAGTGAGACAAAACATTTTTTGAGCATTCAATTTAATGAAAACAACGAATAAACTAAAACAGGCTGTTTTTCAGCTGATCAAAAGTTTAGGACCACACCTCCCAAAAAAAACTAAACCCCCCCAAAACAGAAATCCAACTTCCAAACATGAACTCAAACATGAAGTAATGAGTAGCTCTGCCGGTATTGTTTATCACTTCACAAATTTGTTTCGGCATGCTTGTTGCAAGCGTTTCCATGAGGTGAGTGGTAACATTTCTCCAAGTAGTGAAGACGGCCATCTACTGTCTGGAATTGTTGTTCATTTTTGTAAACTTCCCTTGCCATCCATCCCCAAAGGTTCTCAATTGGATTTATATCAGGGGAACACGCAGGATAGGCCAAAAGAGTAATGTTATTCTCCTGGAAGAAGTCCCTTGTCCTGTGGGCATTGTGTACTGTAGCGTTGTCCTGTTGAAAGACCCAGTCGTTACCAAACAGACGAGGGCCCTCAGTCATGAGGAATGCTCTCTGCAACATCTGGACATAGTCAGTGGCCATTTGACGCCCCTGCACTTCCTGAAGCTCCATTGTTCCACTGAAGGAAAAAGCACTCCAGACCATTATGGCGCCCCCTCCACTGTGGCGCGTAGAAAACATGTCAGGTGGGATCTGCTTGTCATGCTAGTAACGTTGGAAACCATCAGGACCATCAAAGTAAAAAAAATCTCATCAGAGAACTTTCTTCCACCTTTGAATATCTCATGTTTGGTGCTCTCCAAACGTCCAAACGAGCAGTTCTGTGGCGTTCAAAGAGATAAGGTCTTTGAAGACATTTTTTGTTTTTGAAGCCCTTCAGTCTCAGATACCGTCTGATGGTTATGGGGCTGTAGTCAGCACCAGTAAGGGCCTTAATTTGGGTCGAGGATCATTCAGTGTCTTGACGTACAGCCAATTGGATCCTCCGGTTCAGTGCTGATTAAATTTTTTGGGGTCTTCCACTTGACTTTTTTGTTCCATAACCCTCAGCATCATTTAAGAAATTCCAAATGACTGTCTCACTGCGTCCCGCCTGTATATACCTATAAGAGGCCATATTGTTATATGTATATATTTTAATGATGGCCAAGAGAAGTTCATGGAAAGGTCACTGTTAATAAGATTTCTTCTCATGGATAAAAAGAGGTCTTCTTGTCTTCTTATGGATTTATGACAGGAGATAAGGGTAGACTCTAGACACAGCTGGTGCTAATTACCTCTGCAGTTTGGTATTTATTAATAAGGCAGAAAATCGGTGATGTCTATATACGCTTATAATCAACCTTAGTTTAGTATAAGAAAATCAATAAGACATATGTATCGTTTTATATTGTTAGATATTATTATGGACGTTTATGTATCTGTTATCATATATATATAAATTCTTAGGAACGCATATATTCCTATTATATGAGGAAGACAGTTTGGGTATGGACTTTGTTAATGAGTATCTGTAAAGATGTGGTGTATTTACTAACAATCAATTAACCGTTAGTGTAGAAGAGAAGGCACAGATATCTCTGTGAGAAAACAAGGCTCATTCATATTATTATCAGTCTCATAAATTAACAGTGTGAGAAACATTCAAAGGGGCGCCTAGAAGTCTGTATTTAATTGGTAATAAGTGTCATAATTAATCCCTATAGCTTTGATTTAGGTTCCAGAGGTCATGTGTATAGAATGTGAGATAAAGTCAGATTTGGGTATTTAACCCTTAATAGAATGATACTAATAGCTTAGGTAATAGTGTCACATAGGGGTAAATGAGTAACATTACACCAACAGCAGAAGTACATTTTGGGTAATATAATGACATCACAGTCCTTATCATATGTACACGCCTAGCTGACAATGATTGGAAAACTCCAAGCTAGGAAGGTGTGTCTAACTGACAAGTTTGTGATCATAAACCACACACGCATAGGGAAAGGGACCACCACCACAAAAAAAGAAGAGAAAACACAGAAACAAAGAAAAAACAAGGAGAAAGATCCTAATGACCAGATCATACCTTATAGCTGACTTCCCTTAGTCCCTGCACATCATCTGTATTCTTGGTAATGTATAACTTTGTTTCGTGTAGTTTTGATATAAATTAATCAGCCTGATATTTAGAAAACTCCCCACTGTTGGCGGACGTATATTTGTTAAAAGTGCTACATCAATATTGTCACTACTCAGCAACTATGTATATTACTGAATAAAATACCTAAATATTGATTTCAGAGGTAACTCTCTGATTGGAATAATTTCATTCCATAGTCAATACCAGGCTTGATCATTTATATTGCTACCCCATTATCCGAGATTTGTCATAGTTGGGTGCAGAGCAAGGGTTTTTATCTTTTATTAACGTTATTGAGTTTTTATATCTAAAAATTGTGGTTGAGACGGATTGTATTATTTTCTTCTGTCTGAGAGGTACTGTGTATACGCTGGTATTTGTGTAGTGGATTTTGAGTACTGCATATCACTGTGTATCATTGCAGGTTATTGAGTTTCACATTGATTAATCTTTGATTGTATTTTAAATTATTGTATAAAAAAATCATTTTTATTTTTGCATAGATGCTTGTACCTTGTTTTACTGATTGCACAATATAATAAATAACCGATCAATCTCTTTTTTGAGGTGTTATATATGTCCACCTCGAGGATCAATAATCATTAGAAATTTTTTCTTTGATCGTTTCTATTATATAAAGACTATTGCTTTGTATCCCCGACAACCCGCAGACGCAGATTGTGGACCCAGGCGTTTGTCCCACTTATTACAATGCTTGGATGCCATGTGGTGGATCATGGTGGTGAGGTTGCTAGTGTTCACGCCCCGGCTCATTTTGGTACAGCACAGTTTGCAAACTACTATTCCTTTTGTCGTCCGCACGTTCCTCAAAAAAGCGCCGTATTGCGGAACACCTACTTCTTGGCATAGGAGATTTCCGCAAGGGGGTGCTCCGTGGAACAGTTGCAGGCCTGTGTGGTGTGGCCCGTCTCCTCCAGCCTGTTGCGGTGCAGCAGATCTGTAACGGGGTGCCAAAGGTGCACTCGGTCTCCCATTAGCCGCAGACCTGCTGCTTAGCTTCGGGAGCGAGGATCTGTGTTTGACCTCGTTCCCGGGGCGGCTTTGCTAGCTGGGAGGCTCCCTGCTCCTAGGTCTGCCTTGAGCGCCGAGCTGATCACTCGGTGCTCGACTGGTCGGTCTGTCGGTCATGTGACGCTGGCCACGTCACATGACCCTCACTCCCCACTATAAATACAGGCAGCCTGCTGGCCACAGGTTGCCTGTTAATTTCTAGGTTCCTGGCTATTTGTTGGACTACTGAATACTCACCTGATCCTATTCCCTGACGATCCTTTGCCTGCTCCTCCTGTACTGCGCATCCGTCCTGGTATTGTGACCACGGCTCCCACCTGACTACTCTTTGCGGACTCCTCTGGTACTTCTCTACTCTCCTGGTATTTAACCCCGGCTTCTCCTGACCATTCTTTGCTTAACCCTTTGTACTGCGTAGCTCTCTTGGTTCTGACCCGGTCCGTTCACGTTTCGTATTTTGTCTTGTCTGTCTTCCCTGCACATATCCTAAGTAAGGGACTGTCGTCCAGTTGTCCCCTGTCATCAGGACTCGTGAGGCAAGTAGGCAGGGCCAGGGGTGAGGGTGGAGCGCAGTGGTCACTATCCTTCCCCCTGTGTGTGTGTGTGGACGTGACCGTTACAGATTAACAGGCCCAATAACCACTGTATCATGAATCCTCTTATTACCCTGACTGACCATGTCTCTAACCTGACAAGGATGGTGCAGGAACTAGGCGAGAAACTCTGTTCTTTTGAGTTAGGGCAAGGTTCTTCCACTCCTCAGTCCTCCAGTCCACATTTTGAGCCCCAGATCAAGCTCCCAGAACCCTTTTCTGGAGACCGGAAGAGGTTTCTCTCCTTTAAGGAGAGTTGCAAACTGTGTTCCAAAACTTAATGAACAATATTCTTAGGGAGTTCTTAGGTAAATTTATTATTTTCTATCTTGACAACATTTTGATATTCTCTCCTGATTTCGAATCTCATGTGTCTCATGTCAAACAAGTATTAGAGGTGTTGAGGGAGAACCAGCTATCCGCTAAGCAATAGAAATGTGTCTTTGGTGTACAGGAGATACTGTTTCTAGGGCATGTTCTCCTCACGCCTTTAAGATGGATCCTGGTAAGGTTTTGGCAATTAAGGAATGGGTAAGGCCTTCATCCTTAAAGGCCTTATCTCGGCTTGCATTAAGGTTGAACAACATCTGGCACCGGCATCCACCCCAACAGATAAGTTGTTTGTTCCCATACAAATTCGTCTCCAGCTGTTGGGGGAGTGTAAAGATTCTGCCTTTTGTGGACATCCGGGTTTTGAGGGCACTAAGGATCTGGTTTCTAGATCTTATTGGTGGCCCACTCTGACCAGGGATGTCAAGTCCTACGTGTCAGCCTGTGAGGTTTGTGCCAGGTCTAAGACACCTAGGACTCGCCCTGCTGGTAATCTCCGACCCCTACCCATTCCCAGTAGACCCTGGTCCCATATCTCGATGGACTTTATAACTGACCTACCGCTGGCGGTTTGGGTAGTGGTCGATAAGTTTAGCAAGATGGTTCATTTTATTAATAGAGGGAGGAGGGGGCGGGGGAGGCCGCACACTGTGCCACCAATGTTTTTATTACAATAGAGGGAGGGAGGGGGGGCCGAGGGGGCGCACACTGTGCCACCAATGTTATTAATACAATAGAGGGAGGGGGGGCCGCACTGGCCACCAATAAAATTTAAACTGGGGAGGGAGGGGGGTCTGCCCCCTGCTGCCTGGCGGCCCTGGATCTCTTACAGGGGGCTATGATACGCACAATTAACCCCTTCAGGTGCAGCACCTGAGGGGTTAATTGTACGGATCACAGCCCCCTGTAAGAGATCGGGTGCTTCCAGGCAGCAGGGGGCAGTCATGTACACAGTTCGTTGTATATTCTAACTAGAAGCGCCTCTGTGTTAGAATATACTGTCGGATCTGAGTTTTCACAAAGTGAAAACTCAGCTCTGAAAAAGCTTTTATGCAGATGGATCTTTGGATCCGTCTGTATGTAAGTAACCTACGGCCATGGATCACGGACACGGATGCCAATCTTGAATGGGTCCGTGAACCGTTGTTTGTCAAAAAAATAGGACAGGTCCTATTTTTTTGATGGACAGGATACACGGATCACGGAGGTGGATGACAAACGGTGCATTTTCCGAGTTTTCAACGGACCCATTGAAAGTCAATGGGTCCGCAGAAAATCACGGAAAACGGAACAACGGCCACGGGTGCACACAACGGTCGTGTGCATGAGGCCTTACATTAAGGTAGGCATAAACTTACCCAAAAGATTAGAACTATTACTAGGTGATTCAGAGTGAGAAACGGTTATTGGTTTGAAAATGTTAGATTCAGTCTCGTGGCGGTCTCTAAACCCGGTATAGGTTAACATCACACGGTATTTCCTCTTTTCCGAGGTTTAACCAAGGGTACACGAGTGTGTACCCCTTCTAGTGTTTACACACTAGTCCATTTCTTGTTTTTTTACCCTGTCTGTCATATTTATACCTTCTTAAGTTTCTGTGTTTTTTTTTCCTCATGTGTCTCTTTCCCTACCCTTTTGCTTTCCTTGGGGCCAAAGTGACAGGCTAGACATCCTACATGGGTACTCCAGGCAAAGTCAAACTTGTCTCTTTAAATGTTCAGGGATTTAACATCCCAGAGAAGAGGGCAAAGATATTGTCGGAACTACAAAAATGAGAGGCTCAGGTAGTGCTATTGCAAGAAACTCACTTTAAGACACATCATGTCCCACGCTTTCGCACAAAATCCTATCATACCTGGTTCCATAGCACTAATCCTGATGCTAAATCCTGTCTCCAATGCTTTACACAAATCTTTCTCTTGTTCTGTTCTAGATACCAGATCCTGTGACAAAGGAAGATATGTCTTTGCTAAGTTGGCAATCCATGAGAGAAAGTACACAATTGGTAACATATACCTGCCGAATTTAAGACAGGGGAAGACTTTTGCCGCTATAATGTCCAGATTGGACTCCTTCATAGAGGGTATTCTTCTCTTTGGGGGTGACTTCAATCTGGCCCTAAATCCAAAGCTTGACACCTCCTTGGGCAGGTCTTTAGTGCCACTATCATCAGCATCCAGGGTGCGCTCGACCCTACACAGCAGGAGACTAGTTGATGTATGGAGAATACTGCATCCTAGGGACGGAGATTACACTTATTTCTCCCTGGCTCACACCACTTACAGCAGGATTAATTTATTTACCATTTCTCATGATCTTTTCCACCTAAAGCTACCATTGGCACATCTTTATGGTCGGATCATGCACCCATATCCCTCACCCTTGAATTACCTGATATGGTGGCCAAGGAGTGGACGTGGCGACTTAATGGAATCCTGCTGAAAGATGCGGTCTGTAATATGATTAGAGACTTAATGGCGACTCATGCTTCCGACACTACGGCCCCTCCTCTGCAGTGGGAAGCATTAAAATGTGTGGTCAGTGGAACACTCATACAACATGGGTCCAGACTGAAGAGAGAAGGAGAGGCACATATCAAGCGGTTGTCGGACCGCTTGCATGACTTAGAATCCCTACATAAACAATCTCTTACCCCTGCCCTCCTGGCTGAACTGACAACAATAACAGATAACCTAAAAATAGTTATAGATAAACAAGCCAATTTTTACAGAGAACGATTCCATAGCTTTTTATATGATAAGGCCAATAAATGCAGAAGTGTGCTTGCCAAGCTGCTACATCCCAGGCCAACAAAAACTTAGATCCCAGAGATTAAAGGGGTTTTCTCATCTCAGAAAATGGGGGCATATCGCTGCCGCACCTATATCGAGAATGGAGCCACGAAAGTGAAAGAGAATGCACTGCGCATGCACAGTCGCCCTCCATTCATTTCTATGGGGCCACTGAAAATAGCCGAGCGCTGTCTCGGCTATTGCCATCTGCCCCATAGAAATGAACAGGAGCATGGGCCGTGCATGCAGGGATTAGCGCTTGATGGTGGATGGACCCCGGGAAATCTGGTGTCCTTCAGCCACAGCGCTCCCCGCTCCGTTCTCGATATACAGTGGATATAAAAAGTCTACACACCCCTGTTAAAATGTCAGGTTTCTGTGATGTAAAAAAATTTGACAATGGCCTCATGCACATGGCCGTTCTTTTGGTCCGCATCTGAGCCGCAGTTTTTGCGGCTCAGATGCGGACCCATTCACTTCAATGGGGCCGCAAAAGATGCGGACAGCACTCCGTGTGCTGTCCGCATCTGCTGCTCCGTTCCGTGGCCCCACAAAAAAAATAGAACCTGTCCTATTCTTGTCCGTTTTGCGGACAAGAATAGGCAGTTATATAAATGGCTGTCCGTGCTGTTCCGCAAATTGCGGAACGCACATGGACGCCATCCATGTTTTGCGGAGCCATAATTTGCAGAGCGCAAAACACACAACGGTCGTGTGCATGTAGCCAAAGATAAATCATTTCAGAACTTTTTCCACCTTTAATGTGACCTATTCTTTTAAATGGAGGGATAAAAAAGAAATAAATAATGTGGTTGCATAAGTGTGCATACCCTCTGATAACTGGGGATGTAGCTGTGTTCAGAATTAAGCAATCACATTCAAAATCATTTTAAATAAGAGTAAGCATACATCTGCCATCATTTAAAGTGCCTCTGATTAACCCCAAATAAAGTTCAGCTGCTCTAGTTGGTCTTTCCTGAAATTTTCTTAGTCGTATCCCACAGCAAAAGCCATGGTCCACAAAGAGCTTCCAAAGCATCAGAGGGATCTCATTGTTAAAAGGTATCAGTCAGGGGACGGGTACAAAAGAATTTCCAAGGCATTAGCTATACTATGGAACACAGTGAAGACAGTCATCAGGAAATGGAGAAAATATGGCACAACAGTGACATTACCAAGAACTGGACGTTCCTCCAAAATTTATGAAAAGACGAGAAGAAAACTGGTTTGGGAGGCTACCAAGAGGCCTACAGAAATATTAAAGGATCTGCAGGAATATCTGGCAAGTACTGGCTGTGTGGTACATGTGACAACAATCTCCCGTATTCTTCATATGTCTGGGCTATGGGGTAGAGTGGCAAGACTAAAACCTTTTCTTACGAAGAAAAAACATCCAAGTCAGGCTACATTTTGCAAAAACACATCTGAAGTCTCCCAAAAGCATGTGGGAAAAGGTGTTATGGTCTGATGAAACCAAGATTGAACTTTTTGGCCAAAATTCCAAAAGATATGTTTGGCTCAAAAACAACACTGCACATTACCAAAAGAACACCATACCCACAGTGAAGCATGGTGGTGGCAGCATCATGTTTTGGGGCTGTTTTTCTTCAGCTGGAACTGGGGCCTTAGTTAAGCTAGAGGGAATTATGAGCAGTTCCAAATACCTGTCAAATTGGCACAAAACCTTCAGGCTTCTGCTAGAAAGCTGAACATGAAGAGGAACTTCATCTTTCAGCATAACAACGACCCAAAGCATACATCCAAATCAACAAAGGAATGGCTTCACCAGAAAAAGATTCAAGTTTTGGAATGGCCCAGCCAGAGCCCAGACCTGAATCCGATTGAAAATCTGTGGGTTGATCTGAAGAGGGCAGTGCACAGGAGACGCCCTCGCAATCTGACCGATTTGGAGTGTTTTTGCAAAGAGTGGGCAAATCTTGCCAAGTCAAAATGTGCCATGATGATAGACTCATACCCAAAAAGACTTAGTGCTGTAATAAAATCAAAAGGTGCTTCAACAAAGTATTAGTTTAAAGATGTGCACACTTATATGCAACCATATTATTTTATTGTCATATTTTTTCTTCCCTCTACCTAAAAGATTTCAGTTTGTTTTTCAATTGAGTTTATAGGTCACATTAAAGATGGAAAAAGTTTTGAAATGATTTATCTTTGTTTTTGTTTTTTTTACATCACAGAAACCTGACATTTTAACAGGGGTCTGTAGACTTTTTATATCCACTGTAGGTGCGGGTCCCAGCGGTGGGACCCGCACCTATCAGACAATGGGGGCATATCCTATCGATATGCCCCCATTGTCTAAGATGGGAATACCCCTTTAAGGATCATAGAGGTCAAGTACTACACCACCCCTCCCATATTGCAAATACCTGTAATGACCGGCGTCACGCAAAGGAGGGAAAAGGGAAGGCCCTGCCCAAGGGGGAGGGAAAGGTGGTGACCCCTGACTCACCTTGCGGCTGGCACCTGACTGCCCTGACGTCCCTAGATAGGTTCCTCACCCATACGCCGATCACGTGCCTAAACCCTGGCTTTCCCTAAGATGAGCCCTAGGTAGTGAACGGGGCGGTGGGATCACTAGTCCGCACCACTGACACTAAGAGGAAAACACCAAGGAGAGGACAGACAATACAGACAAACATATAATCCCAGGTGGGCGACAACAGCAGACCACAAAGGCCCCACAAGGATCCGGAGGGTAACGTTCTGGAACAACAACCAGGGAACGCAGCAACACAGCTCCAGTGGGTCAGTATAGAAGTCCAGGCAGGAAGTTCTATATCTGGCAACCAGAGAAGTGGGAGAGGGGAATATAAGGAGGTTGGGAGTGCTGGACAAGGAACAGCTGAGGAGAAGGAGCTACGGATCCCTGAGCGAGACAAGAAGGGTTGCAAAGCAAACCCAGAAAGCTACCATAAAGAAACAGCCCTATCTTTCTACATAGAGCGCGCAACCAACCGCTGCGACTTCCTGACCCCGGGTATAACGGAGTCAGGCGTGGTTCTTGACACCCTCGTGACAGTACCCCCCTCTCTACGAGGGGCCTCCGGACACTCAGGACCAGGTCTCTCAGGATGAGAGGCATGAAAAGCCCGAACTAGCCTGTCGGCGTTTACCTCAGACGCAGGAACCCACATTCTTTCCTCGGGACCGTAACCTCTCCAATGCACCAGATATTGAAGAGAGCGGCAGACCCGACGAGAATTACCAATTTGGGATATCTGAAACTCTAGATTACCATCCACAACAACAGGAGGGGGTGGCAGCGGTGACGGTTCTAGAGGTGGAACATATTTCTTGAGTAACGACTTATGAAAGACGTTATGGATTTTAAAAGTCTGAGGTAGCTCCAGGCGAAAAGCCACAGGGTTAATGATAGCTACAATTTTGCAAGGGCCAATGAACCTAGGACCCAGTTTCCAAGAGGGAACTTTTAATTTGATATTCCTAGTAGACAACCACACATAGTCATTCACTCCTAGGTCTGGACCTGGCGACCGTCTCTTATCAGCCATGCATTTGTATTTACCTCCCATATTTTTTAAGTTAGCTTGCACCTTCTGCCATACCGATGAAAGAGATGATGAAAAACGTTCCTCTTCGGGAACCCCAGAAGACCCCCCGTTTTTGAAAGTACAGAATTGGGGATGAAAACCATATGCACCAAGAAATGGTGACTTACCAGTGGATTCCTGACGACTATTATTTATGGCAAACTCAGCTAACGGTAAATATGATGACCACAACTCTTGGTTTTCAGACACAAAACATCTTAGATATGTCTCAAGGTTTTGGTTGGTACGCTCAGTCTGTCCATTCGACTGAGGACGGAAAGCTGAGGAAAATGACAAGTGTACCCCCAAACGGGAACAAAAAGCTTTCCAAAATTTAGAAATAAACTGGGTACCCCGATCCGAAACAACATCGGAAGGGACCCCGTGAAGCTTCGCGATTTCACTGATGAATACCTGAGCAAGAGTCTTAGCATTAGGTAGTGCGGGTAACGCAATGAAGTGTACCATTTTGCTAAACCTGTCCACTACTACCAAAATAACTGTTTTACCTGCAGACAAAGGTAAGTCAGTGATAAAATCCATTGACAGATGTGTCCATGGCCTATTGGGAATGACAAGTGGTAATAAAGACCCTGCAGGACGTGTATGAGAGACTTTCGCGCGCGCACAAGTAGAACAAGAAGACACAAAATCCATTACATCCTGACGCAACCTTGGCCACCAAAAACGACGAGACAATAGCTCCAAGGTTGCTTTACTAGCCGGGTGCCCAGCAAGTGCCGAATTATGATGTTCCTTTAATAATTCGAAACACAGGTTCAACGGTACAAACAATTTCTCTGAGGGGCAAGAGACCGGGGCGTCCCTCTGGGACTCTAACACCTTCCCCTCCAGAGCAGAGTGTACCGCAGAGACAACCACTCCTCTTTGTAGAATGGGTACCGGATCACTCACATTACCCCCTCCAGGGAAACAACGAGATAATGCATCAGCCTTGGTATTTTTTGCCCCAGGACGATAGGTAATAACAAAGTTAAACCTGGTAAAAAATAGCGACCACCTAGCTTGTCTAGGGGTGAGACGCTTAGCTGATTCGAGGTACAGAAGGTTTTTATGGTCCGTAATCACAGTGACGGGGTGGATTGCCCCCTCTAAAAAGTGACGCCATTCTTCAAATGCTAGTTTAATAGCTAATAGTTCCCTATTGCCAATATCATAGTTCTTTTCTGCTGCAGAATTTTTTTTAGAAAATAAGGCACAAGGACGCCATTTGCCAGGAGACGGACCCTGAGACAGCACAGCCCCCATTCCCACCTCTGACGCATCGACTTCAACAATAAAAGGCTGGGAGACATCAGGTTGGACTAGTACAGGTGCCGAGGTAAACCTCTCTTTTAGAGAGGAAAAAGCAACTTTAGCGGTGTCAGACCATTTAGAAAAATCAGTCCCCTTCCTAGTCATGTCAGTAAGGGGTTTTACAATAACTGAATAATTTTTAATTAATTTCCTATAGAAATTTGCAAAGCCCAAGAACCGCTGCAGTGCTTTGAGGTTCTCAGGAAGATCCCAATCTAAAATTGCCTGGACCTTCCTAGGATCCATACGGAAACCTGAAGCAGATAATAAATAACCTAGGAATTGTATCTCCTGAACGGCGAAGACACACTTTTCTATTTTAGCATATATTTTATTCGTCTGTAGGACCTGCAGTACTTGTCTGACATGCACCTCATGTGTTTTCAGATCAGACGAATAAATTAAAATATCATCTAGGTATATTACTACAAACCTGCCGATAAGATGACTAAAAATGTCATTAACGAAATGTTGGAGACAGCAGGAGCATTGGTCAGACCGAAAGGCATGACTAGATTTTCATAATGCCCCTCAGGGGTGTTAAAAGCTGTCTTCCACTCATCCCTCTCCTTGATACGAATCAGATTGTAGGCCCCCCTAAGATCAAGTTTGGGAAACCACCTAGCTCCCGCAATCTGATTAACCACTTCAGCCCCGCTAGGTGAAACCCCCTTCATGACCAGGCCACTTTTTACACTTCGGCACTACACTACTTTCACCGTTTATCGCTCGGTCATGCAACTTACCACCCAAATGAATTTTACCTCCTTTTCTTCTCACTAATAGAGCTTTCATTTGGTGGTATTTTATTGCTGCTGACATTTTTACTTTTTTTGTTATTAATCAAAATGTAACGATTTTTTTGCAAAAAAATGACATTTTTCACTTTCAGCTGTGAAATTTTGCAAAAAAAACGACATCCATATATAAATTTTTCGCTAAATTTATAGTTCTACATGTCTTTGATAAAAAAAAAATGTTTGGGCAAAAAAAAATGGTTTGGGTAAAAGTTATAGCATTTACAAACTATGGTACAAAAATGTGAATTTCCGCTTTTTGAAACGGCTCTGATTTTCTGAGCACCTGTCATGTTTCCTGAGGTTCTACAATGCCCAGACAGTAGAAAACCCCCACAAATGACCCCATTTCGGAAAGTAGACACCCTAAGGTATTCGCTGATGGGCATAGTGAGTTCATAGAACTTTTTATTTTTTGTCACAAGTTAGCGGAAAATGATGATGATTTTTATTTTTTTTATTTTTTCTTACAAAGTCTCATATTCCACTAACTTGCGACAAAAAATAAAAAATTCTAGGAACTCACCATGCCCCTCACAGAATACCTTGGGGTGTCTTCTTTCCAAAATGGGGTCACTTGTGGGGTAGTTATACTGCCCTGGCAATTTAGGGGCCCAAATGTGTGAGAAGAATTTTGCAATCAAAATGTGTAAGAAATGACCGGTGAAATACGAAAGGTGCACTTTGGAATATGTGCCCCTTTGCCCACCTTGGCAGCAAAAAAGTGTCACACATGTGGTATCGCCGTACTCAGGAGAAGTTGGGGAATGTGTTTTGGGGGGTCATTTTACATATACCCATGCTGGGTGAGAGAAATATCTTGGCAAAAGACAACTTTTCCCATTTTTTTATACAAAGTTGGCATTTGACCAAGATATTTTTCTCACCCAGCATGGGTATATGTAAAATGACACCCCAAAACACATTGCCCAACTTCTCCTGAGTACGGCGATACCAGATGTGTCACACTTTTTTGCTGCCAAGGTGGGCAAAGGGGCACATATTCCAAAGTGCACCTTTCGGATTTTGCAGGGCATTTTTTACACATTTTGATTGCAAAGTTCTTCTCACACATTTGGGCCCCTAAATTGCCAGGGCAGTATAACTACCCCACAAGTGACCCCATTTTGGAAAGAAGACACCCCAAGGTATTCCGTGAGGGGCATGGCGAGTTCCTAGAATTTTTTATTTTTTGTCGCAAGTTAGTGGAATATGAGACTTTGTAAGGAAAAAAGAAAAAAAAAGAAAAATCATCATTTTCCGCTAAATTGTGACAAAAAATAAAAAATTCTAGGAACTCGCCGTGCCCCCCACGGAATACCTTGGGGTGTCTTCTTTCCAAAATGGGGTCACTTGTGGCGTAGTTATACTGCCCTGGCAATTTAGGGGCCCAAATGTGTAAGAAGTACCTTGAAATCAAAATGTGTAAAAAATGGCCTGCGAAATCCGAAAGGTGCCCCTTTGCCCACCTTGGCTGCAAAAAAGTGTCACACATCTGGTATCGCCGTACTCAGGAGAAGTTGGGCAATGTGTTTTGGGGGGTCATTTTACATATACCCATGCTGGGTGAGAGAAATATCTTGGCAAAAGACAACTTTTCCCATTTTTATATACAAAGTTGGCATTTGACCAAGATATTTTTCTCACCCAGCATGGGTATATGTAAAATGACACCCCAAAACACATTGCTCAACTTCTCCTGAGTACGGAGATACCACATGTGTGACACTTTTTTGCAGCCTAGATGCGCAAAGGGGCCCAAATTCCTTTTAGGAGGGCATTTTTAGACATTTGGATCCCAGACTTCTTCTCACACTTTCGGGCCCCTAAAAAGCCAGGGCAGTATAAATACCCCACATGTGACCCCACTTTGGAAAGAAGACACCCCAAGGTATTCAATGAGGGGCATGGCGAGTTCCTAGAATTTTTATTTTTTTTTGCATAAGTTAGCGGATATTGATTTTTTTTGTTTTTTTTCTCACAAAGTCTCACTTTCCGCTAACTTAGGACAAAAATTTCAATCTTTCATGGACTCAATATGCCCCTCACGGAATACCTTGGGGTGTCTTCTTTCCGAAATGGGGTCACATGTGGGGTATTTATACTGCCCTGGCTTTTTAGAGGCCCGAAAGCGTGAGAAGAAGTCTGGAATATAAATGTCTAAAAATGTTTACGCATTTGGATTCCGTGAGGGGTACGGTGAGTTCATGTGAGATTTTATTTTTTGACACAAGTTAGTGGAATATGAGACTTTGTAAGAAAAAACAAAAACAAAAACAAACAAAAAATGTCCGCTAACTTGTGCCAAAAAAAATGGCTGAATGGAGCCTTACCAGGGGGGGGTGATCAATGACAGGGGGGGTGATCAATGACAGGGGGGGTGATCAATGACAGGGGGGTGATCACCCATATAGACTCCCTGATCACCCCCCTGTCATTGATCACCCCCCCTGTAAGGCTTCATTCAGACGTCCGCATGATTTTTACGGATCCATGGATACATGGATCGGATCCACAGAACGCATGCGGACGTCTGAATGGAGCCTTACAGGGGGGTTATCAATGACAGGGGGTGATCAGGGTAATCAGGGTGATCACCCCCCTGTCACTGATCACCCCCCCTGTAAGGCTCCATTCAGACGTCCGCATGATTTTTACGGATCCATGGATACATGGATCGGATCCACAGAACGCATGCGGACGTCTGAATGGAGCCTTACAGGGGGGTTATCAATGACAGGGGGTGATCAGGGTAATCAGGGTGATCACCCCCCTGTCACTGATCACCCCCCCCTGTAAGGCTCCATTCAGACATCCGCATGATTTTTTACGGATCCATGGATACATGGATCGGATCCACAAAACACATGCGGACGTCTGAATGGAGCCTTACAGGGGGGTTATCAATGACAGGGGGTGATCAGGGTGATCAGGGTAATCACCCCCCTGTCACTGATCACCCCCCCTGTAAGGCTCCATTCAGACATCCGCATGATTTTTTACGGATCCATGGATACATGGATCGGATCCACAGAACGCATGCGGACGTCTGAATGGAGCCTTACAGGGGGGTTATCAATGACAGGGGGTGATCAGGGTAATCAGGGTGATCACCCCCCTGTCACTGATCACCCCCCCCTGTAAGGCTCCATTCAGACATCCGCATGATTTTTTACGGATCCATGGATACATGGATCGGATCCACAGAACACATGCGGACGTCTGAATGGAGCCTTACAGGGGGGTTATCAATGACAGGGGGTGATCAGGGTAATCAGGGTGATCACCCCCCTGTCACTGATCACCCCCCCTGTAAGGCTCCATTCAGACGTCCGCATGATTTTTACGGATCCATGGATACATGGATCGGATCCGTAAAAATCATGCGGACGTCTGAATGGAGCCTGACAGGGGGGTGATCAATGACAGGGGGGTGATCAATGACAGGGGGTGATCAGGGAGTGTATATGGGTGATCACCCGCCTGTCATTGATCACCCCCCTGTAAGGCTCCATTCAGACGTCCGCATGATTTTTACGGATCCATGGATACATGGATCGGATCCGTAAAAATCATGCGGACGTCTGAATGGAGCCTGACAGGGCGGTGATCAATGACAGGGGGGTGATCAGGGAGTGTATATGGGTGATCACCCGCCTGTCATTGATCACCCCCCTGTAAGGCTCCATTCAGACGTCCGCATGATTTTTACGGATCCATGGATACATGGATCGGATCCGTAAAAATCATGCGGACGTCTGAATGGAGCCTGACAGGGCGGTGATCAATGACAGGGGGTGATCAGGGAGTGTATATGGGTGATCACCCGCCTGTCATTGATCACCCCCCTGTAAGGCTCCATTCAGACTTCCGCATGATTTTTACGGATCCATGGATACATGGATCGGATCCGTAAAAATCATGCGGACGTCTGAACGGAGCCTGACAGGGGGGTGATCAATGACAGGGCGGTGATCAATGACAGGGGGGTGATCAGGGAGTTTATATGGGGTGATCAGGGGTTTATAAGGGGTTAATAAGTGACCGGGGGGGGGGGTGTAGTGTAGTGTAGTGTAGTGTTTGGTGGGACTGTACTGACCTACCTGAGTCCTCTGGTGGTCGATCCTAACAAAAGGGACCACCAGAGGACCAGGTAGGAGGTATATTAGACGCTGTTATGAAAACAGCGTCTAATATACCTGTTAGGGGTTAAAAAATTCGGATCTCCAGCCTGCCAGCGAGCGATCGCCGCTGGCAGGCTGGAGATCCACTCGCTTACCTTCTGTTCCTGTGAGCGCGCGCGCCTGTGCGCGCGCGTTCACAGGAAATCTCGCGTCTCGCGAGAGGACGCGTATATGCATCCAGGAGGAGTAAAACAACCACCTCCCGGACGCATATACGCGTACGGCGGTCGGGAGGTGGTTAAACAGGTCAGGATTGAGAGGAAGAGGGTATGGGTCTCGGATGGTTATCCGGTTTAATTTGTGAAAATCTAGGCAAGGACGCAGGCCCCCATCTTTCTTTTTAACGAAGAAAATCCCTGCAGCCACGGGTGAAGAAGAGGGTCTGATGTGTCCCTTAGCCAAGCTCTCGGAGATATAATCTTTCATGGCTTGTCTCTCCGGACCCGAAAGATCATATAACCTGGTCTTGGGTAATTTTGCGCCGGGAATAAGGTTAACCGGGCAATCATAAGGACGGTGAGGTGGTAACTTCTGACAACCCTTTTCAGAAAAAACGTCCTCAAAGTCCGAAACAAATGTAGGTAGGGTAGCTATGGAGGTGACTAAGCAATTGCTATTTAAGCAATTTTCTCTGCAATGCTCACTCCACTCCAATATCTCCCTGGCCTGCCAATCCACCACTGGATTGTGCGCTACCAACCAGGGAAGGCCCAGCACCACCGGAGTGGGAAGCCCCTCCAGAACATAACATGAAAGCATCTCGTTATGGTGGTCCCCTACCCGAAGGTGTAATTTATGGACAATGGCCCAGATTCAGGTAGATTTGCCCATTACTTACACCTGAGCCGCTCAGCTGAATTTCTCTGCGCTGGAGCAATTTTGCCAAATTGCCACCTGATTCAGGAATCGTTTGTTCATTTAATTTGCTCCTGTTTAAGGCAAAGCTGAGGGCGCAAGGCCGTGCAAGTCAAAGTGGGTGTGCCCCTATGTAAATGAGGAATTTTCGGCTCAGCAGAGGTTTGCTAGCATAATTTCAGGGCAAATCCTGCTCAGCTGCTTGCACTGAGCAAATAAATAGGAGCAGACTTGCGCAGGTTCTTTGCTGAATTTCATCCTGCTTTTTCCTACCCCCCCCCTGAGCAAGGAAATTCAGCCCTTTTGCAAGACATGGCACCTCCCAAAGGGACCAAAATAAGGAAGGCCAACTTTGTGGCTGCAGAGATGGACATCCTGATTGCTGCACTCCAGCAGCATAAGGAAGTCCTATATGGTGCCCAGCGGGCAAACACCACCATTGCCCAAAGGAGGGCTATATATGAAGCCATTGCCCTGGACATCAATGCCCTGGGTAATGAAGTGCGTACCTGGGATGACATCCAGAAGAAATTAAATGATATGAGACATTTGGCCATCTTTTGCTAACTTGCCCCTGCTTTTAACAGGAGCAAGTTTGCCCAGGGAAAAAAGCTTGCACGCTTCCAGCGCAAGATGCGCATCACACGCGCATGTTTCTGAATCATCGGCAGTACCTAATTTGCATATTCGCTGAGGGAATTCCATGAAGGCGCAACTTACACCCCGTGCAAAATTGCACGAAAATTGCGCAGGAACAGCTAGGCTGCGTGCGCGGGAAAATGGCCGCTTTTCAGGCTTAACTGGTTTACAGAATCAGCCGCAAATTTGCATAGGAGCAAATCAGTACTTGCGCGGCGCAAATCACACTTGTTCCCGCGCAAGTGCTTCTTGAATCTGGGCCAATGTGGGTGAGGTTTCTCTGAGACAGAGGAGCAGAATCAATAGCGAAAATGGGAATAGGTCTCTGTAGCGTACAGAGAGACAAACCCATAGTGTGGGCAAAATGGGCATCTATCCTGCTCCACTGTCTAGAAAAAAAGAAATGGTCTCCGTCTTAGCACCAAAAACAACAACCGCTGGCAACACAAATTGCGATGTTCGTATGGAGGAAACATATACCCCCCGGCTGACATCCTCCACACAGCCTGGGGTTAGTAGTTTTCCGACGGTCTTTTGTTTTTGAGGAAAGAAGGACAGACATTAATGAAATTACCCCTCTCCCCACAGAAAAAACAAACCCCACGCCTACGGCGAACCTCCGGAGGATGGACCTGACGAGTAGTTCCTCCTAGCTGCATAGGCTCGTCTAAGTCCGTACAGACTAACTGCTGCTTGGGAGGGGTTACCAATTGCTCCGGGTCTTTCAATCTGTCCCTAAGACGTCTATCTATTCGGATAGAAAGGGACATAACCGCATCAAGGGAAAAGGGGGTCTCATACAGCGCAAGCGCATCCTTAACCCTTTCGGATAACCCAGAGCAGAACTGACTCCTGAGAGCCGGGTCGTTCCACTGGGTATCCGTAGCCCACCTACGGAACTCAGAGCAATACTCCTCTACTGGCCGCTCTCCCTGTAGGAGTCTCCGTAATTTTGATTCAGCCAGTGCGACTCGGTCAGGGTCGTCATATATGAGACCCAAGGCCCCAAAAAATTCATCCACTGACCGGAGAGCCTGGGAAGTAGTGGGTAAAGAGAACGCCCAGGATTGCGGGTCCCCCTGCAGCAGGGAAATAACAACCCCCACCCGCTGTTCTTCATTACCAGAGGAGTAAGGGCGCAGCTTAAAATATAATTTACAGGCCTCACGGAATGTCACAAACTTGTCCCTTCCCCCAGAAAATCTGTCAGGGAGAGCAACCTAGGGTTCAGCAACAACCTGGTTACCTGTAGCAACCGCTGGGCTTGCAGTCAGTTGTAATTGCTGCTGTTGCTGGAGGACCGACGCCTTCAATCCTGCCACCTCCAAAGACAGGCCATGAAATTGCTTTGACAAAGCAGCAATTGGATCCATACTGGATTCTAAGTAGGTAAAAAAAATATTTTTTATATTTTTTACCAGATATAATGTAATGACCGGCGTCACGCAAAGGGAGGGAAAAGGGAATGCCCTGCCCAAGGGAGAGGGAAAGGTGGTGACCCCTGACTCACCTTGCGGCTGGCATCTGACTGCCCTGACATCCCTAGACGGGTTCCTCACCCGTACGCCGATCATGTGCCTAAACCCTGGCTTTCCCTAAGATGAGCCCTAGGTAGTGAATGGGGCGGTGGGATCACTAGTCCGCACCACTGACACTAAGAGGAAAACACCAAGGAGAGGACAGACAATACAGACAAACATATAATCCCAGGTGGGCGACAACAGAAGACCACAAAGGCCCAACAGGGATCCGGAGGGTAACGTTCTGGAACAACAACCAGGGAACGCAGCAACACAGCTCCAGTGGGTCAGTATAGAAGTCTAGGCAGGAAGCTCTATATCTGGCAACCAGAGAAATGGGAGAGGGGAATATAAGGAGGTTGGGAGTGCTGGACAAGGAACAGCTGAGGAGAAGGAGCTACGGATCCCTGAGTGAGCCAAAAAGGGTTGCAAAGCAAACCCAGAAAGCTACCATAAAGAAACAGCCCTATCTTTCTACATAGAGCGCGCAGCCAACCGCTGCGACTTCCTGACCCCGGGTATAACTGAGTCAGGCGTGGTTCTTGACACCCTTGTGACAATACCTTTCGAACATATTATGAATCCCTGTACAATATTAAGGTCCAGTTTGTCGATATGCCCCAACAGGAGTTAAAAGAGCGTATATACTCCTACATGACTGAGACAGCTTCGCCAATGGTCCCAACTGAACAGAGTACAGAATTAGACCAGCCTTTCACAGAATTAGAAATTCAAACATTAATCTCCTCCCTTAAAGGAAAGAAAAGCCAAGGTCCAGATGGCTTTACAGCCATATTCCTTAAAAGATATCATGAATTGTTGCTCCCTTTCCTCACTAAAGTTTTTTATAGTACAAACCGGATTCCAAAAAAATTGGGACACTATACAAATCGTGAATAAAAACTGAATGCAATGATGTGGAGGTGCCAACTTCTAATATTTTATTCAGAATAGAACATAAATCACGGAACAAAAGTTTAAACTGAGAAAATGTACCATTTTAAGGGGATAATATGTTGAATCAGAATTTCATGGTGTCAACAAATCCCAAAAAAGTTGGGACAAGGCCATTTTCACCACTGTGTGGCATCTCCCCTTCTTCTTACAACACTCAACAGATGTCTGGGGACCGAGGATACCAGTTTCTCAAGTTTAGAAATAGGAATGCTCTCCCATTCTTGTCTAATACAGGCCTCTAACTGTTCAATCATCTTGGGCCTTCTTTGTTGCACCTTCCTCTTTATGATGCGCCAAATGTTCTCTATAGGTGAAAGATCTGGACTGCAGACTGGCCATTTCAGTACCCGGATCCTTCTCCTACGCAGCCATGATATTGTGATTGATGCAGAATGTGGTCTGGCATTATCTTGTTGAAAAATGCAAGGTCTTCCCTGAAAGAGATGACGTCTGGATGGGAGCATATGTTGTTCTAGAACCTGAATATATTTTTCTGCATTGATGGTGCCTTTCCAGACATGCAAGCTGCCCATGCCACACGCACTCATGCAACCCCATACCATCAGAGATGCAGGCTTCTGAACTGAGCGTTGATAACAACTTGGGTTGTCCTTGTCCTCTTTGGTCCGGATGACATGGCGTCCCAGATTTCCAAAAAGAACTTCGAATCGTGACTCGTCTGACCACAGAACAGTCTTCCATTTTGCCACACTCCATTTTAAATGATCCCTGGCCCAGTGAAAACACCTGAGCTTGTGGATCTTGCTTAGAAATGGCTTCTTCTTTGCACTGTAGAGTTTCAGCTGGCAACGGCGGAGGGCACGGTGCATTGTGTTCACTGACAATGGTTTCTGGAAGTATTCCTAAGCTCATTCTGTGATTTCCTTTACAGTAGCATTCCTGTTTGTGGTGCAGTCGTTTAAGGGCCCGGAGATCACGGGCATCCAGTATGGTTTTACGGCCTTGTCCCTTACGCACAGAGATTGTTCCAGACTCAGATTCTCTGAATCTTCGGATGATGTTATGCACAGTTGATGATGATAGATGCAAAGTCTTTGCAATTTTTCGCTGGATAACACCTTTCTGATATTGATCCACTATCTTTCTGCGCAACATTGTGGGAATTAGTGATCCTCTACCCATCTTGGCTTCTGAGATACACTGCCACTCTGAGAAGCTCTTTTTATACCCAGTCATGTTGCCAATTGACCTAATTAGTGTTAATTGATCTTCCAGCTCTTCGTTATGCTCAAATTTACTTATTGCTACTTGTCCCAACTTTTTGGGGATTTGTTGACACCGTGAAAATTTGAATCAACGTATTTTTCCTTTAAAATGATACATTTACTCGGATTAAACGTTTGATCTGTCATCTACGTTATATTACAAATAAAATATTGACATTTGCCATCGCCACATCATTGCATTCAGTTTTTATTCACAATTTGTTTAGTGTCCCAACTTTTTAGGAATCCGGTTTGTATTTCCCCATCGTGCCCTTTCCCCAAGCAGTCCCGGGAAGCCCACATAGTAGTCATACCTAACCCAAACAAAGATAGCACTGCATGTAGCAATTATACGCCAATATCCTTAATAGATTGCAAAATCAAGGTTTATTCAAAGATGTTAGCAAATAGATTCACTAAAATACTACCTAGAATTATTAAGGGGGATCAAGTAGGATCCATCTCGGGTAGGGAAGTGAGAGATAATACCATCCGCACCATCACCCTAATTTCACAGGTTCAGAAGCAAAAACCCCTATGTGTTTGATGTCGGTAGACGCCGAGAAGGCATTCGTCAGGGTGCACTGGCAGTTCATATTGACAGCCTTAAAACAAATAGGCTTGGGGAGATATGTGGAGATGGTGGCAGTGTTGTATACGCATCCCTGAGCACGTGTCCGAACGAATGGTATTTTGGCCCCTTCCTTCGAAATACACAATAAAACACCTCAGGGCTGCTCCCTGTCCCCTCTTCTATATTTCTTGTCAATGGAACACTTGGCAGAGGCAATAAGGAAAAACCCAGATATTAAAGGCATAGGGACTCAGAATATGCATCATAAGCTTGCACTTTGCGGACGACCTCCTACTGTTTGCGACCTCCCCCCACATCTCTGTTCCGTCCCTGCTCCGGAAATTTGAAGATGTAGCCACCTTACTAATTTTAAATTGAACATTGATAAGACGGAAATGTTAAATATCTCTTTCCCTCAGGAGGAGGTTACATCTCTCCAAAAAGAATTCTCCTTCAAATGGACAACCCATAGCCTGACTTATCCAGATGTTCAGATGCCAGCACAACTACACCTGTTATTTCCTTTAAATTACTTACCACTGCAGAGGAGAACCCTTGAGGATATGCACAAGTATAAACTCAAGCACCTTTCTTGGTTTGATTGCATGAACATCGTCAAAATGGACATCCTACCGAGGTTTTTATATCTCTTCCAAACCATACCTATTCATGTTCCCAAAAAATACTTCCTGGAATTACAAAAGGCTCTCAATACGTTTATTTAGCATGCTAGTAAACCTAGACTGAATAAGAAGGTCCTAATTACACATAAATCCTTAGGTGGTTTTGGTCTACCGGATATTCAATTATATCATGATGCGGCAATACTCACCAGACTTCTAGAATGAAGGCATAAAGCCTCAATGAAACTGTGGGTCACTTTGGAGCAGTCTCTGTCACCTCTTTCCCTTCAAGCTGCACCCTGGATACCTATGACCAACAGACCTCCTAGAGAGGATTTGCTGTACCTGGTAAGACATGCCCTTGCAGTTTGGGAGGATTGGGTTGTCAAATCTCAGATCACTTTTAGACCGGGGCCCATAACCCCACTCCATGGGAATCCAGCATTTAGTCTGGTCTCTTCATCCTTTCTCATCAAAACTACACACAATGAGTTGTTAAGAATCAGAGACGTTCTGTCAGCGGGGAAGCTCTCCTCATTTGAAGCTCTACTCCAGAATGCAGCCTTTAGTATGACATCCTGGTTGGGATATGCTCAATTAAACTCCTTTTTTGGAGTTACATTCCCCAAAGGGATGGTGGACTCGCTGACGGATTTTGACACAATATACCTGAGGTTAGGTACAAACAGAGGTATCCTGTCCACACTGTATGGAGTCCTTCTTGATCTCCATAGTGGGGAAAGGGCCCAACTGTTTGACAAGTGGGAATCTGACCTGTAGGTTCGATTCACTGATGAGGTGAGGAAGATGTGTACGTTCTCCCAGGGAATCTCACTGGCGGCGCAGGTCAAAGAAAAGAATTACAAAATCCTTTCCAGGTGGTATTATTGTCCTACCAAGCTGCATCGGATGTTCCCCTCTGTTTTAGAGAGATGCTGGAGATGAGAAAGTGATAGGGGTTCCCTGCTGTATATATGGTGGAGTTGTCCAAAAATCCACTCGTTTTGGTACCAAATCTTGTGGATATACGCTAAATATTCTGGTAGGACGATCCCTAACACCCCCCCAGCTAACTCTATTGTCTCTTATTCCTGGCTCCCTTGCCCAAGTCAAGAAAGGAGTTCTGAGGCATTTCCTGTCAGCTGCGCAGATAGATGGCAATCCCCAGACATTGGAAGTCCAGTTCTCCGCCTACACTGCTTGAGTGGGCCAGAGAGTTAAGATATATATTACGTATGGAGGAGTTGTTAGCAGACCAGCAGGAAAGGTCCGAGGCATTTACTAATAGTTCCTACCCTTTACTTGCTTTCCTGGACTCTCCAGATTTTGAAAAAAACGTCATGAGCTTTTTGTTTTCATATGACTCCACATGGTTCCACAGGATTGTCATAAAGTCTGGTTCCCTGGGCACTCACCTTTTTAATGACTTGATGCTTTTCCCCCCTCCCCCGCTTTCCTTTCCCAACTATATGTTTTATATTCCGTCGACGGTATTTAATGTTGCATAATCTATGTGTTTTAGGATTGCACTGAGAAGAGATAAGTGTCAGGTGACAGTTTGCAACCTTTTTACGTTTTTAGTACTGACTGTGGATTATACTGAGTGCGAAACATTGACATTTTTGGTTACCTTGATTTTATTTTACTATTTTTCCTTCTTTGAATGTATGCAAAGTATTATAACATCTTGGATAGATGGTATTTATTTATTTATGTAACTGTGCACCTTGAATCCTGCATGGTCCTGCTTTGAAATGATCATATATCTATCTCTTGTCTTTACTTGTATACTGTTATACCTGAAAACTCAATAAATTCAAAGTAAACATAAACAGTAATTGCCGTTCCCCACCGTCATCTTCTTGTGACTGTGGATGCTGTAGAGGTTGGGAATCAGGGCACAAGATCTCATGTCCCTCTTCAAGCGTGCTTGGCGAGAGGGCCAAATCAAGGAATGGCACTGAAAAGAGCTCCTCTGAATATATACAGTAGTGTGGGATCACTTGTTTGCCCAGACTCTCCATGGTGGGAGGAAGGAGGATCAAGGTGAGGATTGGGTTGAGCAGACTCTTGGCTACTGAGACTGGACTTGGTGGAAGACAGGGTGGTGCTTAACCGACTGGAAGCATTATCTGCTGCAATCCAACCGACCACCTGGTCGCAGTAGTCTGACTTCAAGAGCGTTGTCCTGCGCCGCCCTGCAAACTGGGACATGAAACTAGGTATCCTGGATGATTGCTTTTCTTGTGCTCTGGCAGCAGGCACAGTTTCAACGCGCCCAGGGCCTCGTCCTCTGCGTGCACCATCGGCATCACAGCCACTTCCCTGTCCCTTACTGCTCGGCTTCTTCATATTAAATGTTATATATGATTGAAAGTCTGTCACACGTACATTAGCGTAGGATGTGGAAGTGTATGCACAAACAAATTTAAAAAGGAATTTGGGATGTGTCAATTTCACACAGGAGATATCCCTCAGATAATGTCAATGCTGTCACCAGCGGCTAATAAAAAATTACAGGGAATGTCACAGGTATTTGGGATGAAGAAACGTTATACAGGAGAGGTACCACTGGTGATGTCACTGTCCGCAGCGTCTACGCAAAAAAGTACACTGGATGTCACAGATACATTTTTTAAGCGCACATGTTACACTGCAGATGTGGCGCTGGTAATGTCACTGTCACAAGCAGACACCGTCTATTGACAAAGTACACTGTATGTCACAGATTAAAAAAATTCTGTACACGTTACACTGCAGATGTGGTGCTAGTAAAGTCACTGTCAGAAGCAGACACTGTATACGTAAAAAGTACTCTGGATGTCACAGATAAAATTTTCTGCCTACGCGTTACACTGCAGATGTGGCGCTGGTAATGTCACTGTCACAATCAGACATCACCTATGTAAAACGTACACTAGATATCAGATAGATATTTTCAGCGCTCATGTTACACTGCAGATATGGCGCTGGTAATGTCACAAGCGGTCACCGTATATTGAAAAAGTACAATGGATGTCACAGATATTTTTTAGATGCGCACACTTTACAGTGCAGATGTGGCGCAGCTAATGTCACTGTCCGCAGCTTAAACCGTCTATGAAAAAAGTACACTGGATGTCAGATATTTTTGGGATGCGCACACTTTAAACTGGAGATATGGCGCAGCTAATGTCACTGTCTGCAGTGGACACCAGTGGCGTAGGGATCGCCATAGCAACCATAGCAGTGGCTATGGGGCCCTACGCCACTGGGGGCCCGCCCGTCCGGACCGCATAATTATTTTATTTTTTTATACATCACAGCACTGACAGGCAGCCAGGGCCGACCGCCCGCCCAGTGTAGTGGGCGGGGCGCGGGCGGTCTAAGATGAGGTAGGCCGGCGGATGCGGTGGAGGGGGCCGGAACGGGGGCGTAGCAGAGGCGGAGCCAGGCTGGCACCAGCGCCGCCCGCAGTGCAGGAAAGGAATGAATTTCCCCGCCCCCTCCACCGCCTGAGTCCGCCTCCTGAGTCCTCCCACCCAGTCCCTCTAGTTAGTAGGAGGCAGACTCAGGCGGTGGAGGGGGAGGGGGCGGGCGGTTGTTACCTGTCCTGCTGTGGGGAGGAGGGACTGGGAGTGGGACTATGGAGGGAGACTGGTCCCGCCTAAAACCTACTACTGCTGTCACTGGATGGCACAGAGGGGTGATGGCACCTACTTCTCCAGGCTGCCTGTGAGGACCAGACATCAGCTGTCTACAGGAAAGGTAAGTGTCTGTCTGTAGAAATAGGTGTATAACTACTTGTAAGTTCATGTGTATGTAATGTGTGTGTGTATATATATATATATATATATATATATATATACACACAGTATATATGTCCATATATGTGGTGAGTGCGTATGTGAGTCTGTCCATGTATGTGGTGAGTGCCTGTATGAGTGCGTCCATGTATATGGTGAGTGCCTGTATGAGTGCGTCCATGTATATGGTGAGTACGTGTATGAGTGCATCCATGTATGTGGTGAATACGTGTATGAGTGTGTCCATGTATGTAGTGAGTGCGTGTATGAGTGCGTCCATGTATGTGGTGAGTGCGTCCATGTATGTTGTGAATGCGTGTATGAGTGCGTCCATGTATGTGGTGAGTGCGTCCATGTATGTGGCGAGTGTGTGTATGAGTGCGTCCATTAAGTTTGGGAGGGGCCCAGTACAAAAATTTGCTGTGGGACCCAGTCAGTTCTAGCTACGCCCCTGGTGGACACCGTCCAAGAAAAAAAATATACTGGATGTCAGATATTTTTTGGATGCGCAAACTTTACACAGGAGATGTGGCACAGCTAATGTCACTGTCTGCAGCGGCCTAACTATTGCACACAATTTAGCGCAGGATGCTCAAAAAATAAATATTGCTGCCACACACAACAGTCCTTAAAGGGAACCTGTCACCTGGGTTTTGTGTATAGAGCTGAGGACATGGGTTGCTAGATGGCCGCTAGCACATCCGCAATATCCAGTCCCCATAGCTCTGTGTGCTTTTATTGTGTAAAAAAAAAAATGAAAGATTTTATACATATGCAAATTAACCTGAGATGTGTCCTGTCTCTAAGATGAGTCAACATGGCTATGGCATTACAGTGAAGGCAGTACTTACCTGCACGTTTATTGGCTGCGTAGCAGTCAAGAAACATGCGGGGAGGAGACTCGACTATTGCACTCAAGCACAGGCGGTATTCGACTGAATACCGCCATGTGCCAAGCATCGAGATCAACACTAATATCTACTTTACTCAATATTTTATTCACTTCTTAGAGTAGAGTTTACACCAGTAGTATTTCCTGTCAATGTAAACCAGAAGAAACCTCTGTAATTACTTATAGTTTTGCTTTGGTACACTCTAATAACATTATATTGAAATCCTTATTTTCCGCCGAATCATATGGCGGAAGAAGGAAAGAAAAAAGGCGAAAAAAAAAATATGAGACTTTCCACCTCTCCTTTAAGAAAGGCTGTGACACAAGACGGCAGTGAATTGGCCAATCAAAGGCTCCGTTCGGCATCACGTGTACTCCAGGAGGCTCTCAGTCGTGGGGGGTTCATTGTGTGAGGCGGCCAATTAGCTCTCGCTGAGTGAAGCCCGTCCCACCCCGCGTGGCTCCTCCCACTGGAGGTGTATCTCTTCCTTACTATCGTGTTGCGTCGTTTCCGGCCGCTACTGCCGAAGCTTTCCTGAGCGGAGTGAAGAAACAACAGCCGCCATTTTGTTTGTGTGTGAGGGACGGAGCCCTGACTTGAATTGGATACGGACGACAAGGTTTCAGAACCCTCGAGGAGGCTGAATGATAACGGACATGTTTCCTTGTCATCTGCTGAGGGCCCCTAATCTATAGTTACGAGCTCCTCCCTGTTTTCATCCCACGGCGACCCGGGATACCGCTACCCATTAGATCCCCAGAGAGTCGCGGCGGCGACTCCGGCTTCAGGCAGTTAGCACTGGTCTTCGCAGACTTCTCAGCTAGCCGTTGCCTGCGAGCCTGATCCGAATCGGCGTGATCCGAGAATATCTGGCAGAGAGCGGGAGAGGCCGCGGAGGAGGCAGGAGAGCCGATAATTGAAGGGCCCTGTTGAAGCTTCGCTAGTTCTCCCGAGACTCGCGTCAGTAGCAGCTATGTGATCTCCAGGGCAGTGCTGGGAGTCAATTCACGGGCTGATCTGTTTGTGCAACGATGCCGCCCTCTGACGGGGGGAGAGACCCGGGTCTGCGTCTGTAAGTGGCCGTAAGGCAGTGGGAGTCCCGTCTTCCCCTCCCCCATAGCCCCCGTCCCCTTTGTAGCACACGGCGGTGGGGTCTGAGCACGGGGCTCTGGAGCAGTGCTTGGGGGCCTTTGTGTAGGATGACGGCTGAGGAGAGGCCCAGGGACCGGGCTGCAGTCAGCATTAGGAGCAGCCAGTGTGGGCATGGGGTGTCTGAGCTCTTGAGGGCCCGTTACCTCTCCGGTGTGTGACGAGCTGTTACCGCTCCGTTACCGGACTCTTCGTGTGCACGGTCCGTGTGTTTGTTTTAGTGACTCGTGGTGAACAGACGCCTCGCTGAGCTTTGGACCACGACAAAAAAGCATCAACCTGCAGCCATGGCCGAAAATCTGGTTGATCCAGGGCCACCTTCAGCCAAGAAACCCAAGATCTCCTCTCCTGCCCTGTCTTCCAGCGATGGTCCAGGTAACTGCTCCTTTTACACATGTGTCTGCTTTTCTGTTGGGTTAAATGACAAGCAGCGGGTAAGCGGGTTCTGTGTCCGGCACTCAGTCACTTTCCGTCACTGTCGCCATAACTTCATCGTTACTTTAGCGTTCCTGGAATTGCCACAAAGTTTTGTAAAATGGTCTCCTCAAGAACGTTCTTGTTTGTTTAGCCTTAAGTCCTCATGCACACAACGTGTGCGTAGTGCGGTCCACAACGCGCTGCTGCGCACCACATTTTCTCACGCCCTTCACTAAAATTACTATTGTCCACAATTTGGACAAGAATCGCACATGTTCTGTAACTTGCGGACAGCTGATGATATCAGTCTACTGTCTACATTTATTTTGCGGGCCCGTGAATGGGGCTTTGTGCAATCTGCAAACAATGCGGACTGGTTACAAAATATATTTGTGCGTGAGGCCTTACAGTGAGAGCCACGAGTAACAATTCCCATGGAAATGATGGCGGGATGTCTATCTGGACTAGTGCAAGGGGCCTCAACCAAATCCATTCTCACTCCTTTAGTGAATGATCGCAGTTATTGTCAGCGCTGTCTCCGCTTTCCCTTTTACCTAGAACTAGTAAATCTCCACCAAAAGGTTTGGGTATTTGGTGAATGTTTAAGTGGTAATCAGGCTGGCAAATTGCTATAATGGAATGGCCACCTGCTACCATTGCTGCCAAATCAGTGGAAAGGGAGTGGGCACCTAACCAGTATAGGGTACCATAATATACCAGTGTAATACAGTATACAGTGCTGAACTGGTGAGTAGAGATGAGCCAATTTCATATTTTGAAATTCGTTTGCGATTTGTTTACTGGTAGAAGCAGTATTGAGTTATGGATTCTGTTACCACGGACCATAACGCAATTCTGTGACGGAATGCCTTTAGAGGCATTCCGTTATTCATTTTCCATCATAATAGAAGTCTATGGGCTGTGAAATGGATCCGTCCCATTTCTGTTATGCAGAAGAGGACTCCCCTCCATAACCGAAACGGGACGGATCCTTTTATGCAGCCCAAAGACTTCTATTATGATGGAATGAAGAACGGAATGCCTCTAAAGGCATTGTGTTATGGTCCGTGGTAACAGAATCTATAACTCAATTCTGCTTTTACCAGTAAATGAATCGCAAACAAATTTCATAAGCGGAAATTCGCTCATCTGTACTGGTGAGGATTAACTTTGTCTTCAGTCGGTTTCACACAGTTGGTGTTGGCGTCTTACACCTTGTAGTTAGGTTGGTGGCTCGTTTTCTCGGCTCCTTTATGGCCTTCTGTCGGTCTCTCGGTAGCGCGCACCTTCTGTTGGTGTTTGATTAAATAGAAATGCTGATGCGTCAGAAATGCCATTCATTGCTTTTATATTCCTCACACTGAACAAATATTTAACTTTTCTTAATTTACCCTCTACTCAAATCGCATCAACATTATCTACTGTAAGGCTGTCACCTTCTAGTGGTAGGTTGGCAGCGTTGTAATGGGCAAGCATCTGTGGAACATAGAACAGGATCTCTATTATGGTGGCGTTGCCTGGACCACTCATGGGTCTACTAAGCTGAGCTTAGTCATTGGTGACCCAAAGGAGTCTGCAGTACGGATGCTAAAATACTGCCTTAGGACTCTCACACATTTGTGTCTATGATCCCCTCTGTCGTAAGATGGTCAGCGGTTCATCCATGAAGATATGTGAAGTCTGTCATCTGCATTCTCTCTATTTCCCATCTCTCTACAATCCATTCCTGACTTTGGCTTTAAAAACAAACTGCATATGCGAATCCAGCCTTGCGGTGGGTTCACTTTTTTTTTTTTGTGGTGTTCTGCACTTTTGTGTGTTTTGTGGGGTATTTTTGCATAAGACCTCATCTCCAATTAATAGCTGAAAGTCTGACACCTAAAGTGCACTGCTGTTTGTCTTGTCATGTTTTTCTATCACCTTCTCTATAGTGTAAAAAGCCACAAAAACACGTGCTCTACAGGTTACATTTTAGCAGGAGGTGCAGCTATAGTAAATGTTAGTTTTATGTTGAGATGGCTGCATTTAGTGTAGTGGGAGGCCGGAAAGATCCCAAGTGGGGCGCAACTGGGAAAAATGCATTGCTGCTGTAGGTTGACCTGATTTCTTCATTCTTCAGGTCAGTACAATTACAGCGATGCCAGTTTTAGATAGTTTCTTGTGTTTGCGTTTGAAGAAAACATTTTCCTTTATATTTATGTCTATACATTCTGATCCCCAATAACTTTATATTTATGCCTATATGAAAAGGGGGCGATTCAATTTTTTAAACTTTTGTCAGCTTCTCCCATAGACTAAAATAAATTACCATTGTTATTTATGGGACACTTACTGTATTCCTATGGAGTCAGAGGGCTGCTTGGATCTTGGGCAGCACTGTGCTCCCAGGCTTTCCTCGCTCAGATGCTATGGTCATATTTGACTATGGCATCTGAGCGGTGTGAATGGCGGTGTCAGGCTCTACCAGATCTGTTGAACTCTGGAAGGCTGTTCTCTGCCAGTTAAACAGAGGTGTGAACATACCCTAATTTTGGTATCTCCATAATAATACTGACCCACAAAATGTTATGATCTAAAGGACATCTGTCAGCAGACTTGTACTTATGGACTGGCCCAGATGAAAGCATTTGTTCATATGTGCCTGCATTGCTGATAAAAATGTTTACTATGTACAAGTGAGCCTCCAGGAGCAATGAGCAATTGCCATTACACCTAGAGGCTCGGCTCTCTCTGCAACTGCTGCAGCCTCCCAATTTGACAGCGCCAGGCGTTAAGAAGTTTTCCGTGCCTGGTCCTGTCAAAAGCCTCATGCAGACGTCCGTGGAACACTGTGAGATACCGGCCTTGATTCCTGCTGAGTGCAGGAACGCACTGCGTCATTGGTTGCTGTGACACTGTTCACTTTGTGCTGCTGTACAGTAATACACCCGTATGTTCTATAAGAGTATACTACTGTACTGTGGCGGCACGAAGCGCATGGCGTCATAGGAACCAGAGACGCCATGTGCTCCTGCACTCAGCAGGAATCCAGGCCGGTATCTCACGGTCTGTGTTCCACGGCCTTCAGCTGCCCAGTGCCAGTGCCATAGGTACAAACCTGCTGACACACGCCCTTTAACATGCAATGAACACTGTAAAAACACCTAAAGCCAATGGTAGAATTGGATTCATTTTTTTTCACATTGTTGGTACATCTTGTCCTGCAGAAAACAAGCCCTATTTATAGTTGTCAATGGAAAAATAGATCAGTTAGAACCTTTTAAATGCAGAGATAGAAAAAAATATATAACTGTATCTCGCCCAACAGAGATCGCTGTTATTGCACTTCCCCAAATACCATTTATTAGCCCTCTATTATACTGTCTAAGCAGTTTGGTTTTTCAGTTGCTGTTAGGCCCTGTAGGACGCATATGAACAAAGCCTTGACCCTCTCCGTGTCGCCTATTCGTGGATAGTCAGATGATCATTAGCCCAAGTAGTCTGGTATAAATCCAGTTACACAGCATTTTGAATGTGGAGGCAGCAAATGAAATGGTTGGTGCCACATATCCTGAGGCATGATGGGACAGCAGTCACATGACTAACCAGGAAGCAGGGTTCAAGCATGGAGAAATGAGAGAGGGTAAATTGGAAGAAAAAAAAACAATCCATGGAGGAATGGGAGCTAGAGTGCTTGAAAATGAACTGTAGAGTGAAAAGTAGTTTATGGCACAGGCCTTTTAACCACCTCAGCTCCCCTAGCTTAAACCCCCTTAATGACCAGACCACTTTTTACAATTCTGCACTACACTACTTTCACCGTTTATTGCTCGGTCATGCAACTTGCCTCCCAAATGAATTTTACCTCCCTTTCTTCTCACTAAGGCCTCTTTCACACTTGCTTTGTCCGGATCCGCCGTGTACTCCACTTGCCGGAATTACACGCCGGATACGGAAAAACGCAAGTGTACTGAAGGCATTTGAAGACGGATCCGTCTTCAAAATGCTTTCAGTATTACTATGGCACCCAAAACGCTATTAAAGTCCTGGTTGCCATAGTAGGAGCGGGGGAGCGGTATACATACAGTCCGCGCGGCTCCCGGGCCGCTCCAGAATGACGTCATGCAATGCCATGCAATCACGTGATCCATGCGCTTGGGGCGCCCTGACGTCACTCTGGAGCGCCCCGGGAGCCGCACGGATGGTAAGTATGCTCCCCCCCCGCGCTCCCCACTATACACTTTACCATGGCTGCCAGGACTTTAGCGTCCCGGCAGCCATGGTAACCATTGAGAAAAAGCTAAACGTCGGATCCGGCAATGCGCCGAAACAACGTTTAGCTTAAGGCAGGATCCGGATCAATGCCTTTCAATGGGCGTTCATTCCGGATCCGGCCTTGCGGCAAGTCTTCAGGATTTTTGGCCAGAGCAAAAAGCGCAGCATGCTGCAGTATTTTCTCCGGCCGAAAAACGTTCTGTTCCGGAACTGAAGACATCCTGATGCATCCTGAACGGATTTCACTCCATTCAGAATGCATTAGGATAAAACTGATCAGGATTCTTCCGGCATAGAGCCCCGACGACGGAACTCTATGCAGGAAGAAAAGAACGCAAGTGTGAAAGAGCCCTAATAGAGCTTTTTTAATTTTGCTAAAAAAAGACTTCACTTTCAATTGTAATTTTTTTTTTTTAAATAAAACTACATTTCTATAAATTTTTATCTTAATTTATTCTACATGTCTTTGATTAAAAAAATTGCAATAAGTGTATATTTATTGGTTTGTGCAAAAGTTATAGCGTTTACAAACTATGGTACAAAAATGTGAATTTCCGCATTTTGAAGCAGCTCTGACTTTGTGAGCACCTGTCATGTTTCCTGAGGTTCTACAATGCCCAAACAGTAGGAACACCCCACAAATGACCCCATTTTGGAAAGTAGACACCCTAAGGTATTCACTGATGGGCATAGTGAGTTCATAGAAGTTTTTATTTTTTGTCACAAGTTAGCAGAAAATGTTTTTTTTTATTTTCCTTACAAAGTCTCATATTCCACTAACTTGTGACAAAAAATAAAAACTTCTTCTGAACTCACTATGCCCATCACGAAATACCTTGGGATGTCTTCTTTCCAAAATGGGGTCACTTGTGGGGTATTTATACTGCCTTGGCATTTTAGGGGCCCTAATGCGTGAGAAGTAGTTTGAAATCCAAATGTGTAAAAAATGCCCCATGAAATCCTAAAGGTGCTCTTTAGAATTTGCGCCCCTTTGCCCACCTAGGCTGCACACATGTGGTATCGCCGTACTCGGAAGCAAGTAGGGCTATGTGTTTTGGGGGTGTATTTTCACATATACCCATGCTGGGTGAGAGAAATATCTCTCTAAAAGACAACTTTCCCATATTATTATTATTATTAATAATAATAATAATAATAATAATAATAATAATATTATTATTTTTTTTAATACAAAGTTGTCATTTTAGAGAGATATTTCTCTCACCCAGCATGGGTATATGTAAAAAAAGACACCCCAAAACACATTGCCCAACTTCTCCTGAGTACGGCGATACCACATGTGTGACACTTTTTGGCAGCCTAGGTGCGCAAAGGGGCCCAAATTCATTTTAGGGCATTTTTAGACATTTGAATTCCAGACTTCTTCTCACGCTTTAGGGCCCCTAAAATGCCAGGGCAGTATAAATACCCCACATGTGACCCCATTTTGGAAAGAAGACACCCCACGGTATTCCATGAGGGGCATGGCGAGTTCATAGAAGAATTTTTTATTTTATTTATTTATTTTTTTGGCTTAAGTTGGCGGAAATATTTTTTTTAATTTTATTTATTTCCGCTTACTTGGGACAAAAATGTAAATCTTTCATGGGCTCAATATGCCCCTTAGCGAATACCTTGGGGTGTCTTCTTTCCAAAATAGGGTCATTTGTGGGGCGTTTGTACTACCCTGGTATTTGAGGGTCTCCGCAATCATTACATGTATGGCCAGCATTAGGAGTTTCTGCTATTCTTTTTATGTTGAGCATACGGGTAATGAGATTTTTATTTATTTTTTCCGTTCTGACTCTGGGCTGAAAGAAAAAATGAACGGCACAGATTTCTTCATTCGCATCGATCAATGGAGATGAAAAAATCTCTGCCAAAAAAACAAGAGGGGAAAGGCGTCTGCCAGGACATAGGAGCTTCGCCCAACATCCAAACCCACTCGGCTCGTATGCCCTGGCAAACCCGATTTCTCCATTCACATCAATCGATGTGGATGAATAAATCATTGCCGGGATTTTTTATTTTTCTATACACAAAGTGTTTGCCAAAGCATATGAACACCGCCCCTCAGCTCATAAGGCTCGGCAAACGTATTTTTTACTCGTCTTGCAGCGCCGCATACACCGACTTTTGTGTAATCTGACAGCAGCGCAATGCTTCTGTCAGAATGCACATCAGTGCTGCAGCTGGTTCATCGGTTGGTCCACCTAGAAGGTAAAAAAAAACAGGCCGCAACGCAATAAATTTATTAACATTAACTTTATAATAACATTTGAACAGAACATTAACTTTTATAAACTTTATTGAACTTTTTTTTTATAGGACAAACCTCTCCTTCCCCATGGGACAATGTGCAAAGCGCAAATCGCCCAGAGATGTGGCGAAGTACATTATGCACTTTTTCCCAGGTGAAAGGAGAGGTTTGCAGCAGCTCTGTGTGAAAGGGCCCTAAGAACCCTGTGTGCCAGTTCTGTGTGACGCAATCCCTATGCTAATAGTGTACCTGTGTGTGGTACTTCTGCAAACACTCCCCTAAGCATAGGGCAGGGTGGTCAGGACAGAAATAGCGGGTGTCACGCCTTATTCCACTCCTGCTACAGACACAGCAGGAGGTGGCGCTTGGGTTGAGGTACCAGCAACGACATTGGGGAAATGTCGCTCGTGTAGACGGCTCACTACACTGGTGGATGGGGCCACGGAACCTCCTGGATACGGGAGGTTCTCGATGATCTCTTCCTGAAATTTGATGAAGGATCCTGTTCTCCCAGCCTTACTGTAGAGAACAAAACTATTATATACAGCCAATTGAATCAAATATACAGACACCTTCTTATACCAGCGTCTGGTGTGGCGGGACGCTAAATAAGGAGCCAACATCTGGTCATTGGAGTCCACCCCTCCCATGAGCAAATTATAGTCGTGGACCGAGAGGGGCTTTTCAATGACACTGGTTGCTCGTTCAATTTGTATTGTCGTGTCTGTGTGAATGGAGGAGAGCATGTAAACGCCACACTTGTCTCTCCATTTCACCGCGAGCAGTTCTTAGTTACACAAAGCAGCCCTCTCCCCCCTGCAAGACGGGTGGTAACGAGCCGTTGAGGGAAGCCCCGGCGACTAGGTCGCGCGGTGCCACAGCAGCCAATCTGTTCTAGAAACAAATACCTGAAGAGGGGCACACACGTGTAGAAATTGTCCACATAAAGATGGTGTCACCCTTATTTGGCAAGGGGTACCAAGTCCCAGACCGTCTTCCCACTGCTCCCCAGGTAGTCAGGGCAACAGACTGGCTCCAGGGTCTGATCTTTACCCTCATAGACACGAAATTTGTGCGTATAGCCTGTGGCCCTTTGACAGAGCTTATACAATTTGACCCCATACCGGGCGCGCTTGCTTGGGATGTATTGGTTGAAGCCACGGCGCCCGGTAAAATTTATAAGGGACTCGTCTATGTAGATGTTTTGCTCAGGGGTATACAAATCTGCTAATTTGGTGTTACGGTGGTCTATAAGGGTCTGAATTTTGTGGAGCCGGTCAAAAGCTGGGTGGCCTCTGGGACTAGAGGTGCTGTTGTCACTAAAGTGCAGGAAACGCAGGATGGTCTCAAATCGTGTCCTGGACATAGCGGCGGAGAACATGGGCATGTGATGAATTGGGTTCGTGGACCAATATGACCGCAATTCACGCTTTTTTGTCAGGCCCATGTTGAGGAAGGCCCAGAAAAGTTTTAAATTTGGAAACTTGGACGGGTTTCCACCAGAAACACTGGACATAAAAGCTTCCCGGGTTGGCGGCTATAAATTGAGTGGCATACCGATTTGTTTCTGCCACGACTAAATCCAAGAGCTCCGCAGTGAAGAACAGCTCAAACCCCAGTGCCGATCCGATCTGTCTCAACCCGAACTCCAGACTGGGCGGTGAAAGGGGGAACTACTGGTGCGGCTGAAGTTGGGGGCTGCCAATCTGGGTTTGCCAGCACCTTAGGGGCTCTATGGGCCTGTCTGTGCGGTGGCTGCGACAGGGTAACTATTGCACGTGCCACCGTACCAGCTTCAACTGCCCTTCTGGTGCTCGCCACTTCACCATGTTCTACAGCAGTGCTGGTACTAGGTCCAGGATGGGCTGCGCTGCTGTTGTATGCCTCACCACGTAATCCGACAGCGCCAGCCCCACTCTGCTTCCCTTGAAGCGGATCCTGCGCAACCTGTGGTCTAGCAACACGGGGCCGGGTACGCCTAGTGGTATCAGTGACCTCAACCTCATCGTCCGAACTTTGGGTCAGACTGCCACTGCTTTCTACAGGTTCATATTCTGACCCGCTGGATTTGTCAGATGAGGGTTCCCATTTCTCGTGCTTTTTTCCATTGGGGGACACAGACCATGGGTATAGCTTAGAGGTATTAGTAGGAGGGACACTATGCAAATGAAAGAGCTCCTCCTCCTCGGGCTATACCCCCAGACTCCACCAGGAGGAACTCAGTCTTTGCTTAGTGTCTGGTGAAGGAGGTTGACACTCTCTGATTCTACTCCTTTTTGTTATTTTTATTCTAGATGGGGACACAGGTCGGCATGGCGCCTTCCTGGTCTCCCGTGGAGTGCCCGCCGCCGTCTTTGGGACGTTGCCTGGCTGCCTCCATTTCCCCCCAAGAAGATAAGTGGATCCGGGCTCGACCTGTTAGCTCCGGCATCCCACCAGCTGCTGGGACGCCTGCTGCCTACCCTCCTCCAGAGCACTGTTCTCCTGGATTGGAGTCAGAAGTCTGAAGAGGCGCATCCCTGCTGGTCTGGACATCGAGGGAGCATGCTGAGCAGATAAGTGTTGCCCAATCCCTCCCCCTCCCTCTGTGTCTATTTGTCTGTGGCTACCTGGGTGAACTTGAAGAAGGATCCTGATGGGGCACTTTCTTCATTTTGGCACTGGAGTACTGGCATCTCTTCCCCCTTAAACTGTGGGCTTCAGCGCTTCTCTCGTCGGGCCTTGGCTGCTGCGCTCCCTCAGCGCCCTCCGGCAGGCCGCTCCTCCACGTGGTGTTTGTTTAAATCACGCGCGCGCTTATTTCCGCGCGCGTGCGCTTATTTTCGCGCATATTTTCGCGCGTGCGCTTATTTTCGCGCATATTTTCGCGCGTGCGCTTATTTTCGCGCATATTTTCGCGCGCGCGCATATTTTCGCGCATTCGCGCGCGCGCTTATTTTTCGCGCGCTTTTTTCACGCCATAATGACGCTTTCGGGGAGGCGGAGCCTCGGCATGCCGCTCTGACTCTCCTTACACCGGAGACTCTGTTTGCTCATGGCCGTGCAGCTCCTCATCACTCTACTCCGTTTTGTGCCAGGCAAGCTGGTAGCTCAGTGGTACTGCTGCTGCTGCCCCATGTCCAGGCTTTCTGAGTTCAAAGCCCCTTTCAGCCTTCAAAAATTGTTTATATTATTCTAGATGGGGACACAGGTCGGCATGGCGCCTTCCTGGTCCCCCGTGGAATGCCCGCTGCCGTCCTTGGACGCTGCCTGGCTGCCTCCATTGCCCCCCAAAGAAGACAAGTGGATCCGGGCTCGACCTGCAGCTCCGGTATCCCACCAGCTACTGGGTCTCCTGCTGCCACCCTCCACCAGAACACTGCACTCCTGGACAAGGAGTCAGAAGCCTGATGAGGTGCATCCCTGCTGGTCCTGGAGTCGAGGGAGAAGTTCTGCAGGAGAAGTTCTGCAGGAGCAGATAAGTATTACCTGCATCCCTGCCTTACCCCCCTCCTCCACCCCTCCTCCACGTCCCTGGGGGCCTGCGGTCCCCGCTTGGGCATCTGCCATGTCCAGCGCGGCCGCTAAATTGGTCTTAGTCGCCAAGGCAACCATGTCCTTTAATCCTGTGGCGCTAACGACTCCATCTCTCTCAGTGGTCCCCACAGTGGGTGACTGACTACGAAGAGGCAGCGTGAGCGGCAGCATCCCACCTCGGATGTCTCCGTCTCTCCACCCCCCTCACCTCGCCGGTGGCGCTTGCGGACTGCTCTTCCCCCTCCCTAGGGAGAGTAATCCGAAGGAGAATTATCCGGCTCGGACGAGCCAGGTCCTTTTTGGACTATAGGGCATTTTCAAATCCTGTGACGCCAACCACCTCTCTAAGTGGTTTTCCACAGAAGACGCCCGACTACTAACAGGGAGCGTGAGCAGCAGCATCCCTCCTCGGATGGCTCTGGCTCTCCCCCCCCCCCCCCCCCCCCCTCGTCTAGAGGCGCGTTCGGGCGACTCTCCCCTCCCTTAGGGAGCGCAAGTCTGAAGGAGAATTTCCGGCTCTGATTAGGTCATGGAGCGGGACCCCTCGCCTAAGCTCTCCACCAGGGTGGCTGACTTAGTGGTGACTGTCCGAGACACCTTTATTCTCCAAGGGGATTCTCCTCCTTCCACTGGTCAGGAGTTCCCCCTTTTTCCGTCCAGGCAGTCGGAGACTACCATGTTCCCGGTCCATGAGGGATTTTTCCGCGGTCATGTCCAGGGCCTGGGGTGGTCTTAATAAGGTTCTCGACCACCCAGCGCATGAATATACTTTCCTTTCCCTGCTGACGGCGAGGAGAGGTGTCTCCTCCCCCTAAGGTGGATCCTCCGGTGACCGGATTAGCCAATTATGTGGCCCTTCCTGTCTTAGTCAGTTCCTCTTTCCAGGATGCTGTAGACAGACGCATAGACTCTCTTCCAGGTCCTTTTTTCGCTGGCAGCGCGTCCCTGTGACCTACCTTTCACTCAGCAGGGGTAGCCAGTGCTCTCTCGGTGTGGTTACAACACCACCACCAGGAACTGGCGGTACGAGATGCGGCTACTAACACACTGGAGTTGGTTCTCCAGATGTCTCAGGCTTCTAAGATTCTTTGCGAAGCTTCTAGGGACATTGTTTCCCTCTTTGCCCGCAGGTTGGCCATCTCTGTCACTCAGCGCGAAGAGATTTGATTGAAGGTGTGGGATGCTGACGCCTCCACCAAGCGTTCCCTTGCTAATCTCCCCTTTGGGGTTTCCAGACCTTATGGGGATCAGCTGGACGAGTTCATCTCTGCATGCCTTTTGCCGTTTCTCATCTGGTAGGCCGTCGCCTGCTTCCTCCGCCGGGGGTCTCAGGTCGCCCGCAAAGAGCCCTTCCTTTGCACCAGCCTTCCCGGCACTAGAGGGCCCAGTCAGCCCGCCCTGCTGCTCCTAGGCCTATCACATGTCCCGATTGCGGAATCCCACCATCGATTCCTGCGCTTCGCCATTATGGGTCGACACTGTCAGTTTGTCGCCCTTCCTTCGGGTTGGCGACCACCCCGCGGGTCCTTGCCACGGTCCTGGACCGCTCATGGCGCTTCTTCGTACCAGGGGCATTCCTTTGCTGCCCTATCGGGACGATATCCGGATAGAGGCCCCCCTCTCTACCGCAGACCACGGACAGCGTCCGGATCACTGTTCAGACCCTGGAACGGTTCGGCTGGCTGGTAACTTTCCCAAACTCCTGCCTCTTCCCGTCCCAGAGGCTCTCCTTCCGGAGGGTGATTTTGGACACCTCGGCTGCCTAAGTATTCTACCAGCCTTCAAGTCCTCCCAGGTCCAGGGGGCAGTGTCGCATCTGCTGCGCTCCCCGTGCCTCTCCATTCGGGAATACTTGCAGGTCCTGGGTCTTATGGTAGCCTCTTTCGAGGCCTTCCATATGCCCAGTTTCACACTCGCCTGGCGCAACAGGAGATCCTTTACCTTTCAGCGGGTTCGGGCAGCTCTCCCTTGGTGGCTGTTCCCAAAGAACCTGAGGTCGGGGAGTTCCTTTCTCGCATTCTCCTGGACGATCGCCGCCACCGATGCCAGCATCCTGGGTTGGGGGGGGCGTTTTCCAGTCTTGCACGGTTCAAGGAATTTGGTCGGCGGCAGAGTCTCGCCTTCCAATCAACTTTCTGGAACTGAGGGCGATTTTTTCCGCTCTCTCTCTCCTATTGGACCTCTCTCCTTGCGGGCCTCCCAGTGCGGGTTCAAACGGGCAATGCCGCGGCCGTGGCCTATATCGACCATCAGGGCGGGACCCGCAGCCGGATGGTGATGCAGGAGGTGAAGAGAATTCTGACGTGGGCGGAGACGCACGTTCCGGTGTTGTCAGCAGTTTGCATTCCAGGAGTGGACAACTGGACAGCGGACTTTCTAAGCCACAACACGGTGGATCCAAGCGGGTGGTCTCTGCATCCAGAAGGGTTCGAGGAAATCTGCCACAGATGGGACCGTCCGGATGTGGACTTAATGGCGTCCGGGTTCAACAACAAGATCCCAGTGGTCCTGGCTCGCGCCCGAGATCCGGAGGCGTACGGATGGATGCGCAGGTGTCTCCGTGGCAGGACTTCAGCCTCCTCTGTTTTCCTCTCCTACCAAAGGGTCTACGCCAGTTCGAGGCGGAAGGGACTCCGACCGTTCTCATCACCCCAGAGTGGCCTCGCCGCGCGTGGTTTTTTCGGACGTGGCTCGGTTGCTGGCGGACGCCCCATGGCCTCTTCCCGACGGACAGGACCTACTGTCTCAGGGCCCGTTCTGCCACCGGAATTTGCGGTCTCTTCGTTTACCGGCGTGACTGTTGAAACCGCCATCCTGATAAAGATGGGGTTCTCGGATTCAGTGGTTAGGACCATGATCAGTCCGGGGAAGTCTTCTTCCTCCCGGATTTACTATCGTACCTGGATGGCCTTCCTATCCTTTTTTGAGGGTTCGGGGTTCCCTCCCCTTCGGTTTTCCATCTTGATGGTACTGTCTTTTCTTCAGTCTGGGCTTGTGCAGGGACTGTCGCTTAGTTCCCTGTAAGGTCAGGTTTCGGCGCGGGCCGTCAGAGGTCCCTTGCTCTTAAGGGTCCGGTGGTGACCTTTCTTCGGGGGTGGCGCATTCGGTTCCCCGTATGTTCCCCCTTTGTCTCCTTGGGATCTCAATTTGGTTCTGCGCGCTCTGCAGTCGGCCCCCTTCGAGCCTTTGAGGAGGGTCTCTCTGACTGTTCTCATCTGGACTTCCTTGTGACCATAGCTTCTGATACAGCTACATAGCGTAGTGATTAAAGTTCTGGGCTATTATGCAGTGGCTGTGAGTTCACGTCCCATCACGAGCTTTTAAGTCAGACTGGTGTCGGAGCTGGCCGCTCTTTCCTGTCAGGAGACTTTCTGGTTTTCCACCAGGATTAAGTTGTGCTCCGTCCAGTCCCCTTCTTTTTGCCCAGGGTGGTCTCTCCCTTCCGCCTTGATGAGGATCTTGTCCTGCCTTCCTTTTGTCCTTCTCCGGCTAACCCCAAGGAATGCACTCTGCATTCCCTGGATGTTGTACGGGTCCTGGAGGTGTGTCTCGCGGCTACTGCTTCCGTCCGCCGTTCTTGGCGCTCTGGATCTGCTTGGCTATTTCCGCGGCTTGTCACGCTTGTGGTGGAGTTCCCCCGGCTAGAATTGCCGTTCTCTCCATTGGGGCGGAGGGGGCTTCCTGGGCAAGACGCAGTCGTGCCTCTGCGTCTCAGCTGTGTACGGCGGCCACCTGGTCGTCCTTGCATACCTTTGCAAATTTTTGTCAGTTGCATTCACTGGCTTCGGCTGATGCGGCTTTGGCCGCAGGGTTTTGCAGGCTGTGGTTCCTGTTTGACCGTTGGGGCGTTCCTCCTGGCGGTGCTGGTATTTTTTCCCACCCCATGGACTGCTTTTGGACGTCCCATGGTCTGTGTCCCCCAATGGAAAAAAGCACGAGAAAAGGAGATTTTTGTGAAACTCACCTGTAAAATCTTTTTCTCGTCTTTTCCATTGGGGGACACAGCTCCCACCCATTATTCCTGTTGCAGGAGGGGTCTTTAGTTCAGTTTTTCTGTTTCTGGTTGGACCTTATGGCTTGGTCCGATGGTTTCCATGATTTTTTCTTGCTCCTTCTACTGCTTGTGCAACGCCTGAGTTCCTCCTGGTGGAGTCTGGGGGTATAGCCCGAGGAGGAGGAGCTCTTTCATTTGCATAGTGTCCCTCCTACTAATACCTCTAAGCTATACCCATGGTCTGTGTCCCCCAATGGAAAAGACGAGAAAAAGATTTTACAGGTGAGTTTCACAAAAATCTCCTTTCCTCATCCGACTGGGTCAGAAGCCTGTAGGCCTCTTCAGAAGAATACCACTTACTTGCCATTTGGTCAACTAAATTTAGGGGGTATTCCCTGAGACTACCCAAGACAAAAAGCAAGCCTGTCTTACAAATGGGAGGCTAGCGAAGTACCAGAGGCCGCTGCGATTGATAAAATATATCAAAACTGATTTATTTTTATTTTTTTATCGCCGCAGTGATTAAAAAAAAAAAAAATGTCTCAATTGGGCGGCGGTGAACGCACGTGTGGGCGACTGATCAGGCCTGATCGGGCAACACTGCATTTTGGGTGGAGGACGAGCTAAGATGACACTAATACTATTATAGATCTGACTGTGATCAGTTCTGATCACTTACAGATACTATAAAAGTACCAATGCTGATTAGCGATACGCTAATCAGTGAATCAGTGACTGCGGTGGTCTGGGCGCTAACCGACGCTAACTAAGGGGCCTAAACTATCCTGAAACCTAACCGTCAATACTAGTGAAAAAAAAGTGAGTTTGCACTGATCACATTTTTTTTCACTAGTGATTGATGAGGGTGATCAAGGGGTTAATTAGGGGTGATGGGGGCTTCTGCTGCGACTTTTGCCGGCCCGCAATGCGCATGCGCGGGCTGGCTATGCGCGTCGTCTCGCGAAATGTAGCATGGATGCGTCTAGGAGGAATGAATCAACCGCCTCCGGACCGCAATCCTGCGTTAGGCAGTCCGGAGGCCGTTAAAGGGGTTGCCCCCTTAGCCTGTATTGATGACCTATCCTCAGGATAAGGCTTCAGTCACACATACATGGGTTTTCACGGAGCACAGTCAGTGAAAACCTGTCCTGCTGATTGCATGGCATCATTGGTTGCTATGACTCTGTGCGCTTCGTGCCACTGTACAGTAATACACTCGTATGATCTACGAGTGTCAGTGGTGTACAGATTCCTGACAGATTTTTACAGATTTCTGAACTTGGGATGCCTGCAACCATAATAGAAAATGCCTATTCTTGTCCGCAATCAAGAATAGGATATGTTCTATCTTTTCTGCGGAGCCGCGATATGGAATAATGGATGCGGACAGCACACGATGTGCTGTCCGCATCTTTTGAGGGCCCATAGAAATGAATGGATAGTAGAACGAGTGTGGATCCGTTCATGCGGTCGTGTGAATGAGCCTTTACACTGAATATTTTCCACACAACCATATATTATGCCCAGCTCCTCCTGCTCTGTAACATGCTGCTGGTTGCTTACATTGCGTTTTCATGGTGACAAGATCCCTTTAAGTGGATACATTGTTTCCCTAATTCAGCCTCTAGTCTGGCCACATATATAGTTTAGTAGCTATGTGACCACCTAATAACAGTTTAAGGGTGTATTCACACGACCGTATAAATGGATCCGCATCAGTTCCGCAAATTTGCAGAACTGGTGCGGACCCATTCATTTTAATGGGGCAGCAAAAGATGCAGACAGCACACAGTGTTGCTGTCCTCATCCGTTGTCCCGCAATAAAAGAGCATGTCCTATTCTTGTCCGCGACCGCCGACAAGCTTAGGCATTCTCTATATAGCGCTGGTCATGTGCGGACCGCAAAACACTTAAGGCCGTGTGAATGCACTCTAACAAGGACCTGTAACATCTCATGTCTGGTAACTGCTTGCATCCCCAATGTAGTAACAATTCTGCAAACTTGCAAGCAATTCTTTCATAACTTCTAGAAGGAATAATAAAGGAATAGTACAACATAGTCATAAGAATGCTTCAGAATGATTACATGGGAGTTCAAGTAGAAGAGCCTGCAGCGTTTTTTTTTTTTTTCCTACCCACCTTCCAAGACCCAACACTTCTGTATTTTTCTGTTCACACAACCATATGAGGGCTTATTTTTTGCAGTGAAGTTGTTTTTGTTAATGGCACCATTTAATTCACTATATCTTGTGTTGAAAAAATGATCAGGTGAAATAAAAAAAATACATTTCCCTTTTAGATTTTTAAGGTTTTATATTTGTGATCATGACATTAAGAGCTTTTTCTGTGGGTTGGTACAATTACAGCTATACCAAATTTATATAGTTACTACTAGTAAAATCTACCATATAGATTTTACTGCTTAAAAAAACTCTAAGAATAAAAATTTTCTTTGCATCGCCATATTTAATAACTTTCTTCCCTTTTTTTTTTTTTACCATCTTTAGTTTTTATTGGCACAATTTTGACGTGTGCATAAAAAGTTATGGTTGTTTTTATTGAATTATTTGGCAGGCTGTCATAGCAACGGATTGGAGCCCGGTGATTTTGTTGAGAAGGCTCCAATCAATGGGCAGCTCCTTACTGTGGTATTGGCATTATCGCCAATCCCGGTCATTGCAGCCGGGAGTCGCTGTTTGGCACAGCTGACGCCTGCCGTGTGTCCGACGGGCTCAGCTGACTCCATACGTCTCTGTCCCACTGATGTTACATCAATAACTGTCCCAGGAGACACAGCTCATGGGCCAGAGCGCTGTTCTGCACTAGCAGGCATCTCTGGATAGGGGCTTCATGATTATAATGGTGTGTAACTTTCTGGAAGCCAAGCTACTTCCCCACATATCATGAGGAGCTCCTCATACACATTAGTGTCGCCTGAACCCACTGTGATCCCCGTTTATCCCAGTCACATTCTACTATTTCCGATGTGAAATACAATAGTTTCTAATGTTACTTCCTTTTTTTCTTTAGTTTATACTACCCATGAGGACCTTACTTAAATGGGGTTATCTCATGATAAAGTAGAAATTATAAATCGGGCATATAGTACATGACCATCTCATTGTAACAAAGCTAGATTTGGCTCTGCACCTCACATGCATCCAGAACATTCCCCATTCATGACTCCAAGCTGGCAGCTCAGGGGACTTGTCCTTTTTCATGGAGTGTGTCCTGTCTGCTGCATGAATGCATTGCAAATGGCAGGCAGCATGTTGGAGCAGAATTAACTGAGCAGATTTCTATATAGTCTTGTGGGTAAAGATTCAGTATAACTTGTAATTTATACATTTAAACTTCTGCTTTTTCTGGCTTCAGTTGTATCAGTGGTTGATTGCATTCACTGTACACATAGCTGTCAGTCACTGATGGGGTGGTCTTGAGGTCAGAAAGAGCAGAGGTTTTACTGAATCTTTTTCTACAACTTTATATCAATCTGCTTGTCTTCTGCTCTGTAGCGTGCTATCTGCAGAGTGCACTGCATTTCAAGGTGACACGTTCTCCTTAAAAAGTTTATTCCCTATCTGCACGGTAAGGAATTGACTATCTTATTCCTTATGGGGTCTGACCTCTGGGAAACCCAGCAATCACAAGAAAGGAGGTCCCAAAGTACAGCAGTACTAAGCTTTCATGGGAATGGAAGGCTTTTGTGCATGTGACCGCTACTCCTTTACATCTATAGTACTTTGCTGAACTCTCACATGCATACCACCGTTCTATTCTAATGGGGCACTTTGGGACCTCCAGTCTCGCCACTGCTGTCTGTTCCAGTGGTCAGACTGGCCATTAGAGATATATTCTCTAGCCCGTGTATATGAGGTAAGCATTGCTTGTGGTAGAACTTATTTAATCTGCCCATACACATTGGATGAACATCAGCTGAACCCACAGATTTCGGCGATGCTAACAGTCTAATGCAGGAGTTCACAACCTTCTGGTACGAGAGCCATATTCACCAACTCCTTAGGGGTATTACTGACGCATGGCATATTAGGAATTCCATCTATCGGCATAATGGTGGGAGAAGTTGGCACTCTAGAGTGGAGGAGATTACATATAGTCACATGCAGACTGCTACCTTTCTAAACCATATATGCTTTTATTTAGAGTGCCAAAAAGGACTGCAGTGACTCCATTCTTAATTTTCAACTTTCCTAATCCCTTTGTTCTCACAGGAAATGGGCTGCCGCCAGAGGCATCAGTTGGTCCCGCTCTCCACAATGAGAGCACATGCGTTTTCAGCCATCGGGTCCTGCCACACAAACTGCAAGCATTTACTGCATCAACAAACGTCCATTCATAACAAAGTTATAGAACTTAGCCCTGGTGTTCTGTTTTTTTCCCCAGTGATTTTCATCCTGATCGGTCAGGTTCTGACAGCCAGGACCCCCCCCCCCCCCTCTGCCAATCAGCTCTTTGAGAAGGTAGTGCTGGTGAGCGCTGCTGCCTTTTGGCAGCTTTTCCTAAGCCAGTAACGATCCTTTCATGTGTCACGTGGCCTAGGAGCATCTGAGGATGATACAAAGCACAGCCCCTATACAATATTCGGCATTGTGCTTGGTGTGCCTCAAAGGCTGCGGCGCTCACAGGAGCGTCGGTGCCTATTCAGACAGCTGATCAGCAGGGGTGTCAGTCCCCCTCCGATCAGATACTGATGACCTATCCTGAGGATGGTTAAAATGTGTATGAAAGCATACTTAAGAAAGGCTATGTATTATTTGAAACGTTGCCTTATTTTGTACATTTTGTGGCTCTGATTAACTCCTTAGTGACCATCCATACGTGTTTTTAGGGCAGTCATTAAGGGGCCCTAGGCTTTTACGACGGCCCAGTCTAAGTGCTGCAGGGGTCGCCGGCTTTCACATGAGAGCCACAGCCCTCCTCTAAGGGCCTGAACCGGCAGGAGTACGGTTCTGGGCCGTTTAACAACGGACTCCCTCTGTCTCCCATCGGCTTCCTGCAAATGCACATCGGGGTGCCAATGTGTGTGAAGGCTGCCTGGGGTCTGATGTAGGTCCCAGACCAGCCTTCAGTAATTTCTAGCAGGCTGGTCAATGTTAGAATAGCATTGCCATTAAAATGCAATGCACTATGCATTTTAAAAGCAATAAAAAAAGCTGTCTGTCATAGTCCCCTTGTGGGACTATTAACCCCTTAAGGACTCAGCCCTATTTCACCTTAAGGACTTGGCCATTTTTTGCAAATCTGACCAGTGTCACTTTAAAGTGAACCTGTCACTGGGATTTGGGGTATAGAGCTGAGGACATGGGTTGCTAGATGGCCGCTAGCACATCTGCAATACCCAGTCCCCATAGCTCTGTGTGCTTTTATTGTGTAAAAAAAACAGATTTGATACATATGCAAATTAACCTGAGATGAGTCCTGTACGTGAGATGAGTCAGGGACAGGACTCATCTCAGGTTAATTTGCATATGTATCAAATTGTTTTTTTTTTACACAATAAAAGCACACAGAGCTATGGGGACTGGATATTGCAGATGTGCCGGTGGCAATCTAGCAACCCATGTCCTCAGCTCTATACCCAAAATCCCAGTGACAGGTTCCCTTTAAGTGCTCATAACTTTAAAACACTTTGACTTATCCAGGCCATTCTGAGATTGTTTTTTTTTTTTTTTTTTTTCGTCACATATTGTACTTCATGACACTGGTAAAATGAAGTCCCCCCAATTTTTATTTATTTTTTTGCATAAAAAAAACCCCTAAATTACAAAAAAATTGGAAAAATTAGCAAATTTCAAAGTTTCAGTTTCTCTACTTCTGTAATACATAGTAATACCCCCCAAAATTATGACTTTACATTTCCCATATGTCTACTTCATGTTTGAATTATTTTGGGAATGATATTTTTTGGGGGGGATGTTACAAGGCTTAGTAGTTTAGAAGCAATTCTTAAAATTTTTCTGAAATTTACAAAAACCCAATTTTTAGGCACCACTACAGGTCTGAAGTCACTTTGCGAGGCTTACATAATAGAAACCGCCCAAAAATGACCCCATTCTATAAACTACACCCCTCAAGGTATTCAAAACGGATTTTACAAACTCTGTTAACCCTTTAGGTGTTGCACAGGAGTTATTGGCAAATGGGGATGAAATTTGAGAATTTCATTTTTTTGCCTAATTTTCCATTTTAACCCATTTTTTTCCACTAACAAAGCAAGGGTTAACAGCCAAACAAGACTGTATCTTTATTGCCCTGACTCTGCTGTTTACAGAAACACCCTATATGTGGCCGTAAACTACTGTATGGGCACACAGTAGGGCGTAGAGGGAAAGGTGCGCCCTATGGTTTTTGGAAGCCAGATTTTGCTGGACTGGTTTTATGACACAATGTCCCATATGAAGCCCCCCTGATGCACCGCTAGAGCAGAAACTCCTAAAAGTGACCCCATTTAAGAAAGTACACCCCTCAAGGTATTCAAAACTGATTTTACAAACTTTAACCCTATTTAATGGAAAATAGATACAATTTCAAAATTTAACTCTTGGCAGATTTTCCATTTTAATTTTTTTTTCCCGTTACAAAGCAAGGGTTAACAGCCAAACAAAACTCATTATTTATGGCCCTGATTCTGTAGTTTACAGAAACACCCCATATGTGGTCGTAAACTGCTGTACGGGCACACGGCAGAGCACAGAAGGAAAGGAATGCCATACGGTTTTTGGAAGGCAGATTTTGCTGGTTTTTTTTGACACCATGTCCCATTTGAAGCCCCCCTGATGCACCCCTAGAGTAGAAACTCCCAAAAAGTGACCCCATTTTAGAAACTACGGGATAGGGTGGCAGTTTTGTTGGTACTAGTTTAGGGTACATATGATTTTTGGTTGCTCTATATTACACTTTTCGTGAGGCAAGGTAACAAGAAATAGTTTTTTTGGCACTTTTTTTATTTTTGTTATTTACAACATTCATCTGACAGGTTAGATAATGTGGTAATTTTATAGAGCAGGTTGTCACGGACGTGGTGATACCTAATATGTATAACATTTTTTTTATTTATGTAAGTTTTATACAATTACTTCATTTGTAAAAACACAAATGTTTTAGTGTCTCCATAGTCCAAGAGCCATAGTTTTTTATTTCAGTTTTTGGGCGATTATCTTTAGGGTCTCATTTTTTGCGGGATGAGATGACGGATTGATTGGCACTATTTTGGGGTGCATATGACTTTTTGATCGCTTGCTATTACACTTTTTGTGACTTGAGATGACAAAAAATTGCTTTTTTTTACACTGTTTTATATTTACAATTTTTTACGGTGGTCATCTGAGGGGTTAGGTCATGTGATATTTTTATAGAGCCGGCTGATACAGACGCGGCGATACGTAATATGTATACTTTATTTTTATTTATGTAAGTTTTACACAATGATTTCATTTTTGAAACATGCAACTTTATTTTGATCACTTTTATTACCTTTTTTGGGAAGTAAGGTGGGAAAAATTTCAATTTTCTCAGTTTTTATTTTTTTTATTTTATGGCGTTCACCGTGCGGGGAAAGTCACACGACAGTTTTATAGATCAGGTCGTTATGGACGCGGCGATGCCTAATATGTGTAGTGTATTTTATTCATTTTTATTCAGTGATTTTATTTTATTTTTTTGACCCAGACCAACTTGGTTCTTGAAGATCCAGTGGGTCTGATGTCTGTATAATACAGTACACTATATAGTGTACTGTATTTTACTTACACTTTGAAAAGATCTGTGCCTTTAGCACAGATCTGTTCAGCACCATGGACAGCAGGATGCCTGAGAAGTAGGGATCGACCGATATTGATTTTTTAGGGCCGATACCGATACCGATAATTTGTGAACTTTCAGGCCGATAGCCGATAATTTATACCGATATTCTGGGAATTTTCATTTTTGAAAAAAAAATTAAAATTCCCACAAATCTGCTGAAAATTAATGTTTATTGTTAATGTGTATTTTTATTTTTTTTGTAAATCTTTCTTTTTCATTTATATTTAATATTTTGGTGTTTTTATTTTTATTACTTTTTTTTTTAACTAACTTTTAGCCCCCTTAGGGACTAGAACCCTTGTCCTATTCACCCTGATAGAGCTCTATCAGGGTGAATAGGAGCTCACACTGTCCCTGCTGCTGTGTGCTTTGTGCACACAGCAGCATGGAGCTTACCATGACAGCCAGGGCTTCAATAGCGTCCTGGCTGCCATGGTAACCGATCGGAGCCCCAGCATTACACTGCTGGGGCTCCGATCGGAGGAGCAGGGGAGAGGGAATCCTGTGGGGGCGCACTGCGACTGGGGTGGGGGGGAGGGGGGGCGCACCACTGTTTAATACTGGGGGGGAGGGGGGGCGCACTGCGCCACCAATGCTTAATACTGGGGGGGCTTGGGGGGGAGGCGCACTGCGCCACCAATGCCTAATATTGGGGGGGGGGGGGGGGGGGGGGGGCGCACTGCGCCACCAATGTCTGATACTGGGGGGCTTGGGGGGGCGCACTGCGCCACCAATGAAGCTTAATCTCACATTTATTCATATACAGGAGGCGGGAGCTGGCTGCAGGATCACATAGCCGGCTCCCGACCTCTATGAGCTGTAGCTGCGATCCGCGGCACCTGAGGAGTTAACTACCGCAGATCGCAGCTACAGCTCATAGAGGCCGGGAGCTGGCTATGTGATCCTGCAGCTCCCGCCTCCTGTATATGAATTAATGTAAGATTAAGCTTCATTGGTGGCGCAGTGGCCATAGCTCCTCCCCTCCTCTTGTCCCCTGTCCTCCCATTGGCTGGAGCGGCAGCAGCAGCACAGGGGGAGGAGACACTGCTCCTTCTCCCCTGTGCTGCTGCTGAGGGAACACGGAGAGCGCTGTCAGCAGCGCGATCTGTGTTCCCAGGACGTTATCGGAATATCGGCAAAATAAATGCCGATACCGATAACGTTCAAAATCCTGAATATCGGCCGATAATATCGGTAAATCCGATAATCGGTCGATCCCTACTGAGAAGGCGTCCTGCTGTTCAGCACCATGGACAGCAGGATGCCTGAGAAGGCATCCTGCTGTTATGGGAACCTTCCCCGTCTGCCACAACTTCGCAGACGGGGCAGGGTAAGGACGGGGCTGTCTGGGGACTCTCTCCATCGGGGGGCTGCAAAGGTACAGCAGCCCCCCGATGGGAGAGGGAGGGTGCCCCCTCTTACTGTTAACCTTTTCCAGACCGCGGTATGGAAAGGGTTAAACGGCTGACTTTTTTTTTTTAAAGGTGTTTTATTGCACAAAAGTAGTAAAATGTAAAAAAAATTATAAAAAGTATTTGGTATTACTGTAATCGTACTGGACCAGAGAATAAAGATATTACGTTACTTATACCGAAAAATGAACGCCGTAAAATGTATAACCTAAAAATGCAGTGGCAGTATTGCTCGTTTTCTCATCTGCCTCCCAGAAAGAGTTAATAAAGGTTAATCAGAAAGTTATATGTACCCCAAAATGGTGTTATTAAAAACTACAACTTGTCCTGCAAAAAACAAGTCTGCATAAAGCTATATAAACAGAAAAATAAAAAAGTTATAGCTCTTGGAATGTAACTATGAAAAAAGGAAGAAAAACGCTTGGTCAGTAAGGGCCAAAACAGGCTGCTAACTAAGGGGTTAAAGAAACCATTGGAGGATATGCTGACTTCAAGCTTGTCCACTTTATGGGCCCCCTTTCTGGGTAAAGGGGGAACTGCTGATCCATTCAGTATTGTTGATCTTTTTGTTTTTACTTCTACCCCCACAGTTGTCTTTCAGAGGTGACTGAAACAAAAGATTGAGAGCTTACGCTTCTTTCACACCGGCGTTTTGGCTTTCCGGTTTTAAGATTCGTTTAGGGCTCTCAGCTGTCCAAAACGGATCAGTTTTGCCCTAATGCATTCTGAATGGAAAAGGATCCGCTCAGAATGCATCAGTTTGCCTCCGCTCAGTCTCCATTCCGCTTGCAGCGTTTGAGTGTCTGACAAAACGGATCCATTTTGACACACAATATAAGTGAATAGGGACGGATCTGTTTTCTATGACACAATCTGGCACAATAGAAAACGGATCCGTCCTCCATTGACTTTTCAATGGTGTTCTAGAGGGATCCATCTTGGCTATGTTAACGATAATACAAACGGATCTGAACGGATGCAGATGGTTGTATTATCTGAACGGATCAGTCTGCACCAAACGGAGTGTGAAACTAGCCTTAGTCCACTTCTCATTAATTTTCTGAAGTTCACACCTTTTTAGTGTATAAATGTAACATTGGAGTTGGAAAATTGCAGCAAACGCCAGGAATTTCCTCATTGGGTGACCTTTTCATATGTGTTTTGGTATTCTGCTTTTGAGGGGACAGTTTGTGACTCTGTAGTGGAGCTATGCTGTCAGAAGGTTTTACAGTAGTCTGGGCAAAGCAGTGAATGTGAACCTCTGCAACTGAAGTAAACGTCAGCATGCTGCTCTGTTCTCTCTCTGAAAAACATATTTTATATATGGATAACTTATGATTATTAGTAAAGTGAATTTAAACTTTTGATCCTAGACCATTTAATGTATTCATTTTATGTACTTTCCATCTTATTCAAGAGGTTCTCTAGGAATTAAGAAAAGAAAATGACTGAAAATACTTAAATATTTATTATAAATAGATTCCCAAATACCTTTAGTTATAATGGCTGTTTTGTCTGAGGGGCTATCATTAGGGGCAATATAATGGCCGTCGTCCTATTAGAACGCACAACCTGTCGCACAGCAGGACAAATTATTTCACAACACTGAGCTAAAGGGCTACCTAATCATCCTCTGTGCTTTTCAGGGATTGATTAGGGATGAGCGAATCGACTTCGGATGAAACATCCAAAGTAGATTCGTATAAATCTTAATTTCAATACTGTACGGAGTGAGTGCTCCGTACAATATTAAAATGTGTTGCCTCTGATGAGCCGGAGTTTTCTTCGAAGTGTCGCGAGACTTCGTGTAACTTCATAAATTAATTTCTACTGTAAATAAAACATTTCCCGAACTCGTGTTTGGTTCCAAGTGGTGCCTTGGAACATTCTAATACTGTATGGTATTGTACGATACTGTGCGCTTGCTCCATACAGTATTGAAACAAAGTTTTATACAAATCGACTTTGGATGTTTCATCCGGTCTATTTTCATCCCTAATTATGATCCTGAATACAGCTGATAAGATTTTCAGCTGAATCTCTGTAGGAATAGAGTTCATGAAGAGACATGAAGTATAGAGGGGAGTTGGGGATGTGGCTAATGAGCAGCAGCACTTGTATGAAGTCTCAATGACCACAGCCCCACATTACCACAGTCCATGCTCTCTGTACTTTATAAACTCTATTCCTACAAAGATTCTGCTGAAGATCTTATCAGCTGTATTCAGGATTATGAGGCAGCTGTTTACCTCAGTGTTGTGAACTAACCCGTCGTCCTATGCGATTAGGACAGATTTTGTGTCTGCTAATAGGATGGCGGCCAATTTATTTCTTGTTCCCTAGACAAAACAAACCATTATAACTGAAATAAATATATTTAGGAATATACTTATAATAAAGTAATATTTTAATATTCTAAATTTCGGAATACCCCCAGTACCTATACAACTTCAGTAGCTGTCGCCCAAATGCTTTACCATACATTCTCAGTTTGGCCAAGTGACAGTATGTGTTTTCAGTGGGGAGACAGAAGAAAGCTGCTGCAAGACACCCATGATGGCAGCTTCTCTCCGGAGAACAGAAGGAATGGGTGTAAGAATTCAAAGCACATGATCATTTTAGGAGCTCCACATGCACGGCTGGATGTATTTTGCAGTCCGCAAAAAAAAGGATCCGCGAAAAACACCGACGCCCGTGTGCATTCCCTATTTTGCAGAACAGCTGGCCCCAAACAGAACAGTACTATCCTTGTCTGTAATGCAACAATAATAGGGCATGTTCTATTTTTTCTTTTTGCAGAACGGACATGGAAACGGAATGCACACGGAGTAATTTAATATATATATTTTTTTTTTGCGAACCTGTTTGAAATGAATAGTTCCGCAAACAAAACTGAACCTACATGGAAAGAAAGTATGTTCGCGTGCTTGAGCCCTTAGACCGTTGGCAGGTTTGGGTGACAACAGTATAATGTGTATGGGTGTCTTAGATTTTTTTTTTTGGTATTGCCAACAGCTCTTTTATAGCATAAAATTCAATGCAGATGAGGCTTTTCAGAGCTGCATTCGATAATGGAATGAATCATATACTGGATATAAACAGATCTCAGTGCATTGTAAGAGCAACGAAAGGAACAATCGCCCTTACCGCTCTGAAATCCATGAAACTTAATAAAAAGTGGTGATTGCTCAACTGTATAAGGGATATTTGGTTGCTTGCCTTTGAAACCAATCCATGTAGACTATTTTATGTAACGTAGACAAGTTCTAAAAAACATATTTTGAGTTGGGTGACACATATATTACTGAACTTTACACTGTTTTAATGTAGTGATACACAAGCAAGAAATATATTTAAACGTCCAACAAATAATGCAGAAGAGATGAATTGAAACTGACCAGTAAAATGTAAGAGTTAATTGGCATGGTGTCAGAACCCCACCTTTTGAACCTTACGATAGTCTGTCAGTATCACAACCGTAGACTACCCTATTAACGCCAATTAATGATTTTACATTTTTTTTGAGGGCCATAACTATTTTTCCATTGACGCCGCTCCTGACATGCCTGTTTTTAATGGCTTCAAGCATTCCCCATGTAACAATTCTGGAGCATCTATTCTTATGGCTCTGTTGTCCTTTTCCTTTATTTCTACTGTAAGTTGTGAATGAATTGCCAGCAGTCTGCAGTAAGGCTACTTTCACACCTGCGTTCGGGGTTCCGCTTGTGAGTTCCGTTTGAAGGCTCTCACAAGCGGCCCCGAACGGATCCGTCCAGCCCCAATGCATTCTGAGTGGATGCGGATCCACTCAGAATGCATCAGTCTGGCAATGTTTGGCCTCCGTTCCACTCAGCAGGCGGACACCCGAACGCAGCTTGCAGCATTTGGGTGTTCGCCTGGCCGTGCGGAGCCAAACGGATCCATCCAGACTTACAATGTTGACACAACGGAAACCATCTTTGCATTATAGGAGCGGATCCGTCTGTGCAGAGACCAGAGGGGGGGGGGGGGTCCCCATTATATTGTGATCTGTATTGCTGTATAACAGTTCACTAATTTTGTGTAGTAATGGAAATATGCTATGGATGTTTCTTTTTAGATTTTGGGTCCTTATTTGACCTGGAGCAAGATCTGCCTGATGAGTTAATTAGTTCCAATGAATTTGGTGCAAGCAACGGTGGAGATATTGGTCAGCTGCACACCAGCATGGGCATGATACCTGATGCGGCTGCCAAACACAAGCAGCTTTCAGAACTTTTACGAGGTGGTAGTACAAACATGAGTATGGGCCTTGGTCAGCAAACACAAGCCAGCCCAGGTATTGGACTTCTAAACAACATGGTGAAAAGTTCAATGTCTCAAGCTGGATTGACGCCCTTAAGTTTGAGCATGGGAGGTAATGGAAGCAATCCAGGACAACCAACTCAAAGTCTAAACCCCTCCTCAGCAGCTGGAATGATGCCTGCTCTAAACAATCCAATGAACCAGCCTAGAATTGGTATGAATACTGGTATGATGCAAGCTGGAAATGGACAAAACATGATGCAGGGCCAAATGATGAACGGGTCACTTGGTACAGGAAGGGTTCGACCTGGGATGCCATACCCAAACCAAGGTATTGGCAGTTCCAGCAACCTTTTAGCAGAGACTCTTCAGCAAGGTGGGCCACCAATGGTAGGGCAGCCAGGAATGAGAAGCTCACAGCCAACCACTATGAACAAGGTAAGCTGTTTTACAATACGTAATGTAAGCATTAAAAGGGTTGGCCACCTTTTGGTTATTGTTGACCAATGTGTTGGTGAGATGATTATATGGCCTTTGTTGGAATTCTGCACCATTTTCTATATTTCGTTAGGTATTCCTCCTCCTTTGAAATACACTGCACCTGCCATCTGTACTTGTTCTGTTGGGACTTTAGTGCAGTGTGTTTGAATGGAGGAGGCATCACATGGAGGGGATTTGCCTCCATCGGCCATTTTATGGACAGGCACAAAAGACTTCAGGGGTCAGTTACCAACTCATATGCCAGTTCTCTGGCGTAAACCTTTGCACCACAATCTACCTCTTTGACCCGATCACGCCAGTTTTATAAAAGGGGGCGCGGCGTGGGCAGGTTAATATAAACAAGAGAACCATGCTTATTCCTGAACATCATTCGGTCTAGGTCGGGCTCTCCTCTCCCCCTGCCTGCTGCAGTGCTTGGCTTCAGCAGTGGACCCATCACCTCAGACCTCAGGCAACAAAGGCCAGCAGGGATGATGATGCAGCAGCCGTGGTGGGGGTTTGTGAAATACATAGAATTTTACAAATTTATTATTTTTTTTAAAATCTGATAGGTACACTGTCAGGATACTGGGAACCCCATTTCAAATGACCAGGCAGAATGAAAGTGTTAAAAAAATAAAATAAAAAATCCAGTGGATCCATTGCACTTCTCCTGTACACATGTCACCACTGACTGCAATTCGGTGGCCTCAGCAATTACATGCATCCCAACAGGTGATCGATGAGCCTCAGAGAGGAGCTCCGCTTTTTTTTTTTTTTACATTTTCACCCTGTCTGGCCATCTGAAACTGGGTTCCCAGCCGTGGAGACATTAAAATGGATGTCCACTTAAAAACACGCACAAAAGCCACCCACTAGTAAATTGGTTACAGCGAACCTGCAGGCAGCATGTTTTATAAAGGAGGAGCTTAGCAGATTGATATTTAGTTTTGTGGGAAAAGTTTCAGTAAAGCTTGAAATTTAAACCTATGTTTTTCTGAATATTTTCCTGCAAAACTATATATTAATCTGATCGTCTCCTGCTCTACAACATGCAGCCTCTAGAGTGCACTGCATTTTGTTGTGACAGGTTCTCTTTAGAGACCATATGTTACCATGATCAAACCTTTTAGGCCAGACATACTGCCTGGTAGAGTTGATCATTGTGACTAGAATGAGCCCTTTCTTTCAGCAGTCCCTGAAATCTTACCACAGTTTTATGGGTTATATGCAATAAAACTAACTGGCCCTGTCGGAGATTAATGCCTAACTGTCCCCTTTAAGTCAGCATGTAACTGTTGCTTTTTGCTTTCTAGCTTGGGATAATGAACAACCCTAACCCCTACGGGACATCATATGGTCAGAATACTGGTCCCCAGCTGGGAACTACAGCGCTTGGCTCCCAAATGCAGAACAAATCAGCTATTCAGAACAGTCTGACGCAATTTTCAATGGACAAAAAGTCTGGACCTGGCTTGCCAAATATGGTAACTATTTTTAAATATTTTGGGTCTCTCCCCCCACAATGCAACATGCTCTGGGTGCTATTTGTTAGCTTTTCCCCTTACCTTTTTAGTTCTTCCTTGGGCTTCTCTATAGGACTGGAAATACGCATAAAAAAAATTAGACTGTATATATTTTTTAACTGCCATCCAAAAAAGCATTACATTCATAATGTTATTTGCAATCCAGTGGAAAATACATATTGGAAAAATCTGGCATACATTTTACATAATCTGAGTCCGAAAACAAAGGTTGACATAAATGCATAAAAATAGCAAGAGAAGTTACCGCATCCACTTGGGTGAAACGGCAAATCTTTATTCTTTCAGGGTTACTAGGGTTGTTTCGATACCATAAAGTATTGCAATACTCAATGCCATTCAATACCACGAGGAAAAAAAAAAACAACTCAAAAAACCTTTTCATTATTTAAATGTAAAACCTTGTTTGAATTAAACAGAAAAACCTCGCTTAATATTAATGTGAGGCACATGGGGTCCAGTCCAAAGCCGTGTGCCTAGCCTGACATTAAAAATAAGTGACCCCCCCCCCCCCCATCATGTTTAAAACACAGTGGCAAGATTGGGGTTAATGAGTCACATTAACCCCAAATCTTGCTGGCTGCCTGATACGTGTTTTTTGCCTGCCTTTATTTTGAGGCAGGCTTAGGCTAGGGCTACACTGTGACTTACTGTAGCACGTCTGATTGTTTTTAACTATTGAATGACAGCAGCAATCCAAATGAATGCATTTAGTTGAATGCAATCTTAAAGGGATTCTGTCACCTCCCCTAAGGCAAAAAACGATTTAAAAGCAGCCATGCAGCACAGCTTACCTGGATTAGGCTGTGCTGTTCAATCTTGAAATCCGTCCAGCAGTTAGTTCAAAAAACGAGTTTGATCAATGAGGAAATGCGTCCTGAAGGTGCCCAGAGGGGCGTTTTTTTCTTCTGAGAGAGCCCAGTCCCGCCCCTTTTGATCCTCATTGATCAAACTCGTTTTTTGAACTAACTGCTGGACGGATTTCAAGATTGAACAGCACAGCCTAATCCAGGTAAGCTGTGCTGCATGGCTGCTTTTAAATCGTTTTTTGCCTTAGGGGAGGTGACAGAATCCCTTTAAGGACTGCAGCTGTCATTCAATAGTTAAAATCGGTCAGTCGCTCTACAAAGTCGCAGTGTAGCCCTAGCCTAATACTCTTGCACTGCTCTCATATACACACTATCGCATATAGGGGCTCACTGTCGCCCCCCCTAGACACTAGGGGCTCACTGTCGCCCCCCCTAGACACTAGGGGCTCACTGTTGCCCCCCCTAGACACTAGGGGCTCACTGTTGCCCCCCCTAGACACTAGGGGCTCACTGTTGCCCCCCCTAGACACTAGGGGCTCACTGTTGCCCCCCCTAGACACTAGGGGCTCACTGTTGCCCCCCCTAGACACTAGGGGCTCACTGTCGCCCCCCCCCTAGACACTAGGGGCTCACTGTCGCCCCCCCCCCTAGACACTAGGGGCTCACTGTCGCCCCCCCCCCTAGACACTAGGGGCTCACTGTCGCCCCCCCTAGACACTAGGGGCTCACTGTCGCCCCCCTAGACACTAGGGGCTCACTGTTGCCCCCCCCTAGACACTAGGGGCTCACTGTTGCCCCCCCCTAGACACTAGGGGCTCACTGTTGCCCCCCCTAGACACTAGGGGCTCACTGTTGCCCCCCCTAGACACTAGGGGCTCACTGTCCCGCCCCCACCCCTAGACCCTAGGGGCTCCCTGTCGCCCCCCCCCCTAGACACTAGGCTACTGTCGCCCCCCCGAACACTATGGCTCAACTGTCGCCCCCCCCCTAGACACTAGTGGATCACTGTCGCCCCCCCCCCCAGACACTAGGGCTCCTGTCGCCCCCCAAGCCCCCCCAGACACTGGTGCTCACTGTCGCCCCCCCCCCCCCCGACACTAGGGGCTCCGCGTCCCCCCCCCCTAGACACTAGGGTCTCACTGTCGACCCCACCCCCTAGACAACACTAGGCTCACTGTCGCCCCCTCCCCCCCCCCTAGACATAGGGGTCTCACTGTCGCCCCCTCCCCCCCGCCCCAGACACTAGGGGCTCACTGTCTCCCCCCCCCCCCCCAGACACTATGGGCTCCACTGTCGCCCCCCCCCCCCCCCCCCATACACTAGGTCTCACTGTCCCCCACTAGGGGCTCACTGTCGCCCCCCCCCCTAGACACTAGGGCTCACTGTCGCCCCCCCCCCCCCCTAGACACTAGGGGCTCACTGTCGCCCCCTCCCCCCCCCCCAGACACTAGGGCTCACTGTCGCCCCCCCCCCCCCTAGACACTAGGCGCTCACTGTCGCCCCCCCCCCCCCCCCCTAGACACTAGGGTCTTACTGTCGCCCCCCCCCCCCCCCTAGACACTAGGCGCTCACTGTCCGCCCCCCCCCCCCCCCCCTAGACACTAGGGGCTCACTGTCGCCCCCCCGCCCCCCCCTAGACACTAGGGGCTCACTGTTGCGCCCCCCCCGCCCCCCCTAGACACTAGGGCTCACTGTCGCCCCCCCCCCCCCCCCCCTAGACACTAGGGGCTCACTGTCGCCCCCTCCCCCCCCAGACACTAGGGGCTCACTGTCGCCCCCCCCCCCCCTAGACACTAGGCGCTCACTGTCGCGCCCCCCCCTAGACACTAGGGGCTCACTGTCGCTCCCCCCCCCCCCCCCCCCCCCCGACACTAGGCGCTCACTGTCGCGCCCCCCCCCCCCCCCCCCGACACTTGCCTTCTATTTTATTGTCTGAGCTGCTGGTCCTTCATTTCTGCTTCCCTGAATCACAGAAATACAGCGAGTGGCAGCGCCTGGGTAACCCTTTCCAGATCAGAGCTGTCCCTGTTAACTCTTTAAGTGCAACACCAGAAACTTCTAGTAACCTGTTTTGCATGGTAAAGCTACTAGAACTATCGGCCCTGCAGCATACATTTTTGCTCTGCTGTGGGTTTTAATTAAAGGGAGTCTGTCACTTCATTTTCTTGGCCATATTCGTTTTCTCGGCACTCCAGCACAGGACCTCTGGATTCCCAATCTGCCCTCCGAAGGCAGTTTGGTTAATTCTCCACCTGCACGATCCAATGGAGAACCTCTGAAAGTTCCCACTCCATCCTCCGGCGAGGAGAGAGAATGAATCAGTGAGTCGGGCTCTGACTCTAATCTGTTGCAATCTTCCAAGATTGCGCCCACAGTAGCCAGCAGTTCTTGACTTCTGCATTACCCCCTTCCTCAGGTGGAGTATTTGCACCACTGCTGCATACAATACCTTCTTTAGTTTACATAAGAAAGGAGGTAATGCCTAACTGCTAAAGCGCTGTTTTCAGTGACGCCGGTAGTCCCCCCCCCCCCCCCCCCCCCCCCCTTCCATAGGGGACGGAATTGCATTTCCACTGGGTACAGTATGTATTAGCCTCTTCCATATGTGGTGTTATGGCATTATCACCAGTTAGTGTTTACCATAGACGTTACCCCCTTCCTTAGGTGGAGTAATTGCACTCACAGGGTACTGGATTCGCCATGTGGATTACCCTTCAGTAAACAGCGTAATCTCTACCGTTGCATTCAGTTCCTGCTGTGACTACTTCTGCTGCAGTACTTTGTATGCATTACCCCTTCCATAGGTTTACAGTACTTGCCTTATGTATTGTCCACTGCCGTAGGTGGACTGAGTACAATTACATGCTTTTCAGTGCTGGACTTATTCATCCCCCTCGGTAGCAGGCGGCATTGCATCTCCACTGGGTTCTGTACCTGCCGTATGCATTAGTAGTCTCCCATCACTGTGCTTCCTAGGGTTGTTGCGGGTATCGAAATTTTGATACCCAATCGATACTTTTGTCCCGGTATCGATACGATACCGGGATTTCCGTTTTTTCGATACTGGGCTGCGCTTCTGCGCAGCCTAGTATCTCTGAACATGAGCGCGCTGCTATCGGCGCACTCATGTTCTCTCAGCAGCACGGGGAGAAGGAAGCTGTCCTCCCTCCCCCTGTGCTGCTGCCGCTGCCACCAATGAGAAGAGAGGGGGGGAGAAGGGGCGGACGCACTGCGCCACCAATGAGGATAGAGGGGCGGAGGAGGGGCGGGCGCTCTGCGCTACCAAATAGGACTATTCCCATTTTCCACAGAGCGGCACCCAGCGATGCCCCAGCACTCACCGTTAGTCCTGGGCGCCGCTCCGTTCGCCCGCAGTGCCCCATTACTGTCTCCTCTCCTGCTCCACATGCTGCTCATTACTATCGGAGCGATGGGAGGAGACATCAGCTTCACTAGTGGGCGTTCCTTCTCCCTGCGCTGCGATTGGACAGCGCTACAGCCAGGAAGAAGGAATGCCCACTAGTGAAGCTGATGTCTCCTCCCATCGCTCCGATAGTAATCAGCAGCATGTGGAGCAGGAGAGGAGACAGTAATGGGGCACTGTGGGCGAACGGAGCGGCGCCCAGGACTAATGGTGAGTGCTGGGACATTGCTGGGCGCCGCTCTGTATGGCCTGATAGTGAAAGTCAGTCTAACACAATACAGGAGGCGGGTGCCGGCAGCAGAATCGCATTGCCGGCACCCTGCCCCTGACAGGGAGCTGCGATCAGAGGCAGTTAACCCCTCAGGTGTGTCACCTAAGGGGTTAACCGCTGATCTGCCAGTACCCGCCTCCTGTATAAAGGGGTAATTTATCATTGGTGGTTGTGTGCCCCTCAACCCCCCCATCCCATTAAAATCATTGGTGGCACAGTGCGCCGGCCCCTCTCAACCCCCCAGTATTAAAATCATTGGTGGCAGTGGCCACAGGGACCTCTCCCCTCCCCCTCCCCCTCATTGGTGCAGTGGCAGCTTCTGATCGGAGCCCCAGCTGTGTAAGCCTGGGGCTCCGATCAGTTACCATGGCAGCCAGGACGCTACAGAAGCCCTGGTTGCCATGGTAACATCCCTGATGCTGTGTGCACAAGGCACAGAGCAGCAGGGACAGTGTGAAGTCCTATTCACCCTGATGGAGCTGAATAGGACAAGGGATGAAAGATCCCAGGTTCTAGCCCCTAAGGCTACTTTCACACTTGCGTTCAGAACGGATCCGTCTGAGACGGATCCGCTCATATAATGCAGACGGTGGATCCGTTCAGAACGGATCCGTCTGCATTATATTGTAAAAAAAATTCTAACTGTGAAAGTAGCCTGAACGGATCCGTCCAGACTTTTACATTGAAAGTCAATGGGGGACGGATCCGTTTGAGCCATATTGTGTCATCTTCAAACGGATCCGTCCCCATTGACTTCCATTGTAAACATTGTAAGTCTGGACGGATCCGCTTGCCTCCGCACGGCCAGGCGGACACCCGAACGCTGCAAGGAGCGTTTAGGTGTCCGCCTGCTGAGCGGAGCGGAGGCTGAACGCTGCCAGACTGATGCATTCTGAGCGGATCCGCATCCACTCAGAATGCATTAGGGCTGGACGGATGCGTTCGGGGCCGCTTGTGAGCCCCTTCAAACGGAGCTCACAAGCGGACACCCGAACGCTAGTGTGAAAGTAGCCTAAGGGGGGAAATGGTTATTAAATAAAGTGTAAAAAAAAAAGTAAAAAAAAACCCCACCAAAATATGAAGTATAAATGACCCCCTTTTCCCAATTTCACATATATAAAATATATAAATAATAAACATATTACATATCGCCACGTCAGAAAAGTCCAAACTAATAAAATATTTTAAAAAAATCTAGGTGGTGAACGCCGGAACAGAAAAAAATTAATAAAAACTGCGCGATTCGCCATTTTTAAACATGTGGAATGCACGTGGCTTTTTTTGGTTTATTTTCTTTCGCGAGGTATCGAATGGTATCGAGTATCTCAATACTTTTTCATGGTATCGAAACCGAATCAAAAATTTGGTATCGCAACAACTCTAGTGCTTCCTGTTGCATTTCCCCTTCTACAGGTGATCTGCTTACAGGGGAATACCTGAGCATCTTAGATTACTACAGTTCAACTATGACACTGCTCTAGATGCCTTAGGACATGCTCTTTCACAGGGGGCGTGGCAACAGTCGTTACCGCAGGTGCTGGTGCTCTGCACTCGTGGTGTATGGGTTCCGCCAGTGTATACGGTTGCCGTTTCCACAGGGGCTCCTTATCTTTCGGTTTTGGTTTGGAGCATGGTTGTGACATCCTCTGTCTTCTCAGAGGGGTTGCCTAGCAACACTGTCCTAGAGACAATCTCTATGGGCCTCCTCGGCTCCAGTCGGTCATGATATGGTCCTCATCAATACGTGGTGCATTCACCATTGCGAATAATATGGGGAGTATGTTCCAGTTTGTCGAGTGTTCACTGACTGTAGTTCACCTCAACTAGGGGTTCTGCCCTGACGCTAGCTTGCTGTGTCTCCTGTTCAGAGACCTTCAGGGAGCTTTAGCAGACTGTGGAGTTGTGGTACATTTGATCTACTGTTGAGCGACACCTGTACAGCTATTGCTTTCATGGAAGGCTTATCAGAAGAAAACCTCTCCTGTGTTTGCACCACAAAATTAATAATCGTAAGTTTTCAAAAGGCCGTCTAAACGAGCCTAATGCGTTTTGAAAAGAAGTCCAGTGGACCAGTGAGGTCAGAATAGAACTCTGGCCACAACGAGCAAACGTATGTTTGGACAAAAGACACAGAATTTCATGAGAAGAACACCTCTCCAACCATTAAGCATAGGTGTGGATCAATCATGCTTTGAGGTTGTGTTGCAGCCAATTGCATGGGGAACATTTTGTAGGTAGAGGGAAGAATGGATTCAATGAAATTCCAGCTAATTCTTGAAGCAAACCTAACACCAACTGTAAAATAAAAGCAGAAGTTGAGAAGGCTGGCTTCTACAAATGGATAGTGATCCTAAACACACCTAAAAAGGCACAAGCTGAAGGTTTTACCATGGCTCTCACAGTCCCCTGATCTGAAAATCGGTGGATAGGCCTCAAAAGAGCAGTGCATGGACGGTCTGAGAATCTCACAGAACTGGAAGGCTTTTGCATGGAACAATGGATGAAAATCCCTCAAACAAGAACTGAAAGTCTTTTGCTGGCTACAGTCTTGAGGATAGGTCATCAACCTATACTGTCTGCACAACCCTTTTAAAGGGATCCCCTACTTGCCAGCAGCCTGATCCACTAAGTTAAGGATTCAAACTTACCTGCTACCAGCTGCTGTGGTCCTCCATGCTGCTCCGATGTCTGTCTTCCACTCTTCTTCCAGCGCTGCATGGGCATGGTCACATACTGCTCTTCAGCAGTGACGTGCTGCATGTTGCCTTGTCACTGCTGAAGCCAGTTATTGGCAGCGGCAGACCATACCCTTGCTGCAGTGGAAGTAAACAGTGTGGGGACCAGAATATAGAGACACCTAGGGAAGCATGGAAGACTAGAGCAGTGGGCAGCAGATAAGTACACAGTCACATTATGTCTACTTCCTACTTTCCTTATTGGCAGTGTGGAGTTCATTAAAGAGGACCGTTCATCAGGCTAGCTCTAGTCTAATCCTATCTTAAAGGGTTGGGGCTACTTGTATTCTCGGTTATGCTAGGCGGCGACTTGTATTCTCGGTTATGCTAGGCGGCGACTTGTATTCTCGGTTATGCTAGGCGGCGACTTGTATTCTCGGTTATGCTAGGCGGCGACTTGTATTCTCGGTTATGCTAGGCGGCGACTTGTATTCTCGGTTATGCTAGGCGGCGACTTGTATTCTCGGTTATGCTAGGCGGCGACTTGTATTCTCGGTTATGCTAGGCGGCGACTTGTATTCTCGGTTATGCTAGGCGGCGACTTGTATTCTCGGTTATGCTAGGCGGCGACTTGTATTCTCGGTTATGCTAGGCGGCGACTTGTATTCTCCGTTATGCTAGGCGGCGACTTGTATTCTCGGTTATGCTAGGCGGCGAGACATGCTTTGTTCCCTTGATTAGCTGTATAAGGGCTTATAAAGTGGTGTTCCTGCTAATCAGGATCAGTGTAAACTGTCACTTTTTTCCACTGGTATTGACTGATAGGTTTTAGGATAGTTTAGGCCCCTTGGTTAGGTAGTTAGCGATCGTTTAGCGCCCAGCCCACCGCACCGCAGTCACTGATTCGCTGATTAGCGTATCGCTAATCGGCATTTGTACTCTTATAGTATCTGTAAGTGATCAAAACTGATCAGTCAGATCTATAATAGTATTAGTGTCACCTTAGTTCGCCCTCCACCCAAATCGCAGTGTTTGCCTGATCGGTCGCCCACACGTGCGTTCACCCACGCCCGCCCCGCCGCAGTGACAAATGTTTTTTTTTTTGGTTTTTATCACTGCACAATCACTTTACAAGCGCTGCGGCGATAAAAATCAGTTTTGATATTTTTTATCAATCGCAGCGGCCTCCGGTATTTCGCTAGCCTCCCATTTGTAAGACAGGCTTGCTTTTTTTTTTTTTTTTTTTTTTCTTGGGTAGTCTCAGGGAATACCCCCTAAATTTAGTAGTCCAAATGTCAAACAAGGGGTATTTTTCTAAAGAGGCTTACAGGCTTCTGACCCAGTCGGATGAGGAATGGGAACCCTCATCTGACAAAACTAGCGGGTCAGAATATGAACCTGTAGAAAGCAGTGGCAGTCTGACCCAAAGTTCGGACGAGGAGGTTGAGGTCCCTGATACCAACAAGCGTACCCGTCCCCGTGTTGCTACACCACAGGTTGCACAGGATCTGCTTCAAGGGCAGCAGAGTGGGGCTGGCGCTGTCGGATTACGTAGTGGGGCATACACCAGCAGCGCAGCCCACCCTGGACCTAGTACCAGCACTGCCGTAGAACATGGTGAAGTGGCGAGCACCAGAAGGGCAGTTGAAGCTGGTACTGTGGCACGTGCAATAGTTACCCCGTCGCAGCCACCGCACAGACAGGCCCATAGAGTCCCTGAGGTGCTGGCAAACCCTGATTGGCTGCCCCCAACTTCAGCCGCACCATTAGTTCCCCCTTTCACTGCCCAGTCTGGAGTTCGGGTTGAGACAGCTTAGATCGGTTCGGCACTGGGATTTTTTTTTAGCTGTTCTTGACTGCGGAGCTCTTGGAAATAGTGGTGGTAGAAACAAATCGGTATGCCACTCAATTTATAGCTGCCAACCTGGGAAGCTATTATGCCCAGCCTTTCCGGTGGAAACCCGTCCAAGTTTCCAAATTACATTTTTTTTTCTGGGCCTTCTCCTCAACATGGGTCTAACCAAAAAGCATGAATTGCGGTCATATTGGTCCACGAACCCAATTCATCACATGCCCATGTTCTCTGCTGCCATGTCCAGGGCACGATTTGAGGCCATCTTGCGTTACCTGCACTTTAGCGACAACACCACCTCCCGTCCCAGAGGCCACCCAGCTTTTGACCGGCTCCACAAAATTCTGCCCCTCATAGACCACTTCAACCAGAAATTTGCAGATTTGTATACCCCTGAGCAAAACATCTGCGTAGACGAGTCCCTTATATATTTTACCGGGCGCCTTGGCTTCAAACAATACATCCCAAGCAATAGTGCCCGGTATGGGGTCAAATTGTATAAGCTCTGTGAAAGGGCCGCAGGCTATACCCACAAATTTTGGATCTATGAGGGTAAAGATCAGACCCTGGAGCCGGTCGGTTGCCCTGACTACCTGGGGAGCAGTGGGAAGACAGTCTGGGACTTGGTGTCACTCTTATTTGGCAAGGGGTACCATCTTTATGTGGACAATTTCTACACAAGTGTGCCCCTCTTCAGGCATTTGTTCCTAGAACAGATTGGCTGCTGTGGCACCGCACGACCTAGTCACCGGGGCTTCCCCCAACGGCTCGTTACCACCCGTCTTGCAAGGGGGGAGAGGGCTGCCTTGTGTAACGAAGAACTGCTCGCGGTGAAATGGGGAGACAAGCGTGACGTTTACATGCTCTCCTCCATTCACGCAGACACGACAATACAAATTGAACGAGCAGCCAGTCGTTGAAAAGCCCCTCTGTGTCCATGACTATAATTTGCCCATGGGAGGGGTGGACTTCAATGACCAGATGTCCTGACTGCCCTGACCACCCTGCCCTATGCTTTGGGAAGTGTTTCCGAAAGTACCTCACACAGGTACACTTAGCATAGGGATTGCATCTCACAGGACAGGCACACAGGGCTGTTAGGGCCCATTCACACAGAGATGCTGCAAACCTCTCCTTTCACCGGGGACAAAGTGCATAATGTGCTTCGCCACATCTTTGGGCGATTTGAGCTTTGCACATTGTCCCATGGGGAAGGAGAGGTTTGTCCTATAAAGGTAAAATAAAAAAAAATTATATAAATCACCAGTAAGCAAAAAGTTAACGTTCAGTTCCAAAAGTTAAATAAAGTTTATATGTTTTGTTCAAAGGTTATTATAAAGTTAATAAAATGTATTGTGTTGCGGCCTGTTTTTTTTTTTTTTTTTTTTTACCTTCCAGGTGGACCAACCAATCGACTAGCTGCAGCACAGATGTGCATTCTGACAGAAGCATTGCGCTGCTGTCAGATTACACAAAAGTCGGTGTATGCGGCGCTGCAAGAAGAGATTTCTCCTCTGCAGTAAAAGATACGTTTGCCGAGGCATATGAGCTGAGGGGATGGCAGTGTTCATATGCTTTGGCAAACACTTTGAATAAATCATTGCCGGGATTTTTATTTACATTCACATCGATTGATGTGAATGGAGAAATCGGGTTTGCCAGGGCATACGAGCTAAGTGGGTATGGATGTTGGGCTGAGCTCCTATGTCCTGGTGTCCTGGCAGACGCCTTTCCCCTCCCTTTTTTTTTTTGGCAGAGATTTTTTTCATCCACATTGATGCGAATGAAGAAATCTGTGCCGTTTTTGTTCCATAGTTTGTAAACGCTATAACTTTTACCCAAACATTTTTTTATTTTTATCAAAGACATGTAGAATAATAAATGTAGAGAGAATTTTATATATAGATGTTTTTTTTTTTTTTAAATTTTACAACTGAAAGTGAAAAATTTCGTTAAATTTCGCTTAATAACAAAAAAAGTAAAAATGTCAGTAACAATGTAATACCACCAAATGAAAGCTCTATTAGTGAGAATAAAAGGAGGTAAAATTCATTTGGGTAGTAAGTTGTATGACCGAGCAATAAACCGTGAAAGTAGTGTAGTGCAGAAGTGTAAAAAGTGGTCTGGTCATTAAGGGGGTTTAAGCTAGGGGAGCTGAGGTGGTTAAAAGCATACGAGATACTCTCCTCCACCTATTACCCACCACCACCACCTCCTGCCTGTCTCAACTGTCTTAGGTGGATTACCACTTTCGCAAGATGTCGAAGACTGCAGGATTTTCTGCAAGTTTTTGAAGGAAACTGACAAATACCAGAGCCATATGTATCTCCAGTTTATATATATCATGTCCAGATTTAGTGCTGCTTTATTATGTTTATTGGATGCATTAAAGAATATCCATGTTAGCTGCTTTAAGCTGTACAATGTAGTGGATGAAATGGTAGAAAAATATTGTGGTATGAGAAAGCAAATGTGTACAATAAAAATTGATGAAAGATTTAATATCATGCCCTATCTTTCATTTTAGGGTCAACAGCAATCTGCTCAAGTACCACAAGCCAACCTTGTTCAAGCATCCCCTCAAGGTATGGGCACTGGTGCACCACAGGGTATTGGCTCAGGAGCCCCAACAGCGGATCCTGAGAAGCGAAAGCTGATACAGCAACAGCTGGTTCTTCTATTGCATGCCCACAAGTGCCAGAGAAGAGAACAAGCCAATGGTGAGGTGCGACAATGCAATTTGCCTCATTGCCGCACCATGAAGAATGTCCTGAATCACATGACCCATTGCCAGGCTGGAAAATCATGCCAAGGTGACTGATTATGTTTGGAACTATCTATAACCTATAGTGTGTAAGGATCAAAGCTTATTGGAAATGAAATAGTCTAATGTTTAATAAGAAAACCGTGAAGCAATTTTTATGATTGCATTTTACCCATTTGTGCTAAAAATTATATCAATTGGCCTTAACCACTTCACATCAATTCCGGTCCATTTCCTGACCAGGCCTGATTTAGCAAATTTGACATATCTCACGTTATAGCTTTGGAACGCTTTTACTTATCTAAGCCATTGAGATTGTTTTCTTGTGACACATTGTACTTCATTATAGTCATCAATTTGAATCAATATCAACTTTTTATTTATGGAAAAAATCCCAAATGTACCCAATTTTTTTTTTAATTCGCAATTTTCTAAATTTAAATTTCTCTGCTCTTAAAACAAAGTGATACCTCATAAGATTTTTATAACTTAACATTCCCCAGATTTATGTTGGCATTATTTAGGAAATGTTGTGTTTTTTTTTTTTTTTTTTAAAGGATGTTAGAAGGCTTAGAATTTTAAAAGCAATTACATTTTTAACCCCTTAGGGACACAGCCTTATTTCACCTTAAAGACCAGGCCATTTTTTTGCAAATCTGACCAGTGTCACTTTAAGTGCTGATAACTTTAAAACGCTTTGACTTATCCAGGCCATTCTGAGATTGTTCTTTCGTCACATATTGTACCTCATGACACTGGTAAAATTAAGTAAAAAAAAAATGTGCTGACTTTGTATTCCCCATATGTCAACTTCATGTTTGAATTTTTTTTGGGGATGTTACAAGGCTTAGAAGTTTAGAAGCAAATCTTGAAATTTTTCAGAAATTTACAAAAACTCAATTTTTAGGGACCAGTTCAGGTCTGAAGTCACTTTGCGAGGCTTACATAATAGAAACCACCCAAAAATGACCCCATCTAAGAAACTACACCCCTCAAGGTATTCAAAACTGATTTTACATACGTTGTTAACCCTTTAGGTGTTGCACAAGAGTTATTGGCAAATGGGGATGAAATTAGAAAATTTAATCACCATGATGGCCACAAGGGGATTGACCCATGACCTCTGTGGGGGCAGGAACAGAGAAGAGGTTAAATTGCCCCCTCCCACCACCACACCTCAGTGTTCCTGTCCCACTGTGGCCAGGGTCAGAAGAGTCTCCCTGCAGTCTTTTTTATTTTTTCCTTCTCCAGGAGGGTCCGAGGCCGGTCTCCTGGTTACCTGAAGCTCATCGGAGCTCCCCCAGTCCGCCGGCGGCCGTGTGCTTATGCTGGGCTGGGGTTTTTTGGGAGGACTCGCTCCGGCTGGTCTGGAGCCTGCTCCCGGGCCGCAATCTTCCTCCTCCTCCCCTGTGGGTCGGGCTGGTAGCGGCCGGCGTGTGCGCACGCCGACGTCTGTGACGTCACTTCCTGGTTCGGTCATGTGACGCAACCCGGAAGTAAAGCGCAGGAGGACAGAGCAGTTTGAATAAAAGGCGGTTCGGCTATGGAACGCTGATCTGAGGTCTCTGAGTACTGTGATTACCCTTCTACTTCAGAATATGTCAGGTCCTGAATTACAAACTGTTATGGAGCCTGATGCTCCCTCTCTGCCTCCTGTAAGTATCCCTCTGGGGGTCTGCTTTTTTATGGCACTGTATTTTCTGCTAGGCCTATTTCTGATGCCTCTATTCCATATTTTCAGGCTAAAGAGGCTCAAAAGTTAAACTTCCTCGCTGCATCTCTTGTGCTAAAAGACTGCCTGACGAATATGGGAAGAAGCTTTGTAAGGAGTGTATTTCTGATGTGATCCAGCAGGAACAATCGTCCCTTATGGAGAATATCAGATCTGTGGTTCAGGAAGAAATTAGGGCCGCTAGAGTTGCTCCGTCTGATTCCCAGGGCGAGCCCTCTCGCAAGCGTCTGCGTTCTAGGATCATTAGCTCTGGATCCGAGGATGCTGACGATAAAGCTTCAACTTCTGTGCAGTGGGAGGATTCTCTCTCTCCCCCTCTCCCTCTCCCCCTCTCCCCTCTCCCCCTCTCCCCTCTCCCCCTCTCCCCCTCTCCCTCTCCCCCTCTCCCTCTCCGAAAGTAATAGGAAATTTTATTTTTCCTCAGAAGAGATGGGCGACTTTCTAAAGGCAGTCAGCAACAATGGGGATTGAAGAAACCCCTAGGTCCTTATCCATTCAGGATAAAATGTTCGGGGCACTCGGGGTAAAAAAAATCCAAGGTCTTTCCCATAAATGAACATATTAGAGAAATGATTTTGGAGGAATGGTCGGAACCAGAAAAACGAATTTAAAACTAGACTATTCGACCCCTCTGTCTAATTGTTCAACGAGGCCCCTAAAATAGACGTACAAGTGGCGAAAGTTAACAAAAAACTGCCCTGCCGTTTGAGGATGCCGCTCAATTGAAAGAAGCTATGGAGTGGAAGGCAGACACCCTTTTAAGTAAATCTTGGGAGGCCTCCATGTTTAACATTAAGACCAACATCGCAGCAACGTCTGTTGCTATGTCTATGTACTTATGGTTAGGAGAGCTTGAGAACCACCTAAGCAGTAAGACCTCCAGGGAAGAAATCCTGCAGTCCATCCCGCTACTTAAATCGGCTATGGGATTCCTGGCAGATGCATCGGCTGAATCTATTAGATTCTGTGCTTAGGAGGCGGGGCTTTCCAATGCGGCTCGTCGGGCTTTATGGATGAAGTCTTGGTCGGGTGATAGAATTTCTAAACAAAAGTTAGTATCTTTCCGCTTTTCAGGAGAGTATGTATTCGGGCCGGTCCTAGACAAGATTCTCTTGAAAGCGGCCGACAAGAAAAAGGGATTCCCTGAGGAAAAGTCCTTTAGAAGGAACCAGTCCTTTCGGTCTTACGGTGGACAAAACAAGCCTGTTACAAGTCAGGCCGCTGGTCTTATCCCAAAGGGGGTAAAGGAAGAGGCTTCCTCCTTAAGCCCCAATCTAAATTCGAAGATAAACAGTGACGCCATTGTAGGGGGGAGACTGAAGGATTTCCTAGGTCCATGGGCACTAACATCAAAAAATCCTTGGGCCTTGGATATCATTCGGCAAGGTTACAGGATCGAGTTCACCTCTCTCCCCCCTCCAAGATTCGTCGTCACAAAGATGCCTGCCAGATCCTCCAACCTAAATATTTTCCAGGGAGTCCAGGACTTGGTGAAGAAGGGAGCAGTAATCCCAGTTCCTGCGTCTCAAAGAGGTCGAGGGTACTATTCAACCCTATTTTTAGTAAGAAAGAATGAAGGAGACTTCTGGACCATTATAAACTTGAAACAACTGAACAAGTTTATTCTTTACAGGAAGTTCAAGATGGAGTCTCTCAAATCCATAGTACCTCTGATAAAGCTAGGAGCATTTATGTGCTCGGTCGACCTGATAGACGCTTATCTGCATGTCCCCATTCACCCAGATCACCAGAGGTATCTAAGATTTGCGATCCTAGACCCTTCCAATCGGCTTCTTCATTTCCAATTCATAGCGCTACTCTTCGGGATTTCTGCCGCTCCAAGGCTTTTCACCAAATTGGTGATAGAAATGATAGCCCCACTCAGACAGGAAGGGTTAAATATAGTGCCGTATCTTGACGACTTTCTAATTATAGCAGACTCAAAAGAACTCCTGCTGTCGGACTTGGAAATATTTTTGTCCCGTCTGTCTCAGCTGGGGTGGATAGTGAACAAACCCAAGTCAATGTTAGTTCCATCCACGAAGGTGAGGTTCCTGGGAGTTGCACTAGACTCCGTAACTCAGTCAACCTTCCTACCACAGAGCAAGATCCAGTCCCTGGTAAACAAGGTGAGGCACTTCCAACGCCGGAAGAGATGCTCAGTGAGGGAAGCAATGAGCCTACTCGGCCTCCTAACCTCCTGTATACCTTCTGTCTAGTGGGCGCAGGCTCACTGTCAAGTAATACAGAACTGGCTATTGTCCCACTGGAGCAAGAAGATGGGTTCTCTGGACTTCAAGCTTCCAATCCCAGGATCAGTAAAGAGATCTCCCTCATGGTGGATGAAGGAGAAGAATCTTTCCCAGGGAGTTCCATGGATCAAATCGCCTTCAATTACGATCTTCGCGGATGCCAGCCAATCTGGTTGGGGAGCGGAAATCGACAGGGCTTATTTCCAGGGAACGTGGAAACATCTGATATCTGCCCAATCTTCAAATTTCAGGGAGCTGTATGCGGTAAGAGAAGCTCTACTTTCTGCCAGACAGCTGATAAGAGATCAGCACGTGAAAGTCCTATCGGACACCATGACCGTGGTCTCCTACTTGAAACATCAGGGAGGTACTCTATCAAGGAGACTCCAGAGTATCTCAGAGGAAATTTTCTCCTTTGCAGAGAAAGAACTAAAATCCATCTCTGCAATGCACCTGAAAGGATCCCAGAATCTAGAAGCTGACTTTTTGAGCAGACAAGTGGTAGATCATACAGAGTGGGCACTGAATCCAGAGGTCTTCAATATGCTAACCCAGAAATGGGGGCTTCCTACAATAGACCTGTTTGCATCAAGGAAAAATACGAAGGTACAAACATTCTGCTCCCTAAATGCTGGAGATCATCCCTGGAGAATAGATGCCTTCTCCCTAAAATGGTGCTGGGATCTAGGGTATGCATTCCCTCCATTGCCTCTCATCCCGAGGGTCATTCAGAAGATGCAGGAGGGAAGAACCACAGTAATATTGATCGCCCCGTTCTGGCCGAAGAGAAGTTGGTTCGCTCCTCTTTTGAAACTAGCAATAGACGAACCAGTGAGACTCCCACTCAGAGGGGACATCCTATACCAGGGTCCTTTGCTACATCCTCATCCGGAGTTCCTGAAACTCACGGCTTGGATCCTGAGGTCTCCCTCTTAAAGTCTCAGGGCCTGTCGGACAAGGTTATAGCTACCTTGAGATGTTCTAGAAAAAAAGTAACGTCTGCGATATACCTGAAGATCTGGAAAAGGTTCTGTTCATGGTCAGGTGAAAAGAATCCAAATCTTGAAGGGCCTAACATTCAGGAAATTCTGGAATTTCTACAAAAAGGTCTGGACATAAGCCTCTCTCCATCCACCTTAAAGGTTCAAATTTCGGCATTAAGCGCCTTCTTTGATGCCGACCTGGCAGACCATAGATGAGTCAAACGATTCATAAGAGCTGCTCATAGACTTAGACCCACGCTAAGATCCCGCACCCCAACCTGGGACTTAAATTTAGTACTCAACAACCTTATGTGTTCCCATTTGAGCCATTGGGGAGCTGTTCAATTAAATTGCTTTAATTCAAAACTGCTTTTCTTATAGCAATTACCTCTGCCAAGAGACTAGGAGAGATTCAAGCCCTCTCTATTGGGGAACCATACCTTACCATCACTGACTATACGATTGTGCTTAAATTCGACCCAGGTTTCCTGCCCAAGGTAGCCTCAGACCGCAACAGAGGCCAGGAGATCCTCCTTCCATCCTTTTTCAACAATCCCAAGGATCAGTAGGAAGAGAAATTTCATTCCCTTGATGTTAGGCGTACAGTCCTTAGATACTTAGAAGCCACTAGGGACTTCAGGAAGTCTGACAGCCTGCTTGTCCAATTTGCTGGAAAAAATAAGGGATCCAGGGTCTCATAATCATCCATTGCAAGATGGATTAAAGACACCATTACCCTATGCTATAAGAATCAAAATCTGGATCCTCCTTCCAATATTAGAGCACATTCTACCAGAGCTGTCTCCACTACTTTTGCTGAAAGAGCAGGGGCCTCCCTGGAGGATATATGCAGGGCCGCCTCCTGGTCTAATATTCACACGTTTTGTGAAACACTACCGCTTAGATTTATCTGGAACCTCTGGCCTCTCCTTTGGTCGGAAGGTTCTTCAGGCAGTTGCCCCCACCCATAAAAATTTTTTTTATAATTCTCCTTGTGGCCGTCATGGTGATGATATGGGAAAACCAGAATTAGACTTACCGGTAATTCAGTTTCCATGAAATCACCATGACGGCCCATATATTCCCTCCCCTTTTGTTGAAATTTTTTCACCGGTATTTTCTGGTATGATGTTAATACTGTGAAATACTAATACGCTTCTGGCACTTTGTCTTTGGAACACTGAGGTGTGGTGGTGGGAGGGGGAAATTTAACCTCTTCTCTGTTCCGGCCCCCACAGAGGTCATGGGTCAATCTCCTTGTGGCTGTCATGGTGATTTCATGGAAACTGAATTACCGGTAAGTCTAATTCCGTTTTGTGTTTTTTTTTTTTTTTTTTGCCTTATTTTCCATTTTAACACTTTTTTTTTTTTTTTTTCTTTTTATTTATTTTTTTCCACTAACAAAGCACGGGTTAACAGCCAAACAAGACTGTATCTTTAGTGCCCTGACTCTGCCGTCTACAGAAACACCCAATATGTGGCCGTACACTACTGTACGGCCACACAGCGGGGCGTAGAATGAAAGGTGCGCCATTTGGTTTTTGGAGGGCTGATTTTTATGCATTGGTTTATTTACAGTTTCCTGTTTCAGTTAAATTGATATCGTGGCTCACCCGTATCTATCAATATGGTAAAGGTGCACTGTCTTTAGGATGAATCACCTATTCATCAATAATAGAGCAGATAAAATATATAGTTTCCTGTTTCAACCCCCCTGATGCACCCCTGGAGTAGAAACTCCCTAAAAGTGACCCCATTTTGGAAACTACGGGATAAGGTGGCATTTTTTGGGGGGAGTATTTTTAGGGTAAATAAGATTTTTGGTTGCTCTATTACATTTTTGTGAGGCAAGGTTACCAAAAATAGAAATTCTGAAATTTCATCTCCATTTGCCATTAACTGTTGAACACCTAAAGGGTTAATAAAGTTTGTTTAATCAGTTTCTCATACCTTGAGGGGTGTAGTTTCTTAGAAGGGGTCACTTTTAGGAAGTTTTTGCTCTAGGGGGGCATCAGGGGGGACATGGTGTCAATAAAAAAGGCCATCAAAATCGGCCTTCCAGAAACAATGTCGGTCCTTTCCTTTTGCGGCCTCCCTTTTACTGATACAGCAGTTTACGACCACAAATGTGCAGTATCGGGGTAATAAATTTTAACTTTTGTTTGGTTGTTAACCCTTGTTTTTGTTACCGGAAAAAACGGATTGAAATGGAAAAGTGCCCAAAATAGCTGTTTTGGCACTTTTTTTTTTTTTTTTTTTTATTTTAACTGTTAATCTGGGGGGTTAGGTCATGGGATATTTTTATAGAGGAGATTCTTACGGATGCGGCGATACCTAATAAGTCAACTTTTTTCCTTTTTTTTTTTTTTTTTCTTGGACTATCCTTTTTGATACAAATTTTTTTGGTATCTCTAAAGTCTTTTTTTTTTTTTTATCCGATTATCTTATGTGGGGGCTTAATTTTTGCGGGATAAGACGATATTTTATTGGCACTATTTTGGATGCTATATGACTTCTTGATCGCTTGCTATTAAACTTTATTATGTAAGGTGACCAAAAAAAACTTTTTTTTTCTGGACAGTGTTAATCTGGGGGTTTAGGTCATGGGGTAGTTTTATAGAGGAGAGTATTACCGACACGGCGATACCTAATGTCTACTTTTAATAAAAAATTTTCGTTTTTTTTGGGTGTCTCAAGTCTGAGAACCAGTTTTATTTATCCGGTGTCAGTGCTAAATTGGGATATAAATTTAGTACTCCATGGAAGTGTGATACTCCCTGAAGCAACCGTCAATGCAGAGGCCCGGATGATCGGGGCACGTGTCGCACTGAGTAGTGGTGTCCTTCCGCATCCCCCTCCTGCGACACACTCTGCACTTTTTTTGGGTTCGTCCCTTCTTTCCAGTATGGGGGACCACACCTGGAAAGTGTTGGCCAGGGACAATCTGGGCGCCTACAGTTCCCGAGGTACTCTGGCCTGCTCTTTCAAGATCAGGGCCTTGAGGAATGCCTCATAGAACTGGAGGAATGTCCCTGTGCTGCCAGCTCTCTGGGACAGCACAAAAGAGTTGTACATGGCAACCTGTACCAAGTAGACCGCAACTTTTTTGTACCATGCCTGGGTTTTGCGCATGGCGTTATATGGCTTGAGGACTTGATCCGAGAGATCAACTCCTCCCATATACTGATTGTAGTCAACGATACAATTGGGCTTGAGGACCGTTGCTGCGGTACCTCACACAGGGACAGGGGTGATGCCGTTACCTTGAATTGTGGACAGCATAAGGACATCCCTCTTGTCCTTATACCTGACCAGCAACAGGTTTCCAGTGGTAAGGGCACGGGTCTCGCCCCTGGGGATAGGTACCTGGAGGGGGTGGGCAGGAAGGCCGCGTTGATTTTTCCGCACGGTCCCACAAGTGGATGTGGATCTGGCGGCAAGGGACTGGAACAAGGGGGGATACTGTTATAAAGGTTATCCACGTAAAGGTGGTAACACTTATCCAGCAGTGGGTACATAAGGTCCCACACAAGTTTCCCGGTAACACCCAGAGTGGGGGGACAATCGGAATAATGCTGACATTTCCGGATGGCCTCAAACCGGGAGCATGTCATGGCCGTACTGTAAAGTGGGGTCTGGTATAGGACGTCCCCACTCCAGTACAGCCTGACACTGGGTTTCTTGACCAGGCCCATATGCAGCATGAGGCCCCAAAATGTCCTCATTTCACCGGGTCTGGCCAAAAAGGAGCCCGGGTGTTGAGCAACGAACTGTTTTTGCGTACAGGTTTGTCTGCTCCACCATCAGATTTACCAGTGGGTCACTGAAAAAATGACAGTCATATTCAGTGTAGCCCACTGTGGAAATCTGAATTCCTGATCTGGCCTACAAAATCGGGAATCACCGGCTCGTATCGCTCTAGGCTACACCAGACAAGTTCTCCGGCAGGATGCGCCGGTGGATTTAACTGGTGGGTCGGGAAACCAGCACGAGCCCGAGAGCTGCTTGTACTAGTGTGGACCCTAACATGGCGGTCCCCTTGCTCCGCCTGGCGGCTCATCGCTAGATGATGAGGACGCAGATGACAACAGGAATGTGGGGTCATCCTCGTCCTCACTGGGACTGAGTCGGAGGCAAGCTGGGCGTATGCCTCCGCCGAGAACGTCCGGCTGGCCATAGGGGAGTGTGTGTCATGCGTGTGTGTGTGTGTGGGCGGGCACGGGTGTTCACAAACACACCCTAAAACGAACAGAAAAAATAAATAAAAATAACTGAAAAAAAAAAAAATGTGGGGAAAAAAAGGACCCCCCCCCCCCCCCCTCCCCGGCGCATTTGCCCCAAGTGCCTGCTCAATGATTTGAGCAGGCATGGGGTACTGATCGCCGCCCGCCTTAAGTACCAGGACTATGTCCTTAGGAGGTTAAGGGGTTAAAGTGTACCTAACTTTCAACCCTTTGCATTAATTAATAGTATATTGTATACACATGGGGACTAATACTTTCTATATGACTCTATTTGTCATTTTCTAGCAGTTTTCAACTGTGCATGCTGAATGTCTAGTTTACGGTTCTTCTAGATCTGGTGGGTGTAGCTCTCTTCCACTGCACACAAAGAAGTACTGACCTGTATGGTAGTGAATAAAGCACTTGAGATATAAACTTCCTCTTTAGTTTCAGCAGTCTTGTTGTCTCTCCTGGGGTCCTGGCTCACTCCTCATCCTCCCTATTCCATATACTTGTATCAACATATATCGAATCTAATCCTTCAGTGGAGCTCATCCATCTTGGACAGATTCTGAGCCGTAATCTGCGTGTTAGACCGCAAGCTAATGAACAATCAATAGATCCTGGCTGTGTTCATATTACAACATAGAAATGAATGTTTGTAATATACAAAAAATGCTCATCAGACGTGCACTCAAACTATGATCGTGTGCGTGAGGACTTGGTGAAGGAAGCTTAATGAGAGAAGGGAGCATCTTTCTCTATCATATAGTACAAATTGTCTTTTATTTTTTTGTACTTGTAATTTATTGAAGAAAAAAATGAAGCGGCAGTTACCCTTTTATATACTTGATTTTAAGCTTTTACTTTTTCCTCACTCGTTCTGTTTTCTGTTTTAGTTGCACATTGTGCCTCTTCACGACAGATAATTTCTCACTGGAAGAACTGTACGAGGCATGACTGCCCAGTTTGTCTGCCTCTGAAGAATGCAGGAGACAAACGCAACCAACAATGTGTGTACAATAAAATGTTAAGTCTTCTTCGGCGTATTCTTTCAGATCAGATTTAGTGAGCTATATATTTATATATTTTTTCTTCTCAGCTTTACTTGGTAGTCCGCCAGTGTCACTGGGCACTGCTGGCACAGTGGGAACAGCTGGTAATGTGGGCCAGCCTCCTTCCTCATCAATTAATTCTGCAAACCAAATTGATCCAAGCTCCATAGAGCGGGCATATGCAGCCCTGGGGTTACCATATCAAAGCAACCAACTGCAAACACCATCCCAGACGCAAGTAAAGACTCCGCAATCTGGACAGTCTCCTCAAGGAATTCGTTCTTTGAACCCAATGAGTAAGACTATTTATTTGTCTTAATTTTTTTTTGTATAATAACGTATTGTATACATGGGAGGCATTTATCATTTGGGTAATGTTGGAAGTCAGTTTTGCTGACTTGAGTCTGTGTTGGCATACTTTGCGCTAGATTTATCCAGCTTCACATGTCTGTTCAATTTGGCCCATCTTTTAAAGTGGTTATCCAGTAATAAATATTTATAACCTTCCTCCCACTCCAATTCTGCTGGACCTGCAAAAGGAAGATGATTTTACCAGCGCTGTCTCCCCTGTTCTCCTTAAGGAATGCGATGCTCTGCTGGGCTCCATCGATGTCAACATCGGGCTTGACATTGCTGCAGCCAATCACTGGACGTGACTGTGTCCGGATCCCCTTGCATCATGTGACCAGTTGTCGATGCAATGGGAGCAGGACACTGCTACGAGCCTAGTGGAGCATTGCAGGCCTGCTGGAGAAGGAGCGGAGGGTGCCGGGAAACGGGTATAGACTATAATTCGGCAAACTTTAGTTTAACCTTCGATACTTGAGTTTTTTTTTTCCCCCAGGCGCTTCCTCAATGGCACTTACAGGAAACGACGCAGGGGCACATGATTTAAAAGGCCTCCTTCCCTTACCTATTCAGTCTTGTTTCCTGTCCTTGGGATGCATAGGATCCTCTCCTGGAGTGCCAGCAATGTTTTTGTACCCAGCCTTGTTTCTTTCCCTACACATTGTGGGAAGGCTGGAGCAAGGAACGGGAACCCCGGGGACACACGGCATCCCTTACCCGTTCCTCAAAGTAAGCCCTGCGTGCAGGGTTTCCCGGGCCCGCGATATTCCCAGGTAAGGGGAAATCGTGTGGAATTTGTTACATGACATCACCAGGCGAGGTTCTCCTTGGGCAAGAGAATCTCGCGATAATGCGGTCAACTTCCGGGTGGCGAGGAAATTTTATTGGCGTGAAGAGTATGCAGTGCTGTGTATCACTCACTGCCTGGAGTCATGCTTGCCCCAGTAGATGCTGACGCTGCTCTCAGCCCGGTAAGCCTCCTCGCAATTGGGACTTATATTTCTATCTCTTCTGAAATCACTTAATGTGTCTCTTCCAGTCTGCACAACAGCTCCTTGTTTAACCCTTTATATGGTGGCAGTGTTTTTTTTTTTGTGTGTTTTTTTACCCTTGTGTAAGTGATGGTCTTAAACTTCCTGGCCCTGCAATCCAATTTATTTAATTCTCAGGACAGAGACCATGACACCTAAGCCAGCTGGGGGAGATTCGGGGCACAAAAAATGCTCCATCTGCAGGAAATCCTTTTCATCTAAATGAAAAAAATAAAAAAAAAAGTATGCCCAAAGTGCACTGAGGTGGTGGTTACAGAGGAGTCACCTTCCTTGATTCCATGAGAGCTATAATTAAGGAAGAAGTTTACGCGGCGGTGGACTGTAGAATTACACCACAATCCCCACGTCTCGTAGATCCCTTACCTCTGAATTGGCGTTTGATTTGGATGGAGAGCTAATATCTGAAGAAGACTCTGCTTCGTCGATGATGGTTTATGTAGACCATTGTTTCTCCCGGAGGAAACAAATGGTCTTCTAAAGACTATTAGAGCCACTATGGACATTGAAGAGGTCAAAGCAACTCACTCCATTCAATATCAAATGTTCCAGGGACTGGGAGAAAGAAGAGTCTTCCCCATCCATAACATAAAATCCCTGATATCCAAGGAGTGGAGGGATCCTGAAAGGAAGAGCGGCTGTGACATTCCTTTGAGAGGCAATATCCTTTTGAGGAGACTAAATCTAATCTGTGTGACAAAACGCCAACAATTGATGCCCCAGTTGCCCTCATCTCTAAAAGGACCACTCTCCTGTTTGTGGATATGGGTCTCCTGTGAGATCCTATGGACAAAAAAATCTGAAAGTTTTTATTAAAAAAGGCATGGGAGATGAATATGGCTATGGTGCGCCCTAGTATCGCTTTTACCTGCACAGCTGGTCAGCTGCATTATCTAATGCGACTTGTAGAGCAATCTGTCTTCGTTTGTAGTCAGGTGACGAAAGTTCTAAAAACCGCCTATGCTTGATCCCCTGTGAGCGCAGAGATTTTTTTGGCTCAGGATTAGATGATATTCTAGAGAAGGCATTGGATAAGAAGAGAGGATTTTTCCTTGAGTTATTTTTGTCAAAGACAATCCTTTAAGATCCAGAAAAAAACGAGGCTGGATCAGAAGAAGGAAGAAGGATCAAGAAAGTGGCAGCCTTCTAGGGGCAGCCTTCTAATCCTGAAAGCTCCTCCTGCTGCACACAGACTCCAGGGGCATGTGGGAGGCAGGTTAACACACTTCACCTCGGCCTGTGAGAAATAGGAGCCTCCCTGTGGGTGTTAACTACTCTGAAAGGGCTTAAAACTAGGATTTTTATCCCTTCCCCAGATCGATTTTATAATAAACAATAAGTTACCTCAAAAATAGACAGTCTTGTCTAGAATCAGAAATCTCTTCTCTGGTAGACAAAAAAGTACTCCATGCAGTCCCAGAAGAGCAATACGGCAAGGGTTTCTATTCTCCAATATTTCTGGTGGCAAGGGGTTCTATTCTCCAATATTTCTGGTACAAAAACCAAACTGATCCTTCCGTTTTGATAATACATTTTAAAATCCCTGAACAGATCCATCATCTACAAAAGATTCAAGATGGAAACTATAAAATCAACCATCAGTTTACTCCATTAGATGTTTCATGGTGACTATGGACCTCCAGGACGCTTACTATCATGTTCCGATGTCGGTCGTCATCCAGACTCTCCTCGGCCCGAAGAATATTTTCGCTGGGGGCAGTGTCTCTGGATATTTTCCTTTTATACAAAAAGGAATCTTATATCCTTAACTTCAGTCCATGTAAAGGAACAATTTGATCGCCGACTTCCTCAGCTGCAGAACTTTAAAGGAGGGAGAATGGTCCCTGAGATCTCAAATATTTCAGCAGATCTGCAAAAAATTGTGGAGCCTCGGATCTAGACCCATTTGCTCCAAGGGACAACAGCAAACCAATAGATTTTGCTCCCCCTCCCGTCAAGACCAGCCTTTATGGGTAGATGCTCTATACCAACCATGGCTGAAGACTCTACTTTATGCTTTTCCTCCCTTCAGTTTGGATCCAAGAGCTCCAATGAAGGTGGAGGAGGAAGGGGGCTCCTTGCTCCTTTTTGGCTGAGGAGGTCTTGGTTCCCCCTGTTGCTCAGGCTGTCTGCAGGAATAAAAACACAGAAATAAGATAATAATGCACTTATTAAAGCAGATGCAAGCACTATATATGGACTAAGTCCTCACTCTGATATGATAATGTCTGAGACACTTAGTCAATATATTTTGATCAAAACACATCTAAGCCCGCCTACCGAACGTCAAGGTGGTCTCAGGTCAGGCGGGTCCTACGCTAAACCTACCTAAGCCGTTGGGCTTCTATGTTCAGGAGCGCAGACGCCGCACATATGGTGTGCTGCTCCTAGTAACCTCCATGTGCATCAAGCAACCAATGGGAGGAGGAGCAAGCACAGCCATATGTACCACCTAATTAAGGCGCTCATTGGATAGGGGAGGGGGGCAAAAGTGCAGAGGAAAGCTACTCCCAAGATACTAGGTGCGCATTCACACTTGAAGGTGCCACTCCCTCAAGCAAACACTACATAAACAAAAAAAATCACTGAGAAAGCTAAGATAAAAACATCCTGCACGATATGATACAAATTTGCAGATGTCCCTGGCCATATTATTGAAGAAAACCACAGAAATAAGATAATAATGCACTTATTAAAGCAGATATATGGACTAAGTCCTCACTCTGATATGATAATGTCTGAGACACTTAGTCAATATATTTTGATCAAAACACATCTAAGCCCGCCTACCGAACGTCTGCAGGAATATTCTGGACCTTTCCATCAATCCCGGACCTTCTCCATCAGAGTCCGATATTCCATCCAAAGATAAACCAGCTCAACCTTACGGCCTAAAAGCTGAACGCCTCGCCTTGAAGGAAAAAGGACTGACTACTGTCATTTCTACAATGTTGTCGTAAGCCCAGAACATCCAGAATATATTTAAAGGGATCCTGTCACCTGGATTTTGCCTATAGAGCTGCGGACATGCGCTGCTAGATCGCCACTAGCACGTCCGCAATTTACATTCCCCATAGAAAAAAATACGATAGAGGATAGAGTGCAAGTAAGGCACCCCAAGGGGCTGTTACTAAGATTTCTGGTGCCCTGCCACTCCCACTGTGAAGGAGTCCAGCACTGCCCGCATCCTCTGAATCTCCTCCTTGCTCCCCCAAGTCACAAAGTTAGAGCGCCGTAATCTCGCAGCTATAGCATGCACAGTTCATACCCTGAGGCTGATGCCAGCACAGGGAAGGAACACTATATGCTGGCACTGACATGCGGAGTACTTGTGCATGTGCGAGATTACGGCGCTTTAACTTTGACATCTGAGAGCATGGAGGAGATTCAGAGTATGCGACCGGTGCTGGGCTCTTTCACAGTGGGCGTGAAAGGGCACCAGAAATGTTAGTAACATTTACAGTGCTGCCCATAATTATTCATACTCCAGGCAAATTTTGACTTGGGTACTTTTATTCAACCAGCAAGTAATTTTTTGACTGGAACTGACATTGGTGTCTTCCAAAAGATAAGACTATGTACAAGAGGCATTATTGTTGGGGGGGGGGGGGGGGGGGGTTGGTGGTGACATTTCTCAGCCTTTATTTACGTTTGAGCAAAAAATACAAGATGTTCTGCACTGTGGAAAATCTCAGAGGACGTGGTCAGAAGCCAAAAGTGACACCTGTGCTGGCCAGGAGGATAGTTAGAGAGGTGAAAAAGAATCCAAGGATCACCACCAAGGCCATTCTGGTGAATCTGGGCTCTGCTGGTGACAATGTCTCAAGGTAGACAATCCAACGGAAACTGCAAACTGCTGGGTTCCACTTCTCCAGATAAGGCTCACAAAAGCTTGCTTGGCCTTTGCAAAAGCTCATCTGGACAAAGAGGACGACTTCTGTGTTATGGTCAGATGAAACAAAAATGTAATTGTTTGGTCACAATGATGTTTCCTTCATTTGGTGTAAAAAAGGAGAAGCCTTCAACCCCAAGCACACCATCCCCACTGTCAAACATGGTGGTGGGATCCTAATGCTTTGGGGGGTGTTTTTCAGCCAATGGAGGAGGGAACCTAATCATAGTAAACGGCACCATGAAAAAAAAAAAGCAATACATGAGGATTCTCAATGACAACATCGGGCAGTCTACATAGAAACTTGGCCTTGGGCACCAGTGGATATTTTAGCATGACAATGACCCAAAACACACAGCAAAAGTGGTGAAGAAATGGTTAGCACACAACAAAGTTAACTTTTTTGGAGTGACCCAACCAGAGTCCAGACTTGAATCCACTTGAGAATCTGTGGATAGAGCTAAAGATGGGTGATGGCAAGAAGACCCTCCAACCTGAAATATTTGGAGCTCATTGCTGAAGATGAATGGGCAAAAGTACCTGTAAAGACGTGCAAAAAGCTGGTCTGCAGTTATAGGAAGCGTTTGATTGCTGTAATAGCCAATGAGGGCTTTTCTATTGATTATTGAGAAGGGTATGAATAATTTTGGAAATGTATACACGCGCGCACACACACGCACGCCTTATCTTTTGGGAGACCCCTACATCATTTCCCGAAAAAAAAATAAAAAATTACTTGCTGGTTGAAGTCAAAATTTGCCAGGGGTATGAAAATGTCTGCAGCCCTATAGGCAGAATCCCTTTTAAGAACCTGCAATGCTTTTCTGTCCTTTAAAAAAAAAAAAAAATTGCCTTTCTCCGGACATTCCTCAAATTCTTAGTTTCTTGCAGGCAGGTTTGGGTAAAGGTCTCCTGCCTGCAACTCTTAAAGTACAGATTTCAGCTTTGAGTGCTTTTTTAGATGAAAAACTGGCAGACCTCCCACTTATCAAGTGTGTGTGTGTGTGTGTGTGTGTGTGTGTGTGTGTTTTTTTTTTTTGTGTTTTTTAAGAGGGCTACGAGAAGTTTGTCTACCTTCTGTTCTGTCATCCCACCCTGGGACCTAAACTTGGTCCTCTCAGTCCTGATGGAACCTCTGTTTGAACCAGTTGATCGGATTTCTTTTAAAACTGCTCACCTACAAAACAGTTTTTCTTGTAGCAATAACAACTGCTAAAAGCATTGAAGAGATCAAGGCTTTATCCTACAAGCCTCCATATCTTACAGTCCTGGACGATTGCATAATCCTCAGAAACTCTCCTTCTCCAAGTTTCATTGTGATCAGGAGGTATTGTTGCCTCAATTCTGTCCGTCCCAAACTACAGAAAGAGATTAAAAGTTCCACAACCTGGACGTTAGGAGTGTGTCATCCTATCTGGACACCATAGGTAGCTTCAGATGGTCAGATCATCTCTTCCTCCAATATCTGGGTCCTAACAAGGGACAGGCGGCCAGCAAGTCATCCATGGCAAGATGGAGAGACATTATTGCTTCTGCTTATGTCCAGAAAGATCTTCATCCCCCTTCCGGAATAAGAGCTCACTCCTTGAGCTGTGTCCTCCTCCTGGGAGTCTGCTTTAGTTATAATTAGACCAGATCTGCAGGGCAGTCACGTGGGCAAGCCTTATTACTTTTTCTCGCCCAATTCCTTGGGGGACACAGGAAACCTTGGGTATAGCTCATCTCCATAGGAGGCGTGACACTAAGTAAGACTGTTAAGCCCCTCCTCCAGCAGCTATATCCTCAGCCTGGAGAGAGAGACTTCCAGTTTTTTGCTTAGTGTCAAGGAGGCAAGACACTCTCTGCACTGCAAAGCTGTCTTTGCAAAAGATTTTTATTTTTTATTTTTCCTTTTCATTTGTTTTTTCCACAGGGACAACAGAGTCGCAGTAGACCTCTGTTTTCCCGGGGTTGAGCTGCGCCAGTGCCGGTTATCCGCCCTGCTGCCTCCCCCACAGAAGAAAAGGAGGACCAGGGCAGCCCATGCTCCCCTGCATCCCGCCAGCACAGGGTCGCCCACCTGCAAGTCCCTCTCCAGCTACTGCCACTTCTGTGCCAGTGGCTGAAGGGGCGACCCAGCTGGATGGACAAGAGTGTGAAGACGTCGAATGGTGAGGTGGCTGTGCAGCCGTTCCGCTCCCCCCCCCTCCGCTCAGTTACCCGTCCCCGTTAGCTGGCTCCTACTGTTTCTGCTGGCCTCCGTTGCTCCGATTCAGGGGCGGGCCTATGGCCCTGTCGGCGCTCTGTGTGTGTGTGTGCTGAGCAGCGCTCAAGGGGGAGGGTTACTACAGGAGCGGCCGAATACATGCGACGCGGGACCTCTCCTTCGGCTCTTGTCCTGCATTCGCCCCCGCTTGCGGTGGAGAACAAGGGCAACGTGCGGGCATACTTCGGGTTCGGCTGTAGGCGACATTTGAATCGCGCGTGAAAAGTTTTCAGCGGGGGGCGGAGTTTCATGCAGCTTGCCTGTGCTTCTGGGATTCAGTTAAGGGGCGGACGTCCTTCTTCCCGCTCCTCACTAGCCCCGCCTCTTCTCGTGCCTGCTTGCTGCCGTGACCTGTCTCACTGCAGGACGGATCATTGTCTCAGGTTGCCGCTGCCGTTCTTCTGCTGTGCCGCTGTCTGCTCCCACTGTGACCTGGTAGGACTGTTGACCCTCTCTAACACTGCAGCCCTCTGGCCTGGATGCTATTTTTATATTGCTTCCAACCAACATGTCTGACCCCTTAGTGCCTGTGGGACCTTGGTATCATACCTGCACCGCGTGTAAGGCGCCCCTTCCTCAAGGGCAGTCTGACCCGCATTGCTCGGCTTGCAAAGACCCATTGCAGGGTCCGCCATCTGGTGTCACCCCCTGGCCTCTTGGATCCCCCTGACTGGGCTAGATCCCTTTCCCAGGCTGTGGTTAGTCTCACTAGCGTTGTGGGCCGACTTGCAGAGGCGTTGCCATTACCGCAGCCGGATGATTCCCCTGCTGGGCCCTCCGGGTCCGCTGTCTTAGCCGACCCGTCTGAGTCTCTCTCTGCAGGCGACACCTCCAGGGCCCGTCAACCCCAGAAGCGGCCGAGGGCGGATCACCTGTCATCCTCGGATGCTTCGGTATCCCCCCCAAGGGTGCGCTCTCAGTCGGGTCCTTCCTCATTACAGGATTTGCCCTCTGAAGGGGAGCTAGTCGATTCCGATTGGGATATGGGCTCGGCACTGCCTTCAAAGCTGGCTTCTGCCGTGGGCCATCTTATTAGCAATATCCGTGATACTTTTAAGATTCACGATGATCCCCCTGATCCTGAAAAAAACAGTGTTTCTTTTTTTTTGCCAAAAACAGGCGTCTGTGGTTTTTCCCCTCCATGCTGACTTTTCGTCAGTGGTTTCTAAGGTCTGGGCCCATCCTGATGCACGTTTTACCCCGCCAAAAAAGTTGGATGTCTGTTATCCATTCCCGGCGGATTGCATTACTAACTGGGCGTCACCTCCTAAGGTCGGCCCCCCCCTTCCTTACAATCCACTGAGGATCGCCGTATAGAGGCCCTTACAAAGGGTATCTTTGCGGCCTCCGGTTCCGGTCTTAGACCGGTCTTTGCCTCCGCTTGGGCTGGAAAAGCGGTTTCGGAGTGGGCGTCTCAGCTGGATCTGGAGCTTGAATCCGACGTCCCTATTCAAGACCTCCGTGCTCTAGCTCAACTTATCGTTCAGGCCGGCAAATTTGTCTGTGAAGCATCCCTGGATGCGGGGGCTCTCATTGCCCGTTCATCTGCCCTGGCCGTTTCGGCTAGGAGGGAGCTTTGGTTAAAGGTTTGGTCGGCGGACGCCGCGTCAAAGCGGTCTCTTACTGGCCTTCCCTTCACTGGTTCTCGATTGTTCGGGACCCGCTTGGATGAAATCTCCGAAGCCACGGGGGGGAAGAGTACACATCTTCCCCAATCCAGGACTCGGAGCGCCACTCGTGGTCGTCCCACCTTTTCCCGCTTCAGGTCCTCTCGTAGGGCTCCCGCACCTCGCACCACTTCAGGTCCACCCACTAACCCTGTCCAGGACAGGCGTAAAAAACCTTTTTTTCGGATCCAGCCCTCCTGGCGCAAGTCTCAACCTGCTCGCCCTCCTGCGACCAAGCAGACCCCCGCCTGAAGGTGCGCCCCCACCCGGGTGGGGGGACGTCTCCTCCTGTTCAGGGACTTCTGGTAGGCGCACGTCTCCGACGCCTGGGCCCTCGAGATTGTGTCTTCCGGGTACAAACTCGAGTTTGCGTCCCTCCCCCCAGTTCGGTTCTTTCGCTCCCGGGTTCCCCAGGATCCCCGAGGGGCAGCCGATTTCTTTACTGCCGTTCACACCCTTCTGGACAAAGGGGTCATCGCCCCGGTTCCTATGGGAGACAGATTCAAGGGGTTCTATTCGAACCTTTTTGTGGTCCCCAAAAAGGAAGGTTCGGTTCGTCCCATTCTGGATCTAAAACGGCTGAACCGTTTCCTTCGTCTTCAGCGATTCCGGATGGAGTCTCTCAGGTCGGTGGTGGCCTCTCTGGAAAAGGGGGAGTTCCTGGCCTCTATCGACATCCAGGACGCCTACCTTCATATTCCAATCGCGCGGTGTCATCAGTGCTTTCTGCGCTTTGCAGTAGGGTCCGACCACTACCAGTTCGTTGCCCTCCCCCTCGGGCTGGCGACGGCCCCTCGTGTTTTCACGAAGGTCCTTGCCCCTGTCCTCGCCTTACTTCGTTCTATGGGAGTTTTTCTACTTCCATATCTGGACGATCTCCTAATCAAGGCGCCTTCTCTGTCACTGACTTCCACCAGTGTGGATCTCTCGCTACAAACCTTACGCCGGTTCGGTTGGATTATCAACCTCCCCAAATCCTCTCTTGTTCCGTCCAGGCAATTGGTCTTTCTGGGGATGCTGCTGGATACAGATGCAGTGGAGGTTTGGCTTCCGTCGGCGAAGCGCCAGCTCCTTCATCGGTCGGTTCGGAGCCTTCTGACTCACCGCCATCCTTCCTTCCGGTTCAGCATGCGGGTCTTGGGACAGATGGTGTCCTGCTTCGAAGCGATTCCTTACGCGCAGTACCACTCCCGCACCTTTCAGACGGCCATTCTGTCCGCCTGGGACGAGTCCCAGGAGAGTCTGGATCGGCATTTTCCCCTTTCCCCCCAGGTTTGCTCCCCTCTCCTCTGGTGGCTGCGAACCCCTCTCCAGGGGAAGTCCTTCCTGCCGATAACTTGGTTGGTGATTACCACCGATGCCAGTCTGCGGGGTTGGGGGGGGGGTGTTTCCTCCTCGGTACGTCCAAGGCACTTGGTCTCCATCGGAGTCCAAACTGCCGATCAACGTTCTGGAGCTGAGGGCCATCCTCCTCTCGCTCCGGCATTGGACTTCGCTGCTTCGGGGCCGCCCAGTTCGGGTCCAATCGGACAATGCCACGGCTGTGGCGTACATAAATCATCAGGGGGGCACTCGCAGCGCGGCGGCGATGAGGGAGGTGTCTCTGATCCTTCGCTGGGCGGAAGTTCATGTTCCTGCCCTTTCGGCCATTTACATCCCGGGGGTGGACAATTGGGCGGCGGATTTCCTCAGCCGGACGACGATCGACCCGGGAGAGTGGTCTCTGCACCCCGACGTCTTCGAGTCTCTTTGTCTCCGTTGGGGTCGTCCGGACGTGGATCTCATGGCCTCCAGATTCAACCACAAACTTCCCACCTACATGGCCAGGGCCAAGGATCCGGACGCTTACGGCGCGGACGCGCTCGTCCTCCCCTGGACGGAGTTTTCGCTCCTCTACGTGTTTCCACCCCTGCCTCTTCTTCCATGGGTCCTTCGGAAGATCGTGGCGGAGGGCACGCCAGCAATCCTGATAGCCCCGGACTGGCCTCGTCGTCCTTGGTACGCCGACCTTATGTTGCTCCTGGCAGATGCTCCCTTGCCTCTGCCTCTCAGAGAAGACCTCCTCTCTCAGGGGCCGATCTTCCACCAGCATTTAGGGTCGCTACGTTTAGCGGCGTGGCTATTGAAACCGCGGTCCTGACGTGGCGGGGGTTTTCTGCTGACGTGGTCCGTACCACGATTCGTGCGCGTAAACCGGCATCGTCCAGGATTTATTACCGGACCTGGCGGGCCTATTTAGCTTTCTGCGAGACCTTGGGGATTCCTCCTTCGTTTTTCTCTTCCCACGATTTTATCCTTTTTGCAGTCTGGTCTGGATCTGGGCTTGGGTCTCAGTCCCCTGAAGGGTCAGATCTCGGCACTTTCGGTCCTTTTTCAGCGCCCTCTGGCTCCGCTCCGTCCAGTTAAGACCTTTCTTCAGGGGGTTGCTCACTGTGCTCCCCCGTATCGCCCTTCCGTTCCTTCTTGGGATCTTAACGTTGTACTGACAGCTCTCCAACCTTCCCCTTTCGAGCCTCTGCGCAAGGTTTCACCTCGTTTGTTGTCTTGCAAAGTTTTCTTCCTCGTCGCCATCACGTCTCTTCGGCGTGTGTCTGAGTTGGCGGCACTTTCTTGCGTGGAGCCCTTCTTGGTTTTTCACCAGGACAAGGTGGTTCTCCGCCCGGTTCCAGATTTTCTTCCAAAGGTGGTGTCCGCCTTTCACCTGAATGAAGATATTGTCCTTCCTTCTCTGTGCCCGTCCCCGTCTCACCCTCGGGAACGGGATCTTCACCGTCTGGATGTTGTTCGGGCTCTGAGGATCTACCTGGATGTGACCAGACCCTTTCGACGCTCGGATTCTCTGTTTGTGGTTCCGGAGGGTCCGCGCAGGGGGCTGGCGGCATCTAAGGTGGTTGTTGCCCGCTTCATCAAGATGGCTATCATTGAGGCTTACCGTGCTAGGGGCAGGGAACCGCCCTTTGGTGTTACCGCTCATTCTACCAGAGCGGTCGGGGCTTCCTGGGCTCAGCGTAATCGTGCTTCGGCTGAACAGTTGTGCAAAGCGGCCACCTGGTCTTCTTTGCACACGTTCACCAAGTTCTACAGGGTGAACACTTATGCATCGGCGGATGCTGCTTTGGGCCGACTGGTCTTGCAGGCGTCGGTGCCTTGATGCCTATGGTGCTTTTATTCGCCTTGGATTGTGGTCCCTCCCTATTTGTGGACTGCTTTTGAACGTCCCAAGGTTTCCTGTGTCCCCCAAGGAATTGGGCGAGAAAACGAGATTTTTGTATAACTTACCAGTAAAATCTCTTTCTCGCTCTTCCTTGGGGGACACAGCACCCACCCATTGTTTTGGTTGCCCCGACGGGTGTTTGACTTGTTGGTGTTACTTTGGTTACTCCTTGCCTTTGTCTTTCACTACTTGGGCACATAACTGGAAGTCTCTCTCTCTCTCCAGGCTGAGGGTATAGCTGCTGGAGGAGGGGCTTAACAGTCTTTTACTTAGTGTCACGCCTCCTATGGAGATGAGCTATACCCAAGGTTTCCTGTGTCCCCCCAAGGAAGAGCGAGAAAGAGATTTTACTGGTAAGTTATACAAAAATCTCGTTTTTCAGTCATTATAGGCTGGCTATTCTCAAGAACCAAGAGTTCTGAAGAATCCTTTCTGCTGTAGTCCCTTCCTAGAGCTGATTGCTCCTGTTAATCCTCCTGTAAGTGCCGTTGTGGTGGCGCCGAGGAAAGGGGGTTAATAACGCTTACCGGTAATTGGTTTGTCCAATAGCCTCCACAATGGCACTGGATTTTCCCTCCCTTTTTTTCTTTTCTTTCTTTTGATGTAATTTGATGTTTAATAAAAAAAAAAATTTGTTCTTGCATCACTTCCGTTTCCTCTTATTGACTGAATAGGTAAGGGGAGGAGGCCTTTTAAATCATGTGCTCCGGCTTTGTTTCCTGTCCTTGGAGCGGGGACACCCTTCTGTAAGTGCCATTGTAGAGGCTGTTGGAAAAACCAATTACCGGTAAGAGTAGTTAACACTTTCATTTTTTTTCCCTGTCTTCCTTACGTCATAACTTTTTTTTTTTTTTTTTTTCTTTTTCCGGTTCACCTATCTATATGAGGGCTTATTTTTTGCGGGACTAGTTGTACTTTAAAATGCCACCATTTATTATGGCATACAATATAGTGGGAAGTGGGAAAATTCCAAATGGGGGTGTTATTGAAAACGAAATTCCACTATTTTATGGGTTTTGTCCCTACGACGTTCCCAGCAGAACTGACCTGTGCCCTTCATTCTCTGGGTCCGTACAATTACGATACCGCATATGAACAGATTATTTTTTATACATTTGTTTAGTGTAAAACTAAATTAAAACTTTGAAGAAAAATATTTTTTCTTTTTTTTTGCATCACCATATTCTGACCCCCATAACTTCTTGTATAGTTATATCTACTGAGCTGTGTTTGAGCTCATTTGAGCTATAATTTTTATTGAGGGTAATTCTCATTGGTGGTGCAGCGGCCACAGTCCCTTCCCTCCTCCTCACTATTACCTTCTCATTCTCATTGGTGCGGCAGCGGGATCACAGTGGGGAGGGACTCTCTTTCTCCACTGTGCCGGGTGTAATGTGTGCTGGACGTTTGAGTCATTCAGCACTGTGATGTGTGTCTGCCTCTATGATGTCACTAAAATACAGCGGTAATTAGGAAATGGCAATATCGCCATATCACCGTTTCTTAATACCGCGGTATATCGTTAATACTGGTTTATTGCCCAACCCTAGTCCCCAATGAATAAACAACGTCCGTGTGGCGGCCGGGACTGATCAAGACCCATTCAACTTGACCATTTTCTATATATATATTTATTTATTTTTTGCGGTGCGGAGGCAAGGACAGAGACCACGGAAGCACTCCGTAGTGCTTCTTTGGGGTTCCGATCCATGCTTCTGTTCTGCATCTCTGATTACAGACCCATTCAAGTGAATGGGTCCGCATATGTAATGAGTTCACATGGGCAGGTGCCCGGGTATTGCGGACCCGCCGTATGTGGGCTGCAATACAGCCATTGGCGCGCAACGTTTATGTGCAATAGGCCTAAGTTATACTTTTACTTTTTATTGCGACATAAAAAATAATTTTATAAAATATTGCAGATGAACCAAAAAGTAAAACAATGTTTCCATCCATTTAAGCCCGTACAAATAACTGCAAAAAAGTTAGATGTCAGAATACGGTGATAACATGTCTTTTCTCAAAGTTTTTTTTTTTTTTTTTTCTCCAGTATTAAAATGCAAGAAAACTGTGGTATCGAAACCTTACTGACCTGTGAAAGAAAATAATAGGTCAATTTTACAGCATAGTGTACGGTTAGAAAAAAAAAAAAACCTTTGTCAGAATTTTTAATTTTATTTTTTAATCCCCCAATTGTACCCCATTTGGATTTTTTTTTTTCCAGCCTCCCACTACATGGTATGTAACCATAAATGGCGTCATTAGAAAGTACAACTTGTCCTGCAAAAAAAAGCCCTCGTAAGGGTATGTGAACGGAAAAATAAAAAGTTAAGACTGGGAAGAGGGGAGTGAAAAACGATAATGTAAGATCTCGGGGTCCTCTAAGGATTATAAGGGCTCTGAACCTGGACAGCCCTCCATTTTCCCCTCCGGCAGCCCCCCTGCTCTCTTTTGCCCTGCGCTAAATCGCGCAGGGCAAAGGCATTTTTTGCAGTTCTGGTGACGTACTGGGGCTTTCCATGGGGCTGCCAGGAACCCGGGTGACTTCATTGGCACGGATTGGCAGAAGTTTCCGCCCGGCCGTGTGTTATTGAAAACAGGAGCCCTAGCCCTGCGCGATTTAGCAAGGGAGTGCATCGGGGAGCATCAGATGCTCCGATGCTAGCTTCAGGGGGGCTGCCTGGGTGAAAATAAGGGCATGTCCGGGTTCAGCTCTGAACCCGGACAAACCCTTTGAAGGACACATTTTGAAATGTATGCCTAGCCGTCAAATGTAAAACCACAAAATTGTGTGTGTAAATTAACTGCGTTTCTAAACATATCTGGTTGACATAGAGCAAAAATGAGATGTGACTGGCCCCTTAATTACTGCTCCCCAGAAATGTTGGGTTCGCATCATATATGTGCTCTACCTTTAATATATATTTCTGGAAAAAGAATACAAAAGCATAGTACACCATGCTTTTCCATTCTCCATTGTCCAGTAAAAAGTATATATTTTTATTTTATTTTTACTCCCCACATTGAAACTTTGCTGCATGGCATCCGTTTTTTAGTGTGTACCTTTTTTTTTTTTAATACGTTAAAATGTAAGACAAAACCCAGCCCAAGCTAGATTGTCAGTTGACACGTATTTAAAGAGTTTGTAGTAACAACTGGTAATTGTGAATGCAGCTCTCGAAAATCCAGTATGTATTGATTTTGTGCAAGGAAGTGTATTAGCAAAATTACTGTGTATGTATGTGCATTCTAGTAGCTTTATAATCGTTCCTTTCCATTTTTTTGTGTAGATGCAAGCCCAGTGAATGGTGGTGTTGGTGTCCAGAGTGCTGGTCTCCTTTCGGACTCAATGCTTCATCAAGGGATGAATACACACAGGTAGGTTTACAAGTTGCTTTCTTGCAGTGATTTCTTCAGCTAAGGGACACTTTTCCTAGTTCTTATAAATTCTCTTCTCATTTTCTGCAATTTTTTTTCCAATTGCCACCGTTTTGGATCTGGTCAAACTGCCAGTTCGGTTGATGTTCTGCTCCAAATCAATGTTAAATGAATACGTGCACGGAAAGCTCAAACTGAGACCCTCACACAGCTGGGGGTCAAAGCAAGATCTCTAGTTTATTGCGGAACAGATTACATTATATAGGGCAGCAAATATAGAACAGGAAGAAGCAGGGGAGGTAGGGTGGCGTATATCTTTTCTATTTGCTAAAAATAGGGGTGCACCGAAATTCCGGCAGCCGAAAATATCGGCCGAAAATGCACCTAATCCATTTTGGCCGATATTTGTACATATCGGCAGAAAATAGCGGGGAGGGACTGGGAGGAGGAGCTGGGGGCTGGTGCGTTCACTGTGCTCCGGCCCCCAGCTCCAGTAGTTATAAAAAGTGTGCAATTAATACGGATTCTTTTCATGAGGCCCCCTCTACATCCTACTCACAGGGCTGTTATCTTAATGCTGGCCGGCCGGGCAGACGAGCGGCAGCGTCACGACTGACGTCATGTGCCCGGCCTACTTTCTGAATGAAGGAGGCAGCGCAGGCATGCGACGTCAGTCGTGACGCTGCCGCTCGTTATGGGGTGGGTGGGGGTCTGTGGATGGCACTGTTATGGGGTGGGGGGTCTTTTAAAAGTATTTGGGCAAAAAGGCGGTTTCGGTCAAGGGGTATCCTGAATTTTCGGTTTCGGACCAGAATTTTCATTTCGGTGCACCCCTAGCTAAAAACTGTATTTTCTGTCACATCTATGTGCAACAGGAAGTCGCCCCCCCCCCCCCCCCCACCTTCTTTCCAGATGGTTGAAGCTGCTTGCTTGAGATGAACAGAAACTGTCTTGAGGCACATAATGAATCATAAAAGTAAAATTCTTGTTCTAGGCGTTGGCTGGGTGCCTGGCCGCCATTTTAGCTTAAGTATAGTTTTCAACAAGCAAGTATGCATTTTGTCTCAATATTCCATAAGTCCCCCCTTTGGAAACTTGATTGTAGACTTTCCCCTGCCTAGCGAATCCCCTGGGCATACCCTTAGACTCCTCTTCACCCCCAGTGGCGACAACCTACCCCTTCTATGTAGTCTCCCGGATGCCCGGACTTGTGATAATACCCTGGGATTTTCTTACCCTATCTCTGCACGGCGGCATAGCGAGGAGGGGGAACAGTGTTGAATGGAGTTTCCTTTTGTTCTTCCTCAAAGAAGCAGGATAGGTTGCTCATCAGTTTTCTTCATTCTTTTTGAAAGAAGGGTTACGCAAGTAAAAACAAGCTTAATATACTATATATATTGCCAATAGTATTAGGGCTACCTGTAATATTCCTTGGACAGTTCCCATGAGCCAACCCCCAATACCTTTTAACTAGTTGGCGGGTTAAGAAAGGAGAAGGTATCAAACACCATGTATCTTTATCAGTTTTATGTGCGTCCAGCTATTTATCCCTTAGATCCGCCATTTTCGCTAGACCCACCTTAACTTGCGAATTACTCTGCGGGTCTATGTAATGGCAACAAGTGGGTCCCACAACCTGGCACATACCTCTTTAGCTGTAACAAAGTCTAGAACTAATGTGTGTTGATTGGGGACAACGATCAACTGGTTCTGCACGATGTTCGGGGTATTCATAAGTCTCATCACTTCCCATATTTGATCATCTAGATCAGTGGTTCTCAACCTTTCTAAAGCCGTGACCCCTTAATACATTACCTCATGTGGTGACCCCCAACCATTACATTTTTTTCCTTGCTACGTCATAACTAAATTTGCTACGGTTATGAATTGTAATGTAAATATCTGATATGCAGGATGTATTTTTATTGCTACAAATTGAACATAATTAAAGCAGAGTAATCACAAAGACAAAATGGTGGGTACCCCTCAAATAAATAAATCAGAAGTGCTCAGGGTCCCCCAAATAAATCAGCGGGGCTTCAGGTCTCCCCCAAATTAAATAAATCAGCGGTGCTCAGGGTACCCCCAAATAAATCAATGGTGCTCAGGGTCCCCCAAATAAATAAATCGGCGGCACTTCAGGTCTGCTTAAAATTTAAGCAGACCTGAAGCACCGCTGATTTATTTATTTGGGGGACCCTGAGCACTTCTGATTTTATTTAAGCCTTAAATAAATCAGAAGTGCTCAGGGTCCCCCAAATAAATGAATCAGCGGTGCTTCATGTCCCCCCAAATAAATTAAGCCTTGCTCAGCCAGGCTCAATTAAATCATTGGTGGCAGTGGTGCTCAGCGGCGGTGTCATTAACGAAAAAACTCGGACCTCAGCAGACAGGCGGCCCGACTTACCCGTCCAGACGTCAGGCTCCTTCAAGCACAGGCAGTGATAGGTCATCACTTCCTGTGCGCGAGGATAAGGGGCCGCTGCCGTTGTGCGGGCGACCCACAATAGGAAGCCTCAGGCGACCCCCAGGTTGAGAACCACTGATCTAGATAATCAGTTACTACCAACAAATGATCCAACATCTGCACGATCATGGGATATATTAAAAGGGTACTGAGAACTTTATTGTGAATGCTCATTTCTACAGCATGTGGCTTGTTTTCTTGACCTTCGGTGTTGTTGGCTAATATGCTTGTCAGGAGATCCTGTACAGTACGGTTGTTACAGGGTAGTTATTTTCTGTTTACGGCATCTACACCAATACACTGCACATGGCCGTCTGTTTTTGAGTCATTGCAACCTGAGTGTGTGTGGACTAAATGTCATGCCTTTGCCAGGGGGTAAAGCTATGATCTATCGATGGTCCTGATCTGTTTATCATGAGCAATGGGGGCATCTGTCCACCCTGCGACAGGCAAAGACACTTCCCTGGATTTAACTTTGCATATGGGTCAAAGTCATGATAAGTAGGTGGATCCTCATGGCTTATTGTTCCAGGGTCGTCAGGACTACGACTATGAGTTTGAGTAAGGACTCCAGTTGCGTGGCCCTGATGTTCCATGATCTAAAGTTGAAAAGGAAGGTTGTAGTTGGGGATGCCAAGAGCAGGGGCAGATGCAATGGCGGCCTTCAATGACTGAAAGGCTTCTCCAGCCTCCATTGTTATCTTAAAAGGAGTAGTAGTGTTGCAGGGTATGCAGTCATATAGGTGGCTGCATTAGGACTGGAGCATCAGGGATCCAGGGTCTGCAGTAGATGAGCCCCAGAAAGGTTTGCAGCTGATGAGGGGTGTCTGGGTGTTGGATGTCAGAGATGGCCTTTTTCCTGGCATCAATGAGGTGCTTGTTACCTTGAGATACAATGACTTAGGAAGACAACTTTCGGGAGACATAGCTGCAATGTGGCTTGTGAGACTCGACAGCCAGCTGGGTAAAGGAGCATTACAGGGAGAGTTAGTGATTTGGATTGCCCCATTCTGCAGGGGGGCCTGCACTTGGAGTGTAAAAGCATCCTGTTGAGACGGAAAGCGGATATTGCGCTTTGTATGGTAGGACTTTGGGGTTCTTCAGGGTCACAGTGACTGTTGGGTCATCAAGGTGTCCGATATCTGGGGATCCTTTGGCCCACAGCGTATCGGGGATGAGGTGCAAAATGGTTTGCAGAAAATCCCCCTGTTCATATGAATCAGTGACCTGGAGAGTTGTTGATGCCATGAGGAGGCAAGTGTCATCTGGTTGTAGGGCAGTACCAAGGTTGACTGTCCCATCCTCTCTGAACTGTATGTTGGCTTGGATTTTCTGAAGAAGATCAGAGTCTAGCAGATTGAAGGGGCAAATTTGGCTGACAACAAATTGAGACATTACTCCAGCTGGAAGGTGAAGCTGAGGGGTGTTAGTCCGGGAGAAGCCAGGGGAAGTGATAGCGTGGCTTGGTAACGGGGTTGTGTTGCACGACCCCTTCTAGTCCTGAACAGGGTAATTGAATGTCAGTGAGCCAGGAAAGGGGTACGGCAGTCTCATAAAACACTGCAGGCTGCACCAGTGTCTACAAGGAATGAAAGTTCCACTTCCTTCCCCGCTACCTTGAGTCACTCGAGGGGCAAGACCAGTGGGAGGAGCACTGTCGTACATGGAGTGTCCCCTCCCTGCACTAGTTTGCCACCGTCCTATTGCTGGAGCAGTCTAGAGACCTCTGTATAGAGTAATCACTGGACCTGATCAAGCTTTAAGTTCCAGACAAGCACACTCTGGGCTGCTGCAGACCGCTCTCCCCCTTCTGAGTCAGACAACCGGGCTGCACTCCGATACAGGCAAATAGGATAACTCATCAGTTATACTTGTCAACAGTCTTCACAGTTTTGAAACGCAGTACATCAAGACTTTAAAACACATGGGGTTCTTACTTTCATGCCCTCGAGGATGCCCCAAGCGGACACAGCACCTCACCCTAAGACATGCACGGATGGACTACACCAAAGGACACATGGAGGTAACATAAAACAGTTTTCTTACCTCTTATCATGGGCCTGAAGTACCAGTCTCTGCTAGTGAGGTACTCTTCGTCTGGTCATTGGGGGTGCTGGATCAGGGGATCCTATCCTCCGAGCCCCACGTTGGGCGCCAACTGATTGGGATCTGGTTAAACTGCCAGTTCGGTTGATGTACTGCTCCAAATCAATGTTAAATGAATACGTGCACGGAAAGATCAAACTGAGACACTCGCACAGCTGGGGGTCAAAGCAAGATCTCTAGTTTATTGCGTAACAGATGACATTATATAGAGCACTAAATATAGAACAGGAAGAAGCAGGGGAGGTAGGGTGGTGTATATCTTTACCCTAGGTGGGGGAAGCTGCTTGCTTGAGATGAACAGAAACTGTCTTGAAATGAAGCATGAAAGTAAGACTCTTGTTCTAGGCGTTGGCTGGGTGCCTGGCCGCCTTTTTAGCTAAAGTATAGTTCTCAACAAGCAAGTATCCATTTTGTCTCAATATTCCATAACATCACAACAATATCAACTTTTTCCAGGAAAAAAAACTCTTGGTATGCAAATAAAACGAGCTGTTTACTTAAAGATTTTTAGGAGGGAAAACCCTCTGTTTATTTTGTTGGTTGTGTATAAACCCCACTGTGTTTGGATAATTTTATTACAAGATGTCAGTATGTGGAAATGTTTAGAATAGAATTCAATTAAGCATTTCTTAATACTGTAATTTAGTTGTTTTTTTTCAATTATGGTGTGGGGCTTTTTAATTTTATGCAATAACTATTTATTTGCGTTTTATAGTGTAATGATGGGTGATGGTGGCAATGTTTCCAATTTGGGATCTATGCCTACAGCAGCTCCTCCATCTAGCACTGCAGTACGAAAACCCTGGCATGAGGATATAACACAAGACTTAAGGAATCACCTAGTTCACAAACTGTAAGTATTACTTTTATAAATAAAATATTAAGTATTCACAGACTATTTGCAGAATAGCTTGTAAATATTTATTTATTGACCTTAGATTAAATTGAAATGATACCATGTAACATCACTATCACTTTTCTCTGCACGTCATGTGCCTGCTCAGAGCCATCCCTCCATTTTACAGCAGCCCACAGAAGTGCGGGGCCATCCTGGCTGTGGGGAACCTGACTGGGCAAGGTCCCTGTCCTGGGCAGTGAAAGACCTCTCTCTAAAATCTTCCATCCTTTCTTTGCTGGGTCGTTTGGTTGAGAAATCGCCATCGGTGCAGTCCACACTGTCGCAAGGCGCACAAAACAGGAGTAGGCTTCCCAGCAAGCGTCCTAGAGTAGGTCACCATTCCTCCTCTGACGCCTCCGCATCTCCTCCCCCTCCTGGTTCCTGATCATAGGCGTCCTCCTTTTAGGTGATGCACTATCGGAGGGTGAGATTACGGATTCTGATATAGAGATGGACCTGGAGCAGTCTTCCAAGACGGCGTCCATGGAGGATAGTCTGATTTCTGTTATCCGTGACACCTTCCAGGTACAGGAGGAACTTCCCTCTACCAGGGAGGGTCATTTCAGCGTTCAAGGCAGACCTCTAAGTCCTTCCCATTACACTGCCTTTTCTGTAGTTGTTGCAAAAGCTTGGGACCAGCCAGGCCTACGCTTCATTGTTCCAAAGCGATTGGACCTGCTCTACTTTTTCCAGCTGATTGCATGGAAAAATGGGCCTCTCCTCCGAAGGTGGATCCACCGGTTGCTTGTCTAGCTAAGAACACTGCTATCCCGGTGGTGGACAGCTCCTCTCTTCAGGACCTGGTAGATCGGCGCATTGACTTGCTCTCTAAGTCTATCTTTGTGGGCAGTGGTTCAGCATTATGACCAATCTTCGCATCTGCATGGGTAGCCAAGGCGGTCTTGGAGAGGGCCCTCCGTTTGAACAAAGACCTTGCCCTGCGGAGCTTCAGTCATTGGCAGTACAAATTTTCCAAGCAGTATCTCTGTGAAGCGGCTCTGGACGCGGGGACGACGGTCGCCCGCTCCTCTGCTCTTGCGGTATCTATCCGCCAAGAGCTATGGCTAAAAGTCTGGGTGGCAGATTCGTCCTCTAAACGCTCGCTTTCGAGGCTTCCTTTTGCCGCCGGGTCTTGACTCTTCGGTGCCCGGCTGGATGAGATTATTTCAGAAGCAATGGGTAAGAGAAGCACCCACCTGCCTCAACCCAAGGCGAAGCGTTCCTTTCGTCCTAGAGTTTTATCCTCCCGTTACCAGCATGGCTGTGGAGTCAGTAGATGAATGCTCCGAGGACTCATTTCTTTTGTACTTCCGACTCCCCAACTCAGACTCCTCTGTATTTAATATGTGAATGTATTTTCTACATTCCTTGAAGGAAAAAAAGGCAACATACATGTCATTACCACAGAAATACTGGCTAGGAAGCTGCTGCGTTCTCCTTTTGTGTGCTGATCTTCTGCTGAAGATAGGGCAGTGGGATAATTCAGGAAGGGGCAGGGGAAGGGGCATTTATTTTAAAACATGATTTCCCTAGTAGAATCCCATAGTCATGTTTAAAGTTTAAGCTAACAATCTGAGTCTACAAGTTTTTATAGCCTTAGCTGAATGACAGCAGTTTTTCAAATGGTTTACAGCTTCAGTCTTGAACTATTTACTATCCATTCCCGTCACTTATACAAGTGTCTAGTCCTGCAAAAAAACATTTACTTAATCAGTTATCAGTGAGAGGCTAGGTTAACCATGGGCACAGCGGAACACAACACAATGGAAAGTATAAGTATTGCCGCGCCTTAACTGTGCGTTGCGTGCCATATAGTGAAGCATATGAAAAGCATGCTTCTTCATGGTCACTTAACGTGTTCGTTTTGCGGTGACGTGACGCACTGCATGCATTGGCCTTTATTCTTATAGTAGAGAAGTACCGTATTTTTCGCAAAAGTAGGGGATAAATAGCAGTGCGTCTTATGGGGGTGAATACTGCCACCGTCCGGTGAATAGGCTGAGAGGGAGGAGGGGCTGGGGGCCGGCATCTGTTTCTGTAATGGCAGCGGGGCCCGGTGCGGTCACTGTATTCTACTACACTAGGCCCAGTTCACTGTAGTATACAGTAATCATATCTAACGTGTGGGTATTGTTAAAGTATTCCAATCATCTTAAATCTAGCGCTGTACTATTAAATTCTTGGCAGTCAGGAGGCCGGGTGGGCGCTCGTAGCGTAGCTCACTACGTCACGCGCCTGCTCTGCCCACTTTATGAATAAAGCAGGCATTTGGCCCCGCTGCCATTACAGAAACAGACGCCGGCCCCCATCCACCCAATCTGTGGATGACACATAAGAGAAGATGCTGTATATGTCATCCGCAGATGCCCCCATAACAGTGTAATCCACAGATGCCCCCACAATGATCCCCCACCACAGTGCCACCCACAATGATCCCCCACCACAGTGCCACCCACAATGATCCCCCACCACAGTGCCACCCACAATGATCCCCCACCACAGTGCCACCCACAATGATCCCCCACCACAGTGCCACCCACAATGATCCCCCACCACAGTGCCACCCACAATGATCCCCCACCACAGTGCCACCCACAATGATCCCCCACCACAGTGCCACCCACAATGATCCCCCACCACAGTGCCACCCACAATGATCCCCCACCACAGTGCCACCCACAATGATCCCCCACCACAGTGCCACCCACAATGATCCCCCACCACAGTGCCACCCACAATGATCCCCCACCACAGTGCCACCCACAATGATCCCCCACCACAGTGCCACCCACAATGATCCCCCACCACAGTGCCACCCACAATGATCCCCCACCACAGTGCCACCCACAATGATCCCCCACCACAGTGCCACCCACAATGATCCCCCACCACAGTGCCACCCACAATGATCCCCCACCACAGTGCCACCCACAATGATCCCCCACCACAGTGCCACCCACAATGATCCCCCACTACAGTGCCACCCACAATGATCCCCCACCACAGTGCCACCCACAATGATCCCCCACCACGAGATTGCTTTTGACCAGTAGTCTCTCACCCAAGGCCACAGATGAGAAAAATAGATTTTTTTGTACTTATCCAAATCCATTTCACTTCTGCTCGTTGGGACATGCAGCTCCCTCCCAGATGTTGGATTTTCCCAGTTTAAGCATTGTGTTCTGAATCCTTATGCATTTGCCCCCCCCCCCCCCCATCAGTTTTTTTTATTTTATTTAGCTGTAACAGTGTACACTGAAATATGTTAAATACCAACTAATGCCAAATTTGGCAAATACTAGTTTTAATTTTTTTGTTTTGTGTTTTCAATTTTAGAGTTCAAGCCATATTCCCAACTCCTGACCCCGCAGCATTAAAGGATAGACGGATGGAGAACTTGATAGCTTATGCTCGTAAAGTGGAAGGCGATATGTATGAATCTGCAAACAGTAGGGTATGTCTTCAAATTGTCGTATTAGTGGTGAATTCCCTGCAATACAGTTGTTGATTACCAGAAAAGTTTATTTTATTACCAAACAAAGGTTGCTTTTGCAGAACGCCAGTCTTCACTAATCACCATTTATAGATGCATAAAAAATCATAGCCGCACTGTGGGGTCATTTATCAAGCTGGTGTAAAGGAAACCTGGCTTAGTTTCCCATATAAACCAATCAGATTCCACCTGAAAAATGAAATGTGGAATCTGATTGGTTGCCGTGGACAACTAAGCCAGTTTTCCTTTACATCAGTTTTGATAAGTTTTCCCTTGACTCTCGAGTAATCTGCAGATTGCAGGTCTCTTTCATGCAGTTTCTAACTACAAGAAACTGATTCCAATACTAGTCCCTGACCCTTTCTGTCAGACTTGTTTCTGAGACTGATCTGATTAAAAGAAATAGCGCAGTAAGGGTCCATTCACATGTCCACAGAGTGGGTCCGCAAATTGCGGAACTGGTGCGGACCCATTCATTCTCTATGGGGCAGGAATGGATACAGACAACAGTGCGCTATCCACATTTCCGGAGCACGCCCCAGATCTTCCGGTCCGCTGCTCCGGAAAAAAATAAATAGAACCTGTCCTATTCTTGTCCGCAATTGCAGACAAGACTAGGCAGTTCTATGGGGGTGCCGGCCGGGTGTATTGCGGATCTGCAATACACTACGGATGTGTGAATGGACCCTAACAGTACTTTAAGTACTGTGTTTAGCTTTGTCATCTAACATTATTTTGACTCCCAAAGGGCAATTAGCGACCACCCATGAAATATGTATGTACGTAATGTATAAAAATAAGATATGTTAAAAAAAAAAAAAATTTTTTGATTGCCACAACAAATCACTGTTAACCATATCAAGAACTGTGCTTTTTTTTTTCTTTTTCTCTTCTCCGTCTTTCCTTTTGTACCCTCCTCAAAGGCTGAGTACTACCATTTGTTAGCTGAGAAAATCTACAAGATCCAGAAAGAACTTGAAGAAAAACGACGCATTAGGATAGAGAAGCAGCATCTAGTGCCCAATACACCTGGCATGCCACCTGTAGCAATGAATCAAAGTCCAAGTATGCCCTCGGCACAACCAGTCATGTCAACAAGTATGTTTTTTTTTTCTTTTTGTATGTTTTGGCTTTTTTTCCCCTTTTCCTTCAATCAGTGAGTGATAATGTCCAATAGGTCCTGCTTTCACCTCAAGAATAAGGCCCTGCTGTGAATGGAGAGAAAATACTGCACAAGCATTTTTCCATTCACTGCTTTGAAACCTTTAAAAAAATAAAAGAGAATATAGTGTGCTTTCTTGGCCTTTTTCGGAATTCCTATAGCAGTGAAGGAAGAAAGTTGCACATGCTTGACATCCATTCCATTGAGCCAGTACCGCTTAAATGGGGGGGTCTGGGGAGTGTGGGACCTCTTCTGACATCCATATTCTATAATAATCCTTCTAAACTTTTTATAAGAAAAATGATTTCTCGTGAATGGCATTGGGGGACACAGCACCATGGGTATATGCCCATCTACCAATAGGAGGCAACACTAGATAACAAAGGTTGGCTCTGCCCAGGTGCACTATATCATATCCACAGCCACTAGACTACTCAGTTTTAGTCTAGTGTCTGTAGGAGGCAGATCTGACCAGCTTTTTTCCTGCAGGTCTTGTGCTATTTTATTTTGTTTTTTTTTTCATCTTAATTTTTTTCTCTCTTCTGCAGGTTTTCACCTGCTGCAGACGGGTGCTCCATCGTGGGCTGCCACATTAGTTGCATCCCCTGCGGTACTGCGGTAATTCGGTACCTCGCCGGTAACCTAGTCCCCATTACTGCATCCGCAGTGGGTTGCCGGCATTCCCACTGGTCCTGTGGTGTTTGCCGAAGGGGGGACCCTGCGGCGCCTGAAGACGGCAGAGGGTAAGTACGACTCCACCCCCCCCCCCATGCCACCTGAGGGGCACCAGCTAGCAGGTCTTGGTCATATTGACCATCCTCCTCATAGCCAGGGTGTCTAAGTCGTTGGTGCCCTTTCTCTACTGGAGGGGCGCTCACCAGGGTGCACCATTCAGGGGGACTCAATCCTGCCCTTTGAAACTTACTTTAGCCCCGGTTTCTCACTCTGCGGGGGGTTACTAGTATCGCTACTCCAGGGGGGCTCCCCGCTGGGGCCTGCATCATTTTCTGCGGTGGGGGTTCCCTGCGATGGCAGCATTAATTTAGGTCCAGTTTTTTTGGGGTCAGCTGGCCACGCCCCTTCCTGCCTGGGTTGGCTTCCCCTCTAGTGGATTTCGTATGGCAATCCCCTGAAGCTTCAGGGGGTACTTGCAGGTAAGTCAGACGTCACCGTGTTTGGCATGCCAGCACACCTACGTGGTGTCTCTGGTACGTACGCCTACCCCTTAACAGGGGGTTAATATTACTTCGGCCAAAGGCTGTATCACGACAGACCTTTCTGGTTCTATTCTACGCATTGGAGTGTGTTCTCACCAGGTCACCATTCTGGTGCTGGTGTGCCACGAAATCTCATAGGGGGTACCTGTTCTGGGCAAGCTGGTAGGTCCTTGACGAAATGCATGTACCAGCTCCAGTCGCCGTTAGTTATCCAGCCTCTCTAGGCGAGATATACAGGCCACCTTCAATTGCCTTCACCATCTCTTGATGGTGTAGTCATTACACCTGTCTGGCTATATGGTCCACCATGAGGCCCTATTTCTCCCTTTCCAGGCGAGGTATAGAGGCCATTTTCATTTGCCGTTGCAATTGCCCCAACCTGGTTCTGGAGTGTACCGAGCAGCCACCTTACTCCCTTTTATAGGTGGAGTACCTGCATCATTTCCAGATGCTGTAGCCATTACTCCAGTATGTCTCTATGATTTACCATGCAGCCCTATTTCTCCCTTACCTGGCGAGATATAGAGGCCAACTCCGTTTGACGTGACCATTGCACCTATCTGATTATGATGTGCACCAAGTAGCCACTTTCCTTCCTTCTTAGATAGAGTACATGCACCATCTCCAGATATTGTAGCCATTAGGGCTGTTTCACACAAGCGGATGCTGTGCGTGACATCCGCTGCATGAATGACAGCCAAGACCCGATGCGGACATCAAAAGCACGGAGCATTAACATGATTGATAATGCTCCGTGCCTCTCTGTGATCTCTTTACTACGAAATTACAGTGAGATAAAGTTGTCACTGTGATTTCGTAGTAAAGAGATCACAGAGAGGCACGGAGCATTATAAATCATGTTAATACTCCGTGCTTCTGCTGTCCGCATCGGGTCTTGGCTGTCATTGACGCAGCGGATGTCACGCACAGCATCCGCTCGTGTGAAACAGCCCTTGCTCTTGTCTGGCTCTGTTGTGTTCCATGCGTTCCTATCTCTCCCTTTCCTGGCGAGATATAGAAGCCACTTCAATTGCCGTTGCAACAGCGCCTTCCTGTTTCTAGTGTGCATCAAACAGCCACCTTGCTCCCTCATAGGTAGAGTACCTGCACCATCTCCAGGTGATGTATCCATTACTCCTGTCTGCCTCTATAGTGTTCCATGTGGCCCTATTTTCCCCCCTTTCCAGGAGAGAGATGGAGGCCCTTCACTTGCTGTGACCATTGCACTTACATGATTATAGTGTGCGCCTGTCTTGGTCTATGGTGCACCATGCAGCCCTTTTTCCTCCCTGCGTGCAGTATAGGCCCCTTTCTAATGCAGTAGCCGTTGCACCTCTTGGGTACCTCTACCATCTCCAGGTGCTGTACCCATTTCACCTGTCTGGTTTTACCTCTGCACTACACAGCCATATTTCTGCCTTACAGGTACAGTGCCTGTACCATCGCCAGATACTGTAGCATTCCCGGATGCTGTGGCTCTGTGCAGCCACTTTACCCCAATTATAGGCGGGTATTGTCTGTCCTACGGAGTGATGTTTCCATCCATAGTCGCTATATTCATTCCTCTTATCTGGTTAGAACACGCATCTAGCACCCTATTACTGTCATGCTCGAGGGTCTACTCGTACCTTCTCAAGGCACTGTCTACAACTTACCATCCTGGTTACAGCATGTACCTGGTAACCATATCTCATAGGGGTGGTCCAGTTTTCCCACTTCTTGGTCGGACTAGTGTTGTGACTGTTAGATCCAATGTATGGCTGGCTTTTTCAGATCTGACCGGGGTGGTCCACAACAAACCACACTCCCTCCACCATGGGCAGGTGGTTGTTGGTTTTGTGCTAGGTTTGCTCCTTGTCAACCCTGTAAAGTACTACTGTATGCCGCACAACTGTTACCCCATGTTATGGAGTACTCAAGTTATTTATGGTCTCTCTGCTTTCTTTCGACGAAGTGGCCTATTCCTGGTAGTTTACACTAATCGCCACTGGATCTTCTATCCTACAAGGGTACGAAGTATTGTTGGCAACAGCCGCGACTGCAGTTTTCGGGTCATCGCTGGAGGTTCTCCACCATACAGAATCTCTGGGTGGTCAAGGACAACTGTCATTATTGGACGTCCTCTCTGATATGGCTGTGACAGGGCTACTGAGCGCCACTCTGCTGGTGGGTGGAATTTTTCAGCTGCTTGCTCGAGTATCGGACATGGCCCCCGTAGTTCACTCATGGTCTGGGTGTTCCTGGTTTACCCCCTTATGTTCTCTGATTTAGATGTGCTACAGGACACAAGGGCAGTTCCTCTGGGCCTTGCCATTGTCTGCAACTGTCTGTTTCCTTTCTCTTCTCTGGTGGTTTCATTATGCGGGTTGGAAGCTGGTTTCTACATGTCCGTGTAGTCCCGCCCATTTTTCCCAGGCGTCTTCTGCATCCTTTCTAACGTATTGATGTCTAGCGTTTCCGTAGCAGGATCCAGGCTGCTTTTCCTGCCCCTTCTGGGACAGTGTTATACAGTTGCTAGTCACTACGCTTGGGCTGGTTAGTCAACCATGGCTGATGTTTTTTGTCCTTTGGTGGATTCATTAAATTTTCTTCTCTTATGGATTTTCATCTTGCAGCATCCTTCTTTAGGCAGAGATCTAGGTTGTTACCAACAACACGTGGCAGTACTACTCCCCTGTTTCTTCATGGGAGCCCTGGTTCTTCCAGATACTTACTTGGGTTATCTAGTGCAGTCTTGTTTATCTTCTGCTTCTCGTGCAGGACATTTGCCCTGCTCCCTGTCCTCCAGCGCTTTATTTCTTCCACCTTGGGTGGAGCTGGGTTTTTTCCTTGTTTCTTCTTACAGGCTTTGTTCCCGGGCACTTGCCCTTGGGATCCTTACGGTCTCCCATTTTTTTTTTCCTTGGGACCATTTCATGTTGGGTCTCTCCTGGTCCTGTTGGGTCACATGGTTCTCCTGCACCTCTGCACCCAACTCTTTGCATGACTTTTCAATCCCACCCTCGGGAACTGCTTTGGGACGTCCCATGGTGCTGTGTCCCCCCCAATGCCCTTCACGAGAGAACTTTTTTTTTTTTTGTACTCTCCGTAAAATCCTTTTCCCGTAGGATGCATTGGGGGACACAGATCCCACCCTTTTGTCTTGTCTCTTCCTGTCACCGGGTTGCTGTTTTTGTTCCATTCCCTGGTCTAGGACATGTTGGTTCTTCGCCTTTTTGTTTCTCTCTCCTACTGCTATTGGTACAAACTGAATAGCCTAGTGGCTGTGGAGAGGGTATAGCCTACCTGGGCAGAGCCAACCTTTGTTATCTAGTGTCGCCTCCTAGTGGTTTACCCATGGTGCTGTGTCTCCGAATGCATCCTACGAGAAAAGGATTTTACGGTGAGTACAAAAATCCAGTTTTCTGTGGTATATGGAAATTTAGCATTAAGGGTATGTTCCACTTACATATTGTAGATATCGAGAAATCCCTATCAGATTTTAAGGGAGTCTTTCACCTAATCTGAACGTTTTAGACCGCTCAGAACAGGTTATAGACTCTTTGACCCTCATTACAATCGTACCTTTCTCGTCTGTGTCCCTCGTCCAGATAATGAAAATAACACTTTCTCGCTTGTATCATTGGGGGACACAGGACCGTGGGTATAGCTGCTTGCTGCCACTAGGAGGCGACACTAGGCTGAAAAGTGATAACTCCTCCCCTGCAGGCTATACCCCTTCCCGGCTGGAGAGAGCATATGAGTTTTTAGCTTGGTGTCGTAGGAGGCAGACCTCCCTGCTTAGCAGGGTGGCTCTTTTACAATTTTGTTTTTAGTTTATTTTATTTCTTTAGGTTAAGGGGCACAGATTTGCATGCGTCTGTCTCCCTGGGAGGCTGGCCGGTGTTGCTTGTTCCACCGCCCCGCCTCCCCAAGAAGGCAAAGCGTATCAGGGCAGCCTCGCTCCCCTGCTTCCCGCCAGCAAGAGGGCCACCTCCTCCCCAGCCCTTCTCTACCTGGACCCCTGATGCCTGGTGCCAGCGGTCGTGGGGTGGCCCTGCTGGTACAAGACTATGGGTGAAGAACACAGATGAAGACAGGTGAGTATTACTGTCACTCCCTGTTCCCCTTGCATATGGCCCCCTTCTTAAGGGGGTAGCGAATCCTCCACCCGTCGCCCAGCTCACCTCAGAATAAAAGGGGTTAATCCCATGCCACAGCGGTGGCATCTTATTTCTGTCTCCCCTCCCCGATCTATTCAGGGGATTCCTCAGCAAACAGATGTCTTCCCTATTCCGTCCCACCGCTCTTCGACCGCCGAGTGGGCTTCCCGGTCGACCAAGTGACGCACCCTCTCGGCGGATCCTTCTCGGGCGCCCGCTATTGCTGTCCCAGGAGAGCAGGCAGAACGGATACTATAGACGGCCAGACGCTGCAAAATCTAGGCCCTGGCTTTATTCGGGCCTACCGATTTATTTCTCTTCTTTTCCCTCCGGCCGCACTTTTTTCCCTTCCCATGGGCTTGCGCGGCAGTGGACACAGACGGCCGCCTTCCGGGCATCGTTCCAGGTACGCTGTGTTCTGACTAGCGGTGAGTCCCGGTCGGCCTGCGTGTGGTATTACCTCCTCCTTGAGGTGGACTGACCGCACTAGCATTGGTCTCGATGCCAGCCATAGGCGTCCCTCGTTCGGTGAGTGGCGGAATTGCAGTTCCACTGGGCTCAGTATTGTCAGCATACATTAACCTCTTGTATAGGTGGCATTATGGCATTCTCACTGCTGTTGCAGTGTTTACGTGCGCATTAACCCCCTTACTGGGGTGGGATAATTGCACTTCCCACCGAGTACAGAACTCGTCATATACAAGTTCTGCTGGGTGCGCTACCCCCTTCGATGGGTGATGTATTTGCTCTACCTCGGGTTACAGTACTTACTGGATATGTTACTCCCTATCATAGAAGGAGTGATTGCACTGCCACTGAGCACAATGCTTACCGTAGCTGTTCCCTCTCCATTGAGTGGGTAATTACATTTCTGTAGATTGCGGTTCTGACTATTGCGCTACCCCCTTCTCTATGCGGGGGATTGCACTACCATTGGTTGCTGTTCCATCTCTCATTTGCCATCACATACTTCCTGTGGCATTACCCTCTACAAATGATCCATTACCGGGGGAGTCACTATGCATCTTTGCATGCTGTATTCCAACTATGCCACGACTCTAGATGCCTTGGTTTCCTTCACAGGTGGTCCGTGGCAACAGTCGGTACCGATGGGGCCTGATATTCTCCATCTAGTGGCATATGGATACTGCCACTGACTACTATAGATACTCCCATATTGTATCCCTCTTTTCTTCCAGCAAGGATTGGGGACACAATGTCGACCTTTGTGCTCTCAGGGGGGTCATCCAGCCTTATGTGTCTTAGAGACCCCCCATCCCCATGAGCTTCCACCGTTCAGGTCAATCACACTGCACAGAGTACGGTAATCAGGATCCAGCAAGCTAAATATTCCACTGACTCCGGATGCTTTGTCCACCACTCACCCTTATCTAGGGGAGGGTGTTATGCTGGCACTCTGCAGTGACTACTACTACGGGTTCTACTTCGCAGGGTAGTCTTCACGCTAGGGCTAGATGCTCCTAATCCCTGTAGTTGGGCTGGGACAGTTCCCTTAAGGTAGGGTCTCTATCCTGGTTCTACTTCAGTAGTTGTTCCTGTTCAGCGCCCTTTTCAGGTGGAGGGTTTAAGGTTGGCTCTTCTAAATGGGCCCGCTTGATACCATGACTTATACTGGATGTCCTCAGGCCTTCTCCTCATGTCCACGCTGTGGAGCATGCAGTAGATCCTACCGCACAAGGGGTGTTTGCGTCACCATTACATGCTAAGGTTCCTACTGCACAGTTCTTTGTCAGGTATCGGGTTCTCTAACACGAGAATCAGTGTCCTCAGCTGGAGTATAGCTTGAGCATTACTCTTGGGACCTTCCTGGTATGGCCTCATCTTCAGGCGGAGTGTCACATTACTACTAGATTCTGTAGAGCGCCAGTCTCAGATGGGAATGGGTTTTCGTTCTGGACTCTTTCTGGTTTACACTACCGATAAGGGTCCGTGGCTCTGACAACGGTTCTCCTTCTGTCGTCCACTCGGGCGTGGCGATGGTGTAGTTGCCATGGCTGATCAGCACCTACCTTCGTGTGTGTTCTACTGGGTAGCTCATTCCCTACGGCACTCGTCTACCACTAGATTGCCGTTCTAAGCGGGATTTGTATTCTACTGATCATACCGTGACGCCATCGGTGTTACCTCTCTTCAGATATCGGTGATGTCTACGTCACCTCAAACCGATGGTGGTTGTTCTTACACTGCTCATTCCGGGTGTGGACTGAGAGTGGGTGTCTGTCATGACGTCCCCCGCTAGTAGGGGTTCATCCCTGAAATGGATCACACTTTTCCTTTCCGGTCTCTCCGCGAGTTGGATAGCTGGTCACCTTATCCTTCTGTCTAGCTGACCAGTAGCCATGGGTTGTACGACTCTGGAAGCCCATGTCTATTTTTCCAGGCCCAGGGTTCCTTGAGTACGGTGGAGGCGTTGGACGTCGTAATCGAACTTCACCCGGCAAGTGTATTTCTCTTCCTTGGCTCCACTCATCTGCCCTTCCAGGCAGGGTCGCCACTTTGTTATATATGGTCACTGTCGGGGCTTCCCATCACGGGTGGTGCTCACTTTGGATTTACTTTACCTTTCTTAAGAGGTATTGATTCTTTGGCTTGCAGTGGGGCACGCCTGGCTCAGGTGTTGTTTCTTGGTGTTTTTTCAGGCAGCCTCTCTCACTAGAACTCTCACCACAAGCCTCTACGGCCGTGAGGGCATTGGTCTACCAATATCCTGCTCTCATCTCTTGTCCAGAGGTGAATCCTGCGTTCTTGGCCCTTTAGATCTATTTCCACAGTGGCAGCCAGGGGCCAGCTGTTTGGTGGTGTTTTTTTTTTTTGCGGAGTTGATACTCCTTCTTGTACGTATTTTTTTTCTTTAAGTCTGAACATAGGGCAGTGGAACACTCCAGTTTCCTCTACCTTTGCAAAAGGTGGTCGCCTTTCCACACTCTCAGACATGGTTTTCTCTTCTCCCTCGCATTACACAGACCGAACTCTCATCAGCCATGTGATTTGGCCTCTTAGCTTGCTTGTCCATGACTTGCAGTTACCGCCGTACGGACGTCTACAGATTTTATCCTGGGGTCCTTGTCAAAGCTGACGGCTTCCAAAGGATGTTTTTCCGGATATATACATTCACTTCTCGGGTCCATCTCTTTCATGCAGTAGCCTTCCATTGTGGAGGACAGTATCTTGGTCTTCCGGGCACACGTTCATCAAGTTTTTCCGGGTGCCTTCCTGGGCACCGGCGGATACTGTTCCAGGCAGCAAATTCTTGCAGACGGCAGTGAGTTACGCATCCTCGAGGGCGTTTTTCTCCATGGGCATGTGACTTTTCCCTCCCCGTGGACTGCTTTAGGACATCCCACGGTCCTGTGTCCCCCAATGATACAAGCGAGAAAACAAGATTTTTGTGAAACTCACCTGTAAAATCTCTTTCTCGCTTAGTTCATTGGGGGACACCGCTCCCACCCAGTACTTTGTTTGCGGTAATTGTTGGTGGTTGTGGGGCCAGTATGACCCCCAATTTTGGTTGATCCGACTGGCGTTGGTCAGTTGTCGTTTTTGTACCATATGATTTTCTTCTACTTCTATTGCTTGGGCACAAACTGATATGCTCTCTCCAGGCGGGAAGGGGTATAGCCTGCAGGGGAGGAGAGGAGTTATCACTTTCTCAGCCTAGTGTCGCCTCCTAGTGGCAGCAAGCAGCTATACCCACGGTCCTGTGTCCCCCAATGAACTAAGCGAGAAAGAGATTTTACAGGTGAGTTTCACAAAAATCTTGTTTTTTAAACTTATGCAAATTATCTTCTGAAGGTGCCCAGGGGCGGCGTTACTGGGCATTGTGCCCAGAAAAACACACCTCCAGCCGGCGGATGTCACGTGCGGCACCAGAGGATGGCGGGCTGGGAACTGGCTCGCACCTGCACACTGCTCTGTCCATTATGGGGAGAGGAACATCCTTTCATATTGTGCATGCGCCGGCCGACTGTCTTTAGTTGGCCGGCGCATGCGCAATATGAAAAGCTGTTCCTCTGCCCATAATGGGCAGAGCAGTGTGCAGGTGCGAGCTAGTTCCCAGCCCACCGTCTTCTGGTGACGCTCGGGACATCCGCCGGCTGGAGGTGTGTTTTTCTGGGCACATCGCCCAGTAACGCCACCCCTGGGCACCTTCAGAAGATCATTTGCATACTTTTAAAAAGTGTAATTTTCATTATCTGCACGAGGGACACAAGAGAAAGGTACGATTGTAATGAGGGTCAAAGAGTCTATAACCTGATCTGAGCGGTCTAAAACGCTCAGATTAGGTGAAAGACTCCCTTTAATTTTTGAAATTTTTTTTTGCATTGTGATAATTTTCTACCTCATTGATGTCAAGGCATAATACACATGGGAGCCACATTAAGTGTCATAACTTTGACTTTACTTTTTTTTTATTTTATTTTTTTATATACACATTAACCCAGATTTACTAATATATCTGGCTATAGAATCTATCTATAAACTAGTGCAATTTGACGCAATTGGGGTTTATCCTATTTTCTTCTGACACGCTTAAAAACCTGGTGCTTAGGGGGAAGGGGACAGGCCTTAGTATGAAACGTACCATGCCAAAATTAAGGTGTGAAAATTGTCAGTCAACCAATAGTTGCTATAGAGTTAGCCATGCTGTCTAGACCTGCACCAGATTTACAGTATCACAGCGACTCGGGCTGGATGAGGAGTATGGTGCATGACTACCCATTTTGTTAATTTCTATAAATTTATGCCATCTATGAGAATCTGCTGCAATGTGTATTTGAAATTGCGCATATAAAATTACACACTGCATGAGCAATGTCTAAAATGTACTACTCCAGACAGTGGCATGCTGTTTCTGGGTATATTTCATCTGTATTTCAGTACATCATACACACAACAAAAGCTGGTTAAGGAGGTTATCCAGTAAATTATATTGATGGCCTATCCTCAGTATAGGTCATTAGTATCGGATCGGTAGGGGTCCGACACCAGGGACCTCCGCCAATCATTTGTTACAAAGGTCGGGTACTGCAGCTTCTTCCTAGGCCTTGTGACGTCGCCATACATTGATCACATGGCCTAGTTGCAGCTCAGCCCCATAGAAGTGAAATGGGGCTGAGCGGCAATGCCAAGCACAGATCATTTACGATGTTGGAAAAGCTGCTAGGAGCTGGCTGTTCTCGCCAGAGCTCAGGGGAATGTGTCAGCGCGCTGAAACATCTGATCGGTGGGGGAGCGGCCTGGACTCAGACCCCTCCCCCCCTCGCTGATCTGATAATGATCTATCCTGAGAATAGGTTATCATTTGATGTCTAATTAGTCAAAGGGGTTGTCCATTTCTGTTTTGCTGGTTTGTTTCTTTTAGAGTGACTGGTGAAATCTAAAATATTGCATACAACTCAATATGATTGTTTTATTCTGCTACTGCTTGATAAAAATTAAGATACAATAATCTGTGTATCAGCCCAACAGTTTCAGTTCAGTTTCCAATAAAGTTCCACATTTTTTGATTTTATATGTATTTCCGCTTTTTGTCCCTATAGATGGCCCTGTACAAGACTCCAGTATGATGCGTGCTAATGTTCAAAGTCAAATTGTGAATCCCATGCCAAGCCAAACAGGTAAAATGTTTACTAGTTTGTTGCGTTAGCCATTGTAGCCATCATTATTAATTTGGTGATTGTCATTGAAATCCTTACTACAGAATAGTTTTTGACTACATATATATATATATAACCATTTTCTTAATTTTGCACCAGAATGCTAACTGTCTAAACCATTCCACCTAATTTTGATTGTAGTTATGAACCAGTTTGGTCAGGTGGGCATGCCTATGCAGTCGTTGGTACCAAGACAACAGGCACCGCTAACCCAACATCAAGGACCATCTGCACCCATGAATCAGGTTGGTTTTTAAACACAAAAACTGCATGTGCCTACTTTTTTTGTTTAAGATCATTTCCTATCTATTCTAAATTATTCCACTCTTTCGTTAATTCCTCCTCTTAACCCCATTGTGACACATGATGCCATAGTACATCAGTGGGGAATGAGAGAAGTATGGAACTTGGTCATCAGCTGATTCTGCTCCATACATGGCTAGTGTTGGCTGTGTCAGGGCCTCTGCAGTAATTTAGGGCTCCAATTGATTGTATTGACAGCCTGGGGACTTATGAGCCTTAAACAGGGCTTAATGGGCTGCCTGTAAAAATCCTAGACTGGGATGGTATTCTATGCTCAGAGGATTGCAATCCTGACTGCCCATAGACTATAAACATCATGGGGTCGGGAACATCCATTCAGAGATTGCAGCTGCTGAGCGAGGAGCCTGCTGTCGGTTACAGTAGGTCACCCCATAGAGAAGGCAATGACCTTTCCTGTGTCCCTGCCTTCTAGATCGCTGTATAACCAGTGCTGAACGAGTGCTGTGTTCAGCTAAGGAAGTGCTATGCTGCTTCCTGTTCCAGCCCGCCAGCCATGTGACCACTGGCGCGAAGAGACTGCAGGAGCCGCCAGGTCTTTCTGAATGCTGTACAGCCTTATAATGCTGTCACTATTATCCAATACATTCCAGAACTGTAAGAGTTACATAGCATCATAAATCAATATAATGCTATGTGACCCCAGCAGTACTGGGAGGACAGGATGGGAGCTGACACTCACTCGTTTGAAAGGGGCCTAATAGTAGCAGATAACATCTTCCCCTCACAGCAGCACTAAACTAGTTATGGATTAATAAAAAACAAAAAAAAATAACCTTTCTGGTGGAAGTGTCCCTTTTTAATGTCAAAATAAGCTGATCATTAAAGGGGTTGTCCGAGTTATGAAAAAAATAAATAAATATAGCACTGAAAATCTGATGGGCAGCAATATATAACTAAACTAAGCAAGTTTTATTCAAAAATATATATATATTTCTCGCCCATATTCATTGGGGGACACAGACCGTGGGTATAGCTATGTCCTCTAGGAGGCGTTGACACTAGTAAAAGCTGTTAGCTCTGCTCCTGGCAGCTATACCCCCTCCAGCCTGGAGAGAGAGCTTCAGTTTTTTCTAGTGTCAATAGGAGGCAAGACCTCCCTCCTGAATCTCCTTTGTTTTTAGTCCCCCCCCCTTTTTCAGATGGGACAACAGTGGACGCCTCGCCTCCCTGTTCTCCCGGGGTCGAGTTGCGCCAGTGCCGGTCACCCGCACTGCTGCCTCTCCCCCGCACTGCTGCCTCTCCCACAGAAGACAAGGCGGACCAGGGCAGCCTAGGGGGTCACCTAGGTCCACCAAAGTGAAGACCCTCCCGCCATACCAGACTCCTGCCACTCTGGTGCCAGCTGCTGGGGAAGGTACCTTATGGGCCTGCTTGGGAGGGTGAAGAGAAGAGGATGAAGATGAGGCGAGTACACGGGACTTGGTGAGTATTTAAGCCCTATTCCCCCTCCCTCTTTGAAAATCTGGGTCGCCCTAAGGTTAATAGCCAGGGGACTTTATTCAGCTAAGAAACAGACCCCTAAAGAGAGAAGGGGTTAATCCGGCGGGCGTCATGCGCCACCAACGACACGCAGCCCCCCCTCTCACTTCCCCTCTAGGCCGACTGCTTTCCGGCTCAGAGGGTTAATGTATCTTCTCCCCGGGCACCTCCAGCGAAAGACTGGAGCGCAGTCTGACTTCCACTAGCTATTTCTGGCGGCAGTATCCTCCATATTCCTCTTTCGGGAGCGGGCGTCAAGCGCGCAGCTCCGAAAGGGTAAATGCCTCCTGCCGATCGCGGACGCCTGACCCCTTGTGGCACTTGCTTAGCATGGACCTCCGGCTGTCAAGAGTTCCAGCCGCAGGGGGGTGAACATCCCAGTCTTCCGGGCGCCGCAGAAAATTTAGGCCCCGGCTTGAAGTGGTGCCTATAGGCTCTTCTTACCCTGTTGTCATCCCAGTCGCGGGGCGGTGTCTCCGGCCGGAATGTGTATGTCTTACTTGCAGTACAGAGGGGGAGGGTCCCGGGTGGCCGAGCATTGGAACTTTAGGCCCTGGCTTCGCGGCCTGCGACCCAGAGGGGGAGTGAGGCGGGCTGGCGCGAAATTCTTCCCGCCTAGCTGCCGCTGCCCCGCCCTCATCAGCACCGCTCCTGGACTTCAAGTCCTTTTGTTCAAGCCTTCCTGGCCAGCCACTTCTGTTAGGCCAGCACAGGATTATCAGGGGCTAAATGGCCTGTGCAAATTGCTTATTGCACTGTTAAACCCTTCCTGCCTCTTATCCACTTGAGGCTATGCAGGCCAGTTTTAAAAAAATAAATAAATAAATGAAACTAAAAACAAACGTCTACATCCATACAGGCCCTACTCCCCTCAGTCATGTCCACTCTGACTGTGCGTCACCAAACTGGGCCCGTGCCCTATCCCGGACACGTGACGACCTCTCATTGTTTCCCAATCCGCCCTCCCCCACTCCGCCCTCTGGGCCGTTTGGTTTATAATGCTCCACCTGCGTAAACCAGTGGAGGACCTCTGACAGTTCCCAACCCACCCTCCGGGGTAGCTTGGTTGATTATTTTCCACAGGTGCAATACAGTTGACCTCTGCAATTCCCAATCCACCCTCCGGGGTAGTTTGGTTGATAATTCTCCACCTGCTCAATACAGCAGAGAACCTCGGCAATTCCCAATCCACCCTCCGGGGTTGTTTGGTTGATAACACTCCACCTTCGCAACTCACGTGGAGGACAGCTGTAATTCCCGTAATTCTCCACCTGCGCAATTCATTGAAGGATCTCTGCAGGATCCCAATCCATCCTCCGGGGCCGTTTGATCGATAATTCTCCACCTGCGCGATTCCAGTGGTGGAAAAATGAAACTTCCCAATCCTCCCTCTAGGGTTGTTGGGTTGATAATTCTCCGCAGGCTCCATTTTATACAGGACCTCTGTTCCCAATCCACCCCCCGGGTGGTTTGGTTGATAAGCCCCCACCTGCGCAGTCCGCGTCCGCTAGGGGCGATTTTCTGAGGCATATGCCTGCACGCTAGCGGACCACAGCAGGTCATCTCCTCGAATATCTCCACAGGAGGTGAGGAGAATCACTGATTCGGACCCTGACGTGAATCTGAAACAATCTCCTCAGATTGCATCTACGGTGGCCAGTAGCACTCGTTGTAGGCATTACCCGCTTCCTTAGGCGGAGTAATTGCACTACTAGGATACGGTTCTGACTTTATACATTGTCTCCTGCCATAGGTGGACTAAGTACAATAACACTGTTTTTAGTGCATTCCCCCTTCTGTAGGTGGTGGAATTGTACATCCACTGGGTTCAGTACCTGCCGTATTCATTAGCTCCTTCCATAGGTGGAGCGATTCCATTCTCACTGGTTACAAGGTGTGCTGTATGCATTACCCCCTTACTTGGGTGCTAATTGCTTTCCCACAGGGTACAGGATTGCCATATGCACTAGTTTTCACTGTGGGTATTAACCCCCCTTCTTAGGTGGGGTATTTTCCTGTTGCACCAGTTTGGATACGGTCCGACTGTTGCACTATCCTACCTTAGGAGTGTTGCGCTTCACTGTGCTTACTACTTGCCTTACCCCCCTTTCGCTAGTGATACACTAGCAGGGGAGTATCTGTATATCTGCAGATTCTGCAATTCAACTGCGCCACAGCTCTAGGTGCCTGAGCTTATTTCATTAGGGGGCGTGGCAACAGTCGGTACTAGACGGTGCTTGGTACGCTCACTCTAGTGCTATATGAGTCCCGCCAGTGGATATGGTGACTATTCCTCATTGTGTTCCTTTGAAGCTGGTTTTGGGCATGATTAACTCCTGTCTTTTCAGGGTGTTTACTAACATCACTTTTGTGTCCTAGAGACTCCCATCTCCATGGGCTTCCATTGTCCCAGTCGATAATGATTTTGTCCGCATCAGTAGTGGTGCGTACACCATTGCACATATATGATGATTACGTGCCAACTGGTCAAGTGTTGCATTGACTCCTCACTCTTTCCACCATTCCTGATGTGGGAAGTGTTTGTGCTGGCACTCTGGTTTAGCTTTGCAGCCTGCTCTCCTCCGCTGGTGCGGCTTTTTATGCGGGTACTAGCGTTTGCAGTTGCTACAGTGGGGCATTCCATCAGGTAGGGGGTTCTTCCCTGACGCTTACTTGACAGTTGTTCCTGTTCAACGCCCTTCCCAGGTGGAGCGTTTAAAGTTAGCTCTCCTTCCCTGGGGCAGTATGATACCGTGGCTTCTACCGGATTCCTCTACGGTATGGGGGTCCTGTAGTAGCCATTACATACTTTGGCTCCTTCCTCAGGTGATGGATTCTTCTATCACCGTATTCTGTGGCGTACGCTGCATAGGCTCCTCCTTAGGCGGAGTATGGCACCGCCGCTATCATCCGGTGGCTACTTCTGTGTACTGCCGGTCTTGTATGGGGAATGGGCTTCGCCCTTCCCCCTTTCTCCTTCAGTTTCTTCCTTCTCTGGCTCAGGGTTCACAGCCACTCTGCAAACCTTGGTGGCTCCTATGTTGCTACTTCCCCTCATCTATGTGATGTAGGGTATTGGTTCTGTGTTTTTTTTTCTTCCAGTCTTGTTCTGGACCGACTGTTGGGCTGTGACGTTTCCTATATTCCTCCTTCTACAGGTGAATACTGTTGGTCCTGGGTGCACTACCCGTATGTACAACTACCTCTCTTGAGACTTGACTGGTGACTGCCATGTCCGTCCGATGTAGTCATGCCTTTTCACTGCACATTCCGTGGCTAGACTGAGACTCACCATGCCAGGCTGAGCGGGGGTGCTGTCATGTCTGTTGATGGAGTTTCGTTCCTGGATCGGAACACCCCTTCTATTCTTCCTCCTTGAGGCAGGAGTTTTTTCTCTCTAATCTTGGTTTGGTCGATTGATTCAGTCAAGCGGTGTTGCTACACCTTAAATACACGGTTGCTAACTGAATTCTTCCGTCGATGATTCTCATATAGTCTCTACTTTTAACTATCCAATGTGTTGATTCCCTGGCTTGCGGTTGGACATGCTGTTTTTTCTCAGTAGTTTATCAGCCAGCTTTTCCGTCTCCCCACAAGCCTGGTTGGCTCGGGGAAAATTGGTGGACCACTTACTGTTTCCGTGGAGCGCTTCCCCTTAGCAGGGATCATTTTTTATTTTTTTTTTGCTTGGACATTAGTTCTGGGCTGGGTAAGGTTCGGCGCTGTGTATGCTTTACAGCATCCTCTGACCCACCCGTGGTCCACAATACTTTCCTCCAGGGAATGGCCATACGGTTCCTCCATACTGTCCTCCTTTACCGCCTTGGGATCGGACCTTTAGTCTTTTCAGCACTCCGGAATTCTCCCTTTTGAACCTGTCCTGGTTCTGACGGGGATAAGCGGTTCCCTGGCCCGTTCTTCCTTTCTCCCGACAATGAAGAAATTATCCTTCCATCACGGTGTCCCTCCCCATCACACCCTAGGGAAAGGGAGTTGGGTCATTTGGCCGTTGTCGGGGCTCTGACTGTTTATTTGCCAGCTTCCAGTTCCTTCCGGCGTACGAGCTCTCCTTTGTTTTTGTCTTCCCGGAGGGTCCTCGCAAGGCATTGGCGGCCTCCAGGGTGTCAATTGCACGTCTGCATTTGTTTAAACATACACTGTCCGGGGCTGGGTTCCACCCTTCGGTGTTGCGGCTCCTTTCACCAGAGCGGTGGGCGCTCTTGGGCTCAGAAGATTCAAGGTTCGGCCACGCAGTTGTGCAGGGCGGCTACTGTCCTCCTTCCGCACAGTCACCAAATTTGCCAGGTATATACTTATGCATTGGCGGGCACCGCCTCTGGAAGCTGGCTCCATGGGTCTGTGTTCCTTCCTCCCCTGTGGCCTGCTCTCGGACGTCCCACGGTCTCTCTGTCCCCCAATGAATATGGGAGAGAAAACGAGATTTTTTTTATATAAAACTTAACAGTAAAATCTTTCTCGCTCTTCATTGGGGGACACAGCACCCACCCGATATTGTTGTTTGGCCACAGTTGTGGCAGTTGCTGGTTTGAACCTGTTGGGTCCTTTGGCATGGTTGGTGTTCCATGTTTTTTTTCTTGGTTAGCTTGCTTCTCACAAACTGAAGCTCTCTCTCCAGGCTGGAGGGGGTATAGCTGCCAGGGGAGGAGCTAACAGCTTTTACTAGTGTCAACGCCTCCTATAGGACATTGCTATACCCACGGTCTCTGTGTCACCAATGAAGAGCAATAGAGATTTTACTGGTAAGTTTTACAAAAATCTTATTTCCTCATTTCCCTGGTTCTCTTCTGGCCCTTTGTTTACATGCAATAAATACAATCTCTGCCCCTCCCCTGCTCTGCTAAGGGAGTGAATACAAGAGCTGCCCTGCGTGACATGTCTGCCTGCTGGGAGACTTTGCAGCATGTTGTATGTGTAGGACTACAAGTCCAAGCTGTATAATGACACTGCTAAGGGAGTGGATACAAGAGCTGCCCTGAGTGCTGGGAGAATCAACAGCAACTTGAAGTGTAGAAGTCCCCCCTGTATAATGACAATGCTAATGCACACAGGATCTTCCCCCTACCTTCTTGTGCAATGGCCAGGGTCTCTTTTACGACCTTTATCAGAGCAGGGAGAGAAGCTGACTTCACAGGTTATGTGACCCTCAGTGAAATCTGAGAAACCAGCCACTGGAGATAGTGAGTTAATTGGAAAGTTGTAATATTTGCCCAGTTAGGAACATAGAACAAAAAAATAACTGACAACCCCTTTTAAGTTATCATTTTCCGTACAAACCTCTTGATTTTTGATAAGTTGCTTTTTATATGATGACTAATTAAGGAATACGCCTTGTCTTTTGTCTGTAGTTGACTTTTCCTTCCCGTATGCCACAACCAGCATCGATGTCTCAGTCTGTGCAGAATCCGTTCATGTCAGCAAGTTCGTTTCAGGCATCATCTCCTGTGATGACTAGTGGGGCAATGAATGCAAGTAATCTAAATTCTTCTAGTTTATCTGTACCACCGTCAACTGGACAGAGCCCATCTGCACAGGTATGGGTTTACTGTTTTCTTTATCTAGCATTTTGTTTAAAATGTTAAGGCCAAGCTCAAGCACAATAAATCTGCTTTGGCACTAGCGATGCGCTGCATGTAGATTGTTGCAGATTTCACTCTTTACATTACAGCGTGTGTAAGTCAATATTAGCCAAAACTGATATCACATGACCCCCTTCCTATTGGAAAAACCTGAACTGAATTCAATCACAGATTTCAAAATAGTGGCTGAAAATGTTGCGTCCACAAAATAATGCAGGGTCCCTTCCAATTAATACTTTAAAACACTGGAAGTCCATTTTATACAGAACACCAGTGGAAAGGGTGTCCAGACTTTCTCCTCATCCTGTGTGTGTGTGTGTGTGTATATATGTGTGTGTGTGTGTGTGTGTGTGTATGTGTGTGTGTGTGTATATATATATATATATATATATATATCTCTCTCTACCTGTAGTTGCCATTGACTTCATAATGTGGAGTCCCAGGCACCTACATACTCTTCTGTACATGCTCAGTTTACTTTTTTTTTTTTCTTTCTCCCCATTAGGCCCAGATGCCAAATCCTGTGAGCTCTCCTGCCATACCCCCTCCAGCGTCATCTGTGAATCAACTCCATTGCTCAAGTAATATTCAGCCCCCAGTTCATTGTAATTCTCCATCTCCTGCTCCAAGCCGCACACCAACACCTCATCACACACCCCCCGGTCTGGGATCGCAACAGGCATCAATACCATCTGAGCCTATGTCGTCAACAGCGTCCTTGCCTCAAATGCCACCACAGAACAGTGAGAGCCCCACTTCTCCTCTTCAGGCACCCCCTTCCTTGCCAGGTTCTGCATCTGTCATTCCAGCTGCTGATCAATCTGTTTCTACACCTCCACCACAGCAGTTACCACAGCAGTCATTAACAAGGCCTTCTTCTCAGCCAAATTTGTCAACACCAGTTTCAACCCCATCTGCACCACCACCATTACAGCTTCATCCAAACACTCCGGTAAGTCTTGGTTGCTCTTACTTTCTAAGGGGCCATTCAGAGTCTTTTGCAGACAAAACTTGGTGCGGATTTTTTTCAGGAAAGCTGTCGGGCAACTGCATGTAGTCTGTCTCCCATTGTTTTCAGTCGAAGGCCACACTAGGCAGTGAAAGGGACGAGCCTCCCTAGCTTCACTGTATAAGGGCTTGTTTTTATTTTTTTTATAACGAACTGTAGTTTTTATTGGTACATTTTTATTTATTTTTGTTAAATACGACTCTTTGATCACTGTTCAAATTTTTTGGGGGTGGTGAGATGACTAAAAATAAATGGCAAATTGTGTTTTTATTTTATTTTCTCGTGCATGGCATTGGGGGACACAGCACCATGGGTATATGCCCGGCTGACACTAGAAACAAAAAGTGTTGGCTCCACCCAGGTGGGCTATACCCCTCTGCTAGAGCCAAAAGAACTCACTTAGTTTAGTTCTAGTGTCCGTAGGAGGCAGACATGACCTGCTATTCTTTTTTCGCAGGTCATCCTGCTCATTTTGATTTTCTTTATTTTTTTCTCTACAGGTGGCAGGGGTGACTCCATCGTGCTCCACCTTAGTTGCCCCCTCTGCGGGCATGTACTCAGGTACCCGGTGGCCACCCAGTCCCCAAGTGACCTGCTTCCGCAGTGGAATTCCGGGTGTTGAGTCCGCCGAGGGGGTGGTTATGCTGCGCCTGAAGACATCGGAAGGTGAGTATGGCGCTCCTCTTCTCCTTTTCCCTCCCCTTAGGAGTCTTCCCTGCAGCCTCCTGTGGCCTGGCCCTTTTCTTAGGCTCTGATGTTCCTGGAGCCTCTGTATTTAGGGGGCACACTCTCCGGGGGTCATCTTTCTGTGTCCCCTCTTCTGGGACAGGATCCCTGCATTGGGGGCGCACTTTTTTTATGGGGCCTGCCCCTTTAAGACGGCCGTTCTCGGCCTTCTGCTGATTCGCCTACCTTCTGTATCTCTTGGCGCTGTGTCCCCTCTTCTGCTGCCGGAGCAGTGCCCGGCGCCGCGATCGCGACCGGCAGCGTTCCTTGTGTCACTGTGGACCCCGGCTTTGTTCCGGCCTAGGCCCAGGCTTCCCGGGCTGCTTCTCTGCATCCCTCCCCTCTGTGGGTGGTGCCCTGGGAGGTCTTTATCTCGCCCAATCCAGCGCGGGCTGCTGGGGGGGGGGGGGGGTTTCTTCTGAACGGCCGGTTCCTCCTGCTCCTGGCTCTGCTCGTCGCCATCTTGCAGTCTCTCCTGCGATCGGCTCCCTGGGACACAGCACCATTGGTAGCGGTAGGCAGCCTTTTTTGGCTGACTTTTTTCTTTGCAGGCTCCACCATCCGCCCTTATGTCTTCCTCTGGTCAGGCCCCCACTCCGCAGTCATTTCCACTCATTACGCCTGCTCTGTGTGTAATAGGAAGTTCCCATGCGGCCAGCCTACTTCCCTCTGTGTGCAGTGCCTCAACCCCAGGCCCGCCCAGTCCGCCCCTGCGGCCCCCCCTTTGTCGGTCCTTCCGGAATGGGCTGTCACCCTGTCCCAGGCCATAGGTAGCCTTGCCAGCCTATCACAATCCCTGGCGCAGTCCCTGGACAGTCTTCCTGCCCAGATTGCGGCCGCCTCTGTCAGGGGCCCTCCCGCTGATGATGCGCCTGGCGTCAGTTCCCGTTCTCGCTCTGGCACGCGGTCCCACAAGCGACCGCGTACGGTCTCGGCTGGGTCCCACTCCTCCTCAGCTACCCCGGATCACTCCCTGGTTAGGTCTGAGTCGGGCGAAATTTCTTTTTCTGCCGCTTCCGCCGCTCCTGGGGACTCCTCCGCTTCAGATTCTGAATCTGAGCGGTGCTCGGCGATGTCGGCAGCCATACAGGATCTCATCAAGGCCATTCGGGACGCGCTCAATGTGCAGGACATTCCTTCTTCCTCCTCCCCTGGAGTCGGTGTCCTTCCGCCGTTCTAAACGGTCCACGGTGGTCTTGCCGAATCGCGAGGATCCAGACGTGCTCCTTGCTAAGGAGTGGCGTCACCCTGATCGGCGCCTTCATCTTACCAAGGCCTCTGATGTCCCTTATCCTTTCTCAGAGGACTCTGTCAATCTCTGGACTGTTCCCCCTCGGGTGGACCCTCAGGTTGCTCCCCTGGCGAAGGCTACTACTCTTCCCCTGGCTGATGCGGCTTCCTTGTCGGATCCCGCTGACTAATGGGTCGACTCCTTCGCCAAGTCTGTTTTCGTTGCGGCGGGTGCCGCCATCTGCCCCGCATTTGCATGCACTATCTGGGCAAAGCAGCTTCTCCGTGCTTTACCTGCGGACTCTGACCAGGGGGATTTGGCAGTGCTTGCCTCTCAAATTTATCAGGCTTCCAAGTTTCTTTGTGATGCCTCTATGGAATCAGCCGGCCGTGCGGCCGCCAACTCTGTGGCTATCCGCCGCACCATCTGGCTTCGTTCCTAATTTCTCTTCCCTTTCTTGGTGGGAAGCGCTTGGAGGAGCTCATTTCGGAGGCCACTGGCGGTAAGAGTTGTCTTCTTCCCCAGAATCAGCCTCGCCGCCGTCGCTTCCCTGGGTCGTCCTCTCGGGTGCAGTCCTTTCGCCTCCACCCAACCCTCCGATCTGATAAGAAGTCCTCCAGGCCTTCCTTTAAAGGGGTTCTTCACTTTCATTTAATTGATGATCTATCCTCTGGATAGATCATCAGCTTCTGATCGGCCGGGGTCCGACACCCGGGACCCCCGCCGATCAGCTGTTTGAGAAGGCAGCGGCGCTCCAGCAGTGCCGCGGCCTTCTCACTGTTTACTGCCGGGCCGTCCGCCCACTGACGTCACGACTTGTATCAACTAGAGTGGGCGCGGCTAAGCTCTGTTCACTTGAATGGAGCTTAGCCGTGCCCACTCTAGTTGATACAAGTCGTGACGTCAGTGGGCGGGCGGCCCGGCGGTAAACAGTGAGAAGGCCGCGGCGCTGCTGGAGCGCCGCTGCCTTCTCAAACAGCTGATCGGCGGGGGTCCCGGGTGTCGGACCCCCGCCGATCAGAAGCTGATGATCTATCCAGAGGATAGATCATCAGTTAAATGAAAGTGAAGAACCCCTTTAAGTCCAAGCCCTTTTGGCATGCCAAGCCCAAACCTGCTCGCCCCCAGTCCACTAAGCCTCCTTTCGCATGACTCGAACTCCGTCAAGGTGGGAGGGCGCCTGCTCGCCTTTCGGGATGTCTGGCAAGCAAGTGTAGAAGATGCTTGGGTTCTCGAGGTGGTCTCCTCTGGGTACAGAATCGAATTCACCGACCTTCCACCCGGTCGGTTCTTCCTTACGTGCCATCTCTCTCCCCCCCCCCCCCCCCCCAAATGTCTCTCGCCCGGGCAGACGGTTTTTTTTTTTCCAGGCCATTCATTCCCTGCGCTCTCTAGGGGTCATCGTTCCGTTTCCGGAGTCGGAACGTTTTCGGGGTTTCTATTCGAACCTGTTTACTGTTCCCAAGAAGGACGGTTCCCTCCGTCCTATCCTGGATCTAAAGGCGCTCAATCACTTTGTCCGGGTCCGTCATTTTCGCATGGAGTCCCTCCGGTCCGTGATAGCCTCCCTGGAGTTGGACGAGTTCCTGTCGTCAATCGACATTCAGGACGCCTATCTTTACGTCCCCATCGCTCTCTCCCATTAAAAGTTCCTTCGCTTCGCGGTGGGTTCTCCTAATTTCCAATTTGTAGCCCTGCCCTTCGGCCTGTCCTCCGCTCCGAGGGTTTTCCCTAAGGTGTTGGCTCCCCTCGTGACCCTTCTCCGTGCCAGGGGGGTCGCCTTGGTACCTTACCTGGACGACCTTCTGATTCGGGCCCCGTCTTCGGAGGACAACCTGTCCAGCCTGAGCATCACCCTCTCGGCTCTTGCCCAGTTCGGGTGGCTTATCAACCACTCCAAGTCCTCCCTCATCCCACTCCAGAGGATGCCTTTTCTGGGCATGATCTTCGACACTCGCCTCGGGCGGGTGTTCCTTCCCCCCAGAGAAGGTCTCTTCTCTTCAGGCGGGGTGCATCTTCTTCGCGGTCCGTCCTCTCTGACTATCAGGACATGTCATTCGAAGCCATTCCCAATTCCACTCCCGGCACATTCAGTTGTTCATCCTATCCAGGTGGGACAAGTCCCCGGCAGGTCTCGATCGCCTTGCCCGTCTCCCCTCTCAGATTCGCCAAGATCTCTCCTGGTGGTTACTTCCTCGGACGGTGTCCCTGGGCCGATCCTTTCTCCCTCCCAGTTGGCGGGTGATCACGACAGACGCCAGCCTCTCGAGTTGGGGTGCGGTCTTCGAGTCTCTCACGGTCCAGGGTCTTTGGTCTGTTCAGGAGTCCTCCCTGCAGATCAATGTTCTCGAACTCAGGGCAATTTGGAGACTCAATTTGAAGAGTCGGGCCGCCACCTGGTCGTCAGTTCACACTTTTTCTAAGTTTTACCATATTCATTCCCTGGCCTCTGCTGACGCCAGCCTGGGGCGTAAGGTTCTACAGGCAGCTGTGCTTTAGGTTGGCAATATGGCGTTCTTCTTCCCTCCCTCAGGGACTGCTTTGGGATGTCCCATGGTGCTGTGTCCCCCAATGCCATGCACAAGAAAAATAGATTTTTTGTACTCACCGTAAAATCCTTTTCTCGTTGTAGGCATTGGGGGGGACACAGATCCCACCCTTTCTGTGCTTTTCTCGTTGGTGGTCCCCCTTCAATTTTATTTTTTGTTCAGGTGTGGCGTTCCTACTGCTTTTGTACCGACTGAGTTCTTTTGGCTCTAGCAGAGGGGTGGAGCCAACACTTTTTTGTTTCTAGTGTCGGCCTCCTAGTGGCAGCTGGGCATATACCCATGGTGCTGTGTCACCCAATATCTACTACGAGAAAAGGATTTTACGGTGAGTACAAAAAATCCATTTTTTTCCCCCATTACAGCGTTCACTGCACAAGAAAGTTTTGCCATTAGGGGGCTAGTATATGGGATCTTTTTATTCCTTTTTTTTATACCTTTTTTATTCACAGTAAGAGATCTATTAGGGTGAATAGGATTGTTATTCTCTCCATGTTGAGCTATGCCTCATATATAGTTCAGCATGAAGATTGCCATAAAGGCTTCAACAATGTTCAGGCTGTCATGGCAAACTATCAGAGCTCCATGATTTCACTGTGGGGGCTCTGATCGGCAGGCAGAGGGAGCCGTATCCCTCTGCATAACTCCACAGGTGCTGCAATCAACAATGATCGCTGCATGGGAGGGGTTAAATGACGGGGGCAGCACGATCATATATGGAGTGTGCTCACTGCAGAGGCCTGCGCCAAACAAAAGACTGGCGCCTAATGCCTTACGCGTATGGCATTATGCTTTAAAAGGTTAAAAGGGTTGTGCCAAGTTTTACAGTTTCCCCCTATTCACAGAATAGGTGGAAACTGATTTATGGAGGTCTGACTGCTGGGACATCCATTATGCCCAGAACGTTGGTGCTGTTCCCCCGATCTGATGGTGGCAGATTGGGCATGTGTCTTCCTCTCTATTTATTCTTTATGGGGCCGTCAGAAATTGAGCTAAATCTGGCAGTCCCATAGAGAATGAATCAAGTGACTGGACTGATGTGTGACCTGCCACTTCATCAGATCAGTGGGAGTCCCAGTGGTTGAACCCCCACCGATCAGTTATTTATCCCCTATCCTATTGCACAACCCCTTTTAGATAAGTAGAAATAATGGGGTATTGCTATACATAGGTTCACACCATGCTGTTCTTTTGAGACAGAATCCGCTCTCCTAGGTGCTCAGTGTTTGGTACGTGTACACTTTGGGTTACATATTGTGTGAGTAGTGAAGGGATGGAGCTAGTACTGTCCTGATGCTCTCAGAGGGCAGCACGTAGTTGTAAGATGTACAGATCGCAACCTTGTCTTTTATTTCTATGTAAAAAGTGAATTGTATTCTAGAGAGTGTTAATTTCAGGCCATGTTGACATCTCTGTTTAGGATGTCTATCGGGCTGTTCTGGCATTGCTGGATCCTTTACTTCACCACTAGATCCCCACTGACTGCACTGAGGTCCGGCGGTGATCTGACCAGTTTCTGGCATAGAGGCCGGATTTTAGCTAGGCAACAAATTTTGCATGCATCTCCTAAATGGAGATGTGAATGTGGCCTTGGTTTAAGCATGCCTCAGGTCCGTGTGCATTCGGAGTGCGTATGTCCATTCCGCAAAAAAAATAGAATGTCCTATTATCTGCATAACTGACGAGGCTAGGACTGTTCTATTAGGGGCAGCTATTCCATTCGGCAAAATATGGAATGCACATGGATGTAATCCGTATTTTTTGTGGATACGTGATTTGTCGTGTGCTTAAGGCTTTACTGTGCATAGAGAGAAGGTTGTGAAAGTAGTAGATGGTGTAAAACTATGAAATCAACTGGTGAAATGTACAATAATTATTCAGTCTTCATAGAAGACAACTTGCCACCCCCCTAGCATCCAGTACGAATTATCTATAAATTCTCTATCAAACAGCTTTCACAGCAAACGGCTGTTATGGAGGGACCAACATCCAATCCGCCATCAACTAACAGCCCTGATATGAGTTCACAGCAACCTACTAGTGAGCAGTTGGTCCAAGAAGTTAAGATGGAAATAAAACAGGAAGAACCAGCGGTGGATGAGCCTATAGCTGAGCCCAAAGATGAACCACTTGAGGTAAAGTGTATACATTTTTATTGCTATGTAGTTTTGTAGACCAGAGGGAGTAAGATGCTGTACTCGTTCAGTTCCTTTCTATTGCACATTCATAATGCTGTGCTCTGCGTTATTGCCCCGGTTTATAAACACGACCGTAAGGCTCTTTCATCAAAATCCATAGTTCCTGTCACCATTGATAATTACACGAATTGCACTGCTTGGTGACCACTTCTACCATAACACAGCACCTGCAGCAATGTGAGACCCAGCAGCCCAACTGTACTGCTGCAGTGAGACTATGGCTTCTTTCACATGAACATGACTGATTAGGTCTGCATGCATTCAGGGAAACTCGCACCATTTTGCAAGCAAGTTTTGTCTGATTTGTGTTCAGTGTTTTCCGCACGGGTGCTATGCGTTTTTAAGCTTTTTTTTTTTTCACACGAGTGATAAACTAAAGGTTTACAAACAACATCTCTTAGCAACATCACTGAAAAACGCATTGCATCCGCACTTGCTTGCGGATGCAATTCTTTTTTCAGTGAAGCGCCATTCTCTTCTATGGGGCCAGGGCTGCGTGAAAAATGCAGAATATAGAACATGCTGTGTTTTTCCACGCAACGCTGAACTGATGCGTGAAAAAAAATGCTCGTACACAGACCAATTGATATGAATGGGTCAGGATTCAGTGTGGGTGCTATGCATTCACGTCATGCATTGCACCCACGTGGAAAATTTGCTTGTGAAAGGGGACTAAGGGTACAAGTATGCTGCGATTATGGGTGAAAAATGTGTTGCATGCATGTAGCACAGTGTAACAGGATTGCCATAGTAATGAGTTGGATCGCAGCATAACTCGCACATGGTTTTGGCAAATGTTCGAGTCGTGCGGCGACCCAATTTATTTCTGTAGCAGCCCCGCTGCACTGGATCTTTGGTTGCATGACAGCTGTCACTCCCAAAATAGCTGTCCAGATGTACCCTATGTCCCTTTTGCACTGTGCCACATTACCCCACAAGTACAGCACTGCAGCAATCGGAACCACCATGTACTATTGCTCCATTCAATCTCCTTTCCATGTGGTATCGAGAAGTAGAATTAATCAGAAAATAAATACAGATTAATGTTAATTGGGGCGGCAGCAGCAACTCAAATTATTTACCTCTTTGTTCACACCCTACAGATTGCATAAATGAAAACTTGAAAATATCCATCCTTTGCATCTTTTTGAAAAAACATCCATTGGCCACCTGTCACCCATAGGCTCCCTTGTTAAACTGAAATAGTATACATTAAACAATTTACAGGTACAGCTCAATAAATTAGAACACCATTGAAAACCTAGTTTCGGTAATTCAGTTCAAAAAGTGAAACTCTAAACTTCAAGTGTTTGTTTCTTTTAATGTTGATGATTATGGCTTACAGCTAATCAAAACCCAAGTGTCATTATCTGAGAAAATTAGAATATTGTGCAAAAGTTCAGTCTTTTAGACTCATGGTGTCACACTTTCTAATCAGCTAATCAACACAACATGCCTGCAAAGGTTTCCATATCCTTTAAATGGTCCCTCAGTCTGGTTCAGTAGACGACACAATAATGGGGAAGACTACTGGCTTGACAGTCATTGACACTCTCCACAAGAAGGGCGAGCCACAAAAGAGAATTGCGGATCTGGAAATGTGGATACGGACAGCACATAACATCCATTCCGGCCCCATTGAAAAGGAACGTGTCCGCAAAATCCGGAACGAATCTGGAAAAAAATTGCAGACGTGTGATTGGACCCTAACTGTCACATTCCTTGTGTCAAACCACTCATGACCCAGAGACCATGTCGGAAGTATCTTACCTGGGCTAAGGAGAAAAAGGACTGGACTATTTTTATTGCTCAGTTGGCCAAAGTCCTGTTTTCAGATGAAAAAACTTTGCATTTCATTTGGAAAACGAGATCCCAGAGTCTGGACGGAGAGTGGAGGGGCACACAATCCAAGTTACTTGAAGTCCAGTGTGAAGTTATCATAGTCAGTGATGGTTTGGGGAGCCATGTCATCTGCTGGTGTTGGTCCACTGAGTTATATCAAGTCCAAAGTCGGCACAGCCGTCTAACCAGGAAATTTTAGAGCACTTCATGCCTCCCTTTGCTGGCAAGCTTTATGGAGATGCTGATTTAATTTTCCAGCAGGACTTGGCACCTGCCCACACTGCCAAAAGTACCAATACCTGGTTTAATAACCACAGTATCACTGTGCAGGATTGGCCAGCAATCTCACCTGACCTAAACCCCATAGAGAATTGGTGGGGTATTGTCAAGAGGAATAATGCCTTATTCACAGTCCGTATTAGGTCAGTGTTTTCAATCAGTGATTGTGAGGCAAAATCAGGTGTGTCTAAACAAAGAACTGGTGCAAATCTTTCCCTGATCTTTCTGTGGAGACTCAAATACTGTTTTTGGCTTACAATGATGGAAATAACTGACGTGTCACTAAGTGTTTAGAGAGACACCACACTCAACAATGCAGACGAGCTGAAGGCTCAAAGCAACCTGTGCTTCCATAACGCCTCAGCAGTGCCACAGGCTGGTCGCCTCCATGCCACATTGTATTGATGCAGTAATTCATGCAAAAGGAGGTTCAGTAGGCTAACATTTCTGTATTAAAAACATACTGACTTTAGGGTTTTCATTAGCTGTAAACCACAATCCTCAACATTGAAAGAAATGCTTGAAATCATTGTGTAATGAATTTATGTAATGAGAATTTTTCTATTGAATTACTGAAGAAAATTAACTTTTCGATTATATTTTGAGATGCGCTTGTACTTTGCCTTGATACCAATTCAATACTAAGTTTCCCCAAATACTTAGAACACTTCATTGGATATCATTTATAGTCAGTGGGGTCAGTTATTGTAAGTTTTGGTCCATTGGAAGCTAGGTCTGTCATCATGTCACAGCTTTCATAGTAAATGATAGTCCTAATGCTAGCTTAAACAGACCCTAATTGTACCAGTTGTAGAAATCGAGATATCTCATGGTGACTAGAATAACCTAAAGATGAGGTCCATTATTTGGTTATATCTTTAAAAGGAGAAACCTGACCTTTCTACTGAAGACTGCAAACCTGAGCCAATGGAACCAGAAGAAAATAAAGATGTGAAGCCAGAAATAAAAGAGGAGGATGAGAAACCAGGCATGCCTGCTGCACAATCTTCTCCTACTGGGCAATCAAAAAAGAAAAGTAAGTTTTGACTTTCTGTGAAGTAAAGAAAAAAAGCTGTCATGGCTACATATGCATTCAATGGGGTTCTGCCTTGCACAACAGTAAAGTGAGGACTTGGGCATGCTGGTTGCAAGTATGCTAAATTGCATTAGGAGACTTAAAGCATGCATAAATACTATCAGCTCATTTTTGAGTAAGCTGCCATGTGTGTACGTGAGGAGTAACACTGGCCATTATGTCACTTGTATCTGATTATATTAGCAGAGGTTTTTTTTTGGTATTTTTATTATTGCATGCAGCATTTTTTTATGCTCAGTTCTTCATGAGCTGGTGGATGCAAATTAGTTGCTGATGTCTGCCTATAGACAAAATAAAGCACTTGTGTTGAGCTATCACAATTATTAGCTACTGAGTCCTGGTAGATCCTCTGCTTACTGCTTCTCCCTTCTCCATAGACTTAAAGCGATATTCCGGTTAGGTAGGTTAGGGGGTAACTATTAGATCGGTGGGGATCTGTTTGGTGTGACCCCTCTGATCACGAGAACGGGGGCCCCATACCCTCTGCAGCCCCCCTGAAATTAATGGAGTGGCCAGTCACTCATGCACATGGCCACACTATTCATTTCTATGGGAGTTCTGGAGATAGAGGGCACAGCTTGGCTTTTCCAAGAATTCCTATAGAAATGAACGGGTGCACACATGCCCTACCGGCCGCCTCTTTCCTTTCAGCAGGGGGTAGGGGACCCCCATTATTGTCATTGGTGGGGGTCCCAGCGATAAGACCTCCAACAATCTAATATAGTTATCCCCTATCCTGTGGATAGAGGATAACTTGGAGGACCTGTTCATGAATGAATTGCCAGCAGCTTACAGTAAAGGTACAGTTGGATGTCACCAGTTGGGAGTGTCCCTGCAGTCTGACACCAGCAGCACTGATTGGACAATCTGACACTACACCCAGCAGTACTTTTTCTACAGACTACTGGCAATATGTTTATAAACTAGAAATAATACAGGAATGGTACAACATAGTAAGAATAGGTGCTCCAGAATGGTTAAATGGGGAAAGCAAAGTAGTTACTAAAACAAATATGTCCTCTTTAACCAATGGCAAAGAAAACTGTCAGGAGAGGTGCTCAACCTAAGTGCATTTAAGTAGCAAGTTATTTCCAACTACCAGTTTTTACTCTGTACTCCAGAGTGGGAGGATAAAAGATACACTCAAGACACTTGTTCCCCACACCTCTCAAACTAAGAGTCCCCCAGCTGTCTGAGATGGATCCATTCTGCAGACTTTATTGCTGTGGGCATAGTTTTTCGGGGGTATAAAATCCTCTTCAGGAGTAATAACATTAAAACAAGTTAAAATGGTAGACACACATTTACATTTTATAGGACGTTCTTGAATGCCGTCAAACAAGTGGAAGGGGATTAACCCCTTAAGGACCAGGCTCATTTTCACCTTAAGGACCAGGCCATTTTTTGCAAATCTGACCAGTGTCACTTTAAGTGCTGATAACTTTAAAACACTTTGACTTATCCAGGCCATTCTGAGATTGTTTTTTCGTCACATATTGTACTTCATGACACTGGTAAAATAAAGTAAAAAATAATAATTTTTTTGCATAATAAAATACCTAATTGACCAAAAATTTTGAAAAATTAGCAAATTTCAAAGTTTGTTTCTCTACTTCTGTAATACATAGTAATACCCCCAAAAATTGTGATGACTTAACATTCCCCATATGTCTACTTCATGTTTGAATTATTTTGGGAATGATATTTTATTTTTTGGGGATGTTACAAGGCTTAGAAGTTTAGAAGCAAATCTTGAAATTTTTCAGAAATTTACAAAAACCCAATTTTTAGGGACACTCTGAAGTCACTTTGCGAGGCTTACATAATAGAAACCGCCCAAAAATGACCCCATTTTATAAACTACACCCCTCAAGGTATTCAAAACTGATTTTACAAACTCCGTTAACCCTTTGGGTGTTGCACAAGAGTTATTGGCAAATGGGGATGAAATTTGAGAATTTCATTTTTTTTGCCTAATTTTCAATTTTAACCCATTTTTCCACTAACAAAGCAAGGGTTAACATCCAAACAAGACTGTATCTTTATTGCCCTGACTGCCGTTTACAGAAACACCCCATATGTGGCCGTAAACTACTGTACGGCCACACAGCGGGGCGTAGAGTGAAAGGTGCGCCGTATGGTTTTTGGAAGCCAGATTTTGCAGGACAGTTTTTTTGACACCATGTCCCATTTGAAGCCCCCCTGATGCACCCCTAGATCAGAAACGCCATAAAAGTGACCCCATCTAAGAAACTACACCCCTCAAGGTATTCAAAACTGATTTTACAAACTTTGTTAACCCTTTAGGTGTTGCACAAGGTTTAATGGAAAATAGATACAATTTCACAATTTCACTTTTTTGGCAGATTTTCCATTTTAATATTTTTTTCTCGCCCATTTTCCTTGGGGGACACAGACCTTGGGTATAGCTCAGCTCCCTAGGAGGCGTGACACTAAGTAAAACTGTTAAGCCCCTCCTCCATCAGCTATACCCTCAGCCTGGAGATAGAGGCTACCAGTTTTAGCTTAGTGTCCAAGGAGGCAAGACACTCCCTGCTACTGCAGGGCTGTTTTCTCCTTGTTATTTTTACTTTTTCTTCTAATTTTGTTATTTTATTTTTTCCTAGGGATACCAGAGACGCATTTGACCTCTCTGCTCTCCCGGGGTTGAGCTGCGCCAGTGCCAACTTATCTGCACTGCTGCCTCCCCCACAGAAGCAATAGGAGGATCTGGGCAGCAATGGCTCCCCTACATCCCGCCAGCTAGGGGGTCGCCCGCACGCCAAGCCCCTCTTCCAGCTTCCTGCCACTGCGGTGCCAGTGGCTGAAGGGGCGACCCTGCTGGAAAGGACTGAGGGTGAAGACGTCGCACGGTGAGATGGCTATTCCAGCCCATACCCCGTCCCTATCTGCAGCATCTACCCCTCTGGGTAAGGGGGGCACCCGTGGTCGCTCATTCTGAGCGCTCATCTGCAGGACAATGCAGCACAGCAGCATCCTCAGCACCCCCACGCTTTTCCCCCCCACGCTGCTATCTTTCTCCCCCCCCCCCCTCCCCCTCATTCGGGGCTGACTCCATTTTTCTCTTCTCTCTCTCCCCCTTCCCGCCGAGAACGGGGGGCGGGGCTTAGCGGTCCCGGCAGGGGGCGGGGCTTCCGCGTGTCATTTTGGGGGCGGAGCTACGTTCTCCTTCACAGGAGACATTTCAAGCGCTGGAGGGGGCGGAGCTTGTTCCCCGCGCTTTCTGCTGAGGTTTCCCGCGCTTCCTCACTCCTGACAGGAAGCTGGGACACGGTGGGGGACTCTAACCTCCTGTGTACATCGCTCGGCTTCTGTGGGCGCTCTCTGCTGCTCACTGCTGTTCACTGCTTCTCTGCTGCTGCTGATCTGGGCCATCTCCTGACGTTCTTCTGAGGCACTGGTAGGACAGTTAACCCTCTCCTAACCCTCCTGGTCATAGCTGCTATAACCCTTTGTGGTCTCTATATTAGAGTACAACCACACTTCAGCATGTCAGATCCCACAGGTGCCCCCAAACCCTGGTACCATGCCTGTACCGCCTGTAAGGAACTTTTTCCGCGTGGGCAATCTGAGCCGCATTGCCTTGCATGTCAGGCCCCGCTTCCCGCTGCGCCCCCCGGTGCCTCTGAACCCCCTGACTGGGCTAGGTCTCTGTCTCAGGCGGTGGAAAGCCTTACACACGTAGTGGGCCGTCTCGTGGATAGACCGCCTCTCCCGCAGGCTGCCACAATCCCTGTCGCACCCGCTGGGACTACCGTTTCTGCCGCCCCCACTGGTTCCCTGCCTCCCAGCGAATCTTCCAGGGCCCGGCATACTCAGAAACGTTCAAGGGTTGAGCGCACATCTTCTCCAGATGCTTCGCTCTCTCCGCCATGCGTGCGAGCTCAGTCAAGTCTATCCTCTCAAAGGGATACGCTTTCTGAGGGAGAACTGGCGGATTCGGACGTGGACATGGACTCAGAGCTTCCGTCCAAATTGGCGTCCGCGGTGGGGCATCTTGTCACTAGCATCCGTGATACCTTTCAGCTACACAATGACCCCCCCAGCTCTGAACAGGCCGGCGTGTCCTTTCTCCGCCCCAAACAGGCCTCCAAGGTTTTTCCCATACACGCTGATTTTTCTTCTGTGGTATCCAAGGCTTGGACTCGGCCTAACGTCCGCTTTATTACACCCAAAAAGCTGGACATTTGTTATCCCTTTCCAGCGGATTCTGTGACCACGTGGACATCCCCGCCTAAGGTTGATCCTCCCGTGGCTCGCCTGTCCAAAAGCACTACTATTCCTGTACAGGACGGATCTTCCCTCCAGTCTGTTGAGGACCGTCGTACGGAATCCCTCTCCAAGGCCATATTTACTGCCTCTGGTTCGGCCCTTAGACCGGTCTTTGCCTCCGCCTGGGTTGGCAAAGCGGTCTCTGAATGGGGTTTGCAACTGGAACGGGAGTTAGGGTCGGACGTCCCTGTTCAGGACCTCCGTTCCTTAGCCCAACTAATTGTTCAGGCCGGAAAATTCGTCTGTGAGGCCTCCCTTGATGCGGGTGCCCTCATTGCCCGTTCCTCTGCCCTGGCAGTTTCTGTCAGGAGGGAACTCTGGCTGAAGGTTTGGGCGGCGGACGCCGCTTCCAAACGCTCTTTGGCCGGCCTACCATTCACGGGTTCCCGCCTGTTTGGAACCCGTCTGGACGAACTTATATCAGAGGCCACGGGTGGGAAGAGTACTCACCTCCCCCAGTCCAGGCCAATGGGCGCCCCCCGTGGTCGCGCTGGTTCGTCCCGTTTTCGGTCCTTTCGCAAGCCCACCGGGTCTAGACCCGCGGCCAGTTCTTCTTCCTCTGGCCCAGCCCAGGATAGACGCAAGAAGGCGTTTTTTCGGACGCAACCTACCTGGCGCAAGTCCCAGCCTGCACGGGCTCCCACAGGCCAGCAGCCCTCTGCCTGAAGGTGCGCCCCCACCCACCCGGGTGGGGGGCCGCCTTCTCCTATTCAGGAACGTATGGCGGGCCCACATCTCAGACGCATGGGCGCTCGAGATTGTATCTTGCGGATACAAAATCGAATTTGCGTCCATTCCGCCAGACCGTTTCTTCCGATCCCGTCCTCCGCGAGATCCCGTACGAGTGGCCGCCTTCTTCGCGGCCATTCACTCTCTAATGGACAAGGGTGTCGTCGCCCCCGTGCCTCCGACGGAAAGGTTCAGGGGGTTCTACTCGAACCTCTTTGTGGTTCCCAAGAAGGAAGGCTCAGTGCGTCCGATCTTGGACCTAAAACGCCTGAACCGTTTTCTCCGACTGCAGAGATTCCGGATGGAGTCTCTCAGGTCCGCAGTGGCCTCCCTGGAAAGAGGGGATTTCATGGCCTCAATCGACATTCAGGATGCATACCTCCACGTTCCGGTTGCTCCATGTCATCACCGCTTCCTGCGCTTTGCGGTGGGGGACGATCACTTCCAATTCGTCGCCCTTCCCTTTGGTCTGGCGACTGCTCCTCGAGTGTTCACCAAGGTCCTGGCCCCTGTCTTGGCCCTTCTACGTTCAAGAAGTGTTTTTCTTCTCCCATACTTGGACGACATCCTGGTCAAGGCACCCTCCTTCTCTCAGACATCCCGCAGTGTGGAACTCACTCTGGAGACCCTGACGCGGTTCGGTTGGATTATCAACCACCCCAAATCTTCCCTTACCCCCTCCAGACGGCTGATCTTCCTGGGGATGCTCCTGGATACAGAGTTGGCGGAGGTCCGCCTTCCGTCGGACAAGCGTCTGGCCCTTCGCGGGTCGGTTCGCAGTCTCCTCCGTCATCACCGCCCTTCCCTCAGATCCAGCATGCGGTTGTTGGGAAAGATGGTTGCCTGTTTCGAAGCGGTGCCGTTCGCACAATTCCGATCCCGCACCTTTCAGAGGGCAATTCTGTCGGCCTGGGACAAATCACTGAGGAGTCTGGACAGGACCTTTCTTCTGCCTCCCCTGGCTCGAGCTTCCCTCGGCTGGTGGTTGCATATCCCTCTAAGGGGGAAGTCCTTCCTTCCACTGAACTGGCTGGTGATTACCACAGATGGCAGCTTACGGGGGTGGGGGGGGGGTTTTCCCTCCCCGGTCCGTCCAGGGCGTTTGGTCTCTATCGGAGTCCAGACTTCCAATCAATATTCTGGAACTGAGGGCGATTCTTCTGTCCCTCAGACACTGGACCCATCTGCTGAGGGGCCACCCTGTTCGGATCCAATCGGACAATGCCACGGCTGTGGCATACATAAACCATCAGGGAGGCACTCGCAGCGCTGCAGCGATGCAAGAGGTGACCCTCATTCTCCTCTGGGCGGAGACGCACGTGCCGGCCTTATCTGCGATTTACATCCCGGGGGTGGACAACTGGGCGGCGGATTTCCTCAGCCGGTCCACCATCGACCCGGGAGAATGGTCCCTGCACCCAGAGGTGTTCGAAGCCCTTTGTCTTCGCTGGGGTCGCCCCGACGTGGACCTCATGGCCTCCAAATTCAACCACAAGGTCCCCCTATACCTGGCCAGGGCACGGGACCCGAAGGCATACGGCGCCGACGCGCTCGTCCTTCCGTGGCGCGAATTCTCCCTTCTGTACGTCTTTCCTCCTTTTCCCCTCCTGCCACGGGTTCTTCGGAGGATCGCGGCAGAGGGCGTCCCCGCGATTCTAATCGCCCCGGATTGGCCCCGCCGGTCTTGGTACGCCGACCTAATGTTGCTGTTGGCAGACGCACCGTGGCCACTGCCCTCCAGGGAAGACCTTCTCTCTCAGGGACCGATCTTCCACGAGCATTTAGGCTCGCTACGTTTGACGGCGTGGCTATTGAGACCGCCGTCTTAACGCGACGGGGTTTCTCCGCGGACGTAGTCCGCACCATGATCCGGGCTCGTAAGCCCGTATCCTCTAGGATCTACTATCGGGTTTGGAGGTCCTATCTGGGGTTCTGTGAGTCCCGGAGCATCCCACCTCTCCGGTTTTCTCTTCCCACAATCCTGTCCTTCCTCCAGTCGGGTCTGGACCTGGGGCTGTGCCTCAGTTCTCTGAAGGGTCAGATTTCGGCGCTGTCTATTCTTCTCCAGCGTCCCCTGGCCCCTCTAGGGCCAATTAAGACCTTTTTACAAGGGGTGGCTCACTCTGTTCCGCCGTACCGCCCTCCAGTTCCTTCCTGGGACCTGAATGTGGTGCTCTCGGCGCTCCAATCAGCCCCCTTCGAGCCTTTACGGGAGGTCTCCCTTCGCCTTCTGTCCTGCAAGGTCATCTTTCTTGTGGCCGTCACGTCTCTCCGACGGGTGTCGGAGTTAGCGGCTCTTTCTTGCTCCGAACCTTTCCTGATCTTCCACCAGGATAAGGTTGTGCTTCGGCCTGTCCCGACTTTCCTGCCAAAGGTGGTCTCCGCCTTTCACATCAATGAGGACATCGTCCTTCCGTCGCTCTGTCCCTCTCCTTCCCACCCCAGAGAACGGGAACTGCACCGTCTGGATGTGGTCAGGGCGTTGAGGATTTACTTGGAGGTCACCGGGTCCTTTCGGCGCACGGACTCCCTGTTTGTGGTTCCGGAGGGTTCGCGCAAAGGGTTGGCGGTCTCCAAGGTGGCTATTGCCCGTTTCATTAAACTGGCGGTGTCTGAGGCTTATCGAGCCAAGGGCAGACCTCCGCCTTTTGGCGTCACTGCTCATTCCACCAGAGCAGTCGGAGCTTCCTGGGCGCAGAGGCATCGGGCCTCGGCTGAACAGTTGTGCAAAGCAGCCACTTGGTCCTCTCTGCACACTTTCACAAAGTTCTATAGGGTGCATACGCATGCATCAGCGGATGCTGCGTTGGGCCGCCTGGTTTTGCAGGCAGCGGTTTCCTGATGCTCTGGTGGTGTTCCGCCTTGGGTTTGTGGTCCCTCCCTTCTTGGACTGCTCTTGAACGTCCCAAGGTCTGTGTCCCCCAAGGAAAATGGGCGAGAAAAGGAGATTTTTGTATAACTTACCAGTTAAATCTCTTTCTCGCTCTTCCTTGGGGGACACAGCACCCACCCTTCTGTGTTTGGTTACAGGGTTATGGTCTGGCGCCCCGTTGGGTTGCTGGCTGGTTGTTTCCGTTATTGGTTGTTATCCTTTCACTACTTGGACACGCAACTGGTAGCCTCTATCTCCAGGCTGAGGGTATAGCTGATGGAGGAGGGGCTTAACAGTTTTACTTAGTGTCACGCCTCCTAGGGAGCTGAGCTATACCCAAGGTCTGTGTCCCCCAAGGAAGAGCGAGAAAGAGATTTAACTGGTAAGTTATACAAAAATCTCCTTTTTCCAGTTACAAAGCAAGGGTTAACAGCCAAACAAAACTCATTATTTATGGCCCTGATTCTGTAGTTTACAGAAACACCCCATATGTGGTCGTAAACTGCTGTACGGGCACACGGCAGGGCGCAGAAGGAAAGGAATGCCATACGGTTTTTGGAAGGCAGATTTTGCTGGACTGTTTTTTTTGACACCATGTCCCATTTGAAGCCCCCCTGATGCACCCCTAGAGTAGAAACTCCAAAAAAGAGACCCCATTTTAGAAAGTACGGAATAGGGTGGCAGTATTGTTGGTACTAGTTCAGGGTACATATGATTTTTGGTTGCTCTATATTACACTGTTTTGTGCGGCAAGGTAACAAGAAATAGCTTTTTTGGCACTTTTTTTTTTGTTATTTACAACATTCATCTGACAGGTTAGATCACGTGGTAATTTTATAGAGCAGGTTGTCACGGATGCGGCGATACCTAATATGTATACAATTTTTTTTATTTATGTAAGTTTTATACAATAACTTAATTTTTAAAACCAAAAAATTGTTTAGTGTCTCCATAGTCTAGGAGCCATAGTTTTTTCAGTTTTTGGGCGATTATCTTGAGTAGGGTCTCATTTTTTGCGGGATGAGATGACTGTTTGTTTGGTACTATTTTGGCGTACATGCGACTTTTTTGATCACTTTTATTACCTTTTTTGGGAAGTAAGGTGGGCAAAATTTCAATTTTCTCAGTTTTTATTTTTATGGCGTTCACTGTGCGGGGAAAGTAACATGACCGTTTTATAGAGCAGGTCGTTACGGACGCGGCGATACCTAATATGTGTAGTGTATTGTATTTAATTTTTATTCAGTGATAAATGTTTTTTTTTTTTTTTTAATCTTAACTTTTTTCACTTATTTTTTAAATTTTTTGACCCAGACCCACTTGGTTCTTGAAGATCCAGTGGGTCTGATGTCTGTAAAATACAGTACAGAACCTATATAGGTTTCTGTACTGTATTTTACTTACACTAAACAGATCTATGCTTTCAGCACAGATCTGTTCAGCCCCATGGACAGCAGGACGCCTGAGCAGGGTGAGGACAGGGCTTCGGGGGGCTGTCTGGGGGCTCTCTCCCTCTCCCATCGGGGGGCTGCAAAGGCACAGCAGCCCCCCAATCGGAGAGGGAGGGAGCTCCCTCTTACTGTTAACCTTTTCCATACAGCGGTCCGTATGGACCGCTGTATGGAAAGGGTTAAACGGCTGACATCGCATCAACGATGTCAGCCGTTTATACCAGGGTGCCAGCAATGTGCTGGCACCCTGGTATACCCACTGTACACCAACGATTATGCAATGGGAGGCGGGCGGGGGATCGCGATCCTGCCTGCCGCACGCCCGCCTCCCGCAACGCCCCCCGCAACGCCCCCACCGCCTGCGACACCCCCCCCTGCACCACCCTCCACCATCAAATCGTGCAAGAGGGGTGTGTGTGTGTGTGTGTGTGTGTGTGTCAGGGACCGTGGGGATCAGAAACTGCAAAAAGCGCAGCAAACCGCAGGTCACATGCGCCCCCCCCCCCCCCCCCCCCCCGAAAGGACCCCCCCGGCGTTTTAACAGGATGCCGGCTGAATGATTTCAGCCGGCATCCTGTTCAAATTAACCCCTGGGGTGCCGGAATGCCGATTTTAAAGTTAGGACGTACCAGTACGTCCTTGGTCCTTAAGGACTCGGGAAATAGGGCGTACCGGTACGTCCTATGTCCTTAAGGGGTTAAAACTGGTGGAGGACTGAATTCGGAAGCAGAACTTCAGGAGAAACCCAACATGTGATTACCAAGTGCATGGGAGTATTGAGAGTGTGTCTTATTGTGGAATGTACGATGGATACACCACCAAACCACATGGGGCATATCAAGAATCAGACAAAGAGGAAACTGGGGTGCATCGGCAGAACCTGGATGCGCTCCAAATTAGGATGCAATCCTGAAACGGAAAAAAAAATATTGTGTTCCAACTGGGAATGCAGGTTTTGTGGTATATAGATTCACAGAATGATCCTGTGTGATGCCAAATTAAGTCAAATAAGAATAAAAACCTACTTAAAAATCACGATATGTATAGGAAACAGGCATAGTAATCCATTCATTGATATAATCACAAAAACTATAACCATTGAAACAAAAATCAGTAGTTATCTCCTGCATGATTAGAAATCTACCGATAACATTCTGTCATGGCTATGCGTGGCTAGTGAAATAATGCATGTTAAACAGTTATAGGGGGTTAGCAATAATTAGGATTAAAGGAAGGGGGTTGTCCAAACCCTCACACGCGTAAGTACGTACCGGGCCCTTCACCGGTAATATACTGCCCAGAACGCTGTATATCAGTCCAATGATATTGCAATGTGTATGAAAAGGTAGTGTGGACGGAGATCGGCTTTTTCATACACATTGCAATATCATCGGACTGATATACAGCGTTCTGGGCAGCATCTGGAAGAGTGCGCTAGTGTGCTGAGTCAGCGGGGAGTACAGTCACATAGATTACCACGAGCCGATTGGAAACCACGGAGGCCCGATAAGAAGATGGATATAACGTGCAGAGACACATGTAGTGCAAAATCCTGTATAGCACGCCGTGATCGTAAGTAACCCAATAATTCATCTGGCTTTATGTAAATATATCCTAACAACACAGGCACAAGGCGCACGTATAACCTTGCAATCTACATTGGAACCTACGCTGTAAAATTACCAGCCAGTGTGATGATAAAATCCTATATCTATATTCATTGAAAGAATAAGACAGATTATAAAGGCATGAATACATGCAATATTAAATACTAGAAGGTGTCGTTTCTGAAGAAACCACAAGATGTTGGCTTGTCATCTGATTGGCTGTTGGTGGCTCCACCCACTTTTTTGAATTTTAATCCGTCCTCCAGTGACCAACTGCGCCAAGTTTGAAGACTGTGCCAATCAAAGTCTAAGAACGGCGGCCGTTTGAATTTTTCCCATTTAAACACATGGCTGAAATTTGATTGGCCGATGTAGACTCCGCCCACTTTTATCAATTTTGACCTTTGTCTCACACTGACCCACCCTGCCGAGTTTGGGTGCTGTGGCTTAAAAACTGTGAGAATGACCGCTGTTTAAAGGTTTCTTATTGAAGTCAATAGGGAAAATCTGGTTGTTTGTGGCTCCGCCCACTTTTAGCGTCCCCAAAATGAGATATACATTGTCACAGTCCTCCAGTGACCAACTGTGCCAAGTTTCAGAACCCTGCCATTAACAGTCTAAGAGCAGCGGCAGTTTGAATTTTTCCCATTTAAACAAATGCCTAAAATTTGATTGGCCGTTGTAGACCCCGCCCACTTTTTAAAATTTTTTGACCCCAGTCTCCCAATGACCTACGGTGCCAAGTTTGGGTATTCTGGCTTAAATACTGTGAGAATGACAGCTGTTTAAAGGTTTCTCATTGAAGTCTATAGGGAAAATCTGATTGGTTGTTTGTGGCTCCGCCCACTTTTTAGCGTCCCCAAAATGAGCTATACATTGTCACAGTCCGCCAGTGACCAACTGTGCCAAGTTTTATTACCCTGCCATTAACATTCTAAGAGCAGCGGCAGTTTGAATTTTTCCCATTTAAACAAATAGCTGAAATTTGATTGGCCGTTGTAGACCCCACCCACTTTTTTTAAATTTTTTTTTTACCCCAGTCACCCAATGACCTATGGTGCCAAGTTTGGGTATTCTGGCTTAAATACTGTGAGAATGACAGCAATTTAAAGGTTTCTCATTGAAGTCAATAGGGAAAATCTGATTTGTTGTTGTTGGCTCCGCCCACTTTTTAAATTTTTGATTCCAAAGTAATCTATCACCTGATTTCAGCGATTTGAAGCCCCTGACATCAATCATGGCAGCATTTTTCAATTTTCTGAATTTTTTTTTTTCCATATTGAAATCAATGAAAGAAATCTGATTGGTTGTTTTCGGCCCCACCCTCTTTTCAAAATTTTAATCCTAATCCTAAATTGTCCAACTGTACCAAGTTTGGGAAACCTGCCATTAACAGTCTAAGAGCAGCGGCAGTTTGAATTTTTCCCATTTAAACAAATGGCTGAAATTTGATTGGCCGTTGTAGACTCCGCCCACTTTTTCATAATTTTTTGAATCCAGTCACCCAATCACATACGGTGCCAAGTTTGGGTATTCTGGCTTAAATGCTGTGAGAATGACAGCAATTTAAAGGTTTCTCATTGAAGTCAATAAGGAAAATCTGATTGGTTGTTTGTAGCTCCGCCCACTTTTTAATGTCCCCAAAATGTGACAGAAATTTTCAGGTTGACCCCATGACTAAGTGACCCAAGTTTGGTGAGTTTCACTCCGAAGCTGTATGAGTGACAAACATTTGCATTTTTCCAATAAAACTCTATGGGAGAAAAAAAGGGGTTTTCGGGGGCCCGCCCCAGGGGCCCGGAGGGTGGGATCGGTTAACAAAGCACAAGCAAGATACTCGGGTATGTGCCGACCAAGTCTGCAAAGTTTGGAATTTGTACTCCTAAAAATGTGGGAGGAGTAGCAATTTGAAGGTCTCATTATAGTCAATAGGGCAATTTTGATTGGTTCTGTGTGGCCCCGCCCACTTTTTGGGGTCCCCGGAATGTGCCCTAAATTTTCGGGATGACCCCATGACTAAGTGACCCAAGTTTGGTGACTTTAGTTTAAAATCTGTGCGACTGGGAGCGATTTGAAAATTTTCCCTGTCAGTCAATGGGAAAAACGTGGATTTTGGGGGCCCTGTGCCAGGGGCCCGGAGGGTGGGATCGGGTAACAAAGCACAAGCAAGGTACTAGGGTGGGTGCCGACCAAGTCTGCAAAGTTTGGAATTTGTACTCCAACATTTTTAGGAGTAGCAATTTGTAGGTCTCATTACAGTCAATGGGGAGATTTTGATTGGTTCTGTGTGGCCCCGCCCACATTTTTGGGGCCCCGAAATGTGCCTAAAATTTTCGGGTTGACCCCATGACTAAGTGACTTAAGTTTGGCGACTTTAGCTTCAAAGGCTGGCGAGTGGGAGTGATTTGAAAATGTACCCTGTCAAAGTCTATGGGAAAAAAGGGGGCTTCCGGGGCCCGCCACGGGGGCCCCGAGGGTGGGATCGCTTATAAAAGCACAAGCAACTCGAGTTGCTATAGGTCGAAGTGGTGTAACTGTAGGAGGAGTAGCGTATAGAAAACGCGGCTAAGAATAATAACTAGAATGTGTCGTTTCTGAAGAAACCACAAGATGTTGGCTTGTCATCTGATTGGCTGTTGGTGGCTCCACCCACTTTTTTGAATTTTAATCCCAGTCCTCCAGTGACCAACTGCGCCAAGTTTGAAGACTGTGCCAATCAAAGTCTAAGAGCGGCGGCCGTTTGAATTTTTCCCATTTAAACACATGGCTGAAATTTGATTGGCCGATGTAGACTCCGCCCACTTTGATCAATTTTGACCTTTGTCTCACACTGACCCACCCTGCCGAGTTTGGGTGCTGTGGCTTAAAAACTGAGAATGACAGCTGTTTAAAGGTTTCTTATTGAAGTCAATAGGGAAAATCTGGTTGTTTGTGGCTCCGCCCACTTTTTAGCGTCCCCAAAATGAAATCTACATTGTCACAGTCCGCCAGTGACCAACTGTGCCAAGTTTTAGTACCATGCCATTAACAGTCTAAGAGCAGCGGCAGTTTGAATTTTTCCCATTTAAACAAATAGCTGAAATTTAATTGGCCGTTGTAGACCCCGCCCACTTTTTTTTAAAATTTTTTGACCCCAGTCACCCAATGACCTATGGTGCCAAGTTTGGGTATTCTGGCTTAAATACTGTGAGAATTACTGCAATTTAAAGGTTTCTCATTGAAGTCAATAGGGAAAATCTGATTTGTTGTTGTTGGCTCCGCCCACTTTTTAAATTTTTGATTCCAAAGTAATCTATCACCTGATTTCAGCGATTTGAAGCCCCTGACATCAATCATGGCAGCATTTTTAAAAAAAAATTGAATTTTTTTTTCCAGATTGAAATCAATGAAAGAAATCTGGTTGTTTTTGGCCCCGCCCACTTTTCAAAATTTTAATCCTAATCCTAAATTGTCCAACTGTACCAAGTTTGGGGAGCCTGCCATTAACAGTCTAAGAGCAGCGGCAGTTTGAATTTTTCCCATTTAAACAAATGGCTGAAATTTGATTGGCCGTTGTAGACTCCGCCCACTTTTTCATAATTTTTGGAATCCAGTCACCCAATGACCTACGGTGCCAAGTTTGGGTATTCTGGCTTAAATACTGTGAGAATGACAGCAATTTAAAGGTTTCTCATTGAAGTCAATAGGGAAAATCTGATTGGTTGTTTGTAGCTCCGCCCACTTTTTAATGTCCCCAAAATGTGACAGAAATTTTCAGGTTGACCCCATGACTAAGTGACCCAAGTTTGGTGAGTTTCACTCCGAAGCTGTAACAGTGACAAATGTTTGCATTTTTCCAATAAAACTCTATGGGAGAGAAAAAGAGGTTTTCGGGGGCCCGCCCCAGGGGCCCGGAGGGTGGGATCGGTTAACAAAGCACAAGCAAGATCCTCGGGTATGTGCCGACCAAGGGTGCAAAGTTCGGTATTGATACTCCTAAATCTGTGGGAGGAGTAGCGATTTGAACGTCTCATTGTAGTCAATGGGGAGAATTTGATTGGTTCTGTGTGGCCCCGCCCACATTTTCGGGTCTCCGAAATGTGCTAACAAATTGCGCGTTGACCCCATGACTAAGTGACCCAAGTTTGGTGACTTTAGTTTAAAATCTGTGCGACTGGGAGCGATTTGAAAATTTTCCCTGTCAAAGTCAATGGGAAAAACGTGGATTTTGGGGGCCCTGTGCCAGGGGCCCGGAGGGTGGGATCGGGTAACAAAGCACAAGCAAGGTACTAGGGTGGGTGCCGACCAAGTCTGCAAAGTTTGGAATTTGTACTCCTAAAAATGTCGGAGGAGTAGCAATTTGTAGGTCTCATTACCGTCAATGGGGAGATTTTGATTGGTTGTGTGGCCCCGCCCACATTTTGGGGTCCCCGAAATGTGCCCAAAATTTTCGGGTTGACCCCTTGACTAAGTGACCCTAAGTTTGGAGACTTTAGCTTCAAAGGCTGGCGAGTGGGAGCAATTTGAAAATGTACCCTGTCAAAGTCTATGGGAAAAAAGGGGGCTTCCGGGGCCCGCCACGGGGGCCCCGGGGGTGGGATCGCTTATAAAAGCACAAGCAACTCGAGTTGCTATAGGTCGAAGAAGTGTAGAAAGTTTGGGGTATGTAGCCCCAAAACTGTAGGAGGAGTAGCGTATAGAAAACGCGGCTAAGAATAATAATAAGCTGAAACGCTTTTTGACAATCGAATAACAGTATGTTGGCTTTACAAGCCAACCTAACTTTACAAGCCAACCTAACTTTACAAGCCAACCTAACTTTACAAGCCAACCTAACTTTACAAGCCAACCTAACTTTACAAGCCAACCTAACTTTACAAGCCAACCTAACTTTACAAGCCAACCTAACTTTACAAGCCAACCTAACTTTACAAGCCAACCTAACTTTACAAGCCAACCTAACTTTACAAGCCAACCTAACTTTACAAGCCAACCTAACTTTACAAGCCAACCTAAATAATGATGATGAAATGACGACAAAATTGATTACCGGCCAGTAACATAACTTCAGTAAATCTGTTGGGCCATTTTTATATACATTTTTATTTTAATTTTTTTTATGCGTGATCTCTGCAAAATTTATACCTGGGTCAATAAAGCCAGTCTTCAAATGACTTGTAATTCCTCTTTTTTCCATATTGGATGTAAATTTTGGCTTAAATACAGGAGAACTGGAGGATTTAAAGACATGCAAATAGATCAATAGATGTTTTTGCTATAACACTCATTCCAACGGTTAAAAATTTCAAAGTGCCGTGGTTGTGCTGGGTTAGCTTCTATTCAAGTTAATGGGAGCTGAGGTGCCGTAAGGCTATGTTCACAGTACGTTCACTGATCTGATCTGGCATAAATGTCTACTGGACAAAAAAATGCTGCTGCATGGAAAAAACTGCTAGATCCCATTGCAGTCAATAACGATCTGGCAGTACATTGTTGTATGTGGGAATACTGGATACAACAACGCTTGCAGGGCATGAGACCTACGGAAACAGCATAGCAATGGTGCTGTGCTGTTTCCCGGCCTTGTGGTGGCTTGGACTGTCTGATCTTGCCTTAGTAATGACGATATGAGACAAGCACTTTAACAGTGAATTTCCTGGTAACAGACTCCCTTTAAACTTAAGTGTCTCTTTTCAGCATTTGTACAAAGTTCAAAGACTATGCATTATTAGGTTGCTTGCAAATTTTTTTTTTTATAACCTATGTTGGGAGATGTAAAGGATATTAAAATATGCATGTTCATTTTCTCTGTCCTTCTAAAGTTTTTAAACCTGAGGAACTAAGGCAAGCCCTCATGCCTACACTAGAGGCATTATACCGTCAAGATCCAGAATCTCTTCCATTCCGGCAACCTGTTGATCCGCAATTATTGGGAATCCCGGTAAGCTTCATCCGTTCAATGTTAATGCAATCATTTTGATAGCTGCCATTCGCATTTGTGTAATGGTATATCTTTTTTATTTTAACCTTCGTTTATTCAGATGGGACATGCATTCCAGTTGCCATTCTCTTTAAAGGGATTCTGTCACCACATTTTACCCCCTACAGTAAAACATAGCTACTTGTCGGTCTCGCTGAGCTGTATTAAATGATGCCCTTATTAACTAATGGTCTTGATTTATTTCTTTATAAAATAGATTTTAGTGATATACTAATGACTTGCATAAGGTGCCCAAGGGCGATGTCCTTTCCTAACGCTGTGCCCAGCCGCACCCCTCGGTCTGGTGCCCTGCGCTGCCTTCTTGAGTCCAGCGTCGCCTCTAATATAATATATTCAAGAGCTGGCGTGCTGACTTAATCCCCGAGCCTGTTTGAAACCCGCGCTTGCTCACTGCACACTGTAGTCTGCGCCTGTGCGGACTACAGGTAATGGCATCGTTGAGCGAAGTGTGCATGCACACTTGATTGACTGTTCTCAGAACTCCCATAGAAGTGAATGGTACATGCTGGATGTGGCAGTTTCAAAACAGCTGGAGTGCAGGACGTTGCTGACCCCTGCTGTAGATCCTGTGTACAACAGAATTCAGAAAGAGCAGTGATTTAAACATAGAAATTATAAGTTTTACTCACTCAACTGCTTCTGATGTATGTCATGCTGCCTGTAGATTGCACTGCAATTTGTGATGGCAGTTTCTCTTTAAGATTTGAAATTAAATATAAAGGTGAACATAGCATTTTAATATGTACAATGCAATGAAACCTGGTTTCCATTCAGTGGGACAATTTAAAATTGTGAATGTATGCTCTTATATGCCTATACACTTGAATCCACCTGCCATAGAAAAAAAAAATACATTACTGGTTAAAGCTGCTGTGTCTTAAAGTATTCTTGTATGTATCACAAATGCTGTGTGGGGAAGTCTTAATTTGCTATACTGCCCTAGTCACGGTTTAAAGCTGCATAATAATGAACAAACAGCCATGTTTTCCTAATACTCGGAGTGTTACGCCATACCAGTGCTCTGTACCTAAAGATGGTTACTTAGTGAGTGCTTAGCCAGATTACAACAGGTCTGAGGTATTTGGTTTCAACATTTGGCCCCTCCATTATTTCACTAGAGTTGATGGTTATTAGGATTTCTCGCCCATTTTCCTTGGGGGACACAGAAGACCTTGGGTATAGCTCAACTCCCTAGGAGTCGTGACACTAAGTGAAAACTGTTAAGCCCCTCCTCCACAGCTATACCCTCAGCCTGGAGAGAGAGACTGCCCGTTTTTGCTTAGTGTCCAAGGAGGCAAGACACTCCCTGCTCTGCAGGGCTGTTTTTCTCCTTGTTTTAAATTTAGATTTTTTTGCTTTTTTCTTCCAGACCATCAGGGATAACAGAGACGCACTAGACCTCTGTTTCTCCCGGGGTTGAGCTGCACCAGTGCTGGTCCCCCGCACTGCTGCCTCCCCCACAGAAGGCGAGGTGGACCAGGGCAGCCTAGCTCCCCTGCATCCCACCAGCGCAAGTGTCGCCCCGCACGCCAAGTCCCTCTTCCAGTGTCATGCCACTACGGTGCCAGTAGCTGAGGGGGCGACCCTGCTGGAACGGACCGAGGGTGAAGACTGCTGATGGTGAGAGAGTGGCTTCTCCAGCCCTACGTCGTGTCCCCACCCCCCACCCCAGTCTCCTGCGTGCCTGAGCCCCATACTGTGCCGCTGGACCTAGGCTTGTCCCTGGGGTGCTGCAGGGCGGCAATCTGCTCCCCTTCCCCTCCTGGCCCCCATAGGACATGCTGCTGGCTGCAGAATGCTGCAACATAGGTTCTTCCGCATTGCCTCCCTTCTCCTGCCGATTCCTCCTCTTTCCGCATGGGCACCCGGTCATGAATATTTTGGCCCAGGCTTCGCGGCCTGCTGGGCTGCCATTCCGGCGCGCCATCTGGGACCCTGACTCTTCCGGCCTGCGGGGTGGGCTCCCGTGGCCGGCATTGGACTTGAACACGATGCTCCAACAGGTCCCGGGTGCTGCAAATTTTGGCCCCGCCTTCACGGCCTACTAGGCCGCAAAATTCCGGCCTCTGTTGGAGGGGGCGGGAACTTCTCCAGGCGCGAATTCTTCCCACCTGGAGGTTCCTCCGCCCCCAGGGGATCGCAGCGCCGCCCCCCAGGCCGGATCCCTGTTAACCCTTTGGGTACAGGCCGGCTCCCAATGGGCCTGTATGGCTGGCCCCCCTTTTTTTCCCTGCCTCTCAGAGAATCTGTGCCATATACACATACATATGGTGTTGCGCTGCCAGGTGAATTTTCCCCTTCTAGGCGGTTTCTTGCCCTCTCCCGGGATACGGCGCTGGCCAAGTGCATGCGGCCCTCTCTGTAGGCAGCATTAGTCACCCTCTCCAGTTATGGTGCCTGCCATGTGCATGACCCTCTTCTTAGGCAGAATACTGCACTTTCACCGGATACGGTGCTGGCCATGTGCACAACCCCCTTCCATAGGCGGAACACTGCACTCACTGAATTCGCTGTCGGCCAAGTGCGTGACCCCCTTCCATAGGCGGAACGCTACACTCACTGGATTCGCTGTCGGCCATGTGCGTGACCCCCTTCCATAGGCAGAACGCTACACTCTCACTGGATTCGTTGCCGATCATGTGCATGACCCCCTTCCATAGGCAGAACGCTGAACTCTCAATGGATTCGCTGCCGGCCAAAGGCATGACTCCCTTTCGTAGGCGGAATTCGGCACTCTCACTGGATTCGCTGCCGGCCATGTGCATGACCCCCTTCCATAGGCGGTATGATGCACTCTCATTGGATTTGCTGCTGGCCTTGGGCATGCCTCCTTCCCTCAGGCGGCATACATGCACTACCTCTGTCTGTGGTTGTTCTCTCGCTGGTACGTTGCTGTCTTCCGTGGGCGGTGTACGCACTCTCACTGGATTCGCTGCCGGCCATGGGCACGCCTGCTTTCCTCAGGCGACACACACATTCTCACTGACTCTCACTGTTTGTCTCTTGCCAGTACATGTATGTTATGCTGGCCATGTGCAGGACCCCCCCCTCTGGGCGGCATACTGCACTCTCACCGGATACGTTGCTGGCCATGAGCATGGCCCTCTAACATGGGTGGAACGCTTGCACTCCCATTGGATACAGTGCTGACCTTGTGTGTGACCACCCCTCATTGCATGGGCGGAATTTTGCACGCTCACGAGATTCAGGGCTGTCCTTGTATGTGCTGTGCTGGACTTGTACATGTCCCTCTTCATTGGCGGAGTAGTTGCACTGTCACGAAATTCGGTGTTGGGTGAATTATTGCACTTTCGTAGATACTGTGGCACTCTGTGGCTGGCCCTCTTCGCTGAGTGACTTTTTTGCAGTGAGCGGACGTTCTTGTGTATTTGGGCCGTGTATGCCTTATCCTCCCGTAGGTGGGTTGGCCTTCTCACTGCTTACGGGGCTGCTCGTATGTATGCCTTACCTTCCTCCTGCGACATACTTTTTTCTCTTGGGATACGATGCTTGCCGCAAGCCTTACACTCTTCTCTAAAGAGATCATTCTGTCCACCTGCTGACCCGGACGGGCTCTACTTGCTCTCTACTGCACCGAGCTGGGTGGTACTCATTCATTTCATTGGCCCTTCCGCCTGGGGAGTGTTCGTGGTTCCTAGATGCGGACCCATTCGTCCTCCCGCGGCATTGCTTCCCTGCGCTAGTGGTCACATGGTTGAGAGTGCTGTTGTCTGCAGCTCCCTCGAATTCTACGTTGGCTCTGGTGGGACTACAGTTCCCTCGACTACTAACATTTCCTCCTCTTCGGATGTACTGTGGTATGAGTCATTCCTGTTGGTGCCCTCTGCGCTTCAGTCTGATCTGCTACCAGGTTCGGGCCGCTCTTCTCGGGAAGTTCACCCATCTTCTCTTGGGTGCTCGATTACCCAGGTCTGGAGGAACGCCACCTTAAGTTCTTTAGGGTATTCGCCTGCGAGGCGGTGAACCGGGCATCTCAGTGTAGCGGGGTTCTGCTTTTGAGCTGTCCTATGGCTTCCCTGTTGCCCACTCCTCCTTTCGGTTGGAGGGTGTTATGCCAGCCTCTGTCTCGACTGCCTTTTCTCGCCAGCTCTGTTTGGCTCCCGCTCGGTACAGATCACTCCGATGTGGCTTCTGCCCTGGCCAGGCTTCAGAGGCTGTTCCTTCACTGCCCTCCCCTCTGGGGAGAGCATGGTTGTTCATGTGGATGGTTCCGGTGTTCCTTTTGGCCTCGTACGGTCTGCCTTCTTCACACTGGCTGTGCGCCTATTTACCGGGTCTACCGCGTTCTGTTCTCCCTCTGGGTGCAGATTGCATTTTCCATTCTAGGCAATGGTCCTGCTGTAGACTTACCTCCTCGGTAACTTGGGAGGACTACCCTTCGGTCCAGATTGTCCTTATATCTCCCACACCGGGGCTGTAGAACGTCTTCCTGTGGTTGCTACATCGGCATGGACTTTAGCCTGTCTTGTCCTGGCATCTGGTGGATGCTGCGCGGACCCTTCGGTTCCTTTCCGTCTGTCCTTCTGCTCCCCCACTCCCCCCCCCCCCCCCCCCACAACGTTGCTCGGGGGCCGACGGGAACAGTTTAGCCGACCCTTCTGCCCGTGTTACTGGTCTGCGCCTGATCACATTGGGTTTTCACCCGCTTGCCAGGCGATTCCAGCGGGCTCGCTACTGTTTGCTCCTGGCCGTGTTTCGTCCAGGATCTGTTGTAGGACTTGGGGTTTTTACCTGGGGTTCTGTGGGAAGCTGGGCATTCCCCCACTCTGCTTTTCTCTCCCCATGGTTCTGTTGTTCTCCAGTCCGGCCTGGACCTGGGACTCTGTTACTTCAAGTGTCGGCACTGTCCTTCCTCTTCCAGCGTTCCCCAGCGCAAAGGGTTGACTGCCTCCAGGGTGGCTTTCCTCCGCTTTATCAGATTGGCTATTGCTGAGGTTACCGCACCAAGGGCAGGGTTCTGCCTTTGGTGTCACCGTTCCTTTCACCAGAGCGGTCGGTGCCTCCTGGGCCTTAGGCATTGGGCTTCGGCCATGCATTTGTGCAAGGTGGCCACTGGTCTTCCTTGCACGCCTTACAGAGTTCTGCAGGGTGCATACTCGGGCTTTGGCTGATGCTGCCTTGGGCCGCCTGGGTCTACAGGCGGCGGTTCCTTGATGCCTACGGGTGCTTCGCCATGGTGCTGTGCTCCCTCCCCTCTTGGACTGCTCTCGAACCTCCCAAGGTCTTCTGTGTCCCCCAAGGAAAATGGGCACGAAAACGAGATTTTTGTATAACTTACCAGTAAAATCTTTCTCGCTCTTCCTTGGGGGACACAGCACCCACCCATTCATTGTTCTTCGCTACACGGTTTCAGAGTTAGTTTTACCCGTTGGGTAGTTGGCTTGTTGGTTCCACTTGTTGGACTTTGCCTTTGCTCACTACTTGGACATGCAACTGGCAGTCTATCTCTACAGGCTGAGGGTATAGCTGTGGAGGAGGGTCTTAAGTTTTCACTTAGTGTCACGCCTTCTAGCGAGTTGAGCTATACCCAAGGTCTTCTGTGTCACCCAAGGAAGAGCGAGAAAGATATTTTACTGGTAAGTTAAACAAAAATCTCGTTTTGTCATCCAATTTCACAATACAAACTACATACAGGTCAAACTCGAAAAATTAGAATATCATGCAAAGTTCATTTATTTCTGTAATGAAACATAAAAGGTGAAACTAATGAGACTCATGACATGCAAAGCGAGATATTTCAAGCCTTTATAATTTGGCTGCTCATGGCTTATAGCTTATGAAACCCCAAAGTCACAATCTCGGGTACCCTTTAATCAGGAGGTATGGATTAATTAGCTGACTAGAGTGTGACACTTTGAGCCTAGAATATTTAACCTTTTCACAATATTCTTATTTTAAGCTGCATAAATGCAATTCCTTTTAATTTGCATTACTGAAATACAGTGCTGCCCATAATTTTGACTTGGTTACTTTTATTCAACCAGCAAGTAATTTTTGACAGGAAATGACATAGGGGGTCTCCCAAAAGATAAGACGACTATGTACAAGAGGCATTATTATGGAAAAAAAACATTTCTCGGCTTTTATTTACATTTGAGCAAAAAGTTTCCAGTCCAAAATTATTCATACCCTTCTCAATAATCAATAGAAAAGCCTTTATTTGCTATTACAGCAATCAAACGCTTCCTATAATTGCAGACCAGCTTTTTGCCCATTCGTCTTTAGCAATGAGCTCCAAATCTTTCAGGTTGGAGGGTCTTCTTGCCATCACCCTGATCTTTAGCTCCCTCCACAGATTCTCAATTGGATTCAAGTCTGGACTCTGGCTGTGCCACTCCAAAACGTTAATGTTGTCGTCTGCCAACTAATTCTTCACCACTTTTGCTGTGTGTTTTGGGTCATTGTCATGCTGAAATGTCCACTGGTGCCCAAGGCCAAGTTTCTCTGCAGACTGCCTGATGTTGTCGTTGAGAATCCTCACGTATTGCTCTTTTTTCATGGTGCCGTTTACTGTGATTAGGTTCCCTGGTCCATTGGCTGAAAAACACCCCCCCAAAGCATTAGGTTCCCACCACGATGTTTGATAGTGGGAACTTTTGATTTTCCCACAGACTGTAACAGTTTGTGAATGGTATGACTGGACACTTTTTGCTCAAATGTAAATAAAAGCTGAGAAATGTGCTTTTTTTTTTTTTGCTTTTTTTTTAACAATAATGCCTCTTGTACATCATCTTATTATCTTTTGGGAGACACCTGTCATTTCCCATTAAAAAAAATGCTGGTTGAACAAAAGTAACAAAGTCAAAATTTGCTAGGGGTATGAATAATTATGGGCTGCACTGTAAATGGACTTTTGTAAGATATAATCTTTTTTTCGAGTTTCACCTATTACATTGCTGACTACACTGCTCAGAGATTTCATGTCGGCACTGTTTGAGGCATAGCTGAAGTTTCACAAATTAAAAAAAGTGAAAGCAATTTAAAAAAAATTTTTTAAGTGTAACAAAATGATATACTGTATCACCACAATTGTACTGACCTGCCAAATAATTGTCATGTATTGTCCTTGATGAACACCATAACAATGAACCTCAGAATGTGGCAGTATTGCTTTTTTACCATTTCATTCAAGCTTTTCCAATACATTATATGGTATGCTAAATGGTGCCATTAAAGAAAATGCATCTCATCCTGCTAAAAACAAGCTGTTATATGGTTAGGTCAAAGGGAAATATCATCACTGATAACTTGACTTGGTCCTTGAGGGATAACTAAGTTGCACAAGAGATTATTATTTGTAATAGTATTAAGTAGCCTTCCTGTGTGTTAGTTATCATTTCTTTGGGAACGCTCATGCTTCCATTTGGTTTTGACTTTGGTAAGTAAAATTCTATTTGTGATAGGATTGTGCTTTGCTAATGTTTTTGCTTTGCATCCTCTCAGAGTAGTAATGCGTTATAACTTCTTATGATTCAGAAAAATACCTCTGTCCTGCAGGATTACTTTGAGATTGTGAAGACTCCTATGGACCTGTCCACCATTAAACGCAAGTTAGATACAGGGCAGTACCAGGAACCTTGGCAGTATGTGGAAGACATCTGGCTGATGTTCAACAACGCTTGGCTTTATAACAGAAAAACTTCTCGCGTTTATAAGTACTGCTCAAAGTTAGCTGAAGTGTTTGAACAGGAGATTGATCCCGTCATGCAAAGTCTGGGATACTGTTGTGGCAGAAAGGTTTGTATTGTTTATATTGTATAGGATTGTCAGTATGAAATATTTGCACCTGCTACATGTGTATTGGGTAAAAGCACTCCTTTCTAGAACTTATTATATTAGAACTGTCCTGTTTTCACTACCAGATCGGGGTTTATTGTTGGTAGTATTAGAGATGCAAGAAAAAGTTATGTTGAATGCTTGTGCAAAGCAGATTTTGATCTAAAGCAAAAAAAGTGTGATGGGTTTGCTAGCATGAGATAAGTGATTCTTTAAACTGCGTTTTTTACTTACTTGGAACTGTCTTACAGCTTGAATTCTCTCCGCAAACCCTATGCTGTTATGGTAAACAGTTATGCACAATTCCACGTGATGCCACGTACTACAGTTATCAGAATAGGTAAGTACTCCCAGAAAAGCAATTAAAAATAGTTTAGTGCTTAAAGAGCAATTTCAGAATATATATATATATATATATATATATATATATATATATATATATATATATATATATATATATATATATATATAAAATACTATGGTCCCCTCATGATCCTATTTTTATTAAAAAATTTCTGGGTGTAGTATTAGTTCACTTGCAATCTTAAGTGGTATTCAGCAAGCAGAGGCAGCAGTACCACCCAGGTTATACATAATTAAGTTGTTTTTAAACAAGACAACTGTCAGCTGAACGCTCCTTAAGAGGCCGCCATATACTTTTGATTGCCCTAATATACAATAGCTGAGGATCAACTGACTGTGTGGAATTAAAACAAATAAAAGTGCCGTAAAACCTATTTTTAAATATTATAACAATTTAATTAGTGGACTGGTTATGGTCCAAGTAATCTGTTTTGAGTGGAAATTGCTCTTTAAAGGATTATTTTTTCTTGCCATACATTTGTACAAGTTGATTTTACTTTTTGAGATGGGGAGCTATTCTCGTGTCTACTTTTTTAGTTTAAGACTTTTCATGTTAAAAAAAAATACAGATTTTGAGAAGTGCCGATTCTCGTCACCCTATTTCTGCTTCTGTTTGTACCCTGCCTGTAATCAATAGATGTCTTGGCTTCTATGCTCTATCTAGTCATACGCTAAAAAAAGGTACTTAACATAAGTTTGTCTACCTCTTAATTCACAAAACATTTAGTGTTGCGTCTGGGCAGGCATTTTGTTTAGATCTTCTCAGCTAAATTGCAGATGAACTGCGTGAAGAGCCACATCTTCAATGTCTACACTTCTAAAATAAGTAATTGAATAGCTGTCCCTTATATTCCTAGTTGCTTACATTTGATCTCCATTAAACCAATAACTTCAAGTTGGAATAAGACTTAAAATTGCTTGTAATGCTTGCATACAAATACCTTTTTGTTCTGCTTTTTAGAGAAATGTTACCCTAAATTGACAGACATTAAGTGTCTTTAGAGAAACAAGTTCCCAGTGAAGCTATTGCATAAAGCAGTTTTGGTACTGCTTAGATCAGACTTAACCCTATGCTCATGTTTAGAGTACAGATTCCTCCCACAGAATGAGTGGTCAAAATGGTTCTTTGCAGTGAATTTGTGTTTATGCTAATGACCTATCCTCAAGATAGGTCATCAGTGTGATCGGTGGGTGTCAGACTCCTGACACCCTCGCTGATCAGACACCCTCGCTGATCAGCTGTTTGAAAAGGCCACAGCACCTCAATGAGCGCTGTGGCCTTCCAGACCTTACCAGGCACAGCACTGTCCATTTGATAGTGGCTGTGCTTCGAATCCCAGCTCAGCCCTATTCACTTGATTGGGATACCCAAAGCAGACTTAGAGGGTCATTTATCAAACCGGTGTAAAGTTGAACTCTCTTAGTTGCCCATATCAACCAATCAGATTCCACCTTTCATTAGGACAGCTCCTTTGGAAAATAAAAGTAGAAATCTTATTGGTTGTTATGGGCAGCTAGGCCAGTTTTACTTTTACATCAGTTTGGTAAATGGGGAACTATAAAAAGAGAGATGGATGGATAGATAGATAGATATATATACCCTGAAATGTTATTAAGAAAATTAAGTATTTCTGACAGAAAAGTACTACAGTAACACATGACATAATGACGCACCAAACTCAAAAAAATGGGCTGGACACAATTATTGCCACCCTTTCAAAATTGTGGATAAATAAGATTGTTTCAAGCATGTGATGCTCCTTTAAACTCACCTGGGACAAGTAACTGGTGTGGGCAATATAAAAATAACATGAAAGCAGATAAAAAGGAGAGAAGTTCACTTTGCATTGTGTAAGCACGGACAACAGAAAGAGGAGAAGAGAACTTGAGAACCAAAAATATCAACAATCTCAAGGTTACAAGTACATCTCCAGAGATCTAGATTTTTCTTTGTCCACAGTGCGCAACATCAAGAAGTTTACAACCCATGGCACTGTAGCTAATCTCCCTGGGTGTGGACTGAAGAGAAAAATTGATGAAAGGTGTCAACACAGGATAGTCTGGATTGTGGATAAGCAGCCCCAAACAAGTTCCAAAGATTTTCAAGCTGTCCTGCAGGCTCGGGGAGCATCAGTGTCAGCGCAAAGTTTCCGACATTTAAATGAAATGAAACGCTATGGCAGGAGACCCAGGAGGACCCAACTGCTGACACAGACATAAAAAAGCAAGACTTCATTTAGCAAAAATGAACTTGAGTAAACCAAAATCCTTCTGGGAAAACGTCTTGTGGACAGATGAGACCAACATAGAGCTTTTTGGTAAAGCACATAATTCTGTTTACCGAAAACGGAATGAGGCCTACAAAGAAAAGAACACAGTACCCACAGTGAAATATGGTGGCGGTTCGTTAAGGTTTTGAGGTTGTTTTGCTGCCTCTGGCACTGAGTGCCTTGAATGTGTGCAAGACCTCATGAAATCTGAGGATTACCAACAGATTTTGGGTCGCACTGTAGAGCCCAGTGTCAAAATACTGGGTTTGTGTCTGAGATCTGGGTCTTCCAGCAGTACAATGACCCCAAACATACGTCAAATATCACCCAGAAATGGATGGCACCAAAGCGCTGGAGAGTTGTGAAGTGGTCAGCAATGAGTCCAGATCTTAAATCCCATTGAACACCTGTGGAGAGATCTTAAAATTGCTGCTGGGAAAAGGCGCCCTTCCAATAAGAGACCTGGAGCAGTTTGCTAAGGAAGAGTGGTCCAAAATTCTGGGTGAGGTGTCAGAAGCTTATTGATGGTTAGCGACTGATTTCAGTTATTTTGTGTGCAACCAAATATTAAGTTAAGGGTGCCAATGTTGTCCAGCCCATTTTTGGAGTTTGGTGTGACATTATGTCCAATTAGCTCTTCCCCCCCCCCCCCCCCCCCCCTTTTTGGTTTTGCTCCAATACACACAAATGGACGAAACATGTGTTACTGCAATACTTTTCTGTGAGAAATACTTCATATTCCATGACTGTAGATGATATAATTACAGGCAGGATTATAAAGAGTTAACTGCAGTAAAGTGATGCGTACAAACCAAGAAGTGGAGCTTATTAGACTAAAGGCGGTATTATACCAGACACACCAATTCCCCCTGACACACACACACACACACACACACACACACACACACACACACACACCAATTCCCCCTGAGACACACACACACACACACACCAATTCCCCCTGACACACACACACACACACACACACCAATTCCCCCTGACACACAGACCCCAATTCCCCCTGACACACACACCCCAATTCCCCCTGACACACACCCCAATTCCCCCTGACACACACCCCAATTCCCCCTGACACACACCCCAATTCCCCCTGACACACACACCAATTCCCCCTGACACACACACCAATTCCCCCTGACACACACACCAATTCCTCCTGACACATACACCAATTCCCCCTGACACACACCAATTCCCCCTGACACACACACACACACACACACACACACCAATTCCCCCTGACACACACCAATTCCCCCTGACACACACAAATTCCCCCTGACACACACACACACACCAATTCCCCCTGACACACACACACACACCAATTCCCCCTGAACACACACCCTAATTCCCCCTGACACACACACCCAATTCCCCCTGACACACACAACCCCAATTCCCCCTGACACACACACCCCAATTCCCCCTGACACACACACCCAATTCCCCCTGACACACACACCCCAATTCCCCCTGACACACACACCCCAATTCCCCCGACACACACACACCCCAATTCCCCCTGACACACACACCCCAATTCCCCCTGACACACACACCCCAATTCCCCTGACACACACACCCCAATTCCCCCTGACACACACACCCCAATTCCCCCTGACACACACACCCCCAATTCCCCTGACACACACACCCCAAATTCCCCCTGACACACACACCCCAATTCCCCCTGACACACACACCCCAATTCCCCCTGACACACACACCCCAATTCCCCCTGACACACACACACCAATTCCCCCTGACACACACACACCAATTCCCCCTGACAACACACACCAATTCCCCTGACACACACCAATTCCCCCTGACACCACACACACACACACCAATTCCCCCTGACACATACACACACACACACACACACACACACCAATTCCCCCCACATACACACACACACACACACACACCAATTCCCCCTGACACATACACACACACACACACACACCAATTCCCCTGACACAACACACACACACCAATTCCCCCTGACAATACACACACAACACACACCAATTCCCCCTGACACAACACACACCACAATTCCCCCTGACATACACACCCCACACACCAATTCCCCTGACACACACACACCATTCCCCCTGACACACCAAATTCCCCCTGACACACACACACACACACAATTCCCCCTGACATACACACACACACACACACACACACACCAATTCCCCCTGACACATACACACACACAACACACACACACACCAATTCCCCCTGACACATACACACACACACACACACACACAATTCCCCCTGACACATACACACACACACACACCAATTCCCCCTGACACTACCCACACACCACACACCAATTCCCCCTGACACATACACACACACACACACACCAATTCCCCCTGACACATACACACACACACACACACCAATTCCCCCTGACACAACACACACCACCAATTCCCCCTGACACATACACACACACACACACCAATTCCCCCTGACACACATACACACACACACACCAATTCCCCTGACACACATACACACACACACCAATTCCCCTGACACACACACACACACACACACACAAATCCCCCTGACCACACACACACACACACAAACACCAAACCACACACAACACACACACACCAATTCCCCCTGACACACCACACACACACACACACCAATTCCCCCTGACACACACACACACACCAATTCCCCCTAACACACACACACCCAATTCCCCCTGACACACACACCACACACACACACACACACACACACCAATTCCCCCTGACACACACACACACACACACACACACACACACACCAATTCCCCCTGACACACACACACACACACACCAATTCCCCCTGACACACACACACACACACACACATTCCCCCTGACACACACACACACACACACACACACACACACGCACACACCAATTCCCCCTGACACACACACACACACACACACCAATTCCCCCTGACACACACACACACACACCAATTCCCCCTGACACACACACACACACACACACACCAATTCCCCCTGCCAATGTGCAGGTCCCTCAAACTGATTCTACTTACCTGTGTCTCTGTGCCGCTCCTGGTCCCCACACCGCTGCAGCTGCTTCTCGCCGTGCATGGATGAAAACATTCGGGGTTGGGAGCAGCCAATGGCAGACGGGGACAAGCCTCCCTAGTGTCACCCGCGATGCTAGGAAGGCTCGTTGCCTTTCTCTGGCAAGATGGTGGCCCAATAATCATGTTCAGGAAATAATAAATAAAATCTACAATCAGAGTAATAGCTTATAGGTGACATTATCCGCAAATCTTTTTCATATGTAATGTTTGAGGCCAATATGTTTGAACCCCATAACTTCAGTTTTGTTGGGCTGTATTAAAAATACACATTGGCACAAGCCTACATTTAAGGTCCTACTATCTCATGGTAAGGCTAGCTGGCAGAATAAGCTTAGATTGAATTTGTGGTTCTTCACATTAATGGTGTACTCTAAAAATATTGCTTTGGCATTGCAGCATTGCTAGTGTCATAGAGTGACTTGTTCCATTTGTCATGTTACGGGTTTGTTCTAAGTTTGTTGTTTTGCTCTGCTGTCATTCATGGAACCGAGTATTTTTGCAAATTTCTACTTTTTTGGAACAAAAGTGAAATAAAAATGTTCCGTTCCCATAAGCTATGAAGTGCATAGTTAAAGGTTATGTACACCTTCAGGGACAACAATTTTTATGATTTCATGTTACTCATTTTTCGCTAAAAATCTTTTATTTTTATTTTTTTATATTAAAAATATTGAGCTTTTGTGTCAATGGGAACTATTTTTCTTGCTGTGTGAGCTGGTACTTTCACATTGGTCATTTAATAAGCCTTATCTCTGAACTACTAAGAGATCATAAACACTTATTTAAGCACTGAGCTATGAGTGTTTAGGAGGTCATAGAGCAGAGATAAGGAGTCCATCTGCTCCTGGTCTGACAGAAGACAAAAAATCCAAACTACTAGAGCATCTCAGCTATATACAGATGCAATAATAGAAAAAAAATGCTCCCAAAAGTGTGTATAGCCATAAGAATATTGTTGGCTGGCACTGCTGATTTCAGTGAGAATGGCCAACCATCTATGCAAGTGACTGTCCCTTTGTGGCAGATGTCAGCTTTCCCAGCCCTTTTGTTGAGAGAAGCCCCTGCCAGAGGTGTCGAGATACTGCTTTCTTCACATCCACACTTGGCCAAGCATGTATGTTTTGGATGGATTGAGAGGGTAGCCATCTTCTGAACAACAATTTGTCTGACAGCTATCTAATGTGCATAGCCAACTTTAACCCACTGACATTTTTATTTTCTTGGATCATTTTGACATATTGGCCTTAATCATGATGCAGATTTCTCTGTATTTATTTGCTTTCCTACCAAACCATGCTGTCTCCCAAAAGCTGGCCATAAATAATTGAGCTAAATCCAGCAGTCTGTCCTTATACACGTATCAGTCCTCTGTGAGTCAGATATGTTCTAATCTGTACCCTTAGTGGATGAGTGCATTTGGCAACTTGATTCTCTCTCACTCTCTACATATAGATGCTCTGCCAATCCCCACTTCTCAATGTCCAAATGAGCATTCAGCTAACAGCTGTCTCTTGTATGGCCAACTAAAGAGTTTTGCCCCCATGAAAACAGGCCCACCGGTTTATTTGGAAGGCCCACCTTTGCAACCAAATTTAATTTTTAAAAAGTCACTTGCCATTTGACAGTCCCATAGTTTTATTACCACAGGATGACACACTGAAATTTATGGCGAGACGTCCTGATCTTTAAACTAGCCAATGTATATTGGGGTTGCAGATTTAAAGAGAACCTGTCACCACAAAATGCAGCGCAAACTGTAGGCAGCTTGTTATAGAGCAGGAAGAGCTGAGCAGAATGCGATAGTCAGTAAAACTTGTAATTTCTAGCATGTTTACACTGCGCTGACAAGCAGACAATTTTATCTGGAAGGAAGCCTTCCTTCCCCATAACCGCCTGCTCGTCAGTGAAACTTTCTCCTCCGCTACATGGAGACAAGCGGTGGCTGTTGCTGTCTCTCATCCTTGTACAAATAATTTCTTTCTGGGCAGCAGATTGCTATTCACAAACCACAATCTGCTGCCCAGAAATGAGGATTGAGGTGTCTGCACCAGAGATCACTCATTTGACCAAGCGTTTTGCTCATTGATCGGGTCATCTGCAGCACCTTTACATGTACAGTATAAATGTGCCTTTTATACATTTAAATCTCTCCTCTCTCTGACTTTGTTCACATGGGAGGTGTTATCAGTGATTGATAGCACTCTGTGTAACTGTGTATACATAGATGGCACTCAATGACTCCCTTGTGATCAATTAAGTTAGAAATATTTAGATGTATGAATTGCATGGTGTACTTCATCTTTTCTCAGTAAAATATATACAGCTCAGCTTCTCCTGCTCAACAACCTGCTACCTGCAGATTGCATTTTGTGGTGATAGGTCCTCTTTAAGTCCACTGTATAGGAGCATACCAGACTCTCAAGTTGACACTGTGTATGGAATAGAGGGAACACTTGTTTTAGTAACAGCTGTTACTATAAGAACCTGTCCACACATGAAAATGTGTAGGGACAAGTCACTGCACTTCCACTGTGTGGACAATCCACTGATTATTCAATTCAGTATCAGCAAAGTGGATGAGATCTTACAAAATCTAATCCACACACTGCAGCAAAATATCTGCCCAAAAAAATCTGTCTTTATGATAGATACTTGCTGGTTACATACACGGTCTCTTTGGGCTGTGAGCACCCTCCCCCCATTCTTATTCTGCCCTGCAGTCAGTTCCAGCATTCATTCAATCTGCTGATATGTCCTTTCCCTGTTAATTCTCCTCCTTAGATGGAGGTTGTGGTCTTTTTTGGTGACACGGCCTATTTTCTGCAGTGCAGTAGCATTGTAGGTGTATGTGCCAGTAGACATGAGCGTTGATTGGTAGGGAGGAGTGCTGCACAACTCCCTGCATTACACCTTCAAATTTTCTATGGAGGTTTGTGCTTAGACTACAGACAAACGCCTGTACTCCGAATCTACCTTGATTAATGCTGTGTTCTGTTTGTCCCAAATTCTTGTTAGTAAGATATTTTAGCTTGGATACATTGGCACAATCGAATACTGTTGGTAATGACAGTGGCTCTTTTTTACAGACCTTGTTCAATCTATATCTAAATGTGTGTATTGACTCGAAGCAGAGCAAGATGACAAACTGTACCCTTGTCTCTGAACTTTGTTTTATTAGTTTTTGTTTAATCTTCCCTTTGATTTGCTGTAATGATTTTGCTGCTTGTAATTCCATTTCAAAAGAATCCTTTGCTAATCTGTGCTTTGCATTGGCTTTCTGCTTTGTCTGTCTTGTCCGGCTTTCGTCATGCCCATCCCAACCCTGCTTTTTTTTCTGTTTTATGTTCATTTCTTGCCCTTCCCTTGCTTGTACCTGTGGTGGCTTTGATTGCAATGAAATCCCCAAAATCCTTTAAATAAAAAAAAAAAAAAAAAAAAAAAAAATTACCTGGGCTCGTGGCTTGGCCTGATGTGACCTCCTGCGTACACCCTGTGTCTATCCTGCAACATCCTCTGACTGATGGCTTCCCGTCTCACGTGGTTCGGCTGTGGTTGCGTGAACGCACAGTTCACCCAAATATGGCCTTCTTGCTGATAGGTACCACTTCTGTGAAAAATGCTTCAACGAGATCCAAGGGGAGAGTGTGTCTCTAGGCGACGACCCTACACAACCACAAACGTAAGTTAATCATTTTAAATTTTAACTTGTGTATACAAATGTAATGTGTGACTATAGATGCACTATATATGGACAAAGGTTTTGGGAGACCAACACATTACAGCTACTGTCTAGGAGCTTTTATGAGATCCCATTCTAAATTCATAGGCATTAATAAGGAGTTGGTTTGCCTTTTCTGGGTAGGCTTTGTAGAAGATTTTGGATTGTGTGTGTGTATATGGGAATATTTGCCCATTCATCTAGAAAAGCATTTGTGTGGTCAAAGGTGTTCATTGGTGGTGATGTCAGAGGTTTGTGTGGCCCAGTCAAGTTCGCCTACAACCATCCTTGCTTTTATGACCACTGGAGAACAGAGAAGCCCCTACTTCAAACTGTTTCCACCAAGATGAATGATACAAGTATCCAAAATTTCTTGATATGCTCAGAGGACCGGTCACCTCAAAATGCATTTCAGTCTCCTGGCAGCAAGAGATGCTGAGCAGATTGATACATAGTTGTGTTGGAAAAGATTCAGTAAAACTTCAGTAAAAGTCACTGACTGCTATCTCTTTATACACATATAGAATTAGATGAGATAGCCCTATCTACACCTGAAGTCAGAAAGAACAGAGATTTAAATGTGTTAGTTACAAGTGTTACTGAATAATGTCTCGCGCAACTTTCTAACAATATGCTTAGCTCTTCCTGTTATTTAACATACTGACTGAGTTTTCAGGTTCCCTTGAAACATTTCCCTTCACTGGAACTAAGGGGCCTAGGTCAACCCCCGAAAAGCAACCCATGTCATTATCCCTCTCCCACCCATCAGGTAGTGAAGTGCAGTCAAAAGGTAATATTCTGCTGGTATTTGCCAAACTCAGACTTATCCATCAGACTTCCAGGTAGAGAAGCATAATTTGTCACTCCACATGAGTCCAGTGGAGGCAGTGTGCTTTACAATCCTTCTCAGGCTTGGTAATGTAGGGCTTGCATGCATCTGTTTAGCCGTAGTAAGACATGCCATGAGGCTCCTGGCACAATTTTTGCACTGAGGCCAATGCCAAAGGATGGTTGAAACTCTGCAGCTAGAAGTGCATGCTGTTTAGAACGCCCCATTCCTTCACAAATGTTAATAAAGACAGAATGCACGAGACACCCGAATTAAGTGTTTAGGAAGCATATCCCAACACTTTTGTCTATATTGTGCATGTGTGTGTGTCATGTCAATTGCAAATTTGATCAGTTACATGCGATTTACTTGTTGGTACTGGTTTACAGTCAATGTTTAAGGTTTTCTTGTTGCAGTAAGTGTATGCATTATGTACAAACTCCACATTCACACACTTGTTTGGGTAGCAATGTGCGCAAATGTATAATTTGACTTTCCTTCAGGTTTCTATGGACAAGTGTGGACCAAGAGTATAATTTTAGCATGACTGAATTATTTTGGGATGCTCACTTCAGGAAGCGAACAGCAATTCATGTTAACAAAATAAGGCTGTTCTCATGCCACTCTCATAGGCTCTGTTCTAAGCAGTTTCTATAGATTTGACAGAATGAATAGCACAGCATGCAGCATTAATCTTCCTGCCCAAATCACACACTACATTAGAACCCATGATGGATGACTATTTAAATTAAATTCAGCACTACCAAACATACAGCAGAATACAACACCACATAATTATTACATCCAGTGATGTCTTCTCGGATATACATGTTTGTTCTTCTTCATTTATTCTGACCACAGACATATTAATTTCCTACTCTTACATCATCCGCTCCACCTACTGAACACCCCATCCTGCCACCACCAATACTGTGCCCCTGTGCTTCCCAATATTATACTGCAGAAACAAATAATCCCCCTGAAAATACTAGTGTCATACAGATGGTGCCTCCTTCAAGAAGTATTGCCATAAAGTGCCCACAAAAGTATTGCATTCAGCAAATAGTGCCCCTAACTAATAGTTCTGTAACCATGTCCCCTAGAAATAATTGTGGTAAGCTGATACTGTGCCAGGGTGCCCACAGCGGTAGTGCTCCCAAAAGTCCCACCAATAATAATTCTCTCCCCTAGAGTGCCCTTTGTAGTAATAGGCCATAGTAGTAGTGTCTCCCATTGTCCTCAGCAAGTGAGATTTCCCCCATAGTGCCCATACTAGTAATCATGTTTCCCAAAGTCCTCCAGTAGTAATGCCCCCACAAGTAGTAATTTACCTTATATTCTCCCTAGTAGTAGAGCCCACCATAATGCCACTAGTAGTAGTAGTAGTAGTAGTGTCTCCATAAGTAAAAATGCCTGCCTTTAGTGCCCTCATTAGTACTAATGCCCTGCTATAGTATCTCAGTAATAACAAAGCCCACAACAGTGGCCAATTACTATTAAAGCCCTCAGTGTGCCCCATTAGTACTAAAGCTGACCACAAAGCCTCCACCGTGCCCCACTACTGCAAATGCCAGCCAAAGTGTCCCTAGTAGTAATGACATGCATGCACCATAGTGCCCCTGAGTAGTAATAAAGCCCGCTAGTATGCCTCAAAAGTAATAATCAATTTTTAGTTCCCCTAATGGTACCAATGCTCCTGTAGTACCCCTAGTTTTAATAAGGCCTCCATAATGTGTCCCACTAGAAAGAAATGTGCCCTTATAGGGCCCTCAGTAATATTAATGCCCCAGTAATCAAATACCACCTTATAGTGCTGCCTGTAGTACTAATTTCCCTATAGTGCTCTGCAAGTTAGGCCTCATGCACACGTCCGTTCAGTTTTTTTGCGGTCCGCAAACCGCGGATACGCAAAACCGAAGCCGCCCGTGTACATTCCACAATTTGCGGAACGGGCGGCCCATTGTAGAAATGCCTATTCTTATCCGCAAAACGGACAAGAATAGGACATGTTATATATTTTTTTGGTGGGCTACTGAACGGAGCAACGGCTTCGGACAGCACATGAAGAGCTGTCTGCATCTTTTGCGGCCCCATTTGAAGTGAAGGGGTCCGCATCCGAGTCGCCAAAACTGTTGTGATCATGAGGCCTTAAAATTATGCCCCAATAGTGCTACCCCAGTTTTAATAATGAACAAGACCTTTTTTCTCCCCTAATTCCCTTGCAGCCTTTTTGTATTTGGAAACAGAGAACCCCTGTACCTTGCCTGCAGCTCCTGCACGCTTCTCTAGTCAGGCTTGAAGTCACGGAGGCAGCGGCTACCTTGATTCAAGTCACGGTAACCACGCGCCTTTGCTGTGATTGACAGCGCTTATACACAACAGTTTAGGGCCCTTTCACACTTGCGTTGTCCGGATCCGGTGTGTCCTCCACTTGCCGGAGGTACACGCCGGATCCGGAAAAACGCAAGTGTACGGAAAGCATTTGAAGACTGATCCGTCTTCAAAATGCTTTCAGTGTTACAATGGCAGCCAGGACGCTATTAAAGTCCTGGTTGCCATAGTAGGAGCGGGGAGCGGCATACTTACAGTCCGTGCGTCTCCCGGGGCGCTCCAGAATGACGTCAGAGCGCCCCAGGCGCATGGATGACGTGTACATGCGATCACGTCATCCATGCACCTGGGGCGCCCTGACGTCACTCTGGAGTGCCCCGGGAGCCGCACGGACTGTAAGTATGCTGCTCCCCCGCTACACTTTACCATGGCTGCCAGGACTTTAGCGTCCCGGCAGCCATGGTAACCATTCAGAAAAAGCTAAACGTCGTATCCGGCAATGCGCCGAAACGACGTTTAGCTTAAGGCCGGATCAATGCCTTTCAATGGGCATTCATTCCAGATCTGGCCTTGCGGCAAGTGTTCAGGATTTTTGGCCGGAGCAAAAAGTACTGCATGCTGCGGTATTTTCTCCGGCCAAAAAACGTTCCGTTCCTGAACGGAAGACATCCTGATGCATCCTGAACGGATTTCTCTCCATTCAGAATGCATTAGGATAATCCTGATCAGGATTGTTCCGGCATAGAGCCCCGACGACGGAACTCTATGCCGGAAATGGCCAACGCAAGTGTGAAAGGGCCCTTAGCTGGCTTTGCTGAACTGCTGGCTGTCAGTCACAGGGAAGGGGGTGTGGTTATTGTGACTTGAAGCAAGGCGGCCACTGGAATGTTTGGAGGTGACAGGTTCCCTTTTAATATCACTGTAATAGTGGCGGTAGTCTCCTTTGAAACCCTGTGCCTGTATGTGCAACTGCTACAGTTATTTTAGCTGTAATATTTCCCCTGCAACTTTTACAGCTAAAAATTAATTGCCTTTGCTCTTTAAAAAATACTCTTCTATACAACACAGACAAGCTCTGAATGAGGCTAGATCAGGGATGCTCAACTTGCGGCACTCCAGCTGTTGCAAAACTACAACACCCAGCCTGCCCTAATAGCAGACACAGAACACAAAATGAATGGGATTTCTTAGCCAAGTTACTAATACTATTCGTTAAAGGGAACCTGTCACCTCTACTATGCTACCCTCACTGAGCGTTTCTAAATTTTCATTGTGTTACCCTAAACATATACATTACACTTTTAATTTAATTTGCAGACTAATTCAATAAATTTTATGCATTTTTGTACTTCCCGCCTTTTATGCAAATTAACATAAGAGTCATATCTTACTTGTGTGACCAGAGAAGAGTCATATTTTCAAGCTCTGACTCATCATGTTAATTTGCATATGTATCAAATAGTTTTTTTTACACAATAAAAGCACACAGAGCTATAGAGACTGGATATTGCGGATGTGCTAGCGGCCATCTAGCAACCCATGTCCTCAGCTCTATACACAAAATCCAGGTGACAGGTTCCCTTTAAACCAAGGAGAAAAAAAAAACGGTGCTAGCCACAAAATCAATATTGTACAAAAACTGATCTCCCTATTGTGCCAGTCAAACACAGCCACTATAAAATTTGGATGACAGACATTAAAAACAATTAGTGGGTGGAGATTGTGGCAGGCATGATTCACTGTAATCAATGATGCTTAAGTATACAAAGAGCAGTACAGAGCAAGGCACACCACAATTAGAGAGTCTTTTTAGTACCTTTTAATAATGCAAGAAATCTGTGTATATCGAGAATCCTGAGTAAGAATGTGTGCTAGATAGCATAAATTGTCCTTTATGTATTTGCAAAGGCAGTATGGTATGAGGATCAGAAGTCCACAGAGGAGCATTCACGTTGGATAGTGTAATGTAAGAAGCCCTGAGAGACACTATTGATAGTATAGGGAAAGTAGGGGACTCTGAGACGCTAACCATTGACCCTCCCTGGTCTTGACAGCGTTAACTGCTTGCAGTGCCATGCTAAAAGTCCAGACAGTGGAAGCCAACAAAGTTTATAATTACTGTATTTATTAGTATTTCCTACTGTGTACTGTATTACGTACCGGTTTCAACTTTTGAATATCGTATGTATATTTTTCTAGAGATAGAGATATAGATATATAGATATATATATATAATCTCTCTATCTCTATCTATATCTATATATATATATATATATATATATATATATATATATATATATCTCTATCTATATCTCTCTATTACATACATACATACATACACACACACACTCTTACACTTTTCTGGACTTTTTTTTTTTTGTCACACGGATGGTGTCTGTGCGCGTTCCGAAATTTGCGGAAAGGCACGGACAGCCTTTACATATAGCTGCCTATTCTTGTCCGCAAAGCGCGGACAAGAATAGGACGTGGTTTTTGCAGTCCGCATCTTTTGCGGCCCCATTGAAGTGAATGGGTCTGCATCCGAGCCGCCAAAATGACTGCTCGGATGCGGACCAAAACAACGGCCATGTACATGAGGCCTTAGTTTGGACTTTTAGCACTGCAAACTGCCTCGCTTTTTTATTTTTTTCCTCAGACTGGAGGCAGTCCAGCTGTAGTGATTCGGAGCATTACACTGAACTGTTCTGTGAGCACCTTATCTAGGGCTATCAAGAGAATAATAGTGCTATTATGCTGTCATCCTAAATTCTACATCTATTATACTGGCAGATAACTGTTTGGAGGCTGTTAAGTAATAATGAGATTCCTGTCTAATATAGGAGTTTTATTTCTCTGTGCTGACATGGTAATGCCAAGATGAAAGAACAAATTGTTGTACCAGTGGCTCGACCTTGGCTACAATCACAGCAAAGGTGCTCTCTCCAGCAGACACGCCCTATTGTCTTGTAAAAATTATAGTAGTAATATATAGGCTTCTGGCTGGCACTCAAATAGATGGACTTACATGAACTGACTGGTCCATGTAAGTCCATCTATTTGAGTGCCAGCCACAAGATGAAAGAACAGCCAACCATTCTGGTAAGAAGATAACCGTCGCTAGTTTACTTTGTACGTATGGACCTTTCTAACAGGTCAGAGAATAAAAAAAAGATTGCAGGAGTGATTCTTTTAACTGTTATGGTAAAAACATGTTTAAAGTCTACATTTTTTTGTCTTTGTTCACTGACTTGGTTTTGTGTTCATTTTAGAACTATCAGTAAAGACCAGTTCTCCAAACGGAAAAACGACACTCTGGACCCAGAACTGTACGTATTCCAGACTCTGCATTGGTCAGGCTTTTTAAAGGGTGTGTGTGTGTGTGTGTGTGTGTGTATATATATATATATATATATATATATATATATATATATATATATATATATATATATATATATATATATATATATATATATGCTGCAGCTAACGATTATTTGAATAATCGATTAGTTGTCAATTTCTACGATTAATCGGAAAAAAAACGACAATTACAAAACAAAGCGGTTTATATGATTTTACTTGAAAAATTATGTTCAAAGGCCATATTAAAACAAATTGTGGATGGCACTGTTATGGGGGGGATCTGTGGATGGCGCTGTTATGGAGAGGGGGATCTGTGGGTGGCGCTGTTATGGAGAGGGGGATCTGTGGGTGGCGCTGTTATGGAGAGGGGGATCTGTGGGTGGCGCTGTTATGGGCATAACGGTGCACAGATCCCTTTCCCCATAACGGTGCACAGATCCCTTTCCCCATAGCGGTGCCATGGACAGATTTTCCCCCCTCCCCATAGCGGTGCCATGGACAGATTTTCCCCCCTCCCCATAGCGGTGCCATGGACAGATTTTCCCACCTCCCCATAGCAGCCCCGGCCCTGCTGCTCACAGCAGACTAATCACTAACTGTATCTTTATTTTACCTTACAATCGTGACGCTCTAGTAACAACTAACATTCAGAGCTGAGGGCGGCGTAAAGTCACTTACTCACGTGACGCACCTGCTCCACCCACTTTATGAATGAAGGAGGCGGAGCAGGCGCGTCACATGAGTAAGTGACGTTATGCCGCCCTCCGCTCTGCCTTTAAGTTGTTACTGGAGCGTCACGATTGTAAGGTAAAATAAAGATGCAGTGACTTAAAGTAAACCGCCCGCCCACATAGCAACGAATCGGCGATTATTCGATAACTGGATTCGTCGACAACGAATACAGTTATCAATTATTATCGATTACATCGATTAATCGTTGCAGCCCTAGTGTATATCACTTTTTTAGATTACTTTGGCAATAAAATGCTGCTACTTTGCAAGTAGTTTCCTAATGTTTTGTGTCCTATGCATGTCTGTGGTTACAGACCACAAACTCTTTGGTAGGTTAGCAAGAAGTAAAGGACTTACAACATGCAACATTTGAGTTAATGCATTTGCACTACTATTATGGCGTTTAAAAAGTCGCAGGTTTTGGTACATGTCATATTTACGCCAGGATTTGCGGCTTTTTAAGATTCTTGTCAATTTTTTCTAAAGTGCTGAGAAAGGGGTTAGCACTCAGCAGGAGGGGTGGAGCCAATCATGGCCCTCTGAATTTACTGTAACTTAGTGGATATAAAGTCTACACACCCCTGTTAAAATGTCAGGCTTCTGTGATGTAAAGAAATGAGACCAAGATAAGTCATTTCAGAACTTTTTCCACCTTAAATGTGACCTTTAAACTGTACAACTCAATTGAAAAACAAACTGAAATCTTTTAGGTAGAGAGACATAAAAAAAAAATAAAAAAAAATACTATGGTTGAAGCACCTTTTTGATTTTTATTACAGCACTCAGTCTTTTTGGGTATGAGTCTAATCAGCATGGCACATTTTGACTTGGCAAGATTTGCCCACTTTTCTTTGCAAAAACACCCCAAATCTCTCAAATTGCGAGGGCAAATCCTGTGCACTGCCCTCTTCACATCAACCCACAGATTTTCGATCAGTTTCAGGTCTGGGCCATTCCAAAACTACAATCTTCTTCTGGTGAAGCCATTCCTTTGTTGATTTTGATGTATGCTTTGGGTCGTTGTCATGCTGAAAGATGAAGTTCCTCTTCATGTTCAGATTTCTAGAAGAAGCCTGAAGGTTTTGTGCCAATATTGACTGGTATTTGGAACTGTTCACGATTCCCTTTTGCTTAAGGCCCCATGCACACGGCCGTGTTTCACGGCCGTGGAACCGCGGCCTGGATCCCTCCTGAGAGCAGGAGCGCACGGCGTCACTGGTTGCTATGACGCTGTGCGCTCCCTGCTGCCGGCGCAGTACAGTGATACACTGGTATAGATCATACCAGTGTATTACTGTATTGTGGCGGCAGCAGGGAGCGCACAGCATCATAGCAACCAGTGACGCCGTGCGCTCCTGCTCTCAGGAGGGATCCAGGCCGTGAAACACGGCCGTGTGCATGGGGCCTAACTAAGTTCCAGCTAAAGAAAAACAGCCCCAAAGCATGATGCTGCCACCACCATGCTTCACTGTGCGTATGGTGTTCATTTGATGATGTGCAGTGTTGTTTTTGCACCAAACATATATCTTTTGGAATTATGGCCAAAAAGTTCAACCTTGGTTTCATCAGACCATAGCACCTTTTCCCACATGCTTTTGCGAGACTTCATATGTATTTTTGCAAAATGTAGCCTGATTTGAATGTTTTTCTTAAGATAAGGCTTTCGTCTTGCCACTCTTCCCCATAGCCCAGACATATGAAGAATACGGAAGATTGTTGTCACATGTACCACACAGCCAGTACTTGCCAGATATTCCTGCAGCTCCTTTATTGTTGCTGTAGGCCTCTTGGTAGCCTCCCAGACCAGTTTTCTTCTCGTCTTTTCATCAGGGACGTCCAGTTCTTGGTAATGTCACTGTTGTGCCATATTTTCTCCACTTGATGATGACTGTTTTCACTGTGTTCCATGGTATATCTAATACCTTGGGAATTCTTTTGTACCCTTCTCCTGACTGATACCTTTTAACGAGGAGATCCCTCTGATGCTTTGGAAGCTCTCTGTGGACCATGGCGTTTGCTGTGGGATGCAACTAAGAAAATTTCAGGAAAGACCAGCTAGAGCAGCTGAACTTTATTTGGGGTTAATCATGATGGCAGGTGTATGCTGACTCCTATTTAACATTATTTTGAATGTGATTGCTTAATTCGGAACACCCAGTTATAAGAGGGAGTGCACACTTATGCAACCATATTATTATTTTTTTGTTTTTCAATTGAGTTGTACAGTTTATAGGTCACATTAAAGGTGGAAAAAGTTCTGAAATGATTTTTGGCTAATTTTTTTTACATCACAGAAACCGGACATTTTAACAGGGGTGTGTAGACTTTTTTTATATCCACTGTATACCAGAAACTGACTTAGACTTGTGTTTCTGGCATCTGGAGGCCTAATTTATCTATAGGCACCTGGAAACACCAGTCTTGATAATTGTCCCCTACTGGGTCTGTTTGCAAGTTCAGATCCCTTCACGTCGATGTCAAATTTAAAAACTTTAAGGAGAGACGCACCTAATAGAGAATGCAGTCCCCAGTGACAGAATCAGACTGCATTCTGCCTTTTTTTTTTTTGTATTGGCTTAAAATTTCTTTACAATTAAACTGTCAAGGCTCTGGAGAAAAGTAATAAAAATTTCTATCACTGCTGCATCCGAAAAACTTATTATGCACTATAAGTTACATCTGGCTCATTCCATGTCAAGTGGACCAACCTAGAAATCTGACCCTCTCCAAATTAAATAACATTTTGCATATATGTTCTCTAGGGTCCTAAAGTAAATCTTACAAATTTTTTCATCTGGACCTCTGTTGGCTCCAGAGTTTCAGGCAGCTGATGATGGACCAGCTGTAATGCGCTGCTTGCTGCGTAACCCAAAGTGGCATATTTGTCAAGGCACAGTATCTTAAGTAGTTAAGGTAGGAGGCTGAAATTTTGCAGGTTAGTAAAAACTACTTAGTCTCCTTGCACAGTTTCGTGCCTTAAGAAAGCTTGACTCCATTTTTACATGCCATCAAAATAGGCAAAAAAAAAATTGACAAATGACCGTTAAGGGCCTACTTTGACTGCCAACCGCTCCTGAAATGCATGTCGGGTCAGGCTGTAATTTTGCCAGGAGTTATGGCCCATGCGATTTATCTTAAGGTCACATACACAAGCTTTCCAACCAACTTGAAGACAAGATATGATTATACAAAGAAATAGCATTTCGTATATTTGCCAATTTTTGCTACTATTGGGGTGGAAATATCTAAAATGTGTAATTTTTAATCTCGCTAAGCTCACAAGAATGTACCTATGTTGCATGCGTGCAATAACTTCAGTACAAGGAGACATTTTTGCAAGGAGACTTAGACTAAGTAGTTTTACTAACCTGCAAAATTTCTGCCTCCTAGCTTAAAGGGGTTCTGCAGTTTGTTTAAACTGATCTATCCTCTGGCCGGCGGGGGTCCGACACCCGGGATTCCTGACTATCAGCTGTTTAAGAAGGCAGCAGCGCCGCGGCCTTCTCACTGTTTACTGCAGGCCCAGTGACGTCACGACTAGTATTGCTGGCCTGGGCACTGCTAAGCTCTGTTCCCTTGAATGGAGCTTAGCCCCGCCTAGGCCAGTTGATCATCCGTTTAAACAAACTGCAGAACCCATTTAACTACTTAAGATACTGTGCCTTGACAAAGTTGCCACTTTGGGTTACGCAGCAAGCAGCGCATTACAGCTGGTCCATCAGCTGCCTGAAACTCTGGAACCAACAGAGGTCCAGATGAAAAAAATGTAAGATTTCATTTAGGACTCTAGGGACCATCTTTTTTTTCACAATTTTATTCAATTTGGAGAGGGTCCGATTTCTAGGTTGGTCCACTTGACATGGAATTACCCATCTGGGTGCTTGCTACATTTACGAATTCACATAGATTATTTTCTGAATAAGCCCAACATAAAACTGACATGTTTCATCGGATACTGTACATATGGAAGTATCCTCCCCTAAAACCATTGTTTTGAGTCCAAAGCATAGCAAAAAATAAATAAATCATGTTTTCCTATAAACCTTTACAACTATTACTTTGAGGTACAATGATGAGTGCAAGAATACAAATCAAATAAAATCTGTAAATACAATTTAGAGTGAGTGTAGCCTGTAATTGGCTTTAGCCAGTGTATAATTTATTTTTCTTCTTTTAAGTTTTGTGGAGTGCCTGGAATGTGGTCGAAAAATGCACCAAATTTGCGTCCTACATAATGAGACAATTTGGCCAACAGGGTGAGTTTATCTGTTAATTGCTTTATTTTTGGTTTTGTTTTTATCCTCCATTGTTTTAGGTTGTTGCTGAAAAATGTTAGTCCGCTACATGTTTAGAATACAAGCTAATTGCAGCCCTGGAGAAAGAAAAATTCTCGCAAAAACATACAAATATTAAATACCTTGAGTTTGAAATCCTTCACTTGCAATCCCTCATGCCCCAATGGGGACATAGATGTCAAATGTGACATGGTGCCTAAAATCCAGTCCAGCAAATGATGTGCTCCTTCTGAGCCCTGCTGTGCTCCCATACAGCAGTTTGACCACATATGGGGTGTTTCTGTAAACTGCAGAATCAAAGTGATGGATATTGAGTTTAGTTTGGCTGTTAACCCTTGCTGTGTTTCAGGAAAAAATTGATTAAAATTGAAAATCTGCCAAAAAAGTAAAGTTTTGAAATTTTATCTCCATTAATTCTTGTGGAACAAACAAAGGTTTAATAAAGTTTGTAAAATCAGTTTTCAATAATTTGATGGGTGCAATTTCTAAATTTGGGTCGTTTATAGGTGGTTTCTACTATGTATGCCCCACAGTGACTTCGTAACTGAACTGGCCCTTAAAAAAAAAAAAAATAGGGTTTGGGAAATTTTATAAATTTTTTTTTTTTTTTAAGAATTGCTTCTAATATTCTAAACCTATTAATGTCTTTAAAAAAAAAAAAAATAATGACATTTACAAAATGATGCTAACCTAAAGTAGACAGTGGTAAAGAAATATTTTGTCACAATATCACTATGCCTTTAACGGCAGAGAAATAAAAAAAAATTAAATTACACTTTTTCTTTATAAATAAAATAAAGGTGGTTCATATTGACTCGAATTTACCACTAACATGAAGTACAACGTGTCACAAGAAAACATTGTCAGAATGGCTTGGATAAGTAAAAGCATTCAAAAGTTAACACATGAAGTAAGATGTCTGATATCGAAATATCAGCCTGGTCACGAAGGTGCAAAATGGCTACTTTCTCGTACATTCCATTGGGGGACACAGACCATCGGTATAGCTTAGGTTGTGGGTGTATCTGGAGGCACTATACTGGACCTTTTGGGACTCTTCCCTGCAAAGGGGTGGCTGCGGCTTTCTTTGGGGCACGGTCAGTCTGGCGCCGGTGCGGCTTCCCTCCTGTCACTCCGCAGCAGCACCCGCCTGCAGTGGTCCTCCTGCTTCTTTCTAGGGCCGATTCTTCCTTCATTAACCCCCGCCACGCCGCGTTCGGCGCAGGGGGACATTTATTTTTATAAAGCGCACGCTCTTTTTGCGCTTCTATGGGGGCAGTGTGACGCTTTGTGGGGGCGGAGCTTCGCTCTTCCGTCTGCCACGGCTTGCTAAGAAGCTCCTCACTCGCGTGGCTGCTCCTCTCCGGTCGGTGCTGTTGCCTGAGTGGTAGGACTCTTAACTTTGTACTGGTTGCCATCATGCCTAAGCCTGGGGCCCCCCTTAAGTCTGCCAAGACCTCTTCTCGGACCACAATTGGGTCCTGTAAGGAGTGTCTTCTCCCACTGTCGGTCTCTGGTGTCTGTGCCTCCTGCCCTGCCCCTGGACAGAATCTTCCTTCTCCTCCTTCGCTTTTTGGGGTTCAACTGGATGAGTTCATCTCGACCGCTACAGGGGGCAAGAGCACTCATCTTCCCCAGCCTAGATCTAAGCGCCCCTTTCAGACCAGGTCTTCCGGTTCCCGGTACCAGTCCTTTCGCTGCTTCTCTTCTAGCAGGATGTCGCAGGCTTCCTCCGCAGGGGGGTCACAGGACTCCCGCAAGAAGCCCTCTTTAAAGCCCTATCCTTCTTGGCGCCTGAGGGCACAGTTGGCCCGCCATGCTGCTCCCAAGCAGTCTTCCGCATGAAGGGACACCCCCACCCCTCGTGGTGGGGGGCCGCCTGCTCTCTCATCAGCAAGTTTGGAGGGCGCATGTTCAAGACGCCTGGGCTCTAGAAATTGTAACGTCGGGTTACAAGATAGAATTCACGTCCAGACCGCCAGAACGTTTTTCCCTTTCTCGCGTTCTGGGGGATCCGGCCCGAGCCTCGGATCTCTTGTCAGTTTCTTCCCTTCTGGACCGGGGGTTATTACCCCAGTTCCCCTAGAGGAACAGGGCACAGGTTTCTATTCAAACCTGTTCGTGGTCCCAAAGAAGGAGAGGTCGGTGCGTCCGATCCTGGATCTGAAGCTGCTCAACAAGTTTCTGCGGGTGCGGAGGTTTTGAATGGAATCCCTCCGCTCCGTTATTGTTTCTCTTCTTCCAGGGGAGTTCCTCGTGTCCGTAGACATCCAGGACGCCTATTTGGATGTTCCTATCGCAGAATCTCACCGACTATTCCTGCGCTTCGCCATTGGTGGCCGACACGATCAGTTTGTCCCCCTTCCTTTCCGGTTAGCGGCCGCCCCTCGGATCTTTGTGCTTCTTCGCACCAGGGGCATTCCTTTGCTGTCCTACCTGGACGACATCCTGATAAAGGCCCCATCGCTTCCGCAGGCCGAGGACAGCGTCCGGATCACTGTTCAGACTCTGGAACAGTTCGGCTGGCTGATCAACTTCCCAAAATCCTCTCTCTTTCCTGGGGATGGTGTTGGATACCACGGCCGCCAAGGTGTTTCTTCCAGTCTCCAAGTCCTCCCAGATCCAGGGGGCAGTGGCGCACCTGCTGCGCTCCCAGTCTCCCTCCCTCCGGGAGTGCATGCGGGTCCTGGGTCTTATGGTAGCCTCTTTCGAGGTCATGCCATATGCCCAGTTTCACAATCGTTCGCTGCAACAGGAGATCCTTTCCCTCTGGGACAAGACCTCTCGTGGACTCTTGCATCTGCCTGTCTCGGCGGGTTCGCTCTTCCTTGGTGGCTGTCCCTATAAACCTGACGTCGGGAAGATCTTTCCTCCCGTTCTCCTGGACGATCGTCACCACCGATGCCAGCCTCCTGGGTTGGGGTGGCGTTCTCCTGTCCCGCGCGGTTCAGGGGGTTTGGTCAGCGACGGAATCTCTCCTTCCGATCAACATCCTGGATCTGAGAGCAATTTTCCACTCCCATTGGACTCCTCTCCTTGCCGGCCGCCCGGTGAGGATTCAGTCTGACAATGCCACGGCTGTGGCTTACATCAACCATCAAGGCGGGAGGTGAGGAGAATTTTGCTGTGGGCGGAGTCGCATGTTCCTGTGTTTTCAGCGGTATACATTCCAGGAGTAGACAACTGGACAGCGGACTTTCTAAGCCACAACAAGGTGGATCCAGGCGAGTGGTCTCTGCATACGGATGTATTAGAAGATGTCTGCCGCCCGTGGGGCCGTCCGGATGTGGACTTGATGGCGTCCAGGCTCAACAACAAGCTCCCGGTGTTTCTGGCTCGCGTCTGGGATCCGAAGGCGTACGGGGTAGATGTGCTAGTGTCTCTGTGGCAGAAATTCAGCCTCCTCTGTTTTTCCTCTGCTGCCGAAGGTTCTACGCAATGTCGAGGCGGAAGGGATTCCGACCGTACTCATCGCCCCAGATTCACTTCGCCGCGCATAGTTCTCGGACGCGGCTCGGATGCTGGCGGATGCCCCATGGCCTCTTCCCGACAGAGAAGATCTACTGTCTCGGGGCCCACTGTTCCACCGGAATTTACAATCACAGAATTGACTTTTGTAAGAACTCTGGTTTCCCTCCCCTTCGTTTTTCCATCCCGATGGTGCTCTCGTTTCTTCAGTCCGGACTTGAGATGGGACTGTCTGAGCTCCCTGAAGAGTCAAGTTTCGGCTCTGGCAGTCTTTTTTTTTTTTTCAGAGGTTCCTTGCTCTCCTGGGTCCTGTGAGGACCTTTCTTCAGGGGGTGGCGCATTCGGTCCTTCTGTACATCCCCCCCCTTTACCTCCTTGGGATCTCAACTTGGTCCTGCGCTCCTTCCAGGCGGCCTCCTTCGAGCCTCTGAGGGAGGTCTCCCTGACCTTTCTCACCTGGAAAGTGGCCTTCCTTGTGGCCATAACTTCCATCAGGCGGGTATCTGAGCTGGCTGCACTTTCCTGCCAGGAACCTTTTCTGTTTTTTCACCAGGATAAGGTGGCGCTCCGTCCGGTTCCCTCCTTTTTGCCCAAGGTGGTCTCTCTTCCACGTTAATGAGAATCTTGTCCTGCCCTCCTTTTGCCCATCTCCAGAAAACCCCAAGGAACGCGCTCTCCATTCCCTGGACGTCGTCCATGCCCTGCATGTGTATCGGTCGTCTCTCCTCTGTCCGTCGTTCAGACTCCCTCTTTGATTCCAGAGGGACCTTGTAAGGGTCGGGCGGCCTCCAAGGTCACTGTGGCGCGATGGATCTACTCGACTATCTCCGCGGCTTATCGTGCTCGTGGTAGGGTTCCCCCCGGCTTGGATTACCGCTCACGCCTCTGCATCTCAGCTGTGTAAGGCGGCCACCTGGTTGTCCTTACATACTTTTACAAAGTTTTCGGTTGCATTCGCTGGCTTCGGCTGATGCTGTCTTTGGGTGCAAGGTTCCTGTTTGACAGTTGGACGTTCCTCCTGGTGGTGCTGAGGTCTGTGTCCCCCAATGGAATGTACAAGAAAGAGATTTTTTGTGAAGCTCACCTGTAAAATCTTTTTTTAGTCTTTTCCATTGGGGGACACGGCTCCCACCCATTCTACCTGTAGCAGGAGGGGTTCAGTTCTATTTGTGGTTGGATCTCATGTGCTTTGGTCCGATGGCTTCCATTATTTTTTCTTTTCTCCTTCACCTACTGCTTTTGCAGCCTGAGTTCTTCTGGTGGAGCTTGGGGGTATAGCCCGAGGAGGAGGAGCTCTTTTGTATTTGCATAGTGTCCCTCCTACTAATACCTCTAAGCTATACCCATGGTCTGTGTCCCCCAATGGAAAAGACGAGAAAAAGATTTTACAGGTAAGTTTCGCAAAAAAATCTCCTTTTCTCACCAGCGTTGGTGACTCAATTTCCACTATTGTGTTATGGGTTTTGTTTTTATTGGTTTTTATGTGGTGATCTGTGGACTATATTGGGGTGTGCAAATTTTTGATCACTTTTTTTAATGCAGCTTTTTGGGGGGAAGAGAGGGGACAAAGCGACCAAGAAATAATAATAATAATGTTTCACTTCCCATTCACCATATATGGCATCAATACTTTTATATTTTAAGTTTGGCCTCTTTCAGACACAGCTATTGCTCTCTCTATATAGAGATAGATAGATAGATATATCTATCTTTTAAGAATTCACTTTAATATATAGTAAAAAAAAAAATATATATATATATATATATATATATATATATATATATATATATATATATATATATATTTTTTTTTTTTTTTTACTTTATTTCTAACAACTTAGAGGTTGTCTCACTTCAGGAAATGACATTTATCATGTAGAGAAAGTTAATACCATGCACTTACTAATGTATTATCCATATTGCCTCCTTTGCTGGCTGGATTAATTTTTTCTATCGCGTTATACACTGCTCGTTTCCAGGGGTTATAATCTTTATTTCTCGGCCATATTCATTGGGGGACGCAGACTGTGGGTATAGCTATGTCCTCTAGGAGGCGTTGACACTAGTAAAAGCTGTTAGCTCCTGCCCTGGCAGCTATACCCCCTCCAGCCTGGAAAGAGCTTCAGTTTTTTTCTTGTCTTTTTATTTTAGTTTATTTTTATTTTTTTCCCATTATTTTCAGATGGGAAAACAGTGGACGCCTAGCCTCCCTGTGCTCTCGGGGTCGAGTTGTGCCAGTGTCTGCCACCCGCACTGCGGCCTCCCCCACAGAAGGCAAGGTGGACCAGGGCAGCCTCGCTCCCCTGCATCCCGCCAGCCAAGGGATCACCTATGTCCGCTAAAGAGAAGACCCTCCAGCCATACCATACTCCTGCCACTCCGGTGCCAGCTGCTGGGGAGGTGACCCTGCTGGAAAAGGTGACCTTATGGGCCCACTTATGGAGGGTGAAGAGAAGAGGAGAAAGATAAGGTGAGTACACGGGACAAAGTGAGTATGTTAACACTCTCCCTCCCTCCCTATTTGGCAAGCACCGGGCTCTCTGCTTCCCCCTCCCTCCCTCCTAGGCCAGACACCGGACTTCATTTATTCCTGGGGCAGTATCCCTAGCCCCGAGCGGCGCACTCCCCCCCCCCCCCCCCCCTCTGTGCCCCGCCGGCCTGACAGACTTAGGTCTGGAGCGAATTCTTCCCGCCCTAGCTTTTTTTGAAGGCAGTTAACCCTTCTTGGCCAGCCATCTCTTGATGCTGGTGCAGGATTGTGCCTATTTGCAGGGCAATGGGTTTAAATGCTGCTGATTTAACCCCTTCCTGCCTCTGGTCCCCTGAGGCTGGGTGTCCCAGTTTTATTTAAAAATAAATATAGAAGGTTCATAAAAGATTCGGGTCCTGCCCCATCGCCGCTGGACTGCTCTGTCTGTGTCAGACTGCGCCCGTGTCCTAGTACGGTCAGAGGAGGACCTCTGTTTCCAATCCACCCTCAGGGTCGCTTGATTGGTATTCTCCACCTGCGTAATCCAATGGTGGATCTCCGGACCTTACCATTCGCCCTCCGGGCCGTTTGTTTGATAGGCACCACCTGTGCAATCCTATGGTGGACCTCTGGACCTTCCCAATGACCCTCCAGGGTCGCTTGGTTGATAAGCACTGCCTGCGCAATCCAATGGCGGACCTTTACAATTTGATGGATAAGGCACCACATGCGCAATCCAATGGACCTTCCCAATCACCCTCTGAGGTCGTTGGGTGATATGGCACTACCTGTGCAATCCACTGGTGGACGTCTGGACCTTCCAAATCACCCTCCAGGGTAATTTGATGGATAAATCACTACCTGCGAAATCCACTGATGGACCTATGGACCTTCCCAATCTCCCTCCGGGGTTGTTTGGTTGATAATACATCGCCTACGCTATCCGGTGAGTGAACCTCTAGAAGTTCCCATTCCACCCCCGGGTAGTTTGGTTGATAACTCCCACCGGCGAGCCTGTGACTGCCATGGCAAGATTCTGGGAGGCAAGTCTACACACAGCGGGCCAGAGCAGGATATTTTCCTCCTCTGTCACCTCCACACCCCCACCCTTCCTCCCTAGCGTCCGAGGTAGACAGCAACACTTGTCATATGCATTACCCCCTTCGTTAGGTGGCGTATTTGCACTACTACTGGATGCAGTACTCCCTTGGTTATTACCTCCCTCCATTGAGGCCTACCACACTAGAACTTTTCAGTGCCGGCAGTAGGCGTTCCCCCTTTTATTTAGGTGACGGAACTGCATTCCCATTGGGGACAGTGCTATGTGGATTAGCCTCTTCCATAGATGGCGCTATGGCATTATCCCTGGTTCAGTGTTTACTGTCTGTCTTACCCCCTTACGTAGGTGGGGAATTGATACGGGGACTTTCCATATGCCTTGCCCTTTCCCTAAGAGGCTTATTCTCTCTACTTAGGTTCAGTTCCTGCTAGATGCATTACTGCATTGCCACACTTCATGGTGAAGTACTTGCACTACGACTGAGCGCAGTGATTGCCGTAAGAGTTTCCCCCTTTCTAAGGCTACTTTCACACTAGCGTTCGGGGCTCTGCTTATGAGTTCCGTTCAAAGGCTCTCACAAGTGGCTCAGAATGCATCAGTCTGGCAGTGTTTGGCCTCCGCTCCGCTCAGCAGGCGGACACCTGAACGCTGCTTGCAGCATTCGGGTGTCTGCCTGGCCGTGCGGAGGCAAACGGATCCGTCCAGACTTACAATGCAAGTCAATGGGGACGTATCCGTTTGAATATGACACACTATGGCTCAATTTTCAAACGGATCTGTCCCTCATTGACTTTCAATGTAAAGTTTGGACGGATCCGTCTGAGGCTACTTTGACACTTAATTTTTTTACAATATAATGCAGACGGATCCGTTCTGAACGGATCCACCGTCTGCATTATATGAGCGTCTCAGACGGATCCGCTCTGAACGCAAGTGTGAAAGTAGCCTTAGTGGGATAATTGTAACATTGCTCCTTCCAAAAGTGATCCACTTCCCTGGGGAATGAGTACACATCTTGATGTTGCACTTCACCTACGCCATGGATATAGGTGCCTTAGCTTCTTCAAGTGGAGCGCAGCGAGTATCTTTACACGCTGGTGCCCTTTATTCTTCCTCTATCGGTATTTCGGTGCCGCCAGTTGATACTGTGGCTGTTTCCACGTTGTGTCCTTGTCCTTCGGTTCTCCTCAGGGGGTTGCCCAGTGTCTCTGTTGTCCTAGCGTCCCCCTATCTCCATGGTTCTCCACTGTTCCAATGTGTCTTCAACATTATGTAGTGTGTACACCATGGCATGTGGCAAAAAGAAAGAAAAAGAATACCGAAACAGGACCCGCACATCTAAAATATGACAAATTTATTCAAGCAAACATACACAACACAGAATAAGTTAAAATCGTTGTATACAGCCATATATCAGCACATGCCAACCTGACTCGCCACAAACTCATAGACAAACCCCGACATCCATAAGCATATAACATTATTAAGTGCATGTAATCCATCAACAATGAATATGGCTCAAATGCTTATCATAAAAATGGCATGATGGGGGCGTGCGTGGTGGTGAGAAGAAAAGCCCAACGCGTATCGCCAGACTTGCTGGCTTCCTCAGGAGTGCACCATGGCATGTAATATTGTGATTACGTCCCAGTAAGTTGCGTGTTACACTGACTCTATGTTCTCTTTCCACTATTTCTGATGTGGGAAGTGGTTGTGCTGGCACTCTGGTTTGGCTTTGCAGCCTTTTCTCCTCCGCTGGTGTGGATTTTACGCTGGTACTAGCATTTGCAGTCTCTCTATATTGGGGCATTCCCTCAGGTAGGGGTTTAACCCTGACGCTGGCTTGGCGGTTGCTCCTGTTCAACGCCCTTCCCAGGTGGAGTGTTTAAGGTTAGCTCTCCTTCCCTGGGGCGGTATGATACCATGGCTTCTACCGGATTCCTCTCCTCTGACCCTCACTTTGTTCTGGCTGGGCACGCTGCAGCTCCTACGGTATGGGGGTCCTGGAGTAACCATTACAGACTGACTCCTTCTGCACTGCTCCTTCATCAGGTGATGGATTCTTCTAACGCTGAAATCGGTGGTGTACGCTGTATGGCCTCCTCCTTAGGCAAAGTATGGCACCGCCGCTTTTATCCGGTGGCTACTTCTGTGTACTGCCAGTCTCAGTTGGGGAATGGGCTTCACCCTGCTTATTTTTTCCTTCAGTTTGTTCCTTCTCTGGCTCAGGGTTCACGGCCACTCATCTACGTTGATGCAGGGTGTTGGTTCTGTGGGTTTTTTCTTCCAGTCTTGTTCCGGACCGACTGTTGTGCTGTGATGTTTTCCATATTCCTCCTTCTACAGGTGAATCCTACCCGTTGGTCCTGGGTGTACTACCCGTATCTACAACTACCTCTCGAGACTTGACCAGTGACTGCCATGTCAGTCCGATGTAGTCATGCCCTTTCACTGCACATTCCGTGGCTAGACTACGAGACTCACCACGCCAGGCTGAGCGGGGGTGCTGTCATGACAGTTGATGGAGTTTCGTTACTGGACCGGAACACTCCTTTTCTTCCTCCTCGAGGCAAGAGTTTTTTTTTCTCTCATCTTGGTCTGGTCAGAATTTCCGTTGAAGTTTTGCTGCGCAGTCAGTACACGGCCGCTGACGGAACTCCACCGCTGGTGATTCTCATATCGTCTCTACTTTTACCTATCCAATGTGTTGATCCTTGGCTTGCGGTTGGACATGCCTCATTGAGGCATTCCTTTCTCGATGGTTGATCAGACAGCTTCTCAGTCTCCTCACAAGCCTCTGCAGCTCGGGGGACATTAGTGGACCACTTACAGTTTCCGTGGAGCGCTTCCCTTTAGCAGGGGTGGATCCTGCGGGCCTGAGTTTGGTTGGCCATTAGTTCCTTGCTGGGTCAGGTTCGGTGCTGTGTATCCTTTCCAGCATGCTCTGACTCACCCGGGGCCCATAATGCCTTCCTTCAAGGAATGGCACTTACGGTTCCTCCATACCGTCCTCCTTTACCACCTTAGGATCTGGCCTTTGTCCTTTCAGCGCTCCGGAATTCTCCCCTTGAACCCTTGCGGAAGATGTCACTTGGACTCCTGTCCTGGAAGGTGTTTTTTTTCTTGTAGCTATCGCATCCATCAGATGTCTGTCCGCGTTTGGGAGCTCTCTTGCAGCGAAGCTCCTGGTTCTGACAGGGATAAGCGGTTCCCCTGCCCGTTCATTCCTTTCTCCCGACGGTGGTCTCTGATTTCCATTTGGATGAAGAAACTCTCCTTCCCTCACTGTATCCCTCCCCTTCACAACCTAGGGAAAGGGAGTTAGGTCATTTGGATGTTGTCAGGGCTCTGACTATTTATTTACCAGCCTCCGGTTCCTTCCAGCGAACGGTCTCTACTTTTTTGGAGGGTTGTCGCAAGGCATTGGCAGCCTCCACGGTGGCAATTTCACATCTGCATTTGCTTAAGCATGCTGCACCCAGGGCAGGGTTCCGCCCTTCGGTGTCACGGCTCATTCCACCAGAGCGGTGGGCGCTCTTAGGCTCGGAGGATTCAAGGTTCGGCTGTGCAGTTGTGCAGGACGGCTACTGTCCTCCTTACGCGCATTCACTACATTTTGCCAGGTGCATGGTCTTGCAGGAGGCAGTTCTTAGTTGCCTACAGGGGCATTTGCTCCATGGGTCTGTGGTTTTCCCTCCCTGTGGACTGCTCTCTGACGTCCCACGGTCTGTGTCCCCCAATGAATATGGGCGAGAAAACAAGATTTTTTTTGTAAAACTTGCTGGTAAAATCTTTCTCGCTCTTCATTGGAGGACACAGCACCCACCCAGTTTTGTTATTCGGCTACAGTTGTGGCTGTTGCTGGTTAGAACCTGGTTCGGTTCTTGGTATTGTTGCTGTCCCACGTTTACTTGCTTCTCCTACTGCTTCTCACAAAACTGAAGCTCTCTCTCCAGGCTGGAGGGGGTATAGCTGCCGGGGGAGGAGCTAACAGCTTTTACTAGTTTTAACACCTCCTATAGGACATGGTTGTACCCACGGTCTCCGTGTCCCCCAATGAAGAGCGAGAAAGATTTTACCGGTAAGTTTTACGAAAATCTCATTTTACATAGCGCCAACATATTCCGCAGTGCTTTACAATTCAGGGGCTCATGTAGAAACAGTCATAAATAACATAGCAACAGACAAGTCGATTATTATAAGAGGAATGAGGGCCCTGCTTGCCCTGATTCCTCTCAGAGCTTACAATCGGAGGGGATCGGGGTGACACAAAAAGTAGAAGTGCTTGTTATGTACGATAGTCCAGCCATCTTGGGAGAATAGGGGAGCAGATATAAAGCCACATGAGCCGGTCAGCAGCTGATATACAAAGTGCTTCTGGGTGTAGTGGATGCTAAAGCTTCAGGGAATGATAAATGGGCTATGGGGAGGTTAGATCAAGGAAGGTGATGGGCCACCCTGAAAATTGTGTTTTTAGCGAACGCTTAAAACGGCATGTTGTGATTAAGCCTGATTTATTGGGGTAGGGCATTCCAGAGAACCGGTGCAGCTCGGGAAAAATCTTGGAGCCGGGAAAGAGGTTCAGATTTTTGTGGAAGTCAGTTGTTAGTCATTGGCTGAACCGAGAGCACGGGTAGGGTGGTAGACTGAGATAAGGGAAGAGATGTAGGATGGTGCAGCACTGTGGAGGGCTTTGTGGGTGAGGACGAGCAGTTTGAATTGGATTCTATAGTGTATGGGTAGCCAGTGCAATTACTGACACAGGGCGGAGGCATCAGAGTAGCGGTTGGACAGATAGGTGACCCTGGCTGCTGCATTAAGAATAGATTGGAGAGGGGAGAGTCTGGTTAGGGGGATGTCAATTAATAGTGAGTTGCAGTAATCAAGGTGGGAGTGGATGAGATCAACAATGAGCGTTTTTGTTGTTTCCATAGTGAGAAAGGGGCCGATGAGAAAGGGGCTGATACTAGAGATGTTTTTGAGGTGCAGGGGACATGAGTGGGAGAGATTGAATATAGGGGTTACAACCAGCCTGCTATCCAGCAGTGTTGCTTGCACACTATAGGAAAAAGTGCCAGCCTCTCTGGTACCTGGGACCATGGGTGTGTAAGTAGGCAAGCACATTTTTCTATAGCGTGCAAGCACGGAACGAGCAGTGTATAATGTGATGGTAAATGCCATTTGCTGAAGTGAGAAACCATTTAAGCGTGCAATTGTTAAATCACTTATACCAGGAATGCCCAACCTGCAGCCCTCCAGCTGTTGCAAAACTACAATTCCCAGCATGCCTGGACAGCCTGCAGCTATTACAGCATGTTGGGATTTGTCGTTTTGCAACAGCTGGAGGGCCGCTGGTTGAGCATTCCTTATTTGTAACGCAGACTACATTGGTTGGCCATTGCAGTCTGCAGTAAAATCGATGTGTTCCTATAATGGGGAACTTGGCTGTGGCAGGTCTAAGGAGTCTCTCTAAGCCTCCAGGCAGCCACAGCAACTGAACGGCTCCTGTTATCTAGTCACAGTTTGCCATTTGGTCAACCGGAACAGCCTGCTCCTGGTAAATAGCCCCTCAAATGGCTTGGTATCAATTGGCAATGACATCTGAGGGGTTTAATGTCTCCTACTCATACTGTCTGCTTTATAATACGGCAGTCATTGGCGAGCAGTGTTGCATCATCAACTCCTTTGCGAGCGCTATGTTTAAAACATTGGCATGTGTTTTGGACCACTGCACCCTTCAGATGTTTAATTTCATCAATATTTTTGGGATGCCTTTTTCACAGCCCTAGTTTTGCCACAGCATCTTGATATGGTTATTGGCCATTCTAAAATACAAATCTTTGGAACTGTTTGTTTTCTCCACCCTCTTGCCATATCTTTAGTGGCTGGGGTTTAGTGGAAGGAGAGGGACCATCACTGACACATTTACTGTTATTTATGGCAAAAAACTGGTGTAGGTTTCAGTTTCTGACTCGAGCATTACAGATGCGACAACTGTATTAAAGGGATTGGCTGGTTTCTCAGGATAGGTCATCATTATCAGATCGGCTGGGTCAGTCTCCTGACACCCCTCCGATCAGCTGTTGACATTACAGCAGCGAGCAGGTGTAATTACTACTCTTCTGTCTCTATTCACTTCAATGGGAAGGAGCTGTAACTGCACCTGCTCGCTGCTGCAGTGTTGACGGAGAGCAGGTAACCTGTGAAGAGAAAACGGCGTTCACACTATTTATAAAATGTTAATTTAACACGTTCTCTTACTAGAACACAGTGGCTGGCTGTTTATGCATACAGGTGCAATACATTTGCTGGCACTTGGGCTTTTTAAAAGTGACGTTAAACTTCCTTCTGATCCTCAGCTGTCATGTGACCAGCACTCTGACTTTTCAAATACCACAGCGTCTTGTTTGTGCACAGGAGGCCAATATCTCAATGAATTCCTATGGGAGCCTCAATTCTAGTCGAATAGGAATGAATACAGAAGTAACTGACTTCCTGTCTTGTATCAGTTCATCACGTGACACAGCTGAGGATCAGAAGGGGGAGGGATAACGCACAAATAGACACTAGTGAGAAGATTATCTTCAGTACAGTTTACTTTATGTACCTTTTTTAACAGGTCACAGAATACATATTTTTGTGGGGGTGCTTCTTAAAGTAATTTATTTTCTTCAGTATTCTTAATACACTTTTATATTATATTGATAACCATGTAACCTTGAAGTCCACACTGGGACAATATTTTCCCTCTGGTTTCCCCACTGCCCTCAGTTTTCTGAAATTGTGATTTCTGTTCCAAACTGCAGTTTTGTTTGTGAAGGCTGCTTAAAGAAAACTGGTCGGACCAGAAAAGAGAACAAGTTTTCTGCTAAAAGTAAGTGTTTGGAATAAAGCTCTCATATTGCCGCTTGACACTGCTGTGGTCTAACATTTGGTAACCTTTCCAACAGGGCTACCAACTACAAGATTGGGTTTCTTTTTGGAGAACCGTGTTAATGAGTTTCTACGCAGACAAGCAAATCCTGAGGCTGGAGAGGTGACAGTGCGTGTTGTTCATGCATCTGATAAAACAGTTGAAGTAAAACCTGGCATGAAGGCAAAGTAAGTACCAAATTTCTTTTTTTTTTTCATAACCAAAGCTATAAGACCTGTATGGATGCCATATGCTGACAGTTTATAGATTTTAGTGTCCTTTATGTTGCTCAAGCTCTAATGTACTTCAAATATTTGGAGATTACATTTCAAGTGCTAATTCTGTTAAGTGCTATTTGTAGGATACATTAACACATTTAGTTTCTTTTTAGTATTGAATAAAGATCCTCCCATGGCCATGAAGGCCAACTTTTATGGCAAAAGCATGGGGTATATGTTTAACGTAGGGGTGGGCGATATGGCCTGAAATCTATATTGCGATCTATTAGGGTGCATCGGACTTTACACTCTCCCTGCTGCTTTGTGCACACAACAACAGGGAGCTGACCAAGGCTCTGATCTGCCCCCTCCCCCCAAGGCTACTCAAACCCATCCCCCTCCCTCCCCAGTATTAATCATTGGCCACAGGGTCCCCTTCCCCCCCCATTATTGCTGGCAGTGGGCAGTTCTAATCGGAGTCCCAGCAGTGTAATGCTTGGTCTCCGATCGGTTACCATGGCAGCCAGGATGCTACTGAAGTCCTGGCTGCCATGGTATGTTAGTGAGCAGCATTATACTCGCGTGCGCCCCCTGGTGGTGAGTCTGAACCGTGCACCACCTGCCCATTTACCATGTGCTTTTAATTGGATAGATTGTACAGCCCATATTGCAGGCTGACAGCCTGGGAGAGGCATGTATAGGATATAGCTGGGTGCTACTTTGCCCAGATTGTAGGCTGTAAGCCCAGGAGAGGCATGTTAGAGTCGTCCCCATCTGATTAGAAGCCACCTTGTCGTCTGGTAAATGGGCTTGACATATGTTTGATCAATTATATGCGCAAAGAGCTTCTAGCTGCTTTTGCAGTAAGTATGGCCACCAAGCCTCTATTTTTATTCAATATTTACGTAAAACTTTGTGCAATTGACTAGCAGTGGGCTGTTACCTGTAGTTCTACTAATACCATGGTCTCCAGATCCAGTCGGACAATTCCACGGCCGTTGCTTACTTGAATCACAAGGGGGGCACCAGAAGCTGGACTGTCCTCCGGGAAGCCTTGCAAATCCTGCCGTGGGGGGAAGAACACGTTTCCGCTCTCTCCGCAGTCTACATTCCCGGGGTCGACAATTTGGCGGCAGACTTAGTCGCCATAGTCTCGGCCCGGCGAGTGGTCCCTCCATCCGGAGGTGTTTCTACATCTGTCACCGCTGGGGAAGCCCAGATGTGGATCTGTTCTCTTCTCGTCTGAACCACAAGATTCCGGCTTATGTCGCCAGGTCCCTGAGCCTTCAGGCTCTGGCGTTGGATGCTCTGGTTTTTCCTTGGTCTCAGTTCAGCCTCATTTACCTCTTCCCTCCTTTTCCACTTCTTCCCTGGGCATTCAAACACCTCAAGGAGGCTCGGGTCCCGGAGATCCTGATGACTCCGGATTAGCCCCGCAGGACGTGGTACACAGACCTAGTGTTTCTGCTCGCCGACATGCCTTGGCAGCTTCCTCTGCGCCCCCACCTCCTTTCCCAAGGTCCGCTATTCCACCCGAATTTACCTCAACTACGTTCAACGGCGTGGCTGAGGCCGCGGTCCTGAGGTTCCGCGGTCTCTGAGTCTGTCATTCAGATCCCACCCTCTTTGGTTATTTCTAGACATCCTGAGTTTTTCCCGCAGGGTTTTTGTTCTCGTCCTATCTCTGGTTTAGTATATGTAGACTTTTTTTTGTTTGGTTTGTTGCTCCTACTGCTTTTTTGACCAACTGGTTAGCTTCAGCATGTGCAGTGGGTATATGCAGATGGGTGGAGCCAACACTTTTTTTTTTTTTTTTTTTTTCTCTAGTGGCAGCTGGGCAATACCCATGGTGCTGTGTCCCCCAATGCAGCCTACGAGAAAAGTATTTTACAGGGAGTACAAAAATCTATTTTTTTCATGTCCGTTTTTAAGGGACATGAAAAAACTGATCCAAACCGGACATTAAAAATGGACACACGGCCACAGTTTTTAACTGACCTTTTTTTTTTTCCCCCACTGACGTGTGCATGAGGCCTTTACAGTTCTGGAATGTATTGGATAACACTTAAATTTCAGATCTTATCTGAGCTGTCTGATATTAATACATTCTGCAAGTTTTGAACCAGCTGCGTTTTTGGCTGAAGGTGTACTGTATATTGGGTGGCATTAGCATTTATGGAGCGCATTCTAAGTAATGGAGGCTTATAGCTCTAAGAGGGTTGTTCTGAATTTTAGAATTGCAGATGTATTCTTAGGATAGCTTGTCAATATTAGATTGGTTGGGTCCTGACACTTTGCACCCCTGCTGATCAGCTGAAGCCTCTTCATTACCTACCAGTCACATGTGTATGGCAAAGCAAATTACAGCTGCTCAGTCCTATTCAGGGGAATGAGACAGAACTGTGTAAAATACAACACACGGCCCTTTCAAACAGGTAATCATGTACCCCCAGCAATCTGCAAATGATGGTCTATCCTAAGGATACGTAATTATTAAAGGAGTTCTCTGGCCCCTACTTGAAAATTGTACAGGCTTCTATGTGTGGGAACACTTTGGCACTGTGGAAGGCACAAGGGGCACTGTTATGGGGGCCCTGTGGGTGGCGCTGTCATGGGGGCCTAAAACTGCGCACAAATTAGCGACTTTTTTCTGCTCGCCAGTTTTCTGAAAGTGGGCATGTTTTCTTATGTAAATTTAATCTCTAGACAGATTTACTATTGGGACTATTTAAAAAGTCGCAAAAAAATGCGCAATTTCACTGCAGTGAGGACCATGCTTTCCTCATGAGACTTTTTAATAGAACATGCGACTTTTTCGTAAAGACGTGCGACTTTTGTAATGCTGCTTACTGACGGATAAACTGCTACTGTCAAACCACATTTATTAGTCTTAAAGGGCCGATCAATCTGACTTGGCTAAAACTGAGTTTAGCCATATGTGAAAATGGAGTGAGCTGTCAGAGTAATGATAAATCTGGCCCCATGTGTTTTGCCGCATCCGTATGTCAGTTCTGAAAAAAGTCTTATTCTGGTCCTCATTATGCAGACATGAAATCAATGGTACTGCCAAAAAAAAGGGTCACACAAGTATAGTATCCTTATGTAGCGGATAAACTGATACGGTAGCGTGCATAAGGGTTTAGATAGACAGCTCAGCAGGCTGTATCTTGCTAAATGGGATTAGATACACACTTCTGCAGGAAGTATCGCACACATACATGTTAGTATTAGATACAGATGTGTTTGAATGTGCGTGCCAATTCTAGCTGTTTATGGAACAGTGATGGAGGAGCCTGTAGACAGTCAGTGATGAGATTAGATACACAGCTCAGCAGGCTGTATCACACAGTATAGGATTGGATACACATGTGAGGGCAGAGCCTGTGGTCAGTCAGTAATGGGATTTAGACACTGAGTGAGAAGTAGGTTAATGTCTTGGTGTAGAAAGATGGACACAGGAGTTATAGATGGAGTAGCCGCTGCAGACAGCAGTGTGGGTGCGTGTCCAGCCTGTGACTCATCACTGGCAGTGCAGCCAGGCTTGTGTATCAATAAAGTTATGTATTCAACAAAACAGGGAACTGGGGGGGCGTGGTTTGCCGGCCGAGCAAGATGGCTGCGTGAGTTGAAGCTCCGGCACTACCTCAGCGACAGCGGGATTATATTTACCCACAACCAAGATACCAACTGAAGCCGAGAGACCAGTCGGTCCGGATGATTACTAGAGGCAAGAGATCCATGAAAAAACAGGGAAAGCTGGACTTTTACCTAGGTATAGGCGTCCCTTCTGAGGACACTTCTCCTCAGCCCAGCCAGCAAGGCCCCGGAGACACGGAGTATCTCTCAGGTCGACACGATGGTTGACTCACAAGATTCCGCGTCCGGCCAACTCCTACCTGCCTCATTTGAATCCCCGACGGGGTATGTGCAGCCCGGAGCGTCACGCGGATCTCAAGCGGGGAGCCCACAGAAGCGCGCCAATGCACCGGCGCCATTTTCAAGCTCGCCCGAGACAAGTCAGACGCGACTGCAGCAGGCCATAGAGGCACCGAACGGGGAGGTGAGTGATCACACTACCCCGGCCATACAGGCGATTCCGACCGATGATGAGCCTGCATCCAGCAACCTATTAAAGGACATGTTAGTCCTTTTCAGTGAGTCCATGCACAAGGACTTAACCGCCCTAGTCTGCCCACTTCAGGCAGCAGTGGTGGCGGTGGAGGGCAGGGTAGATCATATTGAGTCCAAGATGGGGGATTTCGCTTCATCGCATAACCAGCTCATTGATGCCCACAACGACTTATCCGAAGAAATAGATCGGCTCAAAGCTAAGGTCGTGGACCTGGAAGACAGGTCACGCCGGAACAATCTTAAGTTCCGTGGGGTTCCTGAGGACATTGCACCTAAAGATTTAACCCCTTATCTACACAGCCTCATGACAGCCCTGATACCAGATCTCTCTCCTCATGATCTTACTTAGGATAGAGCGCACAGAGTGATGAGGCCAAAGCACCTTCCTAGCACATCGCCGAGAGATGTCCTGGTGCGGGTTCATTTCTTCCATATTAAAGAGGCCATACTAGCAGCATCCAGGAAGCTAGGCACACTGCCTTCTCCTTACAGCCAAATCAAGATCTTTGCTGATTTGTCGGCCGTCACTCTTCAACAGCGGAGATCCCTTAATGCCTTTACTTCCACTCTACGGCACAATTTCATAGAAGTGGGGGTTCCCGACCAAAGTCTTGATCCATCACCAGGGAGCCGTCCACGTCGTCACCTCCTTAGAATCCGGGAAGAAGCTTCTGGACTCTTGGAACATCCTGATGGAGGTCCCGGACCAAAGACACAGCTCATCTGCTCCCCTGGACTCTGGTTGGCAACTAGTATCCCAGAAGAGGAAATCCCATCGTTGACAGGTGATCGTGGGTCCACATATGCGCTATTGGACATGGTAGTGTTGTGCAGTCCTCCCCGGCCAGGAGCCGTGATATTTGCCCTGACAAATGATTTGCGGCACCTTATGCCGTGTTTTTGTTAGTTTCTTTTCAGTTTTTATTTTGGATTTGCTATCTAAGTTATGCAGATCAGATTTTTCTTGTATGTCCTGTTACTCAGTACACTCACATATTGGGATGTTCATAAGCTCTACTGCTACGAGATACCCATATTTGCAATGCATTATATCTTATTGGTGTGCTAGGCCTGCACAGCGTAGTCCTCTTCCAACATGGTCTTTAAAGTAATTGCCATAAACACAAAGGGCTTGAATAGCCCATTTAAGAGGTCTATGCTGTGGAGGGAGACGAGAGCTTTGGGAGGGGATATCATCTGTGCAACTGAGACACACCTGTTGAAAGAGGATGCTCATAGACTCAAAAATACCCATTTCCCCCATATTTTCCATTCACATAAAAAAACAACAACAAAGGGCTGTGATGGCTGCAATCAAGGATTCGGTTGTGTTTCAGTTGTCCAGATCTATAGAAGACCAGAATGGCCGATATATATTATACTAACAGCATCTATAAATAATGTGCAATACACATTGGTATTCGTGTATGTTCCTAACAAACACCAATTGCACTTTTTGCGTAAATTAATGAACAAGGTAAACGCAGTGAAGAAAGGCTTGGTCCTCTGGGGGGGAGACTTTAATTCTATATCAGATCCTCATTTGGATTCAACATCCAAAACTAGAGCTCACCCGCAGAGTCTCAACCAGATTTTACTGAGGGAAGACCTCTACGATGTTTGGAGGCTACACCATGACAGAGAACGGGACTATTCGTTTTTTTCAAATGCCCTTCAAACCTACTCCAGAATTGATATTTTCTTAGTTGATCGTCACCTCCTGCGAAACGCCACACACTCCTCCATAGAATCAATTACATGGTCCGACCATGCGCCCATTACTTTGACTATTAGCGAAACCACTAATAGACCCCCTTACTCCCTTTGGCGCAATAATACGTTCCTGTTGGAGCACTCTAAATATAAATCAACACTGCTTGAAGGACTGGAAGAATTCTTCCGTATTAATGACGGGTCTGTATCAAACCCCTTCTCGTTGTGGAATGCCCACAAGGCTTTCATGCGGGGACTATTTATAAAGTCTGGATACAGGGTGAAAAAAGAGAGAGAAGAGCGTATTAATACTTTAACCCAACAGATTAAGTCCTTAGAATCTAGCAATAAAATGAACCCTTCAGACACTGTTGGAACCCAACTGCAGAACCTGCGCCTCCAACTAAAAGACTGCCTCCTCTATAAATATGAGAAGCACCTAAAAGTAGTCCGTGCGACATACTATGCGCAAGACAACAAATCGGGTAAGCTACTAGCTCGTAGATTGAAAGAGAGATCTGCTAAAGCTAAGACCCCCTTCATTACGTCACAACAGACGGGTAAAAGGATAGTAGACTAGACCCTCAGGGAATCGCAAATTCCTTCAAAAGCTTTTATGAAGCTCTTTACAATTTGAAGCCGCAGACTGACACTCCCCCTCAAACAGCAGCAGTAGTAGATCAATTTCTGAGTTCCCTTTCTCTCCCTAGCCTCACTGAGACCCAATTGGAGAACATAAACTCCCCTATTACGCAACAGGAAATCCTCGACGTTAGAAGCGACAATAGTTACTATACCCAAATCTGATCCCCCCCCCCCGCGGATGACACAAAGAAATACCACCCGATACCGCTCCTAAACACTGACACAAAAATATATGCGAAAATCCTAGCGAATCGCTTAGCCCCTTATATACCAATCCTTACCCATGCTGACCAAGTGGGTTTTGTAAGAGGCAGGCAGCTACAAGATAACTCCAGACGTACCCTAAACTTATTGGACTATATACAGAGATCGAAACTTCCCGCTCTGCTGGTCACATTAGATGCCGAGAAGGCGTTTGATTGCATTAATTGGTCATTTGCCTTTGCAGTCCTATCGAGGATGGGATTCTCTGGGGCCATCCTGGTGGCTATCAAAGCGTTATATACCCAACCTAGTGCTAGGGTGTGGGTCAATGGGGCTCTTTCAGACCAGTTTGACATTTCCGACGGTACCCGCCAGGGTTGCCCCCTATCCCCTTTGATATTCATTTTGACCATTGAGCCCCTAGCCCAAGCCTTGAAACAATGCCCGGAGATAACAGGCATCAAGATTGGGGACAAAGAACACACGGTCAGCTTATATGCTGATGATATTATTTTAACTTTGACAAGTCACCAAACGTCTCTCACTGCTGCTATTAATATCATTTCCCAATTTGGAAACCTTTCCTTTTATAAACTCAATGCTTCTAAGTCCCAAGCCCTTCCAATAAATATTTCCCCTGAACGGGTAAGAACGCTTAAAAATGCTTTTGATCTGGATTGGCAAGATAGCCAGATTGACTACCTAGGGATCAAGCTGTCAACGTCATTCAAGAAGCTATATGCCATAAATTATGTCCCATTCTTAGAAAGACCTTTCCAATCTCTCCAAATACGAAATGTCTTGGGTGGGTAGAATCGCCTCGTTCCAGATGTTTATCCTTCCCAAACTATTGTTCCTATTTAAAACCTTGCCCATTACTCCACCAAGTAGTTTCTTTAGGAAATGTACTTCGCTGATTAATAGGCTAGTATGGAAGGGACATAGGCCTAGGATTGCAACTACGATAATAATGCAGAGAGACAGGCGTCGTGGGGGACTAGGCCTCCCGCATATCTGAGTATTTTTTGGCCTAGCAAATCTCCCAGCTGAGGGAGTGGTGGATGGAGAGCTGCTCCAAGCAGTGGGTACAATTGGAAGCAACTTTATCCTCGGTTGGTAGCCTTAAATCTCTTCTGTTGGCGGCTCTCCATCCATCATTTCACCGACCCTCCTCATCCTCGACACTAGTATCCAGGGCATTAGGAAATTGGACCCAATTCCACAAATTGAGCTCTCCGGTATCCGGACCCTACCCACCCTCGTCTCCAATAACGGTACTCAACCATCTAATCCCTAACATCTCGATCTCATCCTGGGCAATGAATGGATTGGATCTTTTCTCAAAGCTGTTTGCATCTGACACCCTATGTTCCTTCGAGTCCCTGCACAAGGAATTTCAGATACCAAACATGGATTTCTATAAATATTTGTGCATTAGGCACTTCCTTACAGCTAATGCTCCCCCCAAGCTTCTATGTAACCAGGAAATGTTCAAGATCTGGTCACTTGCTCCCCCATATTGCACACGCCTCCAACCCCTATATTGCATGCTCAGGAATAAAGGGTCCTTCACTAAAACGTCCCCTCTGCATTCTTGGGAAAAAGACCTGGGATTATCGTTCTCAGATGAGCAGTGGTGCTCAGCATTTGCCTTTATCTCCAAAAACCTTAGATGCACTTTACATTATGAATCTCTGATTAAGACAACGTTGAGATGGTATTATACCCCGATCGCCTATCCCATATCTTCCCAGGATCCTCACACCTTTGTTGGAGGGGTTGTGGCCAGAGAGGCACTTTATATCATATTCTTTGGTCTTGTCCACTGTTGCAAGGTATTTGGAGATCCACTTTCTCCCTGGCTTCGGATCTATTGGGTAGCCAACTCTCGCCGACTCCTGAGCTAGCCCTCCTTTACATTGATCTGAATAAAATGCCACGAGGCGTCAGGGTGGTGTTGGGACATCTCTTCCTAGCCACCAAATTGGCCATTACCCGGAACTGGAAAACCCAGAGTATCCCTAGCTTAACAGATATCACTCGCAAACTTAATTCCACCTACATACACGAGAAGATGTGAGCGAGGGCTGGCTGCTCATTCACAGCATTTCAGAGAGACTGGATTTCATGGAGCTCTTCCCCGCTCGCTTTGCAATCCTCTGATTGACCTTACTCCTTCTGTCTGTTTAATTCAGACCTGATATGTAGAGCACTCGTATGTATTCACTTGTCCCATGTATGTACTGAATGCATTTCTTTGTTCGTTATTATTTTTGTTTTTTGTTGTTTACTTTCCTGCTATGCATTATTGTACCGCAATACGGTTCAGTTGGCGCTGCCAATGTGGCTATGTGAAGTGCCAACTCTGTAACTGTTCATTGCTGATCAGTGATATGTCAAAAGTCAATAAAAACATATTGATTTAAAAACAGGGAACTGAAGAATGTAAACGGCTCTGCCAGGTATTAGGGGGATATGTATGCATGGAGAGGGGTGTTAGGAGCACACAAAAATAATTTTGATTTTGGGACCGGACAACCTCTTTAATCCCTTAAGGACTCAGCCCTTAAGGACCAGGCCATTTTTTGCAAATCTGACCAGTGTCACTTTAAGTGCTGATAACTTTAAAATGCTTTGACTTATTCAGGCCATTCTGACATTGTTTTTTCGTCACATATTGTACTTCATGACACTGGTAAAATGAAGTCAATTTTTTTTATTTTTTTTGCATAAAAAAAAAACCTAATTTACCAAAAATTTGGAAAAATTTGCAAATTTCTAAGTTTGTTTCTCTACTTCTGTAATACATAGTAATACCCCCCAAATTTGTGATGACTGTGAGCTGTGCGCTGCGATTGGCCAGCGCTGCAGCCTATGAGAAGGAGACGCCCACAGGACAAGGGAAGACCCGCCTACTATAACTTAAGAAGCAAAAGGTACCGGAGCCTATAACGGGAGAATGGAGCGGCGCCTGGGGATAATAGTAAGATCAGTGAGATCCCCGGGCGCCGCGCTATATGGCAGCATACTCAGTTCACATCGTTTATACAAGTGAAGGGTCCTCTTTAAAGGGAGTTTGTCACCAGTATATGACCATATACAGCACTTACAGCAGTGCACAGGCACGGGATCTCGGTCGGACCTAGGGATGATACAAGGGAATGGGCAAAGGAAGAGGCTGGGGGAGAAGTACCGGGTAAAAAGGCAGAGCAGCCTGGGCACCTACACACGGAACACCGCCCCTGGGCACTTGCGAGTGCTTATTTGCATATGAAATGAACGTGGTTTTTCCTGCTTCTGGATGTCTAAAGAAAAAAACAAAGGTACCATTAGTATCATGTATAGGTGTGCTATAGCGCCATGTAAGTGCTGTATATAGTCATATAGTGGTAACATCCTCCCAACATAAGTTTGAGCTTAATATTACATTTTATTATTCTCCTCCCCCCTTTTTTCTTTGCGCTACTACAGTTTTGGGGTTACAAACTCCAAACTTTCCACACTTCTTCTTCGACCTATAGTGAGGTAAGTTGCTTGTGCTTTAATAAGCAATCCAACCCTCTGCGGCGGACCACCGAAGACCCCTTTTATTGCCATGGACTTTGACGGGGAACTTTTTTAAATCGCTCCCACTCGCTCAGTTTTGAAGCTACACTCCCCAAACTCGGACCACACGTTGTTGGTATCAACCCGAATAAAAGGGTACGTTTTGAGGAGACACCTAAAAGTAGGCGGAGCTAGCAACTGCCAATGAAAATGTAGCTATTTTCTATACGCTATTCCTCCCACAGTTTTAGGCGTACAATTGCCAAACTTAGCTTTGTTTACCGATCCAACCCTCTGCCTGTGCGCCTCCCCTGAAGACCCCACTTTTTGTCAGACTTTGTCAGCCAATCAGATTTCAGCTTTTGACCTTTAACGGATAACTTTCATATTTTTCTTTGCTAGTTTATTAGAGCTAGGCATATATACCTGAGTTAGTCTGTCAATGATTGCCGAAAGATCTGTAATTACCTTATAATAACAGCTTTCATTAATGTCCTCTGTCCCTTTCCATTGCTCCCTTTAAAAGACTGTTGCTAGGGCTCATCTGTCTCTGGCTAGGAAGACAGAGGGGTGTCCTTCACACTGCATGCTTGCATTAGGCTTCAGAGTGAGGAGGCGTGTCTCTCAGTAATCCAGTCTGATTGGCTGGCAGGAAGCTTCTGGCTACAGCAAGCTTGTATGTGACCTGAGGGAATGCAGTTTTGGCCTCAGAACTGGCAGAGGAGCCATCTTGAGAAGATCCTCATAATGTAGGATTTAAAACAGCCGTAACTAAGGGAAAAACAAGGAAAACAGTGGTAAGTTAAGAAACTAAAGTTTGCTTTATGCATAATGCTGCTGCAGCAGTAACATATATGCTAAAATTGATATATTCTTTTAATGAAAATATGACCGTTTTCCTCTAATGAAAAGCAGATAAACGGCTGCTATTATCACAGTTTAATTGCCAAGTGTCCCAAATTTGGCACAATTACTCACTGGGTGACTGCAGTAAAAATTTAGGGAAAGTGGGTGGAGCCTAAAACTGCCAATCAGATTTCACCTATTTACTTCAATGTAAAACTTTCAAATACTGCGATTCTGTGTTTTAAAGCCAGAGGCCCCAATCTTGACACAGACCGTGACTGGGCTTAAAATTTGGAAAACTGGGTGGAGCTTAAAACAGCCAATCAAATATTACCTAGTGCTATTCAATGGGAATATTTAAATTGCTGCCATTCTTACACTGTTAAAGGGATTCTGTCACCAGGTTTCACCCCCTGTCAGCTAAACATATGCTGATGTTCAGGGCCTCATCAGGATTCCTAATGTGGGCTTCTAAATGTGATCTGTAGCCGTATTTTGCAAAAAAAAAAAAAAAACTGCTTTTACTAACCTGTCACTCAAAGAAATAAGGTGCCCAAGGGGTGCAAGCTGCAGGCCGCACCCGCCGCCGTTCGTGCCCAGCGCCGCCTTTCCAGACTTCTGCACCGCCTCTCGCTCTCCCTCCTCCTCCTGCTGTAAGATCTCGCGCGTGCGCACAGGGCTCTGAGAGGCTGGCGCCAGAGTGCAGGTCATACAGGGGTTGAGCAAAGTGTCGGCGCATGCGCACTTTGCTTTAAGAAGCCAAAGACCGCATGGGCGCATCAGGCAGAGGCCTGTGCGCACGCGTGAGATCTTGCAGCAGGAGGAGGAAGAGGCGGCACAGGATTAGGAGGCGGCGCAGAAGTCTGGAAAGGCGCCGCTGGGCACGAACGGCGGCGGGTGCGGCAGGCAGCTTGCATCCCTTGACATCCCCTTGGGCACCTTATTTCTTTGAGTGACAGGTTAGTAAAAGCAGTTTTTTTTTTTTAAAGCAAAATACAGCTACAGATCACATTTAGAAGCCCACATTAGGAATCCTGATGAGGCCCTGAACATCAGCATATGTTTAGCTGACAGGGGTGAAACCTGGTGACAGAATCCCTTTAATGGCAGGATCTTCAAACTTGATACACTCGGTTACTGGGTGACGGGAATTCAGATCAGATTTTCCCTATTGACTTCAATGAGAAAATGTAAAAAGCTGTTGTTCTTACAATATGAAGAATTCCCAAACTGACACCATGGGTCACTGGGTGAGTGTGGTTAGAATTTCGGAAAAGTCGGTGGAGCCTTTAACAGCCAATCACATTTCAGCCATTCGTTTTATATGGGAAAATGTTAATTACTGCCGCTCTTACTTAATAGCAGGGTCCTCAAATTTGTCAGTCATTGAGTGACTTGGGTTCAAATTTTAAAGTGGGTGGAGCTACAAACAGTAAATCATATTTCAAGCCAACATCCTGTGGTTTCTTCAGAAACGACACAATCTAATCTAAAAATGTTAACGCATATTCAATTACAGAACTTTTGGTACATTCTCAAGACCCATTCCCTACTTAGAATAGATTTTAATACTTGTTTGTGTCATAAAAGTTCGCTCTGGTGTTACATTGGCCCTGATTTATCATTCCTTCAATTCTGGATTCTAAATGGGGCTTTTGTGATTTTGGGTTCACTTTTGCAAACATTTTTGTAACTTTTTGTATTTTTACACCACTCCACAATTTTGAAATAGAAGTGGAAAAGCGGGCAAGCCGGGCATTGTTAGCTACGTTAGTGAGTTTTGTTCCAGATTTATCACAGACGTTTTTTTGCAACGGTTGCAAAAAGTCACACTCTTACTCCAGTAGGAGAGTGGGGTAGCTTTTCTAGACAAGTTTACCCCATTTACGCAATATGTACAATACATATACAATATTGCCACACATCATTTGGGGGCTGGAGACTGGGTATAGCTGCTGCCACTAGGAGGCGACACTAAGTGGGAAGTTTTACCTCCTCCTACCAACTATACCTATCCTGCAGACACTGAGCTAATCTGTTTTAGCTTGGTGTCCATAGGAGGCAGGTCTGCTTGGGAATACAGCATGCAGAAACCCCATTGGGTAGGATTAAGACCAGCGAGTCATCAAGCCTGCTGCTCGTTCCCTACTTCAGACAGAAAGGAAAGTACTGCATGGAATCTGCTTTAGGCCCCATGCACACGGCCGTGTTTCACAGCCGTGTGCGGGCCGTGGAACCGCCGCCTGGATCCCTCCTGAGAGCAGGAGCGCACGGCGTCACTGGTTGCTATGACACCGTGCGCTCCCTGCTGCCGGCACAGTACAGTAATACACTGGTATAGATCATACCAGTGTATTACTGTATTGCGGCAGCAGCAGGGAGCGCACGGCGTCATAGCAACCAGTGACGCCGTGCGCTCCTGCTCTCAGGAGGGATCCAGGCCGCGGTTCCACGGCCCGCACACGGCTGTGAAACACGGCCGTGTGCATGGGGCCTTATCCTGCCAGTGATCGCTTCGCTTATTTATTTTCAAGTCCCCCTTATTCCATCATGGCTTCCCTCACCAAGATCCTGTACCATGCAGGCTTCCTACTCCTATCCTGGCCTTTTCCTCTTTGCAATTCGACTGGGCATGCTCTCAATCAACTTCTGGGCCAATTCCTGACTGATAGCAACCCATTCTTTCATAATCACTTCTTGGAGTTTGTCAAAATTAGTGGGTTTTTGTTTGTCCACCCGCCTCTTGAGGATTGACCACAAGTTCTCAATGGGATTAAGATCTGGAAAGTTTCCAGGCCATGGACCCAAAATGTCAAAGTTTTGGTCCCCGAGCCACTTAGTTATCAATTTTGCCTTATGGCACGGTCCTCCATCGTGCTGGAAAATGCATTGTTCTTCACCAAACTGTTGTTGGATTGTTGGAAGAAGTTGCTGTTGGAGGGTGTTTTGGTACCATTCTTTATTCATGGCTGTGTTTTTGGGCAAAATTGTGAGTGAGCCCAGTCCCTTGGATGAGAAGCAACCCCACACATGAATGATCTCAGGATGCTTTACTGTTGGCATGACACAGGACTGATGGTAGCGCTCACCTTTTCTTCTCCGGACAAGACTTTTTCCTAATGCCCCAAACAATCGGAAAGAGGCTTCATCGGAGAATATGACTTTGCCCCAGTCCTCAGTAGTCCATTCACCATATTTTCTGAGCAAGCTCTGCACTGGTGGCACTCCGATCCCGCAGCTGAATCCTCTTTAGGAGACTAACCTGGCGCTTGCTGGACTTTCTTGGACACCCTGAAGCTGCCTTAACAAGAATTGAACCTCTTTCCTTGAAGTTCTTGATGATCCTATAAATTGTTGATTGAGGTGCAATCTTAGTAGCCACAATATCCTTGCCTGTGAAGCTATTTTTATGCAACGCAATGATGGCTGCACGCGCTTCTTTGCAGGTCACCATGGTTAACTATGGAAGAACAATGATTTCAAGCATCACCCTCTTTTCAACAGGTCAAGTCTGCCATTTTAACCCAATCAGCCTGACATAATGATCTCCAGCCTTGTGCTCATCAACATTCTCGCCTGAGTTAACAAGATTACTGAAATGATCTCAGCAGGTCCTTTAATGACAGCAATGAAATGCAGTGGAAAGTGTTTTGGGGGATTAAGTTAATTTTCATGGCAAAGAAAGACTATGCAATTCATTTGATCACTCTTCATAACATTCTGGAGTATATGCAAATTGTTTTATAAAAACTTAAGCAGCAACTTTTCCAATTTCCAATATTTATGTAATTCTCAAAACTTTTGGCCATGACTGTACATGCATTATGACTTCCTGCTATATCTAACAAGAATACGCAGTTCTGATGTGTGTCAGACAGCTGCATTTGATAGACTGCGCAATTGTACGGAACCATATTTCTCTCATGTATTATTGGGGGTCACAGAAGGCCATGGGTATAGCTGCTACCACTAGCAGGTGACAATAAGCTGAAAAAAAAGTTAGCAGCTCCCCCTCTCAGCCGTACCACTAGTGAAGACACTGAGCTAAATCAGTGTTGGCTTAACCTGTAGGATGTAGACATACCTACTATGTAGGTCTACTGAAGATTTTTGTATTGTTTTTGGCTACCAGAAGGTCATAAAGCACCTGTCTCCTCACACATGAGGACAGAGACCAGTGGTTTGCCAAACCTGCTGCTCATTCCTCACCTCTAGAAGACAGCAAGGAACGGTAATTGCAAATCTGCCATTGCCCTCCAGCAATCTTCCTATCTTAGCCACTTGTACTTGCTTTGTACACCCATATTCCAGTGTAGCTTTCCTCCCCATGAGCAGCAAACAACAAAAGTAACTGGAGTTGGGGTAGGCAGAAACGGATGGAAAAGTAAGTATATTGGGACAGTATGTATATTGCCAAATCCTCCACCACTCTCTACATGTGCATGGTTAGTGTGGCTTTGGTGGCTGGGAGTACTCTGACTCAGAAGGGGGTTCATTTGATCCCTGTCTTCTGGTGTTCTTATGTGCCTCTTTGTCCACTACACTGGCCCCTAGGCCTGTTCCCTTTTACCTTGGGACGCCCAGAGCTTTTTGCAGCCCAATGCTGCTTCCAGTTCCTCTGGACTTTTCTGCACTACTCTAAAGTGCTGGACTTGGTCAGAAGGTGACAGAGGACTGCAATATCGGAGTGCCTCCATTCCATTTTCTCACCGGCATCGAATGTTGAGCTGCCCAAAATTGAGGGGCCATGGGCATTACTATTTATTGAGCCCCCAGCTTCCCTTCTGGCCTAAGCAAAGAGCCACCTTCTGGAGGTGGAGCTATTAGGGGGCGGAGTGGACTCGCGTCTTCCACGCTCCAATCTGAAAGCACAAAGTCTCGTCACTCAGTTTCTTCGACTGTAGGGGGTATTACACAGATCATCACTAATGAGCATTCCTACAATAGCGATCTGCACTATTATCTTCTATTGTAATACAGCCTTAAATGTGATAGACTTGCCAGAGACAATAAGCCATAAGGCAATTGCTTTATCACCTGTAAGTTGCGTAATTGTATTGTCACTAGGTGCTGTATATGCCAAGCCTGCTCAGTTCTGTCTTGTACATGACAGTCCAGTCAGCCCCTTCATGGGCGGAGTAATTGCGCTGTCGCTTGCTCCTGTCTGACAAGCAGTCCTTCGACCATACATAGTATTGACTTAAATATGCAGTGTCAATGGGGGAGATTTATCAAACTGGTGCAAATGAAAACTGGCATTGTTTCACAAGGCAACCAATCGGATTGATACTTTTATTTTCCAAAAGAGCTCTGAAAAATGAAACGTGGAATCTGGTTGCTAATGGCAACTAAGCCAGTTTTCCTTTACGTCACTTTTTTTTTTTTTTTTTTTATAAATCTCAACTACTGTGTAGCTAGATGTCAGGGCCAGCTAGTATACACAATCTCTGATCACTAGGCAGCTGTATTTCTTCTGTGTCAGGGTTTGCTTTTAGCCTTCCTAGTCAGTACACTTGATTCAGTGATCCTGTGTAGCCATTGATGATGACTATATTGGAATTGCTCCTATCATTGGTTGTCCACTTCAAAACTGTCCCTTCAATGGAGGACTTTGATTCCATGCAGGATCTCTTCTTCCCTGGATCTGTAATGGACACTGTTTTCTGGGGGTTCAGTTCATTCCTATTTATCTCCTCAGTATTGTCAGCAGACCTAGGACTTCTGCTAGTGCAAGCAACAGTTGTTTGATCCATGCATTGCCCAATAAATTTCCTGGTTTACAATTGGTATTTAAACAGTCCTCATCATGCTGTTCGCGTTTTGACATCATGAGACTGAGACAACACCTAACAATTAACAGTACCTTGCCACTGCAAGGCTTCAAGCAGGATGGTCTCAGAGGGGATTGGACACTGAACTGTGTCAGTGTCATTTGTGGGTTACAGCAGAGATACAGAGAGACTGGAGGAGTCATAGGCATAAAAGTGGATGTACATTGGCCACATCCCACACCAATGACTGCTTCAATGTGAACAATGCCCCACGGAACTGGATTATGAATGTCGCACAACTCCAGGCACGTTTAAGGGAGATGAGAGGCACCCAAGTGTCAGGCCAGGCCATTCAAAACCGTTCATCAGCATGGTCTGCGTGCTAGACTACTTGCAAATGTACCTGACCAGGCACAGGCTTTATCTTGACCCAGGGAGCATTTACGGTGGACGAGGGACCAGTGGGCCTCAGTCCTGTTCATTGATGAAAGTCGATTCACCCGGAGTAGAAATGATGGCAGCCAAAATTTGTTTAGGTTGCCAAGGGGTAAGGCTACAGACACTGTTCACACATTCCAGAATAACCTGCTCTGTCCTGACATGTGGCTATCATGCACTATTATCTGTAATCTGATTGGTCAGTGTCTTATGCCATAAATCTTTGATTGGCTTTGTGTTTGTGTCTGTGTATAAACACTGAGGAAGGGAAACCCGGACTCTATTGTACACCAACTCTGTGTGTGCTTGATGTCCTCCAGTCAGTGATTTGCTTGAACCTCGACAACTACTTCATCATTATTATTATTATTATATTTTTTTTATCAGATCATTTTTATTGTAATAAAATGGAACATTGTTATAAATATAAGCATATCATGTCCCATATTCTGATATACAAAGTCAATTCCACTGATGATTATAATACAGCAGTTATCCATACAATAATGTAACCTCAACATACCCCCCACTCCCACTTCAGCGCTCAATGGACTTCACCTAGTTTTATTCAGTGCTAGACCTCCAACGACCCCAAATTTTTGTGGGCATCCTCTTCTGAAACACCATTTTCTCATAAACTAACATCGTGTTTACTTTCCTTCTAAATTCCTCAATAACCGGAGGGCATGACTGAATCCAATGTAGGGCAATCAACTTCCTTGCCACATATCCCAAGGCACACACACTTGGTTTCCTAGGTATCCGCAGTGAGAAGATATCTTGAATCATTGACAACACGTCCGACCAGAAGAAATGCCATCTAAATGTGAACATTGCCACAGATTATACAGTAAATCCGCCGATTCTGCCTGACATCGTGGACACTTTGCATCCGCTCTGATGCCAATGCGGTGTAAAAAGATCAGAGTTTTATAGACCCTGTGAATAATAAAGTTGAGACAACTTCCCACCTTCACTCAATGATAGTCGGTATGGCTTCCAATATAGCTTCCCACTGCTACTGAGATATTCCCCCTATATCTTTTTCCCATCCCTTCATTCTAGAAAGAGGAAACGCTTCCAGATATTTATTCAGTAACATTTGGTATATCAATGAAACAATCCCTTCCCCCCCCCCCCCCCCTTTCTCCACTATTAAACTTAAAGCTGCGTCTTTATGTATCATGGTACTGTCATTTTTACACATCTCGGTAAATGCATGCCTTATCTGTAAAAACAATTCCTGGGTATATCATACTACTCCTGTAATTTAGCAAACTTTTTTAGTCCCTCTTTCTCCATTATATCCCCAAATTTGGTCACACCCCTGTCCCGCCATTGCTTGGTAAATCCTCTGAGATGTAAGAATTCAGGTACATTGTGATTATTCCATAAAGGTGTAAGTTCCATGGTTCCGACTGCACCCCTCAACTGCTTGACCTTTTCCCAAACCTTCCTCATCAAACTCGCCAAATGTGACCGATTATCTACAAAGGGTGTTCCTGCCCCTTCCAATATCCACAATAGCTCCTTACCCCCCAATGTATGCTTCAATATTTGACCTGTCTGTCCATCCCCTACAGTGCTGACTTTGTGCCGCCAGGTAATATAACCATGGATTAGGCACCGCCAGATCCCCTGCCTCTTTTGGATATTGTAAGGTCTCTAATTTAATTCTGGATTGGCCCTTTTTCCATATCAGGTCCCTAAGTATAGAATTGATTTTCCTAAATCTATCAAGTGGTATCCACGTTGGGGCATTATAACATCTTGATCAGATTAACCCTGCTTATCACTGATAAAAACAGTTTGCACAATGTCTTAGAGCAAAGCCTGAACTTCGTCAGCATCGGGGACAGATTTAACTCCTCAAAGTTGTCAGTCTGGGTGATGAGTTAATCCCTAAATATTTAATAGTTTTAACGCAGGGGATATTATTTAATGTAGCTATTGTCGAGGATACCTGTCAATCTAAGAACATAAGAGCCGATTTGTGCCAATTTATAGTCAGGCCTGATAGCCCTCCAAAGCGACAAAGCAGTGACAGTCTCGGCCAGGGATGTTGACGTGTCTCCCAGAAACAACAAGGTGTCATCAGCATACATGGCTACCTTATTGTGAACAGGACCATATTTAAATCCCACGATCGCCTGTGAACACCGGATTGCAGCCGCTAGGGGCTCAATTGCATGCGCGAACAACAAAGGGGACAGTGGACATCCCTGCCGTATCCCCCTAAACAGCTTGAAGCTTGATGATAATTCTCCATTTACCCTAATACGTGCCCTTGGTGCAGAGTATAGCGTTTGTGCCCACTTAATGAAGCATTCCCCAAAACCAATTGTCCACAGTGTACACCATAAGTAACCCCATTCTATGCTATCAAACGCCTTGGCCGCGTCTAGTGATAAAATCGCTCGGTCACCCTCATTATCTGCTGTATACTAGCAAAGACTCTTTTTATGTTAATAGAGGTGGATTTAAGGTATAAAACCAGTCTGATCAGGGTGCACTATTGTCAGTATAATGTTTGATAATCTCATCGCCAAAACTTTAGCTAATATTTTAACGTCCGCCGCTAACAATGAAATGGGCCTATAGGAGTCGGGTAGCTTGGGGTCCTTACCTGGCTTAGGCAGTACCACTATAAGAGCATCTTGCATTGTAGCTGGAAGAGAACCTGCTTCTAAGGACTGTTGGAGAACCTTTAATAACTCCAGTAGCAGAATATCCCTAAATTTCTTGTTTATCTCCGCGGGGAGCCCATCCGAGCCCGGGGCCTGGTCATTTGCCATGGAATCTAGTGCTAGATCTAGCTCCTCCAAACTAATAGGAGCATCTAGCATTATTCTATTCTCAGATGACAGCTGAGGGAGAACAATGCCATGCAGGAAATCTATCATTTCTGACTCCACACAACTCGTCCTGGAAGTGTAAAGCTCGGAGTAGAAGTCCTCCATAACCTTTAGAATTTCCCCAGTAGTCCGTTTTAACTCTGACCCTGCACATTAACTAACTCTGTTATACACGTTGATCCCTGTTGAGCTTTTGAAATAGCCGAGAGTAAATGTCCTACACTTTCCCCTTCTGCAAAGAACTGCTGTTTGTAGAACTGCCTCTTCCTATCTGCCACCTGAAGCAAATGACATCTGACGGATCTAGTACATACGCCACTTCCGCGTCTTTGACAGCTGCATGCATACGAAACCCCTTCATGGCATCCCAAACAATGTGTAAAGGGGCTGTACCTGTATTAAAACAGTAAAAAAATATTCCTTCAATGCCCACTTCACATCTTCCAGCCCTCCTGGCATCTGCAACCAAAAGGCATTACATTTCCACAGTCTGGAGCCCAGTCTAGCGTTTCTTACTAAAGCCAATTCTATTTTAAGAGGAGAGAGATCTGGGGAGATACTCTGTGGAATGCACCAGAGGAAACGCAGCTGCGTTAATCGAGGCTAAATCTATTCTCGATAGCGATGCAAAAGTGGAGGAATTGCAGGAATAACTGCGAGACCCTGGGTGTTGTATCATCCACATGTCCAACAGTCCCACCTCCGCCATTATATTAGGAGGAGACGTTCTCTGATACCTGCCAACATCATGAACTCTGCATCTATCCATTCACTCATCTGGGACATTATTGAAATCCCCAATTATCAAACAACTTCATTTTTAGTAGAGGAAGCTATTCTAACATGATATACAGCTGAAAAATTAAATATAGTGCAAAATTTCATTTATTTCAGTAATGCAACTTAAAAGGTGAAACTAATGAGAGACTCATTACATGCAAAGCGAGATATTTCAAACCTTTATTTGTTAAAATTTGGATGATTATGGCTTACAGCTTATGAACACCCCAAATTCACAATCTCAGAAAATTTGAATATTACATTAAATCAATAAAAAAAGGATGTTAAATAGAAAAATGGAGTACCTCTGAAAAGGATAATCATGCATATGTACTCAGTACTTGGTTTTGGCCCCTTTTGCATCAATGCAGTGTAGCATGGATGCTATCCGCCTATGACACTGCTGAGGTGTTATGGAAGACCAGGATACTTCAATAGCAGCCTTCAGCTCTTCTGCATTGTTCGGTCTTATGTCTCATCTTTCTCTTGGCAATGCCCCATAGATTCTCTATGGGGTTCAGGTCAGGCGGGTTTGCTGGCCAATTTAAGCACAGTAATCCCATGGTCATTGAACCAGGTTTTGGTACCTTTTGGCAGTGTGGGCAGGTGCCAAGTCCTGCTAAAAAATTAAGTCACCATCTCCATAAAGCTTGTCTGCGGAAGGATGCATGAAGTGCTCCAAAATCTCCTGGTAGACAGCTGCGTTGACTCTGGACTTAATGAAGCACAGTGGACCAACACCAGCAGATGACATGGCTCCTCAAATCAACACAGACTGTTGTAATTTCACACTGGACTTAAATCATCTTGCATTGTGTGCCTCTCCATTCTTCCTACGGACTCTGGGTCCTTTGTTTCCAAATGAGATGCAAAAGTTGCTCTCATCAGAAAAGAGGACTTTGGACCACTGAGCAACAGACCCGTTCTTTATTTTTTCTTTAGCCCAGGTAAGATGCTTCTGACGTTTTTGTTGTCAGGCTTGACTAAAGAAATAGAACATTTGAAGCCCATGTCCAGGATCAGTGTGTGTGGCTCTTGATGCACCTCAGTCCACTCCTTGTTAAAGGGCTTCTGTCACCCCACAACAGTCATTTTTTATTTTTTGGGCTAGTTACATTCATTATAGCGAGATATATGAGAATATAATGTCACTTTCATGCGGCCATTTCTTGAGAAAACGAAGTTTTATAATATGCAAATCCGGTCTCTACCAGCAAGTAGGGCGTCTACTTGCTGGTAGCTGCCGCAGAAAATCGCCCCCTCGTGTTGACTGGGCCAGCCGTGATCTCCTCCGGCCGGCCGGCCCTGTCAGTATTTCAAATATCGCGCGCCTCTGTTCATTCGGCGCAGGCGCTCTGAGATGAGGAGGCTCGTCTCCTCAGAACTCCCTCAGTGCGCCTGCGCCGATGACCTCACCGAAAGAAGACGTCATCGGCGCAGGCGCACTGAGGGAGTTCTGAGACGAGCCTCCTCATCTCAGAGCGCCTGCGCTGAATGAACAGAGGCGCGCGATTTTTGAAATACTGACAGGGCCGGCCGGAGGAGGAGATCACGGCTGGCCCTGTCAATCAACACGACGAGGGGGCGGTTTTCTGCGGCGGCTACCAGCAAGTAGACGCCCTACTTGCTGGTAGAGACCGGATTTGCATATTATAAATCTTCGTTTTCTCAAGAAACGGACGCATGAAAGTAAGTGACATTATATTCTCATATATCGCGCTATAATGAATGTAACTAGCCCACAAAAAAGACTGTTGTGGGGTGACGGAAGCCCTTTAAAGTCCCCATCACTGGGGGGTGAGGCCTGACCGGGGATGTGAGCGGCTGCAGTGTGTCGGCTCCCGCTAATACTGCTTAAATAGCCTGCTCCGTGGGCTTTATTGGCGGCACAAACTTATTAAAAGTTATCCCTCCGGTTCGCATCTGAAAGAAGCCCCATGGCTGGAGGAACCGGCAAGAAGCAGAAGGAGGTGGCTGGTGGTGCCAAACGGGAGACTCAAGATGGCGCCGCCATGCTTCCAGTGAAGAGGCATGGCAGGGCGGGAGGTACTCCGGCCGCAGCACGTAGTGTAATGACCTCCAGGGCTCCACATCAAATGCTGGAGCTGAAGGGGCTGTATGTGGAGGAGGAGAGGATCCCTGAACTGGAGCCAGCTTCTACAGGAGGAGATCGCTCTGATATGGAGGTTGGTGAAGCAGGGGTTGTGACAGCTGAGGAGGGGGACATGTCTACCCACAGTGCAGAGCCCACATTGAAAGATGTTCTCCAGGCTGTTACTAGATGTGAAGTGACCCTGACTGCACTACAATAGCAAGTGGGGTCCCTAAAGCAAGAACTGTCCTTTTATACGCCATGACCTACAAAAAGTTAATGAAAGAATGGGGGAGGTGGAGGGTCGTGTCAGCGAGGTGGAGGATAAGCTACCCCCTCTATCCAGGGCGTCCCGCATCCATGATCAGCAAATTTCAGCACTAATCTCTAAGTCTGACTTGGAGAACCGTCTTAGATGCAATAATGTGCGACTTCTGGGGATCCCTGAAAAAGTTGAGGGGCAAGACCCTACATCATACTTTGAAAATTGGCTTAAAGTAGTATTTGGCACTGAGGTGCTTTCACCGTTGTATGCGGTAGAGCGGGCGCATCGAGTTCCCACCAGACCGCTGCCGCCAGGAGCTCCCCCGCTGCTGGTTTTGATTAAATTCCTTCACTACCGGGACCGAGATGCCATATTGCGGGCAGCCAGAAACCGCCCGACATTGCTGTCAATGGGCAAAAGGTTGCATTTTTTCAGTACTTTTCCTGAGAGGTCCAAAAGAAGCGGAGCCAGTTCCTAGATGTCAAGCGGCGACTTCGTTCCTTACAAGTGTCCTACTCTATGATGTACCCGGCACGTCTGCGGGTGGCTGCTTTGGGATCTGTTAATTTCTTCAATGCACAGAGAGATGCGGCCACGTGGATTGACCAGCATGAGCGCCAGCTGCGACAGGAGGAGAGATGATGGTCGTCCGTTTACTTCAAGTTTTCATCCTTAGTTTTTATTAGGTGACCTGTTGGAAGGTTATCCCTCTACTGTTCTACTACTGAACTGCCCACGGTGCACTTGTATTCTTTTATGGTGGGGGACAATCTCGCTCAGCAGAAGTAGAGGTTGTAAAGTTACTGTTTTACCCGGTTTCATGGAGGACTTGTGCCTCAGCTTGTTGGAAGACGATACCGGCGCGTTTTTTTTTTTTTTTTTTGGTTCCAGTTTTTGTTTTTACTATTTTTTGTTTGTTTTTTGTTTTGGGGATTTATTGTTTATCTGTGATGCTCTATCTGTTATAATGCTTGCTTGTCGGTGCACTACTGCCATAGTATTGTTTGTACCTACAACACTCACGTTACGTTATGATGTTAGCTCGTAAGTAATGTTCCTAGTATTTAAACATGGCTAATGTATTTAATATTGTTAGCTGGAATGTGCACGGCCTGGGTGGTCTGTCAAAGCGATTTGCCGTGCTGGATTATCTACGCCTGTACTTTCCCGCGATTATATGTTTGCAGGAAACCCATTTTCTGCTGGAAGGGGCACAGGCATTCCATAGGTCATGGATGAGCCATATATTTCACTCTGTATTCTCTACCTATTCCCGCGGGGTTAGCATCCTGGTTCATAAGTCAATCGCTTTCCAGGTTGTCGTCCAGGGTCGACCCGGACGTCCTCTTTGTATGTATACACTGCACTATCTACACGCAGGAGTACCTGCTGGTATCATTATATATACCTCCACCGTATAGTAGTGTGGCGTTGAGAGGCGCCCTGACATTTATTAATAGTAACCCTGACATTCCAGTTATTGCGGTGGGGGACGTCAATAACACTATACACCCCTACTGGGATAGACATGGGGGGATGCAGGTGGACGCTGAGGGTCCTGTTTCATGCTTTGGTAGATTGCTGGAGGAAGTGGCCCTTATAGATTTGTGGTGTCCATCATCCCAAGGTGCGTCAGTTTTCTCACTATACCAGATCACATGAGGCCTTGTCACGCATTGATCTGGCGCTGGGATCTGAGTTGGTGTGTAGGCAGGTGGAGGAGGTGAAATACCTGGCTAGGGCCCTGTCTGACCAGTCCCCTCTGCTTTTGCGGCTGTCCACTGCACCCGTGGTTCCGGTCTCAACGGTTGTGGACATTTAACTCTTTTTGGCTGCAGGTGATTGATTTGTTCCCATGTTAGCTCCACTATACAGGAATATTTCACTTTAAATGTAGGCTCAGCTGCAAGCGGGGTGGTGTGGGATGCCGTAAAGGCCTGTCTAAGGGGTACGCTTATTCAAGGGATTAGTAGGGCCAAACTTAAAAGTAGACAATTTGGAGAGTTTTTGAGGGATCTGGTGGGGGTGATGGAGGCGCGGTATGTGGAGAGGGTATAAAATGAAAATTGCGGCACTCAGATTTAGATTATTGCATTTTATATTTTACTGGCTGTTCGCAGCCCTTGACTAACACCAGAGACATTTGAATTGAGTGCAGTTCTTCATTCTATTACTCGTATGTGGAGAGGGGTGATTGGTTATCTCTATCTGTCTGGAAGGAGGCACAGGATGCATATAACTTGCACGTACAAAACAATCTTTTCAGCGACAGAAGTATTATGATGAGGGAGAGAAGGTGGGCCACCTATTGGCTATTGTGGCTAGGGCGCAGTCCGCGTCAACATATGTTACAGCTTTACAGGAGGAGGATGGAGGGGAAATAGTGGATAGCCAGGCCATAGTGTCGGTGTTTCGCGCCTTTTATGCTCATCTGTACCAATCACATCTAGATTATACTAGGGAAGATATATCAATGTATTTGCAGGGGGTATCCCTTCCTAAGTTGTCAGACTCAGTGCATATGTAAATGGCCCACTACAATTACTGGAAATCGAGGAGGCAGTGGCCTCTATGGCAAATAATAAATCACCAGGTACTGATGGGTTGCCGGTGGAAATCTATAAGTTTGGAGACATCTTACTGCCCCAGCTGCTAAAGGTTTACCAGGAGGCCTCAGAGACTGGGTTGCTTCCTGCGTCAATACAAGAGGCTATTATTGTGGTTCTTCCTCAACTTGGGAAGAATCCACTTCTCCCGGATTCCTACCGGCCAATCTCATTGTTACCCACAGATATAAAGATACTGGCCAAGGTGCTAGCTTTGCGCCTTTCTAAGGTTATCTCTTCCATTGTACATATGGATTAGTCAGGATTTTTACCGAACAGTTCTACAGCGATTAACATCCGACACCTTTACCTTAATATGCAGATCCCGGTAGATTACCCAGGGGATAGGGTCATCTGTTCCTTAGATGCAGCTAAGGCGTTCGATAGTATCGAGTGGGAGTATTTGTGGTAGGTACTAGAGGTTTGGTTTTGGGGATAACTTCATAGCATGGGTACAGTTGTTATATGGTGGGCTTACAGCTCGAGTACGGGTGAATGGATGTTTATCAGAAGGATTTCGGCTTGATAGGGTAACTAGGCAGGGCTGCCCCCCATCTCCGTTGCCGTTAGCCCTAGCTATCGAGCCATTAGCGGCTATGGTCCGAAGTCATGCTGGCATCATAGGGTTTATTCGAAGCGGGTCTTAGGAGAAAATAGCATTGTATGCGGATGATGCCTAACTGTTCTTGGCCGAGGCTAGAGAATCCCTTCCAGTAGTTATGGATGTTATTGGCACTTTTAGGCGGTACTCTGGCCTGGTTATCAATTGGAGTAAATCGTCCCTCCTTCCTATAGATCAGGTAGATCACCCTGCGGATTATGCTCAGTCAGGATTACAGGTGTTGAGTGAATTCAAGTATCTGGGGGTGGTGGTGTCTAGGAAGCTTACTGATTATGAGAAACTAAATTTGTCTCCCCTCATGGGCAGATTCAAACAAAAACTTAATGTCTGGTCTAAGCTGCCGTTGTCAGTAGTAGGACGGATTAATCTTATCAAGTTGATCTGGATGCCGCAGCTGCTTTTACTTACATAATTCCCCCATATGGTTACCGTTCAGGTATTTTCACTCAATTAATAGGCTGCTTAGGGAGCTTATATGGAGGGGAGGTGGGGGGGGGGGCTCAGCATGACTGCAGCTGGAAACACTGCAGAGGGGTAAAACTGAGGGGGGGGGGGGGGGGATTGGCTCTTCCACACCCGCGGGTGTATTTCCTAGCGTCCCAACTTCAGCATATGATGAGCTGGGAAAGGGGAGAGGGAGATACCCAACATAGGCTACTGAGAGACTTTTTGGTGGTATCAAATCTCTGAGACGTTAGAGGCAGATAAGCTAAAGCTGTCGGGCGTGGCGTTCCCTACACTGTGCCTCTTGCATAAAACGTGGTGGAAAGTGAGGGACATGCAGGGCATTAAAGGCGTCACACAGTATACTTCTATATGGAACACTCCGTGATTGCCTCATTTAGGCTCTTTGCAGGAAATGGGGGGTTGGCGTAACAGGGGCATTATTAGAATTCACCAACTTGTTGATAATATTGGTCTCAAATCTTATGAGCAACTTCAGACAGAAACTGGATTACCGTCCTCCGATTTCTATAGGTGCCTGCAGCTGCGCCATGCCTTCCGGGCTGACCATGACGGCGGTATGTTGAGCACGGTACTCCAAAACAAGATTATTGCGTTTATAGAGAAGAGGGATTCCTCCTCTGGAGTTATTTCTCTGCTCTCAGACCTTGCTGGATCCATTTCTGCAAGACCACCCGATAAATAGTAGGACAAAATGGGAAGCCGAGATGGGGCTGTTTAGAGGAAACCCAGTGGTAGGAGATATTGGAGAGGATTCCGCAGCTCTCTCTCTCAGCGAGGCCCATAGGCTGTCGCACCTATATCGAATACACAAGGTTTATAGAACTCCTCAGTTTGTTTAATATTGGACTTCAGTTGGACTCCAAATGCCCGCAATGTGGGGAGGAGGATGCGGGTATGCTGCACATGCTGTGGTCATGCTCGGCATTGGAAGGTTTTTGGCGCGCGCTGCTGCATCTCATTAAAGGGGTTGTCCGGGTTCAGAGCTGAACCCGGACATACCCTTATTTTCACCACAGCAGCCCTCCTGAGCCTGGCATCGGAGCATCTCATGCTCCGATGCGCTCCCGTGCCCTGCGCTAGATCGTGCAGGGCACAGGCTCTTGTGTTTTCAATAACACACTGCCGGGCGGTAACTTCCGCCCAGCAGTGTGTTCGGTGACATCACCGGCTCTGAGGGGCGGGCTTTAGCTCTGCCCTAGCCGTTTTACTGGCTAGGGCAGAGCCAAATCCTGCCCATCAGTGCCGGTGACGTCACCGGGCTGCCTGTCAGCCCCACAGAGAGCCCCGGTACGTCACCGGAACTCAGAAAAATGCCTTTGCTAAATCGCGCAGGGCAAAGGAGAGCATCGGAGCATGAACTGCTCCGATGCTCATGTCAGGGGGGCTGCCGGGGTGAAAATGGAGGTATGTCAAGGTTCAGCTCTGAACCTGGACAACCCCTTTAATTCTCTGTATGAAGTTACGCTGGATGTGACTCCATTTGTCTGTATATTGGGGTATGCGGAGGACTTGCCAATCACTGAACCCAGGAAGATAGCAGTGGCCAGAATGTTGTATATGGCTCGTAAGCTGATTGCTCAACACTGGCTGGACAAGCGTAGTCCTAGTAAAACCGAATTTATAGCCAAGATTAATTGGTTGCTTAATTTGGAACGAGGGGTCTATAGAAGGAGGGGTGCCATGGCTAAATTTTAAAAGCTCTGGACTCCTTGGATTGATGATCCTGGGCTGGCATCCAGGGAACTTCAGAGATACCGTCTGGGATTAGTGTGAGTGTACTATTGCTTATTGTACATATATGGCTCTGTGATTGGCGATTTCTTACAGGAGACATGGAATGTTTCTACACTATGTAATGTAAAGTGGGGAGGTTATGGCCGATAGCAAATGTATATTCCAATTATAAGATCACAGCTTTTTCTATCAATATTTTGTGGGATTGTTGTAGGGAAGGGGCTTGTGCCTGTGTAATTAACATGCGGTTGTAACAGAATGTTGAAGCTATGGAAGATGGAGGGCATCATAATGATGGTTTGTGGGGGGAGGGTATGTGAGGGTTGGGGGCCTTATGTTTGTATTATTAAAATGTTAATAAAAAAATTACTTAATAAAAAAAAAAAGTCCCCATCACTTTTTAATGGCCTTTTCCTGACAATCCTCTCCAGGCTGCGGTCATCCCTGCTGCTTGTGCTTTGGGAACATCCAACTTCTTTTGCAATTACATTTTTGAAGCTTTCCCTCCTTATGGAGGGTGTCAATGATGGTTTTCTACACAACTGTCAGGTCAGCAGTCTTTCCTATGATTGTGATTCCTACTGAACCAGACTGGGAGACAATTTAAAGGCTCAGGAACCCTTTGCAGGTGTTGTGGATTATTAGCTGACACTTTGAGCCTAGAATATTGAACCTTTTCACAATATTCTAATTTTCAGAGATTGTTAATTTATAACAAAGGCTTGAAATATCTTGCTTTGCATGTAATGAGTATCTTGTATATTAGTTTCACCTTTTAAGTTGCATTACTGAAATAAATGAACTTTTGCACAATGTTCAAAATTTTCCAGTTTCACCTGTATTATCAGTGTAGCATGAACATTTTGAAAGGGAGTCTTGTCACCTCCATATGGCCATATACAGTGCTTACTTTGTCCTATACATGAATGTAATGGTACCTTTGTCTTTTTCTTTAGACTTGCAGAACCTGGGAAAACTAACTTTGATTCACTCTGCTGGAGCCCAATCTGCTCTGCCTTTTTTTTTTCATAGTTTCTCCGCCTCTGCCTATGGCCGCCCTCCTATTCCCTTGAGTCATCCTTCAGTCTGGCAGAGATCCTTCGCAGGGCCGGGGCATGCACACTGCGATGCCCATTGTGGGCACGGTATCGCTTTAACTACTGCGCATGGGCCGGCGAACGGCGCGAAACCAGCAGCAATGTGGAGTTTGCCAGCGCATGCGAAGTAGTTAAAGCGATACCGTGCCCACAATGGGCATTACAGTGTGCAAGCCCTCGGAAACGTTAAACTGTCTTTCAACGAAGACGCGTGGATCCAAACTGACATAGATCTTTTGGTATAGAAACCTCTTATTTATCAAGATCAATCCTGTGGTATCCTGCAGCATGATCCCAGATGAAGGGCCTGGTATAGCAGTCAGCTCGGCGTGGCACTCCTTCCCCAAAATTAGGATGGCGTAGATAACTGCAACAACCCTCAATGCCATCTCGAGCTAGTAATATATTGTATGACAAATATAAGCACATACATCTTCCACTTTTTATCACTCCTGCAAGAAAAGCATTCATACTACCATACATCTTTGATTTGGCATAGTTTCTTTTCTTTGAACAGAGCAAGTTCTCGATTCAAAAGGGAGCCAAGAGATAATTAGTTACAGTGGAAAATACATGAGGATTTTAGTACTCATTTGTTCATACTATACCAATTCAAGGGTTTCCGCCTTTAGCTAGAACCTTGATATCTCTTTACTCATCATCTGGTAATCCTTCCATTTGGTGAAGTTGAGACCCAGTCCTTACCAGAATTATTGACAAATTTCTTTAGAATGTTGACAGTGGTTTGGTTGTAGCCTTCAACTCCACCACTAGAGGCTGGCCGATAAGCTACAGTGGATAGAAAGTCTACACACACCTGTTAAAATGTCAGGTTTCTGTGATGCAAAAAAATGGAACAAAGACAAATCATTTCAGAACTTTTTGCACCTTTTTAATGTGAACTTTTTTAAACTGTACAACTAAATTGAAAAACAAACCGAAATCTTTTAGGTAGAGGGAATTAAAAAAAAAATATATGGTTGCATAAGGGTGCACACCCTTAAACTAATACTTTGTTGCAGCACCTTTTGATTTTATTACAGCACTCAGTCTTTTTGGGCATGAGTCTATCAGCATGGCACGTTTTGACTTGGCAAGACTTGCCCACTCTTTGCAAAAACACCCCAAATCTCTCACATTGCGAGGGCATCTCCTGTGCACAGCCCTCTTCAGATCACCCCACCTCACTAGTGAAATGACTTCCACGATCGGATTCAATGCGTTGGGGAAGCCCAAATCTGGAAAAGTAGTGGTTAATAAGTAGAGACCCGCATTCACTTGAACTGCATGTCTTGCAAGGCAAACATTCCACCCATTTTGTGAACAAACAAGTCACGGGTAATATGTATCTGTTTCATTTTGATGAAGTTGTTACTGGTCCAATAAAGTTAATTTGGATGTCTGACCATGGCATGGACATCCCCCTTTTCATCAGCGGTGCCTGATGAGTGGGTGCTTGTGGCTGGAATTGAGGACCTATTAAACATGCTTGACAATATGTGTGAACGTCTTGCAACATATGAGGCCAATAAGAGTGATCCTATAATTATTCATACGTTAACTTCTCACCTTGATAACCATCATGGGCATGCTGTAACATGAAACCTCGGTATGCTGTGGATACCACCCATTGTGAGATACCATTCTTCGAGGTTCTTACCAACGGTCCATCCTGTAACGAGAATTGGGACTTGCGCTTCATCAAAATCCATAACTCTTCTTTGCCTACACAGTCTTCCATAGTTGGGGGACAATTCTGCGGATCTTCAATGTGTTTGTAAAACATACCAATGACTGGATCCCCCTTTTGACTCGCAATGAGTTTTTCACCAGGGGAATCTTGGCTCCATTGGGCCACATTTGGCTTCCTTTTGGGCCTGCCATCCACTTGAACAGTTCTCATAAGGTTATAAACGTTCAACAATCTGCCAAATCATTCCCCTCCTTATCCATACCTTGATATTTTGAGTGACCTCTTACCTTTTTCCAGTAAATGGTGAGACCGTGGGTGGTAACCATCTCGTCAAAACATTTTACCATGTTTGACAGGCTTATTGTAACGACTTAACATATTAGACCTTTTCCATCTAGGGAAGTACTCCATGAAACTACTGTGAATATAATTAGAATCTGTGATAACAAACTCTTTAACACCAGAATCGATAGTCATTTTTGTACAGCTTTGTACACAGCGGTAAGCTCCCCGACCTGGCTACTTTTGGGACCAATTTTGTATCCGACGGACGCCTCTGGGAATGTGTTATTCCACACGACTCCCGATACCTGCAACCAGATAAGTTCAGTTCCTACATTGGTATGGAAAGAACAGCTGTCAACATATACACATGGTAAGGATTTGCAGTATACTTCAAAGACTTTTATCGAGATGAAGATTTTTTTTTTTTAAGGAAATCGGTTTCTGGTGATTCACCTTTTATGTCCTGTATTGGAACAATCGTGAAGTTCAGCTAATCCCTGAACAACTGGATTCTTCTTTTGTTTGTACCTGACTTCCAATGGCCATCCCATTAAGGACATCGTCCAGGTGGTTATCCTGCTGTTTTTATAAATTCCCAGCCTTGATTCTATCATTTTGCAAATATTGCAGGGGTTGGTGTGCAGTTTCCACAATGATCTTTTCGCCTTGGATAAAACTCCTGAAATATTGCAAAGCCCACACAGTTGACAGAAATTATTCTTCACTGTCAATTTATTTTGCCAGCAAGTCCTTGTCACCGGTTGAGGTATAGGCGATGATCTTATTCAGGTTGTCCTGTTTTTTTTGTTTTTTTTTTAGAAAAGGACCGCTCTCACGCTTTTGTCAGTGAAGCTTGTTTAAATGTAAAAGGGTTTTCCACCTTCTGGATAGGCAAGGGATGGGGCCTGGTTAAGTCGAGCTTTGAGCTCATTCACAGCTTGCTCGTGAAGTTCACTCCACTCTGATTTCACTCCTTTCCTCAGCAACTGCAAAAGAGGTTTTGTAATCTTTGCATAATTGTCTGTGAACTTGCGTGAATAGTTAATCATGCCCAGGAATTATCTCAACTCCTTGGGATTTGTAGGTGACTTTGTGTTGATCACTGCTTCCACTTTCTTCTTCTGTGTGATTACATCAGCAACAGTGATTTCGTGGCCTAGGAAATTAACCTTGGTACGACACCATTGAACATTCTGTAAAGCAAGTTTCACTCCAGCTTTTCTCAGTTGGGTTAGTACATGCCTCAGTTCCGCAATATGTTCCTCAAAAGTCGTGCTTTTGATCAGGATGTCATCCACATAGGATAGGATACCTTGTTCAGTGGCATCAGGCATCGCCTTATGCATGAACACAGCAAATTCATGACCCACATTTATGTACCCGAAAGGTAATCTGGTACATGCATATTGTTGATTTCCAAATGTAAAGGCTAGTTTGTATTGATCCCTCTAGTCCACTTTAATTGTCCAATATCCTTGCGCACAATCCAGAGCAGTGAAAATTTTGGATCCCTGTCAATATACGGCAGAGGCCTTACAGACATGTATACACATTTTTTTTACTGCCTTAGGTCCAAACAGACAAAATTGACAATTGGGTTTGAGAATCCCAAGTATAGGATGGTTGAACGAGCTGTGCACTGGACGGATGATTCCCCGCTTCTCCAAGATTTTGATGATTTCCGATAGCGACTCGTAAGCTGCCAGCAGAAGTCGGTAGTGTTCAACACATACAGGGGGTGCATTGGGATCAGTCTGGATTCTTGCAATGTGTAGGTTAGTTTCCCCACAGTCATAAAAATCCTTAGAAAACATGTCCTGGAATTCTGCAAAGAGCCGCTTCAGCTGTTGAGGCTGCGGCTCATTGGAACATGCGTCCGCTATAGAGATTTGCTTTTCCACCCGTTTCTGAAATTCTGGATAGATTTCAGGTTGACTTAACTCGTAAGCTTCTTCAAGCTCACTAGTTAAATATTTTTGAGTATTGCGTACCTTTTCCTTTGCTTGTTGGCATGATTCATACTCCTTCTCATTGATCCCATAGTTGAAAACCAGTGATGATTCTTCAATGTGGCGTGTACCTTCTTCAGAACTGAAAGGATAAACAGAGTGGATATTGATAAACCCCTTATTAACAAAAATGGAAAGAAATGGTATGCGTCCTTCAGGGATATTAACCTCCTCAGCAACCATGATACTTACGGCATATGGCATCTGTTGTCCCCATCTCAAGGCTTGCCTTTTATCCTGGAACACCTCCAGGTAATCTGGACCATAGAGTATTGTTGACCAGTTCAATCTGCACAGCAAATCGGTGTAGGTCATTACCTAGATACATATGATACCGTGGTTCATTTAACACCATGAATAAATGTTCTGTAGTCTTATCTCCTATGGAAATAGACATCTTGTAATCACATTGTGACTCTGTGAATCTCCATCCAAATCATGAATTGGTCCTGTGGAGAGGAAACTTTAATCACGTTAGGGTTAGCGACCTGTTTCAAAAGACTTAGGCTCATGTAACTGTCTTCGGATCCAACTTGACTTATTTCACCCGGGCCATATTGTTCACCTGTACGGGAATCAATAAATTATCATTAACCTTCTCAATCCGTACCATCGATTTGAGTATGCCTGGTCAGGTCCGCAAATTTGTAACTTCCCCCTTTAAGAGAAATGGTTGGTGCATCCCCATCCAAGGTTACCTTTTCAATTCTGTCTTTCTGGATGTGCGGCGCCATTGACAGCTTCCTAGGGCTTACCATTTTTCAGGACAGTGTTGAGCCTTTCCTCAATCACATGACAACTACGTTGGGGTTGTGCATTGCAAGCAAGAGTACTCATAGGCAATGGATGCCTTCACCTGAGTCCATACAGCTTCATTGATTTAGTCTATTATGGAACTCATTCTTTACAGGAGGTTGATTGCTATGATCAGTGGGGTTTGAGCAACATGGGGGAAAGATGATGAATTCTGTTTTATCTATGTTTAGTTTTAGAAAGCAAGAGCAAAAACATGATATAGCAGATAGACATTGTGGGATTCTGGATAATAAGGTGGTGGTTTCTTTACCAGAGGTAGATTTCTGTGTCGTCAGCATAAGAGTGATACTGAAAGCCTTGGGACTCTGAGATGTCCCAGGCCAAAAGTGTAAATAGAGAAGAGCAGGGGTCCTAGGTCCATAACAGACGGAATGAGATGAGGAGGCGGTGAGAGTGGGAGAAGCTAAAAGTCCTGTCTGTGAGGTATGATGCGATCCAGGAGAGAGCCAGGTCAGTGATGCCAAGAGATGAGACTTCGACAGTGTCGAAGGTAGAGGGCCGGTTAAAGAGGATCATTGTTAGTAGGTCATTGGTGTCTTTGGTAAGGGCAGTCTGTCGACTGGTGGGGTCGAAAGCCAGATTGTAGGTGGTCAAAGAGGGAGCAGGAGGAGAGGTGAGAGGACAGTTCCGAATGGACCGGTTGTTCAAGTAGCTTTGAGGCATACGGAAGAAGTGATATAGGGCGATAACTGGACAAAGATGGGTCAAGTGCTTTTTGAGGATGGGTGTAATGGTGGCATGTTTAAAAGCAGAGGGGAAGACACCAGAGGTTAGTGATGGGTTGAACAGAGGAGTAAGGGCTGCATAAACCCTGTGGTGTGGTTAGGGATGAGGTGGGATGTGATTGGGTCAAGTACACAGGTGGTGAGATGTGATCTGGAGAGTAGAGTGGAGAGTTTTTCTTTTGTAATGGTGAAGTGGATTTTGGGAGAAGAGGACCAAGCAGTTTTGTTAGTGTCTGTGGGGACTGTGTTTTGAAGCTTTCTCTGATGTTGACCATCTTTTTTGTTTGAAGTATGTGGCAAAGTCCTCAGATGAGGAGAGGGTCGGGGTGCTGGGGGACGGAGAAGGGAGTTAAGCTTTTAAAAGTTGTTTAGGGCTGTGGGCCAGGGAAGATGTGAGATGTGAGAAGTAGGCATGTTTTGCATCAGCGAGTGAGGATTTGAATATGAGGAGGGATTGCTTGTATGTGGTGAATTGATCTTTAGAATGGAATTTCTTCCATCGCTGCTCAGCAGCCCTGGAAGCTTGTCTGAGTTTTTTTGGTCAGGTTGGTATTGCCAGTGTTGTCTGTTGTTTTTCGGGTTTTGTGTGTGAGGGGGGGGCAACAGTGTTCAGAGCTGAACTTATTGTGGTGTTATATAGGGTGGTGGCAGCATCTGCGTTTTGGAGGTAACAGATGGGAGAAGAGTCGTAAAGCAAGCAAAAGTCAAGATTTTTAAGGTTCCTGCGGGGGTGTGCTGGTGTATGGACCGGAGGAGCAGCAGAAGAGAACAACGCAGAGAAGGCGAGTAGGTTGTGGTCGGATGGGGGAGAGGTGAATTAGAAAGGTTAGATAGGGAGCAGAGGCGGGTAAAGATGAGATCCAGAGTGTGACCTTTGAGTGGGAGCTGATAGGAGTTTAGAGGCGACATAGTGGCAGGTGTCGATAGGGATGTTGAAGTCACCCATGGTGATAGGGATGTCGGCAGAAAAGTGTAGTAGCCAGGTGTTAAGGTGGTCAAGAAAGATGGTGGCTGGGCCTGGGGGGCGGTAAATGACAGATACTTGAAGGTTGGAGGGAGAGTAAATGCGAACAGTGTACTTCAAATGAAGTAAGTATAATGGAGGGTGGCAGTGGAGTTGGTCTGTAGGAGCAGGTGTCTGATAGAAGACCAACTCCTCCACCATGTTTGCAGCTGGAATCGGGGTGTGCGAGTGAAATGAAATCCACTCTTTGAGAGTGCAGCAGGGGAGTAGGTGTCAGAGGCTGTCGGCAATGTTTCTGTGAGACTCGAAGGAAAGTTTTTGAGAGGAGATCATGAATGTAGGACAGTTTGTTACAAACAGAGCGTGCATTCCATAATGCTCCTGTAAGAGGAACCAAAGGAGCAGGGGACAGAGGAATGGTTATTGGGTTTAAGGGGTTGCAGAAATTTGTAGGAGATTTGTACTGGGACATGGAGGTGATTGGGGGGGGGGGGGGGGGGGGCTGGATTTGGAGAGGGGGGGGCTGGATTTGGAGAGATCACCAGCAGTAAGGAGAAGCAGAGAAAGTGTTAATGGATGAGAATATGAGGGCATGTGAGGTATCTGTGTATGTTTGGGAAGGTAGTGTTTTTTACGTTGGCAAACAGGTGTGTGCAAGTGGTCTGATGAGATGAAGAGATGAATAGTTCCTTGCTGGGTGAAGGGATGTGGGGGTATTTCTGGAGGTTGTGGAAAAGTGGGAAGAGTAAGATGAAAAATTGAAACATTGTTTGCAGTAACTGTCTGTAATCACCTATGGTCCCCATTCTGGTGCAATTCTTGTATATTTCAGGATGTGCACCAAAAGAGTTGTACTTGAAAGATGTTTCATTGAAAAGACCAAGGTCTGGAAGACCTAGGAACTTTAAATGGTATAAATTTGTGTTCAATTAGGTGTGACCAAGAGGGGAGGGGGCTACATATGGCCTAATCGAGGGAGGACCAGATACAGGGGTGAAATAGTCAATGTAAACAAATACTCAATAAATCCAGCAGGGAAAGAGGCATTAAAGTTCAATGTAGATAAACCAGGGATTAGAAGGAAAGATGAGGGGTGTGGACAATTATTAGACTAGAAAAGCTGGGTGCAGCAGTTAGCTTCAATGTAGACCTACCAGATCAAACTATCTCAATCTCTGCTTCTTTGCTGTCACATCCAATACCTGTTGGAAATGACAATATAGTGGCTTGTGATCCTGTGTCAAGTAAACCCCTGATTGGCCCGAAAAGTTCATCTTGGAGATAAGAATCAAGAAAATATCGGCCTTCAACCTGAAATAAATCGCATAAGAAATTAGTGTGTTCACTTATTTGATGCGTCTTAAGGATTTGACCTTTCTGTAGCGTTGTTACCTCTGGTGAGTTCTTGAAATTCGTCCTGCACGCAGCAGCAGCCCCCTCCCTTTGGGGAAAACTGTATCACATCACAGGTTGCAGACGGCAGCTCAGATTGACGCTGAGCTAAGATCACTCACTTGAGAAGACACATTAGTACCCGGGTCAACATGGTTAGACTGCAAGATAGACAACATGTTAGACATCTCCTTGGCCTCAATTTTAGGGTCAAGAACGCTGTAAGGCAAAATAGGATTAGGCATCACATTAGATTCTTCTGCAGCCAGCTCGGTAGCCTTATGTTGGCCTGGGCTCTGACCCCGCCCTGCCTGCATTATAGGGCTCAGCTGGGACCTGCAGTTGCCCCTAAAAAAGATTCAGGCTGTTTGCCAGTGGACACCTGGAACATTTCACTAACTATATTATTGAATTTGGCCACTTGATCTGCCAACTGATCCAATTGATTGTTTTGATTTGCGCAGTTTGCACTTGTGGTGCAGCATTATTAGAGGTGGTTGACCGACTTCTAGGTGAAGTAGGGGGTTCAGGCCTACTTTCCTTCTGTTGTCTGTGCTTGTTATTCCAGTGCCTGTATCCCTGGGGACCCCTATTGTAATATTGGAGACAGTAGTTAGACCTACCAGCATCAGAGTTATTCCCCTGTGGCCCATTTGGGCTCTGAGGTTTTGTTTGCTTGGGTCCTACCTGTTTGTCGCTGGGTTTGTTGGACAGGTTCTGTAGTCTGAGGGTACTTGCGTGGCTACGTTTCAAATTTGAAGCTAGGGTTTACCTTAGCTTCTGCTACGTTTTTGGGTCGGCATTGCGTCATAAGGCCTCTTGCACACAACCGTTTTATTTCATTTTTTTATTTATTTTTTTCGTTCCATTTTATGGCGTTCCATATAGGGTCCGTATACGAACCATTCATTTCAATGGATCTGCAAAAACAAAACTGAAGGTACTCCGTATACCTTTCGTTTCTTTTTCTTTCTAGAGACCACTTCAGCATATGTTGGTCGTCTGGGACTCTCATCCCCATTATGTGCACACTCATGCCTGCGCGTGGTACGGAATGGACCACACGCTTTCCCACATCACTATCATAATCACTCATGCTCTGATCACTTCCATCAGACCCACTTGGCACAGGTGACTTAACCCTAACATTCCTCTCCAGGGGAAAATGTGAAGGGACACTTCTGTTGCCTTTACGCTGGGTTCACACCTGAGCGTTCACGATGGAGCGCTCTGTATGCGCGATTGTACGGGCGTTTGCAATCACGCATACAGAGACAAGCGAATGCCCATTGTCACGCGTTCCCGCTGAAGTCTATGTACGGGAACGCGCGACAAGACTCCCCAAAGAAGCTCATGTACTTCTTGGGGCGTCGGGCGTTCTACAGCGCGATCGTACGCGCTGTAATACGCTCAGGTGAGAACTATTCCCATAGGGAATCATTGGTTCTTGCCTGTTGCGCGTTTTACAGCGCGTAGGAACGCGCTGTAAAACGCTCAGGTGTGAACCCAGCCTAAGTGTCGCTAGCGCCTAGTAAGTCTGTTACAGCTTAACATGTCTGACTTAATTTGGTTAAGGCCTCCTGTGTAATCATGCCACTCGGGTGGCTTAGGGTTTCGGATGGATTGCGCTTTAAGAGCACGTGATGATGACATATTTGCATTTTGGGGTGTGAAAACTCGAGGGTCTGGAGATCCTCATGATCAGACAGATACCTTTGAACATTGACTAGCGCTTGGCTTAGTGTGGTTTTTTTGTTTGCAGACTGCTATAACAGAAAATGCCCCTGCGTCTTATGGGGTGAATGCTGCCATTTTACATCGCAGTCTGCAATGCTGCAGCATTTTAGACTGTGATGTATCAGCTGGGAGGGAGGAGGAGGGGCTGGTGTCATGCAAATGCGGTGCTGGCACTGTACTCCGGCCCCACCGCTCACTCACTGCTTTATTGCCTAAACATTTTGTAATGGCTTTCATTTAAGTTTCGATCCCCAGCCCCATCTGTACTACTTACTAAATGTCCTGTAGCAGGCAAAGTAGGGCGGGCGGCTGGCCGGAACGCACTGACGTCACATGCCTGTGCTGCCTACTTAATTCATAAAGTAGGCTGCGCAGGCACGTGACGTCAGTGAGTTCCGGCCGCCCACCCTGCTCTGTCTGCTACAGGACATTTAGTAAGTAGTACAGATGGGGCTGGAGATCGAAACTTCAATGAAAGCTATTATAAAATGTTTAGGCAATAAAGCAATGAGTGAGTGGTGGGGCCGGAGTACAGTGACCGCGCCGGCCCCTCCCACAGGTTATTAGGGCATCTGTGGGTGCCACTATTATGGGGTGGGGGATCTGTGGATGGCACTATTATGGGGTGGGGAATATGTGGATGGCACTGTTATGGGGTGGGAGATCTGTGGGTGACACATATATAGCAGTGCCATCCACAGATCCACCCCCCCATAACAGTGCCATGTACAGAACCCCCACATAACAGTGCCATGTACAGAACCCCCACATAACAGTGCCATGTACAGAACCCCCACATAACAGTGCCATGTACAGATCACCCCCGCATAACAGTGCCATCTACAGATCACCCCCGCATAACAGTGCCATCTACAGATCACCCCCGCATAACAGTGCCATCTACAGATCACCCCCGCATAACAGTGCCATCTACAGATCACCCCCGCATAACAGTGCCATCTACAGATCACCCCCGCATAACAGTGCCATCTACAGATCACCCCCGCATAACAGTGCCATCTACAGATCACCCCCGCATAACAGTGCCATCTACAGATCACCCCCGCATAACAGTGCCATCTACAGATCACCCCCGCATAACAGTGCCATCTACAGATCACCCCCGCAAAACAGTGCCATCTACAGATCACCCCCGCAAAACAGTGCCATCTACAGATCACCCCCGCAAAACAGTGCCATCTACAGATCACCCCCGCAAAACAGTGCCATCTACAGATCACCCCCGCAAAACAGTGCCATCTACAGATCACCCCCACAAAACAGTGCCATCTACAGATCACCCCCACAAAACAGTGCCATCTACAGATCACCCCCACAAAACAGTGCCATCTACAGATCACCCCCACAAAACAGTGCCATCTACAGATCACCCCCACAAAACAGTGCCATCTACAGATCACCCCCACAAAACAGTGCCATCTACAGATCACCCCCACAAAACAGTGGCCATCTACAGATCACCCCCACAAAACAGTGGCATCTACAGATCACCCCACAAAACAGTGGCATCTACAGATCACCCCCACAAAACAGTGGCATCTACAGATCACCCCCACAAAACAGTGGCATCTACAGATCACCCCCACAAAACAGTGGCATCTACAGATCACCCCCACAAAACAGTGGCATCTACAGATCACCCCCACAAAACAGTGGCATCTACAGATCACCCCCACAAAACAGTGGCATCTACAGATCACCCCCACAAAACAGTGGCATCTACAGATCACCCCCACAAAACAGTGGCATCTACAGATCACCCCCACAAAACAGTGGCATCTACAGATCACCCCCACAAAACAGTGGCATCTACAGATCACCCCCACAAAACAGTGGCATCTACAGATCACCCCCACAAAACAGTGGCATCTACAGATCACCCCCACAAAACAGTGCCATCTACAGATCACCCCCACAAAACAGTGCCATCTACAGATCACCCCCACAAAACAGTGCCATCTACAGATCACCCCCACAAAACAGTGCCATCTACAGATCACCCCCACAAAACAGTGCCATCTACAGATCACCCCCACAAAACAGTGCCATCTACAGATCACCCCCACAAAACAGTGCCATCTACAGATCACCCCCACAAAACAGTGCCATCTACAGATCACCCCCACAAAACAGTGCCATCTACAGATCACCCCCACAAAACAGTGCCATCTACAGATTCCCCCCACCCCATTACGGCGCCGTCCACAATACTACATAAAACAGCAGTATACATTACACAAGAATGTAGGCGATGGGCAGAGTCTAGGGGAAGTCAGCTCTCCAAAATCTCCTGATAATCCAAATAATTCTCCTGGCTTTCTTTGTTTTTTGTTTTTTTTGTTTTGTTTTTTTTCTTTTGTGTTATGTGGTTTCTTAACCAAAACTTATCAGATGAGCACACTTTCCTAGTTTGGAACTTTCAAATCATGATATATTAGACATGTACATTGATAAGGAATGTGACGTCATAACACTACCCAGAATGTACTTTTGCTACTAGTGTAGTGTTACCTACTCATACCTAGGTGGCACTGTTGTATAAGCTATAAGCATCATAACATTAAAGGTTAACTCATACATGCCTGACATCTTCAATACTACACACCTTTGATACCTGGAGGCCTGGTCTCAGAGTTGAGGGACAAACATTGATACATGAATATATACTTTGAGGAACATCTAGACAATTCTCACTGTGGAATTCATATTCAGATAAAAAATACAATGAAGCCTTTATTTCTGCAGGTGTTGTGTATCTTCTAACTGTCTTAATGTATATAGATTGTTACAATAACACTAGTTCCTTTGAACGACGCAGTAATCTTCCCATGGACTTACTTCGGCCTACGTTAAAAATCCATGCAAAATGGTGAATATAAACCAACATTGCTCTTAAAGGGCACCTATCACCTCCCAAAACCATCCGAAGCCACCAGTACCTGCGTGTAGCCTGCAGTGTGTTTTCTGATGATGCCTTTCTGCCTGAATGCAGATGCCACAAAAGTACTGAAAACGTTTTTATCCCCTGCTGGCGTGCTTCTCCTCAGATGCTTGAAATCAAGGAGGCAGTGGCCTCTTTTCTTCAAGTCACGGTAACCTCGCCCCCCTTCGCTGTGACTGGCAGTTCGGCTGGCTTTGCTCAACTCTCTGCATAAGCGCTGTCAGTCACAGCAAAGAGGCAGGGAAGGGGGTGTGGTTACCGTGACTTGAAGCAAGGAGGCCGCTGCCTCCTTGACTTCAAGCATGTGTGGAGAAGCGCACTGGCAGGGGATAAAACAACGTTTTCAGTACTTTTGCGGCATCTGCCTTCAGGAAGAAAGGCATCAGAAACACACTGCTGGCAGCTTGGGCTGGTTTTAGGAGGTGACAGGTTCCCTTTAAAGGCAATGACTATCCTTTATAACTAGAATTAGTAAATACCCACGGTCTTTGTCTCCCAATGAATGTAGCAAGAAAAGGTTTTTAGAGGTGAGTACAATTTTTATTTTATTTTTTCTTCTTTCTAGTTTGGTTGTAGATGAGATATAAATCGGCTGCTTCAGAAGCTACTTGGCATAAGTCACTTGGCATACATCATGGCTGTGCTGTGTTTTGGATGTGGCAAAAGAGCACAGCGCTCCATGGGGTCGTACCTTTAGATAGAATGCCGCACTACACTTTAAGACAAACCTATTTTCCTCCTTGTGTGACAGAAAAAGCTTACATGCAACTTTTTATAATGGTTTTAGGTTTGTGGATACTGGAGAAATGGCAGAGTCCTTTCCATATCGGACAAAAGCATTATTTGCCTTCGAAGAAGTAGATGGTGTTGAGTTGTGTTTCTTTGGCATGCATGTGCAGGAGTATGGCTCGGATTGTCCACCACCCAACCAGAGGTAGGTCTAAAATATTTACTATATAAAATACCTCTTAGATAAATCAACGTGAGTTTGTCTGATAAAGAATGAGGAAAACTGCATATTAAAAACAAATTGAAGTTGGGGCTATATCTATACACATACACACCAAAAATATAAACGCAACACTTTCGGTTTTGCTCCCATTATGCAAGAGCTGAACTCAAAGATCTGAAACATTTTAACATTTTCTACAAAGACCCATTACTCTCAAATATTCATAAATCTGTGTTGCTGAGCACTTCTCCTTTGCCAAGATAATACATCCCACCTCACAGGTGTGGCATATCAAGGTGCTGATTAAGCATGAATATTGCACAGGTGTGCCTTAGACTGCCCACAATAAATAAAGACTGCCCATTCTGAAATGTGCACAGTTTTTCCTTACTGGTGGGGGTCAGAAAACCAGTCAGTATCTGGTGTGGCCACCATTTGCATCATGCAGTGCAACACATCTCCGTCGCATAGAATTGATCAGGTTGTGATTTGTTGTCTGTGGCATGTTGGGCCACTCCGCTTCAATAGCTGTGCAAACTTGCAGAATATTGGCAGGACCTGGAACACGCTGTCTTATACACCGATCCAGAGCAGCCCAAACATGCTCAATGGGTGACATCTCCGGTGAGTATACTGGCCATGCAAGAACTGGTTTTCAGCTTCCAGGAATTGAGTACATATCCTTGCAATATGGGGCCGTGCATTATCATGCTGCAACATGAGGTGATTGTCGTGGATGAATGGCTGACGTCGGCAAGCCGCTCACCCACATGACGCCACACACGCTGTCTGCCCTGAATAGTGAAACCGGGACTCATCCGTGAACAGAACGCCTCTCCAACGTGCCAGACGCCATCAAATGTGAGCATTTGCCCACTCAAGTCAGTTACGACGACGGACTGCAGTCAGGTCCAGACCCCCATGAGGACGATGAGCATGCAGATGAGCTTCCCTGAGACTTTCTGATGGTGCAGAAATTCTTTGGTTATGCAAACCGATTGTTGCTGCAGCTGTCTGTCTGAGACCAGCCATCCAATCATGGAGGTGAACATGCTGGGTGTGGAGGTCCTGGGCTGGTGTAGTTACATTTTGGTCTCTGGCAAACATTCCTGCAGTCAGCATGCCAATTGCATGCTCCTTCAAACCTTGCGACTTCTGTGGCATTGTGCTGTGTGCTCAAACCGCACATTTCAGAGTGCTCTTTTATTATGGGTAGTCTAAGGCACACCTGTACAATATTCATGCTGTCTAATCAGCACCTTAATATGCGACACCTGTGAGGTGGGATGGATTATCTCGGCAAAGGAGAAGTGCTCACTAACAACAATATTTTAGAGTAATGGTTCGTTTGTGTATGGAGAAAAGGTGTGTGTATGTATATATATATGTATATGTGTATATATGTGTGTGTATATATATGTATATATATGTATGTGTATATGTATGTATATATATATATATATATATATATATATATATATATATATATATATATATATATATATATAGATACAAAAAATTGGACTGCACTTCCAGCAATTCGTGAAGAAAATCTGAGTTTATTCACCCATCTTGTGGCAAAGCAACGTTTCGGCTCCAACTGAGCCTTTCTCGAGCTTGAGAAAGGCTCAGTTGGAGCCGAAACGTTGCTTTGCCACAAGATGGGTGAATAAACTCAGATTTTCTTCACGAATTGCTGGAAGTGCAGTCCAATTTTTTGTATCTACAAACGTGGGGTAAGCACCTGCTGCCGTCCTTGGATTTTGCACCCACATACTAAGGGTGGTGCCGCCTGTATTTTTATTTTTTTATATATATATATATATATATATATATATATATATATATATATATATATATATATATATATATATATATATATATATATATAGTATTTATACAGTATACAAATGGTCATTAAATGTGATCTGATCATCTAAGTCACAACAATATACAATAACAGTCTGCTTAAACTAATAACACACAGAATTAAATGTTCCATGTTTTTATTGAACACACAATGTAAACATTCACACTTCTGGTGGAAAAAGTATGTGAACCCTTAGACTAATGACATCTCCAAGAGCTAATTGGAGTGAGGTGTCAGCCAACTGGAGTCCAATCAATGAGATTGGAGGTGTTGGTTTCAGCTGCTCTGCCCTATAAAAACAAAACACACGCCAGTTCTGGGTTTGCTTTTCACAAGAAGCATTGCCTGGTTTGAATGGTGCCTCGCACAAAAGAGCTCTCAGAAGACCGACGATTAAGAATTGTTGACTTGCATAAAGCTGGAAAGGGTTATAAAAGTATCTCCAAAAGCTTTGCTGTTAATCAGTCTACAGTAAGACAAAATGTCTATAAATGGAGAAAGTTCAGCACTGCTGCTACTCTCCCTAGGAGTGGCCATCCTGTAAAGATGACTGCAAGAGCACAGCGCAGACTGCTCAATGAGGTGAAGAAGAATCCTAGAGTGTCAGCTAAAGACTTACAAAAGTCTCTGGCATATGCTAACATCCCTGTTAGCGAATCTACGATACGTAAAACAATAAACAAGAATGGATTTCATGGGAGAATACCACAAAGGAAGCCACTGATGTCCAAAAAAACATTGCTGCACTTTTACAGTTTGCAGAAGAGCATTTGGATGTTCCACAGCAGTACTGGCAAAATATTCTGATACAGATGAAACCAAAGTTGAGTTGTTTGGAAGAAACGCACAACACTGTGGAGAAAGAGGCACAGCAGACCAACATCAAAACCTCATCCCAACTGTGAAGTATGGTGGTGGGGGCATCATGGTTTGGGGCTGCTTTGCTGCATCAGGGCCTGGACGGATTGCTATCATCAAAGGAAAAATGAATTCCCAAGTTTATGAAGACATTTTGCAGGAGAACTTAAGGCCATCTGTCCACCAGCTGAAGCTCAACAGAAGATGGGTGTTGCAACAGGACAATGACCCAAAGCATAGAAGTAAATAAACAGAATGGCTTAAACAGAAGAAAATACGCCTTCTGGAGTGGCCCAGTCAGAGTCCTGACCTCAACCCGATTTGAGATGCTGTGGCATGACCTCAAGAAAGCGATACACACCAGACATCCCAAGAATATTGCTGAACTGAAACAGTTCTGTAAAGAGGAATGGTCAAGAATTACTCCTGACTGTTGTGCACATCTGATCTGCAACTACAGGAAACATTTGGTTGAAGTTATTGCTGCCAAAGGAGGTTCAACCAGTTATTAAACCGTCACCAGTTTTATGGTGTCCTAACTAAGGGCAACATTAATAAGTGACTGATATACTTAGCAAAATGCTGGGTCACTTTCTTTAATTGACCCAGTCAATCTGCCAACATCTTGTATTGAAAAGCTCCAGCTGATAATGATGAGTCATGAATATTCATGAGCTCCTGACTCTCCATGCCCACCTGCTGCTGAATGACCGTTTCCATATGAACCAGCAGCAGGTGGGCAGGGGAGTGGCTATAGCTCTGAATTAAATATACGCTGGACTCGATGACCTCACGCTTGACTCGAATCGGCTCATTAGCATGCGGCATCTTTGTATATTATGAGGTAACCATCTGTCACACCAGTAAGTGAATACATCTAAGGCACTTTCTCGCTCATATCATTGGGGGACACAGGACCGTGGGTATAGCTTGCTGCTGCCACTAGGAGGCGACACTAGGCTGAAAGCTGTTTGCTCCTACCCTGCAGGCTATACCCCCTCCAGCCTGGAGAGAGCATATCCGTTTTTAGCTTAGTGTTGTAGGAGGCAGACCTCCCTGCTTTACAGGGTGGCATTGTGATTTTTTTATATTTTTTTTTTCACAGATCCTGGATGGGGGTACAGGGTCGCGTGCGTCCCTGTCTCCCCGGGGGGGCTGGCCGGTGTACCTCTTCACCGCCTTGCCTCCCCCAAGAAGATAATGTGGACCAGAGCCTTTCAGGGATCCCGTCCGGGCCGCGGCTTTTTTGCACGCCGTCCAGTCACTGCTCGCCCGGGGGGTGATTTCACCGGTTCTGGGTCTGATGGTGGATTATTCGAGGCAGTACTGTTCGCCCAGTTCCAGACCAGGGAGTTTCAGCTGTTCATTCTGTCCTCCTGGGACAAGTCCCGGGATTCGCTGGACCTCAGGATCTCGCTGTCTCAGCCCGTGCGCGCGGCTCTTACCTGGTGGATGATGCCGGACCACCTGTCTTCAGGGAAGTCGTTCCTGCCGGTGTCATGGACGGTAATTATGACCGACTCCAGCCTCCGCGGCTGGGGAGGGGTTTTCGGTACCCGGACAGCCCAAGGGGTTTGGTCTCTGTCGGAGTCCAAACTACCCATCAATATCCTGGAGCTCCGGGCCATCTACCTCTCCCTCTGCCATTGGACCTCCGATTTGCAGGGCCGTCCGGTCAGGATACAGTCGGACAACGCCACAGCGGTCGCCTACATCAATCACCAAGGGGGGGACTCGCAGCGGGACGGTGATGGACGAGGCCGCGAGGATTCTGCAGTTGGCGGAAGCCTATGTTCCGGTGATATCGGCGATCTTCATCCCGGGTGTGGACAGTTGGACGGCGGATTTCCTCAGCCAAACGACGGTGGATTCGGGGGAGTGGTCTCTACACCCGGAGGTGTTCGAGGACCTTTGTCTCCGGTGGGGTCGCCCGGAAGTGGATCTGATGGCATCCCGGCTAAACCACAAATTCCCGTGCTTCCTGTCTCGCGCAAGGGACCCGATGGTGTACGACGTAGACGCTCTCGTGGGACAACTTCAGTTTTCTGTACGTGTTCCCGCCGTTGCCGCTCCTGCCGCGAATCCTTCGCAGAATCAGGATGGAGGGAGTTCAAACGCTCTTGATTGCCCCAGACTGGCCGCGTCGAGCTTAGTACTCGGAGCTCGTTCTTCTAGGGGACGTGCCGAGGCCTCTTCCGCTCAGACACGACCTACTCTCACAGGGCCCAGTCTTCCACCAGGGTTTACATACGCTGCGTTTGACGGCGTGGCTATTGAAACCTTCCTGCTGAAGAAAAGGGGTTTCTCAAATGCGGTCGTTCGCACGATGCTAGGAAGCCCCCCTCTGCAAAAATCTACTATCGGACGTGGAAGTCTTTCCTTAAATTCTGTGAGGACAGAGGACTCCCTTCTAGGAAGTTTTCTCTCCCTACGGTACTGGCCTTTCTTCAGGCGGGTTGGATGCGCATGGATGATGTCATAGCATGGCACGTCATCCATGCGCATGGGGCGCTCTGACGTCATTCTGGAGCGCCCCGGGAGCCGCATGGACGGTAAGTATACTGCTCCCCACTACTACTATGGCAACTAGGACTTTAATAGCGTCCTGGCTGCCATATTAACACTGAACGCATTTTGAAGACGGATCAGTCTTCAAATGCTTTCAGTTCACTTGCGTTTTTCCGGATCCGGCGTTTAATTCCAGCAAATGGAGTACACGACGGATCCGGACAACGCAAGTGTGAAAGAGCCCTTAGAGTTAGAGACTCATTCGATTCTTTGAGTTAAAAGAACCGTGAGTCACTCGAACAGTTCACACTGACACTGATGACCAGGCTGCAGCAGTGTTGAGGTTAAGGGACAGACGGGCAGTCAGCAGAGAGATGAGAGATGACAGGACACAGTTTAGATTACAGGTGGAATTATCCCTTTAGGGTCAAATTGGCTTCTGAAGGAGATATATATGTTAAAGGCATCCCTTCTGTCTCATTCAGTAGCTATATAACTATTGAGAGAGATGTATGTGTGTGTGTGTGTATATATATATATATTTTTTTTTTTATTACAGTTACACATTAAAATGGAGGATTAAATTATATTATTTACCCCAGTGTTAAATTCACTCCCTCCTGGATGCTTGTGCCTCTCCCCCCCCCCCCCCCCTTCCCTACAGTGGGGTAGATAATTACACAGGGTTTTTAAGAATAAACTTCCTGACTCAGACCAAGAGCTGACTCGGCAAGTGAATAGAAGCTTCAGTCATCAGCGCATGTGCATTGCACAACCTAAGCTTCAGTTCACTTGCTTCTTGTCAGCTCAGCGAGTGAACCGAAGATTTGATTCATGAACCGATTCATGTGAAAGATCCGAACTTCTCATCTCTACAGCGCAGCGATGTGGCTGCTGCCTGAAACAACCAATGACAAAGCTCCTTACAGTAAGGAGCTTAGTGATTGGTCAGTTTGAGCGGGCTGCCGGAGCTTATGGCACACCGCTCTGAAGTAAGGAAGGAGGTGCACGCGATAGTCACTGGCGGGGTAAGTGGCCTTGCTGCAGCGCCTTGTTTTAACTTGCTCAGCCTCACAGGCTGGCTGTATGAGCCTAATCCGGCTATGAACACACATGGATATGTGAGCTATAGCGGTGCTCATCCGCGGTGTGCGCCCTGTCAGGGACCAGCCCTGCTAGTAGTAACTTCGGTAACGCCACATTTCGCACAGGTTACGCATAAGTGACGCCCGGCACCATGGTGAGTGTGGTCACCGACAACGTTTCAGTTTCCCGTCCTTATCTGTAGTGTACAGCTCCTAATGTGCAGGCAGCGTGTGTCATGAGAACTGAGGAGTACAGTAAAGCTGTTACCTATAGCAACAGGAGACGGCCTGTTCTGTAATTTTGAGGAAGCAGCCACAGTCGGTTCATAAGTCAAGACCCCATCAGCCACATTACACCCAGAACAGGACAAACCCTTTAAACCTCATAAAATCACTAACGGTGACCTCAGTGGTACCGACCCCCTCAGCGCAACAGTGACCTCAGTGGTACCGACCCCCTCAGCGCAACAGTGACCTCAGCGGTACCGACCCCCTCAGCGCAACAGTGACCTCAGCGGTACCGACCCCCTCAGCGCAACAGTGACCTCAGCGGTATAAAAAATTGTCTAAATTTGCTATTTATGCATGGTGGACAGTTCTAGACACTAGTAATGGTTTCCCTGCATAAATAGCAACCCCTTAATGTTACGTAGGCCTTCGTATTAACTATTTGAATTACTGTAACTTTCGTACTCCTCATCGACTGAAAATACTCCTCAAAAATGGTAAGGAGTATTTTTACTCTTCCAGAAAAAAAATGTAGCGCAACCTCTGGTGTGTTAGTTTAAGCAGACTGTGATTGTCAATTGTTGTGACTTAGATGATCAGATCACATTTTACATGCTTTTCCTTTCAAATATATATATATATATATATATATATATATATATATATATATATATATATATATAAATAAATTAATTTTTAGCCAGTGTTTTTGCACACATGATCAGTAGTATGCTCATTTGCATCTGCAAATTTTTTTGTTTTTTTTACTTTGATTCTGTGAAAAGAGCTGCAGTTACTGATATATATATATATATATATATATATATATATATATATATGTATATATGGGAGAAGATGCCACTTTCCTCTACTCCTCTTCATCATCACATTTATCTGCTGATCAGGGACCCTCTAGAAGGCTAGCAATGGAGGCATCCCCCCAGTGTGAACCCTTATGGAACCCCCACCCCCTGACTATTATCAGCCCCAATTTCCGGATTTATAGGGCAGGTCCAGAATACAAATAGTGCGTGCTTCACTCAATTCGATTTTTTTCAAAATCTTCTTCTCAGAAGACTTAGTACATTTAATGGTGGCCCAAACCAACTTATATACACCCAACAATTTATTAATCAGAAGCCTACATCGGCATACGCTAGACCCCTAGATTGGACCCCAGTAAGTGCAGCAGAGATGTTGTTTTGGGGACTTGTGCTGCATATGGGCATTGTAAAAATGCCAAACGTTAGACAATATTGGAGTTTGGACATTTTCTACCAGACTCCAATTTACAGTAAGACCATGATTCGGAAGTATTTTGAGTAAATTAGGAAATTCCTACATTACGACAATTTACAGTGCCCACCCCAAAACGACCCAACATTTGACCGTCTGTTCAAAGTTGAGCTTCTTATTGACAACTTTAACACCAAGTTTGCTGAGCTGTACAACACAGATAAAAATGTCTGTTTAGATGAGTCCCTATTACAAGTGTTTCCTAATTCTAGTAAACAACTTTGAGGTCAAAGTGCTCACTACACACCTTGAAATATTCCTCGAGGGGTGTAGTTTCTGGAATTGGGTCACTTTTTGGGGTTTTTCACTGTAGGGCCACCTCAGGGTGTCTTCATATGCAACATAGCTCCTAGTTTTCATTCCAGCTAAATCCACTCTCCAAAAGCCCATACGTCAGTTTTTCAGCACACATGGGGTGTTTCTGTAAACTCCAGAATCATGGTAATAGATTTTGAGTTTTGTTTAGCTGTTAACCCTTGATGTGTTGCAGAAAAAATAGATTAAAATTTAAAATCTGCTAAAAAAGTAAATTAGAAATTTTTAAATTGAATTCCCATTTTCCTTTAATTCTCGTGGTGCACCTAAAGGTTTAACAGTTTGTAAAATCAATTTTGAATAGCTTGAGGGGCGTAGTTTCTAATATGTAAGCCCCAGAAAGTGACTTCATAACTTAACTGGTCCTCAAAAAATTGGGTTTTGGAAATTTTCTTAAATTGTAAGATTTGCTTCTAAAGTTCTAAGCCTTTTAACGTCACAAAAAAGAAAATGTAATATGCAAAATTATCCAAACATGAAGTAGACATCGGGAATGTAAAGTAATACATTTTTGAAGGTATTACTATCTATTATAAAAGTAAAGAAATAGAAATTTGCAATTTTTAGTACATTTGTTTTTTAGGTGATTTTTTTATTTATTTTTTATTAATTTTTTCCCTCCCTGGCTGTGACACTCTCTACTGCGATTGGACAGCTCACAGCCAGGGAGAAGGAGATGCCTATTGAGGAAACAGTGCAGTCTCCTCCTCCCTGTACCGATGCGAAAATTAGCATACAGGGTTGGAGAATAACGGCGGCCACAGCGGGCGAACGGAGCGGCGCCCGTAAAAAATTGTAAGCACTATTAGATCCCAGCTGTATGCCCTACATACACTGATACTTAATTTATAAAGTCTGGACCCATGAAAGGTCATCTTTAAGGTAAAAAAAAATGGCTGGGTTCTGAGGGGTTAAAGAACAAAAATTACACCTAAATATCTTACTCTGAAAAGGAAACTTTCCAAATAAAGAACTTATTTTATACAATGGTGGGGGGGAAAAAATTCTGTAGCGTTTAGTCTTATGACCGTTGTGCATTTGTCTGTTAGTGCTAGAAGTTTCTGAATAAATGTAGCCCCCCCCCACAAAATTTGATCACACTGCTGAAACTCATCTGACGTCTGCACAGATTGGTTTAGGAGGAAGCTTAGAGGTCCAGTGGATGCATTACAGTGTACAGCACTGCTTTCCAAGCATAATGGTGGGCTTGTTTACCTCAAAAGTTGTCTTTAAGGTTAACAGCATGTATATACCTGAAGATGGGGTACATCCATATCTTAATTTAATTGGCCCACATGTACTATTGTGTCTGTGCCATGACTCTTGTGGCTTATTGTGTACCAAAATGTGTTATTAGCGCGGACTGTCGTACCTTATTTTTGTCATATTGCTTAAATGCACCAAAATCTTTCATTTGTAATATTTTTTTCATGGAGACATGTTCATTTTGTCCTTTAGGCGCGTATACATTTCCTATCTAGATAGTGTTCACTTTTTTCGGCCAAAGTCTCTGAGAACAGCTGTCTACCATGAAATTTTAATTGGGTACTTGGAGTATGTAAAGAAACTTGGGTAAGTATCACAGCCGTTGTTAAATTATAATTACCATAGCAAGTGACTACGGTAAACCTACATGACCAGTTTTTCACATTTTCTGTCAGGTACACAACAGGGCATATATGGGCCTGTCCACCTAGTGAAGGCGATGACTACATCTTCCACTGCCACCCCATGGACCAGAGAATACCAAAACCCAAACGACTACAAGAATGGTACAAAAAGATGTTGGACAAGTCTGTATCAGAGCGAATTGTTCATGACTACAAGGTCTGTATAGCTTGGTGGAATAAGTGTATTGTAGCCTTTTTTAGTTTGCTTATGAAACATTTTCCCTATTACTTGCCATAAAGTCCAGGCATGAGATCACAGGCCTCAGTGCTTGCTCACTTTAAAACCTGCATGGCTTGAAGTACAGCAGGGAGAAACGCTGAGCAAGCGCTAAGACCAGAGAATACAGCATAGGCAGGAAAATACAGGTCTTGGCACTAGAAGACTAGCCTGGTCATTTAAGGGAAAGGGTGGTCGGGGCTGAGAATGAAGGGGGTGTAATGTACTTGTTCTCCAAGGGCTCTCTCTGGCCAGCCCTTTGGTGCTCCATTTAGGTCATTTGCATATGTTTTCTTAGTAATGGGGCCATGCAGAGTCATAATAAGGGCATCTCTTTTTATCAGCATTATCACCCCCTACAAGGCTGTATGATAGTTTGATTGTGTTGACAGATGCTTTGTAAACGATCTATGTTTGCCTAAAATTTCACAGCAAATTTACAACTGGGTTTCCCTAATTTTATTTCATCCCTTGAAGACCTTAATCCATAACTTCACATTCTTATGTACTGTAGTTCTCATTCGAATATTTATTTATTTTTTCCCACCCAAACAGGATATTTTTAAGCAGGCAACAGAAGACAGACTTACAAGTGCAAAGGAATTGCCATATTTTGAAGGAGACTTTTGGCCTAATGTTTTAGAAGAAAGCATCAAAGAGTTAGAACAGGAGGAGGAAGAAAGAAAACGGGAAGAGAATACCGGCAATGAGAGCATTGAGGTGAATACAGTTATTTTTCTTTAAACTAAACTTTATATTTGAATACATCATTCTCAAGGATGCAGACCCATTCATTTCAATTGGCCCGCAAGAAATGCGGACTGCACACAGTGTACTATCCATATGTCCGTTCCGTAGCCCTGCAAAAAAAAATCATGTCCTATCCTGGTCCGTTTTGTGGACAAGGATAGGCATTGTTACAATGGATACGCAAAAAAAATGGATGCCATATGGACATCATCTGTTTTTTTTTTTTTTTGTATGTAAATGTAGCCTTAGGGTACGGTTACTTTTTATTTCTGTCAACGAACATGAGAAGTTCATATGTAATTTCCACCTTCATCTAATTAGGTCATTTATTAACCCTGTAAAGCTGGTCATATACATTCAAAAGCTGGTGGCTAAAAACGAAAGGTTGACAGATAAGCATATATTTATATATACGCATACTATGAATTTATATATTGTACATAATTACACATTAGTTTCTGCTTAACATGTATTCAGTAGGGGGAGGTAAGAAAGCTGCTGCAAGAAATTTCTGACTTGCCACCTGGGAGAAATAAAGTATAGTGTGAACATATTCACTTCACCCAATCTCTCTTCCCTTATACATGTTCAGTTTGGTTGAATATTTGTATATTGTCAGTAGGGAGACAGCCGCTGCCAGATGCCTCTGGCAGCATCTTATCTCTTGTGAGAGCAAAAAGATTGAGTGAAGAAATTAATTCCTCAAAGGGGTTATCAGACCCTGTAAAAACCCAGTGAAATGCCCAGGTCCCTGATTCCTGCGTCCTTCCATATCCCTGCATGACTGCAGCTGCATCTCCTCGTTGTGCATGTAATATACGGGGCTGGGGGGGATGTGTAGGGGGCAGCCAATGGCAGGCCACGACTGTGACCTGCCCCCTTGCATCACTTCGGTTACACTAGGGGAGCATGTCAGAGTTACGGCCTGCTATTGGCTACGCACACAAAGCCCCTGCCCTGGAAGGCAAGTAAAACTGTCTCCCTTGGGTTAGTGATTCCTTAGACTCCCTTTTTCTTTCTATGCCTCTCTGGGTTATCACTAGACTTTTCCTCCCACCTTGCGTGTCTGGTGGCATGTTCCCAGGCCCTCCCCTCTTTCAGCACCGTTTCTCACTCTAGTCCCCTGACTTTTACTGGGGCTAGGCTGTGCTGGTTCCTATCTGATCTCCAGCTCCTGGGTTTTTTCTTTGGGCTGTTTACGCTTTGTACGATGGTTGCTATCCTCCTTTACTCCCCGCTGTTACCATTTTTTGCCATTTCTCATTTTTCAGCTTCCACATCGTGTCCCCTGGGTTCAGGCTGCCTCATTTTCAGCCTCTCCCTACTTTATTCCCTGGCTTTTGCAGGGCTAGTTCGCACCTTGCCCCATCCCAACAGGTTTTTTTCTGGGTTCTGATGTGTTTATTTATTCCATTTCGTCCACCATGAGGATGACCTCTGACGGCTCCATCCTAAGCTGGGCAGAGGAAGACCAATGGAGCTGATCTCGTTCCTGTCCAGCAGGGGCCTGAATCTCTCCTCATGCGCAGGGTCCCCCTTTCCTCTAATGGGAAGTTGACCGCGCACCACAGAGAACGCTGCACGCAGACTCCTGTGTGAAGCCGAAGCGCTGTGCTCTGTCCAGACCGCCAGGGGCGGAGCTAGGAGCCGGAGCGTGCGCGCAATGATGTCAGACGGCGCATTCAGCACTTAGAGGCGGCAGTTTTGAAAAGTCTACTGCCGTTCCAGTGTGAGGCTCCTGCTCCAAATGTCGGCACCGGATGCCCCTGCAGACCAAATGGACCTTACAGATGACCCCCCGCCTACTCCAACCGTGAGTTCCCCTGTGGGGAGGAAAATGTGTATCATGATGTTATGCTAATTGCTAATAGTCTACTGATACCTGGTTGCTCCTTTTTTTTTTTAGGGAGCAAAAGAGCCCAGAATAAAGGCCAAGGTCCCTAGATGTTCTAATTGTGGCAAAAGATTGTCTGTCTGAAAATCACAAAAAGCTCTGCCCAGCGTGCATTAACGAGCTTGTAAAAGAGGAGCAACCGTCCATACTTATGGAAGTTAAATCAATGATCCAGAGCGGGATAAAATCATTGCTGGCCTCTCTCAGATCTGCCCCTCCTACTCCACCTGCGAAAAAATCTAAAGTCTCCTGCTCCATCCTCCTCTGAATCAGAGGACATGGACGAGGACGCTTCCACCCCTAGACAGAATGCAGGCGCACTGTCAGAGGGAGAACTAGTGGAAGACAGAAAAATGTACTACTTTCCGTCTGAGGATATGGAGGAGTTATTGGGAGCCGTAAGAGCAACCATGGGCATTAAGGAGGTACAAAAACCTTGATCAGTCCAAAACTAAATGTTTGGGGGACTCGGAGCTGCAACCTCCGTAGCTAGGTCAATGTATTTTTGAACTGGAAAACCATATTCAAAATAAGACCCCGAGGGAAGAAATCCTACAGTCTATCCCTCTCCTTAAGTCCGCTACAGCATTTTTGGCGGAGTCCGTGAGGTTCGCCACCAAGGATGCTGCTCTCTCAAATTCTGCAAGCAGGGCTCTGGATGAAATCTTTGGGAGGGGATAGAACATGATTTTGCTTTTGACATTCTATCGCCTTTTTAGGGGAATACGTTTTTGGTCCCGTACTGGATTACATCCTCGAAAGTAGCAGACAGAAAGGATTCCCTGAGGAAAATAAAAAGAAGCCCTTTCGTTCCTTTAACACCGCTATAGAGGGGGAAAGAGAAAACGCTTAGGTGGAGTTACCAAAAAAGGGGGAAAGGCAGAGGTTTCCTTCTCAACCCCCCAAAACAAACAGTCTGACAAACAATGACGCCAGAGTGGGATGAAGCATGAGGAAATTTCTATCCCACTGGGAAACCGTGACCCAGAACCCCTGGGCCTTGGAAATTTTAAAAAAAGGTTACTGGATAGAGTTTTCTTCAGCCCCTCCAAGAAAGTTCCGGATAACCTCCCACAGCCCAAGGGTTCTGGGAAGTATTCGGCAGGGGGTCTTACAGTTTACAGAGTCAGGGGTGGTGGTAAAAGTCCCCAGTTTAGAAGAAGTAAGGGGTTATTATTCAAACCTATAAGATCAGACAATTGTGGATAACGGGTGGCTCACCCAACCAATACCGTGTATAGGTGCTCAGGTTTAGCTGATTCACCCAATCAGAAAAAGTTGAATGTAGAAATAAATGTAGTAAAACCGGCACTCTTCACTTGATTAACCACACTGAGAGTAAAAATTTTTGTATGCCAATCACTGTGGACCATGGGATGTATAGAGGTGCAAAAAAATGAATGAAAAAATCTGGATGGAGTTTGTTATGCTCAGTGACTGAAGGTACCGTCAGTCACTAGGCATAACAAACTCCATCCAGATTTTTTTCATTCATTTTTTTGCACATCTATACATCCCATGGTCCATAGTGATTGGCATACGAACAAGGAGAGAAGCTAAATATATCACTGTCATCCTCCTCCTGTATATTATATGGACTGAACACTGCATGGATATATTTAGAGATTCTTGAACTAAGCGATCCCAGAATGATATTTCGCCATTGGGTGATTAATGTATAGAACTATATGGTAAAAGTGATCACCGGCTGATCAATCTGCCACTTATACATCTATATATCCCGAAACCTGCAATCGCCCATATTAAAGAAATAAAATAAAATTAAGTCTCTGTTGAAAATACTTGTCCTCTCTAGCGCTGCAAATCCAGAGACAATGTGGGAAAAGTCCGCTGAGTAAAGTTATATAGAAGGATTGCGCTGCAGGAGAGAAATCTTTTACGTGAATAGAAGTTCCTTTTGTTGATCCTCAACCAATGTGGTCATATGCCAACCTCACAATCTAACACCGGTATGGAAACCTGTTGTAAAATGAAAAAGCGCACTATGGTGTAGCAAATTCCAAGTACTTGACGCACCATGTGAATAAATTATACTCACAGGATTTCTTGTTAGTGGATGCGTGTAAAAACTAGATGGTATCTTCAATAGAACTCTGTTGGAGGAAGAGAACTATAGTGTAGCATGTAATTACACTTAACACGCTTGCTACAAGATTGTACTCACAGAATATCCTTCGTGTGGTGCATGGGAAAATATCTGCGGAATCTTCACAGACGGCTGGGCAGGTGGAACCGGCAAGGATCAAGACACTTCAGCAGGAAAAATCCCAAATATCGATCCGACAGATGAAACACTTCTACACCTGGATGACAGTGAACCACAGCTTCCCCAAAGGACTGGCAAGTAGGATGGATGCGCACCAAAGGGTCAGATAAAAGTTGTTTAATAAAAAAGAAATTACAGCTGAAAAACATATATTAAAAGTCTCTGAAATGCCCGACCCGGGTTTCGCCGTGATGCTTCGTCTGGGGCGTTGATTAGTAATTGGATTCAAGGCTACTTTCACACTTACGTTCGGGGTTCCGTTTGAAGGCTCTCACAAGCGGCACCGAACGGATCCGTACAGCCCAATGCATTCTGAGTGGATAAGGATCCGTTCTGAACTGATACCATTGTTTGCATTATAGGAGCGGATCCGTCTGTGCAGATACAAGACGGATCCGCTCCGAATGCAAGTGTGAAAGTAGTCTTAACTATACGTCTGACAGACGAACAGTGAAGATATCTAGATTCTTGATAGATTCCTGGCGCAGGACTGCAAATACAAGGAATCTCCCCTTCCCCTAAAAGGGTGAAAACAAAATACGCATCTCATGCACCCCATGCATGTACATTTTTTTCTAACTCCTAATTAATCCAACCTTTTTTCTTAAACTAACAAATTTACCCCCTTTTCTTTTTTTTTTTTTACAATTTTTTTTATATACTTATCCATTTTTTTTATTATCTTTTTCAAAGCTGTGCATTTTTACAACCTACCTCTTACTATAGTCTAAACAAACAAATAAATATACTATATACCTATATCGCTCTGTGTGGTTAATAAAGTGAAGAGAGACGGTTTTACTACATTTATTTATATTATTCAAACCTGTTTTTGGTTCAAAAACCAGGCGGCTCCTTCCGTACTATCAGAAATCTAGGGATTAAACAGATCAATTGTATACAGCAAATTCTAAATTAAATCTAGAATGACAATCACTCCTTTAATCAAAGGAGATTACATGATGTCCATAGATCTGAAGGACACTTATTATCACGTCCCCATACACGAAAACTCGCAAAAGTACCTCAGGTTCGCACTGATTGACAGCACTGGAGTGGTAAACCACTTCCATTTCATTGCTCTACCCTTCGGAATTTCTTCTGCCCCAAGGGTTTTCACAAAGCTAGTAGTGGAATGCCCCAAGGGTTTTCACAAAGCTAGTAGTGAAAATGATCTCTCCTTTCAGATCAGAGGGAATAAAAATCTTTCCGTATCTAGACGACTTCCTCATTTTGGGAAACTCCAGATTTAGAAGCGTCCAGTCACACCAGTTGCCTAACTCGCAGATTTTCAGAGTTGGACTGGATAATAAATCAGATAAAAATCTTGTCTGGTCCCATCCACCAAGATGAAATTCCTAGGAGTACTTCTAGATTCGATAACCCAGACGACGTCTCTTCCTCAAGAAAAACTAATAGCCTTCAGAGAAAAAACTAAAATAATTCAGGGCCAGGCCCAGTGCTCCAAACGCAATGCGATGAGTCTATTGGGAAGGATGAACTCCTGCATCACATCAGTATCGTGGTCTCAGGCTCATACCAGGATAACCCAATTCTGGATCCTGAAGAATTGGGACTAAAAAACAGTCCTCTCTAGAAAAAAGAATATCCATCCCCATTCACGTAAAATCAGATTTGAATTGGTGGATGGAAAAGAGAAATCTGTCAAGGGGCGTACCAGAGATCCAAGTGTTCACAGACGCAAGCGGTACAGGAGGGTAGACTCCTCAAACTACCAAGGCAGATGGTCAGACGACATAAAAATAAAATCATCAAACTACTGAGAGCTAAGGGCGATCTGGGAGACGCTAAAAACATCCCAGAAAGTGGTACTCCGAAAACGCCTCAAGATACTCTCTGACAATGTGACAGCAGTACCATACATAAAGCACCAGGGAAGCACGAGATCTCCAAGTCTAGAAGAACTGGCAGGGAAGATATTCTTTTGGGTGGAAAAGAATGTATCCTCCATCACAGCAATCCATCTAAAAGATACAGAAAATGTACAAGCTGACTTCCTCAGCAGAAAGACCATAGACTCTGGGGAATGGTCCCCAAGTCCAGAGGTGTTCCGACAGATCTCCAGAAGATGGGGAACCCCTCAAATAGACCTCTTCACAGCAAGGGAAGACACAAAGGTAGGACTCTTTTGCTCTCTAAACCCCAGGGAAAGGCCTTGGGCGGTGGATGCTTTCTCGATCAGTTGGACCTGGAATCTATCCTATGCTTTTCCTCCTTGGGCGTTAATTTTCAGAGTACTACAAAAGAGAAGGTCCGACCCAGTAACAGTGATCCTAGTGGTCCCATACTGGACAAAAAGAAAATGGTCCCCGATCTTGAGGGGAATTCTCCGGAATTAGCCCTGGAGGAACCATGGAGAATTCCCCTCCAGGAGGACATTCTAACGCAGGGTCCGATCCTCCATCAGAATCCGGGCCTGTTCAAATTGTCGGCATGGATCCTGAGCGCAAAGTATTAAAAAGCAGGGTTCTTTCTGAAAAGGTTATCAATACCCTCAAATCCAGCAGTAAAAAGTCACCTCCGCAATATATATCAAGATCTGGAGAAAATACTGCAGCTGGCTGGGTCAGAACCCTCCGCTAAATTCTCCCCCAAGCATCGTAAAGGTTCTTGATTTTCTCCAGAGGGGACTGGATTTGGGTCTGAGACCCAGTACGTTTAAAGTACAGATCTCTGCCTTAGGAGCATGCTATACAGACCTGGCCAGCCATAGATGGCTGGCCAGGTCGATACAGACCTGGCCAGCCATAGATGGGTAAGATTTGTTAGAGCCGCCTCGAGATTAAGACCATCCATAACCCCAAGGACCCCACAGTGGAACAGTAACAGGGTTTTGAAAAGATTAATGATACCGCCCTTTACCCCAGTGCAGGACATTTCAGTCAAGCACCTGACTCTCAAGGCTGCCTTCCTAATAGCCATAACATCAGCTAGACATCTAGGAGAGATCCAGGCGCGCCCCTGTCGGGAACCCTATCTTTCTATATTTTCCGATTAAAATAGTGTTGAGGTTGAATCCAGGGTTCCTTCCCAAAAACTTTTTTTTAGACTTTCATAGAGACCAGAAGATTGTCCTTCCATCATTCCCTAAAGATGTGACGAGTACATCTGAGGATCAATACCAACTCCTTGATGTCCTAGGTACTGTCTTACAATACCTAGAGGCAACAAAGGAATTCAGGAAGGAGGATAATCTTCTCGTTCAGTTTACTGGTCCAAACAAAGGGAAGAAGGCATCCAAGGCCTTCTATGGGCGCTTGATCAAATTCACTATATCCTGCTGCTACCAGACGGCGGGGCTTGATAGTCCTACAGATATCCATTCCCAAGAGCTGTGGCCTCCTCATGGGCAGAAAAAGGTGGTTTTTCCTTTAGATAAAATCTGCAAAGCAGCCACCTGGTCCAGTATTAATACATTTATTAGGCACTATCGTATTAATGTTTCGGCATTGACTTCTCAGGAAAAGAGCCACACCAAGCGAATAGCATACTCCAGGGATACATCAGGAATACTTGGAAACGAGAAGAGTGAGATCCCCATAGTATAAGCCCTGATGAAAAAAAACGTAATTGGACTTACCGGTAATTCTATTTCCTTGGGTCCACCATGACAGAGCAGTTAGAGTATGAATGAATACTCAAAAAATATTTTTTTTTATATATATATATAAAATTTTTTTTTTACCAGCAGCACCACCAGGCCAAAAAACAAATATAGAGGGTGCACTGTCCAAGTATGGTAACTGGTGCTTACCCACTAATACGGAACAAAGAAATCGGACTGCACTCCAGTTGAATCTTCAGTGAAAAAAGGTTTATTCACCCATAGGTGGCACAAGCGACGTTTCGGCTCGCATATGAGCCTTTCTCGCTTGAGAAAGGCTCATATGCGAGCCGAAACGTCGCTTGTGCCACCTATGGGTGAATAAACCTTTTTTCACTGAAGATTCAACTGGAGTGCAGTCCGATTTCTTTGTTATATATATATATATATATATATATATATATATATATATATATATATATATATATATATATATTATTTATTTATTTATTATGGTTGCACCCACTTGGTAATTTGGAAGCAGTGAGAGTGGGTGGTGGCCTTTTAAACTGTGTTCCTGCCCCTACAAGGGGTCAATGGGTCAATCTCAAAGTTAAGCAGTCATGGTGGACTCAAGGAAACAGAATTACCGGTAAGTCTAATTACCTTTTTTTCCTTTTTTCTTTCTCATCAGGACTTATACTATGTGGATCTCGCTCTTCTCGTTTCCAAGTATTACTGATGTATCCCTGGAGTATGCTATTCGCTTGGTGTGGCTCCTTTCCTGAGAAGTCAGTGTAGCTTCTAAGAAGGTGCTTATTGCGGTTTTGTTCAGACGAGCTGTTTGGGAAGCACCTGGAAGAGCCTATTTCAGAGACTGTGAGGGGTAGGAATTCCTTCTGCTCCATGCTTCAAGCCAATCTTTCCTGGCAAGCATTCACTAAGGTTTTCAAGTCTCCTCACAAAGTCCTCTTCTGCTTGAGACTCTTTCCTCACTTGAGTCATCACCTTAGGTTAAAATCTGTGCTTTTTTTTTTTTTTCCAGTAGATTTGGCTTGCAAGCCAAATCCCCTAAATTACGTTTTAGTTTGGGAGGTGGTGTCGACTGGATACAAGGTCTTCTCTTGGGCATTAGCTTTCTTTAAAGACATCCAGTACCTCCTTGCATGATCATTCCCATCTCACTTTCAGAGTGTTTCCAAGGGTTTTACTCCAACCTCTTTACTGTTGCTAAGAACAGCTCTCAATTTCATTTTGGACTTGAGGAAATGATTTGTTTTTGTTTAGGTACACCTGGAGTTTTAATTGAGTCCCTATCGTCTTTGGTTGTGTCCCTGGAGGTTGGCGAGTTCCCGTTGTCCATTGACTTCCACAACACTTACCTCCACATTCCCATTGCAAAATTTCATCAGTGGTTTGCATCACTTCCAGTTTGTGACCCTGTCTTTACCTTTTGGCTTGGCCAAGCCCCAAAGATTTTTGCCAAGGTCATGGCAATTTCATTGCTCTCCACTATGCTAGGGGAGTTGCTGTAATTCCATGCCTGGGCAACCGCTCCTTGAAGGCCTGCTCTGAGGAAGACTACCTTCCTAGTCTTTTGATTACCCTGGACTTTCTCTCCCAATTCAGGTGGATTATCAACAGTGGGGTCCTCCCTTGTTCCTAGTTAATGGATGGAATTCTTGGATCTCCCCAATCCAGAGTGTCTTTTAGTCAAGCCTTCCATTTTCCCCTTTCACATGAGTTCTGGGCACGATGGTCTCTTTCAAAGCCATCCGGTATGCTCAGTTCCACACTCCTTCTCTGCATTTGAATTCCACAGCTGTAGCTTATCTCAACCACCAAGAGAGTACCAGGAGTGGAGCAGCTATGCAGGAAGTCTCAGGTTCACTACCGCAGTTGGAGAAAAAGGTCTGTACCTGAAAGTGCCAATTTTCATGTTGCGAGTTGAGAATTTTGTGCGATTGCGATTAGGGCCCTAAAAACTGCGATAACGATGTGCGATGCGATATTTTAAGGGAATTGTGCTAGAGGTCTATTTGCTTGGATTTTCCCATATGAGCCGCTGACGCGGCTGGGTATGACATAGTTATGGGGGATCTGTGGAGGGCGCTGTGTTGTGGGGGATCTGTGGAGGGCGCTGTGTTGTGGGGGATCTGTGGAGGGCGCTGTGTTGTGGGGGATCTGTGGAGGGCGCTGTGTTGTGGGGGATCTGTGGAGGGCGCTGTGTTGTGGGGGATCTGTGGAGGGCGCTGTGTTGTGGGGGATCTGTGGAGGGCGCTGTGTTGTGGGGGATCTGTGGAGGGCGCTGTGTTGTGGGGGATCTGTGGAGGGCGCTGTGTTGTGGGGGATGTGTGCTATGACACACAGGGCCATGAGGGGGGCCAGCATAAGACATATAGCATTTTATGCTGGTCCCCCTCATGGCCCTGTGTGTCCCCTCATGTGTCCTAAACGGCGCACATAACTGCCTTTGCGTGTAAAGTATTTTACTAGTGTGTGTGTGAAACAATCTCTCTCCTATTGATAACAGGTCCGGTGTACGCCTCTGTACTCACTCAGGAAGCAGGAGCGTTACTAAGTGACGTCAGTCACGCGCCGGCCGGCCAGCTCGCTGCCGTTCGCTGCAGTGCATTGCATTCATCGTGGCAGTGAGTACAGAGGCCGGACCTGTTATCAATAGGAGAGAGATTGTTTCACACACACTAGTAAAATAATTTACATGCAAAGGCAGTTATGTGCGCGGGGCCCCTTTATATATAATCGCGGCATTTTCGGGTCGGCCAAATCGCAATATCGCATTTGCCGATTATCGCGATTCTATTATTTTTTTCGATTTATTGTGCAGCCCTAGTTTTTTCTATTCACCATATTGTCTTTTCTCCAGTCTGGCCTGGAACATGTATATGATTTCTCTTAAGGGCCAGATCTCTGCTTTGTCCGTCAATGAGCCTTAACTTTTTTTCCTCAATGCTCTTTAGACTTTGTTCTCCCTTTTAAACCTTGTTGAAGGTCTCCCATTGCATTTTTAGTGGTCATCTCCTATATTCGCAGAGGCTCTAAGTTGGTTGCACTATTTTATAAGTCCCTATGTCTTATCCTCCATAGGTACAAGATGGTTCTCTGTCCTGTCACATCCTTCCCAAGGTAGTATCTTATTTTCACATCTCACAGCTGGCTTGCATGTTTTGGAATAGCTCCTTACGTGTCCCTATTCTGCACCCATTCCTAGTCCCCCAGATCTCACTTTGAATGTCTGTAGGATGTGCTGGAAAACGAGTTTAAACTATGGAGGCTTCACCTCGTAACTTACAAGTCTTAAAGGGAACCTGTCCCATTGAAAATGCAGTTCAATCTGCCAGCAGCATGTTATAGGGCAGGAGAATCTGAGCAGATTGAGATTTTTATTGGTAAATGATTTGGTAAAACTTGTAATTCATTTAAAGTAGAACTCCCGCAAAAAATGTTTCTCACCTGCTAGAAAGGTACGTGATGTTATCTGTGGTGAATGTAATCTTCTTACCCGTGTCTGTATTTGTGAGCTATCCCATCCCTTCTGCTTCTTGGTTGTCACCTGACCAGCAATCAGACTTTCCAAATAACAGCTACTTGTGTGGACAGGAAGTCAGTTTCTCTTTGTATTCCTAAGGGAGCCTCAATGTCAGTCTCCGGAATGAATAGAGAATTAGCTGACCATCTCCTGTGTCAGATGGAGGCGAGTTGGTTACAGGACACATCTAACAGAAGGGAGAGAATATCTCTCAAACCGACACTGAGTTTACATTCACTGCAGATTGCATCATGTACCTTTCTAACAGGTCAGAATCTTCTTTAAGGCTCTGCTTGTTCTGAGCTCAGTAGCCAAATGAGCCATTTTTATCATTGACAGTTTCTATACATGGTTTACAGGGAAGGTTGTCAATTGCTGATAAGACACCTCACTTGGTTACTGAGCTGAGAAAGAACAGATTTAAATTAATAAAATGCAAGTTACACTAATTGTTCTCCTCAACTATATGTTAATCTACTCATCTGCTGCCCTATAACATGCTGCCTAAGATTGTACTGTATTTTCATGGTGACAAGTTCCCCTGAGTGTGTCTGCACAATATTATGCCGGTGGTTTTAATCCATTTAGCCACTGTGACGTACCTGTGGGCCTGTATGGAGCGGCCCCCATAAAGCTGTCAGCATGATTCCGTTACAGAAAGGTCATGCAGAGGCTCACAGCATTATCAATCATGATAATGCCATACACTTCTGTAGTCCAAACTGCACGATCCCTTCCTCACACTGAGCGTGCTCATGTGAAAGGGGCCTTAGTGGCAGGCTTAAGGCTCCAATACTTATTAGTGTACTAGTGGGTTCAACAGACAGTCTGTGTATGGGAAGCTCCCATCTCTTCCATGACGGATGATGTCAGGGAGAGAAGGATTGCTGGAAGTGAATATTATCACCCAGTCCTTGTTCTCCCAGGTGGTAAGTCAGCATCAGAAGTGTCTGGCAGTGTCTTACTTTTCTCTCTCCCTACTGAATACACGCACAGATTCAGCTGGACCAACTGTGTATGTGAATGAGGTAGTCGTAAGAGAGCGAGCTGTTTGGTAGAATGATCGTTGACCAACAGCTAATGTTTATGGCCGCTTTAGGGCTCATGCACACAGCCGCTCCCGACCTGAACGGACTATCATCGTAATTTATTATAGTAAGCCTGTCTGATCGTGCAGCTATTGCGGTGTACTTGCATCATTACAACTGTTGCAAAGGAAAACTCTCTTAGTTGCCCATAGCAATCAATCATATTCCACCTTTTATTTTCCAAAGGAACTCTGAGAAATGAAAAGTGAAGTCAGACTCATTGCCATTGGCCACTAAGCCAATTTTCCTTTGCGTAATTCAGCCCTCAGAAAAGTAATACAAACAGTAGTAATGGAAGACCATTGTGATTATGCCAGACAAGTCGACTGCTACAAATAGAATATATTGAAACATAGTGTTGGTAATATGAGTCGAAGTGCAATACTTTTGTTGCATGCCACTAAAGATTTGAGTTGAGCATTTTTTACTTTATGGATGAGGCAAATAGGATTTTGTAAAAAATTTACATGATGGAGAAAATTATTATATGGGTACCTCAGGGCTCTATACAATTCTGCTATCTGAAATTTCTGGGCCTTTGCAAACAAATTTGCAAATCATTCTGGACCCCCTTCTAACGCATAATCTTGATCAAGTGATCTTTCTGTATTAAACTGCACCATTCTGACACTGATTAAGGCTTGCAGGCAGATGTTTTTTCTAGCCCTATCTTATGTGTGTGTGTTAGGGTACTTTCACACTAGCGGCAGGGGACTCTGGCGGGTGAACAGCCTGTCGGATCCATCCTGCCGCTAGTTCACGTGTCTCCGGACTGCCGCTCCGTCCCCATTGACTATAAAGGGGGTAGAAATCTGACAGCGGCACGGTGAGAAGCAGCAGGAATAAAAGTATTGCATACATTCACCCGCCAGAACAGCTTGCCGGAGTCCCCTGCCGCTAGCGTGAAACTAGCCTTAGGAATAGTTTTCTTTATTACCAATGATGATTTCTTTACTTTCTTTCTTACTAAAAATGCTTCATTCATATCTCTGCTAAATATTTGTTGCACTGAAGCACCAGCTGTTGCACAATGCCTGTGGACTACGCCCGAAGGACCTTATTGAGTATATTGGTTTCCATCAGGTTTTAGTCAGGGAGCCAGGCACTCCACCAGACAAAATAGTGCAGCAGACTTGAATTCAGCACATGTAAATGTAGGCTTAGATGATTATCTGGAACACAAATGTCGCCATATACATGAGCCCCGGCACCAAACTGGGACACAATTCCATAACTTGGTGCTGGGACACTGAGTGGGCAGTCAGGCTCCAGGAAGCTGGCGCTGAGTGGCACCATCGCCTGTTTGAAGTGATGCTGCACACTTTTTGATGGTGCTATTGCAGGCTCTTTTTAACAGATTTGAACGGTGTTATCAATGTGTCTATACCATTTTATGTTAATGTCTTGCTCATTCACACAGTAGTAGATTTGAAATTTTATTGGTTTTTAGATATTAAAACACTATACATTGGACCATAACCATTTGCATTATAAATGGGTGTAGGCATGATAAGATGAGATATTACACTAATATAGCCTTTGATATTCTGTGCCATCTGCCATAAGTCTCCTTATTGAGCAAATCTTCTGTCCTTTCTGCATAAAAGTTGTGCCCATAAGATGGCCGCTGATGGAGGGTCAGGTGACCAGACACCTCGCTCAGCCACCTCCATTCTAGCACCCGTCACTAAACTCCCAATTGTGCAAATGCATATGTCAGGTGCAGTGTATTTGAATGGAGGAGACTGAGTGAATTGTCTGGTCACATGCGGGTTTGTGTTGTGGCATTTACTCAATTGCGTTATGGATTCGTTACTACGGACCATAACTCAATTCCATGACTGAATGCCTTTAGAGGCATTCTGTTAATCAGTCGTAATAGAGTCCAGAAGAGGACTCCTGCCTGTGCCATTATTGGGGTTAATGGAAAATCAAGTGATTAGTAAATGGTAATTATTAGAGACCACAATAATACCTGTACAAGCGTCATAGGCTATTTACTCCCTAAAAAGAAGTCTTATGCTTACCAATACGTGTTAGGCTTTTTCCTGCCATTTATCAGTGCAGGGGTGCGCTGTGAATAGCGCAGGCAGCGCAGTGATGCTACTAGTTCCAGAAAAAAAACAATGACAAAGCTTTGTACTGCTAGGAGCTTTGTTATTGGTCACTTTGGGCAGGCTGTTGTCCAGTCTTTTTATAGAATCTGCAACAGATGCCACGAGCAGAGCCTCCAATGCAGATGTGAACAAGTCCTTAACCACTTAAGGACCACAGGTTTATACCCCCCTAGTGACCAGGCTCTTTTTTACAAATCGGCACTCCACAACTTTAGAGGTTTATTGCTCGGTCATGCAACTTACCACCCAAATAAATTTTATCTCCTTTTCTTCTCACTAATAGAGCTTTCATTTGGTGGTATTTCATTGCTGCTGACATTTTTACTTTTTTTTTGTTATTAATCGAAATTTAACAATTCTTTTGCAAAAAAATGTCATTTTTCACTTTCAGTTGTAAAATTTTGCAAAAAAAAAACGACATCCATATATAAAAAATGGTTTGGGTATAGCGTTTACAAACTATGGTACAAAAATGTGAATTTCCGCTTTTTGAAGCAGCTCTGACTTTCTGAGCACCTGTCATGTTTCCTGAGGTTCTACAATGCCCAGACAGTAGAAAACCCCCACAAATGACCCCATTTCGGAAAGTAGACACCCTAAGGTATTCACTGATGGGCATAGTGAGTTCATAGAACTTTTTATTTTTTGTCACAAGTTAGCAGAAAATGATGATTTTTATTTTCATTTTCTTACAAAGTCTCATATTCCACTAACTTGTGACAAAAAATAAAAACTTCCATGAACTCACTATGCCCATCACAAAATACCTTGGGGTGTCTTCTTTCCAAAATGGGGTCACTTGTGGGGTAGTTATACTGCCCTGGCATTTTAGGGGCCCATATGTGTGAGAAGTAGTTTGCAATCAAAATCTGTAAAAAATGACCAGTGAAATCTGAAAGGTGCTCTTTGGAATGTGTGCCCCTTTGCCCACCTAGGCTTCAAAAAAGTGTCACACATCTGGTATCGCCGTACTCAGGAGAAGTTGGGGAATGTGTTTTGGGGTGTCATTTTACATATACCCATGCTGGGTGAGAGAAATATCTTTGCAAAAGACATTTCCCTTTTTTTTTTTTTTATACAAAGTTGGCATTTGACCAAGATATTTATCTCACCCAGCATGGGTATATGTAAAATGACACCCCAAAACACATTCCCCAACTTCTCCTGAGTACGGCGATACCACATGTGTGACACTTTTTTGCAGCCTAGATGCGCAAAGGTGCCCAAATTCCTTTTAGGAGGGCATTTTTAGACATTTGGATCCCAGACTTCTTCTCACGCTTTAGGGCCCCTAAAAAGCCAGGGCAGTATAAATACCCCACATGTGACCCCATTTTGGAAAGAAGACACCCCAAGGTATTCAATGAGGGGCATGGTGAGTTCATAGATTTTTTTTTTTTTTTTTTTTTGCATAAGTTAGCGGAAATTGATTTTTTTTTTTAGTTTTTTTCTCACAAACTCTCAATTTCCGCTAACTTGGGTAAAAAATTTAAAACTTTGATGGACTCAATATGCCCCTCAGCGAATACCTTGGGGTGTCTTCTTTCCAAAATGGGGTCATTTGTGGGGTGTTTGTACTGCCCTGGCATTTGGGGGTCTCCGCAATCATTACATGTATGGCCAGCATTAGGAGTTTCTGCTATTCTCCTTATATTGAGCATACAGGTAATGAAATTTTTTTTTTCCGTTCAGCCTCTGGGCTGAAAGAAAAAAATGAACGGCACAGATTATTTCATTCACATCGATCAATGTGGATGAAAAAATCTCTGCCCAAAAAAAAAAGAGGGGAAAGGCGTCTGCCAGGACATAGGAGCTCCGCCCAACATCCATACCCACTTAGCTCGTATGCCCTGGCAAACCCGATTTCTCCATTCACATCAATTGATGTGGATGAATAAATCATTGCAGGGATTTTTTTATTTATACAAAGTGTTTGCCAAAGTATATGAACACCGCCGCCTCCTCAGCTCCTATGCCTCGGCAAACGTATCTTTTAGTGCAGAGGAGAAATCTCGCCTTGCAGCGCCGCATACACTGACTTTTGTGTAATCTGACAGCAGCGCAATGCTTCTGTCAGAATGCACATCAGTGCTGCAGTTGCTTGATCGCTTAGTCCACCTAGAAGGCCAAAAAAAAAAAAAAGGCCGCAACTCAATAAATTTATTAACATTAACTTTTATAAACTTTTGAAACAGAGCAATAACTTTTTTGCTTACCGGTGATTTTTTTTTTTTTTTTTTTACCCTTATTGTACAAACCTCTCCTTCCCCATGGTACAATGTGCAAAGCGCAAATCGCCCAGAGATGTGGCGAAGTACATTATGCACTTTGTCCCAGGTGAAAGGAGAGGTTTGTGGCAGCTCTGTGTGAAAGGGCCCTAAGACCCCTGTGTGCCTGTCCTGTGTACACAATCCCTATGCTAATAGTGTACCTGAGTGTGGAACTTGCGGAAACACTCCCCTATGCATAGGGCAGGCTGGTCAGGACAGTCGGGACAAAAAAAGGTGGTGTCACGCCTTATTCCACCCCTGCTACAGACACGACATCTTTTTCTTGGGGAACGTTGAGTTGGGGTACCAGGATAGACAGACGGGAAGGGTCTGCCATGTAGCCGGCTCACTACATCAGGGCCTTGGGGCACGGACCCTCATGGCTACAGGATTTCCGAAATGATCTCTTCCTGGAATTTTAGGAAGGATCCTGTTCTCCCAGCCTTACTGTAGAGAACAAAACTATTGTACATCGCCAATTGGATCAAATAAACAGACACCTTCTTATACCAGCATCTGGTTCTGCGGAAAACTAAATAGGGAGCTAACATCTGGTCATTGAAGTCCACCCCTCCCATGTGAAGGTTATAGTCGTGGACAGAGAGGGGTTTCACAATGACTCCAGTTGCCCTTTCAATTTGTACATTGTCGTGTCTGCGTGAATGGTGGACAGAAGGTAAACGTCCCTCTTGTCCCTCCACTTCACCGCAAGCAGTTCTTGGTCACACAAGGCAGCCCTCTCCCCCCGTGCAAGTCTGGTACTAACGAGCCGTTGGGGGAAGCCCCGGCGACTAGGTCGCGCGGTGCCACAGCATTGAATTCCGACTATATGTAAGTGCTGAAAGAGGGCCACGCTTGAGTAAAAATTGTCCACGTATAAGTGGTACCCCTTGTGGAATAAGGGTGACACCAAGTCCCAGACAATCTTGCCACTGCTCCCCAGGTAGTCAGGACATCCGACCGGCTCCAGTTTTGAGTCTTTTCCCTCATAGACCCTAAAACGATATGTATAGCCTGTGGCCCTTTCACAGAGCTTATACAGTTTGACCTCATACCGGGCGCTCTTGCTGGGGATGTACTGTTTTATGCCAAGGTGCCCGGTAAAATGTACTAGGGACTCGTCTATGCAGATGTTTTGATTAGGGGTATACGCATCTGCAAATCTGGATGACAAATGGTCTATGAGGGGCCGAATTTTGTGGAGCCGGTCATAAGCAGGGTGGCCTCTTGGATGACAGGTGCTATTGTCAGCGAAATGCATAAAGCACATGATGACCTCAAAACGTGCCCTGGACATTGCAGCAGAGAACACGGGCATGTAATGTATTGGGTCTTTAGACCAATATGACCGCAATACATTTTTTTTAGTTAGACCCATGCTGAGGATAAGGCCCCAAAAATTTTTTAACTCTGAAACGGTGACTGGTTTCCACCGGAAGGGCTGGGCATAGTAGCTTTCCGGATTGGCGGTAATAAACTGTGTGGCGTAGCGGTTGGTTTCAGCCACAACTAGGTCATAGAGATCCACGGTGAAGAACAGCTCAAAAAACTGAAGGGCCGATCCTAAATGAGCCGTCTCCACGCTAACTCCAGACTGGGCGGTGAAAGGGGGCAATACGGGTGCGGCGGAATCAGGGGACTGCCAATTAGGATTTGCCAGCACCTCTGGGAGACTAAGGGTTCTACGGGCCTGTGAACGCGGTGGCTGCGACGGGGGAGTTATTGCACGTGCCACTGTACCAGCTGGAACTGCCCTTCTGGTGCTCGCCACTTCACCAGGGAATACGGCAGTGCTGGTAGAAGGTCCAGGGTGTGCTGCGCTGCTGGTGTATGCCGCACCATAAGCAAGATCAGCGCTAGCACCACTCTGCTGCAAATGAGGATCATCATGCGGGGTATGCAGAACTCTGACATGGGATCGGGTACGCCTGACCGTAGCAGGGACCTCAACCTCGTCATCTTCACTAGCGGTTAGAGTGCCACTGCTGTGTACAGGTTCATATTCTGAACTACTGGATTCAGCGGATAAGGCGTCCCCATCGCTTTCATCCATCACGGTCAGAATCCTGTAGGCCTCTTCAGCGGAATACCCCTTGTTTGACATTTTGGGTTCACTAAATTTAGGGGGTATTCCTCTGAGACTACCCGGGAAAAAGAGCAAACCTACCTAGTAAAAAGGAGTGCTTGCGAAGTAAAGCTGCGATCGCTAATAAAGATCCAAAAAGCTCAAAAGTGATCTTTTATAGCGGCGCAGCAATTTTACGGTGTTTTTGCAGTGATCAGAAAAAAAAAATTGTCACTGCGGTGGGGCGGACTGAACGCAAGTGTGCGCACAAGATCAGGCCTGATCGGGCGAACACTGCGTTTTTTTTGTAGAACCTAAGGTGACCCTAATGTACTTATATAGATCTGATTGCGATCAGCATTGATCACTTACAGATACTATATAGTACTAGTGCTGATTAGCGACATTGATGACGCTGATCAGCGACAAATCAGTGACTGCGGTGCGGTGGGCTGGGCGCTAAACTACCTAGCAAGTAGCTAACTACCTGGCAGGGATGAGGAACCCTTACAGGGGGGGGGGGGGGGGGGTGATCAATGACAGGGGGGTGGATAAGAGGGTGATCAGGGTAATCAGGGAGTCTAATATGGGTGATCAGGTGCTAAATAAGGGGTTAAATAAATAAATGACAGGGTAATATCTAATGTGTAGTGTGGTGATTTGGTGCTACTTACAGAGCTGCCTGTGTCCTCTAGTGGTCGATCCAAGCAAAAGGGACCACCAGGGGACCAGGCAGCAGTTATATCAGACGCTATTTTCAAAATAGCGTCTGACATAACCATTTTATTGGTCGATTCAAAAATCCACAGCCTGCCAGCCAATGATCGCGGCCGGCAGGCTGCAGATGAACTTGTGAACGTGCGCTCCCGTGAGCGCGCGTTCACAGGAAATCTCGGCTCACGCGAGATGACGTTAGTGTGACCTGGGAGCGCCGCAGCACTGACTCCTTTCGGCGTTAGTGTGACGGGAGGAGGTTAATGTTATTTATCCTTATGTGTCAAATCTGTTTTTATTGGTAAATAAAAGCATATACAAAGTACATACAGTGATAACAGTCTCCTTAAGGAAACCTATTGCAAAAGACAGACTAGACATCTTCACCATTAACACAATCAAGTATCAATTAGGCTTCTAGGGCTATGACCCGACACTACAGGCATGTGAAGACCTCCAATCTTATCGTAATTTCTGATATCTCTAAATGTACATATGGAATATCAGGTGAGTACATACAAATAGACACTAACAACACATATAACTAATAGAACATATTAGTCCTGTCGCCTATGATGTTGTCCAATGATTACTAATACCTTCCATCCACTGTGTCATATAACTCGTTCCCCAAGATAAATTATTGAGGTTCCGTCAAGACCCGGCTCAATTGGCAGCATATTCCCCCTTAACAGGATCGAGTTACTTGGGGCGTGTATGATGGGAACCTCACATCAGCTTACTTTCCTAATACCCGATCCTTGTCAATCTCCTCCATATCTATCTTCCTAGTGTACTTTATCCACGGATCCCAGACCTGCAAATATTTATCTCTTGTGTTATAAGTCCAACCCACTAATTCCTCCATTCTGCACATATCGCTCATTTTCTCATGCCACATCCTAAGGGACGGCGGGTCCTTATCTCTCCATTTCATAGGGACTAACAATTTTGCAGCTGCGATCATATGTGTGGGAAGACTCATTCTATTTGGTCTGAATCCAGTTAGGGGTAACCACAAAAGAACTAGTTCCGGGGTAAGTTTCAGGTCAACAGAACATATCTCGTTGATTAATTTTTCAATATCTCCCCAAAATGCCTTCAAACTCGGACAGAACCACCACAGGTGTGATATAGAACCTCTGTCCTTCCCGCACCTCCAACATGAATCATCGGATACCAAACCCATTTTGAATAACATCTCGGGGGTTCTATACCACCTAGTTAGAATTTTTAGGGAATTTTCCTGCGTCAGAATACATTTAGAAAATCCGTGTGAGTGTGACAAGATATAGTTTTTGTCCCTATCATCCAGTTTGCAATTCAGTTCTCTCTCCCATGCGCCAATGTACGTGGGAATACTTTTGAACTTATCTCTCTGTTATTTATCCTTATGTATTTGAATTACTGCAACTTTCATACCCCACCTCGGCTAAAAAATTGGAATATTTTCACTCTGCCGTGAAAAATGTAGTGCGACCTATGGTAATTATCATCTTTTGTAGTCCCTGAATGTGAGAAACATTCCAGAACAGTCACCTCTCCTGACATGTCTGTATTAGTAACTACTTACAATCTCCTTGTAATCATTCTGGAGAATCTATATTATTAATGCTAGAAGTTTATGTATGGGGCTAACAAACAGCTCAGCAGTGCCCCTGGTTGTGGGCCACTCAACCCATCACTGCATCGTATGAACACATCACAAAAGGGCAATTGTTAATTAGAACTGTCTGTTTTGATCTTTTACACACCTTTAAAATCTTATTTTCTTTTGCCGCAGCTCTGACTGCTTGCTTGTAATGCCTTGTTCACATTTCATTCAGTTGCTTCCTGTTTTTCTGTAACAGTTTTAATACATCTAGTGTAGATGCAGTAATACTATTAATGATGGGGGTGTTATACATTTAAATACGTTAAATTTAATCTGTAATACTTTTACCCATGTTGCCATTGTATTAGCATCCTTCTGAGTTTTGAGTATCTTGCCACGCTTTGTCTCATTGACAAAAATTGACATTTTTAATCCAATCTATAGTCATTAGAGTTATGCCTAACAGATCTTTACACCAGTACTGACTTATGCCCATAATGAGTGTGCATCCTTTTTTATGTTGACTGGTGCTTTAGAGCATAGCTATTGTCTGTCTGCAATGGAAAGCTGTTTCATGGGGTGTTTTTTGTTTTTTAAACCTATCCTGTGTCCAAACATTTTGCAAAATGGAGAATATTTATGTTGTATTTATTTCTATTGTTTTGTCTTCAAAAGGTTGGGAAAGGTGATAGCAAAAATGCAAAGAAGAAGAATAATAAAAAGACTAGTAAGAACAAGAGTAGTTTAAGTCGAGGGAGCAAGAAGAAGCCTGGAATGCCTAATGTTTCCAATGATTTATCTCAAAAACTTTATGCTACAATGGAAAAACATAAAGAGGTTGGTAGCTCATGAAACTGTCACAATCTGTGCTAATATAAAGGTAAAAATTATTTACCCATTACAAGGGGGTTATATCCTCTCACATTGGGGGCACATAGCTGGGGACCCGCACCTGTTCTTAAAATGGAGCACGAGAAGTGAAGGAAGGTGTACCATGCAATGCAGCCATCCTCCATTCATTCCTAATTGAGTGCTGAAAATAGCCAAGTGGCACACTCAGCTATTTCAGGCAGTTCCATTGAAATGAGTAGAGAGCACACCGCGCAATCACGTCCACTACTTCATTAACTTCTATGGGGCGGACGTAAATAGCAGTCAGTCCCTTAGAAGTGAATGGAAGGTGGCCGCACATGGCATGGTGCCCCCTCTTTCACTTTGTGGGCTCCATTCTAAAGATACGTGCGGGTTCCAGAGGTGGGACCTGCACCTATCAGTCATTGGGGGCATATCCTAGCGATATGCCCCCAATGTCAGAGATGATACAACCCCTTTAATTTTAAGAGGTATATTACCAAGTTATGTTAAACTGTCCGTTTCACTATTCATTTGCTAACATTTCACAATTTGAACTGTAATTATTTACTGTAAATACATAATTTTTTTTATTTTTTATATATAGGTATTTTTTGTTATCCGCTTGATTGCTGGACCTGCTGCCAACTCTCTTCCTCCAATCGTGGAACCAGATCCCCTAATCCCTTGTGATTTAATGGATGGACGGGATGCCTTTCTAACTTTGGCGAGGGACAAGCACCTGGAGTTCTCATCTTTGCGTAGAGCCAAATGGTCAACAATGTGCATGTTAGTTGAACTTCACACCCAAAGCCAGGACCGGTTTGTTTACACCTGCAATGAATGCAAGCATCACGTGGAGACACGATGGCACTGCACAGTTTGTGAAGTAAGTGTGCGTTATAATTTAGCAAGCCCTCAACAGAAAACTGCTTGTGCGAGATGCACTGTAAAATTGCATATCAATATGAACTGGATATAGAGAACTAAACTCTAGCATAATGTTTCTACAAGAAGTATAGCATTTGTTCATTTTAATTTATAGTCTAGTTTTGTCAGAATTCTTACACTTATTATCTGCACGTATTCTTTTCAAGATTATTCAGTGTTTTTAACTTTTTCTAACGACAGCTTTTTTTTCTTCATTTAGGATTACGACTTGTGCATTACTTGCTTTAACACAAAAACACATGAGCACAAAATGGAGAAGCTTGGACTTGGTTTGGATGATGAGAGTAACAACCAACAGGCAGCTGCATCACAAAGTCCTGGGGATTCTCGTCGACTAAGCATACAACGGTGCATCCAGTCTTTAGTTCACGCTTGCCAGTGCCGTAATGCAAACTGTTCTTTGCCATCATGTCAGAAGATGAAAAGGGTGGTTCAGCACACAAAGGGTTGTAAACGTAAGACAAATGGTGGGTGTCCAATTTGCAAGCAACTCATTGCTCTCTGTTGTTATCATGCTAAACACTGCCAAGAGAACAAGTGCCCTGTACCCTTCTGCCTCAATATCAAGCAGAAATTACGGCAGCAACAATTACAGCACAGACTTCAGCAAGCCCAAATGCTGCGGAGGCGTATGGCTAGCATGCAGAGAACAGGTGTAGTTGGCCCACAACAAGGGCTTCCCTCACCAAATTCTGCTGGCCCAACAACACCCACTGGACAGCAGCCGCCAACACCACAGACTCCTCAACCCCAGTCTCAACAGTCATCCCAACCACCGCCACCTAATAATATCCCTCCATATGGTATGGCACGTACTCAGTCCTCTAGTAGTATATCACAAGGCAAGGCAGCTGGACAAATTACTTCTCCCACACCACCTCAGGGTGGTTCAGTACAGCAGCCTGGTCCTCCTCCAGCTGCTGTGGAGATGGCCATGCAAATTCAGCGGGCAGCAGAGACTCAAAGGCAAATGGCAAAGACTCAAATTTTCCCTCGGCCCATGATGAACTCTCACCAAATTCAACCCATGCAGCCAATGGGAATAAACCCACAGCAAGGTCCACGAGGACCAAGTCTTATCGATTCTGGAATGAGTCCAGCAGGTATGCCACAGCCTCCACAGCAACCACAACCTCAATGGGTACAAACTAGCCTTGGCCAACCCCAAACAATGCAGCCAAACATGCACAGATCACCTGTTATGCCTGTGCAACAGGGGCAACCAATAAATATGCCTCCACAACCAGGTATGGGGCAGGTTCCTGGACCAAGCCAAGCTAAGCAAGGTTCCTTGCCACAAGCTGCACTTCAAAACCTTCTGCGTACTTTGCGGTCTCCCAGCTCACCAATGCAACAGCAGCAGGTGCTGAATATCCTACACTCTAATCCACAACTTTTGGCTGCTTTTATCAAACAGAGAGCAGCAAAATATGCCAGCAGCCAAGCACCACAAACTATTGGCAACATGACAGGAATGCCTTCCCAAGTTGTGCACCCCAGTGCAGGCATGCAGGGCTTAAATCCAATGCCGGCAGTAGGACAGCGTCCTACCATGTCCCAGCCACCTCAAACACCTCAGCAGCAGTCACCTCAGCAACCACCTCCTTCACAAACAGGTATAGCAGGAATGAATTCGCAAGGCCAACAGGTGAACATGAACCATGCTGGAATATCACCACAGTTTCGAGAGATGATTCTTAGACGTCAGCAAATGATGCAACAGCAGCAGCAACAAGGAGCTGGCCCTGGAATGGTTAACCATAGTCAGTTTCAGCAGCACCAGGTTATGGGTGGTTATGCACAACAGCAACAACGACTTCAGCACCATATGCAGATGCAACAAGGTAGCATTGGACAGATGAGCCAGGGAATGCCTGCAGATGCTGGTAATAGCTTGCAGACCTTCCAGCAACGCCTTTTGCACCAGCAGATTGGATCTCCAGCACAGCAGAATCCAATGAGTCCACAGCAACATATGTTGCCAGGTCCTTCCCAGTCACCCCACCTCCAAGGCCAGCAACTCCCCCCTTCATTAAGTAACCAAGTGCGTTCTCCACAGCCTGTTCCATCTCCACGTCCACAGTCCCAGCCCCCTCATTCTAGCCCATCTCCACGCATGCAGCCCCAGCCATCTCCTCATCATGTTTCTCCCCAGACAAGTTCTCCTCATCCGAGCATGGTAGGTGTTGGACAGGGGAACCCTATGGATCAAGGACACTATGGAAGCCCAGATCCCTCAGCTATGCTGTCTCAGATTGCTGGTCTTCATGGAGGGGGAATCTCTGACCTGGGTCTGAGTGCAGAGAACTCTGACCTTAATCCCAGCCTTTCACAGAATACACTAGACATCCACTAATTGTTGGGGACAGAAGGAAGTTGCACTTCCATCCTTCTTTACTTCAGCAAAGACTTTGTAAGAAATCCAGAAAAGAAAAACTTATTTTCTTCTCAGACTGACTTTTTATACTGAAGAACAGCTGTGTTTCTTTTTGTGGATTAGGGAGGGTGGGAAGGAAGGGCTTGTTGGGTTTTTTCAGATATTGATTTATCCATTATTTTTTTTATTTTTATTCAGAGACTGTGCTTTAGGGTTAAAAGAAAAGAGGCCCACGTAGAGTGGGGAGGGGCATATATTAATATTGTTATAATTATTACAAAGAATATATTTTCAGTGGCTGGGCCAGCCTCTTGATATCTTCCTGTTATGATGCAGAGTATTCCCTAGCTCCTGATCTTCTACACACCTAACATGATCTGTTTTTATGTTGTGAATTTTGGTTTGTCTTATATTTTCTTAAATTAATGAAAAAATGTTGACTGTTTTTATTTGGTGTTGGACGGTTTTTGTATAGCCATTATTTTTCTTGTTACCATCCTTGTCTCAGTTGTTGTCTTTAATCCACGTCAATTCTTTCACTGGCCACAAATTGCACTCTATACAGGGCTCACAATTTCCAGTTGCTGTGATTTTTTTTTTTTTTTTTTTTAAACATATTATAATATTTTGTATAAAATATTATATTATATTTGTCTCCCATTTAAAGGAATTATGAATCACAGTTGGAAGAGGCTACTTTTTATGGTCGGTTGCCCTTTTGCCAGGCATTGATTGTTTAAAATTGGTGAGATGGGACTGCTGTGCTGCAAACACAGAGGTTTTCAGAGGATGGTTTAATGTTGCTTTAAAACAGAAGATATATACATACATATAAATAAAATGATATATATAAATAACAAATAGCCCTACCCTTCTTTTCTGTGCTGGGAGCTGATTGGGTGCAAGGCATAAGAATAATGTACATTTCTGCCCTCTTGTCTTGTTTACCTTATCTTTTACAAAAGAAGCCCAGAAAATATTCTGTTAAGGCAAGTATTTGCAACCTAAATGGTGTTATGTATACATGTTTCAAAGGGGCATCAAGGAAATATATTTTGTTTATTTTACTATATTATTGTACCAGCCAGGTCAGATGTACTATATTTATTGGACTGTCGATTCTGGAAAAGGTTAATAGTTAAAAATCTTTTTTTTTTTTTTTTTTTTTTTTTTTTTTTTTTTTTTTTTACCCCATCCATATTACTGTAAAATCTGAGTAAAAGAGAACTAAGAATACCAGTGTTCACATGATGCTGGTCATGACTGTTCAATCCTTTATCCTTGAAAAATTTGTACATGGAGAAACAGGAAAGACTACTTTCCATGTCTCCCCCTCTTTCAGTAATGTGTGTTAAATGGTGTAAATCATGCAATGAACCGGGCTCTTCTAAATACAAAATTTAAATCACTGTACAAATTGTTGCATTTCATTTATTACTTATTGTTAAATAAACTGTGTGAGACAGATAATTGAGTAGTATTATTTCTACCTTGATGCATATACTGAATGTTTGTTGAGCATACTTTGTCCATATACACTTTAGAAAGCTTCATCACTCTATGGACCAGTCAGTAATTTTTTTTTTGTTGTTTTTTTTGTGTTGTCTTATTGTTTAGTCAGCGCAGACCACCAGCACTAAAAATCATAATTAAATCTTTTTTTTTTTTTTTTAAACCTTTATTTTTGTTATTGGCAATCAAGAAAATGCAGCATAACATTTACAGAAAGGTGGCAACAATGCCAAATGGTCAAGCAAGCATAAGACATTTTAAATAATATTGTCTGTTTGTGAGAGCTAACGGGAGGCAGAAAACCCAGTATTGTGAAGGTAGCCTATAAAGGAACACAAAACAAGCGTAGGTATGAAGCTAAATGATATAAAGGGAAGTTATGAATGTTTTCTTACGCCACTGGATCAGAGGTGACCATAATTTCAGATATGTCGTGAGAAAGAGTTTCCCACCTTGATAATTCTTCTAGCCTGCGTATTTCATGAACCTTATGAATCCATTTGCTTAAAGAGTGTGCCTGTTCTGACGACAAATATAAAGGGATAAGCTGTTTCGCTTCTGAGATTAAAGGGGCAGGTAATGAAAATCTACCATGGGGCAGTGGTGGTCTGGTAGATTGAGAAGTGCTAATGAAGGTGAAACGGGAAGCAGGTCTGATTAATGACTGTTGATACTGCGTTCCAATAGGGAACTATCGTGGGGCACGTCCATCAAATGTGAAATGTGCATGCTTGTGCTTTGTCACCGCCAATATTCTGTGGGCAGGGAGGGATCCATTTTATGGAGTATATCTGGAGTTCCGTACTATTTCATAATCAACTTATAGGAATTCTCCTGAATAGGTACACAATATGGAAAGCCATAGGAATGCCTGAGGATCCCAGAGACATTGCCTTCAGAAAATACTATCCCTAGGTCTGTCTCCCCCTGTTGAATAAAGTAAAGTATTGGTGGAGCCTTCAGCTCCAGGATTTTGTTGTAAATGAGAGAAACTAGTCTTCTCGGGTCCGGGGGCTTTATTAACCGTTACCGGACCGCCTAACGCACGGATGCGTCCTGGGGGCGGTCGATTCATTCCTCCTGGACGCATTCGTGTGTCATCTCGCAAGAGGCGAGATTTCCTGTGAACGCGCGCACACAGGCGCGCGCGTTCACAGGAACGGAAGGTAAGAGACTGGATCTACAGTCTGCCAGCGGAGATCGTTCGCTGGCAGGCTGTGGATGCGTTTTTTTTTAACCCATAACAGGTATATTAGATGCTGTTTTGATAACAGCGTCTAATATACCTGGTCCTCTGGTGGTCCCTTTTGCTTGGATCGACCACCAGAGGACACAGGTAGCTCTGTAAAGTAGCACCAACCACCACTACACTACACCCCCCCCCCCCCCCCCCGTCACTTATTAACCCCTAATGAACCCCTGATCACCTTCCTGTCATTGATCACCCCCGTGTAAGGCTCCATTCAGACGCCCGTATGTGTTTTGCGGATCCACGCATCCATGGATCGGATCCGCAAAACACATATGGACATCTGAATGGAGCCTTACAGGGGGGTGATCAATGACAGGGGGGTGATCACCCCATATACACTCCCTGATCACCCCCTGTCATTGATCACCCCCCTGTAAGGCTCCATTCAGACGCCCGTATGTGTTTTGCGGATCCACGCATCCATGGATCGGATCCGCAAAACAGACGGACGTCTGAATGGAGCCTTACAGGGGGGTGATCAATGACAGGGGGGTGATTACCCCATATAGACTCCCTGATCACCCCCCTGTCATTGATCACCCCCCTGTAAGGCTCCATTCAGACATATTTTTGGCACACGTTAGCAGAAAGATTTTTTTTTTATATATATAATTTTTTTTTTTTCCTTACAAAGTCTCATATTCCACTAACTTGTGACAAAAAATAAAAACTTCCATGAACTCACTATGCCAATCATGAAATACCTTGGGGTGTCTTCTTTCCAAAATGGGGTCACTTGCGGGGTAGTTATACTGCCCTGGCATTTTAGGGGCCCCAAATGCGTGCAAAGTAGTTTGAAATCAAAATCTGTAAAAAATGCCCTGTGAAATCCGAAAAGTGCTCTTTGGAATGTGGGCCCCTTTGCCCACCTTCGCTGCAAAAAAGTATCACGCATCTGGTATCGCCGTACTCGGGAGAAGTTGGGGAATGTGTTTTGGGGTGTCATTTTACATATACCCATGCTGGGTGAGAGAAATATCTCGGCAAAAGACAACTTTTCCCTTTTTTTTTTTTTTTTTTCAAGTTGGCATTTGACCAAGATATTTCTCTCACCCAGCATGGGTATATGTAAATGACACCCCAAAACACATTCCCCAACTTTTCCTGAGTACGGCGATACCACATGTGACACTTTTTTGCAGCCTAGGTGGGCAAAGGAACCCACATTCCAAAGAGCACCTTTCGTATTTCACCGGCCATTTTTTACAGATTTTAATTTCAAACTACTTTGCACGCATTTGGGCCCCTAAAATGCCAGGGTAGTATAACTACCCCACAAGTGACCCCATTTTGGAGAGACACCCCAAGGTATTTCATGATGGGCATAGTGAGTTCATGGAAGTTTTTATTTTTTGTCACAAGTTAGTGGAATATGAGACTTTGTAAGGAAAAAAAAAATTCATCATTTTCCGCTAACTTGTGACAAAAAAAAAGTTCTATGAACTCACTATGCCCATCAGCGAATACCTTAGGGTGTCTACTTTGCGAAATGGGGTTATTTGTGGGGTTTTTCTACTGTCTGGGCATTGTAGAACCTCAGGAAACATGACAGGTGCTCAAAGTCAGAGCTGCTTCAAAAAGCGGAAATTCACATTTTTGTACCATAGTTTGTAAACGCTATAACTTTTACCCAAACCATTTTTTTTTTTTTACCCAAACATTTTTTTTTTTATCGAAGACATATAGAACAATAAATTTAGAGAAAAATTTATATATAGATGTTTTTTTAGAAAAATTTTACAACTGAAAGTGAAAAATGACTTTTTTTTTTTTTTTGCAAACATTTAGTTTAATTTCTATTAATAACAAAAAAAGTAAAAATGTCAGCAGCAATGAAATACCACCAAATGAAATCTCTATTAGTGAGAAGAAAAGGAGGTAAAATTCATTTGGGTGGTAAGTTGCATGACCGAGCAATAAACGGTGAAAGTAGTGTAGTGCAGAATTGTAAAAAGTGGTCTGGTCATTAAGGGTGTTTAAGCTAGGGGGGCTGAAGTGGTTAATTCCTTCATACCAAGAAGGTACATGGTTACTTTGAGAATAGCAAGATATTGCTGACAGAACATACAGAAATGAGAGAAGTGGATGGGGATCCAGTTAGAGATCCTGAATGATGTCTGTCCGCATGGAAGGTACAATATTCCCTTTCAGGAGGTCCTCCACTGCTTGATTGCCAAACACTGCCTAAATACCTAGATTATCTACATAATTCTTATGGAGGAAATAAGACGTATGGGCATAAAAGGAGAGGGAGCGCAAGGTAGATTTATGAGGGAGGACAGATTAGTCCAAGTGGTGAGAACTGCTCTGTATGGTGGGGGTTATCATGAGGCCTGGCTGAGCAGAGGGGAGGGGGACACTCCACAGGTTGGCATAATCGGTAGGAGAGAGAATCCCACTAGCAATTTGGCAACCTAACTTAGAGGTGCAGGGATTTATAAGTTCTGAGTGAAGTCTCAATTGGATAGCCTTATAATATGTTGACATGTGGCAGCCTGAAACCTCCTTTGTGTTTAGGCAGTACCAGTGTAGTGAGGAACTAATAGATCTTATCAGATAAAGGTACATTCCTTGTCAGACTCCTCTCCTGCTCCCCTCCAATTCTTAACTAACTGTAAGGGCTGTATTACACCAACATATTCTCTGACAACTAATCTGACCAGTCATTGGTCAGATGGCCGTTTACACACACATCTTGTTATACTCGCCAACTATTAGTCTGATTGGACAGAAACTGGTCAGATAATCTGTTGATGTAATACAGCCCTAAGTTCACTGCTCAGATCTTTCTTCCTTGAATTTGGACTGCCTGGTCACTGAAGGATCAGAATACATAAATCTATGAAGAGGGGAGGACAAGCAAGGGGCTGCTAGAGACGGGGACTGCTGCTGGTTTGTAATTTACTGTCTAAGGCCTATTTCGCATAAGCTCAGTCTGGGAAACTCTGTGCGACAGCTGTGTTTCCCAGAGTGAACACTCCTCCTGTGATGTGAACTTAAAGCATCATAATGATTTTATGTTCTGAGTTCCTGCCTGACTGCGGATCTACTGGGCTATACTGACAGCATTGAGTACAGTACAGAAGACCCACAATCGGCCAGGAACACACTGCATCATAAAGCCTCATGATGATGTGAGCTCACATCAGAGGAGCAGTATTCATTCTGTAAAATACAGCAGGTTTTGCGCACTGAATTACACTTGTATGAAATTTGCTTAAAGGGGTTGTCTGCTATTTTTATACTGATGAACTATCCTCAGCTGTTTGAAGAGAAGGCAGCGCTTGTACGAGGGCTGCTTTCTCTTCATTGATTACCTGCTCGCCATTGCAACTGCAGCAGTGATCAGGTGTAATTAGAAGTATGGCGTCTCCATTCACTTCTATGGGACGGGTCAGGTGTATTCACTTGAACAGGAAGTGAATGGGACGCCATACTTGTAATTACACCTGCTCACCGTTGCAGTTGTGACGATAAGCAGGAAAAGAATGAGGATAAAACAGTATAACATAGTAACATATTAACATGGTATACAGGACCGAAAGACATTTGTCCACCCAGTTTTGCTTGTTATCCTACAGGCAAAAAAAAGAAAAACTGAGGTGCAAGCCAATTTTCCCCACTTAAGGGGGAAAAAAATTCCTTCCCGATTCCAATCACGCAATCGGAATAACTCCCTCTCTAGTAGCTATAGCCTGTAATATTACACTCCAGAAATACATCCAGGCCCCTCTTGAATTCTTTTATTGTACTCGCCACCACCTCAGGCAGAGAGTTCCATAGTCTCACTGCTCTTACCATAAAGAATCTTCTATGTTTGTGTACAAACCTTTCCTCTAGATGCAGAGGATGTCCCCTTGTCACAGTCCTCGGGATAAATAGATTATGGGAGAGATCTCTGTACTGTCCCCTCATATTTATACATAGTAATTAGATAGATATCCCCTCAGTCGTCTTTTTTTTTCTAAAGTGAATAATAACCCTAATGTTGAGATTCTTTCAGAGTACTGTAGTTGCCCCATTCCTGTTATTACTTTAGTTGCCCTCCACTGAACACTCTCCAGCTCTGCTATGTCTGCCTTGTTCACTGGAGCCCAGAACTGTACACAGTACTCCATGTGTGGTCTGACTAGTGATTTGTAAAGTGGTAGGACTATGTTCTCATCACGGGCAGCAGCTGCCTGACACTTGTTTTTACTGCTTAGTTTGCTGTTTATTAAAATTCCTAGGTCCTTTTCCATGTCAGTGTAAGGCCTCATGCACACAACAGTTTTTTTTCACGGCCCGCAAAAACGGGGTCCGTGATCCGTGACCGTTTTTCCGTCCGTGGGTCTTCCTTGATTTTTGGAGGATCCACGGACATGAAAAAAAAGTCATTTTGGTGTCCGCCTGGCCGTGCGGAGCCAAACGGATCCGTCCTGAATTACAATGCAAGTCAATGGGGACGGATCCGTTTGATGTTGACACAATATGGTGCCATTTCAAACGGATCCGTCCCCATTGACTTTCAATGTAAAGTCTGGAGTTCTGTTATACCATCGGATTGGAGTTTTCTCCAATCCGATGGTATATTTTAACTTGTAGCGTCCCCATCACCATGGGAACGCCTCTGTTAGAATATACTGTCGGATATGAGCTACATCGTGAAACTCATTTCCGACAGTATATTCTAACACAGAGGCGTTCCATGGTGATGGAGACGCTTCAGGTTAGAATATACAAAAAAACTGTGTACATGACTGTCCCCTGCTGCCTGGCAGGTGCTGCCAGGCAGCAGGGGGCAGACCCCCCCCCCCCTGTTTTTAACTCATTGGTGGCCAGTGGGCCCCCCCTCCCCTGTTGTTAACTCGTTGGTGGCCAGTGTGCGCACCCCCCTCCCTCCCTCCCTCTATTGTAATAATAGCATTGGGGCCAGTGTGCGCGCCCCCCCAACCCCCCCCCCCCCCTCCCTCCCTCTATTGTAATAATAGCATTGGGGCCAGTGTGCCCCCCCCCCCGATCATCGGTGCCAGCGGAGTAGAAGATTCATACTTACCTGGCTGCTGCGATCTGTGTCCGGCCGGGAGCTCCTCCTACTGGTAAGTGACAGGTCTGTGCGGCGCATTGCTGTCACTTACCAGTAGGAGGAGCTCCCGGCCGGACGCAGACATCCCAGCAGCCAGGTAAGTATGAAAATCTTCTACTCCGCTGCCACCGATGATCGGGGGGGGGGGGGGGGTGCGCACACTGGCCCCAATGCTATTATTACAATAGAGGGAGGGAGGGGGGGGGGGGTTGGGGGGGTGCGCACACTGGCCCCAATGTATTAAAACAATAGAGGGAGGGAGGGGGGGGGTTGGGGGGGCGCGCACCATGGGAACGCCTCTGTGTTAGAATATACTGTCGGATCTGAGTTTTCACGAAGTGAAAACTCGGCTCTGAAAAAGCTTTTATGCAGATGGATCTTCGGATCCGTCTGTATGAAACTAAAACCTACGGCCACGGATCACGGACACGGATGCCAATCTTGTGTGCATCCGTGTTCTTTCACGGACCCATTGACTTGAATGGGCCCGTGAACCGTTGGCCGTGAAAAAAATAGGACAGGTCATATTTTTTTCACGGCCAGGAAACACGGCTCACGGATGCGGCTGCCAAACGGTGCATTTTCCGATTTTTCCACGGACCCATTGAAAGTCAATGGGTCCGTGAAAAAAAACGGAAAACGGCACAACTGCCACGGATGCACACAACGGTCGTGTGCATGAGGCCTTACCCAGTGTTTTACCATTTAGTATGTACGGGTGATTTGCATTATTCCTTCCCATGTGCATAACCTTACATTTGTCAGTGTTGAACCTCTTTTCTCGCCCATTCCATTGGGGGACACAGACCATGGGTATAGCTTAGGCCATTTCTAGGAGGAGACACTATGCTAATAAGAGAAACAGCTCCTCCTCCACTGGCTATACCCTCATGCTCCAACAGGAGGACCCCAGTTTTAGCTTGGTGTCGGATAAGGAGGTGACACGACTGCAGGATTGTCCCTGTAGTTTTTTTCTACTCCTGTTTTTTTTTTTTTTTTTTTTCTCATCAGAGGGCGCATGGTGCATCCCTGGTCTCTCAGTGGAGCGAGCGCAGGGGTCAAATGGACGTCCCCGGCTACCTCCATTTCCCCCCAGAAGATAAGTGGAACCGGGCTCGACCTGCAGCTCCGGCAGCCTACCAGATTCCAGGGTCACCTACTCCTACCCTCTATCCAGATCACTGCCACTCCTTGTGCCAGTTGACTGAAGAGGTGAACCCTATTGGTCTGGAGCAGAGGGTGAAGACTGCAGGACGCAGATAAGTACATGCGGCTCTCCTGCAACGCCACCTCCCCCCACCGTGCTCCCTGTATGACACGGATTCTTTTTTTGGTCTTCCACAAGGATAAGGTGGTACTGCAACCAGTCCCTTCTTTTTTTGCCCAAGGTGGTCTCTGCCTTCCACCTTAATGAGGACATAGTCCTGCCCTCGTTTTGCCCCTCCCCGGCGAACCCCAAGGAGCGTGCTCTCTATTCTCCTAGATGTCTGTGCTTTGCGGGTGTACCTGTCGGTTACTGCCCTCTTTCGCCGCTCAGACTCCCCTTTCGTGGTTCCAGATGGGCCTCGTAAGGGTCTGGCGGCCTCCAAGGTTCGGTCGACTATTGCTATGGCCTATTTGTCCTGGGGTAGGGTTCCCCCAGCTGGGGTTACCGCGCACTCCACCAGGGCTTCCTGGGCTAGGTGCAATCGAGCCTCTGCATCACAGCTTTGTAAGGCGGCCACCTGGTCGTCCTTACATACCTTTACAAAGTTTTACCAGCTGCACTCTGTGGCTTCGGCTGATGCTGCCCTCGGGCGCAAGGTATTGCAGGCTGTGGTTCCTGTTTAACCATTGGATGTTTTCCCTCTGGAGGTGCTGGTCGTCCCACCCCATGGACTGCTCTAGGACATCCCATGGTCTGTGTACCCCAATGGAATGGGCGAGAAAATGAGATTGTTTGTAAAAACTCACCTGTAAAATCTTTTTCTCATCTTTTCCATTGGGGGACACAGCTCCCACCCATTCTTGTCTGTTGCAGGAGAGGTTGGTTCAATTCTGTTGGGACCTTGTGGTTAACGGCCCGATGGCAGTATTCCTCGGTTCTGTTTTTCTTTGTTAATATTTTTGGGTCTCCTCCTACTGCTTTTGCATGCACTGAGGTCCTCCTGTTGGAGCATGGGGGTATAGCCACTGGAGGAGGAGCTGGTTTTCTTTGCATAGTGTCTCCTCCTAGTAATGGCCTAAGCTATACCCATGGTCTGTGTCCCCCAATGGAAAAGACGAGAAAAAGATTTTATAGGTGAGTTTCACAAAAAATCTCCTTTTTGCCACTTCTTTGCCCAAGCCTCTAATCTATACACATCCATCTGTAGCTGTATATTGTCCTCTTCAGTGTTAATTACTTTACAGTTTAGTGTCATCTGCAAAAATTTATATTTTACTGTGCAATCCTTCTACAAGATCATTAATAAATATATTGAAGAGAATAGGGCACAATTCTGACCCCTGAGGTACTCCGCTAGTGAGTGACCCAATCTGAGTGTGTACCATTAATAACCACCCTGTCTGTTTTCGATCATTGAGCCAGTTACTTACCCACATACAGATGTTTTCTCCCACTCCGAGCATTCTCATTTTATATACTATCCTTTTGTGTGGTACAGTGTCAAATGATTTGGAGAAGTCCAGGTATACAACATCCATTGATTCATCACTGTCAAGTCAATAAATTGCCTCCTCATAGAAACTGATTAAATTAGTTTGATATGACCGATCCCTCATGAAGCCATGCTGATGTTATTTGCTTGTTTTTCATTGAGATCCTCCAAGATAGCATCTCTTAGAAAACCTTCAAAAAGTTTACCCACAACAGATATTAAACTTATCAGCCTATAATTTCCGGGGTCTGTTTTTGCACCCTTTTTGAATATTGGCACCACATTTGCTATGCGCCAATCCTGTGGAAAACTCCGTCAGTATAGTCTGTAAATATCAGAAATAAGGGTCTGGCTATGACATTACTAAATTCTCTTAGGATACAGGGGTGTATGCAATCTGGTCCTGGCGATTTGTCTATTTTAAAGAGGACCTGTCACTCGTATACAAACTAAAAACGAACTATACCTGTGGGCAGACCGGCGCCCCCTGCACTTACTAGTATGCCTGGGCGGCGCTCCGTTCGCCCGGAATAGGCTCCGGTGTCTCAGCTCCGTCTGTTGTATTGGACTGATTTTTTTGTAGGAGGCGTGTCCCTTGCTGCAGCACTGGCCAATCGCAGAGCACAGCTCATAGCCAGTCTATGAGCTGTGTGCTGCGATTGGCCAGCACTGCAGCAAGGGACACGCCTCCTACAAAAAATCAGTTCAATACAACAGACGGAGCTGAGACACCGGAGCCTATACCGGGCGAACGGAGCGCCGCCCAGGCATACTAGTAAGTGCAGGGGGACCCCTGGGTGCCGCTCTGCCCACAGGTATAGTTAGTTTTTAGTTTGTATAAGAGTGAAAGGTTCTCTTTAATCTTAAGTCACTGTTGTACTTCTTCCTGCGTCAGACAGGGCACTTTTAATTTACTTTTACATTCTGCGTTTCATCTGACAGTTTATTTTCCTCAGTGAATACAGTGGAGAAAAAAATATTTAATAGCTTTTTGCTTTCTCGTCGCTCTCTGCAACTTTCCCCTCATTTCTCTGTAGAGGGCAGACACCTTCAGATTTACTTTTTACTATTTATATAATTGAAGAACATTTTAGGGTTAGTTTTGCTCTCTTTGACAATTAATCTGTCTCTAGTTTGGCGGCTTTTATTAGTTTTTAGTTTTTTTTCTTATAGTTTTTCAGTGCTTCCTCGCTACCCTCCTGTTTTAGTGATTTAAATGCTTTCTTTTTGTCATTTATTGCTTTCTTTACAGTTCTAATTATCCACATTGGTTTCTTCTTGTTCCTTAACCTTTTATTCATATAAAGTATGTACCTCTCACAATTGGATTTTAGGATGCTTTTAAAAATATCCCATTTTGTGGCTGTATTTTTGAGGGCTTTGTCCCAGTTAGGCCTATGGCCTCTCTTAGTTGGCTAAATTTAGCTTTTTTGAAGTTTGGTATTTTTGTTCTTCCCTGTAGAAACGCTTGTTTGAAGGATAGTTGAAGGTTATTACTTCGTGGTCACTATTTCCCAGGTGTCCCCCAACCAATTCTAAATGCAAAAACTGCTTAAAAATGCTGGGTACAAGTCACTGCAGAAACACTGTACTTGAGATGCTACTTACATACAGAATTGTCTAGGGTGGAAACTGGTACATGGCACATGGATTCTCTCTGGTGTCATTTGAATTTGGTAGTACACTGCCCCATTGGGCTTCTCAAAACGTGGTTTTACTTAGAATAGTTTCATTACTTTATTCACATTCTGCTACTGTGGCATGCAGTCTGTTTCCATATGAAGGAAATAATTGGGATAATTTATTTTGACCCAGTAGTAGACCCATGGTGGTTTCTTATGCAGTATGAGTTGTAGGCTTTTTAGGAACCATGTTGTTGTTGTGTGTGTATAGTGTATTAAATGTTTAATTTTAGGTGGAAAGATTAAAAAAAAATCTGCAATTGTAACATTATTTTGTCGGATTTATTTTCTGTGTTCCCTGTGTGGTGATAAAGATGCCCCTAATCAGGGCTGATCACGTTTGCTCTACTGCTCCAAATTAGTAACCCAAGGGTTTGACGTGCACGGAAGAAAAAAACTGACACACACTGGGGTCAAACCAAATTCTCATTTATTACAGGAAGTACAGCAGTTTATAAAGTCATCAGAGGGGCATTCCCCTGAGGCATGTGGCATTGTTACATTGGCTAACATATCAAAATAAGAAAAGAGAACACTTAGCATCTGCCCATTGTTTTACTAACTGTGGTATGTGAACTATGTAAATATCTAGCTATAGGTGCCATCTTGTAATGGAGTTCTCAAACAGCAGAAAAAGCATATATGATGTAGCAAGGATGCATGTTCTTTTGGGTAGGATGGGACCTTTGTGCTCTAGAGAAGATAAGGTGTTAGAGCTAAAGTATGTGGGAGCTTTTTTAGCTAAATTAATGTATGTAGTCCACATCTCTATCAGTCCCCCGTTGAACCTCCTCCTTTCCCTAACGAAAGCCTAGCACATCTGTCCCCATGCTTCAAATCCTCTTCACCAGCTTCGATGACAACCTAGCCTAGTGTATAGACACTCATGACACTGGACCTAGCTTGGGAACGTCAGATGTCGGTCCCTATGGTCGATGATCTCCAGGTGGCGTCGTAAGCAGGTGGGGTGGGGGGACCAACAGAACTGAGTGGACTTGGTCTCCCATCCTCATGGAATTCTCTCATGATCATCTCTGGGGTAGCATCGGCTATGGTTTTGAGCAGAAGCCACCTAATGTAGGGGATGACATAGAAACATAGAATGTGTCGGCAGATAAGATATGCCCAATATACTAAATACTATGGATAGCCCCTGGCCCTATCTTATATGAAGGATTTCCTTATGCCTATCCCATGCATGCTTAAACTCCTCCACTGTATTTGCAGCTACCACTTCTGCAGGAAGGCTATTCCATGCATCCACTACTCTCTCAGTAAAGTAATACTTCCTGATATTACTTTTAAACCTTTGCCCCTCTAATTTAAAACTGTCCTCTTGTAGCAGTGTTTCTTCTTTTAAATATTCTCTCCTCTTTTACCTTGTTGATTCCCTTTATGTATTTAAAAGTTTCTATCATATCCCCTCTGTCTCTTCTTTCTTCCAAGCTATACATGTTAAGGTCCTTTTAATCTTTCCTGGTAAGTTTTATCCTGCAATCCATGTACCAGTTTAGGAGCTCTTCTCTGAACTCTCTCTAAAGAATCAATATCCTTCTGGAGATATGTTCTCCAGTACTGAGCACAATACTCCAAATGAGGTCTGACTAGTGCTCTGTAGAGCGGGATGAGCACCTCCCTCTTTCTACTGGTAATGCCTCTCCCTGTACACCCAAGCATTCTGCTAGCATTTCCTGCTGCTCTATGACATTGTCTGCCTACCTTTTAAGTCTTCTGAAATAATGATCCCTTAATCCCTTTCCTCAGATACTGAGGTTAGGACTGTATCACTGATTTTATATTCTGCTCTTGGGTGTTTATGTCCCAGGTGCATTATCTTGCACTTATCAACATTAAATTTTAGTTGCCAGATTTTTGACCATTCCTCTTGTTTTCCCAAGTCCTTTTCCATTTGGTGTATCCCTCCAGGAACATCAACCCTGTTACAAATCTTTGTGTCATCAGCAAAAAGACACACCTTACCATTGAGGCCTTCTGCAATTTCGCTGATAAAGATATTAAACAATATGGGTCCCAGAACAGATCCCTAAGGTACCCCACTGGTAACAAGACCTTGGTCTGAATATACTCCATTGACTACAACCCTCTGTTGCCTGTCCCTCAGCCACTGCCTAATCCATTCAACAATATGGGAGTCCAAGACCAAAGATGGCACTTTATTGATAAGCCTTCTATGTGTGACAGTATCAAAAGCCTTGCTAAAATCTAGATAAGCGATCTCTACTGCACCTCCTCCATCTATTATTTTAGTCACCCAATCAAAAAATTCAATAAGATTAGTTTGACATGATCTCCCTGAAGTAAACCCATGTTGTTTTTCATCTTTCAATCCATGGGATTTTAGATGTTCCACAATCCTCTCCTTAAGTATGGTTTCCATTCATTTCCCCACTATTGATGTCAGGCTTACTGGCCTATAGTTGCCCATTACCTCCCTACTACCTTTCTTGTGAATGGGCACAACATTTGCTAATTTCCAATCTTCTGGGACGACTCCTGTTGCCAGTGATCGGTTAAATAAATCTGTTAATGGTTTTGCTAGTTCACCGCTGAGCTCTTTTAATAGCTTTGGGTGTATCCCATCAGGCCCCTGTGACTTATTTGTATTAATTTTAGACAGTTGACTTAGAACCTCTTCCTCTGTAAAGACACATGTATCAAAAGATTTATTAGTCTTCTTTCCTAACTGAGGTCCTTCTCCATTTTCCTTTGTAAAAACTGAACAGAAGTATTCATTGAGGCAGTCAGCTAGTTCTTTATCTTCTTCCATATACCTTCCTTCTTTTGTTTTTAATTTGGTAATTCCTTGTTTTAGTTATCTTTTTTCATTTATATATCTAAAGAATGCCTTATCGCCTTTTTTCCCTTACTGAGCTAATTTCTCTTCTGCCTGTGCTTTAGAAGCTCTTATAACTTGTTTGGCCTCTCTCTGCCTAATCTTATAAATTTGTCTGTCATCCTCCTTTTTTTTTTTTTTTTTTTTATAATTCCTAAATGCTATCTTTTTGTGTTTAATGATTTTGGCCACTTCTGCTGAGTACCACAGTGGTCTCTTCCTTTTTTTTGCTTTTACTGACAAGCTTAATGCAATTTTCTGTTGCCTTCAATAGTGCTACTTTTAAGTAGTCCCATTTCTCCTGGACTCCAATGAAACTGTTCCAGTCTGATAGGGACTCGTATACCACTAATCTAATTTTAGAAAAGTCAGTTTTTTTCTAAAATCTAAAACTTTTGTTTTTGTGTGGTGTGACTCAGTCACTGTACTTGTAGTAAACCACAGTGACTGGTGATCACTAGATCCCAAGCTTTCCCCTACAGTAATATCAGATACTTTTTTGCCCTCTATCTCAAAACAATTACTGCAAGGATCAATAATACCATGATTATAACCATTCCAATTTGTAACAAGGTCTGTTTCCAATTCTTAATCCAGTTTTCGAACCAATTTTCCCATGAACTATCCACCCCAGAATTTCTCTAACTCTTCTGAAAGAGAAGTCCCTTCAGGGCATTCATGACCTGACCATTTGGTCCTAAGTTATCGGGAATTACAGTACAGCAGGTTTCACCAGTCATTTTGCACACACCATCTTTTTCTGCTAGTAGCATGTCCAGGGCCATCCTATTTTAGAATGCCATAACACTAGTGGGCCCCAGCTGCTCCCACTATACCCTTTAATGCATCTCTGGTGTAATTCACAAATCTATACTGATTGTAATAGATGTAGTTGATCCAATCCACATTTTTGTTTATAGTAACTATAGGGATTAAAGATTCAAATCCTGCTGCCACTTTACTTCTGGCTTTGAACACATCTGGGACCCCTCTGGGGACTCCTATAGCATGTATATATACACATGGGAATTTAGGCTGCCTCCTGGGCTGGTATCCCACCTTCTCCTCATAGTCTCTCCTTGGGCATAACCAAATCCTTACCCAGGGCTTCTTATTTTCTCAATGGTTTTCTCCCAGTCAAGGGGATTAAATATATGGAAGGGCATCAACACTAGGGTTAAGACACATTGCCCATGCCACACAATTGTCAACTTGGTCCTCAGTTTCATATCTGCACACAACCAGATCACATCCCCTAATGCTTGTCTGGTTCATCAAATGACTTTGATAGTGTTCACCGGAGGTATTCACCACAGTTCCACAATATCATTCAAGAAACCTGCCCATGTTTTTCCCTTTTTTGCCCTCTATCTCGAAACAGGTGTAATTCCCTTTGTATATGGTTATCCCTCCCTCAGGTTCAGGGGTTTCTCTTAAGATTGGGAACTTCTCTTCCCAAACCTTGCATTCAGTCATATTGGCAGTCTGATTCACATACATGCTTGTAAAAGATGAATATTGGCTGGGACTTGGATTAAGGGGCACAGTTCCTAAATGTGGTCTGGCTGTGGCACAAGTGATACACCTAGATCTGTTTACCTGTGATGCCGTGTACTTCATCTATTCCAACCAAAAATTGCGTTTGGAAAATCCTGTTTCAACTGCCAATGTCTCCTCTACAGTAAATAGGGGTCTAGCTACTTTCCCTGGTAACAAGGGGTTGGGCTCTTGTATTGGCAGTGAACTAGGGGTGGGATTTGGGACAGGCCTGTCTACAATGTCCTTAAGGTAGAACTGTCCCCAAGGCCTATATTTATCAGATGGATATTTCATCAATGTACATTCCCAAGTCTGTTGGTTGGCGGGATTCTATTGTCTGTATCAATGGATGACAATCCAGGGGGCCCCCTTGATCTGTTGGATATTTTTGACATGTTCTGAGCTGAGTTTTTTTTCCCATATTCTTGTTATTTAAATACATTCTGGTTACAAGAAGTTTTCCCCTTTTTTTTTTCTTTTTTTTTTTTTTTTTTTTTTTTTTTTTTTTATATATATCCATCCTTTGCATCCCCTCAGCTGGTTTGTATCCCCAGCTAACGCCTGTATTAGTGAGTACATTGGATCAGGCTGCACAGTACTCATTATTGGTCCTGGTGACACATATATAGTATTGCAGGGAAGCAAAATCAATCATTAAACTGTCATGACATCTTCAACATCACAGAAGTAAAATTCAAAGACCCTTATTGGCTCTGTGCTATTCACCCAGAAGACCTATGTGCCACTCAAGGCATCGGAGGCCCAGTATGAATATTGGGCCGTATACACTCCCACAAGATCCACACCCCCTCCCAACAGGAAGACCAGAAAGAACATAATTCTCAGCAGGCCTCCGGGTGGGGGACTGGAACCTTCTTACAGTGTGAAGCGTGTATCCAGGACGTCTTCCAGAGCAGACGCATAGGCAGACAATCAATCATGTTGCAAAGCAAGTTGTTGGGGAAAATACTGTCCTAACTTGGGGCACTCGCAAACAAAATCTCAAAAGGGGGCAGCTTTTCCTTCCCCCTAGGGGTGTGTCTGACACTGGATTTGGCATTTGGTTTTCATGGTCTTCAGCATTTTTAGTTTCAATGTGCCATTCAGTCTTTCGTCTTTGCTGCTACTTTGTGGTCTGCACGCGGTTTGGAAGGCAAGGTGAGTCCCCAGTGTGACCCATATCTCCTGGGCCACTTAAGCTGTGAAGGCAGTTCCTTGATCACGCTCTATTACTTCAGGTAACCCAAATCTTCAGAAAATCTAATTTAACAGCTTCTTCACCATTGTCTTCGCTGTCTGATACTTCATGGGTAGGCTTCAGACCATCCAGAGAACATGTCTATGACCACTAGAGCATACTGGAAATCCCTGTGCAAGGGGCATCTGTATGTGGTCAATCTGGATCCTTTAAAAGGGATAGAGAGGTTTTGGTTAACACTTGACAGGCACTTTTTCCAGAGGCAAAGACCATGCAGCTGCTTACATATCGGGCTGTGTACATGGAGATGGCTGGAGCCAAGAAAATGGAGGATATGAGGTTACTCAAGGCTTCCTTCCCGAGATAAGTAGGGCCATGTGCCCACACCACAGTCATACGGTAAAGACTTCGGGGTAGGCATATTAGATGCCCAAGCTTCCACATGTAATCATCATCTGAGTCTGGTCCCGCTCCCTTCCTACTCCATTCAGACACTTCTTCATCTGATGCTCCATTCTGTCTAGCAGGGACCATTTGTCTCCATAGACTCCTTTGGGAAGTCCTTCAGAAGTCTTCTCCACCTTTCTTGGGGCACGGCACTTCTCATTGGTAGGATGGGACCCACGTGGCATCTGAGTCTAGTCTCTTATGACCTTTGACCGTGTCTTGGCTACCATTGTCTTCACTTCCTCCCTTCTCCTCATTGCAGCTTCCTTTGCTGCTCTGTCAGCTCTGGCATTTCAGCATGTTTTACAGGAGTTCCACTGGCAGTGATTAATTTTCAGCTCCAAACCATGTATATGTTGGCAGTCTTCCCCTCAGCCATCTTGCAGGCCTCAGTGAGGGCTATCAGCTCAGCCTCCTGGGCAGACTTGTCTGGAGAAAGATGAGATGCTTGTAGCACATCATGTAAGAATGTAACCGCATAGCCAGTATGATATCTGCCTCGTTCATCTGCATATCGAGGTCCATCCACAAACCGATTGAGATCAGGATTGTCCAGTAGTGTTTCAGTCTCGTTCGGGAGAGGCTCAGTCTCTTTCTTAATCAACTCCAGGCAATCATGGCAATCTCCAGAGTAAAAAGCATCATCAGAATAAAGGGTGACCCAGGACAATATCAGAAGTCTTTGTCCAGAAGATGGCAAGCGGGAATAGCACGTTTGCAGGAAAGGGTCCCCTGAGCAACCGGATCGTTACTTCTCCCGACCCCCACGTTGGGCGCCAACTGATAAATATGCCCCTAATCAGGGCCGATCATGTTTGCTCTACTGCTCCAAATTAGTAGTAACCCAAGGGTTTTACGTGCACGGAAGAAAATAACTGACACACACTGGGGTCAAACCAAATTCTCATTTATTACAGGAAGTACAGCAGTTTATAGAGTCATCAGAGGGGCATTCCCCCTGAGTCATGTGGCATTGTTAAATTGGCTGACATATCAAAATGAGAAAAGAGATAACAGTTAGCATCTGTCCATTGTGCATTGTTTTACTAACTGGTATGTGAACTATGTAAATATCTAGCTATATGTGCCATCTTGTAATGAAGTTCTCAAACAGCAGAAAAAGCATATGACGTAGCAAGGAGGCATGTTCTTTTGGGTCAGATGGGACCTTTGTGCTCTGGAGAAGATGAGGTGTCTGAGAGCTAAAGTATGTGGGAGTTTTCTTAGCTTAATCAAAGAATGTAGTCCACATCTCTATCAGTGGTATAACATAATTTTGTGTGTCAGTGCAATGATGATAATGCCACATTTCAATGTATTTTTTACTATTTTTCCTTTCCTGCTGCAGACTGTCGGCTCTGCAACAGCTCACCTTCCTCCTCCAGACTGAAGTGGAGCAGGGCTGTTTTACCTGCTCATATCTCTAGGTAGGTTGCAGCTAGAGATATGGGATTTGTATTTAACAGTTGGCATTCCAAGCTCCAAATCCTAGCATAATCTACCAGTGCACACTGATTGGGGGGGAGGATGAGATAGCAGGGAAACTTATTGGATGTTTAATCTTGGAACGTGTATACCGAAGGGATTGAATAAGAAACATAATTTAACCTTGCAATATAAATAATACTTCTTATCTGTACTGAGCTTCTGTTCCACTTGGCTGGATTCTCATCCCTCCTGTTGAATCCTACTTACCGTCTGGTGTGGATCCCCGGTGGTGTGGATTATTTAATCAAGTGGGTGTTTCATGTCAGTGTATAAAACCTAGTTTTTTAAGTCTGTTTGTCTTGATGAAGGGCTAAAGATATAATAGCCTGAAACGCTTCACAGCAATTTGTCCTGTTTGATGTCTGGATTTTATGGAAGTCGATTTTAAAAGCAAATTTTCTGTGGAGCTAGCTGGATTCCATTTGTTTTTCGCAGTCCGTACCTGATCAAGTCCAGGTCTGATTTTCCGTGCTTCATTGGGAGGTTGCAGGTGAGAACCGCAGTGATTTTTCCTTCACTTTATTATCTAGTATCCTGGACAGCGTGCACTCCCTGTACTGTTATTATACTGCAGATTTTGCTTCCTTAATCCTGGGTGTGAAATTATTATTTTTTTAAATAAAGTAATTTTTTATTAGCATTTTAATAATACAAACATAAGGCCCCAACCCCCACATACCCTCCCCCCACAAACCATCATTGTAATGCCCTCCATCTTCCATAGCTTCAATATTCGGTGACACCATCACCACCACATAATAATTACACAGGCACCGGCCCCATCCCTACAACAATCCCACAAAATCTTGAAAGAAAAGCTGTGATTTTATAAATGGAATATACATTCGTTATCGGTCATAACTTCCCCACAGTACATTACACAGCATAGAAACATTCCATTTCTCCAGTAAGAAATTGCCAATCACCGAGCCATATACAGTGGGATGCGAAAGTTTGGGCAACCTTGTTAATCGTCATGATTTTCCTGTATAAATCGTTGGTTGTTGCGATAAAAAATGTCAGTTAACCCCTTCCCGACCTATGACATATATACTCGTCATGGAGCACTGCTAGTTAGTGCTCCATGACGAGTATAAACGTCATGGCATTAAACTGTCACCATGTCTGCAGACATGGTGACAGCGCTGAGTGCCGGCTGTTACACACAGCCAGGCACCCAGGGTCAATGCTGAGGGGGGTCCTGTGACCCCCCCCCCCCCCCCCGTATCGGCGATCGCTTCAAACCGCAGGTCAATTCAGACCTGCGTTTTTTTTAGCGCTTTATATAGTTTCTGATCCCTGCGGTCCCTGACTGTCCACTGTATGGAAAAGGTTAACAGCGCAGGGAGCTCCCTCCCTCTCCGATCGGGGGGCTGCTGTGCCTTTGCAGCCCCCTGATGGGAGAGGGAGAGAGCCCCCAGACAGCCCTCCGACACCCCAGTCCTCACCCTTCCCCCGTCTGCGCAGTTGTGACAGACAAGGAAGGTTCCCATGGCAACAGGATGCCTTCTCAGGTCTGTTCAGGCAAATATATATTGTACTGTACTGTATTATACAGACATCAGACCCACTGGATCTTCAAGAACCAAGTGGGTCTGGGTCAAAAAAATGTAAAAAAAAAGTGAAAAAAGTAAAAGATAAAAAAATTAAAAAAAATAAAATACACTACACATATTAGGTATCGCCGCATCCGTAACGACCTGATCTATAAAACAATCATGTTACTTTCCCCGCACGGTGAACGCCATAAAAATAAAAAAATAAAAACTATGAGAAAATAGAAATTTTGCCCTCCTTACTTCCCCAAAAAGATAATAAGTGATCAAAAAAGTTGCATGTACGCCAAAATAGTGCCAATCCAACCGTCACCTCATCCCGCAAAAAATGAGCCCCTACATGAGACAATCGCCTAAAAACTGAAAAAACTATGGCTCTCAGACTATGGAGACACTAAAACATGATTTTTTTTGTTTCAAAAATATTATTGTGTAAAACCTAGATAAATTAAAAAAAGGTAGACATATTAGGTATTGCCACGTCCGTAAGAACCTGCTCTATAAAAATACCACATGACCTAACCCCTCAGGTGAACACTGTAATTTTTTTTTTATAAAAACGGTGTCAAAAAAGCTATTTTTTTGTTACCTTACATCACAAAAAGTGTAATAGCAAGCGATCAAAAAGTCATATGCACCCCAAAATAGTACCAATCTAACCGTCATCTCATCCCGCAAAAATGATACCCTGATAAATGATGTATCATGAAAAAAATGAAAAAAATCATGAAAAAAAATGATACCCTGAAAAAACTATGGCTCTCAGACTATAGAGACACTAAAACATGATTTTTTTTTTTGTTTCAAAAATGATGATATTGTGTAAAACCTAGATAAATTTTAAAAAAGGTAGACATATTAGGTATTGCCACGTCCGTAGGAATCTGCTCTATAACAATAGCACATGATCGTACCTGTCAGATGAACGTTGCAAATAATAAAAAATAAACACAGTGCCAAAACAGCTATTTTTGGGGAAATTTTCCATTTTACTCCATTTTTTCCCGTAACAAAGCAAGGGTTAACAGCCAAATAAAACAATATTTATTGGCCTGATTCTGTAGTTTATATAAATGCCCCATATTTAGTCGTAAACTGCTGTATGGCCACACCGCAGGGCACAGAAGGAAAGGAACGCCATATGGTTTTTGGAAGGCAGTTTTTGCTGGACTGGTATTTTTGACACCATGTCCCATTTGAAGCCCCCCCCTGATGCACCCCTAGAGTAGAAACTCCAAAAAGTGACCCCATTTTGGAAACTACACCCCTCAAGGTATACAAACTTTGTTAACCCTTTAAGTGTTCCACAAGAGTTAGTGGCAAATGGAGATGAAATTTCAGAATTTCTATTTTTTGTTACTTTGCCTCACAAAAAGTGTAATATAGAGCAACCAAAAATCATATATACCCTAAAATAGTACCAACAAAACTGCCACCTTATCCCATAGTTTCCAAAATGGGGTCACTCTTTTGGAGTTTCTAACCTAGGGGTGCATCAGGAGGGGGCTTCAAATGGGACATAGTGCCCAAAAAAACTGTCTAGCAAAATCTGCCTTCCAAAAACCGTATGGCATCCCTTTCCTTCTGCGCCCTGCCGTGTGCCCGTACAGCAGTTTGCGACCACATATGGGGTGTTTCTGTAAACTACAGAATCAGGGCCATAAATAATGAGTTTTGTTTGGCTGTTAAACTTTGCTTTGTAACTGGAAAAAAAAATAGTAAAATGGAAAATTTGCCCAAAAATTGAAATTCTGAAATTTCATCTCTATTTGCCAATAACTCTTGTGGAACACCTAAAGGGTTAACAACGTTTGTAAAATCAGTTTTGAATACCTTGAGGGGTGTAGTTTCTTAGATGGGGTCACTTTTATAGAGTTTCTACTCTAGGGGTGCATCAGGGGGCTTCAAATGGGACATGGTATCAAAAAAAACTGTCCAGCAAAATCTGGCTTCCAAAAACCATACGCCGCACCTTTCACTCTACGCCCCGCTGTGTGGCCGTACAGTAGTTTACTGCCACATATGGGGTGTTTCTGTAAACAGCAGAGTCAGGGCAATAAAGATAGTCTTGTTTGGCTGTTAACCCTTGCTTTGTTAGTGGAAAAAATAGGTTAAAATGGAAAATTAGGCAAAAAAATAAATAAAATTCTCAAATTTCATCCCCATTTGCCAATAACTCTTGTGCAACACCTAAAGGGTTAACTAAGTTTGTAAAATCAGTTTTGAATACCTTGAGGGGTGTAGTTTATAGAATGGGGTCATTTTTGGGTGGTTTTAATTATGTAAGCCTCACAAAGTGACTTCAGACCTGAACTGGTCCTTAAAAAATTGGTTTTGGAAATTTTCCGAAAAATGCTTCTAAACTTCTAAGCCTTGTAACGTCCCCAAAAAAAATGTAATTCCCAAAATGATCCAAACATGAAGTAGACATATGGGGAATGTAAAGTCATAACAATTTTGGGGGGTATTGCTATGTATTACAGGAGTAGAGAAACAGAAATTTTGAAATTTGCAAATTTTGTGTAAATTTGGTATTTTTTTGTGCAAAAAAAATAATTTTTTTGACTTCATTTTACCAGTGTCATGAAGTACAATATGGGACGAAAAAACAATCTCAGAACGGCCTGGATAAGTAAAACTGTTTTAAAGTTATTCACACACAAACTGACACTGGTCAGATTTGCAAAAAATAGCCTGGTCCTTAAGGTGAAAAATGGCTTGGTACTGAAAGGGTTAAATATATCATATAGGAGACACACACAGTGATATTTGAGAAGTGAAATGAAGTTTATTGGATTTACAGAAAGTGTGCTATAATTGTTTAAACAAAATTAGGCAGGTGCATAAATTTGGGCACTGTTGTCATTTTATTGATTCCAAAACCTCTAGAGCTAATTATTGGAACTCAAATTGGCTTGGTAAGCTCAGTGACCCCTGACCTACATACACAGGTGAATCCAATTATGAGAAAGAGTATTTAAGGGGGTCAATTGTAAGTTTCCCTCCTCTTTTAATTTTCTCTGAAGAGTATCAACATGGGGGTTTCAAAACAACTCTCAAATGACCTGAAGACAAAGCTTGTTCACCATCATGGTTTAGGGGAAGGATACAGAAAGTTGTCTCAGAGATTTCAGCTGTCTGTTTCCACAGTTAGGAACATATTGAGGAAATGGAAGACCACAGGCTCAGTTCAAGTTAAGGCTCGAAGTGGCAGACCAAGAAAAATCTCGGAAAGACAGAAGTGACGAATGGTGAGAACAGTCAGAGTCAACCCACAGACCAGCACCAAAAACCTACAACATCATCTTGCTGCAGATGGAGTCACTGTGCATCGTTCAACCATTCGGTGCACTTTACACAAGGAGATGCTGTATGCGAGAGTGATGCAGAGGAAGCCCTTTCTCCGCACACAGCACAAAAAGTGCCGCTTGAGGTGGGCTAAGGCACATTTGGACAAGCCCGCTTCATTTTGGAATAAGGTGCTGTGGACTGATGAAACTAAAATTGAGTTATTTGGCCATAACAAGGGGCGTTATGCATGGAGGAAAAAACACAGCATTCCAAGAAAAATACCTGCTTCCTACAGTAAAATATGGTGGTGGTTCCATCATGCTGTGGGGCTGTGTGGCCAGTGCAGGGACTGGGAATGTTGTCAAAGTTGAGGGATGCATGGATTCCACTCAGTATCAGCAGATTCTGGAGACCAATGTCCAGGAATCAGTGACAAAGCTGAAGCTGCGCCGGGGCTGGATCTTTCAACAAGAAAACGACCCTAAACACTGTTCAAAATCCACTAAGGCATTTATGCAGAGGAACAAGTACAACGTTCTGGAATGGCCATCTCAGTCCCCAGACCTGAATATAATTGAAAATCTGTGGTGTGACTTAAAGGGGTTATCCGAGTTATTTTTTTATTCTTTCTATGTTCCTAACTAAGTAAATGTAACAGCTTTCCAATTCACTCCCTTTATCTCCAGTGGCTGGTTTCTCAGATTTCACAGAGGGTCACATGACCTGTGACATCAGCTTCTCTCCCTGTGCTGATAATGTTTGTTTACAAGCCTGTAACCAAGACGTCACTGTGCTGGCCACGCCCCCCTTCACTGCCGTGAGCCGTCTACTCTTTGCTAGAATACTTAACCCCTTCAGCTGCACAGCTCTGCAGCAGGGACAATTCTGGGAACTGGAGCTGATCTACTAGAGAGAGCATTACACAAGAAGGTAGGGGGAAGATCCTGTGTGTATTAGCAGTGTCATTATACAGGTGGGACATGTAGTCCTACACATGCAACACGCCAGACCTGCAGGGTATGCTGAAGTGAGGTCACAGTTATGGGCAATCGAGGGTACTCACTATATTTGAAGAACCCTGGGCAGGCGCGTGGCAGTGAAGGAGAGGTAGACACAGTTCCTCTGGGGCACGCTCTGTAGATAGGGACCAGGCCTGATGGTAGTTGAGGTGCCCTGGATGTTACAGGTATTTTGTGTGCCTGGGGCAAGGTCCCTGTGGTATTCGTGACGCCAGTGCCTTTGGCCGGTGGCACGCCGGTTGGTGGTTGGAAAGATGAAGGTACACAAGTATGCAGTGAACCAAACGTAAACTTTACTGGACAATCCAACTTTGTACAGCAGGGAGTAGTATAGTCTCTGTATTACAGTTCCACAAAAGGGGCTTATTCACACATATGGCAGGCAATAGTCATGCAAGTTACACTGAGGGTAAATTCCACAAGCACTCAGCAGCAGGTTGTACTTTTCCCAGAATCATGTACACTGTCCTTTCTAGAACTCCTACTCTGGCTTGATAACTCCCAAGGCCCGGATGCCTTAAAGGGTGGCTTATATCCTTGGTTACCTCCTTCCTCAGGTATTATACTGCTTGCTATGATTCCTAAGATCTTCTGCCTATCAGGGTCACTTCGCTTACCCTGGGACACCTCCTCCTATCAGGTGGGTAACTGTTGGTTTCTCCCAGGAGGTTGAATCCTGCAACTGGGGTATCTCTTCAGAGCTAACTTAGGCTCTCTTGTTCTTCAGGCAGGCTGGAGCTTTTCAACAGCCTCCTGGACATCACTAGCAGCCAGGGCTATCCAGCTGCATGTCAGGAGCAGGCTTACTGGCCTCTGTCTTCTCAGACTCCTGACTCTGCACTAACTCTCCCTGTCTGGGCCTGGACATTTATACTAGGGGCTCCCTATCTCCCTTTAGTGTCTGGGATGTCTAACTACACCCAACTAGGCCTGCTGCGGCATTAGACAGGGGTACATTGCATATAACAACACATTAAAACATACATTAAATGCAAAATTAAATATGACATTTCTGTTCCTTGTGAGTAGGAGTAACGCGCACACCAATTGACCCTTGTGTAGTGCCCACCCATACCTAGTGGGACACTACATACCCCCACGCTATAACGTTGCCCGTCCTCGGCGCAACATGGAGGGTCCCTGCACAGCTGGATACTGCACCTGTAATGAGGACAATAAAGCAAAGCAGGAAAACACATCTACATTTGCAAAATATACATTATATGTATACATATATTAGGCAGTTCCACTGGAATAGGAGCAAGTAATGGTGAAAAGGGGCGTCGTTCTCTTCTCTCAGGATAAAACAATGGGAACAGGGGCGCTGACCTGGCACAGCGTAACAATAAATACCAGGATAGTCCATATAATACTTTGTAAGTGCAAATTGTCCATGATAGAACAGTTGTAGTCCATGGAAAATGTAAACATTAAATAACAGTTCTTTGGAGGCTCAAAGCATTTAAAATGAGTCCGTACCCAGGTTCTTTTCTTTTCGTTCATTCCACAGCTAAGTAGAGATATAGGCAGAGGCGACCATACAGTGTAGCAAGAATCACAGAGGCTCGCACGGGGTGGAGTCCATCTCTGGGCACAATACTTTAAAATAGTAGCAAAATCTCAGAGGCTCATGTGCATTTGAGTCTATCCCTGGGCCCAATTCTTTTAAATTCCAGTTGCATAATAAAATAGCAGCACATAAAATAGTCCACATTATTCAAATGGCATACACATCAAAGTAGTGCTGTAATACCCTTAATCAACCTGAAAAGGGGGTTAAAGGGTTAAAAGGTGCAACATGAAAACGGGCACAACTGGGTTTTCACTCTGAGAAAGCAGGTAGGAGGTCCTGTAAACAAGATGGCCTTGCTGCATGTGGTACTTCAGTGGCTTGCCGCTTTCCACTGAGCCGTGGGTAACTGGCAGCAGCAACAGAGGGCCAAAACAACGAAGGACTCCTGTCCTGAAAGGGTTAACTCTTCTTTAGGATCCCTTGGCAAAACAAGCAAACATCAAGGGCCTAGCAGGCCAATTCACAGGGTCATGTCATATCCACTTTGCATTTCAGTGGTGCTCCCTGGCTCCATTTGTATATTGGGCCTGTACTGAGGTTCAATCGATGGATGTGCCCACAACACAGTATTGGGGGGCAACTGTAACATAAATGGACCCCTAATAGGTATTGGCCCCATAGGCCTAGGGGTTATCACAGTCGCTGACCTCACCGGAGCAGGCATAACAATCGTAGGCTGCTGCACTGGCCTGGGTACCGCTGCTGCAAGCGGTCCGGTGGGTTTTTGGACGACTGGCTCTGTGCGCCGGTGCACAGCGTAAGAGGATCCCACCGCAGGTGCCGGTACTAAGGAGGGACGACTGGCAGGGACAGGTACTCTCACCTTAGACCCGGAGACGTCTGGGTCCTTACGTTGTAGGCCAGGTGGAGTCCGGATCCTGGCGGTGGCAATCTGGCGTAGCTCCCGCAGTTTCAGCTCCAGCCGTACGATCTGGTCGTCCAGGCTTTCGGAGTCGGGATCGCTGGTCTCCGCTGTCGTTGTCGGCACTGGAGCGGTGGGTGGTTCGTCCTGCGCAGCCGCTGCAGGCTCAGGTGAGGCGTCCGCTTTCCTCCCTCTGCGGATATTCTCCAGGGTAGCTCTGAATCTTTCTGCATCCTGAAGCTCACGGATAGTTTTCTGCCTGCGAGGCAACTCAGGTGAGGGCCATGGGCTAACCCTCTTCTCTACCACTGTCGGCTGCCAGAACACATTTGGGCCAATGAAAGAGCCCCGTTCTTGGAAGGCGTGATGGGTCGGTCCTGGAGAGCATTCAGATTCACGCTCGCAGCCAGGGTTGTCCTCCGGAGAGCGCACAGACTCACGCTCGCAGCCAGAGTAGTCCTCATCAAAGTCCCAGTCCTCTGTCTTCTTCTTAGGACGGGACACGGCAGTGGCGTAGGGGCCTCGCAGGCCCTCAGCAGGGGTAAATTCAACCTCCTCTCCCTCGCGGAGGTTGTGTAGACGTTCTGGGAGGTAACTCCGCTTGACGGACCTCCTGTTGACATATAAGTCTCGTCCAGTCAGGTAGTCTTTTCTGAAACCGAAGCCTCGGTCCTTGTCAAAGGCCACAACCAACCCCATTCTCCTTTCCAGACGGGGTTGTGTGTCAGTGTGGCACTCGTGAACGGTCTTTGCCAGTTCCTCGTAGTAAATTTTAGTTTTAGTCGTCTTCTTAATTGCGGCCTCCCGGATCTCTGCCATCAATGCGGACCACTTGAACGAGGGCTGTAAGAAGTCTCTCCAGGAGCCATAATAGGTCTCCGGTTGCGTCCTCGGTGGCGGGCAGGCGGGTCTCTCCGGTCCCGGAGAGTAGGCCGGTGGAGCGTCCTCTCGCTCAACACCAGTCACATTCATGTTTAATAAGTCAGGCGCGGACATATCATCAGGAAAGTCCTCACTCCTCAACATGCTCGATCCTTCTCTGGAGAGCGACAGGGTGGCGCCAACAAGTTCTGATAGATCCTCCCATTGCACTGGGAGGCCGCCCCCCAGGTACTCCAGTATTGGGGAGGCGGAGTCCATCACAGCAGACATGCAAATGTCCAGACAGGGCGGTGGCGCCAGCATACAGCCTTCCCGCACTTTTAGCAGAAGGCGCCAATTTATGATGAAGATGACGCAGCAAACAATTTCAAGCAAGCTCAGCGGCCATCTTTGAGCAAAATAGCTGTCTATTCATTGACAGCAAGCGGTGGCTTAAATAAGCAGAAAACAGTCCATACAATGCAATCTTCACACCGCAAATACTACAGTTCACTTTGGCCCAGCAATTTTCAATAAAACAATTGGGGCATGTCACTTTAAGATAACTTTCAGCACACAGTTTTTAAATCCACTATGACGCAGGAATATTCGGATCCTGTTCGTGACGCCAATTTATGCAACACGCCAGACCTGCAGGGTATGCCGAAGTGAGGTCACAGTTATGGGCAATCGAGGGTACTCACTATATTTGAAGAACCCTGGGCAGGCGCGTGGCAGTGAAGGAGAGGTAGACACAGTTCCTCTGGGGCACGCTCTGTAGATAGGGACCAGGCCTGATGGTAGTTGAGGTGCCCTGGATGTTACAGGTATTTTGTGTGCCTGGGGCAAGGTCCCTGTGGTATTCGTGACGCCAGTGCCTTTGGCCGGTGGCACGCCGGTTGGTGGTTGGAAAGATGAAGGTACACAAGTATGCAGTGAACCAAACGTAAACTTTACTGGACAATCCAACTTTGTACAGCAGGGAGTAGTATAGTCTCTGTATTACAGTTCCACAAAAGGGGCTTATTCACACATATGGCAGGCAATAGTCATGCAAGTTACACTGAGGGTAAATTCCACAAGCACTCAGCAGCAGGTTGTACTTTTCCCAGAATCATGTACACTGTCCTTTCTAGAACTCCTACTCTGGCTTGATAACTCCCAAGGCCCGGATGCCTAAAAGGGTGGCTTATATCCTTGGTTACCTCCTTCCTCAGGTATTATACTGCTTGCTATGATTCCTAAGATCTTCTGCCTATCAGGGTCACTTCGCTTACCCTGGGACGCCTCCTCCTATCAGGTGGGTAACTGTTGGTTTCTCCCAGGAGGTTGAATCCTGCAACTGGGGTATCTCTTCAGAGCTAACTTAGGCTCTCTTGTTCTTCAGGCAGGCTGGAGCTTCTCAACAGCCTCCTGGACATCACTAGCAGCCAGGGCTATCCAGCTGCATGTCAGGAGCAGGCTTACTGGCCTCTGTCTTCTCAGACTCCTGACTCTGCACTAACTCTCCCTGTCTGGGCCTGGACATTTATACTAGGGGCTCCCTATCTCCCTCTAGTGTCTGGGATGTCTAACTACACCCAACTAGGCCTGCTGCTGCATTAGACAGGGGTACATTGCATATAACAACACATTAAAACATACATTAAATGCAGAATTAAATATGACATTTCTGTTCCTTGTGAGTAGGAGTAACGCGCACACCAATTGACCCTTGTGTAGTGCCCACCCATACCTAGTGGGACACTACACACATACAACATGCTTCAGAGTCTCCCAGCACTCAGGGCAGCTCTTGTATTCACTCCCTTAGCAGTGTCATTATACAGCTGGGACTTGTAGTCCTACACATACAACATGCTGCAGAGTCTCCCAGCAGGCAGACATGTCACTCAGGGCAGTTCTTGTATTCACTCCCTTAGCAGAGCAGGGGGAGGGGCAGAGATTGTTGTTATTGCATGTAAACAAAGAGCCAGAAAAGAACCAGGGAAATTAGGAAAAAAAAATTTTTTTTTTGCATAAAACTTGCTTAGCTCAGTTATATATCAGATTTTCAGTGCTATATTATTTTTTTTCATAACTCGGACAACCCCTTTAACCGCCCCTGGACCGCCTAACGCAGATGTGCGGTCCGGAGGCGGCAGCCCTGCGCACGACGACGCATATACGCATCATCTCGCGAGGGCCGGGATTTCCAGTGAACGCGCGCACACAGGAACGGAAGGTAAGCGAGTGGATCTCCAGCCTGCCAGCGGCGATCGCTCGCTGGCAGGCTGGAGATCGGATTTTTTTTAACCCCTAACAGGTATATTAGACGCTGTTTTGATAACAGCGTCTAATATACCTGCTACCTGGTCTTCTGGTGGTCCCTTTTGTTAGGATCGACCACCAGAGGACACAGGTAGGTCAGTAAAGTCGCACCCAAACACTACACTACACTACACCCCCCCCCCGTCACTTATTAACCCTTTATGAACCCCTGATCACCCATGATCACCCCATATAAACTCCCTGATCACCCCCCTGTCAGGCTCCGTTCAGACGTCCGTATGATTTTTACGGATACATGGATCGGATCCGCAAAACACATGCGGACGTCTGAATGGAGCCTTACAGGGGGGTGATCAATGACAGGCGGGTGATCACCCATATACACTCCCTGATCACCCCCTGTCATTGATCACCCCCCTGTAAGGCTCCATTCAGACGTCCGTATGATTTTTACGGATCCATGGATACATGGATCGGATCCGCAAAACACATGCGGACGTCTGAATGGAGCCTTACAGGGGGGTGATCAATGACAGGCGGGTGATCACCTATATACACTCCCTGATCACCCGCCTGTCATTGATCACCCCCCTGTAAGGCTCCATTCAGACGTCCGCATGTGTTTTGCGGATCCTATCCATGGATCCGTAAAAATCATACGGACGTCTGAATGGAGCCTTACAGGGGGGGTGATCATTTTTCTTTTTTTTTCTTTTTTACTTACAAAGTCTCATATTCCACTAACTTGCGACAAAAAATAAAAAATTCTAGGAACTCGCCGTGCCCCTCACGGAATACCAAAAAATATCTTGGTCAAATGCATAAAATGTATAAAAAAATTGGAAAAGTTGTCTTTTGCCAAGATATTTCTCTTACCCAGCATGGGTATATGTAAAATGACACCCCAAAACACATTCCCCAACTTCTCCTGAGTACGGCGATACCAGATGTGTGACACTTTTTTGCAGCCAAGGTGGGCAAAGGGGCACATATTCCAAAGTGCACCTTTCGGATTTCACCGGTCATTTTTTACACATTTTGATTGCAAAGTTCTTCTCACACATTTGGGCCCCTAAATTGCCAGGGCAGTATAACTACCCCTCAAGTGACCCCATTTTGGAAAGAAGACACCCCAAGGTATTCCGTGAGGGGCATGGCGAGTTCCTAGAATTTTTTATTTTTTGTCGCAAGTTAGTGGAATATGAGAAATGGGGTCATTTGTGGGGTTTTTCTACTGTTTGGGCATTGTAGAACCTCAGGAAACATGACAGGTGCTCAGAAAGTCAGAGCTGCTTCAAAAAGCGGAAATTCACATTTTTGTACCATAGTTTGTAAACGCTATAACTTTTACCCAAACCATTTTTTTTTTTTGCCCAAACATTTTTTTTTTATCAAAGACATGTAGAACTATAAATTTAGCGAAAAATTTATATATGGATGTCGTTTTTTTTGCAAAATTTTACAGCTGAAAGTGAAAAATGTCATTTTTTTGCAAAAAAATCGTTACATTTCGATTAATAACAAAAAAAGTAAAAATGTCAGCAGCAATAAAATACCACCAAATGAAAGCTCTATTAGTGAGAAGAAAAGGAGATAAAATTCATTTGGGTGGTAAGTTGCATGACCGAGCAATAAACGGTGAAAGTAGTGTAGTGCCGAAGTGTAAAAAGTGCTCTGGTCATGAAGGGGGTTTCAGCTAGCGGGGCTGAAGTGGTTAAAGAGAGCTGTCCATGCTCGGAAGCCATCAAACCTGAATGAACTAAAGATGTTTTGTAAAGAGGAATGGTCCAAAATACCTTCAACCAGAATCCAGACTCTCATTGGAACCTACAGGAAACGTTTAAAGGCTGCAATTTCTGCAAAAGGAGGATCTACTAAATATTGATTTCATTTCTTTTTTGCGGTGCCCAAATTTATGCACCTGCCTAATTTTGTTTAAACAATTATAGCACACTTTCTGTAAATCCAATAAACTTCATTTCACTTCTCAAATATCACTGTGTGTGTCTCCTATATGATATATTTAACTGACATTTTTTTATCGTAACAACCAACGATTTATACAGGAAAATCATGACGATTAACAATGTTGCCCAAACTTTCGCATCCCACTGTATGTACAATAAGTGGTAGTACCCTCATTCTAATCCCAGACGGTTGTGAAATTATTTCTGCAGTACAGGAACAAGTTTTGTGTAAAGGTCTTTCTTTCTTTTTCCCCGTCCTGTCATTTTGACCTTTATCGTACTATTATAGATGTTAACTGCTTGGCAAGAAACCTGACCCTGAGAAAGCATTTCTCCTCTACCATCACAGAACATGCTATGGAAGAATCACCGGCCCTTAGCGATATCCTATGTGGGGAGGCAACACAGGACACTATATTTATCATATCATAGTGTGTTTGATTTTTCTGAACTTGTTCAGATCTCCTCATTGCAGGGCATGTATCGAGGGCCAGATACTACTCCATTGCAGAATACCTCTATAGGTTTTAAAACATCCAATAAAAATTTCTATCCCATTCAGTTGAGATCTGTTGCCCTCAATAGATTCCAGGAATTAGTGGAGAAAGATCTCTGTTTTATAAAAAATTATATTAGACATAAAAGTCATAATAAGAATTTATCTAGAGAAGAGTATGCAGCTTTAGTAAATCTATCAAATATAATGGATGTTTTTATACGTAAGGCTGATAAGGGGGGAGCAGTGGTGTTGCTAGATAGTGAGGTTTATAAAATGCTAATTAATATGTTGAAAGATAAGAACACCTATTCACTGCTGGCAACAAACCCCCTCCCCCACTATCAAACTAAGTTGTATGACCTCCTTCAGGATGGAGTGTGTTTGGGTGTTCTGTCTGAGAAAGAAAAGGAATTTATATATGTGGAACACCCTAGCACACCTATCTTTCATGCTCTCCCTAAGGTGCACAAGGAGGGCTTTCCTCCACCATTAAGACCTATAGTGGTGCGGATAGGGTCCTACTCCGAATGACTTTCAGAGTGGGTCGATTCCCTACTGCAACCCCTTGTGCCCATTATATCTGGATATCTTAAAGACACATATAGTGTCCTCCTAGAATTTTCACCAGTTTAGATGGCAAAAAGAATACATGTGGGACGGGTTACTGCCGATATTACCTTGCTATGACCAACATTCCACACCATTTGTCAATTTCAGCTTTAAAATGTTTTTTTTGGGGATATGTATAGCAATTACACCCTGGAACTCCGTGATTTTCTTTGTATTTGTAGAGATTTTTTACTTAAACATTATTATTTTTTTGTTTAATGGTTTATATTATTTACAATTATCCAGAGTTTCCATGGGTGCTAAATTCTCTCCTTCTGTGGCCAACGTGTTCATGGCGTGGTGGGAGAGTAGTTATCTGTGAAATGGTATGGGCGTTTCATTGATGACATGTGGTTATAGCAGAGTGATGCAGAGGATTTGATGTCATTTGTGGAGTATTTAAACAATTGTGTTCCCTCTATAAAATTTTCCATGGTCAGTGATTTTTCTTCAATTGTATTTTTGGATCTCTCTTTGCGGGGAGATCCATATAGACCATACCTGCACACACCGGAAAATCACTGCGGGGGAATACTCTGCTCCATGCATCATCCTGTCATCCCCCTCATGTAACGAAGAATATTCCCAGAGGGGAAATGCTGGGGGCTCGATGTAATTGTTCTGCCCTTCATCTTTTTTTTAAGGGCGGCTTCTGACATCTCAGCAAGATTGCAGACTAGGGGATATTTAGTGGAGAATATCCGTACAGCTAGGGAACGCGCTAGAGAAGTGGATAGGAACTCTCTCTTGTGTCAAACCAAAAGCATTAAACAAATTAATAGAAGAAAATGGAAGAAAAGAAAGCGATATCGAGTCTATGCACGGGGTCTGAGTGAACCGGTGACTTTTGTCACGAATTACAGTTAACAATATCCCCTCATCTGCAATATTATACTCAAACACTTCCCAGTTATAGGTTATGATGAGGGTTGGAGAGATGTTGCCGAAGCAGGTATTAAATGTATAGCGAAAAAGCACCGACCATTGGACAAAAAGTGAGTCCTAGTTTATTTCTTGAGAATACTACTTGCCAACCAGTATGGCTGAATACAAAGGGTAACTTCAAATGTGGAAGTAAGAAGTGTATCTGTTGTTCTTATATGTCAGTAAGTAAAAATATTGTATCCACGTCTAATGGCGGTACACATGAATTGCGACAATATATAAATTGCAATATGGAATATGTTGTATATGTCATCACCTGCCGAAATTGCGCACTACAATATGTGGGATGCACTACGGAAACATTTAAGTGACATCCCGCATGTTTCAAATCTCAATGTGTCAGCAGCCACTTTACATTTTGCGTCTGTTCACAAAGGTGATGCCTCTGCGTTTTCTGTGCAGGGTATTAAGAGTAACCACACCGATCCGGGGGGGGGAGATCGTAGACAGAAACCTTTTAGCAGGGAAACTTATTGGATGTTTAATCTTGGAAAGATGTAATAGCCCGAAACGCGTCACAGCAATTTGTCCTGTTTGAGGTCTGGATTTTATGGAAGTTTATTAAAAGCCAATTTTATCTGGAGCTGGATTCCATTTGTTTTTTCGCATTATCTACCAGTACATGGGAAGAGATGGCTGTTTGAAATAAACAAGGTATAAACCCCCGCTTTTACTTTCAGCTACATTCACTGCAGTCCGATTTCAGACTCCATTTCTAACAGTAATCTCTCCTGCTGATCTGTTATGTCAGAACTATTGGGTATGAATAAAGTCCATAGGTATAAGGCCTATATAAGATGTATGGACATGAGCCTAGGGGACAACCATTTTGTCTTATTTTAAAAGTGCAGGGTGAGTTCAGGATTTTTTTTACTCTGAAATTGCTAACCTAAGGTTTACGATATGTACCAAAGTATTTACCCAAGTTTGTTTTTGTGAGAAGGAGATGTCCCGAGGTCTAATAAAAAGTAATTGCATAGATAAGACAATGTATTAGAAATGTGCTGAGTTTTGATGATTTTCAGTGAATAGAAAGACTCTAATCTTTCGTTGTGGTTTTATATTAATCAATTTGAGTAGATTGATTTTATATCATCAATTTTAATATGTGTGCTGAATATATAGTATATATATATGAGTATGGTTGTTGAGGAAGGGTGGCAGGTATGCATAGTTATATATGCATGCCTACTGGGGCATGCATATATATATATATATATATATACATATGTATTAGCGGTGCATAATCCCCTCAGAGGGCGATGTGCGCAGATGTGCCCAGCACCTGCGCCCATCCGCCTCTGATATTCCCCAGGGGCTCATTCATGCCCCTGTGGGAATTCATATAATGTGCCCCCTTAATATAATGTGCCCCCTTATCATATAAATATATATATATATATATATATATATATATGCCCCATATAATGCCCCCTGAATCATATAATGCCCCCTTATCAGATATAGCCCCATATCATATAAATCCCCCCCCTACATGGACCCAGATGCATCAATGTGAATGTGCCCCAAGCATTCACATTGATGTAATCTGGGTGAAGGCGCCACCAACGTTTTACCCTTTAAATCCCTGACCCCATACAGCCCCTTGTAACCCTATTGCCCTGATTTACCCTAGTCCCTGCCCTGATACCCTTACTACCATGTAATATTTCATAGTTAACCCTCGTCGTACCCCATAGGGATAGTATATAGAACCAGGTGGGTGGGCTGTGAATATACTTGTATGTGTGAATTGTATAGATAGTTTATGGGTGGAATTTGGGAACGTGTAGTGTAGTTTAGGATTGTATTTGTGTAGTGCTGTGTATTTACTATATATCGTGTGCGTCAGGCGATAATAAATACCGTAATATTTGTACCCTTTGTGTAGCGTGTATTTGTTAGCGGTAGTGAGTTACTAAGGCGCATGCAGCTAGTGTAGTTGATTAGTGTAAAGCATAGCGAAAGTATTGTGTTATTATTATATAAAGGTATAAATAGGCAGAGTCATCACTAGACGGCTCCTCCTATTTATGAATATTAATTATCAATATTCGCATAATATTGGTGATTAATATTCCCCCTTTGCATTGGCGAGCCAGGCCCACTGCGTGGATTTTGTGTTTATTTTTGGTCTTAAGGCTGAGGGTCGCTAGTACTGTGAATTAGCGGGCAGGAGAGACGCGGTCAGCGGAGTGTCTGAATGTCTAGGACCCGATAATTCGGACAGGAGAAGCGATACTTCCCTTAGAGTACCAGAAATGAAACAAAATCTTTTGCAGAGAATCTATAATTATTCTGTGTACTAATATTTTTGTATTTGCTTTACACGGCCACCGTCGCGGGGGTAAGAGAAGAAAAATACGTCACAGAAAGAGATCCATCTTCGTTGGAAGTACATAAAAGTCCAGCTGGTCGGGAAGAAGTGATCCGGAAGAGAAGGACTTCTTTCAAGCAGCTACAAGGGACGGGAAAGTACAGCACCAACAAGAAGATGGAGGCTCAGAAAAATGTGAGTATGAACTTCTCCACACTCCAACACTTAGCCAAAAACAGCACTTTTAATCCCATTGTTCCTACTACATACAAATCCGCTGAGCTGCTGTGGTTCGCTTTACTGGACTAGGTGTACGCTCATGACCGGGTTTGTATTAGTAGGAGTGTCTTTAACAAGACCACCAAACGCCTCCAAATGCTAGCCAAATTGGTTCTTTCCTATGAGGATACCATTTGGAAGGCGGAACACACAGACACTTGCCAGCACAAGAAAGGCAGGGGAGGTTGTGGACAAAGCAAACTTCCACTGCAATTGTTGTGTTGATAACTTTAGAAGAATTCACACACTAGAGGCTCAATTACAAGAAGAGGCCCAGTGTACAGTCGAGAGGGGCAGAGAAATCTGTGTGTTAGAGTCGAGACTCTCGGATAAGGACAGTCTCTACTCTGACATGGACAGAGAGCTACTCCGGCTGTACACTGAGATTAATCAGTACAGGAACAATACGGTATCTACGGATGCCCTGATTGTTCAGATGAGGGAGGACCTGGCTGCAAAGATGCAAAACATTGCAGACTTGCAGCGGGCAATCTCCAATTTGTCCAGGCCTAGTACCAACGGTATGGTGCCCACGAAACAAGTTTGTGTTTCGGGAACGGCACAGGGGGAGACAGCGGCGACAGCGCCAAGGTCTTCGACGGATCATACATCCGCAGTGGTAGACACTAGGGGACAGGTGGAGCGGTCTCTACGATTCACCCCGTCACCCGGGGAGAATAGGAGTAGCAACCGTCACCAGGAACAGGACAACAGTTGGGGAGAGGAAAGTGGAGGGGTATATTCCGCTTCCAATCCGCCAACACGTCCGGAGAAACAGGAAGAGGTGTATCCTAACCATTCCAGTATGGAAAGGATAAACTTCCTGTTACGGATCTGCAAGGAGATCCCGAAATATGATCCCCATGTAGATCCGTTCGCTTCATGCGATATTTTCGAAGGTCACTGTAAAAAATAAGTGGCTCCGGAATATCGCATGGAGCTGTTCAGATTATGGTTACCAACACACCTTAATCAAAGGTATGAGGTAACGGGGAGGATGCAAACCACGAATGGCCAGTTTCATGATAAGGAGGAGCGCCTCTCCATACTCACGAGACTGGCCACGGGTCATTGGGATGTCACTCCAGAGGTCCTGTCAAAGTTCAAGCCTACTATACATAATGAACCCTTGTCATTGTGTAGTCGGTTTGAAGCAATGTACAGGAGGGTTACCAAAGATCAGGGTATTGGGATTCCACAAGGCATGGTGCGCATGTATGTGGAAAAATTCCCATATCTTGATACTGCAATCTGGCTGAGTGCAGCTAGGGAGCCATCCCTCGCGGACGCAGCCATGATTATTGAGCAGTGTAGACAAGACATACTGCTCAGTAAGAAGTCTGTGAAAGTGAGGGAGCTTGTGCCTGTATACGGTAGGTCGCAAGACGAACGGGTACAACACACGAGGTATGCATCAACTGTTCGCCCCACGGCCCCACCGTTGGAAAGGGCAGGAAACTTTCGTTGTTTCCTGTGCTTACAAGAGGGGCACATAAAAATAAATTGTCCACAGTGGTTAAAGATTAAGAGAAAAAGGAGAAAAATGGCGATAATAACGGTTTCAGGATCAAACCTAATTTTGCCAGGCCTGTGGGGGAACAGGTTGATATGAATCTGGGACATTCATCAGGTCAAGCACCAAAATGCTTGGCGGTCATGAATGTCCCAGGGGGCGTGGAATCAAGAGATTCCACACCTAAGGATCAGGAATAGAGCGCAAGAGTGGCAGTATGTACCACACAAATACCTACTAGGAGTCTGGTGGATATCGACTGAGGATTAGGGGTCCCTGAAGAATTGGCACCAGTATGTCCAATCATACTGCATCCTTCAGGGAGACCCCATATAAAAGCCACGATAAAAGATAAAGAAACGGAAATCATGCTTGATACTGGGGCGGAAATTTCCATTACCAATATCAAATATGATCTACTCCCCAACAGCCCTCAGTGTGTGGTGATCGGATTTGATCACCAACAAGGGGGGGTGAAGGCCCACAGAATTGATGAGGTAATCGTTCAGATTACCAGGTGCACTACCCTCAGGATACCCATGTGGTATTACCCCGGTTCTGATTATCGGAACCAATGTAATGACACAAAATGGGTGGATCCTGGATCTGGCAAATTGCATTGTGTGGAAGGGTCCCAGACGAGCCAAGTTGTTTGTCATTCAACGCCAGTGTCTGGGACCACCTTTGCCAGCAGTAGATAACTCTACTGATGTGCTGGAACACAAGTGGCCTGAGGTCTCACACAATCCAGACCTTGAGCCTATTGTGTACAAGCACCCTGATCTGTGGGCCCAAAGTAAGAATGACTGATTGGCGTTTTGGTAGACATACAGGGTCCTGACCCTCCACCTCAACGCCAATATTCCACCAGAGGCCAGGACACTGTCCTGGAATTGAAGACTAGGGGTGTGGTCATTGAGGGCAACTCAAAGTGCAACAATGCCCTCTGGCCAGTTAAGAAAAAGGACACAAACGCATGGAGGCTGACCATAGACCTCCGTGTCCTTAACAAATACACCCCAATGTCAGCCCCAGTGGTGGCCCAAACTCCCGATATCATGGCCAGAATAAGTGGCAAAAGCCGCGTATTCTCGACCATCGATGTTGCCAACGGGTTCTTCTCCATCGAACTCACGGAGTCGTGTCGGTACAAATTTGCTTTTACGGTGGGGGACAAACAGTACATGTTTGCTGTACTGCCCCAGGGGTTCCATAGCAGCCCCACGTATTTCCATCAGGCATTGGCGGCTGTGCTGAGTGTGTTCTCACGGCCGGAATGCCTCCTACAATACGTGGATGACCTGCTTTTGCATACAGAAACCATGGAGGAACTTGGTTCTGTTGAAAGAGCTGCTGGGACTCCTGGCAAGTCCCCATAAGGCAAATTTGGCTAAAGCGGAGGTAACTTTCCTTGGGGTCCAAATTTCCTGTGGAACTAAAGGAATCATGACGGCCCATGTGGAAGCCATGGTAAAGTTACCCAGGCCTGGCACCCTTCAGGATTTGCGAAAATTCCTGGGGGTTGCCAACTTCATGAGGGAGTTCATAGAGGATTTTGCGGCCAAAGCAAAACCTCTCTACGAACTCCTTCGAGGAGAGGAACCCTCAATCAAAGGGTGGTCCAATGCGCAGGAGGAGGCCCTTTTCAACCCTGAAAAGGGACCTCTCCTCGGCGCCTGTGTTGGCCACTCCACATTCAGATGGGGAAATGGCCATACAGGCGCATGCAGGGATGGAGTCTATCTCAGCGGTCCTTGTACAGAAAGTAGGTTACGAGACCAGACCGCTGGGATATTTCTCAAGGCTGCTTTCGACCGTCGAACGAGGGTTCGATGAATGCGCCAAGCAATTGGCAGCCATACACTATGCTGTTAAGACCACAGAGCATATTGTTGGCTTCCGGCCCCTCACTTTGCAGACTCCACATTCACCGTTGACCCTTTTGCTCCGTGATACTCTCCCTGGAGTCTCCCAACAGAGATTCGGGAGATGGCTCATGGATCTCAGCGGCCGAAATCTGCAGGTGGACCACAAGGCCAAGTATGTTCTGTCCCAGTTGCTGAACCTGACTGGAACTGAACATGACTGTGGCCAACCGGTAATGGACGACTCTCCACAGATGTTCAGGACTGACAAGCATCCAGATGACAGAGTCATCTTTGTTGATGGCTCTCGGTTCTATCTGGATGGGGAATATGTCACAGGTTTTGCTGTGCTGGATGAGACCACTGGTACCCAGAGTCTTGTCTGGTTACCAGGTCACATGTCAGCACAGCGGGCAGAGCTGGAGGCTGTTAAAGAGGCTCTGCTTCTTCACCCTCCAGGGAAACGAACTATATATAGCAACAGCATATGTAGTTCGCTCCCTCACATTGCACCTGGACGTTTGGAAGAGAAGAGGATTTGTGGACAGCCAAAACAAACCTCTGGCTCATGTGTCAGTCCTGAAGGAGCTGTGAGAGGGGCTTTTGGCACACGTGGCGGAAGCAGCCATCATCAAAATCCTGGCGCATCAAAAAGGGGACAAACCTTTGACAGCAGGTAACAACCAGGCAGACGAACTGGCAAAACTAGCGGCAGTGTCCGGGACCTTTAGGGAACCAGGCACTGAGCCACTGCCCGCATACCCATCTGAGTGACAGCCCGGTGTCATTCGAGGAGGAACAAGCTAAGGATCATTTTCTAATGACACACATCCAAGTACCACAGCATCCCTGGTCCTTACAACAGGGTATCCTGTGTTATGACACCGGTACACAGTCGCTTCCTCTCCCTGTGGTTCCACAGCATCTGCAAGCAGAACTGACGCGGTTGAACCACCAAATGTTTGGGCATCTTGGCCGGAATAAGCTCTTGCCTCTCCTGAGAGACAAATTGTACTGGCCCGGAATGTCCAACACAGTAGAGGAGGTTACGCAACAGTGCCTGGTGTGTGCTCAGGTTAACCCAAGGGCGTCTGTCCTCAAGCCAGTGTTACAGCGGGTTCCTCCTGCTGATGGTCCATGGTCCGCTATCCAAATTGATTTCATCGGACCTTTGCCAACTGGGAGTCGTAACTGTCGTTACGCCCTGGTGGTAGTGGATGTCTTCTCGAAGTGGGTAGAAGCCATCCCTACGGTCAATGATTCGGCCTCCACCACTGCCCGTGTTCTCTGGGAACAAGTTCTGTCACGATGGGGGATCCCCAGATTGATAGAATCCGACAGAGGGACTCATTTCACGGGTAAGGTCATGAAAGCGCTTTGTGGTCTCCTAGACATAAAGCAAAGGTTTCATGTCCCTTATCACCCTCAGTCAGCGGGCATCGTGGAGCGGATGAACCGGACCATCAAAACCCGGCTTTCCAAGGCACTGCTACAGAAAGGTTCCTCTTGGGTAACCTCTCTTCCAGCTGTGCTAATGGTATCCGAGCCACAGAGGCCTCTAGTACCGGTATCTCCCCATTTGAACTCATGACCAGACGTAAGATGCCCCTATGTCTACCAAACGAACCCCAAGTGTCGGAGCCCATGAAGAACGCCATCGCCAGAGACTTGTTTCTTCAACAGGTTCAGCAGAACCTGAAGGAGTTACTGCCTCATGCAGCTATACGGTTACACAAACCGTATCTACAGGGGGAAACACCTATGCCCTCTGTAGGAGAAATGGTAATGGTGAAAGTCTTTCGTCGGGTCGGCCCATGGGACACAAACTGGGAAGGACCATACAAGGTCCTTGAAGTGATGGGGGACACCATGCTGAAGGTGCAAAGGCCTATCACGAGCAAGAAGAAATCCCATACGCCAGGAAGTTTTTGGGATTCACATCGACCAGGCCAAAGCCACCCGAGCCTCCCCAACTCAATAACGAATACCATTCCGAGTTGGGTGAGGGGGGGGGAAAGGGCTTGGTGGGTCGAGTGTGAATCCAATACACTTAACACATTCCATCTCATTGCAGAACACAAGAGGGAGACACTCCATGGGACCAGACTGCCAGGGAAGAGCTAGTCATCCTCTGAATGAGATACGTATCCAGCTTGTGACACTAGTGGTAAGCATGTTGATGGCGGGCTCAGCCTCTTCAGGGAAGGACCTGGGGACTAATATTGGTATGGCCAGCATATCACTTGATGGACCCGGCCTTTTAATGGTGGAATGTTTGGATGGCAAAATCCTGGAGCCATACAAGAACGTTACCTTTACACCAGGTCAATGGTATCTGTATGGTTTCCAGAGAGAGGGTTTTGCCAACGGTGTAATTCAGCATTATACCCCGGTGGAGAATGTGTCTGCCATACAACATGACTTGCACGCCCTCTGTCTCAAGGAATACAGGCATTTTCAGGACTTGGACCCTGTACCTATCAAATCCTTAAGATGGGTGTCTAGGAATCCACACTTGCACCCTTACCAGCAAGTGAGAGCCAACACTACCACAGTGTTGTGTACCAAGGAGGGTTTGCTGAGTCCTGAATATGTCACTGGGGCAGAGTACAGCGGTTGGTATATCCTGAAAGCTACCTTCCTAGCGAAGGATAGCAGAGACGGGTTAAGGGTTAGGACATATTTCGATAGGCCCATTCCGGTTAAAGGCACCCTGAAGGCTTATTGTATGTTGAGGGATTCCCAGATGATTATCACCAGGGAATCCAGTTATGTACAGGGACATGTATCCACAGATTACTTACGAACCAGCATAATGATGTTAAAGTTAAACTGCAGTGACTCTGATCAGGCCATTTGGAATGATCAGAGTGGTCCGTTAAAATTGGAGGGTTTGTACCGAGCCACAGTTTTAAAGGTACGGACCGATGCCAAGGACCCAAGGTATGCGCATTTAAAGGGGTCTCCATCCATACGGTCTTTCATGATTACGATCATGAGAGACAACTGCGTTCCTGAGGTGACAGGATACTATTTCGTCACCTATGCCCACTGGGAACAGGATACCCAGATGGTGATGTTGGACACTAATCCCTGGAGGTGGGATTTAGCGTGCAATGGGGTGAACACCCCTACAGTGGATGTATGGATGGATGGTACCCCTATGACTGAGGAATACCGGGGTAGGTATGTGTCTTCCGATTGGACAGACCCCAGGGGCAGGGACATTAACTTTGACATCAATATAGATGGTTCATTCAAGTGGCCTTTTTGCGAGGCAGCCGACGAAGGGTGCTGGACCTTTACTCAATGGGTCTATCTGTCTCAAACCAAACCCGTAGGGAAACTAGTGTTACAGGCTGGAGAAGACGAACAATGGTATCCATTCAAAGGACGGGGACGGGTCTGTGTTATGGTAGTAAGGGTCCCCTACGAAACAGAAGGTCTCCAACCAGTAAGACCACATTCGGACTCTTGCACCACCCCTATCCATCAATTGGCAGACCCTGTAGCTCCTCAACTGTCATCCCCCTGGAAGATCATCACGGATGCAAAATTCATCCTGTTTACCTGGAGAATTTCCGTAGATGACTTCCGAGTTGATCACTGGGATCACAGGTGTGAGGAGTTCGTTAGGAACCAAATTGACATGGTAAGAGGTTGGATAGAGGCGGGGCAAGAGGTCAGGAAAGACGACTCTCAACTCAGGAAGAACAGGGGGAGGAGAGACCTGGTGGCTATGGGACTTGGCGGAGGTGTTTTGGGAGTGGGTGCCCTGAACACTATGGATATGGAAGTCCTGAGAAGTAAGCTTGGGGAGGTTGCGCAACACGCCGGGGAAGGATTCAAGACCCATATTGATGTAGACCACGTCTTAGAGGGTTTACAACAATCGCACATTGATGCCACTACCTCTCTATCTTCTGCTATACGTGAGAAGTTTAGGAGGTTAGTTGTGGGTCTTTTGGAGGAGCAGGATCGGACTTAGCTTGCTCTGGCGTGTACGCAGGTCCAAAGTGAACTCTCGGACAACCTTAAACATATTGTCACGGCACTTCACAACGGCCACTTCCCATTCAACCTCCGTCAGCGAATAAGTCCACTGATTTCTCCTTTTGCCATTAATCACACCAACTGGTGGGTGGTTCAGTGGCATGGATGTCAAAATTTACCCTGCACTGCTTCGTCCCTGGCACCTGTATCCGGTCGCATCAGACAAGGATACAGTGTCATCAATCTAGGAACGGTGATTAACAACCAGATGGTGCTTCATCCCCAGCTCCCCTCGGGCGTTCTAACCTATGAGGAGGGCCATCCCTCTTTGTTTGATACAGAGGGATGTCGGATAAGGGAGAATGCCATCCTCTGTCAGGGTAGTCGGGAGCGGATGCTCAGACACCAGTGTTGGAACACCGAGGGGTCCTGTGAGATGAAGGCCAACCCAATGCCCTCATCCTCTTTGAAATATTTGGGGCAGGGGTATTGGTACCAAGGGAGTGATCCATCGTATGCAATTTTTGGGCTTAACTGCACCGAACGAGGAACACTTCGCCCCGGAGCGTACTGCACCCTTAGTCCCGTTTTAGGTTTGAACGCCGCAGAACAGCAGGGAAGAACCCCGATTACCCCAGAGAAAAGACTTGACATCCGCCCCGATGTTCCTGTAAGACTTCAGAAGATTCCTCTTGGCTTCGGCAAAGAACTTAGACATCTCCTGATGGATTTCAGCCAAGAGGAAGAGATCATACAACGTCTTCGGGAGACGGAGAAGCAAGCCACCATTCAACTCACCCATGACCGAACAAAGATTATCGCGGTTGCCACAGCATTGGACAAGGACTCAAAGGTTTCGTGGTGGGAGAGTCTTTTCGGATACAGTCCTAAGGCAACGTCATTTTTCAATTTATTGATACACCCGGTGATAGTGCTTCTGGTTCTGGTTGGACTCATGTACCTTGGACTACGGTGGATATATCGGAGAGTCAAGAGACTAACGGACCAACTAAACCAGAACCAGACGGCACTTCACGAAGTCAACCGCCGAAGGTTCAGGACTTGACTTCACAAGAAGTCCTGAGGCCTAATCACCCAAAGGACAGGACAATTGGACTGAACTCTTGGGTTTAGGGGGGTTGGGGGTTATTGTGTAAATAGGTGGTGTGAATGGGGATAAGAATAGGGCACGATAGGGACAGGCCCTCTCTGGTTGCCATTTGCCACTTTGACCCCTGAACGGTAAGGATCATAAGGGAAAACCTGGATGTGTAGTGTAACGGAGGTATTCCCGTAGTTAGAATTTAGGTACCGTGACATCACCTCTATTGAAGAAAAATATCTGACCTGCCTTGTAAAGACCGATTCAGCTGTCCATGGGAGAACTGCACCCATCCTTCGATCAAGATGGAACAAGACATGCTTAAGGAGAGTTGGCACAGAATGGAGACTGAGACTGCAAGGGTGGACCCACTCCAGATTCCTTGGGCGTGGACGACACCTGAACATCGGCAGCAATGCCGAGAGACGGCGAGGGTGTGGTCATTCTAAACTTATCAGGAGTGACTGACACCGGAAGAGTGAGAGAAAGACCAGTCAAAGACTGCGAGGGTCAAGCCACTCCGGAAGTACAGAAAGAGATGACAGTAGGAGGGGCTGACACCATAACAATCAAGGCAGAAGAGCGTTCCTGGGAAAAGAAGATGACGGTGTATCCTGTGGATGGAGGAGTCGGTTACGGTGAAGGGCAGGTCGGAGGAAGTCGTTGGGTTAGATGATGTCTAGGTACCTAAGAGACAGGGTGCACTCCGGTTTTCCTGGACCATCACCGAGGATGGGGTTGAGGAGGGCAAAAGATGCCTCCACCCTTCCCCCCAAGATATTGTAGTATTTCCGACAACAGTGGATTGTTGAGGAAGGGTGGCAGGTATGCATAGTTATATATGCATGCCTACTGGGGCATGCATATATATATATATATATATGTATTAGCGGTGCATAATTCCCTCAGAGGGCGATGTGCGCAGATGTGCCCAGCACCTGCGCCCATCCGCCTCTGATATTCCCCAGGGGCTCATTCATGCCCCTGTGGGAATTCATATAATGTGCCCCCTTAATATAATGTGCCCCCTTATCATATAAATATATATATCTATGCCCTATATAATGCCCCCTGAATCATATAATGCCCCCTTATCACATAAAGCCCCATATCATATAAATCCCCCCCCCCTACATGGACCCAGATGCATCAATGTGAATGTGCCCCAAGCATTCACATTGATGTAATCTGGGTGAAGGCGCCAGGATGACTGGACAAGGTCCGGTCATTCTGGTGAACTCAAAGGATTAAAATTACGGATCTACCAATTATCGGATATTATCGGATATTACGGATATTATCGGCCGATATTGAGGATTTTAAACGCTATCGGTATCTGCATCTATTTTGCCGATATTCCGATAGCGTATGGGAAACACAGATCGCGCTGCTGACAGCGCTCTCTGTGTTCCCTCAGCAGCACAGGGGAGAAGGAAGCAGTGTCTCCTCCCCCTGTGCTGCTGCTGCCGCCAATGTAAGGACAGGGGACAAGAGGAGGGGAGGAGCTATGGCCACTGCGCCACCAATGAAGCCTAATCTCTCATTTATTCATATACAGGAGGCGGGAGCTGCAGTATCACATAGCCGGCTCCCGACCTCTATGAACTGTAGCTGCGATCTGCGGTAGTTAACCCCTCAGGTGCCGCGGATCGCAGCTACAGCTCATAGAGGTCGGGAGCCGGCTATGTGATACTGCAGCCAGCTCCCGCCTCCTGTATATGAATAAATTAGAGATTAAGCTTCAATGGTGGTGCAGTGCGCCCCCCCAAGCCCAGTATTAGACATTGGTGCAGTTCCCCCCCCCCAACCCCAGTATTAAGCATTGGTGCCGCAGTGCGCCCTCCCTTCCCCCCAGTATTAAGCATTGGTGGCGCAGTGCGCCTCCCCCCCCAAGCCCCCCCAGTATTAAGCATTGGTGGCGCAGTGCGTCCCCCCCCACCCCAGTATTAAAATCATTGGTGGCGCAGTGCGTCCCCCCCCACCCCAGTATTAAAATCATTGGTGGCGCAGTGCGCCCCCCCCCCCCCCTCCACAGGATCCCCTGTCCCCTGCTCCTCCGATTGGAGCCCCAGCAGTGTGATGCTGGGGCTCCGATCGGTTACCATGACAGCCAGGACGCTATTGAAGCCCTGGCTGCCATGGTAAGCTCCATGCTGCTGTGTGCACAAAGCACAGAGCAGCAGGGACAGTGTGAGCTCCTATTCACCCTGATGGAGATCTATCAGGCTGAATAGGACAAGGGTTCTAGTCCCTAAGGGGGCTAAAAGTTAGTAAAAAAATTATAAAAAATTACAAAAATAAAAATAAAACACCAAAATATTAAGTATAAATGAAAAAGAAAGAGATTTACAATAAAAAATACACATTAACAATAAACATTAATTTTCTGCAGATTTGGGGGAATTTTTTATTTTTTTTCAAAAATGAAAATTCCCAGAATATCGGTATAAATTATCGGCTATCGGCCTGAAAGTTCACAAATTATCGGTATCAATATCGGTCGATCCCTAATTCAAATTCTAAAGAATTTGAATCCTTTTGTTCTAATTATCTGCAGCCCTGCTGGAGATAATTAAGCATAATCGAGAGAGAGGAGATACCTCCGCTCCCTCTATTATGTGCATTCCGGCATCGCAATTACCATTGCAATGTCCGGAATGCCGAGAGCTACAGGCGGGAGATCAAAGGATCTCCCGCCTGTCAGCAAGTGCACGCGGCCCTGCGGCGCGCGTGCAGGCGCGGTGACGTCATCTCACCGCGCCGGCCCACGTGTCCTTCACAGTGGTGCGCGTTCGCGCGCAGCTGTGTGGGCGGTACGGAGTGCGGGCGGCCGGACATATAAGTCCGGCAGGCCCTGCTCTGAGGGAGAAGAAAGACGGCCGCCCACCCTCCCTGAAGGAGCATCCCCTAGGCAACGAGCTGGAAGGACTAAGTATCCCTCCCCACTATTAACCCCACTACATTAACCCCACCAACGACCCCCCATTACCTTAACCCCACTATCCCACCAACGAACCCCCATTAACCCCACTATCCCACCAACGAACCCCACTTCTCAAACCTATAACCCTCTATATCCCTGGTTAACCCTTACAGTTAGCCCCCCCCTGATTTACCCTGTTAACCCCTGATACCCTACCCCCTTATTATACCCTTGATCCCTACCACTATCCAACCAACGTTTTACCCTTTAAATTCCTGATCCCATACCGCCCCTTGTTAACCCTATTGCCCTGATTTACCCTAGTCCCTGCCCTGATACCCTTACTACTCTGTAATATTTCATAGTTAACCCTCGCCGTACCCCATAGGGATAGTATATAGAACCAGGTGGGTGGGCTGTGAATATAATTGTATGTGTGAATTGTATAGATAGTTTATGGGTGGAATTTGGGAACGTGTAGTGTAGTTTAGGATTGTATTTGTGTAGTGCTGTGTATTTACTATATATCGTGTGCGTCAGGCGATAATAAATACCGTAATATTTGTACCATTTGTGTAGCGTGTATTTGTTAGCGGTAGTGAGTTATTAAGGCGCATGCAGCTAGTGTAGTTGATTAGTGTAAAGCATAGCGAAAGTATTGTGTTATTATATAAAGGTATAAATAGGCGGAGTCATCACTAGATGGCTCCTCCTATTTATGAATATTAATTATCAATATTCGCATAATATTGGTGATTAATATTCCCCCTTTACAATGGTCTTATAGCTATATTCAGTTTTAAGATTAGAAACGAGATACAAATTCCTCTGTCATTTTTAGAATCTCTCTCAGTGTAACACACAAGTTAATTATTTCTTTCCTTGAGGTTTTCTTGAATGGAGAAATGTGGACACAGGTGATCATGAACAAACCCTGTCTTTTCCCAGAACAATGAATTAAGAATAGTCATGTGTATCTTGATTTAATTAGGTCTGGTCAAAAGATTTAAGGATAAACAAGGTGGTTGACTAAGTATAAAAGTCATTGTCTATTCAAGATCTTCTCAAGGTTTTGTCTGAAACCTTAGATAAAATTTATTGCTAGTATATAAATAAGAGAAATAAGTGAGTGCTTCGACTTTTGTATAGAGTACTAGTGCCATCTAGTGTTAGGATAACATAAAGATCTAGGGTGTATTTCCCCCTAGAGGGAAAATACTAGAGGGAGGTTCTATTAATTATAAACTGAGGTCACTAGTTAATGATAAAACTTGGCCAAGCCCTTTCTAAGATGGGATAAAAAGATGGTATGGGCTGACAGAAGGGATCGATCTCTGGAGCTCTCTAGCTCTCTCTCTCTCTGACCATCTTCAAAAGACCATCTTCAGAAGGACCATCCTGAAGGGACGATCATCAAGGGAAAAGACCAGATCCAGCCCTGACCACCTTTTCAGTCATTGGAGGCAGCCATCTTAGAACCATTGAAACTGATTTCTGCTAGCTGACATATTGGTATAGTATAACCTTACCTATATTTTATAGGATAATTAATTAATATAATACATATCTATATATATTCAATTAACCATACCTTGTGTATAGTATCTGTTTTGGAATAAGATTGGGGTGTACCTGCAGCATCATCCTGAAAATTAATCCAATACAGGGAGATTGAAAATATACTGGTGAAAACACGGTATTATCTCCAAGGAATTGAATTCAGTTCTAGACCAGTATGGTTGATTATATATATATAAATATCTGTATAGATAAATGATAAACCAGATTTGAGTTTAATCGGACATTTGTCGGCTGAGAGAAATCAAGTATTTAATTGATTTAAAATATAATTGAGGGGTATCATGATAAGAAGGCATAATTGTGTATATATATATATATATATATATATATTCATAATTATTTTTTACTTTCTCACTATTTTGCATATCATTGAATTTCAATTATCACCAATTTTTATATATATTATTTTGCACTAAACCTTGTATTAATAAATTACATATATATTTTGTCTATAACTGGGTTTTGTCTTCAATTCAACGCAGATCACAAGCTTGTTTTAGCTTGAAAGTTATTCACATAAATAATATAGACTGTCAATCGGAGACAGCATAAATATTCCAACATTAATCTGGAGGTCCCACCGAGATCTGCTTGTAATAGAAACAACATTTTGGGGTGCAAAATATATATTTGATACAGTTATTGTGGTACTTGTAGTGCAACAAGTAAAAATATATCTGAGAACAATAGCGAGGCTAGCTAAGGCATGCAGGCTGCTGCTGTAGTGGTAAAGACTGATATGCATGATAGACTCAAGAATTAATTGAATATATGGTGATGTGTCATATGCATGACAGGTTGGATATTAAGAAAGAGTTAAAGGATTGGAGGTTTGAATTGGAAGAGAGAGCTGTAGAATATGCAGATGATGTCTGGTCTGATAAATCCCGGTTTGCTGATTATCTCTGTCACATTTCCCAAGCTAAACATAAGAAAGATAAGGATTCATTAATCCTTCAATCTTGGCCTGAATTTGTATATTTAGTTGTTGAAATAGCAAAGCAATTAGAAAAAGCAAAATATAAAAATGTTGAACAGGCATTTGAAATTGATAAATTTCAAAAAGACCTATCTGAAATGGAAATTAAGGCGGCCACGGTTTCTGGTGAATTAGCACAATGGTCTGCTAAATTATCAGAATATAATGACAGAGACAATCAACAGCAAGAGGTAATAAGAACTCTGGAATGGAAATTAAGTCAGGCTACTAATGAACTGTCTAAATGTCAATTGTCTATGGTGGATCTAGATGAGGAATGTAAAAAGTTGTATAAGGACAATAGAAATTTACAAACAGAGTTAGATAACAGGGATCTTGACCCTTTTCAATTCAGACAGCCTAAGGATTCTACCAGAGTGAAGGTAAAATATTCCAGGGGGGAATCAGATGCAGAAAGTAAATATGACAACCCCTTTAATGGAGAAGAGCTAATTTCTCTGAGAGAACATTCTCTTCCTAAATTAAAACCGATTTTACCTCCTAGGTCCTCTAAAAGTTCAGTACAGAGATCTTATCAACCCATGATAGACACTACTAAAGTGATCAAGTTTCTCAAGGAAACTGTGGGTCAATTTGCTAAAAAGGGATCACCCTCCATAATAAGTCATTTGGAAATATACGAGGAGGCCATGAAAACTTTACATTTAGAACAGGACATACAGAAACTTGAATTTATTACCTGGGTATTCGAACCAAAACACCGGTATTTCTTTAATTCCCTTAGAGATATGGGTAGGGATTCTTGGTCAGATGTGGTCGCAGAAATAAAAACTGAATTTGGTCCTTATAAGTCCGCTACTGCTGCAAGGAGGGCCTTATTTACCCTGAAATGTAGACCTAATCAAAGTCCCAGGGAATTTTTGTCAGTCCTCAAAAATGCCTATAGTTTATCCGAAAAAAATCCCAATTTTGAATGTAGTGAATTTATCCAGTTACTTTATGACGCTTTGCCCAATAAGATAACATTTATTTTGCCCAGGGATTACCAGAGAGTACAACTCTGTATGCTGCAATACAAAATTTTGATGAGCGAGTGAGGAAATAGCAGAAACTCACATAAAAAGAGATCAGGGAAAATTTGAGAGCCCTAAAAGGAGTTATACTGAAGTGTTGAAAACTCCTAGACCTTCCCAGCCAAATAAAATTCAGCCTAGGCCAGATGGGAATAAGGGTCCAAATGTTGCTGAAAAGAACCCAAACCACCAGAAGGAGTTTAGAAATAGACGGTTCCCTCCTTTTCAAAGATATCAAAATAATTATTATAGGAGATATCAACGTAGGCCAGAAAGGGCTCAAAGTGGCTCTGAGTCAGACGGTTCTGGGAGGTCACAATCATATCGGTCCCAAAATCAATCTCCCAAAGATTATGGGAGAAAGAGAAGTAGCCTATATGATCGAATGGATCAAATCCAAAATCAGTTTGGTATGTTGATGAAGCGGATGGAGGAATTGTCTAAAACCATTACTGCTAACCCTAAAAATCCTTTTTTAGGGGTAACCCCTCCTGTAGAGAGTCCTCCCCAAATATAAAGGGGGAGAAGCAGGTAAGTATGTCAAATGTTGCAGAGGTTGATGACTTAAATGTATGTAAAGTGGAGCAATCTAACATAATTGTCTTTCCCTTTAAAAGGAATTTAACCCTTACGAAGCCACATGGCAAGGGGGAGGGGAAACCTGTTTGTTCTGTCTTACAGCACACAGTCTTCAGCTGCACAGAAGAAGGTATACGATCCTGCTAATAAAAGGAAGGAGGAGAAAGCGAGGACAAGTATAATTGCCAAGCAGGAAAACCATTTCAATAATCATTCCAAATATCTTTGTTCCATACAGGAAATAGAAAATAGATATTATATGAAAGTTGAATTATTTGATAATTTCCCACCAATAATAGCCTTGATAGATACAGGTAGCCAAGCAACTTTATCATCCCAAAAGTACTTCCAACAATTACAGGATGTATCTTCTAACAGGTATAAGTTAAAAAGTTTTAATGCTAACCTGGTAAGTGTCTCAGGCAATGCCTTCAAGGTTTTAGGTAAAGCTTGGCTGGATTTTAAAGTAGGAAACAAAGTAATTAGCCATCCTACATTGATCGTGGATATGCCCATTGATAAATTAATTATTGGCATCGATTTCCTGAAAAGATTAAGCCCAGTTATTGATTTTGTTAATAAGGTGATATGGTCTCAAGTGAGGATGCCCATTAATTATGAACAATCACAATAGGCGTAACTGCCATGTGATAGAGGAAAGGCCGGATTCCATTGAGGTACATTTCCGAAATAGCCAAGTCCCTGATGTCTCTTTCCTGCAAATCACTCCAAATTCCACTATAGGTGAACAGGAAGATAAACCCATATGTGTGTCTCCTGAACGAGTAAAAGATGTCTGTTTGGAAGGGAATGTTCTTACAATCCACCTACACCCAGAAACTACTGACCCTACTGGGTTTAATTGGTCACGAACAATTCCTAGTGGGAATGGAAAAGGTGGATGATGAGATGTTCTTCCCAGTACAGGTGAATGACTTAGGAAGAACTAAGAGGGCTAAATTGGATTTGCGTCATGAAAATAGTTATATTAGTAGGGATCTACTAAATAAAGTGGCCAATTCTAAAGTGATTCGATATCCAAATCCACAGGATAATTGGATACATGACTTGAATAATGATTCTGATGATCATAATATAATTGCTAAATGTATATTAACCATTTCTATTGCAGGAAAATCGGCTACTCATTTATTCCTGGTGCTTGATGAACCCAGATATCCCATGTACATTGGCAACGATATTTTACATCGTTTTGCCATCCATGTGAATTCCACATTGTGGACAAGATTAAAAGGGAATCCTGATGGTTTTATGGATGAACATGAAGCACTCAAGTCATCCCAGATACTGCCTTATGCAGTAAGTGTATTAGTGCCACGAGATATAATAATCCCTCCAGGTACTAGTAATTTCCTGTTACCCATTCAGGTATCAAAAGGTCAAAAATTAAAGAATTGTGATGCATTGCTATGCCTATCAAACAGAATGCAACAATTAGGTATTTCAGTAAATCATACCCCTATGGTGAATTTACAAACCTTTAAAACCCAAATAATTGTGAATAATGGTATGCCAAATGAAGTTCATTTGTCTAAAGACACTATCATTGGTATGGCATTAGATTCAGATTATTATACTTTCGGGTTTCAGAATGTATTTATTGGCCTAATACCTGAATCGTATCTAACAGAAGAACAATTGGTTGAACAAACATTTTATTCTTCTCCTGAAGGATTGTTCACCATTAGTTCAGTATATCCTTTTAATCTTGAAGAAGGTACCTGTAAGGTAGAGGAATCCTCCCTTACCTTTGATTATACAATCAATGAGCAGGAAGCCCAGGAATATCATGAGTTTGCTGAAAAAGCAGGTAAGTCAAATGATGACCTCACTGACAGGTTGGAGGAAACCTATGAAATAGGTCAACCAGAAGTTTTCCCAGGGTTTATGGAAATGGTCCAGCAACAAATCTCATTAGCTGATGGATGCTCCAATGACCCAGAGCGACAACAACTAAAGGAAGTTCTCTTAGAATTCAAGGATATCTTTGCTAAAGATTTCTTTGATTGTGGTCTGACTGACATACACATTGCCAGGATCCAGACTGATCCTGAGGCACCTCCCGTTTATATAAAGCAATATCGTCTTCCACTAGCTTGTTACGACTCGCTAGCGGAAATAATTCTAAATCTCAAAGAGAGAGGTATTATAAGACCAGTGCACAGTTCTTATAATAATCTTATTCTTGGAATTCTTAAACGCCATTGACCATTCGGTTTATGTGCTGATCTTCGTCAGCTAAATAAACGTGTATATATGTCCAGCTGGCCCGTGCCATATATAGACCAATGCTTGGTACAAATGCAAGGCGCTAGGATCTTTACCACCTTAGATTGCGCTCAGGGATATTGGACCATCAAAGTGAGTCCTGAAGACCAATACAAATTGGCCTTTACTTTTGGTAAAGAACAGTTTGCCTGGACTAGACTACCATTTGGGTACATAAATTCAGGTCATTAATTTGCAGTGTTTTTACATAAGGCTATGCCCGATGCCACAGAAAGAGGAAATTTAACTTATATAGATGACATTTTCATGAAAAGTACTTCATTTGACCATCATATCCAAGAAATTAGGCATGTACTGAATCAGTTGAAAGAGGTAGGTGTGAAAATTTCTTTACAGAAAGCCCAGTGGTGTCGAACTAAGGTAAATTTTCTTGGACATGAGGTTACCTGTGAATGCCTGAATCCCCAGAAGAAAAAGGTGGAGGCTGTTATGAAATCTAAAACGCCCACCAATATCAGTGAACGAAGATCATTTCTGGGTATGATGAATTACTCCCGTAAATTCATTGATAACTATGCTGAGATTAGTAAACCGTTGCTGACATTGTTAAAGAAAGGTGTACCCTGGACATGGGGGGAGGATCAGGAACAAGCTATGTCTGAGCTTAAAAGGAGACTCACCCAAGCCCCATGTCTAGCTTATCCAGAGGGGGGTAAACCCTTTTATCTGGAAACTGGTTTTACAAATCTTAGTATTAGTGCTGTCCTATGCCAAAAACAGGATAAATTGCATAAAGTTATAGCTTATGCAAGTAAATCCCTGTCACCCGTAGAGTTTAGTGACTGTGAAAAAGCTTTAATAGCCACAGTCTGGGCACTTCAAAACTATAGAAGTTTTGTACAGGGTGAGAAAATCATTGTTGAAACGGCCCATCAACCCCTACAATATCTACAGATTGATAAAATTAGGGATGGTAACTTGTCTAACAGCAGGATCACTGCTTGGACCTTGTCTTTACAAGGATGGCCATTGGAAGTTCAGTATAAGCAAGATAAAGTGTCCAGTAGCCCAAGGACTTGCTGAACTGCATGATTGCGCCGCTCATTCTCATACAGAAGAGCTGGTAGATGATTTTCTAGAGGAACAAAAATCTTCCCCTTACAAAGTGTATGACGACGACTATTGCTCTCTACTCCCTGTGCATACATAGATGGTTGTCCTTACCACACCACTGTAGGGGACGAAAGAAAACTAGTGGCAGGAATTGGTATTACGTGGATAGATGAGTGCCCGAGTATTTCAATAGGTTACGGTATTGGTGCTAAGAGTAGCCATGTAGCCGAATTAGCAGCTGTCTACCAAACCGTTAAAATTGCTATAGAGCACAATATAAAATAATTCGTCATAGTTACTGATTCAAATTATGTGCGGAACAGTTTTGTAGAATATATGCCCACATGGAAGAGAAATCACATGTTACGGTCCAATAACAAACCAGTGAAACACGCCAAGTTGTTTTGTGCCATAGATGAGCTGGTCCGACATAATGATCTAACCATTTATTGGAAAAAGACTAAAGGTCATTCCAAAACCCAAAATAAATATAAAGAGGGTAATGACCTAGCTGATAAACTAGCCAAACAAGGAGCCATAAATGGTGATCATGTGAATATAGATCATTTACTAGAGATGATTCCCATTGACGCTATTACTAGACAACAGGCTAAGGCCCAAACTGAAAATAGTGTAGTTCAATGGAGCCAAGAATCTTCTAGTGAGGATCTGATCAAAAGCCAGAAGGAAGATCTTATATTGGGAATGTTCTATAAACATATTGAGGATCCTAATAATAATCCCATATCGGCGGATAATTATACCCAAAAAGAAGACCTCCGATTACTTATGAAATCCAAATCCCAATTTAGTATTCAGGATGGGTTATTAATGAGAACCTCTAAAAATGGTATTCAGCAGTGGGTAGTTCCTACTACATTTAGAGGTTTAATGTTACAGCATGCCCATGATGCACCTACAGCTGGTCATCGTGGAGAAAAGATTACATATGAGTCACTACGTGATTATGCCTACTGGCCTCATATGTTAAAGGATGTCCAGAGTTATTGTCAAGGTTGTTTGGTATGTGCACAATTTCAACCTCAAGGTCCTAAACATGGTGCTCCACTTCAGAAGAAAGGTTTTTCATTACCCTGGTCTGACATCCAAATCGATTTTATTGGTCCTGTTACCCGGTCATCCCGAGGGAATAAATACATGTTAACCGTCACTTGTGTGTTTACAAAATGGGTAGAGTGTCTACCATCCTGCAATAAAACAGCCGAGACCTGTGCATTTTTGTTGATTAACCATGTATTCTCCAGATTTGCGTTACCATTAAGGATTGATTCAGACCGTGGATCACAGTTTGTAAGTGAGGTAATGGCGAAGATGTGGAAGATGTTGGGTGTGAAGAGAAAATTACACATTGCTTATCGTCCAGCATCTAGCGGATCCGTTGAGCGCTATAACCAGTCTATTGTCAACATCCTTAAGAAATATGCTAAGGAATCGGGTAAAGACTGGGATATAAGGTTACCATTAGTACTCATGGCCATTAGAGCTACTCCACGGCTACCCAGATGTCACCTTTTGAGCTGATGACGGGGAGAAGAATGGTACTTCCTCAACATCTGTTGTATCGCACATCAGATCATAACCTGAATGCAGCCACGACACATCAGTATGTGGAGGACCTTCGTAAGTATCTTCAACACGCGTTTGCTTTCGCGCAGAAGAATCTTGAGAAAGCCGCCGTAAGTAACAAAACTTATTATGACTTAAAAACTACCAAAAAGGAATATGAGGTAGGAGATAGAGTATATCTCTATAACTTTGCCCGGGATCGGGTAAAAGAAAGAAAATTTCTCCCATCATGGAAAGGTCTGTATAATGTAATTGATAAAATATCACCTGTAGTTTATAAGGTGAAAATTAATACCAAAGATGGTTTCATCGAGAAATGGGTCCATGTAAATCAATTGCGAGTATGTCATCCGAGATCACAACTGAGAATCATAGAAGATGACGCTGAATAAGAGAATGAATAATCGTTAATTTCTAACGATAATTTGTTTTCCCTTAGTCCTAACAGCAGCACAGATGGGGTTAACTGCCCCTGTGGACTGGTAGGACCGGCGGAATTTTAATGAGCCCAAGAACCAATAAACAATCTTCAGCTCCCTGAAAGGGAGGAGATCACCCCCCAGCCCACCGTGTCTTTAACAAGTATGATGTAACTTAGGGAGGGATATTTGTGTGCTGCTGTTAGGACTAAGGGAAAACAAATTATCGTTAGAAATTAACGATTCCCTTACGTCCTACCAGCAGCACAGATGGGGAGATAGCAAGATAAAACCCCTAGGGAGGGTCCTCATGCCTGGCAGAAGTAAGAACTGTCTGCCCAAAAGCCGAAAACTCTGCCATCCTAGCACCTATCCTATAATGGGAGCTGAAGGTTGACTCAGAGCTCCAGGAGGCCGCCTTACAGATCAACTCTAAGGGGAGAAGGCTTCTTTCCGCAACCAAGGTGGAGACTGCCCTAGTAGAATGGGCTCTCACAAACTCGGGAGGATCTAAGGTTTGGGAGACAAAAGCTTCCTTAATGGCCTCCTTGATCCAGCGACTAATGGTGGCTTTAGACGCTTTACGGCCTTTAGACTTACCGGCAAACAGGATAAGGAGATTCTCATCTATCCTGAACTCTCTGGATCTATCCACATAGATCTGGAGGCATCTAGAAATATCCAGCGGATCTCTAGCTGGAGTATCAGAGGAGGAGGCTGTAAACAAAACTGGTAAGGAGATTACCTGGTTGATGTTTTGAAAAGTAGGCACCTTAGGTCTGAAGTATGGTAAAAACTTCAGGAGTACTCTGTCCTGTAAGAAAATAATATATGGATGAATTGCAGAGAAAGCCTGCAATTCAGAGACTCTTTTGGCTGAGGCTATAGCCAGAAGAAAGACCATCTTTAGAGTTAAATATTTGAAATCAACCTCCTCCAAAGGCTCGAAGGGGGGAGACCCCTGAGCACTACTGAAAGATCCCACTGGGGAATGGGTTTCAGTATAGTAGGCTTTAGTCTTTCCGCTCCCTTCAAGAAGCGTTTGATGAGTGGGTCCCGAGAGTATGGCCTGTTGAGACAGGCCGAGATGGCACAAATTTGTACCTTCAAGGTAGCTGGAGATAGGCCTCTATCTAATCCGTCCTGAAGGAAATGTAGTATCGCAGGAAGGGGCGGATCTGCAGACGCCACCTGTTTGGAATCACACCATGCCACGAAGATTCTCATGATCCTGGAGTAGGCCTTGTTTGTAGACTCTGCTCGGGAATGTTGGGAAGGGACTGGTCAACCTCCAGGCTGTCAGGTTGAACCTGGGCAGAGGTGAGTGTCCCACGACACCAGGGTCTGCTCCGGGGGGAGTCTCCAGTATTGTCCCCTACTCATCTGAATGAGCTGGGTAAACCAGGATCTTTTGGGCCAAAACGGTATGATGGCTATTACCGAGGCCTGATCCTGACGGATTTTCATCAATACCCTCGGTATCATGGAAAAAGGAGGGAAGATGTAAGCCAGCCTGAACCTCCACGGTATCGACAGAGCATCTATCGCCAGGGGGTTGTCTTCCCGTTACAGGGAACAGAACCTCAGCACCTTGGCGTTGAACCTGGTTGCCATGAGGTCCACCTCTGGCATACCCCAACTGTGAACTAGCTGCCTGAAGACCTCCGGATGCAGAGACCACTCCATGGTCGGTAATCCTCGACTTAAGCGGTCTGCTATCATATTGAGGGAACCTCGGATATGAACGGCAGATAGATGGGAAAGGTTCAGCTCTGCCCACCGAAGGATCACCCCGATCTCTGATAGAAGGGGTAATGACCTTGTGCCTCCCTGCTTGTTTATATAAAGAACCGCAGTCATATTGTCTGACTGGACTTTCACCGCTTTGCCCCGAATCTGAGGGGCGAAGTGAAGGAGGGCTAGCCGGATAGCTCGCATCTCGCGAAGATTGGAGGAAAGATGCCGCTCCAGGGGGGACCAAGATCCCTGCACTTGGGATCCGTCCAGGTGAGCGCCCCAGCCTACAAGGGACACGTCTGTAGTCAATATGACCCAAACTGGTTGGGTCATAGACTTCCCTGCTGGCAGTCGAAACCACCATCTGAGGGAATTCCGGGTTTGACCGGACAGGGAGCACAGGGAATCTAGCCCCGCAGGGCTGCCGTTCCATAAGTGTAAGACCTCCGACTGAAGAGGACGGAGGTGCCATAGCGCCCAAGGGACTGCGTCCGCAGCCGCTGACATGAGCCCCACCATCTTCATGAGAGTCCGAATAGAGACTCGACGAGGGACATGAAGGACCTTTGCCAGGTCCTGAATCCGCGCTTTCCTTTCTTGAGTCAACCGGAGGGACATCTCCACAGAGTCGACCACGAATCCTAAATAATGGATTGAAGATGATGGGCTCACATTCGACTTCTGCCAGTTGATGATCCAGCCTAGGCGGAGTAGAAAGGAGATTGCGACCTGAAGATGGTGGGTAAGGATCGGAACTGAAGAGGCTATGAAAAGCCAATCGTCCAGATAAGGAATAATAGTCAGCCCTTGAAGTCTCAATGCTGCCACCACCGATACCACCACCTTGGTGAAGATAAGGGGGGCAGAAGAGATTCCGAAGGGGAGCGCGGTGAACTGAAAGTGCCTGCGAACCCCTGAAATCTGGACCGCGATCCTGAGAAATTTCCGGAAGGCGGAATGGATCGGAATGTGAAGATAAGCATCTTTGAGGTCCAGAGTAGCCATGACATCCCCGAGGTTGAGGATATGGATGACTGACCTTATGGTTTCCATGCGAAACCTTGTCTCAAGACTCTAATCTAATCTCAAATCGATGATAATCCGGAGGTCTCCCGTCTTTTTGGGAACCAGGAACACTGGTGAGTAAATGCCTAGGCCTCTCTCCCCTGCCGGCACCTCCTCTAGGGCTCCCTTGGAGATATAGTCCTGGATGTAAGATTCCAGGACCACTTGTTTGGCCGGCCCGAAGTTTCGTGTAGCGACGAATCTCTCTGGGGGGAGAGAGAGAAAGTCTACCCGGTACCCGACGGAGACTAAGTTCAGAACCCAAGGGTCTGCGATCAACTGACTCCAAGAGTCTTTGAAATGGGAGAGACGGCCCCCCACGGGCGTTTGGGGGAGTGGTATGGGAAAGTCTAGAGGAGACACTGCAGGGACAGCAGGGCTTATCCAAGAGCCTCGACGAGGCCCATAGTCAGGAGGGTTTTGCCTCCTTAGCGGGTTTACGGGAGCGCCTCGAATATTTACGAGACGGTCCCCCCCAATCTCTGCGCCTAGATTGCTGCCCCGGGCATCCTTCGCGCTTCTTTTCCTGCCTGGGGCGTCCCCGAAAGGGCTGCTGGGGGAGGCTCTTCCCCTTTTTGTCGGAGAGCCCCTCCATTATTTTATCCAATTCGGACCCAAACAGCCTGTCCAAAGGACAGAAAAAAACACGGTGGGCTGGGGGGTGATCTCCTCCCTTTCAGGGAGCTGAAGATCGTTTATTGGTTCTTAGGCTCATTAAAATTCCGCCAGTCCTACCAGTCCACAGGGGCAGTTAACCCCATCTGTGCTGCTGGTAGGACGTAAGGGAATCTGATTTCTCTCAGTTCACAGATGTTACGTTGGTGTTTCCATACAAAGCATTTTACATAGCAACGCTAGGGAAACTGTATATCTCAAAATATTAAAGAATATATATTCATACTTTAATTTTATTTTATAGAAAAAGGACGGGCGGAACCAGATGTGATTCCTGGCGATGATGATGACAACAAAGATACAGATATTGTGCGGATGGTGTTGATCCGAGAGGTCCAATTGAAGACGGAACTAATCATCAACCCGAATCTACAGCCGTGTTTCAGATGTACCAGGATTGTGAATGATGGCTAAGAAGATTGTACTTCAAGAATCTTTGCGAAATTGTATCCACGGACATTCAATGGATGAAGATACCGGATATCACCATTTTAGCTTGGGAAAGGAACCAAATTGGTACATTATGCATGAGAACAAAGTTACAGCAATAATGAAAAAAATCACAGAAAAAACTAAGATAAAAACATCCTGCACGATATGATACAAATCTGCGGATGTCCCTGGCCATATCAATGAATATATCAATGAAATGCGCACCTAGTATCTTGGGAGTAGCATTCCTCTGCACTTTTGCCCCCCTCCTCTATCCAATGAGCGCCTTAATTAGGTGGTACATATGGCTGTGCTTGCTCCTCCTCCCATTGGTTGCTTGATGCACATGGAGGTTACTAGGAGCAGCACACCATATGTGCGGGGTCTGCGCTCCTGAACATAGAAGCCCAACGGCTTAGGTAGGTTTAGCGTAGGACCCGCCTGACCTGAGACCACCTTGACGCTTGGTGGCGGGCTTAGATGTGTTTTGATCAAAATATATCGACTAAGTGTCTCAGACATTATCATATCAGGGCAAGGACTTAGTCCATATATAGTGCTTGCATCTGCTTTAATAAGTGCATTATTATCTTGTTTCTGTGGTTTTCTTCAATGATCTGGCCAGGGACATCCGCAGATTTGTATCATATCGTGCAGGATGTTTTTATCTTAGTTTTTTCTGTGATTTTTTTGTTTATGTAGTGTTTGCTTGAGGGAGTGGCACCTTCAAGTGTGAATGCGCACCTAGTATCTTGGGAGTAGCATTCCTCTGCACTTTTGCCCCCCTCCTCTATCCAATGAGCGCCTTAATTAGGTGGTACATATGGCTTTATTATCTTGTTTCTGTGTTTTTTTTTACAGCAATAATGGCATGATTGGTGCCAAGTTTTGCATTTTCTTACATGCTAAAACCATGGGACACAGGATCTCTGTGATAATATACTTTTCCAGGATTGACTTTATGATGCGACAAAAGACTCGGATAAAATATTGATGAACATGAAAATTCTTCCGACCTTCTCCCAGTTAGGTCTTAAGGGGATCCTTGACTAACGTGGGAAGAAGGGGGGGGGGGGGGATTTGTCAGAACTATTGGGTATGAATAAAGTCCATAAGTATAAGGCCTATATAAGATGTATGGACATGAGCCTAAGGGACAACCATTTTGTCTTATTTTAAAAGTGCAGGGTGAGTTCAGGATTTTTTTTTACTCTGAAATTGCTAACCTAAGGTAACCTAATATGTACCAAAGTATTTACCCAAGTTTGTTTTTGTGAGAAGGAGATGTCCCGAGGTCTAATAAAAGTAATTGCATAGATAAGACAATGTATTAGAAATGTGCTGAGTTTTGATGATTTTCAGTGAATAGAAAGACTCTAATCTTTCTTTGTGGTTTTATATTAATTAATGTATGAGTAGATTGATTTTATATCATCAATTTTAATATGTGTGCTGAATATATAGTATATATAAGAGTATGGTCCTTATAGCTATATTCAGTTTTAAGATTAGAAACAAGGTACAAATTCCTCTGTCATTGGAAAATTGGAGAAATGTGGACACAGGTGATCATGAACAAACCCTGTCTTTTCCCAGAACAATGACTTAAGAATAGTCATGTGTATCTTGATTTAATTAGGTCTGGTCAAAAGATTTAAGGTTTACCCAAAATTTGGAAAAATTTGCAAATTTCAAAGTTTCAGTTTCTCTACTTCTGTAATACATAGTAATACCCCCCAAAATTGTGATGACTTTACATTCCCCATATGTCTACTTCATGTTTGAATTATTTTGGGAATGATATTTTATTTTTTGGGGATGTTACAAAGCTTAGAAGTTTAGAAGCAAATCTTGAAATTTTTCAGAAATCCAATTTTTAGGGACCCCTACAGGTCTGAAGTCACTTTGCGAGGCTTACATAATAGAAACCACCCAAAAATGACCCCATTTTATAAACTACACCCCTCAAGGTATTCAAAATTTATTTTACAAACTTCGTTAACCCTTTAGGTGTTGCACAAGAGTTATTGGCAAATGGGGATGAAATTTGAGAATTTCATTTTTTTTGCCTAATTTTCCATTTGAACCATTTTTTTCCACTAACAAAGCAAGGGTTAACAGCCAAACAAGACTGTATCTTTATTGCCCTGACTCTGCCATTTACAGAAACACCCCATATGTGGTCGTACACTACTGTACGGCCACACAGCGGGGCGTAGAGTGAAAGGTGCGCCGTTTGGTTTTTGGAAGGCAGATTTTGCTGGACTGGTTTATTTACACTATGTCCCATTTGAAGCCCCCCCGATGCACCCCTAGAGTATAAACTCACTAAGATGTTGCACAAGATTTAATGGAAAATAGAGATACAATTTCAAAATTTTACTTTTCCATTTTAATATTTTTTTTCCAGTTACAATGCAAGGGTTAACTGCCAAACAAAACTCATTATTTATGGCCCTGATTCTGTAGTTTGGAGAAACACCCCATATGTGGTCATAAACTGCTGTACGGGCACACGGCAGGGCGCAGAAGGAAAGGAATGCCATACGGTTTTTGGAAGGCAGATTTTGCTGGACTGGTTTTTTGACACAATGTCCCATTTGAAGCCCCCCTGATGCACCCCTAGAGTAGAAACTCCAAAAAAGTGACCCCATTTTAGAAGCTACGGGATAGGGTGGAAGTTTTGTTGGTACTAGTTTAGGGTACATATGATTTTTGGTTGCTCTATATTACACTTTTTGTGCGGCAAGATAACAAGAAATAGCTTTTTTGGCACCGTTTTTTTGTTGTTATTTACAACATTCATCTGACAGGTTAGATCATGTGGTAATTTTATAGAGCAGGTTGTCACGGATGCGGCGATACCTAATATCTATACAATTTTTATTATTTATGTAAGTTTTACACAATGATTTCATTTTTAAAACAAAAAAAATGTTTGTGTCTCCATAAGAGCCATAGTTTTTTTCAGTTTTTGGGTGATTATCTTAAGTAGGGTCTCATTTTTTGTGGGATGTGATGACGGTTGGCACTATTTTGGGGTGCATATGATTTATTGATCGCTTGCTATTACACTTGTGACATAAGATGACAAAAAATGGCTTTTTTTACACCGTTTTAATTTTTTTACGGTGGTCATCTGAGAGGATAGGTCATGTGATATTTTTATGGAGCCGGTCGATACGGACGTGGCGATACCTAATATGTATACTTTTTTATTTATTTAAGTTTTACACAATGATTTCTTTTTTGAAACAAAAAAAATCATGTTTTAGAAACATAGAATGTGTCGGCAGATGAGAACCATTTGGCCCATCTAGCCTGCCCAATATACTAAATACTATGGATAGCCCCTGGCCCTATCTTATATGAAGGATGGCCTTATTCCATAGTCTAAGAGCCATACTTTTTTCAGTTTTTGGGCGATTATCTTGGGTAAGGTATGATTTTTGCAGGATGAGATGACAGTTTGATTGTTACAATTTTGGCGTACATGCGACTTTTTTGATCACTATTATTACCTTTTTTTGGGAAGTAAGGTGGCCAAAATTTCAATTTCATCATAGTTTTTATTTTTTATTTTTATGGCGTTCACCGTTCGGGTAAAGTAACATGACCATTTTATAGATCAGGTCGTTACGGACGCGGAGATACCAAACGTGTAGGGAATTTTTTATTTTTTTTTCATTTTTAATCAGTGGTAAATGTGTTTTATTATTTTTACTTTTTTTCACATTTTTTTTACTTTTTTTTTACCCAGACTCACTTGGTTCTTGAAGATCCAGTGGGTCTGATGTCTGTATAATACAGTACAGTACACTATATAGTGTTTTGTACTGTATTTTACTTACACTTTGTTTGAACAGATCTATGCCTTTAGCACAGATCTTTTCAGCACCATGGACAGCAGGATGCCTGAGAAGGCGTCCTGTTGCCATGGGAACCTTCCCCGTCTGCTTAGTTGTGGCCACAACTGCGCAGACGGGGAAGGATAGGGACGGGGCTGTCTGGGGGCGCTCTCCCTCTCAATCGGGGGGCTGCAAAGGTACAGCAGCCCTCCGATTGGAGAGGGAGCTCTCTGAGCTGTTAACCTTTTCCATCGCATCACAGATGTCAGCCGTTTATACCAGGAGGGTGTCAGCAATGTGCTGACACCCTGGTATACCCACTGGACACCAACGATTATTCAAGGGGAGGCGGGCGGAGGATCGCGATCCCGCCTCCCGCACCCCCTCCTGCACCCCCCACTGGGATAAAATCATTCAGGGGTGCAGGGGGGGGGGGTGAAACATATATAGTTTAGGAATACTAAAGTTTCTGATCCCCGCGGTCAGGGACCGCGGGGATCAGAAACTGCAGAAAGCGCTCCAAACCGCAGGTCTGAATTGACCTGCGGTTTGCAGCGATCGCCGATACGGGGGGGGGGGGGCACAGGACCCCCCTCGGCATTGTAACAGCCGGGATCTCAGCGCTGTCACCATGTTTGCAGACATGGTGACAGTTGAATGCCATGACGTGTATACTCGTCATGGAGCGCTAAGTCGCAGTGCTCCATGACGAGTATACTAGTCATAGGTCGGGAAGCTTCACTCCCTGTGCTGACAGAGAAAGCCGATCACGTACATGCACATGGGGATGCGGTGAGGCACCACATTCCCCCACGTACATGTACGTGATGTTGCGTGAAGGGGTTAATTATAAACTGAGGTCACTAGTTAATGATAAAACTTGGCCAAGCCCTTTCTAAGATAGGATAAAAAGATGGTATGGGCTGACAGAAGGGATCGATCTCTAGAGCTCTCTAGCTCTCTCTCTCTGACCATCTTCAAAAGACCATCTTCAGAAGGACCATCCTGAAGGGACGATCATCAAGGGAAAAGACCAGATCCAGCCCTGACCACCTTTTCAGTCATTGGAGGCAGCCATCTTAGAACCATTGAAACTGATTTCTGCTAGCTGACATATTGGTATAGTATAACCTTACCTATATTTTATAGGATAATTAATTAATATAATACATATCTATATATATTCAATTAACCATACCTTGTGTATAGTATCTGTTTTGGAATAAGATTGGGGTGTACCTGCAGCATCATCCTGAAAATTAATCCAATACAGGGAGATTGAAAATATACTGGTGAAAACACGGTATTATCTCCAAGGAATTGAATTCAGTTCTAGACCAGTATGGTTGATTATATATATATATAAATATATGTATAGATAAATGATAAACCAGATTTGAGTTTAATCGGACATTTGTCGGCTGAGAGAAATCAAGTATTTAATTGATTTAAAATATAATTGAGGGGTATCATTATAAGAAGGCATAATTGTGTGTGTGTGTGTATATATATATATATATATTCTCAATTATATCAATTATTTACTTTCTCACTATTTTGCATATCATCAGGAGATATGAGCAGGTAAAGCAGCCCCTCCTCCCACGCCTCTTTTGTGCCTGAGCTGGACTCGGCAAAACAGTTAAAGGCTATGTACACCTAAAATAATTTTTTCAATTGGTCTTTATTATAAATATGTAGCAGTTATGTCACAAAGGGTAAACTGTTTTTCCAGCTGTGTGCATCCTTCTTTCACTTTCTGCTAGTTATCTAATAAACCTTATCTCTAAATTACTAAGCAGTCATAAACACTTATTTAAGCCACATTCTTATCAGTAAGATAAGTATTGAGCTTTAATGAGTGTTTATAATGTCAGAGAGCAGAGATAAAGAGCCCCAAAGCTCCCTGCTTGACAGAGCAGAGAGAAAATTCAGATCTAGCTACTAAAGCTTCTCTGCTGTAGACAGAGAAAAGTACTCCCTATTTTTAATAAAGAACGATTAAAAAAAAATTCGTTTTAGCTCCTAATGAGTACAATGCACTAATAAAAAATAAAAAAAATGTCCCAGAAGGTGTACATAGCTTTAACCCCTTAAGGACTCGGCCCTATTTCGCCTTAAGGACTTGGCAATTTTTTGCAAATCTGACCAGTGTCACTTTAAGTGCTGATAACTTTAAAACGCTTTGACTTATACAGGCCATTCTGAGATTGTTTTTTTGTCACATATTTTACTTCATGACACTGGTAAAATGAAGTAAAAAAAAATCATTTTTATTTATAAAAAATACCAAATTTACTAACATTTTTTTTAAAATTGCAAAAGTTCTCTACTTCTATAATGCATAGTAATACCTCCAAAAATAGTTATTACTTTACATTCCCCGTATGTCTACTTCATGTTTGGATCATTTTGGGAATGATATTAAATTTTTTGGGGATGTTACAGGGCTTAGAAGTTTAGAAGCAAATCTTGAAATTTTTCTGAAATTTTCAAAAACCCAATTTTTAGGGACCAGTTCAGGTCTGAAGTCACTTTGCGAAGCTTACATAATAGAAACCACCCATTCTATAAACTACACCCCTCAAGGTATTCAAAACTGATTTTACAAACGTCGTTAACCCTTTAGGTGTTCCACAAGAATTAGTGGGAAATAGAGATACAATTTTAAAATTTCACTTTTTTGGCAGATTTTCCATTTTAAAGGGTTTCTACCACTTGAATATCACATATTTGGTGTTCAGACACTAGCGATCCGCTAGTGTCTGTTCTTGCCTACAAGCTAATTATCACATTAATCCGGCCTGCCGATACCTCAAAAAAAGCACTTTTATCTTTATGCAAATGAGCCTCTAGGTGCTATGCAGGCGTTTTTCATAGCACCTAGAGGCTCCGTCTACCTTGCAGTTTGCCGCCCTGCGCCTCGCTCCAGCACGCCCATCTCTGCCTGTAATCGATCCTCCCCCTGCTTCAGCCTTCCGAAATCTCGCGCCTGCGCCGTCCGTCGCGGCATTCGGAGGCATTCGGCGCAGGCGCAGTCAATGTCTGACCGCTCCGTGCTCAGACATTTCCACTGCGCCTGCGCCGATGACATCGGCGCAGGCGCAGTGGAAATGTCTGAGCACGGAGCGATCAGACATGGACTGCGCCTGCGCCGAATGCCGCGACGGACGGCGCAGGCGCGAGATTTCGGAAGGCTGAAGCAGGGGGAGGATCGATTACAGGCAGAGATGGGCGTGCTGGAGCGAGGCGCAGGGCGGCAAACTGCAAGGTAGACGGAGCCTCTAGGTGCTATGAAAAACGCCTGCATAGCACCTAGAGGCTCATTTGCATAAAGATAAAAGTGCTTTTTTTGAGGTATCGGCAGGCCGGATTAATGTGATAATTAGCTTGTAGGCAAGAACAGACACTAGCGGATCGCTAGTGTCTGAACACCAAATATGTGATATTCAAGTGGTAGAAACCCTTTAATATTTTTTTTCCGGTTATAAAGCAAGGGTTAACAGCCAAACCAAACTCAATATTTATGGCCCTGATTCTGTAGTTTAAAGAAACACCCCATATGTGGTCATAAACCGCTGTACGGGCACATGGCAGAGCGCAGAAGGAAAGGAATGCCATACGGTTTTTGGAAGGCAGATTATGCTGGACTGTTTTTTTTGACACAATGTCCCATTTGAAGCCCCCCTGATGCACCCCTACAGTAGAAACTCCATAAAAGTGGCTCTATTTTAGAAACTACGGGATATGGTGGCAGTATTGTTGGTACTAGTTTAGGGTACATATGATTTTTGGTTGCTCTATATTGCGTTTTTTGTGAGGCAAGATAACAAGAAATAGCTGTTTTGGCACCGTTTTTATTTTTTTGTTATTTTCAACATTCATATGACAGGTTAGATCATGTGATATTGTTATAGACCAGGTTGTCACAGATGCGGCGATACCTAATATGTATACTTTTTATTTATTTATGTAAGTTTTACACAATAATATAATTTTTAAAACAAAAAAAAATCATGTTTTAGTGTATCCATATTCTGAGAGACATAGTTTTTGGGCGATTATCTTAGGTAGGGTCTAATTTTTTTGTGGGATGAGATGACTGTTTGGCACCATTTTGGGGTGCATATGACTTTTTGATCGCTTGCTATTACACTTTTTGTGATGTAAAGGTGACAAAAAATTGTTTATTTAGCACAGTTTTTATTTTTTACGGTGTTCATCTGAGAGGTTAGGTCATGTGATATTTTTATAGAGCCGGTCGATACGAACGCGGCAATACCAAATATGTATACATTTTTTTTTATTTAAGTTTTACACAATAGCAGCTTTTTTCAAACAAAAAAAATGATGTTTTAGTGTCTCCATATTCTGAGCCATAGTTTTTGTTATTTTTTGGGCGATTGTCTCAGGTAGAGGCTCATTTTTTGTGGGCTGAGGTGACAGATTGGTACTATTTTGGTGGGCAAACGCCTTTTTGATCGCTTGCTGTTGTACTTTTTGTGATGTAAGGTGACAAAAAAATTATTTAGCACAGTTTTTATTTTTTTATTTTTTACTGTGTTCATCTGAGGGGTTAGGTCATGTGATATGTATATAGAGCCAGTCAATACGGACGCGGCGATATCTAATATGTATACTTTATTTTCCCCCCTAATTTTTAACCTTTTTTTATTTTTAACTTTATTTGGAGAAATGACGTTTTTGTTTATTTTTACTTGAAACTTGTAATTTTTTGGGGGGAAAACTTTATTTTTTCAACTTTTTTTTCACTTTATTTTTTGTCCCACTTTGGGACTTGAACTTTTGGGGGTATATTCCTTTACAATGCATTCCAGTACTTTTGTATTGGAATCCATTGGCTGTATGAGTAATACTGTGGCATCGCGCTGCCTTCCATGCCATCGGGTCCCCCCCACAGCCCCATGGGGACCCGATGGCACCGCCGCCGCAACATTGAATTGCCGCAAACCGCAGGTCTGAATTGCGGCGATAGGAACTATACATGACGTACCGGTACGTCATGGGTCCTTAAGGACTCGGGATCCATGCCGTACCGGTACGTCATGGGTCCTTAAGGACTCTGGATCCATGCCCATTATACACACTCTGTACTATAGCTTCACCACACTGAGATCTGCTCAGAAAGCTAATCTACATATTACTGGTGTATTCACAGGCACAATGTATTATGAAGACACTGGTAATATTTGTCAGCCTATAAGCATAGAACAGCCATATATATTTTTATGTGATAATGCTATAGCTAAGAAGTTAAGTGATTGGTTTTGCATGTAGCCATCCTAGGTTTGATCACTGGTAGGGTGAAGTAGATAGTTTTATTAGCAGGATAGTCAACGCTTTTCTAGGGTGGAAAGCCCTCTTCAGGACAAACTGCAGATTGTTTGTGTAGGTTTGAATCTTAGGAGAGACTTAAAAAATAAAATAAATTCTACCACATTTATCCCATAAGAAAAGTCTGTCCTTTTTATATTGAGAATGTTTTTTTTAGAAAGCTAATAAATATTGCTGGTTTCCTCATAATTATGTATGGTGTCTATTAGAGATGAGCGAATCAAAGCTAAGTGGAATTTGATCCGAATTTCTGGAAAAATTTGATTCGCAATGAATGCAAATTTCCTCGCGCTTCATGGTAATGAATCACAATTTTCCTAAAATGGCGGCTACACGTGTGAGGACATGGGGCAGGGAACTCTGGGAAGGCGGGATCACTCAGATTGACATGCCTGCATGCAGCCAAGCAGCAGCCTGCCAACCCTGTGATATCACAACCCTATAAATACGGCAGCTGTTTTAGATTCTGCCATTTTCCAGCATTCAGAGTGCAGGGACAAACGTGTGAAGGCTCTATGGACAGCAAGTGGAAAAACGATTGGGGGTGGGACAGAAAAAAACATTTATAAGTGCAGGGAAAGGATAATGAATCATTTTACAGCATCTTAGTGCAGGGAGAGATGTCAAAAGGAGCTAGGGACATTGATAGGAAAGGGTTTTACAAGTGCAGGGAACGATTATTTGGGGATCCAAATAGTCATTAGACAGCTCTGTCATTCCAGCTTTGTGTTATTGGGCTGCAAGTGTTATGTTGAAAAGCCTTTAGTGGCTTGCATCTTAGTATTTTATTCAAGAAAAATATATACGCATTTCTCTTCTGAAGGTATTTCTGTTGAAACCGTATAGGGGCATACAGTTGTGTTCAAAATTATTCAACCCCCAATGCTGTAAAGGGTTTTAGGGAATTTAGTGTACATTTGTAATTGTGTTCAGAATGAAATCTTACAAGGACTTTTTAAAGAACCAAATGCAACTAAAATTACATCAATTGTTTTTGTAATACAGCATTAAATGTTTTTTTTGTGATGTCTTCATTGACACAATTATTCAACCCCTTAAAGACTACCACTCTTAAGAACAGAGGTTCATTCAAGTGTTTTCGATCAGGTATTTAAAAAAACTGTGGATGTCAAGGATCAGCAATCAAACTTATAAGCACCAATTAGGCACATTTAAAAGGACTGTGATACTCAGCTCCTTCTAGACATTTACTGGTGTGTTTACAAACATGGTGAAGTCAAGAGAATGGTCCAGGAAGACAAGAGAAGAGGTGATTTCTCTTCACAGGAAGGGCAATGGCTATAAGAAGATTGCAAAGATGTTAAACATACCAAGAGACACCATAGGAAGCATCATTCGCAAATTCAAGGCAAAGGGCACTGTTGAAACGCTACCTGGTCGTGGCAGAAAGAAGATGCTGACTTCGACTGCTGTGCACTACCTGAAGCACAAAGTGGAGAAAAGTCCCCGTGTGACTGCTGAGGAACTGAAAAAAGATTTGTCAGATGTGGGTACTGAAGTTTCAGCTCAGACAATAGGGTGCACACTTCTTAATGAAGGCCTCCATGCCAGAACTCCCAGGCGCACCCCCTTGCTGTCTCCAAAGAATAAGAAGAGTCGACTGCAGTATGCCAAAAGTCATGTGGACAAACCACAAATGTTTTGGGATAGTGTTCTGTGGACTGATGAAACAAAATTAGAACTGTTTGGGCCCATGGATCAACGCTATGTTTGGAGGAGGAAGAACAAGGCCTATGAAGAAAAGAACACCTTGCCTACTGTGAAGCATTGCGGGGAGGGGGGGGGGGGGGTCAATCATGCTTTGGGGCTGTTTTGCTCCTACAGGTACAGGGAAGCTTCAGCGTGTGCAAGGTACCATGAATTCTCTTCAGTACCAGGAGATATTGGATGAAAATGTGATGCAGTCCGTCACAAACCTGAGGCTTGGGAGACGTTGGACCTTTCAACAGGACAATGATCCCAAGCATACAGAGGAGTGGCAGGGGCCTGAATGTTTTGGGTTCAATCAGAGGTTGAAGCAGAGTAAGGGGGCGTGGCAGCAGGAGTTGCAGCTAGAGGCCTGAGCTCCCGGTGTCATCTAGCGGTCGTGTCTTGACCAGCAACCCAGCGGTTCTTGATTGGTTAACTCAGTCATCCCAAGTGACATCAGACACCCCCAGCCAACAGTCGGTGGGTTCGTCAGACACAACCCTTAGTTGGCATGGCCCGGGAGCAAGCCCTGTGCTCTCACCTGTCCTCAACCTGCCTCTGTACTTCGCTGTTCCCTCATCCACAGAAGTATTGTATGCTGTGGGCTCATCTCCACTATACAGCAAGGACGAACGGCTAGAGAACAGGCAGCAGCTACTGCACAGCCAAGATCTGGAGGAGACATCCGCCGCTTCCTCCGCTAGGCGGGCTAGTAGTAAGGAGGAGAGTGGTTCAGGAGCTTGTGTTGCGAGCGTTCAGGCTCCTGACCCAGAGACAATTGAGGACTACATCAGTGATGTTCAGACACTACTTGATGATGATTGAGCCGGGTGCAGAAGGGGCTTCATCATCATCAGTAGAAGAGGGTGGCAGCTTGCCTGTAAGGCAGCGGCTGAGCGTCAGTAGGGTGGCAGCAGTTGCAAGTCGGGAGCCAAATGTGCCCGGGGTAGACCACCTGCTTTGCAGCAGCCTACCTGCCTGGAAGGTAGTGGTGCAGGGGTTCACGGAGGTAGCAGTCAGTCAGTGCGGGCTGTGGGGGAATCACCTACTTGGCGGTTTGGCACTTTTTTTTATTAAGCTAACAGAGTAAGTTAACGTGTAGAATATGTGGCAGAAGGTTAAGCGTGGCCAGGGTGCCAATGTTGGTACTACGGCCCTGCGTCAACATGTGCAGTGTCGCCATGCAGTGGCCTGGGAGAACCGTGGCTCTGATGTGGTGGTCCAGTCTGCCGTAGCTACCGCTGCATCACCCAGTGGCACACACCTGGTTTCAGCCAGTCAAGGCTTCACCACCTCAGGTGAAGGGAGCTGTCTGTCATTCCCATCTCCTGCTGGTCCAGATGCTCCTACTCGTCAGTCATTCCGTCAGCAATCTATCACCCACGTGATTGCCAAGAGACAGCAGTATGTGTGCACACATCAAACGGTGCAGAAGCTGAACATGCTCCTGTCCAAGTTGCTGGTGATGCAGTCCCTCCCTTTCCAAGTGGTGGAGCCCTGTACACAAACTACAGATTGGCATAGTATTAAAAAGCAGGAAGTACTGAACCCCATATGCAGTGGTGCATCTATACAGGGGGGGGGGGGGGGGGGCAGATCCTGCACTTGTGGTCCGCTGCTAATGACTATCCCCAGCAAAAATGCATACAATGGAGGATGCCTGCAGTGGACCACAAGTACCACAATGGACATCCTACACAGGATAGCATATGTGTGGATGTGATAAACAGTAAAAATAATATATCAAAGACAGGTGCACTATGTGGTCTTACTAATCCTCATACTGGTGTAAAATTGAGAGATTAGCCAACATATCCTACTTGGAGGACATGTCTGAGCCCGTGCACTGCGCCAAGGTTTCTCAAGTAGCTCGGGACCTAACTCTAAACCTACCTGGGCCGCGTGGGCGAATTACAGGAGCGCGAGGTCCGACCCACAGCAATCTCCCAGTAACCTCAGCATGTGACCATGCATACACTGGGAGAGGGGAGAGAGCTCTGAGCCCCACCCAAGACTGATATAGCCCGGGCTATCCTGTGTAGGATTTCCATTGTGGTACTTCTGGTCCGGATCTGCCCTCCTGTGTAGATGCACCACTGCAAATGGGGTTGAGCATGTCCTGCTTTTTAATACCACACCAATCTGTAGTTTGTATATAGAATTTTTTGGAGGTGTAGAAACTCCTAGTCTGAATGTGCCTTTATTTCCATCCACAGACAGCATTCTGGTGCACATGTGAGGCCCAGGCTATATTAGCCAGTCTTGGGTTGGGCTCAGAGCTCTCTCCCTCCTCCCATTTTATGCATTGTCTCATGCTGGAGGTTACTGGGATATTGCTGTGAGTCGGACCTTGAGCTCCTGTAATTCGCCCACTGGCTCCTGGTATTGCCCATACGGCCCAGGTAGATTTAGCGTTAGGTCCTGAGCTATTCGAAAAGTCTTGGTGCAGTGCTCGGGCTCAGACATGTCCTCCAAGTAGGATATGTTGGCTAATCTCTCAATTTTACAGCAGTATGAGGGTTAGTAAGACCGCATAGTGCACCTGTCTTTGTTTTTGTTATATTATCAGTAGGGTTTAGCGAACCCAAACTGTAAAGTTCATGTGTGTACCGAACTTTAGGATTTTTGGACCCCGAACCCGAACATTTCAGTAAAAGTTCGGGTTGTTTGTTCAGCGATTTCTTGGCGCTTTTTGAAAGGCTGCAGAGCAGCCGATCAACAAGCGTTTAACTGCATGACCTTAGAAGCCATCACAGCCATGCCTACTAATGTCATGGCTGTGATTGGCCAGTGGAGCATGTGACCCAGCCTCTATATAAGCTGGAGTCACGTAGTGCTGCACGTCACTCTGCTGTGCTTAGTGTAGGGCCAGGATGCTGCTGTGAGGGAGAGAATAGAACAGAATCTGTGATCAGAACTCCAATTGAACTCGGCGATCTACATAGATTTAGTTGTGTGGGTGCAGTGCACAATCTTTTTACCGTACCCTGAGCCCAGTGACAGAAAAAAATAACTTTTATCCGTATGTTAGGTGGGCGGCAGCGGCCATTTTATGCAAGCTCAGTGTACCAGCACTGCATCTAAGATTTTGTGACATTCAAATCCAAGCTTGAAATACTGCACTAATAATCTGTTTTGTTTTGTTTTAAAAAAAACACCCTTTTTTGGCAAGTCACTAATCCTGCAAAGGCACCAGAAAATCATGGCTGTATTTCTAGTTTAAATTGCACACTGACTAATCCTACAAAGGTACCAGATGTTGTATGTGTGCAATTTAAGCTAGAAATACAGCCATAATTTCTGGGTTTTTAAAAACACCACATTTTGGCAAAATACACAATTTTACAGCCCTTGCTGCATCAGCACGTGTGAAATTCAAGGGTTATATACTGCTGTCATATTCCGTTATTAAACAAACACCCATTTTGGGCAAAAAACTTAATTTGGCAGCCTTTGCTGCATATGTCATTGTCAGATACACACTTTATATGCTGTGGTTCGATTCAGTTATTTGAAAAACAACCATTTTAGGCCACAAAAAACTTTAATTGCGGCCTAGTCTCGATCATTATGTGAGAGATACACACTTTAGATACTGTGGCGTATCGCAGTTTGGCGCATGTCCTTCCACCACCGAGGATTGCAGGGCGCTTCAATTTGCTTCCTCCTCATCTGGTAAACAGCCAGGGGTAAACGACAGCAGGCAGTTTTAAAACTTATCTGTTTGGGGGACAAACCACACACCGTGCAGGAGCTGTGGACGGGCCTTGAACAACAGACCGATGAGTGGTTGGTGCCAGTGAGCCTCAAGCCCGGCCTGGTAGTGTGCGATAATGGGAGAAATCTTGTAGCAGCTCTGGGACTAGCCTGTTTGACGCACTTGCCTTGCCTGGCGCATGTGCTAACTTTGGTGGTGCAGAGATGCCTTAAAAATTACCCCGATATGTCAGAGCTGCTGCATAAAGTGCAGGCCGTCTGTGCGCGCTTTCGGCATTCTCACCCTGCTGCTGCTCGCCTGTCAGCGCTGCAGCGTAACTTCGGCCTTCCCGCTCAACGCCTCATATGCGACTCGCCCACAAGGTGGAACTCCACCTTGCATATGCTGGCCAGACTGTGTGAGCAGCAGCAGGCGATCGTGGAGTTTCAGCTGCAGTACGCACAGGTGAGTAGCTCTGCGGAACAGCACCACATAACTACAAATGACTGGGCCTCCATGCGAGACCTGTGTTCCTTGTAGCGCTGTTTCGAGTCCTCCACCAACATGGCCATTGCTGATCATGCCGTTCTCAGTGTTACTATCCCACTTCTATGCCTCTTTGAAAAAACGCTGCTTAAGAGGGATCATTTTGTAGGGTTTCCGGACAGTCAGTCATTCACAAGTGGCTCCGAGGGTGGGTTCCTGCACCCACAAATGCCAGGTACACTATTGTCCAGCCAGGGAACAGTTCTGGAGGATGTGGAGGTGGAGGAGGAGGAACCATGTTCACAGCAGGGTGGCACCCAGACCAGCTCATGGCCATCACTGGTGCATGGCTGGGAGGATACAAAGTACAGCTTTTCGTTGCGTCTGGGCAGCCTGGCACACACGAGTGATTACACGCTGCAGTGTCTCCGCAACAACCACCGAGTTGCCCACATTCTAACTTGTGCTGATTACTGGGTGGCCTCGCTGCTGGATCCCTGTTACAAGGACAACGTACCGTCCTTAATTCCGTCACTGGAGCATGATCGTAAGATGCGCGACTACAAGCGCACGCTGGTAGACGCGCTGCTGCTGACATTCCCACCTGACAGCGGGGGCACAGTGGAAGCACAAGGCGAAGGCAGAGGAGGAGGTCGCTAACGCAGCTGCCCATCTGCGGAAGCCACCTTGACGCTTGGTAGATGGGCCCGACGCGTATGTGCGCTAAGAGCTTCCATTATTCATTTATAGTCGGTATTGTACCACTTTTATCTAGAATGACCCCCATTTCTTAGCTCTATTGTTTGTATATATAACGGTGTGCAGCCATTTTGTTTTTTGTAATTATGTTTGCTTCATGGATATGCACCTGTGATTCTGAAGGTTTTAGTCAAAATTTTCACGCAGCTGGGGCACCGCCAGCACCTCAGAAGGCAGGGTTAGCATTAACGAAATGTGGAAAAGCTTTGTCCGCACGCCACAACAACCAGCACCACCAGCTGATATGGAAAGTTTTACCAACAACATGGTGGAACAGTATGTGTGCACACGTCTACACGTACAGAATGACTGGTCTGCCCCCTTCAACTTCTGGGTCTCCAAATTGGGCACATGGCCTGAGCTTGCCCTTTACGCCTTGGAGGTGCTGGACTGCACTGCAGCCAGTGTATTGTCTGAACATGTGTTTAGCATGGCAGGGGGCATTATCACAGACAAGCGCAGCCGTCTGTCCAAAGCCAATCTGGACAAGCTTAGGTTCATTAAAATTAACCAGGCATGGATCCCACAGGACTTGTCCGTACCTTGTGCAGAATAGACATGTATACCGGCCTTAACCAGCCATTTTTATACTGCAGCGCAATTGCTCATTCTTGTATTTTGGATATTTCACACTCTTTTGGAGTGTACCCTAATTTAAAAATAAAAAATAAAAGCCAAAAACCAGTGTTGGCTACCTCGTCCTCCTCCAACGCCGCTTCCACCTACATCACTACGTCCACCGCCTCCTCAAACTCCTACTCCATATGGACCTCCACCTCATAAATCAAATATTATTATTTTTTATTTGTACGTATTTTATTTTGTCATTTCACTACTTTGTTACATTTTTGGGTGAAATTCACCAATTTTTGGGTGTAATATACCCCTCCTCTACCTAGTTGACAGCTTAATAAATTTCACAAATTTTTCTTTTACATTTTTCGGGGGACATTGAACAATTTTTTTCTGTCATAGACCCCTGCTCTACCAAGTAGACAGGTTAATAAATTTCACAAATTTTTCTGTTACATTCTTGGGTTAACATTTTACAATTCTGGATGTGAATAAACCCCTGCTCTGCATAGGTGACAGGAAATAAAATTTCAGAAATTCTTTACTTGATGTGCGTCACCTCCTTTCATTCAATGCTTAAACGTTAACAAGTTGTCCTACATTTGCGCCTCAATAACTTTTCCCATATTTCCGCTTGATCAAAATAAAATTTCATCCATTTATCTCCCTTGGATGTGGTCTCTCTTTCTCACGCTCCCTCTCCGGCGTGGAACCCTGATTCGCCGATAACCGTGATTAACATGGTAGGCTCAGAAAAGAACATCGAAAGTTGATAGAGAAGATATCCAAATGGATGGTGGACGTCACAAGGACATGCGATCAGGCAGAAGTTATCTAGAGTCAACAAAGCGGTAGCAGGGCCTCTTCTGGCTAACGTTTCCAAATCCAAAATACCATAGTGACATTCCCTATAATTTTTTATTAATCATTCCAATAACAGGGCATCCTGTATTGTTTTTTATCGTCACTACCTCCCCGAGTTGGGAGTTGGTGATTGCCGCACGCCGCCTCCTTAACTTGAAAGCTTATGCTTCAATACTTTGTCCCACATTTCCGCTCAATTGCATTTAATTTAATCCATTGACCTCCCTTGGATGTGGTATCCCTTTCCCAGACTCCCTCTCTGGCCTGGAATCCTGAATCCCCGCCACCATTGATCACCGTGGTAGGCGCATAAAACAACATCGAAAGTTGATAGAGAAGATATCCAAATGGATGGTGGACATCCCTGGGATGTGCGACATGGTGGAGCAGTATGTATGCACATGCCTACATGTACTGAATGATGGGTCTGCCCCCTTCAACTTCTGGGTCTCCAAATTGGGCACATGGCCTGAGCTTGCCCTTTACGCCTTGGAGGTGCTGGCCTGCCCTGCAGCCAGTGTATTATCTGAACGTGTGTTTAGCACGGCAGGGGGCATTATCACAGACAAGCGCAGCCGTCTGTCCACAGCCAATCTGGACAAGCTCGGGTTCATTAAAGTGAACCAGGCATGGATCCCACAGGACTTGTCCGTACCTTGTGCAAAATAGACATGTATACCGGCCTTAACCAGCCATTTTTATACTGCAGGGCAATTGCTCAGTCTTGTATTTTGGATATTTCACACTCTTTTGGAGTGTACCCTAATATTAAAAATAAAATAAAAACCAGTGTTGGCTACCTCTTCCTCCTCCAACGCTGCTTCCACCTGCACCACTACATCCACCGCCTCCTCATACTCCTACTCCATATGGACCTCCACCTCATAAATCAAATTTATTTTTATTTTTTTATTTGTACGTATTTTATTTTGTCATTTCACTACTTTGTTACATTTTTGGGTGAGATTCACCAATTTTTGGACGTCTGATTGTCTGAACGTGTGTTTAGCACGGCTGGAGGGGGTTAACACAGGTTATATTTCCCAATGTTTTGGGGTGTACCCCAATTTAAAAAAAATTAAAAAAAATAAAAAAAAGCAGTGTAGGCTACCTCCTCCTCCACCACCGCTTCCACATACACCGCCACATCCACCTCCTCAACTTCTTACTCCATATGGACCTCGTCCTCCTAGATCAAGATTATTATTATTTTTTTTTACGTATTTTGTTATTTAAAGTAATTTCTCTATCCACTTTTGTTTGCAAAACACTTGCCATGCTCTTAACCACATTTTGCTGGCATTTGCAGCCCTATAGCCCTTTCCATGAAATTTTTACAGCCATTTTAGTGCTCAAAGGTTCGGTTCCCCATTGACTTAAATGGGGTTCTGGTTCGGGGCCAAGTTCGGGTACCGAACTTGAACTTTTTTGTGAAGTTCGGCTGAACCTGTCAAACACGAACATCCAGGTGTCCGCTCAACTCTAATTATCAGTACCAGCCCTGCACAAATATGTCGAACATAGGGCCGTCTTTAATATTGATTGGACCCTGGGCAAAAATTTACTTGGGTCCCCTGGATCACGCCTTCCCACACCTTAGCAGGCAATCACGCCCTCCACCACAACACACACAAAAAATCCACACATCTGGTAGAGTAAAGTGAATGACTGTAAATACTTCCAGTTCTGAAGACTCCAGCGACAGTGCACCCCAGCCCCCCACAGTATGCAGTATAGCACCCTATAGTATACAGCACCACACAGTATGCAGTATAGCACCCCACACTATACAGTACCCCACAGTATATAGTAGAGCAGTATAGCAGCCCACAGTATACAGCACCCCAAACAATACACGATACAGCCCCCCACACTATACAGTACAGCAGTATAGCACTCCACACTATACCGCACCCTCAGTATACATTATACAGACCCCCACAGTATACAGCCCCCCACACTATACATCCCCCCACAGTATACAGGCCCCCACACAGTATACAGGCCCCCACACAGTATACAGGCCCCCACACAGTATACAGGCCCCCACACAGTATACAGGCCCCCACACAGTATACAGCCCACCACACAGTATACAGCCCCAGTGCTCCAGACAAAAAAAAAAAATGACCAGGAGCCATTGGCTCCTAAACTAAAAAATTTAGGAGCCAAATTACATTTTTTAGTCGCCAAATTTAAAATGCATATAATAAAAAAAAAAATAAGGACTTTGAGAAGATGAGACGCAGGTCACAGTAGTGAGCCAGCACTACATATAGGAGAAAACCACATAACTCTCACATCCAGGGACATCTTCTAGGGGACAAGGTGACTAAAAATGGCGAATTGCGTGGTTTAGAGTTTTTTATTCTGTTACGGCCTTCACCGAGCGGAAATATTTTTTTATATTTTAATAGCTCACACTTTTTGGGACGTGGCGATATGTAATATGTTTATTCTTTATTGTTTGTAAATTTTATATGTAAAACTGGGAAGGGGGCCATTTAAACTTTTAGTATTTTGGTATTTTTTTTGTTTTTTTTAACTTTGTATATAATAACCATTTCTACCCTTAGGGACTAGAACCTGGATCTTTTCATCCCTTATACTATTCACCCTGATAGAGATCTATCAGGGTGAATAGGATCTCACACATCTCCCTGTGCTTTGTGCACACAGCAGCAGGGAGGTTACCATGGCAGCCAGGGATTCAGTAGTGTCCTGGCTGGCATGGTAACGATCTGAGCCCCAGCAGTGTAATCTGCCACTGCCACCAATGGAGGGGATTGGACCCTGTGGCCACCATATAACAATGGGGGGGAGGCACGGGACTTGTGGCCAGTGATAATGGGGGGGGGGGATGAGGCTTTGGGAGGGTGCACTGCATCAGCAATTAATGTAATTAAAGAGGACCTTTCGTGGGTCCAAAGAATATGAACTTAGTAGCAGGCTGCATAGAGCGGCGCCCAGGGATCTAAGTACACTTACTTTTATTCCTGTGCGCCACTCCGTTCGTCCGCTGTGGCCCCCAGTATTTTCAACATTCAGAGCAAGGAGGAGGGGACGCCAGTGTCTGTCCTTCCCCCTGACAGCAGCGCTGTCCAATCACAGCGCAGAGCTCAGAGCGAGGGAGTTTTTTTTTCTCCCTCGCTCTGAGCTCTGCGCTGTGATTGGTCAGCGCTGCTCCGTGTGATGCATCAAGAAATCTAATCCTGACTTTCTCTGTGTCAACTGAAAATAGGAACCATGCTGACAGACAATGGGAAGAACATGGTGTCAGTGCTGTGTCAAGGAAGGCTGAGCCATGCGCCCTGCATGGCACATGTGTTCAATCTAGTTGTCAAGCAGTTCCTGAAGTCTTCCACCCATCTCCAAGACATCCTAAAAATGGGCAGGAAACTTTGCATGCACTTCAGCCTCTCATACACCGCAAAGCACACCCTCCTTCAGCGGCAGAACGGCATCCCCCAACATAGGATGATATGTGACATTTCCACCCATTGGAATTCCATCCTCCATATGTTGGACCGACTATACGAACAGAGAAATGCCATCAACGATTTCTTAATGATTCAAGCGCATAGGAGTACTCCACTGTGTAACTTCAATGTCAGCCAGTGGCAGCTCATGCATGACACCTGCCATTTGCTAAGGCCCTTTGAGAAGGCCATGTTATTTGTCAGTCGCCAGGAATACAGACTGAACAACGTCATTCCACTGCTTCATGTCCTGGAAAAGATGCTGGTAACTATGGCTGGTCCGGAGACGTAGCGCCTCGATCTCACGGCCACATGAGCCCTGTGGGGGCTGAACTGGAAGAGGGGGGAGGAGGACATTGCCTGTGCTCCAATGTGTAGCCAAATGGGTGGATTTTCTACTCGGCGACAGGAGAGGAGCCACAGCAGCCAGAGGAGCTACAGGGCGATGAGGAAGACGAGACAGATGATCCAAACTCAGTCACAGTATGCAGTGGAGATGGAGGCAGGGAGTGCCACCGAATCACTTGCACAAAGGGCAATATGCATGCTCACTTGCTTGTGTATTGACAGCCAAATTGTCACCATTCGGCAGAGGGATGACTTCTGGCTCTCCACCTTGTTGGACCCTCTCTACCGATCCAGAATGGGGGGCCTTTTTTTTTTTTTTTTTATACACCCACCGATAGGGAGGAAAAATTGAACTACCTATCGGCGCCATCCTTCATCCTCTCGCAGGTCTGACAGAGGGGCTCTCTACGCTAATGGTCCACTGCCATGGCTGCTGGGGTGGGGTGGCAGGACCAGTACCAGCTCCAGCAGCCTGAGTCTGCAGTCACTGATGAGTAGCTTTCTTCACCCGCATAGTGAAGAAACTACTCACCAGCAGCTGCAGCAGGTAGACCAGGAGCAGGACCTGAACCAGCAGGTGGTGGCATACTTGGACAGCACCCTGCCACCCAACATTAAAGATCCACTGGGTAGCTAAACTGGATTTGTGGCCACAACTAGCAGAGTTTGCCCTAGAAAAGCTGTCCTGCCCAGCCAGTCGTGTGGCATCAGAGCGGGTTTTTTTTTTTTTTTTTTATTGGATAATTTTTATGGACACATTTTCCATGTATACATAAACAAACCATATCAACAGAGGATACATTAAGGGGTACAAACATTCCATTTAGACCTATAGAAAATTATCTAGACATTTTCATATATCCTGTGCATTTTCTAAAAGTGAAGGAGCATGTTCCAGGACATAACCCCTTCAGCTGTTTTTTATTATTAAAATTAACAAATAACAAGTATTAGAAATCCTCCAGGTAAACTCCCGAAACTCTAAATATGTGTGTTACATATCCATCCAATCCAGGACAGTGTGACTTGAGCACCTCCGTGTCAAGTCTTCCAGCTAATTTTCCCATCCTAGTATGGGATTCGCATAAGTATGTTCTACATCCACTCAAATCTCTATGACCTTTCCTCCCAAAAGAGCCAGAGCCATAGCACCAAGCATTGCCTTTTATGATATACACCTTTTTCCAGGCTTAGGATCTCAGTAATTCTGTTAAAAAATTCTGTCCCATGAGTGGGCTGGGGTCTAAGCCAGTATTTAGCTATTAATTTCCTGGCCTGGAAAAGCAGACTCTGCACTCCCAGGCGTGAATGTCTGTTTTTAATGTCCAACATTCCCAGCAAACATGTCCTCAGACGGGGCGAGACCACAATTTGATAAGATAAGCGTAAAAGTGTAGAAGCAGCACCTTATGGTCTCAAGATAATGCGTTGATCAATGCAGCAGCCTAGCCGTAGGCCCTTGATCCATCAGGCCTTGGAATACATATGTAGAAAGGAAGATGGCTCCGGCAGCATGTAGCAGTATCAAAATTTCTTTATTCGTACCTCCAGACACAAATGGCAACGTTTCGACTGTTCACCAGTCTTTATCAAGCCTAATGACATCAGTGTTGGTAGGCATATAAATACCCCCCCACATTAAAAAACACGCCCCACATTGCATCAACATAGCCAATTACTATAATGGAAAGAATCTGTGCAAGTTGCTACTTACTGAAGCCGGCATGGCATCCATCTCCGTCATGTGCGCCACGGCGTGTTATCACCTCCAGTGCGCAGTCGCGGCTCACCGGCTTCACAAGCCGGAAGTGTCATCAGTCACCATGACTACGGCCGGCTCTGACGTCTCCAGCCAATGAGCAGCTAGAAACAAACACTGTCGTCATCGCCTGCGCGACTCTCACGTGACAACCCATATGGTGCGCACAGCCGTGCGTCAATCTCATAGGTCACATGGATAGCGCAGCCAATGGAGACACAGTGTAAACACCGGAGCCATGGTAACCGCAACGCCGTGACCAGCGCAACTTAACATAAAGAGATGTGCAAAATCCATATGATAGCATGTACATAGTCAATGCACACAGGTGGCTGGATTGATATTGCCAGATCAAGATCACAATAGTGATCGCCACATTCTCACTAGACAATCAGAGTATGTACATGCACATATCAAACGGAGGTGGAGACCATGTACAGCGCAGCATGCCGCAACCATGCAAGATCTTTATGTATAATACATTTTCCAAAATATCACCCATCAGATGTAATGGAAGGCATTTTATCATACAAATATAGCAATCTCTATGTTAGGGTTGTGTTAACACATATAAAAAATTAATTATAAAAAATTAATAGTGATGTCCCTATACTGAAGAGGACCATCCAGCGACCCGCATCAGTCGATGGATGTGACATTAAACTCCAAGTTTAATCCATAAGGTTGAAGGGATCTAAGGGTGTGGATCCACTTGAGTTCCTTTTTCCTAAGGATCACCTTCCTGTCACCACCCCTTCTCAGGTACCCAACGCTGTCAATTACTCGAAATCTTAGTTGATTAATAGCATGTTTACAATCGATAAAATGTTTAGCAACCGGTTTGTCAATAGCTCCTGTTCTAATGGTGCTCTTATGCTTATTAATTCTTTCCCTCAGTTCCATTGTGGTTTCACCCACATATATTAGGCTACATGGACACTGTATCATGTAAACCACATCCGTGGATTTGCATGTGAAGTGTCCCTTAATCTTAAACCGTTTACCACTATAAGGATGCGTAAAACCATCGCCTCTCATGATGCAACTGCAGTTGCAGCAGGAGAGGCAAGGGAAATTACCATTCTTAAGTGGTGCCAATCTTTTCTGTTTGTCTAAATCCTTACCCCCTATATCCGCTTTGACCAATCTGTCGCGTAAATTACGGGTCCGTTTGTATGCCATCATTGGGGGGACAGAGAACTCCTTAACCGTTGGCAGTCCTTTCTGAAGGATCTGCCAATCCTGACGTAGGATGGCAGCAATGTTACTGCTGTCACCCCCAAAGATGGACACAAAAGGGATACGGGCAGACTCTTGTTTCTGTGGTTTCCTCACCAATGTAGACCCACGTTTCATGGATATAATCCTATGTTTGGTACGGTTGATTAATTTATTGGGGTAGCCTCTCTTTGAAAATTTCATACACATCTCATCCATTCTGTAGTCAAACTGGGTGTCATCGGATACGATACGACGTACCCTGAGTAGTTGGCTCCACGGGAGAGAGTTCACCATGGTCTGAGGGTGATTGCTATCGTACATTAGTAGGGTGTTCCTATCTGTAGGTTTCTGGAACAGATCAGTGCTGATCCTTCCATTGTGCACCTGAACCCGGACATCAAGGAACTGCAGCTCACGGGCAGAATGCATCACGGTGAACTGCAGGTCCCGGACCCCAATCTTCGCCCGAATTTATTTCCTACCAACGGCGACTTTTGCAAAGCTTTTGAAGCGATAAATAACCAATACTCTTTCGAGTTGATGCTGCTCAATATAGATTTTCTACAGAAAGAGGTGGATAACCTGAAGAAAATCACAACCGATTTGGAAATCCAGATTCGGGACCTGGTGAGTACGAGGAGTTTACAGCTTACAAAGAAAAGACGACTCAACACGTTATGCGGCATAAATCGGAGGTTGAACACATTAAAAGGGATAAGTGGCACAGAGACTTAGATGATTACCAATCTGGTAAAGTATACAATTGGCAGACATCTCAACCACAAAGATTCAACAGGCGGAGACGTGGGAAACGCTTTGATCAAGGCAAATTTGGTTTCAGCACTGGTGAGTCCGATTCCGCTGATGAGTCAGGTGCGTCCAATAATTTTTTAGGCCATGGCCGAAAAAGAGGCGAGGGCGATACAGAAGGGGTGGTAGGAGACACCATCGATCCAGCAAGGGCCCTTCCCCCAATACCAATGGAGGCCTCTTCCCATTCACAGGGGAGAATAACGAGACGCGGGCTGCGGAAATGAACTTAGTTGTGAACATTTCATCTTCCCAACTTGACAATATACAAACCAGTGTATTGAGCCGGGGCCTGACATTTTGCCCCACAACCCCACGGGACTGGTTCGAACTTGAGCTGGACTTACAAAAGTTCTTTAGACGCCTTAGATTGAAAGTTTTTTTCTCAACGAGAGATATTGATACATCTAATTGTCAACCAATTGCATCCACGGATATGCTTTTGTGTAAAGATTTTGATTTACGCAACAAAAGTCATTTTTCGCCGCCGCAAAACAATCATGTGGTTGAAACATATATCAGCTTTGTCAGGAAACGAATTGACCAATTGAGGGAGGGTAGCACTGACCAGTTCAGGCATAATCTATCCCATGCTGAGAGGCGGGCTTTGTCTGAACTGGAACAGAATAAAAAATTGACGATCAAGCCAGCTGACAAGGGGGGTGCCGTGGTCGTCATGGATACCTGTAAATATATTAATGAGATCATACGACAGGTAGGGGACGTTAATGTCTATGAGATATTGAACAAGGATCCTAAGTTTGATATAGCATGTGTTATAGGGGTATTATTGGATGAGGCACTTAGTCAAGGAGTCATCGATGATGAACTATATAATTTTCTGCATGTGAGCCACCCGATTGCCCCTGTAATATATGTTCTACCAAAGATCCACAAGAGTTTGGTGGATCCCCCTGGCCGACCCATTGTGTCGGGCAGGGGTTCCATCTTTAATCCCATATCCATCTTTTTGGATAAGGTATTGCGGATCCATGCGACCACGGCCCCCTCCTATATCAGAGACACTGGCCATTTCTTGACGAAGCTGAATTCACTTGTTTTGCCGGCGGAATTTTTACTTGTAAGTTTTGATGTTGTATCGCTGTATACATCCATCGACCACTCTTATGGTTTAAATGTCGTCGATGTGGCCCTGGCCAGCACGGAACTCTCTCCTGGGGCGCGCCGGCTGATCCTCGCCCTCCTGGAGGTGGTCCTGAGGAGAAATTACTTTCTCTTCGGGGACACCTTCTACCAACAAAAGCGTGGTGTGGCGATGGGGTCTAATATGGCCCCCACCTACGCTAACATCTTCATGGCGGAGGTCGAGGATCGGCTAGTGTATCGCTCCACATTCTTTGAGAGAGTTCTGTGCTGGTGGCGCTACATCGACGACATTTTCCTGATTTGGACAGGCACTATACCTGAACTGGAGGATTTCCATGTGCACCTGAACTCTGGGGTCCGGGACCTGCAGTTCACCGTGATGCATTCTGCCCGTGAGCTGCAGTTCCTTGATGTCCGGGTTCAGGTGCACAATGGAAGGATCAGCACTGATCTGTTCCAGAAACCTACAGATAGGAACACCCTACTAATGTACGATAGCAATCACCCTCAGACCATGGTGAACTCTCTCCCGTGGAGCCAACTACTCAGGGTACGTCGTATCGTATCCGATGACACCCAGTTTGACTACAGAATGGATGAGATGTGTATGAAATTTTCAAAGAGAGGCTACCCCAATAAATTAATCAACCGTACCAAACATAGGATTATATCCATGAAACGTGGGTCTACATTGGTGAGGAAACCACAGAAACAAGAGTCTGCCCGTATCCCTTTTGTGTCCATCTTTGGGGGTGACAGCAGTAACATTGCTGCCATCCTACGTCAGGATTGGCAGATCCTTCAGAAAGGACTGCCAACAGGTTAAGGAGTTCTCTGTCCCCCCAATGATGGCATACAAACGGACCCGTAATTTACGCGACAGATTGGTCAAAGCGGATATAGGGGGTAAGGATTTAGACAAACAGAAAAGATTGGCACCACTTAAGAATGGTAATTTCCCTTGCCTCTCCTGCTGCAACTGCAGTTGCATCATGAGAGGCGATGGTTTTACGCATCCTTATAGTGGTAAACGGTTTAAGATTAAGGGACACTTCACATGCAAATCCACAGGATGTGGTTTACATGATACAGTGTCCATGTAGCCTAATATATGTGGGTGAAACCACAATGGAACTGAGGGAAAGAATTAATAAGCATAAGAGCACCATTAGAACAGGAGCTATTGACAAACCGGTTGCTAAACATTTTATCGATTGTAAACATACTATTAATCAACTAAGATTTCGAGTAATTGACAGCGTTGGGTACCTGAGAAGGGGTGGTGACAGGAAGGTGATCCTTAGGAAAAAGGAACTCAAGTGGATCCACACCCTTAGATCCCTTCAACCTTATGGATTAAACTTGGAGTTTAATGTCACATCCATCGACTGATGCGGGTCGCTGGATGGTCCTCTTCAGTATAGGGACATCACTATTAATTTTTTATAATTAATTTTTTATATGTGTTAACACAACCCTAACATAGAGATTGCTATATTTGTATGATAAAATGCCTTCCATTACATCTGATGGGTGATATTTTGGAAAATGTATTATACATAAAGATCTTGCATGGTTGCGGCATGCTGCGCTGTACATGGTCTCCACCTCCGTTTGATATGTGCATGTACATACTCTGATTGTCTAGTGAGAATGTGGCGATCACTATTGTGATCTTGATCTGGCAATATCAATCTAGCCACCTGTGTGCATTGACTATGTACATGCTATCATATGGATTTTGCACATCTCTTTATGTTAAGTTGCGCTGGTCACGGCGTTGCGGTTACCATGGCTCCGGTGTTTACACTGTGTCTCCATTGGCTGCGCTATCCATGTGACCTATGAGATTGACGCACGGCTGTGCGCACCATATGGGTTGTCACGTGAGAGTCGCGCAGGCGATGACGACAGTGTTTGTTTCTAGCTGCTCATTGGCTGGAGACGTCAGAGCCGGCCGTAGTCATGGTGACTGATGACACTTCCGGCTTGTGAAGCCGGTGAGCCGCGACTGCGCACTGGAGGTGATAACACGCCGTGGCGCACATGACGGAGATGGAGGCCATGCCGGCTTCAGTAAGTAGCAACTTGCACAGATTCTTTCCATTATAGTAATTGGCTATGTTGATGCAATGTGGGGCGTGTTTTTTAATGTGGGGGGGTATTTATATGCCTACCAACACTGATGTCATTAGGCTTGATAAAGACTGGTGAACAGTTGAAACGTTGCCATTTGTGTCTGGAGGTACGAATAAATAAATTTTGATACTGCTACATGCTGCCGGAGCCATCTTCCTTTCTACACAATTTGATAAGAGTCTTTAATAAAAGCTACTAATGTCTGTCAGGACTAATTAACACCACTTGTTCCTACACCTTTATTTACACTAAGATTTTACTTTTAATTAGTTTCCTATTAATAAACAGTTTATTAAAATAAGTAATTTTAAAATTGAAGCTAGTCACTCGGTTCACACTATCCGGTATTCCTGCTATTCATTCATAGCCAGGATGAATACATTGTTTCCCTACTGGCTGCGCGCTGCCAGTTTTCATTGGGTACAATGTTTCAGCTTTAACTATTCCATCTGTTCCGGCTTGCTTGTTCTAAATGTAATTCATAGTGGCTGCACCGATTACTTTGCTGTGTTAAAACTAATAAGCGGTGCTGCCCCCCCCCCCTCCCCCCCTTCATAGAAGTGGTTTGTCTGTTTTGAAAGGAATCATCAACTACAGCTAGCAATTCAATTGTGGTAATAATAAATTGATATATTTTTTTAAAAAACTCTGCCGGTAAACCATCCAACCTGGGAGCTTTTTCATTTGGGAAAGATTTAAGCGCCATTTCTAGTTCAGTTAATGTCAGAGGTTGGTCTAGGTAGGCCGCACCCTCCACTGAAAGCCGCGGCATATGGATCCTAGCAAGATAGTCTGTAATATTATGGGAGTCTACTGTCGACTAAGTTTGATATAAAGTTTGATAGTACGTATGGAATACTGTCAGGATATCCGAGTCAGTCGTGGCCAAAGATCCATCAGTTCTTTGGATGAACCATTCCTGTGCCCTGGCGATCTTGGCCAATAGTCTGCCAGAGCTTTTCCCAGCCTCAAAGTATTTATGTTTAAGAAAGAAACGTCTATGATCCACAATGCGAAGTAGATGTTCCTTTAAATCTGTCTGCACCTCCACAAATGACACATCATGTTCATGTGAGGGATATTCCACAAATCTCCTTTCAGTTTCCATGACTAGGTCTTGAAGCTGATTTTAGGTTTCCCTGGATTTTGTTTCATGGCGCCTAATCCGCTGAATGTATAGACCATGGATAAATGCTTTACAAGCATCCCATACTACTCCCAAAAGGTGCCGACCCTATATTATTTGTAAAAAAAAAATCCCTGATCTCCTCCGTAATACCCCCCTCCTCATCCACCAGCTGCAGCAAAAAAGGGTTAAGTCTCCACACACCAACTCCAAAAGATTTCCTTACACCCAACTGAAGAACTACATGTAAAGGGAAATGGCCAGATAGACTTCTTGGCAAATAGGCAGAATCTGTCACTAAAGACAGCATATCTGAGGATCCAATAGCCAAATTGATCCTCGATAATGTATGGTGAGAACTATAAAAGCATGAAAACCTGCGCGTGTTCAGATTTCTCACCCGCCAGATATCATATAGGTCCAGCTCCCGTAATACAGTGGCAAAATTAGTTTCCCTAGCCACGCCCGACCACCCTATCCTATCCATTTTCACAGAAGGACAAGTATTAAAGTCACCTATTATTAACATGGGACATGGAGACACCGCCTCAACGTAGGCCATGATCTCCTTCAACACTTCGCTACTATAAGGAGGAGGGAGATATACCGTTATTAGAACAAAGGAGGGGTGGTAACAGGTACAGTCCAGGCCCACATATCTCATTGCCAGTCCCACCTGATCCCAAACCCCAAAATTAACATGAACATATATTCAGTTATCAAGAACGTGCTCCATAAAATTAGTAACCTAGTAATTACATTTAGGGTACAAAAATTTCCTGTAGCCGTGCTCCTACATATTAGAAAAACTTTCAAAAACATAATGGATAGATAAAAAAAAAAACTGTAGGCACAGTTAGGCTGGGTTCACATGGGCGTCACGTTTTGGTGCAGGATGCATCCCGCACGAGTAGGTACGCAATTGCAGTCAGTTTTGATTGTTGTTGCGTTCCGTTCAGTTTTTATCGCGGGTGAAATGCGTTTTGCACTCGCGTGATAGAAAACTGAATGTGGTACCCAGACCCGAACTTCTTCACTGAGGTTCAGGTTTGGGTTCAAGGTTGTGTAGATGTAATTGTTTTCCCTTATAACATGGTTATAAGGGAAAATAGCATTCTTTAATACAGAATGCTTAGTAGAAGGTCAATTGAGGGTTAAAAAAAAATATTAAAAAAAATGAACTCGCCTCCAATTGATCGCATAGCTGCCGGTCTCCTGTTCTTTCTTCAGGACCTGTCAAAGGACCTGTGGTGATGTCACTGAGCTCATCACATGGTTCATCACCACGGTGATGGACCATGTGATGGAATATATAAAGACTCCTGTACTCCACTTGAGTTTCGGTGCAAAGCTTTTATTTAGTGCGGTTCCAGTCAAGAACGTTTTCGGCTGAGAAGCCTTCTTCAGTGTAACCGGATTGTGGCCGCATCTAGTCCAAAAGAAAGCTTGAGAAAGATAGTTTCCTCGGTGGTCGGCAGGGATGCTGCTGTTTGTATGGGCTCTGTGTCCCTATCTGGCATGCGGTCCGGGAGGCTGAGGCCTGTATTCCGGATTGCCATATATCTTTATATGTTGCATATATCTGGTTTTGGAACCATCTCCTAACACCCACGCTATCCAATTGGAGAACCATCCAACATTTTATCATCGGACCATGTGATGGGACATCACCACAGGTCCTTTAGCCGGCAGCTCATGATTAAAGAAGTAAGAAGAGATCGGCAACTACGCAATCAAGAAGAGGAGGAAATGTATTTTTATTTTTTAATCCTCAATTGACCTTCTAATAAGCATTCTGTATTAAAGAATGCTATTATTTTCCCTTATAACCATGTTATAAGGGAAAATAATACAGTGACTAGACTGTCATCTTAGCAATAGCTAGCAATAGCTTAGCAACCATGCATGAAAATCGCACTGCATCCGCACTTGCTTGAGGATGCTTGCGATTTTCACGCAGCCCCATTCTCTTCTATGGGGCCTGCGTTGCATGTAAAATGCACCATATAGAGCATGCTGCGGTTTTCACGCAACGCACAAGTGATGCGTGAAAATCACCGCTCATGTGCACAGCCCCATAGAAATGAATGGGTCCAGATTCAGTGTGGGTGCAATGTGTTCACCTCACGCATTGCACCCGCGCAGAAATCTCGCCTGTGTAAACACAGCCTTACTCCTCTAACCTGCCTCCTAAACAGTGAATCTGTAGCGTGCTATAATCAAACAGGTCTTACATTTCTTAGCTATGCCCCAAATGTTCTAAGGCATACAAAGATATAGTCGAACAGAGGTAGCCTATCACTGGTGAATCAATAGCAATCATTAGTGCGTTGCTATAATATACATACTACTATAAAAATAGATAATTATGATAGGGCAAGAGCACAAGAAAATACACAGAAACTGTATACTATACTCATCGGACACGACCTTGACCCAAGTAGGATCCATCATAGTTCCTGAGACTGTGAAAAAAAAAATATTCATCCAGTGATCGTTGAGGCTTTAAGCGAGCGTTCGTTGGCCTACACCCACTGCGCCGCATCCATTGCTGTTTCAAATATGCAGACTTCTCCATGCGCCACCACTCACAGCTTGGCTGGGTACAACATAGAATAAGAAATCTGTAAGTCTCTAAGGCTACTTTTCACATCCTGGATCTTTGCTCTTTTGCGTTGAACCTCAGCAGAAAAATACGGAAAGATAGAAACTTTATTTCCATTTATTAAAAGCTCAGGGTGGTCTCTGGCTTTCTTAAAGGGGTTGTCCGAGTTATTTCTAGGGTCCTAACTGGACAAATATAACAGCTTTCCAATTCACTCACTTTATCTCCAGTGGCTGGTTTCTCAGATTTCACTGAGGGTCACATGACCTGTGATGTCAGCTTCTCTCCCTGCTCTCATAAACATAGTTTACAAGCCTGTAAACCAGACGTCACTGTGCTGGCCACGCCCCCCCCCCCCCCCCCCCCCTTCACTGCCAGCTGTCTGCTCTATCCTAGGATTCGCTACCCAATTATTACCAGACATAAATAAATACATAAATAAAGGCAACCAGGTGACAGTGCAAGATTGCACTGATAACCTATACAGCATTATTCTGTCACAATGTGATTATAAAGACAATACATACATGCATATATACATATATAAATAAATAATGACAATTAGTGCCAATACTTGATCAAAGGCACTATAAAGTGCAACGTGCAAAAACATATGTCTATAGGACTAGTATGTATTGTCAGATTGACAACATGTAAGTCCAAGCGCTGTGCATAGTGTTTATAAGACATCTGCAGATGATAGAGTGCTGAAGAAAAGATTTGTCTAACATGTAGGGTTACACGGGCAAAGGAGGAACACAGGGAGGGGAGTGAAGGAGTGCATGGACAGGGGACAAAATGCAAAATACTAAAGTTGTCAGATACACGATCTTATATAAGGAAAACGTGTGCAACTAGAAAATAGTTTTTTAAGCTGCCACGAATATTTTGTAATCACATGGTCAGGTGAGATTGTGGTATTACTTGATCCAGGGTAGTTTGAAAGTGATAAAGATAATGATAATTTGCAGGAAAAAAAAATAACACAAGAGAAGAAAAAAGGATGTTTTCAAAGAAGGTCGGATACAGTCACACTTCCACTGATATGGTCCACAGCTCCGAGAAATGTCATAGGTGGTACTAAATATCAAATGAAGAAAACACAACAGGTTAAGGCTACTTTCACACTAGCGTTCGGGCGGATCCGTTCTGAACGGATCCGCTCATAATAATGCAGACGGAGGCTCCGTTCAGAACGGATCCGTCTGCATTATATTAGCAAAAAAAAAGCTAAGTGTGAAAATAGCCTGGGACGGATCCGTCCAGACTTTCAATGTAAAGTCAATGGGGGACGGATCCGCTTGAAGATTGAGCAACATTGTGGCATCTTCAAACGGATCCGTCCCCATTGACTTACATTGTAAGTCTGGACGGATCCGCACGCCTCCGCACGGCCAGGCGGACACCCGAACGCTGCAAGCAGCGTTCAGCTGTCCGCCTGTCCGTGCAGAGGCGAGCGGAGCGGAGGCTGAACGCCGCCAGACTGATGCAGTCTGAGCGGATCCGCTCCATTCAGACTGCATCAGGGCTGGACGGCTGCGTTCGGGTCCGCTCGTGAGCCCCTTCAAACGGAGCTCACGAGCGGACACCCGAACGCTAGTGTGAAAGCAGCCTAAGAGCAGGGGAATAAAGGGAAAAATAAATTAAAAACAAGCGACCCAGGATGCGCAGAGGAACCTCAAGAAAACTAAATTAATGCATATATAAACATATCTATTAGAGAAAAGGGGCAAAGGACATGTCCTCGTTCAGTCCCCTAGGTGTCATACAATCTAACTTGTCGATCCAACGTACTTCTTTTTGTGCCAAGATCTTTTTCCAGTTGCTGCCACGTGGTGTGATATACACCCTATCAATGCCACGAATTCTAAATAGGGTGCTGTCACAGTTGTGAAACAATTTAAAGTGTTTTGGAATGGTTTTTAACACGGTGATATCTTTTTCATCCTTGGCCGCCTCAATGCCTAAGATGTGTTCACGTGTCCTTCTCTTAAGTTCTCTGGAGGTCAGCCCAACATAGATACGTTGGCATGGACAGATCCCCAAATATATCACACCAGATGTATTACACGTAATGGTATGTGTAATGGTGTACTGTTTGGTATTCATAAGTGAGTTACCAAAGTTGGAGGCTCTGTCAATGTTAGAGCATGCCACACACTTCCCACATGGGGAATATCCCCATTTGGTACCTTTTGAATCAGGATTCAATTTAGTCTGGTGGCCTGGATGGTAGCTATTCACCAAAAGATCTTTTAGGTTTTTTTGTACGTCTATATGTAATAGACGGACAGGTGGGTAATATTTTTGCCAAAATGGGGTCCAGTTGTAATATCTCCCAATGTTTTGCCAGTATGTTCCGAATTTATTTCCACTGTGGGTTATAGGAAGTGATAAATCGTACCTTATCAGTTTGATTTTGTCGTTTGCGCTGGTATACCAGTAGTGGGTCTCTTTGTGCTTGTTTGGCTTTTTGATGGCATTGTGAAATATTCACTTCTGAGTAGCCACGTTCCAGAAACCGTTGGTGCAGCTCCCGGGACTGTCTATTGAATGCTTCATCCGTTGAACAGATCCTCCTAGCCATATGGGATTCTCTGGATGAGGCTGTGTGGGTGACAAGAGTGTGCATGTAAAAGCAAGTTGGTAGATGTCGCCTTACAAAAAAAAGTCAGTGGATATCTTCCCAGATTCATCCACCGTGATATGTACGTCAAGAAAATCAAGATGGGTCTTATCGATCCTGGACGTCAGTGTGATGTTCTGGTTGTTGCGATTGAGTGATTCCACCAACTCGACAAATCCTGACTGTGGGCCCTGCCACACGACGAAAATATCGTTGATGTAGCGGGCCCACATCTGGACACCGCCGATGTCACCATATACCTCCGCAAGGAACACCTCCCTCTCCCCCAGGAACAGGATGGCGTAGGACGGCGTGCAGGCTGCCCCCATAGATGTTCCCTGGAGCTGCAGGTAAAAGGCGTTCCAAAGAAGAAAAAATTGTGGGTCAAGACAAACTCCAAAAGTTCCACAATAAACTCACCCAGGTCATCTTCTATGTTAGTCATGGACAAAAAGAACCGGACCGCCTCCAGACCATCCTTGTGGCGAATACTGGTATACAGTGATTTGACATCGCACAAGGCAATCCACATGTCTGATTTGAGGTGCAAATCATTAAGGCGGCGTAAGAAATCAGTTGTGTCCTTCACAAAAGATGGAAGTTGTTCCACAAGAGGCTGCAATATAAAATCAATGAATTTGCAAGCTGGTTCACATAACTTGCCTTTCCCGGACACAATGGGGCGTCCAGGAGGACATGTACCATTTTGATGGATTTTGGGGAGTAGATATAGGCACGCCACTTTTGGGTATTCAGGGACCAGGCTTAGAGCTTGTTTATGAGTGATAATACCATTATGCCCAGCACGTTCCACAAGAGCACCCAATTCCAGTTTACATTGGTCACTCGGGTTGAATGTCAGTCGTTTGTAACAGGTGGAATCCCTAAGTTGCCTGTATGCCTCCTTTTCATAAGCATCTCTAGCCACACTACCACATTGCCGCCTTTATCGGTGGGTTTGAATACCAGATCCTTAATTTTTTGTAATTCCTTTACAGCTTTTCTCTGTATAAGAGACAGATTATTCAATCTAGTTGGATACGTGGCCGCAATTTTATGGAGATCGCGGGTAACAAGCTGTACAAAGACCTGAACATTAGAATACAGATTGAGTGCGGGAAACCTTGTTGACTTGGGTAGGAGGGAAGATGGAAACTTACCACAAGGTCCGTATATCTTTGGTTCCTGTTCCTCCAAAAGTTCTTCCAATATTGTGACTGCTTCCTTCTCTTGTGTGGTAAAAAGTCCTTGTGACACTTCATTGATAGAAAACATCCTTTTAAGAAACAGCTTTCGGGCAAAAAGGTTAAGATCTTTTAGGGCTGTTTCACACGAGTGGATGCCGTGCGTGACATCCGCTGCGTGAATGGCAGCCAAGACCCGATGCGGACAGCAGAAGCACGGAGCATTAACATGATTGATAATGCTCCGTGCCTCTCTGTAATCTCTTTACTATGAAATCAGAGTGACAACTTATCTCACTGTGATTTCGTAGTAAAGAGATCACAGAGAGGCACAGAGCATTATCAATCATGTTAATGCTCCGTGCTTCTGCTGTCCACATCGGGTCTTGGCTGTCATTCACTCGGCGGATTTCACGCACGGCATCCGCTCGTGTGAAACAGCCCTTATTGCTGTAAAGCAATCAAAATAATCAGATGGAACAAAGCATAAGCCAAGACTTAATACATCTAATTGTGATTGGGACAACATTTTGTCCGATAGAGTAATTATCTTAGATTTGGTATCAGGTGTTGGGTTATCAGCATTGCGTTTAGGATAATTTTGCTTATGATGTGTAGGAGACGCTTTCCTTTTCATTCTGTGGCTGGGATATCATCGGGGTATCGGCCCTGATTGATTGGACTCACTGCCCACAGATGTACTAGAAGAAACAGAACTAGCTCTAGATCTGTTTTCAGCCGGGATCTTGCGCCATTTATAAACAAAATTATTTTCGAAGTCCGATTTATCATGCTGGAACTTTTTGCTTTTGACCGCCTTGATTTGTTTCTCCCATACATCATAGGAGTCTTGAATCTCTTTTCCCCACCTTTCTTGTTCACTGGCGGACAAACGTGCCACCAGCTGTTTGGTGGTATGTTTGATGGTTGGTTCCAGTTCACACAGCGTTTTTTTAAGTTTAATTCAATGATTGCCTGTATCAAGGCCCTAGAGCAGGCATTGCATGACTCCTCCCATTTCATCAAGAAATCCGGGTCCTGACTGTTATATGTAGGAAAGATTTGGATCCTTAATCCTCTTGGGATATAGTTAAATTTCAAATAGTTTTCAAGTGATATCTGGTTCCACCAAGTCTTGACTTGTTTAAGATGGTACTTTTTGAGTTCATTCTTGAGGTCCCTTATCTGCTGACCATCCACCTCCCTCACCAATGTTCCCACCATTGTTGAACAGCTCTTCTGCCTGTGTATGCCATAAAGCTGTACGCGTCCGGAATTCCATCTCAAGATAGGACTTGAGGAAAAACAATGCACTCTGAAAAAACAAAGGGCATATAATGGCTACCAAATTATTACTGGACAGAAAAATTCGCAAAAAATTACCAACCCACAAGGAGCCTAAACTATCACTAAAAAATTAACACAAAATTCTTTGCATAGTAAACATAAATAAACTTTATTAACAATGTAAAAATACATACATGGTTGTAAAAAAGGCAGCACAAAGGTGGAACACAAAGGAGAGGAATAGGACCCAAGGAGGGTCTGGGAGGTCAGCACACCAGAAATCAGGAAAAATAGTATTTATACACAGATGCTGGTCACCAAGAAACCTCAGGACAATAAACCCCAAACACAAAGGAGTGGAGGCAAATGTGAGGATAAACAGGCTTGGTGATTAAAAAGATTTATGAGCATACCCTGAGTGGTGTGACGATCTCTCAGCCTATATTATTTTACACAAATCTCCCTAACACGTGTTGGGACTTGGTTCAATTTTTATTTACAATTGGCCGCTCGGACCATCAGTGTCCCTTGGTTTACACGTATTACTAATTCTAAAAAATAACTTTTATTACTTCTCTTTAAAAGGTTTAATTAGAACTCTATATTTTCCTTTTATTAAAATTGTCAGCGTAGCTTGCCTGCCTATTAGTGTGCTCACAGTATGATCAGTAATTCACAGATTCGTCCACTAGATGGCTCAGTGCATCCAAAGTAGCTTAGTACATATATCCTTTATTATGCAGACGTCCCTCTGCTTATATGCTGCACGCTGTTATTCCCACAGCGTCTGGACTACTGTGCCATCTTATGAGTCTACTCGCCTATTCTTCTATTGTTCTCATACATGAGTTGAGGCTAGGCTACTGCTGGCTAAAACATTAGGTTCACTAACTGCAGTTAGGGCGGCAGTTAGTGAACCTAATGTTTTAGCCAGCAGTAGCCTAGCCTCAACTCATGTATGAGAACAATAGAAGAATAGGCGAGTAGTCTCATAAGATGGCACAGTAGTCCAGACGCTGTGGGAATAACAGCGTGCAGCATATAAGCAGAGGGACGTCTGCATAATAAAGGATATATGTACTAAGCTACTTTGGATGCACTGAGCCATCTAGTGGACGAATCTGTGAATTACTGATCATACTGTGAGCACACTAATAGGCAGGCAAGCTACGCTGACAATTTTAATAAAAGGAAAATATAGAGTTCTAATTAAACCTTTTAAAGAGAAGTAATAAAAGTTATTTTTTAGAATTAGTAATACGTGTAAACCAAGGGACACTGATGGTCCGAGCGGCCAATTGTAAATAAAAAACGATCTCTCAGCCGTCTCCTGACCCAACGCTGTTTTGCCAGTGATCTGGCTTCTTCTGGGGATGTAAAACAATGGACAAACCCTCCCCTAATAAACTGCCAACACAAGTGTGTGAAGGGATTGATTAAAAACGTTGGTAACACCTTAATCAGTAAACATGGAGCTTTAAATCTCGTGGACCAATGAGCAATGTCAAGTGCCCAGGATAGGGGCGGAACAAAGCTGACATGGCGTCAGTGCAACATGGGGAATGCCATCAGTCCAGGCCAGTCTGCGGTCAATAGAAACATGCCGGGGCAGGAGCGCCACGTGACAAAACCACATGACCGCGCCGTCACAGACCCGCCCTAACCTAGGATTCTTAACCCCTTCAGCTGCACAGACTGCCTAGCTGCAGCAGACAGTGAGGAGACAATTCTGGGCACAGGAGCTGAAGGGCTAGAAAGAGCATTGCACAAGAAGGTAGGGGGAAGATCCTGTGTGTATTAGCAGTGTCATTATACAGCTGGGACTTGTAGTCCTACACATACAACATGTTGCAGAGTCTCCCAGCAGGCAGACATGTCACTCAGGGCAGCACTTGTATTCACTCCCTTAGCAGATTTTATTGCATGTAAACAAAGGGCCAGAAAAGAACCAGGGAAATGAGGAAATATATATATTCTTTTTTTTTTGCATAAAACTTGCTTAGCTCAGTTATATATTGCTGCCCATCAGATTTTCAGTGCTATATATATTTTTTTTTCATAACTCGGACAACCCTTTTAAGACAGGTGTCTCTATCCCTAAAGTGTAGTAATTTCATCAAAACTGTACAAGGGGGCCCCACGGTAGCGGAGCACGGAATGGCACCCTATGTGCTTTTTCAATGGTAAACATACAGTGGATATAAAAAGTCTACACACCCCTGTTAAAATGTCAGGTTTCTGTACTGTAAAAAATAAATTAAAAAAATCACAAAGATAAATCATTTTAGAACTTTTTCCACCTTTAATGTGACCTATAAACTGTACCACTCAATTGAAAAACAAACTTAAATCTTTTAGGTGGAGCGAAGAAAACAAAAAAATAAAGTTTACTGCTCTAGTTGGTCTTTCCTGAGATTTTCTTAGTCGCATCCCAAAGCCATGGTCCACAGAGAGATTCTAAAGCATCAGAGGGATCTCATTGTTAAAAGGTATCAGTCAGGAGGATACAAAAGAATTTCCAAGGCATTAGATATACCATGGAACACAGTGAAGACAGTCATCATCAAGACAAAAGCCTTTTCTTACAAAGAAAAACATCCAAGCCAGGCTACATTTTGCAAAAACATATCTGAAGTCTCCCATAAGCATGTGGGAAAAGGTGTTATGGTCTGATGAAACCAAGGTTGAACTTTCTGGCCATAATTCCAAAAGATACGTTTGGTGTAAAAACAACACTGCACATCACCAAAAGAATACCATACACAGTGAAGCATGGTGGTGGCAGCATCATGCTTTGGGGCTGTTTTTCTTCAGCTGGAACTGGGGCCTTAGTTAAGCTAGAGGGAATTATGAACAGTTCCAAATACCAGTCAATATTGGCACAAAACCTTCAGGCTTCTGCTAGAAAGCTGAACATGTTTCAGCATGACAACTACCTAAAGCATACATCCAAATCAACAAAGGAATGGCTTCACCAGAAGAAGATTAAAGGGGTTCTGCACTTTCAATTAACTGATGATCTATCCTCTGGATAGATCATCAGCTTCTGATCGGCGGGGGTCCGACACCCGGGACCCCCGCCGATCAGCTGTTTGAGAAGGCAGCGGCGCTCCAGCAGCGCCGCAGCCTTCTCACTGTTTACCGCCGGGCCGCCCGCCCACTGACGTCACGACTTGTATCAACTAGAGTGGGCGCGGCTAGGCTCTGTTCACTTGAATGGAGCTTAGCCGCGCCCACTCTAGTTGATACAAGTCGTGATGTCAGTGGGCGGGCGGCCCGGCGGTAAACAGTGAGAAGGCCGCGGCGCCGCTGCCTTCTCAAACAGCTGATCAGTGTCGGACCCCTGCCGGTCAGGTGCCGATGATCTATCCTGAGGATAGATCATCAGTTAATTGAAAGTGCAGAACCCCTTTAAAGTTTTGTAATGGCCCAGCCAGAGCCCAGACCTGAATCCGATTAAAAATCTGTGGGGTGATCTGACAGATGTTTTTTGCAAAGAAAAGTGGGCAAATCTTGCCAAGTCAAAATGTGCCCTGCTGATAGACTCATATCCCAAAAGACTGAGTACTGTATCAAAAGGTGCTTCAACAAAGAATTAGTTTAAGGCCTCATGCACACGACCATGGATCCGCAAAAAACGGAAGGCGCCCGTGTTGCCTTCCGCAATTTGCGGAAAGGGCGCCGGCAATATAAATAGCTATTCTTGTCCGCAAAGTGCGGACAAGATCAGGACATGTTAGATTTTTTTAGCGGGGCTGCGGAACGGAGCCACGGATGCAGACAGCACACGGAGTGCTGTCCGCATCTTTTGCGGCCCCATTAAAAGGAATGGGTCCGCATCCGAGCAGCTAAAACAGAGGCTCAAATGCAGACCCAAACAACAGTCGTATGCATGAGGCCCTAAGGGTGTGCACACTTATGCAATCATATTATTTTATTTTTATATTTTTTTTTCCCTCTACCTAAAAGATTTCAGTTTGTTTTTCAATTGAGTTGTACAGTTTATAGGTCACATTTAAGGTGGAAAAAGATCTAAAATGATTTATCTTTGTCTCATTTTTTTACATCTCAGAAACCTGACATTTTAACAGGGGTGCGTAGACTTTTTATATCCACTGTACATGATAGAGAGTCCTTGCCACATTTAAGGGTTAGCTAATCTTTAAAAGATGCCACTGGGTCAGACCCTTCTGCATTTTCAGGGACTCTGACCAATCTGAGATTATTTCTCCGTGACCTATTTTCCAGGTCATCCGTTTTAGACATCAGTAAAGACACGTTATGTATAATAGAAACATAGAATGTGTTTGCAGATAAGAACCATTTGGCCCATCTAGTCTGCCCAATATACTGAATACTATGAATAGCCCCTGGCCCTATCTTATATGAAGGATGGCCTTATGCCTTTCCCATTCATGCTTAAACCCCTTCACTGTATTTGCAGCTACCACTTCTGCAGGAAGGCTATTCCATGCATCCACTACTCTCTCAGTAAAGTAATACTTCCTGATATTACTTTTAAACCTTTGCCCCACTAATTTAAAACTATGTCCTCTTGTAGCAGTTTTTTTTCTTTTAAATATTCTCTCCTCTTTTACCTTGTTGATTCCCTTTATTTATTTAAAAGTTTCTATCATATCCCCTCTGTCTCGTCTTTCTTCCAAGCTATACATGTTAAGCTCCTTTAATCTTTCCTGGTAAGTTTTATCCTGCAATCCATGTACTAATTTACTAGCTCTTCTCTGAACTCTCTCCAAAGTATTAATAGCCTTCTGGAGATATGGCCTCCAGTACTGCGCAAGTAATGCTGCTGAGATCTCTTTTCACATGGGCAAATGATCTTCAATCTCTTTAATCCTCTCATTGACCTGCCTGAGATCTTGCCTGATGAGGGAGACATTCTCTTGCAAACTGCTCATATGCATAGTAAGGATAGCCAGTGAACTGTTGCAGTGCTGCACAGCTGCAAAGATATCTTCAAATGTTCAAATGTGGGTTCTACTCTATCAATAACAGAATGCCCAAGCTCCTTAGGGGTCATCTTGTTTCGGCGGTGCAGGAGGTCCAGCGTCCTTTTGCTCTTTCTCCCTCTTTCCTGTGCACGTCATGTCGGCACAGGCAAGGTCCGCGCACCCAGTGGAGTCTTCCAGAGGCTTGTGGAGCTGTCAGCTAGCGCTGCAGAAGTAGGATGGAGGATAATTGTATAAGGCAGGACGGGAGCCTCTCAGTACCGCGTCTTCTTACATGCCTGGCCAGGCCACACCCCCCAGAGCGGGTTTTAGTGTGGCAGGGGCCATAGTTACCCCAAGGAGAACTCACCTGTCCACCCAAAATGTGGAGAGACTGACCTTTGTCAAGATGAATCAGGCATGGATCAGCCAGGATTTCCAACCACCAATTCCTGATGCATCAGACTAGATCATCTATGGTGCCACACCAACACTTTGATTAGAGACCTGTTTATTCTGGCTACCTGCCTCCGCTACTATTCTGATGCTGCAACCCGCCTGATGCCACACATCTGATGCCAAGTGCTACTTATTTCATCGAGGAATGTAGATAAAGACGCGGCACTCACCACAGGTCTGCTCGAAATAGCTTTATTGCAGTTCAACTTGCATGCTGCGCAGGCGGGGGAGCGGGATGGCCACGATGTGCACCAGCGGTGACGGCCGCTTCGCGCAAAGGTTGTGCTTCCTCAGACCGGCTGTGACGTGCAGGCGCAGGGACGTACCTTTAAAGCTGCTTCTAGTATATCATTATCCATATGTCTCTGTATGTACCCCTATATTAGGCTGATGGCAGTTGTCACCCAATTTAGAAGCCTGCCCCCCTTTTTGGGCATGTTTGCAGTTTCTTGCAATGTGTACTCTTGTATATGATATCACTACCTCTCTGTGTCTCTCTCTGTATCTTCGCAGCTGCGCACTGGGGAGCGTCTGGGATCACTATGGTGATGACAGGCAGCTTCTCTTTAAAGGTACGTCCGTGCACCTGCACGTCACAGCCGGTCTGAGGAAGCGCAACCTTTGCGCGAAACGGCCGTCACCGCTGGTGCACATCGTGGCCATCCCGCTCCCCCGCCTGCGCAGCATGCAAGTTGAACTGTAATAAAGCTATTTCGAGCAGACCTGTGGTGAGTGCCACGTCTTTATCTACATTCCTCGATTTGATTCTTCTGATACATGCTGAGCACCGCTGTCCCCGGTCACTGCAAGCAACCGCAGCACATTTGGATTCCCGACATAAGATAAGGGGCGCCTAGGTGAGAAGCGTAGTGCCGCTGATATTCCTTTTCCCTTTTTACTTACTACTTATTTCACCCACCTTGGTCAGCGCGTACTGTTATTGCCATCCACCGCCCCACTCTGTTACCGGGTCACTTTGTGGTCTCCTGATGCAGCTACTGCTGCCGCCATCTTCAAACTATGTCACCTTGCCACTCTGTGGTCTCCTGATGCTGCTACTGCCATCTCCACACTGTCACCTTGCCACTCTATGGTATCCTCCTGATGCTGACGCTACTACCATGTCCACACTATGTCACCTTGGCACTCTGTGGTATCCTGCTGATACTGCCATATCCACACTGTCACTTTGCCACTTTATGGCCACCTGATGCTGCCACCACCTCCAAACTATGCCACTCTGTCGTCTCCTCATGCTGCTGCCAACTCCACACTGTCATCTTGGCACTCTGTGGTTGCCTCCTGATGCTGCTACTGCCGCCATCTACACATTATCATCTTGCCACTAGAAGTTATCTGGCTAAGCATAAAAACACCAGTAGACCTAGTACCCCCCCCCCCCCCTTCCCAGCCTGGAAGGCAGCAAGTCACTCAGGGCTTTTGTTCAACTTTCTTTATTACAGCATTAAAAAATACGCTCTACGCATTTCGGGAGCAGCTTGTATATATTGTATATATTGTATATATATACCCGTTAAAAATGATTCAAAAATACCGCTAAATAATGGTGGGAGTGGCTTTTCTCCCTGCATCATCATTGTATCCTCCGTCCGGCCGAATCAGAACGTCGCTGAAGTGTGGGGTAGTGGTGGTGCGCAGGTGCGCAAGTGCGCATATGATGCGTTCCAAACTGGGATGCATTGGTGCGCATGTCCGGCATGTTGCGCTCCAGGCTGGTAAACTGTAGGCGTCGGTGGTTGCCAAGTTACCAGCAGAGCTGGTGGCTAATGTTTCTAGACATGGTTCCCCCTCCCCCCAGGAAAGATTTTTTTTTTTGTATAAAGAAGGGGGTGGACCTATACATGAGAGAGTGATGACTTCTCTTCATTTTTATAACTAGGGGTTCACTGATGATAGGTCTATATAGGAGGTAGCATTGATCTGTGTGTGGTCCTATCTTGATGGCAATCGACATCCGATCTAACAAAAAAAGTGTTTGTGGTCCCTTAGGGGGGAGAGATGGGTCGATATAAGTGTATATGTATATATATATATATATATATATATATATACACATATACATACATACATACACATACACACACACACACACACACATAGATAGGATGTCATCCATATAAAAACTGGGATAGACATACACAGATATGCCATCTCTATACATACTTATATATATTTACACACAGGTTCATACCTGATAGATGAAAACTGGATTAGATATGAAACCTCTTAAACATAGAGCCACCCCTAAATGGGAGTGGAATTGACATAACTGGGATCTAGCTAAAAATCTAAAACGGAAGGGTTGTGCATTGGTATAGAGATGTTAGGGCATTTATATATTCATATACAATATATATTACAATGTAAATATAAAATTATATTTATAATAAAAAAATACCGTATAAAGGATATAAAATGCCTATATATAATGAATTGCCTGTATACATTTTAAAATACTGTAGATGTTATATAATTAAATCTAAATATTTGTGTATAAATAAAATTACTTTGTGTATAGTAAAATTACCTTGTATATAGTAAAATAATGGATTGTTAAAATCTTGGGATGCATCTTTTTTGAAAGTATTGGCATATGGGGGTGTGGTCTGGCTGCCTAGGCAGATGGGTGCATAGAGCCTGTGCTCCCGTGTCAGCGCCGATTTAAGTGACATTAAAAAGCTCAGTGATACTCCATTCTGCCTAAAAACCGAGGGGATCCTCTCAGGACATGACTGGGCGCAGGAAGAAGTCGGCTAAGCTGCCTAAACTTACAAAGTTTTACTTCTCCAGAGACGCCGGGGGCATCCAAGATGGCGCTGGTAGTTAAGCGTTCTCTCCTACTGAGCGCACGACGACACCTGACCTCCCGCATAGCTCTCCAGCTTCAACTCTGTTGAGATCGCTCTCTGACTCGGTGCTCCCCACCCAGCTGGAGCTAGGAGACCATCGTACACCAACCAGCATGTCAGAGAGGCCCCCAGGCCTGGAAGAAGCACAAAGTCCGGTGAGTCACAGCTCCCCACCCCGCTTTACATCACGGGAGCTTCCTTCTGCTTCTCACAGCTCACCCCCCCCCCCCCCCCCGCGCCACGGGAACTCTCACAGCTAAATGCCCGACATGCGGCTGCTATTTTACCCTTAAACCCCTTAAACGGGGTCACAAAGAGCTCTCCTGCAGCCCCAGACGAGGACAGGGAAACGACGCTACTAGCGTTACCGGTGTCCAACACAGCCCTCACAGACACCGCCATGCGTGACATGCTTATCCTGCAGCGGCGCTCCTTGCTGCTGGACATAAAGTCCATCATAGCACCTCTGCGCTCTGATATCGATGAGCTGGGGGTCCGGACAGACTATCTGGAAAACTAATTTGGGGACTTTGCATCCTTGCATAACACCCTAATTGACGCTCACACAGAGCTAGAGGCAGAGGTAGAAATTATTAAGGCCAAAATGGCCGACCTGGAAGATAGAAGCAGAAGCAATAATATCAAGTTGAGAGGGATTCCAGAATGTCTCCTAAAGAAATCCCTGACTATGTGTAGTCTCTTCTGAAAGCAGTTCTACCAGATTGTCCTGACAGGGACTTGGAAATTGATAGGGCGCACCGCGTACCTCGACCGCTGCATCTGGAGGACTCAGTGCTGCGGGATGTGCTAGGATTTCTTCAGGATCAAAGAACAACTGCTGTCTTCAGTGAGGAAAACATATATTTAGTTTACTGGTAAATGGTTTTCCAGGAGTCTGGAATGACAGCACCCATGGAGGATGTCCTATTGGTCACTGTTGGGACAGGAAGAGAGAGAGAGATTAAAAAGACCCCTCCCCACCCCCTCTCTCCAGTGTTCTTACAACTTACTACACTGGATATGATCCAACTCATTTATTTAGAGCATCAATGTTAAATTCACATTGTATACAAGTCAGATCAATGCCATTTCAACAAAAAAGAACAAGGAGGGGTTATTACTGGGTGCGGTCATTCCGGACTCCTGAAAAATAATTTACCGGTAAACTAAATATGTTTCCAGGACGTCCTCCATGTCAGCACCCATGGAGAACTAACAACTTAGACCGAACATCTGTAGGACCTTACGGCCAAAAGCCAAGTCCTGGTTGGCTATTGTGTCTAGTCTATAGTGCTTGACAAAGGTTGAGGAAGTAGACCAGGTCGCGGCTCTGCAGATCTGATCAATTGATGCCCCTGCCTTTTCTGCCAATGTTGTAGCCATGGCTCTGGTCGAATAAGCTCTTAAAGATATGGGGCATAATAAGTTCTGTAGATTATAGGATTATTTTATGGTTTCGTTGATCCATCGGGCAAGTGAAGACTTTGAAGCTTTGCATCCTTTATTTTTCCCCCCGAATTGGATGAACAGGTTTGCTGATTTTCTCCATAGTTTTGTCCGTTCAAGGTAGGCGAGGACTGTTCTCCTCACGTCCAAGCAGTGGAACCGTTCCTCCTGTACATTTTTGGGGGTGGTACAAAATGAAGTATTATCGCCTGTTCTCTGTGAAAATTTAGGTAAAAAGAACTGATCCATTTTTAAAATTATTCTATCGTCTAGGATTTTTATAAAGGGCTCAGTAATCGACAGGGCCTGTATCTCGCCTATTCTACGGGCTGTAGTGATTGCTACGACACTGTTGCAGAGTTGAAATTACCTTATCCGAGAGTCCCTTCTTTCTCAGGGTCTGCCTCTCAGGATCCAGGCAGTCAATCTCAGTTTGTTGAGATTTGAATGTTCCAGTGGCCCCTGTAATAACAGGTCTTTCCTGTATGGAAGGGGAAACGGATCTCTGATCAACATTTCTCTTAAGATAGAGTACCATGCTCTCTTGGGCCAGTCTGGCGCTATTAGATCAGAGTCGTAGAGCTGGATCTCATCTTTTTTAACATTGCCAGGATCAGGAGCAATGGGGGAAAGGCGTATGCTAGGTGCATATCCCACTCCTGAGCCAGGGCATCCACTGCCACAGGATTTCCACTGGGGCTTAGAGAAAAGAAACAGTCCAGCTGTGAATTTCCCTTTGATGCGAAGAGATCTATCTCTGGCAGGCCCCATTTCTGGCAGATCTGATGGAATACTTGTCTGTTCAGACTCCATTCTGCGACGGCTTAGGAAGTCTGCCTTGGAGTTTTGGGATCCTTTCAGGTGAGTTGCTTAAATAGACCGGACTTCCTGCTCTGCCCATCTGAAAATTTGCTCCGCTAGACCCTGAAGCAACGGGCATCTGGTCCCGCCTTGTCTTTTCAGATAACACACTGTTGTTATATTGTCCGACAAGATCCTGACATACTGCCCCTGGAGAAGGTGCTCGGCTGCTTTCAATGTTTTTGCACCGCCTTTAATTCCCTGTAGTTTGAGGACCTTAGCCTCTCCTGAAAGGACCATGTGCCCTGGAAAAATCTTTCTTTTACATGGCCCCCCCAGCCTCTGAGACTTGCGTCCGTAGTGACTGTCATGGCTGGAGTCATATTCCAGGGAACCCCTTTCTTCAAGTTTTTGGTACTTATCCACCAGGATAGAGAGTTCAACACCCTGTATGGCAGCTTTAGTTTGAGGGTGAGGGAGTGGTGGTCTCTGTCCCAAGCTCTCAATATTGTTTCCTGACGGGGCCTCGAATGGAATTGAGCCCAAGGCACAATCGAAATACAGGAGGTCATTAGCCCCAGGATCTGCATCGCCACTCTTAATGAGTGGGACTTCTTCTTCTTGAATAACTCAACCTTCCTTTTTATGTTGACCTGTTTCCGCACAGGAAGAAATGAATATTGTGTCACCGTATCGAGGAGAGTACCCAGGAACTCTTTCTTCGTGTCCGGTTGAAGGTCAGATTTTTTGCAATTTATGATCCACCCCAGGTCTTTGAATAGGGACAATGTTTGATGGAGGAGCATGAAGTCGTCCAGGTAGGGTACAATTGTAATTTGACTCTGACGAAGATAGGCCATGAGTTCCGACACCACCTTTGTAAATAGACGGGGGGCGGATGAAATCCCGAATGGCAAGCACTGGAATTGGTAGTGGAAAATCTTCCCATTACTTTTGATTGCAAACCTTAGGTACTGTTGAAGTTGCTGATGTATGGGGATGTGATAATACGCATCCTTAAAATCTAATGTGCAAAGAAACGCCCCTGGGGTGATCAATGGAGTTGTGGACTTTACCGATTCCATTTTAAATCTGTAATAAGTCACCCACTTGTTTAGAAATTTCAAAATGATTATGGTCCTTTTTACAAAGAACAGTCTTGAGTAATGACCCTTGAACTGTTGAGAGGGAGGGACTTGTGTAATAGCTCCTAGGTCTAGTAATTTTTGCACATCTGACCAAAGCTGATGTTGAAGGTGAGTAGACTCGAAGTGTGTTAACTGGAAGGTCTGGGGAGGATGACTTCGAAACTCTATCCTGAAGCTGTCTCTGATGGAATCCAGGTTCCACTGATTCTGGGTAATCAGTTTCCAGTTTTGCGAGAAATGTTGCAGTCTCCCCCCCACTGGCTTGGCGTCATTGCTTTCCTGTGTTAGTATTGGGGTTGAAGAGGGACCCCCTTCCTTTCTCCCCTTTGGGGTAGCTCCATCTACCTGATTTCCCTTTTCCTCTATAATACCTGGTCTGACTTTGGCTGGAGGCCTTACGAAAGGGCTGCGGTTTCTTTGTCTTTTCCTCAGGGAACTATTTTTTATTATCTGCTGTATTCTGTAAGATAGAGGACTGGGCCGAACACAAAGGAACCTGTGAAGAGTATAGCACAGAGTCTATTTTTAGACGCTATATCTCCAGACCAAGATTTTAGCCAGAGGGCACGTCTGGCGGTGTTTGTCTGAGACTGTGTTTTGGCTGTGAATCTGCTAGAAATCCTGAAGCCATTTTTAATAGGGGAAGTGACTCCAGGATGTCCTCTCTGGTGGTCTTAACTCTGAGATGGCTCTCCATAGTACTAAGGCTCTAGATACGGAGGTGGCTACAATATTTGTATTTATTGTCGCCCCCGCTGACTCCCAGGACCTCTTCAGTAAGCTGTCCATTTTTCGATCCATGGGATCCCTCAGCTGTGACGAATCCTCAAACAGAATTGAGGCCTTTTTCACCACTTTTGCCACCTGGATATCCACTTTTGGGATCTCGTCCCAAAGTTTAGTGTCCGTAGGATCAAACAGCAGTCTGCTTTTGAATTCCCTGGACATATAGAGCTTCTTTTCTCCCTCAGCCCACTCCTCTGTAATGAGGTATTTTAGGTCTTTATTCACCGGGAAAACCTTCCTTTTCTTAACCTTCAGGCTGCCAAACATCTCATCTTCGACCGAGCGTGCCTGTTCTTCCTCCTCAATAGCCATGGTTTGTCTTATAGCGGTGAGGAGGGGGTCTAAATCCTCGGATGAAAATAAAAATCTTCTCTGTTCCTCCAGAGGATAGGACACTGAGACTTCATCTTCCATCTCGTCTGAGCAGCATAACCCTTCCTCTTCAGAGTCAGAGTCCTGCAGAATTCTGGGCCGTTTGGGGGAGGGGGAAGATGGCACCGGATCCGGGGTCTGGCCAGAACTTGCCGCCTGCACCAGTTCCCTCAAAATAGCTCTCAATTCTGAAAGTAGAGACGACCGCTCCTCTTTAAGAATTTTTGATAAGCATTCTGGGCAGAAGGATTTTTATATGAATCCAGAAGCTTTGTCTGCACACTTTTTCCCTTGTGCCCTGACTCCTTTCCAGTCTAAAGGGAAACGGAGAACAGACTTATATTTAGTGTTAAAGTGCCATCAAGATCCCCATTTAGCCAAGGAAGGGAATCTACTTACAGAAACCTGGATGGGAGAGTCTGAACAAGCCTCCTGCTTGGCAGACGCCTGGACCTCCATGATGCAACAGGTTGTCACCAGGGACTTAAATAGGTTTCACCCATTTTAATATATATATTTTTTTTCTTACCAGTCCACCCGTCACGTGTAGCTCCGCCTCTTCCTGCTCTTCACGGGGGGACTCATTCCTAGGAAGAGTCGACCCCCAAACATGCGAGACCTCATTGTTCCTGAGGTCTCCAGCATGTGATGCGGGCCGTCATCTTGCTTCCGGTGACGCGTCCAAACTTCCGGTCACGTGAACGCATCGACAATCCCAGCCTAGCGTGCGCAGGGGAGCGCAGGAGCCGCTGCTGAGCCCAGAGCTCCTGGAGGAGAAGCGGCATCTGCGTCCCCGATCCCACGTGGCTATCCGAATGTAGCAGGTACGGGGACAAACCAAGGGACCACTTCTCAGAGGGGTGCTGGTTTTGGGGGCTGCCCGAGTCTTATGAGGAGAGACAGGAGAACCCCCCGACTAGACCCCCCCATCACCAAATCTGTCCCTATAGTCAGGACATCTCTCACTCCCTATCCCCGTAGGGACAGGAAGAACACTGGAGAGAGGGGGTGGGGAGGGGTCTTTTAATCTCTCTCTCTTCCTGTCCCAACAGTGACTAATAGGACATCCTCCATGGGTGCTGTCATGGAGGACATCCTGGAAAATGGGGGTCTCCCTGCACCCTTCCATAAGGTACTCTTATTTGCCGACTTATCTGCAGCTACACTGCATATGCGGAGGGCCCTCACACCTATCACGTCTGCCCTCAGAAGTGCCAATATACCGTACCGCTGGGGTTTTCCAGTTCGCCTGCTGATACACCACAACGGAGCCTTCCACACTATCAAAACCCTGGTAGAGGGGCTTGCACTTTTACAAAGTTGGAACATCCCAGTTTCCTCCACGGATGAAGCTCAAAGCCACGCTCCAGCCAAAGTCTGTAAAGACTGGTGAAGAGTATGCCACGTTTCACGGCGATTACGCCTCACCTTCAGGTGCTATACGTTTGTACGGGTTCTGTCGCCCTAACCTGCCTTATTCCTAGGTTGCAGACTGGACATTTGCCCTACTCCTTGTATTGAGCCTCTTTTAGGCTTACTATGTTCTACGTCTGTTTAATTTTGTTGCCTTACCTCCTATGTTTTTGGGGGTTAAATTCTCTAGGTGCTCATATAATGCCTGTTCTCTCTTGTGCTACCTATGGGTGATGCAGACGTCCTCGCTGGGAGACTCTCTGTGTCTGGTATCTCTCTTATTACCTGCTAGTAATAGAATGCTGTTTATTTAAATTTATCATGGTAATAACATTTGCTAGCTTAAATGCCAATGGCTTAAACAGCCCAATGCGCAGAGCCCACCTGTGGAAAGAATCTAAGGTATTACAGTCTGATGTTCTGGGGATACAGGAGACGCATATGCTTCAGCGTGATGCTTTCAGGTTGAGGCATATACAGTTTTCGTTAATTTCTAACGATAATTTGTTTTCCCTTAGTCCTAACAGCAGCACAGATGGGGGGGTTAACTGCCCCTGTGGACTGGTAGGACTGGCGGAATTTTTAATGAGCCCAAGAACCAATAAACGATCTTCAGCTCCCTGAAAGGGAGGATATCACCCCCCAGCCCACCGTGTTTTTAACAAGCAAAATGTATTTAGGGTGGGATATTTGTGTGTGTGCTGCTGTTAGGACTAAGGGAAAACAAATTATCGTTAGAAATTAACGATTCCCTTATGTCCTACCAGCAGCACAGATGGGGAGATAGCAAGAAGAATCCTTTAGGGAGGGTCCTCATGCCTGGCAGAACTAAGAACAGTCTGCCAAAAGGCCGAAAACTCTGCCATCCTAGCATCTATCCTATAATGGGAGATGAAGGTTGACTCAGAGCTCCAGGAGGCCGCCTTACAGATCAACTCTAAGGGAAGAAGTCTTCTCTCCGCAACAGAGGTGGAGACAGCCCTAGTAGAATGGGCTCTCACAAACTCCGGAGGATCTAGGGATTGGGAGACGAAAGCCTCCCTAATGGCCTCCTTGATCCAGCGACTAATGGTGGCTTTAGACGCTTTATGGCCTTTAGACTTACCGGCAAACAGGATAAGGAGATTTTCATCTATCCTGAATTCTCTGGATCTATCCACATAGACCTGGAGGCACCTTGAAATATCCAGCGGGTCTCTTGCTGGAGTATCAGAGGAGGAGGCTGAAAACAAAACTGGTAAGGAGATTACCTGGTTGATATTTTGGAAGGTAGGCACCTTAGGCCTGAAGTAGGGTAAGAGCTTCAGGAGTACCCTGTCCTGTAGGAAGATAATATAGGGGTGCATCGCAGAGAACGCCTGCAATTCAGAAATTCTTTTGGCTGAAGCTACAGCCAGAAGAAAAACCATCTTTAAAGTTAGAAATTTGAATTCGACCTCCTCCAAAGGCTCGAAGGGGGGAGATGCTAGCCCCCTGAGCACTACCGAAAGATCCCACTGGGGAATGGGTTTCAGTATAGTAGGCTTTAGTCTTTCAGCTCCCTTCAGGAAGCGTTTAATGAGTGGGTCCCGAGAATGCGGCCTGTTGAGACAGGCCGAGATGGCACAAATCTGTACCTTCAAGGTAGCTGGAGAAAGACCTTTATCTAATCCATCTTGAAGAAATTGTAATATCGCAGGAAGGGGTGGATCTGCAGACGCCACCTGTTTGGAATCACACCATGATCCTGGAGTAGGCCTTCTTCGTAGACTCTGCTCGGGAATGCGACAACGTTCTCAGGACCGACTCGGAAAGCCCTTCTATGTTGGGAAGGGACTGATCAACCTCCAGGCTGTCAGGTTGAACCTGTGCAGATCTGGGCAGAGGTGAGTGTCCCACGACACCAGGGTCTGCTCCGGGGGGAGTCTCCAGTATTGTCCCCGACTCATCTGAATGAGCTGGGCAAACCAGGATCTCCTGGGCCAGAACGGTATGATGGCTATTACCGAGGCCTGATCCTGACGGATTTTCATCAATACCCTCGGTATCATGGAAAACGGAGGGAAGATGTAAGCCAGCCTGAACCTCCATGGTATCGACAGAGCATCTATCGCCAGGGGGTTGTCTTCCCTGTAAAGGGAACAGAACCTCGGCACCTTGGCGTTGAACCTGGTTGCCATGAGATCTACCTCTGGCATAACCCCATCTGTGAACTAACTGCCTGAAGATCTCCGGATGCAGAGACCACTCCATGGTCGGTAATCCTCGACTTAAGCGGTCCGCTATCATATTGAGGGAGCCTCGAATATGAATGGCAGATAGATGGGAAAGGTTCGACTCTGCTCACCGAAGAATTACCCCGATCTCTGACAGAAGGGGCAATGATCTTGTGCCTCCCTGCTTGTTTATATAGAGAACCGCAGTCATATTGTCTGACTGGGCTTTCACTGCTTTGCCCCGGATCTGAGGGGCGAAGTGAAGGAAGGCTAGCAGGATAGCTCGCATCTCGCGAAGATTGGAAGAAAGACGCCGCTCCAGAGGGGACCAAGATCCCTGTACTGGGGATCCGTCCAGGTGAGCGCCCCAGCCTACAAGGGACGCGTCTGTAGTCAATATGACCCAAGCTGGTTGGGTCATAGACTTCCCTGCTGGTAGCTGAAACCACCATCTGAGGGAATTCCGGGTTTGACCGGACAGGGAGCACAGGGAATCTAGCCCCGCAGGGCTGCCATTCCATAAGTGTAAGACCTCCGACTGAAGAGGACGGAGGTGCCATAACGCCCAAGGGACTGCGTCCGCAGCCACTGACATGAGCCCCAGCATCTTCATGAGAGTCCGGATAGAGACTCGACGGGGGACAAAAAGGACTCTTGCTAGGTCCTGAATCCGCGCTCTCCTTTCTAGAGTCAAACGAAGGGACATCTCCACAGAGTCGACCACGAATCCTAAATAATGGATTGAAGTCGATGGGCTCACATTCGACTTCTGCCAGTTCATAATCCAGCCCAGGCGGAGGAGAAAGGAGATTGCGATCTGAAGATGGTGGGTAAGAATCGGAACTGAAGAGGCTACGAAAAGCCAATCGTCCAGATAAGGAATAATAGTCAGTCCTTGAAGTCTCAAGGCTGCCACCACCGACACCACAACCTTGGTGAAGATAAGGGGGGCGGAAGAGATTCCGAAGGGAAGCGCGGTGAACTGAAAGTGCCTGCGAACCCCTAACATCTGGACCGCGATCCTGAGGAATTTCCGGGAAACGGAATGGATCGGGATGTGAAGATACGCATCCTTGAGGTCCAGAGTAGCCATGACGTCCCCAGGGTTGAGGACATGGCTGACTGACCTTATGGTTTCCATGCGAAACCTGGTTTTCCTTATGAATCGATTGAGGAATCTCAAATCGATGATCATCCGGAGATCTCCCATCTTCTTGGGAACCAGGAACACTGGAGAATAAATCCCTAGGCCTCTCTCCCCTGCCGGCACCTCCTCTAGGGCTCCCTTGTTTGGTAGACCCGAAGTTTCGCGTGGCGATGAATCTTTCTGGAGGGAGGGAGATAAGATCTACCCCGTACCCGGCCGAAACTATGTCCTGAACCCAGGGGTCTGTGATCAACTGGGCCCAAGGTTCTTTGAAATGGGAGAGACGGCCCCCCACGGGAATCAGGGGGAGGGGTACGGGAAAGTTTAGAGGAGATACTGCAGGGGCAGCAGGGCTTATCCAAGAGCCTCGAAGAGGCCCATAGTCAGGAGGGTTTTGCCTCCCTGGTGGGTTTGCGGGAGCGTCTCAAAATTTTACGAGACAGCCCCCCCCAATCTCTGCACCTAGCCTGCTGCCCTGGACGGCCTCTGCCTTTGTTCTCTTGTCTAGGGCGTCCCCGAAAGGGCTGCTGGGGGAGACTCTTCCCTTTCTTGTCGGAGAGTCCCTCCATAATCCTGTCTAATTCGGACCCGAACAGCCTATCCGGCTCGAAGGGGAGCCCACAAAGATTAAATTTGGACGCGTTGTCCGCGATCCATGGCTTCAGCCAAAGTGGTCTGCGGGCAGCTGAAACTAGGGCCATAGTTTTGGCGGCCAGCTTCAGCTGCATCTGAGAGGAATCGACCAGGAAGTCCATAGCCAGATTGGCTGATTTGAAGGCTGCCAAGATGTCGTCTCTCGAAACGCTCTGGTCCACGTCCGTCTGGATCTGGTTGAGCTTAGAGCGTAGAAAGGAGGCTACCTCAGTGGCCGCAATTGAAGCTGATGCGGAGGCAGCAGCCGCCGCATAACCCCTTCTGAGGGTGCACTCTGCCCTCCGGTCTAGAGGGTCCTGCAGAGTAGACCCATCGTCTGCAGGGACCAGAGTGCGCCTGGACAACTTGGCTATAGCCATGTCCACCTTGGGAACGGAACCCCACGATTCCACCAAGGGTTTAGCCATCGGGTACATGAGCTTAAATTTCCTGGTGAGGACTGGGCCTTTTTCAGGCTTTCTCCACTCTGTACGCATTACAGAGAGGAGGGTCTTATCCGCTCTAAAGACACGCTGTGTCCGTCCGGCGGGATCGGAGGACTCCCCCATGTCAACATCCTGGTCCCCCGACCTGATGGACTTCAGCAACTTCTGCGTTTTCTCTGGAGGAAAAAAGCAAGAAGTTAATTCTTCTTCCTCAGAAGAAGACCCCACGGAACACGGGGTAGGTCTCTCGACCGGTGCAACCACATCCATGGGAGTCTGAGAGGATCCTGGTAGTCTCTCATTAAGCAGACGCACCACTCCCTTAATGGAATCATCCACGTAGGTTTTAGTCCACTGGAACATTTCTTGCATCGTGGGTTCCGTGGATGCCGTGCGACAACTCTCACACCTGGAGTAAGGGCAGCTGTCGTCTGGTGTGTTACACTCGTAACAGGCCAAATGCTTCCTCTTGGCCCCAGACTTCCGCGGATCCGAATCCTTAGGGGAAGCCATAATTCTGTAAAGAAAGAATAAACAGGTGATACCACCTACAAACACCAGGAGGAGTTGAAACAAGACCATCTGGGCGCCCACCAGCACTGAAGAAAATAGAGCTGTGGAAGAAGAAGAACAACCCAAGGAATATATTAAGGCACAGGGAACTCTGGAGCTAGCTTGTGAAGCGATGCAACCAGAGCACTGAATGAGAGGCTCTGGTCGCTTAAAAGGAGGAAGCCCCGCCCCCTGGGCGGGCCCTCGATTGAGACCAGCCCAGAGAGGTAATAGAGCCCATACTGGCTCACTTAACCCTATGTGTCTCCCCCTGCAATCCAGGAAGTCGAGGATGTCCATAAGGAGACAAATCGAATAGAGCGGTGAGGTTTAGAATCTCACTGCCTTGATACAAAAAAAACGGGAGTGACGTAGCGCACCTAGTGCGCGTCACTTCCGGAAGATGGCGGCGCCCACGACGCCGCACACATGCGGGAAAAGCTGAGAACGGGACACCGCACCGGCAGCTGGCGAGGGACCCGACAGCAGAGAAGGGCGCGCAGCTGCCGCGCTGGGGGGACGCCGCGGCGCCGCACACATGCGGGGACAACCGGGCGGCCTACAGCGGAAGAAGGGGGAGGGGAACACCCCCCCCCAACGGTACCCTAGAGAAAAAATAGCCGCAATAAGGCCTATAATAAAGGCAATGAGTGCAACAAAAAAAGGGCGATCCTGGATTAAGGAATAAAAGAGCCCCTAAGCACTCTTCAGCTCCCTAAGGGGGAGCGACACGCCAGTCCACCTGTCCAGAGGACAGAAAAAAAACACGGTGGGCTGGGGGGTGATCTCCTCCCTTTCAGGGAGCTGAAGATCGTTTATTGGTTCTTGGGCTCATTAAAAATTCCACCGGTCCTACCAGTCCACAGGGGCAGTTAACCCCCCCATCTGTGCTGCTGGTAGGACGTAAGGGAACCTCATATTTTTCAATCGCACTTTTACTCCAAATCCGGGGGGTCATGTTAGCTATTAAAAAAACGGTTGCATTTTCCCATGTAGCTGACCACATAGATCCTCATGGCCGATTTATTATATTGATATGCACTCTCAATAATGTATTATTTACCATAGTGTTTCAATATGCTCCTAGCCATGGCCAAGTGCATTTCTTTCACAAGTTAATGAAACTGGTCCATAAGAAGCAACAGGGAAAATTGGTAATCTGTGGTAATTTTATTCTGACATCAGATCCGTGGATACTTTCACCTCCCCAATGCGGGCCACACCCTCCCTTGCTGCTACTTTCTGGAAGGAGGAGCTCTATGACGTTTGGCGCATCCAATATGCATCTGCTAGAGATTATTCATTTAATTCTGGGGTTCACAATGTGTATTCCTTCTTCTTCCTTACGCTCAAAACTCCTCCCTAGAAACGATCAAATGGTCTGACCATGCAGCTATTACCTTGACGGTCTCTGAATCTATTAATTCACCTCAAACATACTTGTGGCGGAGTAGCTCCTTTTTGCTATCAGACCCTCAGTATGGATCCCGCTTAAAAAATCAGATCTCAAGGACTTTGTCAAATTGAATGACTCCTCTCATACTGATCCAGTGACTCTGTGGAATGCTCACAAGGCCTGTATCCGGGGGTCTTTTATACAGCAGGATGCGATACAAAAAAAGCGAATGGAAGCAAAGATGTCAAACATCCTGTCCCAGCTACAACAGGTGGAGGCAAAAAACAAAGCGAATCCTACTCCTTTGTTAGCGGATGAGCTCAGACGCCTTAGGCAGGAGTTGAGAAGCTATATGCTTTCCTCCTATGAGAAAATGCTTTGCAAAACAAAAGCGACTTGTTATTCACAAGATAACAAGGAGGGTAAACTTTTGGCGTCTAGATTTAAGGCTAGTCATACAAAACGCAGAATCCCGCACATTATCCATCCCCATTCTCAGGAGAAGGTTTACTCTCCCATAGACATTGCTAAAGGCTTTCAATCATACTATGCTGACCTTTATAATTTGCAGAACTCCCATCCTACCCCAGCAGAGCTAGACGACCAGGTCAACCTTTATCTCAAATCCTTACATTTACCCACACTAACTAGTTCTCAGCTTCAGGATCTTAACTCCCCGATTACTATCGAGGAGGTGTAGGCGGTCATTGCGTCTCTTCCTAGAGACAAAGCCCCTGGCCCTAATGGCCTTGCTAGCCATTATTATAAACATTTCAAGCAGGATATTAGCCCCTACCTAAAATACTTCTGTCAAGCCGCTATGTCCCAGGGCTTTATGCCAGCTGAAAATCTACAAGCCCTTATTATTACTCTCCCTAAACCTGGCAAATCACCTGATAGACCCCCAAACTTTAGGCCTTTCTCTCTCCTAAATCAGGATGTCAAAATATACACAAAGTTATTGGCCACACCAGTTTAGCTCAAATTCTCCCTTCCATTATCCATGTGGATCAGGCCGGCTTCGTCCCGACCCGTCAGACCTATTATAATATGAGACGCCTACTAGGTATTTTCCATCATAAGAATGGAATTCCTGCGTTGGCCCTGGCCTTGGATGCTGAGAAGGCATTCGATAAACTTCGTTGTTCGTTCGCCTTTTCGGTACTTAAACAAATGGGTTTCACTGGCCATATATACTTTATAGTAACCCCACGGCCAGAACGTTTGAGAACGGGACCTTGTCGGACGTATTCAAGCTCACGAACGAGACCAGACATGGTTGCCCCCTATCTCCCCTTATTTTTATAATAACCATGGAACCATTGGCCCAAGCGATTAGACAATACCCCAATATAGCAGGGGTTAACATGGGTGGTTGATCCCATGTCATATTCTTATATGCAGATGACGTATGTCTAACCCTCACAAACCCTGAAGAGTCCCTGTCGGTGGTTATGGCCCAAATTTCCCATTATGGTGACCTTTCATACTATAACCTCAACTCCACCAAAACGCAAGCTTTACCTATTAACTTACCAGAAGCCCTGGTGTCGAACTTTCGTAACACCTGGACTTTCGATTGGCAACACCACAGCATTAAATACTTAGGCATCAATATGTCTCATACCCCGGCCCAGTTGTACGCACTAAACTACAACTCTCTCCTACTCTCCACAGAAAAGGAACTCGTAGAGTTTGCTAAATTTGACGCCTCGTGGATGGGTAAGATCGCTACATTTAAAATGTTTATCCTTCCTAAGTTTTTATATTTGTTTCGCACCCTACCTATAATTCTCCCGGAGAGGTTCTTTTCCCGAGCACAATCACTACTCTCTAATTATATTTGGGAAGGAAAACACCCCAGGATTGCTTGTGACCTCATAACCAGGGAACGACGTATGGGAGGCTTAACATTACCAGATCTAAAATTGTACTATATATCTTCTTTGGTCTCCATGCTGAAGGGCTGGGCTCAGTCATCCCAGGACCTGCTTTGGGTTCATCTAGAAGCATCACAAGCTGCCCCATACTCCTCGTGGGAGCTTTTGCACTTACCATGTTGGAAGATCCCTATTCCCAAAAGCCTAGGCCCAACAGTGTTGGCATCGCTGAGGGCATGGTCTACATACCATGTACTGGTAGATGCTGATGACCCCCCTACACCTGCCTCTCTTCCCTTCTCTCTGCTCCGGTCTCTACTTCCTCACTCTGATCTGTCACTATGGGCTTCGGCCAATATTCATACTGTGGGGGACCTATTAGACCAAGGGGTACTACAGCCATTTCAATGGATAAGTGGAAGGTTTTCTATCCTGAGCAGGGAATTCTTTAAATATCTCCAGATCCGCCATTTATTACAAGACCTGCAGCCATCTGGGGTAAGACTAGACAAGCTAGCCAAACTATATATCATGGGCAACATGAAGGGTTTGAAGCCCCTATATAATGCCATCCACCAGCCGGTGCATTTTAAACGCTCTAATCCTATGATCGCTTGGGAGAGAGACATAAACTTGTTTATTTCTGAAGCGGATTGGCTGCAGGCCCTCAGCATGATTAACAAACATCTGAAATGCAGCTCCCACATAGAATCAGCTGTAAAAATAGTTTTTAGATGGTATTACACGCCGGACAGATTGGCTCTTATGTATGCTCCTGTCTCTAACTTATGCTGGAGAGGTTGCAGTTGAAGAGGCATCTTAATCCATATTTTGTGGCAATGCCATAGAATTCAAGGATATTGGTCCGCTTGCCGAGACCTGCTGGACCGGCATATACCTTCTGAGGTAACCTGGTCTCTGCAACTGGTCCTTCTACTGATGGCCAATGTACTCGCAATGATGGCCAGTTCACATTGTTTGCCCGTGAACATATGCAGGCTGCCATCTTTTTTCACAAGTCCGGAGAGGCACAGGTAAGCCCTTACCTGTGCCGCGAGCCGGTCAGAAAACAAATGCGGTCACCGGGGGCAGGCAGTTCGGAGAACAGCCCGATGAAGGCCCCCGGTGGCTGTTCTCGGAACTGCCTGCTCCCGCTGACCACACTTGTTTTCAGACCGGCTCACGCACAGGCAGAGCTTACCTGTGCCTCGCCGGACTTGTGAAAAAAGATGGCAGCCCGCATATGTTCGCAGGGGAACAATGCGAACTGGCCATCACTGCTGATAGGAGTTGGTATCCTGCCAGCCCGTATGAGAGCTCTGTTCTGCATATATTGTGTAACGGCAAAATTGTTACTGTTACGGAAATGGAAGACCCCTGACATTCCACTCTCTCCACATTCCAGAGATAAGAGTGTGCCTGCTACCTTTAATACTATTTCTAGTATCTGCACTTACCACCACTTACTCTTATGAGAAGGTTATTGCTATGGGCGGAGAGGGATATAGTAGATTTCAGTTGAACTGGAACCCCTGGTCGAGTTCCCTATATGGTTCCCTGTCTTAGAGCCTCCACAGACCTTCCTCCTTTTTTGTCCTAAGCCAACTCCTCAAAAGGTAACACGTTTAGAAGTGTGGGCTTTTGCCATTGGTCTCCTTAGACTTGACATAGGCAGCCACTTTCCTCAGCACAACTAACAACTCTTTCTTCACATGCATCACAAATGAATGAAACCCTTAAAGGGTTCTCCGCATAGGAGCACCACTTTTGTTACTGTTACTAAGATATTATGTAATGCCCGATATATCCTTGTAATTGTCAAACTACAATAAAAACTATTGAAATGAAAGTATTGGCATATAGGGATGTTCCTTTTGACTACGGATCTTGTGTGGGAGAAGAGTGTGTGGTGGAAAAATCCCCATCAAAAAATCATGGGAGATATACATATACAGTCAGGTCCATAAATATTGGGACAACAACACAATTCTAAAATTTTTGGCCCTATACACCACCATAATGGATTTGAAATTAAACGAACAAGATGTGCTTTAACTGCAGACTGTCAGCTTTAATTTGAGGGCATTTACATCCAAATCAGGTGAATGGTGTAGGAATTAGAACAGTTTGCATATGTGCCTCCCACTTGTTCGACGACCAAAAGTAATGGGACAATTGGCTTCTCAGCTGTTCCATGGCCGGGTGTGTGTTATTCCCTCATTATCCGAATTACAATGAGCAGATAAAAGGTCCAGAGTTCATTTCAAGTGGGCTATTTGCATTTGGAATCTGTTGCTGTCAACTCTCAAGATGAGATCCAAAGAGCGGTCACTATCAGTGAAGCAAGCCATCAATAGGCTGAAAAAACAAACCCATCAGAGAGATAGCAAAAACATTAGGCGTGGCCCAAACAATTGTTTGGAACATTCTTAAAAAGAAGGAACACACCGGTGAGCTCAGCAACACCAAAAGACCTGGAAGAACACGGAAAACAATTGTGGTGGATGACTGAATAATTCTTTCCCTGGTGAAGAAAACACCCTTCACAACAGTTGTCCAGATTAAGGACACTCTCCAGGAGGTAGGTGTATGTGTGTCAAAGTCAACAATCAAGAGAAGACTTCACCAGAGTGAATACAGAGGGTTCACCACAAGATGTAAACCATTGGTGAGCCTCAAAAACAGGAAGGCCAGATTAGAGTTTGCCAAACATCTAAAAAAGCCTTCACAGTTCTGGAACAACATCCTATGGACAGATGAGGCCAAGATCAACTTGTGCCAGAGTGATGGGAAGAGAAGAGTATGGAGAAAAAAAGGAACTGCTCATGATCCTAAGCATACCACCTCATCAGTGATGCATGGTGGTGGTAGTGTCATGGCATGGGCATGGGCATGCATGGCTGCCAATGGAACTGATTCTCTTGTATTTTTTGATGATGTGACTGCTGACAAAAGCAGCAGGATGAATTCTGAAGTGTTTCAGGCAATATTATTTGCTCATTTTCAGCCAAATGCTTCAGAACTCATTGGACAGTGCTTCACAGTGCAGATGGACAATGACCCAAAGCATACTGCAAAAGCAACCAAAGAGTTTTTAAGGGAAATAAGTGGAATGTTATGCAATGGCCAAGTCGATCACCTGACCTGAATTCAATTGAGCATGCATTTCACTTGCTGAAGACAAAACTGAAGGGAAAATGCCCCAAGAACAACCAGGAACTGAAGACAGTTGCAGTAGAGGCCTGGCAGAGCATCACCAGGGATGAAACACAGTGTCTGGTGATGTCTATGCGTTCCAGACTTCAGGCTGTAATTGACTGCAAAGGATTTGAAACCAAGTATTAAAAAGTGATAGTTTGATTTATGATTATTATTCTGTCCCATTACTTTTTGTCCCTTAACAAGTGGGAGACACATATGCCTGTTGTAATTCCTACACCGTTCACCTGATTTGGAAGTAAATACCCTCAAATTAAAGCTGACAGTCTGCAGTTAAAGCACATCTTGTTTGTTTCATTTCAAATCCATTGTGGTGGTGTATAGAGCCAAAAATGCTAGAATTGTGTCCATGTCCCAATATTTATGGACCTGACTAATTGTAGATGAATATATGCTATGTAGGGAAAAATAGCTGAAATAAAAATAAAAATAGTATTAATGATAATGACAAATGATTGCATAAAATAAGAGGATAAAGTGTAACCTACAGAGATGTATATATTTTGTAATTGGCGTGTTCCAGTGTTTCATTTAGACCATATGGGGTAAGGGTATTCAACTGGTATATCCAAAACATCTCCTTCTGACATAATTGTTGGAAGGAGGATTAAACTTGTTCTAGTGGGGTTACTCTGAGGCCTGAGGGGTTTCCTTCATGTGTTAAAGAAAAGTGACGTGATACACTATCTGTTAGAACCTTTCTGTTGATATTAGACCGATGCTCATTCATACGTTTCCCTGAGGGTTTGCGTGGTACAGCCGACATAGTAAAAATTGCAAAGGCACTGAAGTAAATATATTATATTTTTGCTCCCACAGTTCAAAGATTGTTGGAACTGTATTTTTCCTATGTGGTTCGGTAACTGGATCTCTCTCTGGGATGTGGTGATCATTTGGCAGCATTTGCATTTACGTAAGCCACATTTGGAGGAGCCATTGGGTTCCAGTGATTTTGTGTATGACTGTTCCAATGTTAGGGATTTGCGTTTTTGGGGACACGAAGGGGCCAACATGTTTTTGAGGGTTTTGGCCCTACGAAAAGGGAGTTTTGGTTGTTTCGGTATCTCTTTCCCTAATATTGGGTCTTCGAGTAGTACGGTCCAATGTTTTGTTATTATTTGCCTAATTAGTTTGTGGTTTTGGTTATACCTTGTTATAAGGCCTGGTCTGAATGGGATTTCTGATTTTTTTTGCTAGTTTTGGGTTGAAGGCTTTGTTTCTGGTCAATTTGTGAGATCCTATTTTTCAAGTCTTTGATAAGCTGTGGGGATATCCCTTGCTGATGAACCTCATACCGAGAACGTCTAATTGTTTTTTCATAGTGTCACTGTTTGTGCAGTTGCGTCTAATCTGTTTCATCTGGCTGAATAGTATGTTAGTCTTCCATTTGTGGTAGTGGCAACTTTTTAAAATCTAGGAAACTGCGTCAGCGTTTTTAAAATGTGTACTGTTGGAGATTATGTTATTGTTGCTGTTAAGATTGAGATCTAAAAAAAAATAGCTTCTTTAGGATGGGACTCTTGGGTTCAAATCATTTGTATTTAGTGTTTTGATGTATGCTCTGAGATAGTCGTTGTTCCCTTGCCAAATGATGATAATATCGTCAATATATCTTCTGTAAAAAAAACACGTTATGGTGATTAGGCAGGCCAAAATGGTTTTCAAAGGCACCCATAAATAAATTGGCATATGTTTTTCTTGTCTATAGAATTTGTCATTGTAAGAAAAATAGTTGTGACGTAAAATAAAATCTATAGATCTAAGGATAAAATCCTTCTGTATGGGGGGGCATGATGGTGTCAACGTCTAAAATTCTTTGGTGGCTCTTATGCCTATTGGATGTGCAATGTTTCTATAAAGTGCCCCTTTGTCAGCATTTTTTATGACTGGTTCTATTTTCTTTAAGGTTTTTGAAGGATAAAAAAAAATAGGGTTAAGGTTATTTCTTTCTGGTTTAAGAAGTATGGATTTTCTCCTTCTGTTGGGGACTGGCTATTGTTGACTAGAGTTGGGGAAGGCTTCTTTCAGGTTATCAAGAACTAGGGGTGGGCGATATGGCCTAAAATCTATATTGCAATATAATTTGAAGCATGTGCAATATGTGATATATATTGCAATATATTATTTTCTTCTGTATCTATACAAAAAATACAACATACAAAACTTGGCCCAGAGCCAGTGCCATAAGCCCCATGGCATTTGCCATCTTCATACATGATTGTCCCTCAGAGCCAGTGTCATCAGCCCCAAGCCCTATGGCATTTGCCATCAGACATGTCCCTCAGAGCCAGTGCCATCAGCCCCATGGCATTTGCCATCATCTATCAGACTGTCTGATGATGGCAAATGCCATGGGGCGCTGATCTGATGGCACTGGCTCACTGCTGGGGGACACATGTCTGATGATGGCAAATGCCATGGGGTGCTGATCTGATGGCACTGGCTCACTGGGGGACACATGTCTTATTCAGACATGTGTCCCCCAGTGAGCCAGTGCCATCAGATCAGCGCCCCATGGCATTTGCCATCATTAGACATGTGTCCCCCCTGCTATATATTCAAACAGAGCAGCCAGTCTCAGTGCCATCAGAAGATGATCAGGTTCTGGCCATCCTTTGCAAAAATATCCTTTCCTTATCCACTCCCCCCACCAACCCCGATCCTCCAGCAAGAGTCCCCGTCCCCCCACAAGAGTCGCTGTTATTATACTTACCTTTCCTGCAGGGTGCTCGGCAGCGGCCGGCTAACGGAGTCCGCAGATGTGGCGTCTTCTTCAAGCACTGGGCGGGACCGACTAACGTCACATACAGCGTCAGCAAAGCGGGCTGACGCTGCATGCACGCCGGCCCTGGCCAGTACAGTGCGGTGCGGAGTCGGGAGGCCAAGGAGCGGTGAGCCAGAAGCTTCTGCACAATCATTCACTACCGCTCTGTGGTCATATCGCGGGGCGGCGATATAGGAGATACACAAAATCCATATCGTGGCACATATCATATCGCAATATCGCCCGCCCCTATTGAGAACCATGTTGTAATAGCTTTCCAGATGTGGGCTTCTGCTTTCAAGGGGATAAAAGGAGGATCTGCTTTTTAAAAGTTCAAAACATCCCCTGCATACTCAATCTACCGGTACACATACCCAAGAATGCCACAACACCGAACCCCCCCCCCCTCCTTTAGTACAAACAAAAACATCTTCAGTAGATTCTGACATCTCTATATACACCACACCTATAGCATCAACCAAACCTAAACCTCTTAGGACCACCAACACTACAGCCAAACCACGATATGTCCCACCCCAATCTACCATGGTCCCATATACAGCCTCCCCCATCCCCTCTTCCTCCCAATCAGTGCCAGACCAAGTCTCCATTATTGACACACCACCAACCAACCCCAAAGTTGAAACGTTACTAGACTCTTCCTTACTTAACATCACCACCCATTCAGTATCCTCCTCTTACCCAAGCCCAGACCATCATTTTTTAGAGTTACCCCCCAGTCTTACAGAAAGTCTACTACTAGAACAGATATCTTTGTTCAGCAAGCAAGGACACTGGGGGCTATTACCGGTACCCTTACAACCCCCGCCTTGTTTAAACCTATCCAGCACACAAATTCTAAAATACACTCATCTCCACTCCAAGGCCATTCCACCTCCTTTCCCCAAAATCCACAGAACCTCAAAAAATAACCAACTTCTACAGTCCCATCCCAAACCCCCCAAAAAGGCCAAACCCCATTGCAGAGGAGGCAGGAAACCACACGCCAAACAGAAAACACAAACCAAAAACCCTACACCTAAAGAATCAGACCCCAAGCTTCTAAAAGAAAAAGACATCTTCAATCTATCTAATTACATCCGAAAGGAGAATGAGATCGAATTACTCAGTAAGGGCTTGTCTTTTTGTCCCACCAATAAACCTGACTTGTTTGAGCTTTTCGTTGATATCAACCAGTTCATTAGAAGATTGACACTTCAACTCCATTTCTCTATAAAGAACTCCTCTGTGAAAAAAATCTACAACCTGCCAACCCACCAATAGAAAATGTTACGCTTTCCACCTCAGACACCACAACCACTACACAGATGATTAGCATTGTAAAACCACCTTTAAAATACAAATCCTCCTTTTATCCCCTTGAAAGCAGAGGCCCCCATCTGGAAATCTATTACAACATGGTTCTCGATGACCTGAAAGAAGCCTCCCCCAACTCTAGTCAAAAAGATCCAGTCCCCAATGGAAGGAGAAAATCAAAGCCAGAAAGAAATAACCTTAACCCTACTCTTAAAAAAGCCCTCAAAACCTTAGAAACATTGTCATAAAAATGCTGAAAAAGGGGGCAGAATAGTCATCCTTGACACCAGCTTATCTGATACCGATTACTATAGACCCCTCACTGAAAACCCAACAAAAGACTTCAAGATCAAACTTCATGATCTTATTGACCATGGATCTTCTATAGGAGCCCTTGATAAAAAAAAAAAGAATATATTAAAAAATTACACCCCCCCACTGTTGCACGTTTTTACTACCTCCCCAAAATACAAGTCCCTCACCAACCCCCCCGGGAAGACCCATATTCTCTGGTATAGATTCACTAACTTCAAACTTGTCAGAATACATTGATAGCATCCTTCAAAAATATGTTAGCACACTACCCTCATACTTGAGGGACTCGGCACACCTCATTCAAAACTTAGAAGATATAACATGGCAAGCTAATTTTATCTGGGCCACTTTGGAAACTATTTTTCTTACAATAACAAATTCTATATCCAAGAAAAAGAATTAGCTATGGGCACCAAATTTGCATCATCAAACGCCAATTTATTACTACTTTTATAATAGATAGTAATACCAATTCACCGCAATTATTTCTACACTCAACTGCGTCGCTAATGAATTAAGCTCAGAGTTATTTGAAGGGACGCTAAAATAGAATAACAAACAAACTTTATTAAACTAATTGATTAAAATCTGGGAGGACAATCACATTACTACTCTACAGTATACATATACAATACCATATACAAGAGCAGTCAGAGAGGCACCATAATTCACTGGTTTGATGCCTAAATAATTATATACACACTGCTGCTCGTGTAATAGTGAGGGTACAGGTGTGGGTATTTTTGGCCTCACTGGTTACCACCACTCTTGCAATTGGTGCACCACAAGTATTACCCTCCACCAATGCTCTCATCCATAGGTGTACCTATTGTCAGCCTATGTATCCCTCACTCCTGAAAATAATAAAACAATATTAGTGCTGCCTATTCCATACTCTTGTCATCTGTTGCGACTTGCTAAATAAACTGCTGACTCTGGCTCTACGCGTTTCTGGCTAAAACTTAGCCCTCATCAGGAGCCCTGTACTTATGTCAGCTAACACTATTTACAAAGTAACAGACAGACAAACACACAAGAGCACACACTGCCTCTGCATGTGGTAGCTCTATTGGCACTAGTGCGGCCGTATGGTGGCTGCCGAAACACACTGATTTATATAGTTTTATGCCCATTAGCGCAGGCCTTACCAATATGCTGGCTCTGCTAAGGAGGTAGGAGTGCTCAACCTAAGCCACTCCCCGGGGCAGACGTCAGCAATCACTCACATTGGCCGGCAGCGATGAGAAAGAAGATCTCATCATATTATAGGGACCAGAACGGCGGATATACATTAGAGGTGGTATTACCTCAGGGTATATATGATGCCAGAAAATATACTGAATAATCATAAAGTTTACTTGGTATGGGGGTATTATGGATGATATTGCATTAAACGATCGTAGACAATCCCACAGGTATGTCACCGGTCACTAAACGATGTGACCGAAATTATCATCTTCCTAACTTCAGGTTTTGTATGATGAAGAAGGTTATCTGTGACCATCCTGTATTGCGTGACCTCATACGTATCTCCCCAAGATTGTTACAAATTCTACCTAGTGTCACTGTTGGCACTGGTAACTAAAGGAAGTAGCAGATCAGGTCCAGACCTAATATCAATAGTAATCAGGGGAGTAAAGTAGTATATGGTTACAAGACATGATAAAATATTGTCTATATTTGGTGAACAGAATAATAAAGATCCAGCATCAAGCACAATGCATATATCTTTTATAAAATTGGAACATCAAATGCTAAAAGAGACACGTGTATGGTGGGATCTGACAACTTTGGAAACAGAGGACTGCGTTTGAAAAAAAATACCTACAACAATTTACTCCATAAAACTAATGGAATTAATCGTTGATCATGAGAAAACAAAATTAAGCATTTTGCAAACTGAAACGAATGCAACTAAGGCTACTTTGACACTCGTGTTTGGTGCAGATCCGTCATAGATCTGCACAAACGCATCCGTTCAGATAATACAACTGCATGCATCCATTCAGAACGGATCCGTTTGTATTATCTATAACATAGCCAAAACGGATCAGTCTTGAACACCATTGAAAGTCAATGGGGGATGGATCAGTTTTCTATTGTGCCATATTGATCCGTTTGGCTCAGTTTCGTCAGACAGACACCAAAACGCTGCAAGCAGCGTTTTGTTGTCCGCCTTTCAAAGCGTAATGGAGGCAGAACGGAGCCAAACTGCTGCATTTTGAGCAGATCCTTATCCATTCAGAATGCATTAGGGCAAAACTGATCCATTTTGGACAGCTTGTGAGAGCCCTGAACGGATCTCACATACGGAAACCAAAACACCAGTGTGAAAGTAGCCCAAGATGAACCTCGATCAGTTCAAGCAAACACATGATTATGATAAAAAATGACTGAAATAAAACAAGTGTCAGAACTGGAGGATCATTAGCACAAGTTAAGAAAAACAAGTATGCAAGAGATCTATATGATTATCAACAAAACCAGGTTTATGAATGGGACAGAATGTCTCAAGCTCCTCATGTACCAAGATCCATTCTTAAAAATAAATCCAAGCGATACCACAAACGCAGACTGAACAACCGTGTTACTTTTAGCTCATCAGAAATGGACACATCAGACAAACAGATGAGTCAGATTTGGAATCACCTTCAGTTTAAAAAAATGTACATCTTTCCTATTATAGGAATCCAAAGCCATTAAGAAAACAAACATCTAACAACACTCCAAAAATCGGAGGAGAGCAAAATACAAACCTAGAAAACGCAACAGGCAACAGCATTACAAGTCATGAACTTGTCTTTCTATAAACTCACCTACAAATTGAAGTCCTAAGTTTGGGTTTAAATTTTGCACCTACTAATAATATTTTTGGTATTATAAAAGACATCAACAAATGTATTAGGGATCTAACAATCAGGAGACATACTAGTGAACAATGAGTTAATGTTTATCAAGATATGGAATTTTTAGAGCAATTATTGGTAATTAATTTTGAAAATTTGGATGGTGGTGTTTGGCAGACTTACCCTAATGTGAACATGTCCATGGATTTCAAGACATCTAATAAGGGTTTTTTCCCAATAAATTCTAGGGTGGAATCAATGGACTGTTTTCAATCAGTATTCATTAGGGAGATCAAAAATTTGCATTCTAAATATGATGCTGCACATGCCCATCACAACTTGCATTATCACAATAACAGAATGAGCCCTCTATCACTATAAAAATAGCAGATAAAGGAGGTGCCGTGGTTGTGATGGACACTGTGCAATATAAGCAGCAAATCATGAGTATGTTAAACCAGCCACTCATTTATGAAATCCTGACAAGTGATCCCACTAAAAACCTATTGAAACAAATAATCTTGTTATCTGAAGGTCTAGCTTTGGAGGTCATTAACCAAAAACAAAGTGATTTTTTACTTATTAATGAACCTATTACACCTATTGTCTACGGGCTCCCGAAGGTTCACAAGGGGGTCTCTTTGTAAAAATCTTGGAGCCTGGTTAGACAATTTACTGCAACTCTTAGGCCCCTTTCACACGGGCGAGTATTCCGCGCGGGTGCTATGCGTGAGTTGAACGCATTGCACCCGCACTGAATCCTGACCCATTCATTCCTATGGGGCTGTTCACATGAGCGGTGATTTTCACGCATCACTTATGCGTTGAGGGAAAATCGCAGTATGTTCTATATTCAGCGTTTTTCACGTAACGCAGGCCCCATAGAAATGAATGGGGTTGCGTGAAAATCGCAAGCATCCGCAAGCAAGTGCGGATGCGGTGCAATTTTCACTCATGGGTTCTAGATGACAGTCTATTCACTGTATTATTTTCCCTTATAACATGGTTATAAGGGAAAATAATAGCATTCTGAATACAGAATGCATAGTATAATAGTGCTGGAAGGGTTAAAAAAAATAAAAAAGTTAACTCACCTTATCCTCTTGATCGCGTAGTTCCCGGTCTGTGCTTTACTAGCTGTGGGCTAAATGACCTGTGGTGATATCAGATCACATGCTCCAATCACATGGTCCATCACCATGGTGATGGAGCATGTGATCTGACATCACCACAGGTCCTTTAGCCCACAGCTAAAGAAGAGACCGACCGGGAACTACGCGATCAAGAGGATAATCAACAATATGAGTTAACTTTTTTAGTTTTTTTTAACCCTTCCAGCACTATTATACTATGCATTCTGTATTCAGAATGCTATTATTTTCCCTTATAACCATGTTATAAGGGAAAATAATACAGTGAATAGACTGTCATCTAGAACCCATGCGTGAAAATCGCACCGCATCCGCACTTGCTTGCGAATGCTTGCGATTTTCACGCAACCCCATTCATTTCTATGGGGCTTGCGTTACGTGAAAAACGCAGAATATAGAACATGCTGCGATTTTCACGCAAAGCATAAGTGATGCGTGAAAATCACTGCTCATGTGAACAGCTCCATAGAAATGAATGGGTCAGGATTCAGTGCGGGTGCAATGCGTTCAACTCACGCATCGCACCCGCGCGGAATACTCGCCCGTGTGAAAGGGGCCTTAGACCCCTTTCACACGAGCGAGTTTTCAGTGAGGGTGCAATCCGTGACGTGATCGCATAGCACCCGCACTAAATCCTGACCCATTAATTTCAATGGGTCTGTGTACATAAGCGTTTTTTTTTACGCAGCAGTTCTGCGTTGCGTGAAAAATGCAGCATGTTCTATATTCTGCGTTTTTCACGCAGCCCTGGACCCATAGAAGTGAATGGGGCTTCAGTGAAAAACGCATTGCATCTGGAAGCAAGTCCGGATGCAATGCGTTTTTTCACTGATGATTGCTAGGAGATGTTGTTTGTAAACCTTCAGCTTTTTATCACGCGCATGAAAAATGCATGAAAAATGCATTGCACCCACTCGTAAAAACTGAACGCAAGACAAAACTGACTGAACTTGCTTGCAAAAATGGTGCGAGTTTCCCTGAACGCATCCAGACCAAATCCGTCACAATCTCGTGTGAAAGGGACCTTAGTATGCAGACCAGGCTTTTTAAAAAGGACACAAAAGAAGTATTGCGCAATATGGAACATAGAATTTGGCACTGTAATAACTGGTGGCTTAGCTGTGTATCCGTCATTACCACATGGGTTTATAATGGAAGCTCTGGAATTTTATTTGAGAGTGAATACACTTTATTTGAGAAATTACTGTTTTTCTAATTAAAAACAATATTTTTCAGTTTGACAAAAAAAAATATATATATGCAAAAACAGGTGTCCCTATGGGTCCGAAATGCTCTCCTTTACTGGCCAATTTGGCCATGGCTAACTGTTATAATAAAAATAATCCTTAGGTGGTACGGCAGATACATTGATGACCTGCTATTTATCTGGCAGGGAGATGTCTGCCGTACCCCTCTTTATACCCTATTTAAATAATAACTACAATCTTGCATTTACCCATACTGTAAATGAATATAAAATTACATTTTTAGACCTAAAATTACAGGGTATACCAAATCAGGAGATCATCACAACTACATATAGAAAACCCATCTCAGGTAATACAATTCTTCATGCAGGTACATTCACTCCAAAACATACATTGAAAGCTTTTCCCACTGGTGAATTAATCAGAGCCAAACGTAATTGCAGCCCAGAAATAAACTACCAATGTGAAGAGAAAGTTATACACAATAGATTGTCAGCCAGGGGTTACCCTAATTGGATGCTAAAACAAGCCACTGTCCGTGCTAACAAGTTAACACAATATGAGCATTTAACAAAAGAACATAATGAAAACAGGAACAAAAATAAGTTCACATCAATACTTACTTTACAATCTAATCCTCTTTTTTTTTTTTTTTTTTTTTATCAAGTACGCTCTTTAATTTACAAATATATACCAATACTTTATGAAGAAAAATGACACCACATATTATCAGAAGGATTTAGAGTGTCTTACAGGAAAGCTCAAATAATAGGCCAAAAAAAACCCCACACCTAGCGATTTAAAAACGCATTATTCCATATCGCACACATGGCTATCCAATCATCCCTGCAAAACTTGCTCTTACGTTCACTCAACTAAAGAATTCCCACACACCCAAAAATAAATGAAATACAAAAAAAAAGCTACATAAATTGCAACACAGAAGGCATCATATATATAGTATGATCGTGTGCATCTGAATTATATCATCCCCAAAAATAAAATTAGATTTTTACCTTAACGGATCCCTGCTGCATCCACCAGCATCGGCGATAATGCAGATGCGCTGACCGCAGCATATGGGAGGTTTGCGCTCCCTCACCTCATACATCGGGTCCCCGCACTGCTGTGGCGGGCACTCGATGGTTGCCATGGCAGCCCCAAGCCATTCCAGGGCTTGGGGCCTGGCATGTACGGAGGCCTAGGAGGCCCAGCCCCCAGGCTTGGTCTCCTAGGCAACTGTTAGCGTCTTACAGTGTAAGACACTAACAGTTCAATACAGCACAATACAGATGTATCGTGCTGCATTGAAACAGGGATCAGACTCTGTAATGTTGAAGTCCCAGAGTGGGACAAATGATAAAGTGAAAAAAAAGTTAATAAAATTAAAGTTTTACAAAAAAATTAAAAGTTTCAAGAAAAAATATAAATAAAAGGTCCTTTTCCAAAAATAAAGTAAAAAAAATCGTAAAAAAAAAATAAAAATAGGGAAAAGATATATAGACATATTAGGTATCGTCGCGTCCGCATTGACCGGCTCTATAAATATATCACATGACCTAACCCCACAGATGAACACCGTAAAAAATAAAAACTGTGCTAAATAAACAATTTTTGGTCACCTTACATCACAAAAAGTGTAATAGCAAGTGATCAAAAAGTCATATGCACCACAAAATAGTGCCAATCAAACCGTCATCTCATCCTGGAAAAATCATACCCTACCCAACATAATCGCCCAAAAACTGAAAAAACTATGGCTCTCAGAATATGGAGACACTAAAACATGATTTTTTTTTGTTTCAAAAATGATATTATTGTGTAAAACTTACATAAATAAAAAAGTATACATATAAGGTATCGCCGCGTCCGTGACAACCTGCTCTATAAAAATACCACATGATCTAACCTGTCAGATGAATGTTGTAAATAACAAAAAAGAAAAAACTGTGCCAAAACAGCTATTTCTTGTTACCTTGCCTCACAAAAAGTGTAATATAGAGCAACCAAAAATCATATGTACCCTAAACTAGTACCAACAAAACTTCCACCCTATCCGGTAGTTTCTAAAATGGGGTCACTTTTCTGAAGTTTCTACTTTAGGGGTGCATCAGGGGGGCTTCAAATGGGACATGGTGTAAAAAAAAACAGTCTAGCAAAATCTGCCTTCCAAAAAACCATATGGCATTCCTTTCCTTCTGCGCCCTGCCGTGTGCCCATACAGCAGTTTACGACCACATATGGGGTGTTTCTGTAAACTACAGAATCAGGGCCATAAATATTGAGTTTTGTTTGTCTGTTTACCCTTACTTTGTAACTGAAAATATATATATATTAAAATGGAAAATCTGCCAAAAAAGTAAAATTTTGAAATTGCATTTCTATTTTCCATTAATTCTTGTGGAACACCTAAAGGGTTAACGACGTTTGTAAAATCAGTTTTGAATACCTGGAGAGGTGTAGTTTCTAGAATGGGGTCATTTTTGGGTGGTTTCTATTATGTAAGCTTCACAAAGTGACTTCAGACCTGAACTGGTCCTTAAAAAGTTGGTTTTTGAAAATTTCTGAGAAATTTCAAGATTTACTTCTAAACTTCTAAGCCTTGTAACGTCCCCCAAAAATAAAATGTCATTCCCAAAATGATCCTAACATGAAGTAAACATATGGGAAATGTAAAGTAATAACTATTTTTGTAGGTATTAATATGTATTATAGAAGTACAGAATTTGAAACTTGGTATTTTTTTTATAAATAAAAATGCATTTTTTTTACTCCCTTTTACCAGTGTCATGAAGTACAATATGTGACGAATAAACAATCTCAGAATGGCCTGGATAAGTCAAAGCATTTTAAAGTTCTCACCACATAAAGTGACACTGGTCAGATTTGCAAAAAATGGCCTGGTCCTGAAGGTGAAAATGAGCCCGGTCCTTAACCCCATAGGGACACAGCCTTATTTCACCTTAAGGACCAAGGCCATTTTTTGCAAATCTGACCACTGTCACTTTAAGTGCTAATAACTTTAAAACGCTTTGACTTATCCAGGCCGTTCTGAGATAGTTTTTTCGTCACATATTGTACTTCATGACACTGGTAAAATGAAGTAAAAAAACTTTTTTTTTTTGCACAAAATAATACCTAATTTACCCAAAAATTGGAAAAATTAGCAAATTTCAAAATTTCTGTTTCTCTACTTCTGTAATACATAGTAATACCCCCAAAAATTGTGATGACTTTACATTCCCCATAAGTCTACTTCATGTTTGAATTATTTTGGGAATGATATTTTATTTTTTGGGGATGTTACAAGGCTTAGAAGTAAATCTTGAAATTTTTCTGAATTTTACAAAAAAACAATTTTTAGGGACCAGTTCAGGTCTGAAGTCACTTTGCGAGGCTTACATAATAGAAACCACCCAAAAATGACCCCATCTAAGAAACTACACCCCTCAAGGTATTCAAAACTGATTTTACATACGTTGTTAACCCTTTAGGTGTTGCACAAGAGTTATTTGCAAATGGGGATGGAATTAGAGAATTCCATTTTTTTGTCAAATTTTCCATTTTAACCAATTTTTTCCACTAACAAAGCAAGGGTGTCATGGTCTTACCTCCTTGCTGTTCCTTTCGTTGACATGTGCTGGCGGCCATCTTGGTTTCTGGGTTTTCTTGTAGCCTCCCACCCTGCGGCTCCTCCTCCCCACTGGGAGGAGCTGGATGCCTAGCTCATATATATAGGAGGTCTGTGGCTTCAGTTCCTTGCTTGGTCCTCCTGTGTTCACATGCTTCCAAGACTGCTGCTGCTTCTGGTTCCTGATCCTGGCCTCGTCTGACTACCCCGTTGGTTCCTGATTCCGGCTTCGTCTGACTACCCCGTTGGTTCCTGATCCTGGCTTCGTCTGACTACCCTTCTGGTTCCTGACCTCTGTCTCCGCAAGACCCTGCTTCGGTTTAGCCATCCGTTTGGACTTTGCTTACGGCTTGCTCTTCAATAGAACCTTCTTATTTTCCACTTATCTCTTGTTGTACGTCTGGTTCATGGTTCCATGACATTAGGACCAAGCCATGAATTCTGACGGTACAGGGCCACCCTCGCTACCTACGCTGGTTGCCAGACTTGATCAGCAGGATCACCTGTTGGGTCGGTTCGCTGTGGCGTTGCAAACCCTGCTTGAACGCACGGCTCATTTAGCTTCCGTTGCCGATGGGTCGGTTGTCGCTCCTGGGCCCGCTCCTACTGCCGCTCCGGTTGTTGCGCCAGAGTCTACCCTGACACCTGTTGCTGCGCCTGTGGTGTTTCAGGGTATGACCGGTTCTGCCCCCCTTCCACAGCGCTTTGGGGGAGAGCCAACTCAGTGCCGAGGTTTCCTTAACCAGGTGGGCATTTACTTCGAGTTGCTGCCACATGCCTTTCCTACTGAGAGATCAAAGGTGGGCTTCTTGATCTCGCTGCTCTCGGACAAGGCCTTGCCCTGGGCCAGCCCTTTATGGGAGAACAACAATCCGGTGGTTGCCGAGTTTTCCGGTTTTGTTGCTTCTCTTCGGAAGGTATTCGATGTGCCGGCTCGTGCTGCCTCTGCTGCGAAGCTCCTTATGTCCATCAGACAGGGTTCACGATCCGTAGCTGAATACGCCATTGAGTTTCGTACCCTGGCAGCAGAGGTGGGCTGGAATAATGAGGCTCTGGTCGCTGCTTTCTCTCATGGTCTCTCGGATGCCTTGAAGGATGAGGTTGCAGCTAAGGACCTACCAGTGGAGCTCGAGTCTCTTATTTCTTTCCTAATTTTGATTGACACCAGACTCAGGGAGAGACCTTCCTTTAAGGCGAGCCTGCGGAGGCCTTCTAACAGATTGGCGCCTACGTTTGCTGTCCCACCCGTGCCTCCCTCTCCTCCCACGCCTCCTGGGGATGACTTGTCTGGGGGTGAACCCATGCAGCTGGGGTTTGCTCGCCTGTCCGAGGGGGAGAGGGTACTCCGGAGACGCGAGGGCCGATGCATGTACTGTGGTCTCGGTGGGCATTTTCGGTTGGCATGCCCGAACCGTCCGGGAAACGCTCGCACCTGAGATCCTGTCGGGGGCAGATCTTGGGTGGAGTCTCCTCATCCCCGATTTCCCGTGTTGACAAACCACTGATTACTGTTGTCCTCTCCTGGGTCGGGGGCTCGGTGACGACCCAGGCGTTGGTGGACTCTGGTGCTGGTGGTTTGTTCATTGATAGTGTGTTCGCTGCCGCCAATTCCATTCCTCTGCAGCCTCGAGGTTCCCCACTGGCTCTTGAGGCGATAGACGGCAGACCCCTTCTGCCGCCACACGTGACTCATGAGACCCTTCCAGTGGGGATGGCCATTGGTGCCGTTCACAGAGAGTCGGTCTGTCTCCAGGTTATTTCGTCTCCACACTACTCGGTGGTCTTGGGGTACCCCTGGCTCCAGAAGCATAATCCGACTTTCGATTGGAAATCGGCCGAGATCCTCTCGTGGTCACCGCAGTGTGGGGCTAGTTGCATCCATGGGCCTGTCAAGTTGCTGAGTACTTCCTCGGACTCTCTGTTGCCTCCTGAATACGAGGAGTACCGGGATGTATTCGATAAGGTGCGTGCGGTTGCCCTACCTCCGCACCGCCCATACGATTGTGCCATAGAGTTACAATCTGGTGCCGTTCCTCCTCGTGGCAAAGTCTATCCACTGTCGGTAGCGGAGAATGAGGCCATGGAGGAGTACGTGAGGGAGGCGCTTTCACGCGGACACATTCGCAAATCCTCGTCCCCGGCAGGGGCTGGATTTTTCTTTGTGAAAAAGAAGGGCGGTGAATTGAGGCCTTGCATCGATTACAGGGGTCTCAATCGCATCACGATAAAGAACGCTTACCCGATACCCTTGATTTCCGAGCTGTTCGATCGCCTCAAAGGGGCCACGGTCTTTACCAAACTCGACCTGAGGGCGGCATATAACCTGGTAAGGATCAAGGCGGGCGATGAGTGGAAGACCGCGTTTAACACCAGGACCGGTCATTATGAATCCTTGGTTATGCCCTTTGGGTTGTGCAATGCGCCCGCAGTCTTCCAGGAATTCATCAACGATGTTTTCTGTGACCTGTTGCAGCAGTGTGTGGTGGTCTATTTGGATGACATCTTGGTATATTCTGAATCCATGGAGGCCCACGTTCTGGATGTCAGACGAGTGTTGCAACGGTTACGAGAGAACAAGCTGTTCGGTAAGCTTGAGAAATGCGAATTTCACCGATCCCAGGTAACCTTCTTAGGTTACATCATTTCCGCTGAGGGGTTCTCCATGGATCCTGAGAAGGTTTCGGCTGTCTTACAGTGGCCCCAGCCCAGTGGTCTTCGTGCCCTGCAGCGCTTTTTGGGCTTCGCCAATTATTATCGGAAGTTCATCAGGGACTTTTCCATGCTAGCCAAGCCTCTCACGGATCTGACCAGGAAGGGCAGCAATCCCCAGGTCTGGCCGCCCGAGGCCATCCGAGCTTTTGAGGCTCTAAAGTCCGCCTTTGTGTCGGCTCCGATTCTGTCGCATCCCAACCCTGGGTTGCCGTTTGTCCTTGAGGTGGACGCGTCTGAGACGGGAGTAGGCGCCCTCCTGTCTCAGCGTAGAACACCGGAGGGTCCTCTGCTTCCTTGTGGGTTTTACTCCCGGAAACTGTCTTCCGCGGAGTGCAACTATCAGATTGGTGACAGGGAGTTATTGGCCATCGTGCAGGCCCTTAAAGAATGGAGGCACTTGCTCGAGGGCTCGGTGGTTCCGGTTCTCATCCTGACGGACCACAAGAATCTGACCTACCTCTCTGAGGCCAAGAGATTGACACCACGTCAGGCCAGATGGGCTCTGTTCTTGTCACGTTTTAATTACGTGGTCTCCTACCTACCCGGTTCCAAGAACATCAGAGCGGATGCCTTATCACGGCAGTACTCCGAGCTGTCCGGGGAGGAGTCGATTCCGACTTCGGTCATACCTCCGAATCAGATCCTGGCCGCCATTCGCACCAGCCTGACCTCTCCCCTGGGTGAGCAGATTTTGGCGGCTCAATCTGGTGCTCCCTCTGGGAGACCCAACGGCAGGTGTTTTGTGCCTGAGGAGTTGCGCACTCGGTTGTTGCGAACCTACCATAACTCCAAGGCCGCGGGGCATCCTGGAAAGAATCAGCTGTCCTGGGCTGTTTCACGTCTGTTCTGGTGGCCTTCCCTACGTTCCGACATCGCCGCATATGTAGCGGCATGCTCCGTTTGTGCCCAGAGTAAGTCCTCTCGGCACCTTCCGTTGGGCCTTTTGCAACCCATAGCCACCGGGGAGCGTCCATGGTCACACCTGGGGATGGATTTCATTGTGGACCTCCCTGCATCCCGAGGCCATACGGTCATTCTCATGATAGTGGATCGGTTTTCCAAAATGTGCCACTGTGTTCCTCTCAAGAAGTTACCCTCTGCACAAGAGTTGGCCTCGATTTTTGCCAGGGAGGTCTTCCGGTTGCACGGTTTGCCCAAGGAGATTGTGTCGGATCGGGGGAGTCAGTTTGTGTCCAGGTTCTGGCGCGCCTTTTGCTCCCAGTTGGGGATTCATCTCTCTTTCTCCTCGGCCTACCACCCTCAGTCCAATGGGGCCGCAGAACGATCCAATCAGGCCTTGGAGCAATTCCTTCGTTGCTATGTCTCCGATCACCAAGACAATTTGGTTGACCTCCTGCCTTGGGCTGAGTTTGCCAGGAACACAGCGGTGAACTCTTCCTCTGGGACGTCTCCCTTCATGGCCAATTATGGGTTCCAACCTGCCGTGTTACCGGAGGTATTCTCTCCCCAGGATATTCCGGCTGTGGAGGATCACCTTTCCGTCCTACGTGCTTCTTGGGTACAGATCCAGAGGTCCCTTGAGGTCTCTGCGCAGCGCCAGAAACTCCAGGCTGATCGCAGACGAGCGCCCGCTCCTTCCTACCAGGTCGGAGACCGCGTATGGTTGTCCACCCGCAACCTCAACCTTCGAGTGCCCACTCCCAAGCTGGCGCCTCGCTTTGTTGGTCCCTTCCGAGTGCTTCGCAGGGTAAACCCAGTAGCCTATGCCCTTGCGCTTCCTCCTGGCATGCGGATCTCCAACGTGTTTCATGTCTCCCTGTTGAAGCCACTGGTGTGTAATCGTTTCACTTCCTCGATTCCTCGGCCTCGTCCGGTCCAAGTGGGCAATCGTGAGGAGTATGAGGTGAGCAATATCCTGGACTCACGCCTGGTCCGCGGCCGGGTGCAGTTTTTGGTCCATTGGCGTGGTTATGGTCCAGAGGAGCGTTCCTGGGTTCCCTCCGCAGATGTCCATGCTCCTGTCTTGCTCCGAGCCTTCCACGCACGCTTCCCTCAGAAACCGTTCCTTACTCCGCGGAGGAGGGGCCCTTGAGGGGGAGGTACTGTCATGGTCTTACCTCCTTGCTGTTCCTTTCGTTGACATGTGCTGGCGGCCATCTTGGTTTCTGGGTTTTCTTGTAGCCTCCCACCCTGCGGCTCCTCCTCCCCACTGGGAGGAGCTGGATGCCTAGCTCATATATATAGGAGGTCTGTGGCTTCAGTTCCTTGCTTGGTCCTCCTGTGTTCACATGCTTCCAAGACTGCTGCTGCTTCTGGTTCCTGATCCTGGCCTCGTCTGACTACCCCGTTGGTTCCTGATTCCGGCTTCGTCTGACTACCCCGTTGGTTCCTGATCCTGGCTTCGTCTGACTACCCTTCTGGTTCCTGACCTCTGTCTCCGCAAGACCCTGCTTCGGTTTAGCCATCCGTTTGGACTTTGCTTACGGCTTGCTCTTCAATAAAACCTTCTTATTTTCCACTTATCTCTTGTTGTACGTCTGGTTCATGGTTCCATGACAAAGGGTTAACAGCCAAACAAGACTGTATCTTTATTACCCTGACTCTGCCATTTACAGAAACACCCAATATGTGGCCGTAAACTACTGTACGGCCACACAGCGGGGCGTAGAGTGAAAGGTGCGACGTTTAGTTTTTGGAGGGCTGATTTTTATGGACTGGTTTATTTACACCATGTCCCATTTGAAGCCCCCTGATGCACCCCTAGAGCAGAAACTCCCTAAAAGTGACCCCATCTAAGAAAGTACACCCCTCAAGGTATTCAAAACTGATTTTACATACGTTGTTAACCCTTTAGGTATTGCACAAGAGTTATTGGCAAATAGGGATGAAATTTGAAAATTTCATTTCTCGTACTTTTTTCCATTGGGGGACACAGACCATGGGTATAGCTTAGAGGTATTAGTAGGAGGGACACTATGCAAATGAAAGAGCTCCTCCTCCTCGGGCTATACCCCCCGACTCCACCAGGAGGAACTCAGTCTTTGCTTAGTGTCTGGTGAAGGAGGTTCAGACAATTCAATAATCCGCAGCACTCGCCGGTAAATAATGAAAATAGTGGTGATTTATTCACTCAAGCAGCCAGTATACAGCGACGTTTCGACCTCAGTTGGTCTTTATCAAGCTTGATAAAGACCAACTGAGGTCGAAACGTCGCTGTATACTGGCTGCTTGAGTGAATAAATCACCACTATTTTCATTATTTACCGGCGAGTGCTGCGGATTATTGAATTGTCTGGATGAGTTGGGACCCCCAGCCAGGATCCCTATCTGCGCGCACCATTTGGCTTGTAAGCCATTTCCTGGTCAGTACCCAAATGAGTGGGATGAGTAGTGCTGCCAACCCCTGAATTTTCTACCTGGTGAAGGAGGTTGACACTCTCTGATTCTACTCCTTTTTGTTATTTTTATTCTAGATGGGGACACAGGTCGGCATGGCGCCTTCCTGGTCCCCCGTGGAGTGCCCGCCGCCGTCTTTGGGATGTTGCCTGGCTGCCTCCATTTCCCCCCAAGAAGATAAGAGGATCCGGGCTCGACCTGTTAGCTCCGGCATCCCACCAGCTGCTGGGACGCCTGCTGCCTACCCTCCTCCAGAGCACTGTTCTCCTGGATTGGAGTCAGAAGTCTGAAGAGGCGCATCCCTGCTGGTCTGGACATCAAGGGAGCATGCTGAGCAGATAAGTATTGCCCAGTCCCTCCCCCTCCCTCTGTGTCTGTTTGTCTGTGGCTACCTGGGTGAGCTTGAAGAAGGATCCTGATGGGGGCACTTTCTTCATTTTGGCACTGGAGTACTGGCATCTCTTCCCCCTTAAACTGTGGGCTTCAGCGCTTCTCTCGCCGGGCCTTGGCTCCTGCACTCCCTCAGCGCCCGCCGGCAGGCCGCTCCTCCATGGCCGCGTTAACCCCTGCTGCACCACGTGAGGGGAGTCGTGGTGTTTGTTTAAATCGCGCGCGCGCTTATTTTCGCGCATAATTTCCGCGGGCGCGCTTATTTTCGTGCGCGCTTGCTTCGCGCGCTTATTTTGCGTGCTTTTTTCGCGCCATAATGACGCGTTTGGGGGGGCGGAGCCTCGGCATGCCGCTCTGACTCTCCTTACACCGGAGACTCTGTTTGCTCACGGCCGTGCAGCTCCTCATCACTCTACTCCGTTTTGTGCCAGGCAAGCTGGTAGCTCAGTGGTAATGCTGCTGCTGCCCCATGTCCAGGATTTCTGAGTTCAAAGCCCCTTTCAGCCTTCAAAAATTGTTTACATTATTCTAGATGGGGACACAGGTCGGCATGGCGCCTTCCTGGTCCCCCGTGGAATGCCCGCCGCCGTCCTTGGACGCTGCCTGGCTGCCTCCATTGCCCCCCAAAGAAGACAAGTGGATCCGGGCTCGACCTGCAGCTCCGGTATCCCACCAGCTACTGGGTCTCCTGCTGCCACCCTCCACCAGAACACTGCACTCCTGGACAAGGAGTCAGAAGCCTGAAGAGGTGCATCCCTGCTGGTCCTGGAGTCGAGGGAGAAGATCTGCAGGAGCAGATAAGTATTACCTGCATCCCTGCCTTACCCCCCTCCTCCACGTCCCTGGGAGCCTGCGGTCCCCGCTTGGGCATCTGCCATGTCCAGCGCGGCCGCTAAATTGGTCTTAGTCGCTAAGGCAACCATGTCCTTTAATCCTGTGGCGCTAACGACTCCATCTCTCTCAGTGGGTGACTGACTACGAAGAGGCAGCGTGAGCGGCAGCATCCCACCTCGGATGTCTCCGTCTCTCCACCCCCCTCACCTCGCCTGTGGCGCTTTCGGACTGCTCTTCCCCCTCCCTAGGGAGAGTAATCCGAAGGGGAATTATCCGGCTCGGACGAGCCAGGTCCTTTTTGGACTATAGGGCATTTTCAAATACTGTGACGCCAACCACCTCTCTAAGTGGTTTTCCACAGAAGACGCCCGACTACTAACAGGGAGCGTGAGCAGCAGCATCCCTCCTCGGATGGCTCCGGCTCCCCCCCCCCCCCTCGTCTAGAGGCGCGTTCGGGCGACTCTCCCCTCCCTTAGGGAGCGCAAGTCTGAAGGAGAATTTCCGGCTCTGATTAGGTCATGGAGCGGGACCCCTCGCCTAAGCTCTCCACCAGGGTGGCTGACTTAGTGGCGACTGTCCGAGACACCTTTATTCTCCAAGGGGATTCTCCTTCTTCCACTGGTCAGGAGTTCCCCCTTTTTCCGTCCAGGCAGTCGGAGACTACCATGTTCCCGGTCCATGAGGGATTTTTCCGCGGTCATGTCCAGGGCCTGGGGTAGTCTTAATAAGGTTCTCGACCACCCAGCGCATGAATATACTTTCCTTTCCCTGCTGACGGCGAGGAGAGGTGTCTCCTCCCCCTAAGGTGGATCCTCCGGTGGCCGGATTAGCCAATTATATGGCCCTTCCTGTCTTAGTCAGTTCCTCTTTCCAGGATGCTGTAGACAGACGCATAGACTCTCTTCCAGGTCCTTTTTTCGCTGGCAGCGCGTCCCTGTGACCTACCTTTCACTCAGCAGGGGTAACCAGTGCTCTCTCGGTGTGGTTACAGCACCACCACCAGGAACTGGCGGTACGAGATGCGGCTACTAACACACTGGAGTTGGTTCTCCAGATGTCTCAGGCTTCTAAGATTCTTTGCGAAGCTTCTAGGGACATTGTTTCCCTCTTTGCCCGCAGGTTGGCCATCTCTGTCACTCAGCGCAAAGAGATCTGATTGAAGGTGTGGGACGCTGACGCCTCCACCAAGCGTTCCCTTGCTAATCTCCCCTTTGGGGTTTCCAGACCTTATGGGGATCAGCTGGACGAGTTCATCTCTGCATGCCTTTTGCCGTTTCTCATCTGGTAGGCCGTCGCCTGCTTCCTCCACCGGGGCTCTCAGGTCGCCTGCAAAGAGGCCTTCCTTTACACCAGCCTTCCCGGCACTAGAGGGCCCAGTCAACCCGCCCTGCTGCTCCTAGGCCTATCACATGTCCCGATTGCGGAATCCCACCATCGATTCCTGCGCTTCGCCATTAAGGGTCGACACTGTCAGTTTGTCGCCCTTCCTTCGGGTTGGCGACCACCCCGCGGGTCCATGCCACGGTCCTGGACCGCTCATGGCGCTTCTTCGTACCAGGGGCATTCCTTTGCTGCCCTATCGGGACGATATCCGGATAGAGGCCCCCCTCTCTACCGCAGACCAAGGACAGCGTCCGGATCACTGTTCAGACTCTGGAACGGTTCGGCTGGCTGGTAACTTTCCCAAACTCCTGCCTCTTCCCGTCCCAGAGGCTCTCCTTCCGGAGGATGATTTTGGACACCTCGGCTGCCAAAGTATTCTGCCAGCCTTCAAGTCCTCCCAGATCCAGGGGGCAGTGTCGCATCTGCTGCGCTCCCCGTGCCTCTCCATTCGGGAATACTTGCAGGTCCTGGGTCTTATGGTAGCCTCTTTCGAGGCCTTCCATATGCCCAGTTTCACACTCGCCTGGCGCAACAGGAGATCCTTTACCTTTCAGCGGGTTCGGGCAGCTCTCCCTTGGTGGCTGTTCCCGATGAACCTGAGGTCGGGGAGTTCCTTTCTCGCATTCTCCTGGACGATCGTCACCACCGATGCCAGCATCCTGGGTTGGGGGGGCGTTTTCCAGTCTCGCACGGTTCAAGGGATTTGGTCGGCGGCAGAGTCTCGCCTTCCAATCAACTTTCTGGAACTGAGGGCGATTTTTTCCGCTCTCTCTCCCCTATTGGACCTCTCTCCTTGCGGGCCTCCCAGTGCGGGTTCAAACGGGCGATGCCGCGGCCGTGGCCTATATCGACCATCAGGGCGGGACCCGCAGCCGGATGGTGATGCAGGAGGTGAAGAGAATTCTGACGTGGGCGGAGACGCACGTTCCGCTGTTGTCAGCAGTTTACATTCCAGGAGTGGACAACTGGACAGCGGACTTTCTAAGCCACAACAAGGTGAATCCAAGCGAGTGGTCTCTGCATCCAGAAGAGTTCGAAGAAATCTGCCACAGATGGGACCGTCGGGATGTGGACTTAATGGCGTCCGGGTTCAACAACAAGATCCCAGTGGTCCTGGCTCGCGCCCGAGATCCGAAGGCGTACGGATGGATGCGCAGGTGTCTCCGTGGCAGGACTTCAGCCTCCTCTGTTTTCCTCTCCTACCAAAGGGTCTACGCCAGTTCGAGGCGGAAGGGAATCCGACCGTTCTCATAACCCCAGAGTGGCCTCGCCGCGCGTGGTTTTTCGGACGTGGCTCGGTTGCTGGCGGACGCCCCATGGCCTCTTCCCGACAGACAGGACCTACTGTCTCAGGGCCCGTTCTTCCACCGGAATTTACGGTCTCTTCGTTTACCGGCGTGACTGTTGAAACCGCCATCCTGATGAAGATGGGGTTCTCGGATTCAGTGGTTAGGATCATGATCAGTCCGGGGAAGTCTTCTTCCTCCCGTATTTACTATCGTACCTGGATGGCCTTCCTGTCCTTTTGTGCGGGTTCGGGGTTTCCTCCCCTTCGTTTTTCCATCTTGATGGTACTGTCTTTTCTTCAGTCTGGGCTTGTGCAGGGACTGTCGCTTAGTTCCCTGTAAGGTCAGGTTTCGGCGCGGGCCGTCAGAGGTCCCTTGCTCTTAAGGGTCCGGTGGTGACCTTTCTTCAGGGGGTGGCGCATTCGGTTCCCCGTATGTTCCCCCTTTGTCTCCTTGGGATCTCAATTTGGTTCTGCGCGCTCTGCAGTCGGCCCCCTTCGAGCCTTTGAGGAGGGTCTCTCTGACTGTTCTCATCTGGACTTCCTTGTGACCATAGCTTCTGATACAGCTACATAGCATAGTGATTAAAGTTCTGGGCTATTATGCAGTGGCTGTGAGTTCACATCCCATCACGAGCTTTTAAGTCAGACTGGTGTCGAAGCTGGCCGCTCTTTCCTGTCAGGAGCCTTTCTGGTTTTCCACCAGGATTAAGTTGTGCTCCGTCCAGTCCCCTTCTTTTAGCCCAGGGTGGTCTCTCCCTTCCACCTTGATGAGGATCTTGTCCTGCTTTCCTTTTGTCCTTCTCCGGCTAACCCCAAGGAACGCACTTTGCATTCCCTGGATGTTGTACGGGTCCTGAAGGTGTATCTCGCGGCTACTGCTTCCGTCCGCCGTTCTTGGCGCTCTGGATCTGCTTGGCTATTTCCGCGGCTTGTCGCGCTTGTGGTGGAGTTCCCCCGGCTAGGATTGCCGCTCACTCCACTAGGGCGGTGGGGGCTTCCTGGGCAAGACGCAATCGTGCCTCTGCGTCTCAGCTGTGTACGGCGGCCACCTGGTCGTCCTTGCATACCTTTGCAAATTTTTGTCAGTTGCATTCATTGGCTTCGGCTGATGCGGCTTTGGCCGCAGGGTTTTGCAGGCTGTGGTTCCTGTTTGACCGTTGGGCGTTCCTCCTGGCGGTGCTGATATTTTTTCCCACCCCATGGACTGCTTTTGGACGTCCCATGGTCTGTGTCCCCCAATGGAAAAAAGTACGAGAAAAGGAGATTTTTGTGAAACTCACCTGTAAAATCTTTTTCTCGTCTTTTCCATTGGGGGACACAGCTCCCACCCATTATTCCTGTTGCAGGAGGGGTCTTTAGTTCAGTTTTTCTGTTTCTGGTTGGACCTTATGGCTTGGTCCGATGGTTTCCATGATTTTTTCTTGCTCCTTCTCCTACTGCTTGTGCAACGCCTGAGTTCCTCCTGGTGGAGTCGGGGGGTATAGCCCGAGGAGGAGGAGTTCTTTCATTTGCATAGTGTCCCTCCTACTAATACCTCTAAGCTATACCCATGGTCTGTGTCCCCCAATGGAAAAGACGAGAAAAAGATTTTACAGGTGAGTTTCACAAAAATCTCCTTTTTTTTGCCTTATTTTCCATTTTAACCAATTTTTTCCACTAACAAAGCAAGGGTTAACAGCCAAACAAGACTGTATCTTTATTGCCCTGACTCTGCCGTTTACAGAAACACCCAATATGTGGTCGTACACTACTGTACGGCCACACAGCGGGGCGTAGAGTGAAAGGTGCGCCGCTTGGTTTTTGGAGGGCTGATTTTTTATGGACCGGTTTATTTACACTGTGTCCTGTTTCAACCCTCCTGATGCACCCCTGGAGTAGAAACTCCCTAAAAGTGACCCCATCTAAGAAAGTACACCCCTCAAGGTATTCAAAACTGATTTTACATACGTCATTAACCCTTTAGGTGTTGCACAAGAGTTATTGGCAAATGGGGATGAAATTTGAAAAATTCATTTTTTTGCCTTATTTTCCATTTTAACCCATTTTTTCCACTAACAAAGCAAGGGTTAACAGCCAAACAACACTGTATCTTTATTGCCCTGACTCTGCCGTTCACAGAAACACCCAATATGTGGCCGTAAACTACTGTACGGCCACACAGCGGGGCGTAGAGTGAAAGGTGCACCGTTTTGTTTTTGGAGGGCTGATTTTTATGGACCGGTTTATTTACACCGTGTCCTGTTTCAACCCCCTTGATGCACCCCTGGAGTAGAAACTCCCTTAAAGTGACCCCATTTTGGAAACTACGGGATAAGGTGGCATTTTTTGGGGGACTATTTTTAGGGTAAATATGGTTTTTGGTTGCTCCATATTACATTTTTGTGAGGCAAGGTTATCAAAAATTGAAATTCTGAAATTTCATCTCCATTTGCCATTAACTGTTGAGGAACACCTAAAGGGTTAATAAAGTTTGTATAATCAGTTTTGAATACCTTGAGGGGTGTAGTTTCTTAGATGGGGTCACTTTTAGGGAGTTTTTACTCTAGGGGGGCTTTAGGGGGGCTTCAAAAGGGACATGGTGTCAATAAAAAGACCATCAAAATCGGCCTTACAGAAACCATGTCGGTCCTTTTCTTTTGCGGCCTCCCTTATACTGATACAGCAGTTTACGACCACAAATGTGGCATTTCTGTAAACTGCAGTATCAGGGTAATAAATATTATCTTTTGTTTGGTTGTTAACCCTTGTTTTGTTACCGGAAAAAAGGATTGAAATGGAAAAGTGCCATAAATTGCGTTTTTGGCACTGTTTTTTTATTTATTTTTTAACCGTGTTAATCTGGGGGGTTAGGTCATGGGATATTTTTATAGAGGAGATTCTTACGGACGCGGTGATACCTATTAATATTTTTTTTACAATTATTTAGGTTTTTAACTATATTATCCTTTTTGATACAAAAATTTATTTTTTGTATCTCTAAAGTCTAAGTTTCATTTAATTTTTTTATTTTTTATCCGATTATCTTATGTGGGGGCTCATTTTTTGCAAGACGAGCGGACGGTTTTATTGGCACTATTGGGGGCTAAATGACTTTTTGATCGCTTGCTATTAAATTTTTTGTTATGTTTGGTGACAAAAAAATATTTTTGGTTTGCACCTTTTTTTTTTGACCGTGTTAATCTGGTGGGTTGGGTCATGGGGTATTTTTATAGAGGAGATTCTTACGGACGCGGCGATACCTAATAAGTCTACTTTTTTTGCATTTATTTAGGTTTTAGACTATATTATCCTTTTTGATACCCCCCAATTTTTTTTGTATCTCTAAAGTCTAAGTGTAATTTTTTTAAATTTTATCCGATTATCTTATGTGGGGGCTCATTTTTTGCGGGACGAGCGGACGGTTTTATTGGCACTATTTTGGGGGCTATATGACTTTTTGATCGCTTGCTATTCAATTTTTTGTTATGTTTAGTGACCCCCAAAAATTTTTGCACTTTTTTTTTGACCGTGTTAATCTGGGGGGTTGGGTCATGGGGTATTTTTATAGGGGAGATTCTTACGGACGCGGCGATACCTAATAAGTCTACTTTTTTTAACTTTTATTTAGGTTTTAGACTATATTATCCTTTTTGATTCCCCCAAAAAAAATTTGTATCTCTAAAGTCTAAGTGTCATTTTTTTAAATTTTATCCGATTATCTTATGTGGGGGCTCATTTTTTGCGGGACAAGCGGACGGTTTTATTGGCACTATTTTGGGGGCTATATGACTTTTTGATCGCTTGCTATTAAATTTTTGGATATGTAAGGTGGGGGTTAGGTCATGTGGTATCTTTATAGAGGAGATTATTACTGAAGCAGCAATACCTAATATGTCTACTTTTAATACATTATTTTAGTTTTTTTGGGGTATCTCAAGTCTGAGAACCAGTTTTTTTTATCCGATGTCAGTGCTAAATTGGGATATAAATTTAGTACTCCATGGAAGTGTGATACTCCCTGAAGCAACCAATAATGCAGAGGCCCGGATGATCGGGGCACGTGTCACATTGAGTAGTGGTGTCCTTCCGTATCCCCCTCCTGTGACACACTCTGCACCTTTTTGGGGTTCGTCCCTTCTTTCCAGTATGGGGGACCACACCTGGAAAGTGTTGGCCAGGGACGATCCGGGCGGCTCCAGTTCCCGAGATAATCCGGCCTGCTCTTTCTCGGTCCAAAAAGATCAGGGCCTTAAGGACTGCCTCATAGAACTCGAGGAATGTCCCTGTGCTGCCAGCGCTTCGGGATAGTACAAAAGAGTTGTACATGGCAACCTGTACCAAGTAGACCACAACTTTTTTGTACCATGCCCGGGTGTGATGAATACCACCCCTCGTGTCCGCTGACGTCAACCACGTCGAGCTCACGAGACCTGGTATGATCACGGGGTTTACCAAAAACGTGAAGTTACTCCCTCCAGAGGAGCACGTAAGGTCAGGCTGGTATAGTTTACACACACACCTCCTGTCCACGCGGGCACAGAGAGGCAACAAGCTGGGAGAGCCTTTTCACTGCCGCAGTGAAAACATCCCACACTCAGCCCGGGTAACTGCCACCAGTTTCTCATTTGATATAAGCCCGGTCCGCTAACGGGATTATATAGGGTCAGAAACCAACCCGCGGTAGCTTATAACTAGGCCAAAACACGGACGTGGGGATTCGTGATCGAGATACAAGATAGCACAAGATTAAATTATAGATTTAATTGCTGTAAGAGCACACTAGATGTGACACAATATACACAGACAATATATACAGTGGTCTGAGATTACAGATACAGATTATATGGGTACAATAGGATTAAGCAGTGTGAAAGTAAGTTACCAAGTATGATGAAAGTTCCTTGACGATGTCCTGAGCTGGAGGCCACACGAGGGGCTGTGATCTCCTGCTATTTCCTGGGTCCCTCTAAACACATGTGTAGGATGTGACCCCTCTTCAGAGAAAAGACACCGCCTACTTGCTGGCACCAGGCTTTTAACCTGTAGCTGGCCCATCCCCTCCCTGCCTCAGGGAGGGGTCAACTCCCCCTCTTCTGGGCTGACGGTGAATGACCCACAAAACCCTTTAGGGGTCATAGCTCCAGACCAGAGGGTCACAGGGAGATGGTTCTGGGACTAATGGACCTGCCTGGGTTCCGGCTACAAGTAGAGCCCAAACCTGGTACCGGTAGGTGGCTTTTATGGGGAGATATGGGTATCTCCCTACCCCGACTGGGTACGAGTAAACGAAGACCATGGGACCGTACCTCGTGGCCACCGGGACACAAATATGTATCCGGTTTGCGTCTGCGATGGCCAGGTGATTCATACATCCTTATGAGAGGTAGGTGCCAATATGTCTAGGAAATCTCATTGAACCAGGCAAGAGCAGATACCCCCTGCTGGGGGGGGGGGGTTCCTGCAAGATTCAGCTGGCTCCAAACTGGTGCATGGAGGTGGCAACTTTTCCTTGAAACAGGGCCCTCCTGTGGAGTTCCTTACCTCTGCAATCTGTCAGCACATGGGGGGTGTAAACTTATTTTGCATGTACACTGAGTCATGCCAAGAGGTGCATCAAATTGCAATCAGGGCTGGGGGCTTTGAAGCAGGGAAATCCCTACCTCTGCTGTCTGTCAGCAAATGGGGGGTGTGAGGACATGGCTGACAGTAAATATTAATCCATATTCCTCACACCGGGTTTTGCGCATGGCGTTATATGGCTTGAGGACTTGATCAGAGAGATCAACTTCTCCCATATACCGATTGTAGGCGACGATACAATCGGGCTTGAGGACCGTTGCCGCGGTACCTCGCACAGGGACAGGGGTGATGCCGTTACCATGAATTGTGGACAGCATAAGGACATCCCCACAGGTTTCCAGTGGTAAGGGCACGGGTCTCACCCCTGGGGATAGGTACCTGGAGGGGGAGGGCAGGGAGGCCACGTTGATTTTTCCGCACGGTCCCACAAGCAAACGTGGATCTTGCGGCAAGGGACTGGAACAAGGGGATACTGGTATAAAAGTTATCCACATACAGGTGGTAACCCTTATCCAGCAGTGGGTACATAAGGTCCCACACAAGTTTCCCGGTAGCACCCAGAGTGGGGGGACATTCTGGGGGTTGAATCCGGGAATCTCGCCCCTCGTATATGCGAAATTTGTAAGTGTACCCTGAGGTACTCTCACAAATTTTGTATAGCTTCACGCCATACCTCGCCCGCTTGGAGGGCACATACTGGCAGAAAATGAGTCTCCCCTTGAACGCAATGAGAGACTCATCAACCGTGACCTCCCTTCCAGGTACATAGGCCTCCATGAATTTGGCCCCAAAGTTTTCAATGACCGGCCGTATCTTATACAGACGGTCATCGGCAGGATCATCTTGGGGGGGACATGCTGCATTAATTATCGGAATAATGCAGACATTTTCGATGGCCTCAAACCGGGAGCGTGTCATGGCCGTACTGTAAAGTGGGGTCTGGTATAGGACGTCCCCACTCCAGTAATGCCTGACACTGGGTTTCTTGACCAGGCCCATATGCAGCACGAGGCCCCAAAATGTCCTCATTTCGGCTGCACTGACCGGCATCCAGCCACCGGGCCTGGCCAAAAAGGAGCCCGGGTGTTGAGCGACGAACTGTTGGGCGTACAGATTCGTCTGCTCCACCATCAGATTTACCAGTGGGTCACTGAAAAAATGAAAAAAAAAGTCATATTCAGTGTAGCCCACTGTGGAAATCTGGATTCCTGATTGGCCTACAAAATCAGGAATCACGGGCTCGTATCACTCTGGGCTACACCAGACAAGTTCACCGGCAGGGTGCTCCGGTGGATTTAACTGCTGGGCTGGGAAACCAGTACGAGCCCCAGAGCTGCTCGTACTAGGCTGGGCCACAGGGTCCCTAACATGGCGGTCCCCTTGCTCCGCCTGGCAGCGTCTCCGCCGCCTTGGGGGCTCATCATCATCGCTAGATGATGAGGAGGACGCGAATGATAACAGGAATGTGGGGTCATCCTCGTCCTCACTGGGACTCTCGGAGTCGGAGGCAAGCTGGGCGTATGCCTCCTCGGGCGGATAACGTCCGGCGGGCCATAGGGGAGTGTGTGTCTGCGTGTGTATGTGCGTGTGTGGAAATCTTTATTTTGTGTGCGTGTGTGTGGGGGCACGGGTAACCCTAAAACTAAAAAAAAAAAAATACAAAAAGGCCAAAAAATTTGAAAAAAAAAATCAAAACCACTGATCAACCGTCCGAAGTTGATCAGCGGTGGGGTGTGAGATGTGCTAACAGTGGCCACAGTCAGCGTACACAAAAAAAATAAAAAATCCTGCACCCCAAAAAAGTGGGGGGGGGGGAGGGGGGCAAGCGGCAGCACCCCTGGGGGGTCTAGGGTCACACAGCTGTGCTGTGGACCCCAGACACCTTAACTTAAGGTGATGCAATAAAAAGTTCAGAAACTAACTTTCCCTTTTTTTCCCCTGCCTAACCCAAACTTTCCCTATGCTGTCCCTATGTACCTGATGGGGTGCTAGGGGCACATATCGGGTCCTGGGGGCACAGATCGGGGTGCTGGCAGCGATGGCGGACACACGTGCAGGCAGCTCCTCTCTCCTCAGCTCCGGAACACAAAAGGAGGAGGAGAGGAGCGCCTGCCTCTTTTGAATCTGCCTCCGGACCACCCACAGACCAATCAGAAGCGATCCTGAGTGCTGATGTCACCATCACCACTCAGGATCGCTGGATGGTGATTGGTGGGGTGAAATCACACCACCATCACCATCCTGTTACGGGTTTTCGGGTCTTCAGAGACCCGAATAACCCGGAAACGCAGAAAACCGCAGGTCTAAATTGACCTGCGGTTTTCTGCGATCGCCAACATGGGGGGGGGGGGGGGTGTCACAGGACCCCCCGGCGCATTTAGCCTAGGTGCCTGCTGATTTGAGCAGGCACCGGGTTCCGATCACTGCCGCGCGGCGGTCATGTGTCCTTAAGTACCAGGACATCATGACGTACCAGTACGTCATGTGTCCTGAAGAGGTTAAGGGGTTAAACACAGCTCACCCTTATGGAATGAATTATCATACAGATATTTTATTACATTATTAATATATGATTGTTTCTCATTCGTACATTATTGTACATCAGGTCATTATATTACTTACTCATATATATGTTTTAGTGCAAGTCAGTATTCAGCCACAGGCATGTACATCAAGAGTTAATATTATCTACATTTTACCCTACACCTGCACTGCAGGCGTTCCTTAACATTTTCAATTGATTTAATTACTCCCTTTTTGCTTAAAAACGCGTTGATTTTATGCACAAGGATTAGATGTTTATATATTTTTTAAATGAAGAAATAAAGAATCATCGATTTTACTTGCTGGATCCATTTGGACTTTTTTGCTGCATCTACATTGCGTGTGAACGCAGCCCGGATCCATGGGGGGCAGGTCAGAGTACCTTTACCACTTGAGAGCTGGACTTTATTCTATCTACAAGAGTAATGAAACCCCCCTGTATCACCACATCATATATGGGGTACAACATGATCCCCTTGTTATCATCTTCCCCACTACTATATCATTACTTGGGATAAGCATAGGTATAAGATACCTGATCTGTAACTCGCTCCAGGTCCCACATTAGGGAATTGTCATTTGTTACACAGTGTATCTTATCACAATACTCTCTTACATAGTTAATACGGTTGAAAAAAGACATCCATCCATCAAGTTCAACCGGGGATAGGTGGGGACGCAAATCCCAGAAGGAAGCAAGACTCAGATTTCTACATGTTTTCATATGCATTCATGTTTTTTACTTTTAAGAATTTGTCTAAACCCTTTTTGAAACTGTCCACTGTTCCTGCTGTGACCACGTCCTGAGGAAATCTATTCCACAGATTCACAGTTCTTACAGTAAAGAAGCTTTGACACTTCTGAAGACTGAACTTTTTCTTCTTCAGTCGGAGGCAGTTCCCCCTTGTCTTTTGAGCACATTTTACATGGAACAGCTTTTCGCCGTAATTTTTGTATGGCCCATTTATATACTTGTATAGGTTAATCATGTCCCCCCCTTAGCCGTCTCTTCTCAAGACTAAATTAATTCAATTATTTTAATCTTTCTTCATAACTTAGACCCTCCATGCCCCTTATCATTTTAGTTGCTCTCCTCTGTACTTTTTTCAGCTGCAGTGCATCCTTTCTATGTACTCGTGCCCAGAACTGGACTGCATATTCCAGATGAGGCCGCACCAGTGCTTTGTAAAGTAGTAGTATTACATCCCTGCCACTCGAGTCCATGCCTCGTTTAATGCATGACGATATCCTGGTCGTCTTAGAAGCAGCTGATTGACATTGTCTGCTGTAATTTAATCTACCATCCACAAGGACACCCAAATCCTTCTCTATAGGTGACTTCACCTAGGACATATGAAGCACAGAGATTATTACTACCAAGATGCATAACTTTACATTTGCCAAGTTGATGCCCAATCACTCAGTGTGTTGAAGTCAGCTTGTAGTTTATGGACATCTTCCATAGACTGTGCAGTTCTAAACAGCTTAGTGTCATCTGCAAAAATAGTTTATTAAATAAAGTCCCTTTTAGGAACCCTCGGGATATTATTAGTAATGACACATCTATGGTCTATTCAGACCCTAAATTCCCTGTAGGGGTCCCTAACTGAAAATAAAAATATTTCTTTATTAGTTATTATTTTAAAATAAATGAACCAAACAACTATAGAAAACTATTAAAATTATCAGTGTCTGATGGAGGGTACAATTAGAGTGTATGAATGTATTTGCCTTTGTCACATGTAGCCACTGTGGAGTGCAGTGCCTCCCATTCATTTGTATGGGGTATAGCTGCACTTGCAAGCCTCTGCTAATACTTTGTTTGTGCATTCATACAATGTGATGGCAGATTGGGCGCTCCTATTAAGATCCTTTTATCCGAACGATAAACCTTTGTATTCAGGCTGGACAACAGTGAAACAATGTTGCTAGGTTTATGTGTACTTTTGAAGCTGCCACTAGTCTGCTCAATTCACTTGTCTCTAGGCTACAGTCTACACTTTTGTGCTACTGACTGCTCTATTTCATCCATAGAAGTCACTGTTCACGCTAAACCGCTCATGTGGCATGCTCAATTCCACTCCTCAATGTCTGGTGCTGTCTCTGTAGCGTACTCTTTTTATACTAGTCCCTAACATTTCAGGCACTGTTTAAAATACAGGACGTTATACCACCCCTCCCGACATGTTTCGCCACGCTCGGTGGCTTCGTCAGGGGATGTGGGGTATGTGGACGCCGCGCGCATGTCTCGACCCTCCTAAATAACTTTCTAGGTCCCGCCCACCTATTCCAAGTTTCCCTTCAGCCAATCACTGTGGGCGCTCCGGTAAGGTCCTCAAGTCAAAGCACAGGATGTCTCTCTGACGCACATCCTGTGCACTATTCTCCTCCCCCGTAGTGACTCACTGCTGATGTCACATTTGTTTCGTCAGATGACTAATGGGGCGGTACCCACCTGGGCGGTACCCGGTAAGGTCCTCAAGTCAAAGCACATGATGTCTCCCTGACGCACATACTGTGCGCTATTCTCCTCCCCCTTTGTGACTCACTGCTGACGTCACACTTGTTTCGTCAGATGACTAATGGGGCAGTACCCACCAAAGCGAATTAGGTGAGATCGTTACTTCTCTCCACCTTTTATTCGCCCAACCCCATCTCCTTCTCCTTAATTACACTTTTAACCCATCCATGTCCCTCATTGACATACAATATTTAATGCATGCCACCTTACTGTATACACCATTAGGTGCAGAGTTAGTCTGCAATTTACATTCTGTATGAGGGGGACGGACAAGCAGCGTTTTTGGAGTATGGGGTTTAACACTCTGTCAGTCACAATGGGTTGATGTTTTAATATTAATTATATTTTCAATATAACATATGGAGTCCCCACTATTTTTAAGGATATGTCCACAAGGGCTCCACAGACATCTGACCTATATTTGGACCCATTCTCGGAGCTGCCTATATCAGTTGTCCACCATACTTTATACATGACCAAGAGAGCTCTTTTGCTCTAATTCATATATATCCATGCGTATGATGCTACGGCTGTCTCTTTTAATATGGATTAGGTGGTATTTTGATAATCGGGCCGCAGTAATTCCTCAATTAAACTGGGGTCTGGGATGCAATTTTTCCTAGTTTATTGCTTCAATTTTTTATATCACAGATTATTTTAGTTTGCAATCAAGTATGTATATTTCCTTAAATTGTGCTATGTCAGATAAAGGCCGTATATGAGAAACCCTCATTTAGGCCGCCCGGACTCATAGTTTGTAATCTGTGTATCCATCTGGCCTCCTCCTGCAGAAGCTTTATGTCCAAATTCCCACTCCTAGGTCCCAGGGTTTTTCTCTCCAATCCCCAGAACTTAAGGACTTCCAAATTACCACCATGTACATATGTTATATGCCTGTAAAGTGACGTATCTTTACCCGTGTTGATGGTGCTGATGTGACCAGATATTCTACGCCTCAATTCCTGAGTGGTTTTACCCACATATAACTTTGGGCAGTTGCATGATGCAATATAAATAATGCCACTGCTTCGGCAATTAAAGAACTCTCTGATCATATAAATACGTCCATCCATGGGGTTTTTAAATTGTTTTACTTTAGGTAGGAATTTGCAAAAGGTACAATTCCCACAGGGGAAGGATCCAGTGATACTAGATTTCAGCCAGCTTGTGTTTGTCATTTGTCTTTCAGGTAGGAAGCTATGGACGAGTTTGTCCCTCAGATTTGGTCCTCTCCTATACGTCACACTGGGGTATGATGGTAATACGTCTCGCAGTTGTTCATCACTGGTAAGTACCTGCCAATGTTTCTTAAGAATCTTCATCACCTGTTGGTTGCCACAATCATAAGTTCCTATGCATCTGATCCTTTTGTCTTTTCCTTCTCTCTTCTGATTGGTTTTATGTTCTTGAGATAGTAATTCATCCCTATTTGTGCTTTTAGCACGATTGAATGCCTTCTTAAGGCATTTGCGTGGGTAACCCCTGCTCCTAAATCTATTATAGAGCTCATCTGCCTCTTTCTTAAAAGTCTCTTCGGTGGCACAATTCCTTCTGGCTCTCAAATATTGCCCCGTTGGTATTCCTTTTCTTAATGCCACTGGGTGCCAGCTCGTCCAGTGCAGGAGACTGTTTGTAGAGGTAGGTTTTCGAAAGATCTCTGTAAGGATTTGCCCATCTGCATCCTTCTGGATCAACAGGTCCAGGAAACATATTTGATTTGGATGAATTTCGGAGGTAAAGTGCATTCCAATGTCGTTGTGGTTAAGTCTATCCACAAAGGTGATGAATTCATCCTTCTCCCCCTCCCAGAAAATCAAAACATCGTCGATGAATCGTCCCCAAAATAAAACGTGACTGGTGAATGGTGCCATGTTATCTGTAAAGACTACAGTGTCTTCCCACCACCCCAAAAATAAATTTGCGAATGGTTATCACTTATAATATTATTTATAGTCACATACTCCTGTATATAGTCCCTTAATGCAGTACGCCAGTCCTTCAGGGGGAGCGAGTGTGAGGTCTCAGGGGACAGTTAACAGACCGAGGGTTGCTCTTGGTACTAACGATTTTTTAATATGCCCTGGGCAGGAGTACAGCAGTGATGGAGAGGCTGGCACATAGATCCTCTGGGGCATTCTCTGGGTATAGGGACCAGGCCTGGTTGTAGATAAGGTGCCCTGGGTGTTGTAGGTTTAGTGTGTCGGTGGCAAGATCCCTTTTAGTTTGTGACGCCAGTGCCGGTAACGGTGGAACACCGGTTTGTTGGAGGAATAATGGAGGTACACACATTTGTAGTGAACTAGAACTCCTCTTTACTGAACAGTTCAACTATATACAGGCTTCAAACAGTTCCATATGAAAGATTTTAGTAACAGGCAGGCTTTACATCAATGGCAGGTAGAATCCTAGCAAGATAACTCAGAGGGAATAAACTCACAGATCAGGCTGCACTTTCTTCAGAATCCTGTCTGGCTTTCTCTAAGGCCCATATGCCTAATAGCTGGCTTTATCCTTGGGTAGGGAAACCTTCCTCTGGTATAAATCAACTTGCTGTCAGTAACCTTCCGCCCTTCAGCTTTCTGCTTGGCTGGATAAGACTGGCACTGCTCTGTACTTTGCAAGATGCAGGATCACTTCAGTAGGAAACTTCTTCTCCTGGATGCAAGCTAGGAACCTGGGCTATCTAGCTGCATGTTAGAAGCTGATCTTCAGCTACTACCTGTCTAAAGTCAACACTGGCTTCTAACCACACACTCCCTCTCCTGGACTGGACCTGTCTATATATATACTAGGGGGTTCCCTAGCTCCCTCTACAGCTTGGGAGGAGAAACTACACCCCTAGCAGGCCTGGTACACAGGAGATAATCATGAAAATACACATTACAATGCAATACAAAATACAATGACCATGTTCCACAGGAGGTGGAGAGCAACGTAACCCAATTGACCCTTGAGTAGTGCCCACCTTTACATAGTGGGACACTACATTAAGAGTCCTTCAAACATTTTTCCCACAACAGAAGTTAAACTAACTGATCTATAATTACCTGTGGAGGACCTTGATCCTTTTTTGAATATGGGTACCACTTTTGCCTTGCGCCAAATAACCTAGGTTTTTTCGCATTTATATATTTTAAAAACTTTTTGGGATTGGTTTTGCTTTCTTTTGCTACCTGCAGTTCATTTTGTATCTTTGCTAATTTTATCTCCTTTTTGCAGATTTTATTAAGCCCTTTGTAATCTTCAAACGCTACAGCTGACCCCTCAGATTTGTGTCTTTTATTCCTCTTTTTAAAGTAGCTGTAAGCCATGGGGAGGGGGGGAGGGGGTTAATTTTAGCCGTTTATACTTGTTACCTAAAGGGATACATTTTTTTGTGCAATTACTCAATGTGGATTTGAAGCTCTCCCATTTATCCTCAGTATTATTATGTGACAGTAGCGGCTCTCAGTCTATGCACTGAAATGCTGCCCTCAACCCAGGTAAATTAGCCTTTTTGAAATTCAGTGTCTTTGCTCTGCCTGACAGAGTTTGCTTTTTATAGTTTAGGGGGAATATAATTATATTGTGGTCACTATTATCTAGTGTTTCTCAAACAGTAACATTACCAACAAGCTCTGCATCATTATAAATTACAAGATCCAACAGAGCATTGCCCCTAGTGGGAAGTTCTACAAATTGGCCCATAAGGTGGTCCAGCAAGTTGGGGAATTTTCTCCCCTTTGCGGTTGAGGCAGAACCATGACCCCAGTCAATGTCTAGTTAAAATCTCCCATTATGACCACTGTACCAGCCTGTGTTGCCCGCTCTATTTGGTTATACAGTTGTATTTCTATCTCTTCTGTGATGTTAGGAGGTCTATAGATTACAGCAAGTATTATTTTTTCTATGTTTATATCCCTTTGAACTTCCACCCATAAGGTTTCCACATCCTCACCATCCTCACCCACAATAGCCTCTTTTGCTCGTCTTTAGATCACTCATCACATACAGGGATGCGTAATATATAGAACAAATTTGTTCACACCGGGCTTCTGCTGTGGATAGGGTTCCCACCCCAGTCGTAATGTAAAAGATCACAGCAATAGATGATTTCTTTAGTTTGCGATTTATTGAATGCGACAACAACGTGTGAACGCGTTTTCGGCCACTGGTGCTGACAGCACCCTTTCTTTTTCGTGTCTGACTTCCACCATCAAGCGGCAACGTGTCTGATGAAGGCTAATTCAGCCGAAAACGCGTTCACACGTTGTTGTCGCATTCAATAAATCGCAAACTAAAGAAATCATCTATTGCTGTGATCTTTTACATCATCACATACAGGCACACACCACCACCTTCTCTATTGACCCGGTCTTTCCTAAATAGTGTAAAATCCTCAATATTTACAGCTCAGTCATGCAAAGAGTCCATTTTGCTAGCTAAACTTCTGGCATTTGTGAAAATACATTTAATTTTTAATTACTATTGCCTGTAAAGTGATTATCAGGGATTTTTTGGTTACCTTGGTTCATTTTTGTATGCAACAGGTTCTGTTACCAGCAGTTCTATTTTTAATAAATGTATAGTTATGCCCAGTCTTCTCCCTATTTTACTCGCTAACCCCAGCCCCCCACTGTCCCCTTCTATAACCCACTCTCTATCTACACTATCTACCCCCTTATTAGTATGACACCCCCCAGATCCTAGTTTGAAAGCTCCTCCAGCTGTCTAACCATTTTTTCCCCCCAGGGCAGTTGCACCCTCCCTATTGAGGTGCAGCCCGTCCCTACTGTAGAGCCTGTAACTGACCTAAAGTCGTCCCAGTTCTCCATGAACCCAAACCCTTCCTTCCTGCACCAGCTTCTGAGCCACTTATTTAACTCCCTAAGCGCCCGTTGTCTCTCTAGTGATGCTCGTGGCACTAGTAGTATTTCTGAAAACACTACCTTGGAGGCCCAGGACTTGAGCTTCTCACCTAGTTCCCTAAAATAATTTTTAAGGCCCTTCCATCTCCCACTGACTTTGTCATTGGTGCCAATGTGTACCATGACCAGCGGGTCTTCCCCAGCCCCACCCAACAAGCTGTCAATCCGATCCACAAAATGCCGAACCCGAGCACCCGGTAGACAACACACTTCCCCATTCATTATTGAATCATCCATATCAAAGAAAACAACTATAGGATATATGATCATTCAGACCATTAGGTCGCACTGTATCAAGGCGAAAGGTCCATTGTGCCTCTTTTTGCAACAAAGGTCCTCGCTGTATTATCCTTATGCATTGCCGTCATATGGCGCGCAATTGGGGTATCAGCCTCTTTACGCATGTCCCCCAGATGCTCACCAATATGTCCCCTAAAAAGTTTTTCCTACATATTGAACATCAGATGAGCAAGTGGCAAGGTATACCAATCCAGTTGTCCTACAGTTGATAAATGTTCTAATATGGTAGGAAAGCCCTGTAGACGTACTGATGAAAACGCTGCCCTTCTTGATTGAACTACAGGCAATGCATTTACCACATCTAAATGTACCATTTAAGATGTTCTGCAACCAGTGGGAAATTTGTGGTGATAGTTGATGGAAACTGTACCAGACGCTTCCTGATGTTACGTTCCCGTCTGTAAGTGATTGTTGGACTCTCATCAACCAAATGCCCCACATCCAGATCAGCACGCAAAATGCCCCAGAAATTGGATAGTACTCCCCTCACCAGTTCATGTCATTCATCAAAATTGCTGATGGTCCGAATTTGTTCTGATGCATCACTCTTTTGACGTTGGTTCAGTAACGATATTCTTTCACACTATGTTGAAATCCTGCATGGTCGAGCAATTGCGCCTCAACCGCAGGTACTGGCCCTTAGGGATGCCACATTTTAGGGCTGGCGGATGACAGCTCTTCCAGCTTAACAGGTTGTTCGTAGCTGTCTTCTTCCTAAATAGACGTGTACCCAAAATGCCATCTTCTCTTTTATAGATGGTTAAATCGAGGAATGTAATGATAGCTGGGTGAGTTTCCCATGTGAAAAAGAGACCCAGAATCCCCATTCTAGAGGATAAACACATAGTCGATTTATCTTATCCACATTACAAATGATGGTGCATACTCTCTGAATGCTTCTCCAGTAACAATTGCGCATTCCCATCTGCCCAGATATATATTTGCAAAGGTAGGGGCACATGGACTTCCCATGGCAACACCTTTGATTTGATGGTAATACTTGTTGTCAAAGAGGAAAGTATTGTGCTCTAAAATAAATGTCAATTGGAGCACAAATGCATTATGAAATCCCTGACGTAGAAGGGTAATGCAGTGACGAATGGCCTAAGGATCTGGTCCACATAAGTACTTATAGGATGTATCAGGCTGTTCGTGCCCGACACAATTGTTCTTCCTTTAAGTCAGGCATCTTCAAACTGCGGCCCTCTAGCGGTTGCAAAGCTACAACTCCCAGCATGTCTGAACAGCCTACAGGTATCAGCCTACAGCAGGGCATTGTGGGAGTTGTAGTTTTACAACCGCTGGAGGGCCGCAGTTTGAGGATGTCTGCTTCAAGTGGACTCAGACCCTTATGGATTTTCGGAAGGCTGTAAAAACTGTTTATTTGTGGGTATTTAGGGAGTAGGAACTCAAACTCTGATTTGCTTATCAGTTTTGTGTCCAATGCCTGGGACAGGATCATATGGAGCTCCTTACGCTATGATTACAATGGATTGGAAGGAAGGATCAAATTGCACTGTTGATCACTCAGAATGTTTAAACACATTTCAGTATACTGCTGCTGATCTCAATTGCAATATTGTCTTTTATATCACAACCTTTATCAGAAGGTTTTATTACAATTGCGTGATCTTACTCTAGACCCTTTAGTGCCTCCATTTTCTCGTGTGTCAAATTATTACAACCTATCCTACAACCCTCCAACCGCTTTAGTTGGTCTGTGACTACCTTTGGAGGAGGAGGACGACTGCATACAATCCGTGGCAGTAACACCAAATCCACACGGGTGCCACGGGTTACATGCTTGACGCCCGTCAGAAGGTTCACCCAGTGGGCAGTAAAAGATATGGTATGTGCCTTCCCTGCCCGTGTTTGCTAGACCATATGTCTGTGGTCAGATGTATCTTGGCACTGACACTGTGCCAGAGATATATTCACTTGCCACTGAACGTGGCCATATAGCTCTAGGATGCCCTTCTGGGAGAAATATTTCCTTCCGGAGACTTTCCATTGCGGTGTGCCAATGGCCACAAATTTTCTAAAGGCCTCCGAGTCCACCAGTTTATATGGCAGTAGTTGGCGATCAAGCAGTTCCGACAAGCCAGCGGTCAGGCATTGGGCAAGAGGGTTATCCAGCGTCATCAACTTTTTACACTCGAACATTTGGACCACAGAAGCCTGCCTTCTGCCAGATGAACGCGACGACGGCTTGGTGGAAGGTGGAGTGGAGAACAAATGAGAGGAAAAGGAGAAGAGGCAGGACGTGGAGCATCGGGAGTGTGGCTTTGTGGGTTCTGACGGCATTGCTCCCACTGGGCTCTGTGATGGGAGGCCAGGTGCCTTCTTAAGGCGTTCGTCCCTAGGTGAGTGTTGGGATTTCCACAACTTATGCGTTGACAGCACAGGCTGCAGGTGGCAACACTATTGTCAGTAGCTGACACTTTAAAAAAAGCCCACATTGCGGAGCCATGTGCTGGCATCCTGGGAGTGCAAGATGTGACCGTGCGTGGTGGATGGCTCGCTCCAGATACATTTGCAGTCTGCTTTCTGTCTCCGATCCACTGCAAGTTCTGCCCGCTTCTCCTCCTTCTTCTCCCTATCTGCTGCTCCGTCTCCCTATCTCTGAACTCCCCTCCTCTTCCTCTCTTGTGGGCACCCACGTGACATCCATCGACACGTCATCATCGTCACCTTCACCACCACTGATTAGAGATCTCAGAGTAGGCAGCAACTGCGGGGACCACACTCCTTGGGCAGATCTGGGTCGTGAGACTGCTGGGTGGCAGCCGTTGCCACCTCCTCTTCCGATGCCAAGAATGGCTGCGCATCGATAAGGTCTGGGAATGGATGTGAAAATAATTCCTCTGACTCGAGTGGAGGGGCTATGGTGGTGGTGGTAGTGTCTTTGGGGGTACACACAGAAGAGAGTGAGGAGGGTGCAGATACAGAGGACGAGGAGGGTGCAGAAGTGGAAGGCTGAGTGAGCCACTCAAACAACTCTGGTGTGTCCTTTGACGTAATCGCACGCACCTTCTCCAACTTCCAACCCTACCAACCCTGCGGAACGGCCTGCCTCTTCCTCTGCCTGTCATTTTCAAAATGACCCTGTGCCAAAGTCCCTAGAGAAGAGCAGTATTTGGGGGAAGCCGGTATATCGCACCCCCCAATCAGTATTTGGTAGAAGCAGGTATATATAACCCCTTAATCAGTATTTGGTGGAAGCAGGTTTAATCCCACCCCTCAATCAGTATTTTTTGGAAACAGGTATATACAGAACACCTGCATCAATATTTGGTGGAAGCAGGTATATCAAACCCCTTAATCAGTATTTTGTGGAAGCTGGTGTATCGCACCTTTCAATCAGTATTTTGTGGAAGCAGATATATCACACCCCTCAATCACTATTTTGTGGAAACAGGTATATAGAACCCCTGAATCAACATTTGGTGGAATCAGGTATATCAATCCACTTAATCAGTATTTTGTTGAAGCAGGTATATCGCACCCCTCAGTTTATTTTGGGTGGCAACAGGTATATCACACCCATTGCAAATAGTTGTTACAATAAGGCTTGTCCCTCTATATACCTGCGGTATCGCAGCAGAACTGCACACAGCTGCTGCACAATACAAATGTACTATAATATAATACACTTTCTAACATAGAAAGTATAAGTATATCAAACCTATCGATGGCACACCTATACCAGTCCTTACAAGGATTCTTGTGGCCCTATTAGCTAGCATTTGGTGTCCCTAACAGTCTGTCCCTGCTCCACAAAGCAACCTCTCCCTGCACTGGCAATACACTGAATGTAAAATGGCTGCCAGATTGGGTTTTGTTATAGGGTGGATTTTGTCCATGTGCTGAAACGTCTCAATTGGCTGTCCTGTCCCACCTGATGGATGTGTCATGGGTCAAAGTTTGGTGCCATGCAAAAGAATATGGCGCATGCAAACATCACCATATGTTCGCATGATCGGAGGATCGTGAACAAGCAAAATTTGCAGCCAAACCGCAAGGCCATCTCTAGCCACTATCCTTTGCGTCTTTTGTGGTGAAACTTAATCTAAACGACTTGGGTCTCCTTTTCACATGGGAAACTCATCCAGCTTCAATACATTCCTCGATTTAACCATCTATAAAAGAGAAGATGGCATTTTGGGTACACATCTATTTAGAAAGAATACAGCTACGAACAGCATGTTAGGCTGTAAGAGCTATCTTCCGCCAGCCCTGAAATGTGGCATCCCTAAGAGCAAGTACCTGCTGTTGAGGCGCAATTGCTCGACCATGCAGGATTTCAAGATAGTGGCGGCAGACTTGCAGCAGAGGTTTAGACATCAAGGGTACCCCGATAGGGTGTTGAATCAAGCGTACCAACATGTCCTGAGCTGTGAAAGAACATCGTTACTGAACCCACGTCAAAAGTGAGTGATACATCAGAACAATTTCGGTTTATCGGCAATTTTTATGAATCACATGAACTGGTGAAAATGCTATCTAATTTCTTGGGCATTTTATGTGCTGATCCTGATGTGGGGCATTTGGTTAGTAAGAGTCCAACAATCACTTACAGGCGGGGACATAACATCAGGGACCGTCTGGTACATAGTTTACATCATATTAGAACATTTATCAACTGTAGGACAACTGGATTGGTATACCTTGCCACTTGCTTGTGTGGTGTTCAATATGTACTGTAGAAAGAAACTCAGAGTTTAGGCGATGTATTGGTGAGCATTAGTGAGGATGGAGCATGCTTGGCCGAACACGTTTCTTGGCTGCTGGAATTACAGTGATTGGCATCCGATGACGCATTTTTGGCTCATTCTTAGTCAGGGAGAGCGGTGCTGAGGAAGGGACAGACAGTGTAGGGAGTGATTAAAGAATATTATTACCACCAAAACTTTTCAGAGACCCAAAAGTCCTTTTGAGGACTATTGTGTGTGGCAGCAGCAATCTATACTTTTAGCGCAACCTGCACTAAATAGCTAAAACTTTACAGACCAAAAAGTCCTTCTAAGGACTATTGTGTGTGGCAGCAATCTCTATTTTTAGAGCATCCTGCGCTAAATAGCGTACAATAGGTATGCCGCTGCAGACAGCTACATTAGCTGTGCCACACCTCCAGTGTAAAGTGTGTGCATCCCTAAACTATCTGACATCCAGTGTACTTTTTCAATAGACGGTGTGCGGTGTGGACAGTGACATTAGCTGCGCCACATCGCCTGTGTAAAGTGTGCACATGATTGTGTCGTTGTCCAAATATCTATTTGTGGCATTAAGGCCTAGTGTATGATGTTGCTGTATAGTGATGTTACATCCAGCGTGGCCCAGATGTAATCATCTTGCCACGTGACTTCCTCTAGGCTCTGGATGAGGTGTGCCGAGTCTTTAAGGTAGGATGGGAGCGTGATAACGTATCTCTGAAGGATGCCGTCAATGTATTCTGACAGATGCGAGGTGAGGGAATCTATGCCTGAGATAATTGGTCTACCGGGGATGTTGGACAGGGATTTGTGGATTTTTGGGAGGTAATAAATTCTGGCAATGGCTGGATGGGATACTTTGAGTTATTTCTGTTCTTTTTTATCTAGGATTCCCTGGGATGTTCCGTGTTCTATTAGGTCGTGAAGTTGGGTTTTGTATTCTTTGGTGGGATCTTCAGTGATCGGTTTATAGTAATTGGTGTCTGATAAGATTCTTTGGGCCTCTTTCTCGTACTGGTCTGTGCTGAGGACAACTATTTCTCCTCCATTATCTGCACTTTTTATGACGATGTTGGGGTTGTTTTTTAGTTTTTTTTTTCTGGTTGTTATTGAGGTTATCCGGTTTGTTTGTTATGGGTTTGGAGATGTCAGGTCGTGTGGAATCTTTGCCTTTTTTGGGGGGGGGGGGGGGGGGTGGCTTTGGTTGGTGAGAATGCACATTTGAGGTAATCTAGAACCATGTTATAATAACTTTCTAGATGTGGGCCTCGGCTTTCTAGGGGATAGTAGCAGGATTTGGTTTTTAGTGGGGGTTTGATGGTAATGGTTGGTTCTAAGGTCTGTGTCTCGTTGTGTATTGTATTTGATGCTGATGAGGTAGAGGCTATTGCATCGTTTGTACTTTTATTAATTGGATTTTTGTTTATGTTTGTTGTGTGATTTTTGATACTGAAATGGCGCTGTAGGGTTAGTCTTCTAATGAATTGGTTGAGATCTACGAATAGTTCAAAGAGGTGTGGTTTGTTGGTTGGGCAGAAGGACAGGCCTTTGCTTAATAGTTCTATTTCTGTTTCGTTTAGGTTATATCCGGAGAGGTTAAAGATACCTTTTTCTTTTAGTGTGTCAGAAACAGATTTTATCGTGACTGGGTTTTTGGTCTGTGGTTTTTGTTTGTTGGTAGATTGTTTCCTGCCACCTCTACATCCTCTGTTGCGGGGTTTGGTCTTTTTTGGGGGTTCGAGATGGGGCTGTAGAAGTTGGTGATTTTTAATGGTTCCTGTATTTTGGATTGGGCCGGTTGTGTGGGGCCTGGTGTGTAAATTAGTGTGTTCAGGATTTGTGTGCTTGATAGGTTCAGGCGGGCAGGTGGTATTTCTTAGTGTAGGAGAGCCCCCCGTTGGTCCTGTCTTGTTGAGCGTGGATAGTTGCTCTAGGAGAGGACTTTCTGTTAGAGTGGGGGTTAAGTTTAAAAGATCTTGGTCCGGGCTTGGGTAGGATGAGCTAACTGAGTGTGTGGGGATGTTAAGTGGAGATAGTGGGTGTATTGAGTCGTTCTCTGTGTCTGTTTGTGTTTCTGCTGCGTCTTGATTTTGGAGACAGAGAAATGTGCAAGTGTGCATTTGGGTTGTACAGCTCCTTGTGTATGGTGTGGCTAGGTGTTGGATCCTAATCTGTATGTTTCTTGAGGTGTGGTGTAGATTGATAACTCTGGGTCGTATTCGTGGGGTAGGGTTGGGTTGTTTGGGCTATTGGTTGTGGGGAGGTTTCTTCGTTGTTGTCGTTCTCTCCTGTTAATGAGGCTTGGGATTGTTGGTGGTGGTTCAGGCAGATTAGGGGGGCCGTTGTATTTACCACGCTTAATTTTTGTGTTGGATACTTGTTATCTTGTCTACTTACAGCCTCAGCGTAGGTTTTTGGTTTCTGTTTCATTTCTGTATTGAAGTTGGATCTTGTAGGTTTGGGGTTCTGTCTAGTTACTGGGGAGGAAGGTTCTGTAGGGGGGCTTTTTTCTGGGGGGATATGGTGTGTAGGGGTTCTTTTGTGGAGTTTCCTTTCCCAGGTTCTTACTAGGTCTCTGAGGAGTTTGGTGCATTTGGACTGTACAAGGTTGTATTCATATATTCTTAGGGGTTCTTTTTGATAGTTTAGGGGTGGACTTGTATTGGGGTTGGCTCTGTTACACTTGAGGTGATAGTCGAGATTGGTAGTGAGGTTTCTACTTGTGTTTCTCCGTTTAGCTATAAGGATCTTCATGAGGGATTGGGAGCAGTTATCACTGATGTGTAGCCAGTCTGTGTTAAAGATGTGGTCATTGGGGTATGTGGGTTTGAGTGATAGTCTTAATCCTCTGGGGATGAGGTTTAGGGCCAGGTACGTGGGTGTTGGCGTGTGTGGTCCATGGGTTAATCTCGATATTTCTAATAGTCTTATAGTCATTTTGGGTTAGTAGTAGGGATACTTCTTTTTTAACTCTTGGTATGATATTTCGCATGTCGTCTCTCAGGTAGCTCCATCCCGTGTCAGCCTCTTTTCCTCTGATCGTTGGGGGTGGTGTCCTCAGATGATCCATAGTGGGTATAAGAGAGAGAGAGAAAGTATGAGGGTCAGACGGATCTATTGGAAAGGATTCCACTAGATCTGAAACACTTGAGGCACCTAGGGTTTGTAGGAGTTGGGTGGAAAGGAGGTTGGGTGCTAGATACTAGAGGCTGCTCCGGGTTTAGTCAGGTCGACAAGGGTGTCTGCCTGTTAAGGATATGGTAGTATGCCAAAATAGGGGGACTGGTAGGTGGTAGTACCCTCCAGGTCTCACCTATTCTTGAATAAACCCTTTTGGGCGCCAATAGAGGTCGGTCGATAGTGGTGGGTCGGTGTCAAGCTACTTAGGTGTGTAATAGGTTTTACATCAGTGTAACATTTGCAAAGAAGTGGATTAAAGGATGTAGGGATGTATAAAGAGATATCGATGTATAGAATAAATACATAAAATCTGCATAAAAGATTGTACACATAGATAGAATCGAGAACGTGTTCTGCAGTATCGTACACAATATAGTGCGGTACAGTTGGGCAAATCAATAGGTAAAATCTGTTTAAAAGGATACCAGTCTAGGTTGTTCTTAAAGCAGGGGTGGCGTTTATGTGCTTGCAACTATTAATGTATGTCTGTCGGTCAAAGAAAGGTGTACAGGGAGTGTGCTGATATCTCCTTTTTCTTGAATACAGGGGCCAAGATTATCGACCGTACATGTCACTCATTGAAAAATGTGGGGGGAGTTCAATGTTATTTCTCTTACTTTTGCTATTGAACCATTGCTGTCATTTTGGCTAGTCTGTCTATGGGCTTGGTATTGCGGGTCTGCCGGCGTCTCCGTTGTCTCCACTATTGAATTCATTACTGTGATTTGTGTATTTGCACATATTCTAATGTATCTGACTATTATGTTAGATTTGCTGCTCTTTTCCTATAATGTTGGGGTTATGGGGGATTTTGTTATTGTATTTTTTGAATACATTTGTATTTACTTTTACTTCAATAAAAATTATCTGATTTAAAAAAATAAAAAGGATACCAGTACATATATTAAAATAATGTGGTATCGTGGGTTAATTTACTCACTTCACGAGGAAGGCGGTTTACCAGGATAAGCATAATACACCTGTAAACCGAACACCCCCCCAGCCTGGATCGCTTCTAGAGTTTTAACGGATGAAGGCAGCCAATCACACGGGTGCTTCTCTTCAAAGGTCTTTATTGCATGTACATATAAATCCGTCTCAACGCGTTTCAGGACAGGCACGTCCCTTTATCAGGAGCAATAGTGTCCCTGTCTGTGGTCACAGGTATTTATACCCTAAGTTTATTATTGAAGTGTTTGTTAAAATGGCCACTAATTGGCAAAAGGGCGCAAAAAAATGAAAAAAGGGCACCAAAATTGCATTGGTGGCGGGATTGTGAGAGGAGGAGGGGGGGAGAAGGAGTGCATTTTAGGACTTCGGAAGGGGTAGAGGAAGAGAGTGATGGGGGTGTTTTTTGGGGGTACTGGGTGTGACTCTAGCGATAATTGATGATTTAGTAGTTGGCATGTTCCAGTGTTTCGTTGAGGCCAAATGGAGTGAGGGTGTTGAGTTTAAAAATCCAGAACATTTCCTTCCTACAGAGTTGTTGGTAGGAAGGGGTTTGTTCTAGGGGGATGACCTTTAGATTGAGGGGGTTGCCTTCATGCGCTAGTGTGAAATAGCGCGAGGCGCTGTGTGTCGTGATTTTTCTTTTTATGTTTGATCTGTGTTCGTTCATTCGCTCTCTCAGGGTTTGTGTCTTGCGGCCAACGTAATAGATATTGCAGGGGCATCGAAGTAGGTAAATGACGTTTCTGCTGGCACAGGTCATTTGTTGTAGAAATGGGATCTTGCCTATGGGGTGTGGAATGTCTATCTCTCTGTTTGCTGTTTTAATCATCTGGCAGCATTTGCATTTTTTCATGCCACATTTTGAAGATCCCTTGAAATATGATGTTTTTTTTTTGAATTTTGTTTGTTTCGTAGTTTTTTTGGGTGTGTTTGTTTGGGCATGATGGGGCTAGAATGTTTTTAAGGGTTTTTGCTCTTCGGAAGGTGAGTCTTGGTATTTTCGGGATTTCTTTACCTAGAATGGGGTCTTTGAGTAGTACTGACCAGTTTTTGGCTAAAATGTATCTGGTTGTTTGGTGTTTTTTTATTTTGTGATTAACCCTGGTATGTAGGGGGTTTCTTTAGTTGCTTTTTTTCTTGGATGAAGGCTCTCCTTCTGATCTATTTGTGAGATTTTCTTTTTCGAATTTTTGATGAGTTATGGGGGGTAATTTTTTGGTAGGAATCTTTGGTTTAGGGTCTCTATTTGTGTTTTCATGGTGTCCGTATTTGTGCAGTTGCGTCTTATTCTTTTCATCTGGCTAAAGGGTATGTTGGTTTTCCATTTATGGTAGTGATAGCTGTTGAAATCTAGGAAGCTATTGGCGTCTACATTTTTGAAATGTGTGCTGGTGGAGATAATGTTGTTTTTACTATTGAGGTGGAGGTCTAGGAAAACTGCGTTAGTCGGGTCTGATTCTAGTGTAAGTTTAATGTTCCAATTATTTTGGTTGAGGGTCTGTACGAATGTTTTGAGGTCATTGTTATTTCCTTGCCAGATGAAGATGATATCATCAATGTATCTCTTATAAAATTTGATGTTGGGGTGCTTTAGTAGACCAATTTGGTCCTCGAAAGCCTCCATGAATAGAATCGTGTATGAGGGTGCAAATTTGGTGCCCATAGCTGTTCCTTTGGTTTGGATGTAGACATTGTCTTTGTATGTAAAATAGTTGTGGTCTAGGATGAATTCTATGGATCTCAGGATGAATTATTTTTGGGTTGGTGTCATGATTGTGTCGTTGTCCAAATATCTATTTGTGGCATTAAGGCCAAGTGACTGTATGATGTTGCTGTATAGTGATGTTACATCCAGCATGGCCCAGAGTAAATAGAAATAAACTGATTTCACATTTATTTATTTATCAAAGTATTGATTATACCCAAACCACATTTTAAATACATATGTCTTTGATCGATAAACCCAAATTCACTTTATTCCGAGAAAAACAACCCCACCACCAGAACCATTTCTATTTTAAAGGGGTTGTCCGAGTTATGAAAAAAAATAATATAGCACTGAAAATCTGATATATAACTGAGCTAAGCAAGTTTTATGCAAAAAAAATATATATATATTTCCTAATTTCCCTGGTTCTTTTCTGGCTCTTTGTTTACATGCAATAACAACAATCTCTGCCCCTCCCCTTGCTCTGCTATGGGAGTGAATACAAGTGCTGCCCTGAGTGACATGTCTGCCTGCTGGGAGACTCTGCAGCATGTTGTATGTGTAGGACTACAAGTCCCAGCTGTATAATGACACTGCTAAGGGAGTGAATACAAGAGCTGCCCTGAGTGACAAGTCTGCCTGTTAGGAGACTCTGCAGCATGTTGTATGTGTAGGACTACATGTCCCACCTGTATAATGACACTGCTAATACACACAGGATCTTCCCCCTACCTTCTTGTGTAATGCTCTCTCTAGTAGATCAGCTCCAGTGCCCAGAATTGTCCCTATTGCAGAGCTGTGCAGCTGAAACAACCTTTATTATCAGAGCAGGGAGAGAACCTGACATCACAGGTCATGTGACCCTCTGTGAAATCTGAGAAACCAGCCACTGGAGATAAAGGGAGTGAATTGGAAAGCTGTTACATTTGCTTAGTTAGGAACATAGAAAGAATAAAAAAATAACTCGGATAACCCCTTTAAGTAATATAACTTTTATTTTTACTTTTATTCATTTATTTTTATTTTCATTTTTATTCTTAATATTTTTCATTTATTTATATACATTATGTTCATGACGTACTCCATTAGTATACATAACAACACACCCGAATGCCTTAACTATAAATGTTAACATTCCCCCTTCTTCCCTTCTGTTCCCACTGATACTCGCCAATTATTAGCCCCACACCTCTTTATCCAGATCCCCACACGATGTTAGAAGAAAGCAACATAGATTTTATAAGACCCTTATGTATGGCATATTATATATAGATTTTATATGCCACCAGAAAAGATGATCTTTTAATCCAATCAATTTTATTCGTATTATACCCAAATGCCCACTCTATGTACCCCAGAGATGAATTTACCCCACTATACACAATGTCCATCTCGGATGCCCCCATAATTATGATGCTTGATGTGCCCATGTATCTTTAACAGCATAAAGATTAACACAAGAATTAGTGAAACCAAAGATCGCGAAAACCGGAAGTCCCACATGCGTTCCAGCTTGGAATGCAAAGCCGAACTTCCGGACACGCGCACCACACATAGAAATACAATAGAAGGAAATGAAGGAAACTAACTACAAGACCGGATGCTACAATGCATTCCAGCTTGGAACGTACCAACTTCCGGTCATGAGCAAAAGCGCAGCCGGACACTCCCCCCTTACGCCCGGCCGCCCAGATCTACTACAGACGCCTTCTCCCTCATATGGGCGGTCCCCTAATGCAATTTTGGCGCCCTTTTTTCATTTTTGGGCGCCCTTTTGCCAATTAGTGGCCATTTTAACAAACACTTCAATAATAAACTTAGGGTATCAATACCTGTGACCACAGACAGGGACACTATTGCTCCTGAATGAAGGGACGTGCCAGTCCCGAAACGCGTTGAGCCGGATTTATATGTACATGCAATAAAGACCTTTGAAGAGAAGCACCCGTGTGATTGGCTGCCTTTATCCGTTAAAACTCTAGAAGCGATCCAGGCTGAGGGGGTGTTCGGTTTACAGGTGTATTATGCTTTTCCTGGTAAACCGCCCCCCTTGTGAAGTGAGTAAATGAACCCACGATACCACATTATTTTAATATATGTACTGGTATCCTTTTAAACAGATTTTACCTATTGATTTGCCCAACTGTACCGCACTATATCATGAACGATACTGCAGAACACGGTCTCTCAGGCACTTGAGACGGTATGCAGTGATCCTATGTATGTGTACAATCTTTTAATATTTTGTGCAGATTTTATATATATGTATATATATGTTTTTATCCTATACATCGATATCTCTTTATACATCCCTACATCCTTTAATCCACTTCTTTGCAAATGTTACGCTGATGTAAAACCTATTACACACCTAAGTAGCTTGACACCGACCCACCACTATCGACCGACCTCTATTGTCGCCCACAAGGGTTTATTCAAGAATAGGTGAGACCTGGACGGTACTACCACCTACCAGTCCCCCTATTTTGGCATACTACCATATCCTTTACAGGCAGACACCCTTGTCGACCTGACTAAACCCGGAGCAGCCTCTAGTATCTAGCACCCAACTCCGACAAACCTGAGGCGCCTCAAGTTTTTCAGATCTAGTGGAATCCTTTCCAATAGATCCGTCTGACCCTCATACTTTCTCTATCTCTCTTATACCCACCGGTGATTTAGGCAGGGGTTTAGGTCAGTTTGTGGGGAAACTGGTGGGTCGGTTAGCGAGTCTTGGGCTGACTGGGGGGGGTCGCCATTGTCAGCATGGGGGCTGGGTCAGGGGACAGGGTCAATAGTGGGTGCAGTTTCGCCGGTATCGGTGGAAACGCAGGTCAGGGGAAGAATAGGATGGTCCCAGGCTAGACGATGGGGCAAAGTGTATGTGTGCTATGAAGACCCCTTAGGGGCCCATTTGAAGATGGAGGTAAAATAAAAAATTTGGAAAGGGGAATATGGGGAAATATTTTCATTGCTCCCCTTGGAACGTTTTAATTTAGATAGAAGTAAGAGGGATGATGGTAAAAAAGATGAGAATGAAAAGTTGCGCTATCTGTTAATTCCACGCACATTTACCAATTGGCTGCAGGCTTCCGCTATACTGGCGAGCGTCATTGGGGAAAAGATCTCCGGAATGCTGTTCCACGTTATTCTGTTATCATGATGCTATAGGTGAGGCATATCGGGTTTACGGTGGGGTTAGGTGGGTCCGCTATGAGGAACAGTTCCGACAACGCGAGGCAGTGAGGCCGGATATTAGGTGGGATCACAAGGATATTGGGCTTTGGTTAAAAGTGATGGCGCCGACTAGTATGGGGCAGCCCTTTCGTGGGAAGCTTGGGGGGTCTACACCAGGAACGTTGGCGGCAGCATCAGTGAAGGGCTTATGTTTACTTTTCAATGAGGGAAACTGCAGATTTGGGGCTAAGTGCAAGTTTAAACACGAATGTACTTAGTAATTTTGGGGGGGAGACATAAAGGCAGGGACGCAGCTGGAAAGGTTCGGACGGCACTGCGGGTGGAAAGGAAGCAAGAGTTTCGGCTGCTGCCAACTTGTTAACTAACTGTTTTAAGTGCGGTTTCCGGATTCCTTCAGTTATGCCGGCGGGGCCTCTGGTCCATAAGAATTTAAGGTCTGCACATGATCTCCCTGAAGTGGTTGCTGAAAAATTGAAGAAGGAGGTGGCGTTGGGGCGGATGGCGGGACTGTTCAGGGCGCCTCCGTTGGTCTATTTAAAAGTGTTGCCATTGGGGGTGGTGCCTAAGAAGGAGCCGAACAAGTTTCGACTCATTCACCATTTGTCGTATCCAAAAGGGACGTCGGTCAATGACTGTATAGATCCTGAGTTGTGTTCGGTGGTCTATACGTCATTTGATGCGGCTGTGAAGTGGGTAAGGCAGTGGGGCAGGGGGACAGTGTTGGCCAAGGATGACATTGAAGCGGCTTTCCACTTGCTACCGGTTCACGGGGAAAGCATGCATTTGTTGGGTTGTTTTTGGGATGGGGGTTATTATGTGGATAGGTGTCTACCTATGGGGTGTTCCCTTTCTTGCGCATATTTTGAGATGTTTAGTTTATTTCTGGAATGGGTGGTGGTTGATGTTTCGGGTTGTTCGTCGGTCATTCACTATCTGGATGATTTTTTGTCTTTAGGCCCGGCGGATTCTCGGGTTTGTTCTTTGTTACTTTATGCATTGCAGTCGTTTTTTGCGCGGTTTAGGGTGCCTCTGGCGAGTGAGAAGACGGTCGGACTGGTGACAGAGTTGTGTTTTCTAGGTATTATCATAGACACGGTAAAGATGGAGTGTAGACTTCCAGAGGACAAACAGTTGAAGGTTTGAGGTACCCGTAAATCCTCTTTTAACTCTTTCCGTAGACGTATAAAGTAATACGGCGCGGAAACACCCACCGTAGCCGCGGCCAAGCGTCTGTTAAAAATTTGACCCATCGGCATAATCTGACATGCAAAATTAAGTTTCCCCAACAAGGACTGCAAATCCCGCAACCTAATCTTTTTTTTTACTTTATAGCCGTAGAAACCTCGTTGGGGAAACTTAATTTTGCATGTCAGATTATGCCGATGGGTCAAATTTTTAACAGACGCTTGGCCGCGGCTACGGTGGGTGTTTCCGCGCCGTATTACTTTATACGTCTACGGAAAGAGTTAAAAGAGGATTTACGAGTATGGGCGGAGTTTTTACAGCAGTACAATGGTTGGATGTTGCTTATGGGTAACGTTTGTGACAATGTTGATTTTGAATTATATACTGACGCGTCGGGGGAGTTGGTTTTGGGGCTTATTTCCAGGGTCAATGGTGTGCGGGTACATGGCTGGAGACAAGGGTTGCGCAGGGTTGGATTAAGAACCTGGCTCTTTTAGAACTTTTTCCCATTGTCATGGCGGTGGTGTTGTGGGGGGAGAGAGTCGCAAAGGTGCGTTTCCATTGTGATAATCTGGGGGTGGTGCAGGCCATCAACAGCTTATTGGCATCTTCCCCTCCAGTGGTTAGGCTCTTGCAATTTTTTGTCTTGCGGTGTTTGTCGATTAATACTTGGGTGGTTGCGGAGAATGTTGCTGGGGTGTCTAGCTCTGTGGCGGATGCTCTCTTGTTCACAGTGGGAGTGGTTCCGGCTTCTAGTTCCAGAAGCGGAGGAAGAGGGGCTGGAGTTTCCGAATTGGCTTTGGGAGATCCTAGAGGAGCAGTAATGGGCTTGTTTAACCCCTTCCCGACCGCAATCCATATATATACGTGATAGCTGCACATACCCCGTGCAGCTACCACGTATATAAACGTTCTGGCAGCTCTTTAATCCAAGCACTGCAAAGCGCTTGGATTAAACCTTCTGCCCCTGCCCTGTATGCTGTCACTGTAATGCTGGCAAGGGACCAATCAGAGTGGCCCCTTGCCAGCAATCGATCCAATTGGTTAGTCTGTGCAGACTAACCAATCGGATCGCGGCAGTGAAAAAATGCCGGTTTCAGGCTCTGATCTGCGCTCTGCAGATCAGAGCCTGAAATCACAGTGTCCTCGTGCCCCCCCCCCCGATCCGTGCAGCCCCCCCGATCTGTGCAGCCCCCCCCGATCTGTGCAGCCCCCCGATCTGTGCAGAACCCCCGATCTGTGCAGCCTCAATCTGCGCCCCACCTTGTGTCCACAGTGCCCCTCCTTGAGTCCGCCCCCTCTCCGCCCCATACATTCATTCCTCCTGCTGCCCACCTCCCTCAATGCTGGCCCCCCCCCTTCCAGCGCTGCCCCCCCCCCGCTCGGTCCCCCTGCTGTGTGTGATGGCGGCGGCTCCATTCCTGAGCCGCCGCCATCAGCAGAGTGTCAGCTCTATGCTGACACTCTGCTGTAACCCCATACATGCAGCGGCATCCATGGGGTTAATAGAGGGAGGGCGCTCCCTCTCTCCACCATCGGGTCTGCTGCGCTGTTGCCACCTACAGCGTCCGCTGTTGCCACCTACAGGGCATCTGATTGTATTACACTTTGCAATGCAAGAGCATTGCGAAGTATAGTACAGCCATCAGCCCCACTGGATCTTCAAGATCCAAGATGGACTTGATAAAAAAATAAAAAATAAAATAAAAGTAAAAATAAATAAAAATGTAAAATTAAAAAAATAAATTGCCTTTTCCTATTAAAAAAAAAAATACACATATTAAGTATCACCACGTCCATAACGACAGTCTCTATAAAGATAGCGCATAGCAGACCCCGTCTGATAAACACCATAAAAAAATAAAATAAAAACTGTAAAAAAAAGCCATTTTTGTCACCTTACATCACAAAAAGTGCAACAGCAAGCGATCAAAAAAGCGTATGACCCCCAAAGTAGTACCAATCAAACCGTCACCTCGTCCCGCAAAAAATGGTACCCTATTTAAGACAATCGCCCAATAAATAAAAAAGCTATGGCTCTCAGACTATAGAGACACTAAAACATAATTTTTTTGGTTTCAGAAATGCTATTATTGTGTAAAACTTAAATAAATAAGAAAAAGTATACATATTAGGTATTGCCACGTCCGTAACGATCTTCTTTATAAAACTATCACAGGACCTAACTCCTCAGATGAACTCTGTAAAAATAAATAAATTAAAACTGTTCCAAAACAGCCAATTTTTTGGTCACCTTGCCCCATAAAGTGTAATAATGAATGATCAAAAAATCATATGTACCCAAAAATGGTACCAATAAAAACCTCAACACTTTCTGCAAAAAATGAGCCCCTGCACAAGACGATCGGCAGAAAAATAAAAAACATATGGCGTTCAGAAAACCAATCCAGCACAATCTGCCTTCCAAAAACCGTATGGCATTACTTTCCTTCTGCGCCCTGCCGTGTGCCCGTACAGCAGTTTACGACCACATGTGGGGTGTTTATGTAAACCGCGGAATCAGGGTAATAAATATTGAGTTTTGTTTGGCTGTTAACCCTCAATGTGTTAAAGAAAAAGAAATTATAAAATGGAAAATCTGCCCAAAAAGTGAAATTTAGAAATTTCATCTCCATTTTCCTTTAATTCTTGTGGAACGCCTAAAGGGTTAACAAAGTTAGTAAAATCAGTTTTGAGTAACTTGAGGGGTGTAGTTTCTACAATGGGGTCATTTATGGGGGTTTACACTATGTAAGCCCCACAAAGTGACTTCAGACCTGAACTGGTCCTTAAAAAGTGGGTTTTGGAAATTTTCTTAAAAATTGTAAGAATTGCTTCTAAACTTCTAAGGCTACTTTCACACTAGCGTTCGATCGGATCCGTTCTGAACGGATCCGCTCATATTAATGCAGACGGAGGCTCCGTTCAGAACGGATCCGTCTGCATTATATTGGCAAAAAAAAGCTAAGTGTGAAATTAGCCTGAGCGGATCCGTCCAGACTTTTACATTGAAAGTCAATGGGGGACGGATCCGTTTGAAGATTGAGCCATATTGTGGCATCTTCAAACGGATCCGTTCCCATTGACTTACATTGTAAGTCTGGACGGATCCGCACGCCTCCGCACGGCCAGGCGGACACCCGAACGCTGCAAGCAGCGTTCAGGTGTCCGCCTGCTGAGCGGAGCGGAGGCTGAACGCCGCCAGACTGATGCAATCTGAGAGGATCCACATCCATTCAGACTGCATCAGGGCTGGACGGAAGCGTTCGGGTCCGCTCGTGAGCCCCTTCAAACGGAGCTCACGAGCGGACAGCCGAACGCTAGTGTGAAACTAGCCTAAGCCTTCTAACGTCCAAAAAAATAAAATTACATTTCCAAAATTATGCCAACATAAAGTAGACACATGGGGAATGTTAAGTAATACATTTTTTATTAGGTATGACTTTGTTTTAGAAGCAGAGAAATTGAAATTTGGAAAATTGTGAACTTTTCTAAATTTTTGATAAATTTGGGATTTTTTCATAAATAAAGGTGAAATATATTGACTCAAATATATGACTATCATGAAGTACAATGTGTCACGAGAAAACAATCTCAGAATGGCGTGGATAAGTAAAAGTGTTCCAAAGCTATTACCACGTAAAGTGACGCATGTCAGATTTGTAAATTTTGACCTGGACACTGGGGCATCAATGACCCTTGGTCATGAAAGGGTTAAGGACTAGCTGAGTCCCGGTACCTGGAGGGCATATGGTAAGGCATGGGAGACTTGGGTGAGGTGGATCGATAGGTTGGAGGCAGACGGTGAAGACGGGGAGATGACATTGGTGCTTTTACTGGGGCATTTGAAGGAAGAGGGTTGGTCTGTTCCTCAGGTAAATTGTTTCATTTCAGGTTTAGCGTTTGGTTTCAAGTTGCGGGGCTTAGTTGACCAGACTACAGCCTTTTTGGTCCTTCAGGTTTTAAATGGTTGGCGTAGAGTAGGTAAGGTGGAAGATCAGAGGAGGCCTGTTTCTTTAAGTTGCTTTTGGGGATGGGAAAAAAGTTGGGCGTTGTTTGTAGTTTCGGATGGGAAGTGGTTTTATTTAGGGCTGCGTTTGCGTTAGCCTTATTTTGGTGCATTTCGATTAGGGGAATTGGTGAGTGTCAGTGTCAGCAGAGTGGGGGGGGGGGGGGGTTGAGGTGTTAAGATGTGGATTTATATGGGGACAGGGTTGTTGTTCGGATCCAGAAGTCACAAATGGATCAGGAGGGCAAGGAGCATCAGTTAGCGTTATTGTCTGTCCCTGGTTGTTTTATGTGCCCAGTTTGGTGCGTGGAGGGTTATTTAACGGGCTTAGGGAGGGATTCTGCTCCATATTTGCGGCATGAGGACGGTTCGTTTTTGTCCCGTCTTTCAATTTCTGGCAGTGTTTATAAAATGTTTAAAAGCTTTGGGGGTTGAGGGAATCGGGTATTCTGGGCACTCGTTTAGTATTGGAGCGACGCCGGAGGCTGCCAGACTGGGGGTCAGTGAGGATGTAATTGGGAGAATTGGCCGCTGGGAATCGGTTCATTTCAGGTCTTACATTAGACTTGGTCTATTATAGATATTATACATTTATTTGTTTGTGTTAGTGGTTAATACTTTTCTTTTGTTGTTTCCAGGTTCGAAAGCAGCCTTCGTGTGGATCTTGGGTCACTCCTATGTTTTTTGGGGGGCGGTTAGAGCGGATGTGCGGCCGAATGGGCGTCAGCTTGGTTTTGGTAGCGAGGTGGCTAGGGTCAGGTGGCTGGGGGTTAGAGGGATGTTGTGGGGGTCCTGCGGGAGGTGCATCGGTTTGTGCGATTGGATCGCCCTCCGGATATTTTAGTGCTTCATGTTGGGGGCAATGACCTGGGTGTGCGACCATTTAGGGAGTTGATAAGGGATGTAAAGTTTGACCTGCTTCGGGTTTGGGCGTTAATCCCAGGTCTGATAACGATATGGTCGGACATCGACCCACGCAAGGTTTGGGGGGGGGGGGGGCAAGGTCGGTTGAAGGACTCATCAAGGCTCGGGTAAAGGTAAATAAGGCGGTGGGCCAATTTATGGCTAAGAACGGGGCAATTGCGGTTCGGCATGAGGAGTTGGAAAAAGGTCTTGGTAGTTTTTGGAGAGCGGATGGGGTACATCTTAACGCTGTCGGAATTGATTTGTAGTCTCTGGGGATACAGGGCGGGATAGAAACAGCATTACGGATGTGGAGGGACACGCAGGCTTAACACCTTAAGGACCCGGCTCATTTTCACCTTAAGGACCAGGCCATTTTTGCAAATCTGACCAGTGTCACTTTAAGTGGTGATAAATTTAAAATGCTTTAACTTATCCAGGCCATTCTGAGATTGTTTTTTCGGCACATATTGTACTTCATGACACTGGTAAAATGAAGTAAAATAAATAAATTTTTATTTATAAAAAAATACCAAATTTACCAGAAATTTGTAAAAAATAGCAAATTTCCAAGTTTCTATTTCTCTACTTCTATAATACATAGTAATACCTCCAAACATATTTATTACTTTACATTCCCCATATGTCTACTTCATGTTTGTATCATTTTGGGAATAATATTTTATATTTTGGGGATGTTACAAGGCTTAGAAGTTTGGAAGCAAATCTTGAAATTGTTCTGAACTTTTCAAAAACCCAATTTTTAGGGACCAGTTCAGGTCTGAAGTCACTTTGTGAGGCTTATATAATAGAAACCACCCCTCTAGGTATTAAAAACAGATTTTACAAACTTTGTTAACCCTTTAGGTGTCCCACAAGAATTAATGGAATTTCACTTTTTTGGCATATTTTCCATTTTAATAATTTTTTTTCCAGTTACAAAGCAAGGGTTAACAGCCAAACAAGACTCAATATTTATGGCTCTGATTTTGTAGTTTACAGAAACACCCCATATGTGGTCATAAACCACTGTACGGGCACACGGCAGGGCGCAGAAGGAAAGGAATGCCATACAGTTTTTGAAAGGCAGATTTTGCTAGACAGTTTTTTTGGACACCATGTCCCATTTGAAGCCCCCCTGATGCACCCCTAGAGAAGAAACTCCACAAAAGTGACTCCATCTAAGAAACTACCCCCGTCAAGGTATTCAAAACTGATTTTACAAACGTTGTTAACCCTTTAGGTGTTCCACAACAGTTATTGGCAAATAGAGATGACATTTCAGAATTTCAATTTTTGGGCAAATTTTCCATTTTACTATTTTTTTTCCAGAAACAAAGCAAGGGTTAACAGCCAAACAAAACTCATTATTTATGGCCCTGATTCTGTAGTTTACAGAAACACCCCATATGTGGTCGTAAACCACTGTACGGGCACACGGCAGGGCGCAGAAGGAAAGGAATGCCATACGGTTTTTGGAAGGCAGATTTTGCTAGACTGTTTTTTTGGACACCATGTCCCATTTGAAGCCCCCCGATGCACCCCTAGATTAAAAACTCAAAAAAATTACCCCATTTTAGAAACTACGGGATAGGGTGGAAGTTTTGTTGGTACTAGTTTAGGGTACATATGATTTTTGGTTGCTGTATATTACACTTTTTGTGAGGCAAGGTAACAAGAAATAGCTGTTTTGGCACAGTTTTTTCTTTTTTGTTATTTACAACATTCATGTGACAGGTTAGATCATGTGGTATTTTATAGAGCAGGTTGTTACAGATGCGGCGATACCTAATATGTATACAATTTTTTTATTTATGTAAGTTTTACACAATGATTTAATTTTTGAAACAAAAAAAATATGTTTTAGTGTCTCCATAGTCTGAGAGCCATAGTTTTTTAAGTTTTTGGGCGAATATCTAAAGTACGGTCTCAATTTTTTGTGGGATGAGATGACGGATTTTTTTGGCACTATTTTGGGGTGCATATGACTTTTTGATCGCTTGCTATTACACTTTTTGTGACATAAGATGACAAAAAATGCCTTTTTTTACACTGTTTTTATTTTTATTTTTTTACGCTGTTCACCTGAGGGGTTAGGTCATGTGATATTTTTATAGAGCCGGTCGATATGGACGCGGCGATACCTAATATGTATACTTTTTATTTATGTTTTACACAATGATTTCATTTTTGAAACAAAAAAAATCATTTTTTTGTGTTTCCATAGTCTAAGAGCCATATTTTTTTCAGTTTTTGGTCGATTATCTTGGGTAGGGTATGATTTTTGTGGGATGAGATGATGGTTTGATTGGCGCTATTTTGGGGTGCATATGACTTTTTGATCGCTTGCTATTACACTTTTTGTGATGTAAGGTGACAAAAAATTGTTTATTTAGCACAGTTTTTATTTTTTATTTTTTACGGTGTTCATCTGAGGGGTTAGCTCATGTGATATTATTATAGATCTGGTCGATACGGACGCGGCGATACCCAATATGTATACCTTTTTTTTATTTATGTAAGTTTTACACAATAATATCATTTTGGAAACAAAGAAAATCATGTTATAGTGTCCCCATAGTTTTTTTATTTTTTGGGCCATTGACTCATGTAGGGGCTCATTTTTTGCAGGATGAGGTGATGGTTTGATTGGTACTATTTCGGCGTACATGCGACTCTTTTGATCACCTTTTTGGGAAGTAAGGTGGGCAAAATTTCAATTTCCTGATAGTTTTTATTTTTTTATTTTTATGGCGTTCACCATGCGGGGAAAGTAACATGACCGTTTTATAGATCAGGTGGTTACGGACGCGGTGATACCTAATATGTGTAGTGTCTTTTATTTTTTTTATTTTTATTCAGTGATAAATGTGTTTTTATTATCTTTACATTTTTTCACTTTTCAAAAGAAAAAATTGGACCCAGACCCAGTTGGTTCTTGAAGATCCAGTGGGTCTGATGTCTGTATAATACAGTACAGTACAATATATATTGTACTGTACTGTATTTTACTTACACTGAACAGATCTATGCTTTTAGGATGGGAGGGCCCCGCGGGAGGGGCTGGACTCTCATGGAGGATCTGGAATCTATGCCTGAGATGGCGTCCTGTTGCCATGGGAACCTTCCTTGTCTGCCACATCTGAGCAGACGGGGAAGGGGAAGGAGGGGAGCTCCCTCCCTCTGTCCCCCCATCTATCTGGGGGCTGCAAAGGCACAGCAGCCCCCCGATGGCAGAGGGGGGGGGGGCTCCCTGACTTAACCCTTTCCATACCGCGGTCCGTACGGCTGCAGGGATGTCAGCAGAGTGTCAGCAATGTGCTGACACTCTGGTACCACTGACCACCAATGAAAATTTAGCGGGATCGCGATACCGCCTGCCGCACCGCCCACCTCCCGCAACTGCCGCACAAACCGCCCCCCTGCACCCCGCCGTCATAAATGCATTCAGGGGTGCAGGGGGGGGTTAAAAAAAATTGACTATGGCCATTTTTCAGATACCGCAGGGATAAGAAACTACAAAAAGAACTGCAAACCGCAGGTCTGAATTGACCTGCGGTTTGCAGCGATCGCCGATATGGAGGGGGGTCACAGGACCCCCCTCGGCATTGACCCTGGGTGCCTGGCTGTGTGTAACAGCCGGCACTTAGTGCTGTCACCATGTCTGCAGATATGGTGACAGTTTAATGCCAGGACGAGTATACTCTAAGTATACGCTAAGTACCCTCCAAGGTCCTGAAGGGGTTAAGTAGGCCAAGCTGCGCATTATTGGAGGAGGGGGAGGTTCTCGAAGTTGGTAAATATTGTGGTACTTGAGGATGGCAGGGCCCCGCGGGAGGGGCTGGACTCTCATGGAGGATCTGGAATTAACGAATTAGGCGTCCATCAGTTGCTGCCTCCGAGCTGGGTTCAACGGCTGGGTGCAAGATGGAGTTGCCTGTTTTTATGTGGTTATTGGGGCTTCTAGGACCTCCCTCGTCATTGGTTAATATATGTTTTGGTTGTTATGGTATTTATGTTATGTATTTATTTAATAAAACTGCTGCTGTGGCCGATTATATCCAAACCGTGGTTGTTTGTGTTGTTTATCAACGGGGTTATGGGTTAAAAAAGACCGAAAGAGTAGCCAATACATTAGTCATGTGACATACAGTGTCCTTTTTCTGTAGAGGGTGTCTGCTGCGGACAGCGACATTACCAGCACCACATCTGCAGCATAAAGTGTGCCCTTCTAAAATTTATCTGCGACACACAGTGTAATTTTTCTCATAGACGGTGTCTACTGAGGACAGCGACATTACCAGTGCCACATATGCAGGGTTACATGTGCGCTTTATCTGTGAAATACAGGATTCTAAAATGTATCTGTGACATACAGTGTACTTTTTCCGTAGACAGTGTCTGCTGCGGACAGTTACATTACCAGCACCACATCGTCAAGTTAACATGTGCACTTTGTAAGGGTTCACTGTACTTGGGGGGGGGGGGTCATTCTCACAAGAATCGTCATCCACCGCAGCTTTCGGGGCCAAACATTGCATTTATTGGGACATTTTTCATACACGGAACAGTTCAGTTAATAATCACTGGGTGTGGTGAGGTTCCCACATACATCAAAACAAAAGCATGCTCGGCTGGGCTCTCACTACACCTGTTAGGGCTCATGCACACAACGGTATGGCTTTTTCAGTGTTTTGCGGTCCGTTTTTACGGATCCGTTGTTCCGTTTTTTGTTTCCGTTTCCTTTCCGTTTTTCCATATGCCATATACAGTATACAGTCAGGGCCGGTGCAAGGAATTTTGCCGCCCCCCCGCCCCTTATCAGATGATCTGCCCATATCATGTTCCACCCCTTTCTCAGCATTTAAATTAATAGAACTGCTATGTTTCCCTTAGGGTTAATCAAGATTCTTGTAGCTGTCTCCCTGACAGCTGCCACTGGAGAAAAGTAAGTGGCTGAAGGGGTTTTAACCCCTTCAGCCCAGTGGGAGGGGGACACGAGGGTGCCCCACTCCTAACAACTATATAGTGCCAGGAAAATGAGTTTGTTTTCTTGGCACTATAGTGCTCCTTTAACACCAGTACTGCACAGTGTCTTTTCTCTGCAGGAACAGGCTATAGACACCAGAAACACTACATTAAACTGTACTGGTTCTGGGACTATAGTGTCCTTTTAGGCTCCATTCACATATCCACACTTCCATTCCGCAAAAAAATAGAACATGTCCTATTCTTGTCCGCAATTGCGGACAAGAACAGGCATATTCTATTAGTGCTGGCAATGTGCGGTCCGCAAAATGCGGCTCCGTGTATCCGCAAAACACATTGAGGACGTGTGAATGGACCCTAAATGTGAGGTAAATTAGTTTCCAATGTAGTATTCATAACTAAATAATTAAATAATATACATATTGCATTGTCTACTTACCACCAGGACAATAAGATGATCTGGTCTCTGGCTGCAGTTTGGTTCTTGGTCTGGTTCTGGGGACTCCCTTGTCACTCTCTTCTCTCCCCCTCCCTTGTCACTTTCTTCTCCCCCCCTCCGTCCCTTGTCACTCTCTTCCCCCCCTTGTCACTCTCATTCCCCCCTCCCTTGTCACTCTCATTCTTCCCCCAACTCCCTTGTCACTCTCATCATTCCACCCCCAACTCCGTTGTCACTCTCATCATTTCCTACTCCCCTCCCTTGTCACTCTCATTCTTCCCCCCACTCCCTTGTCACTCTCATTCTTCCCCCCACTCCCTTGTCACTCTCATTCTTCCCCCCACTCCCTTGTCACTCTCATTCTTCCCCCACTCCCTTGTCACTCTCATTCTTCCCCCCACTCCCTTGTCAATCTCATCATTTCCTCCCCCCCTCCCTTGTCACTCTCTTCCCCCCCTCCCTTGTCACTCCCCCCTCCCTTGTCACTCCCCCCCTCCCTTGTCACTCTCATTCTTCCCCCCACTCTCTTGTCACTCTCATTCTTCCCCCCTCTCCCTTGTCACTCTCATTCTTCCCCCCACTCCCTTGTCACGCTCATCATTCCCCCCCCTTTCACTCTAATCCCCCCCACTCTCTTGTCACTCTAATCCCCCCCCACTCCCTTGTCACTCTCATTCCCCCCCACCCCCTTGTCAATCAGTCTCATCATTTCCTCCCCCCACTCCCTTGTCACTCTCATTCCATCCCCCCCCACCTCTAGTGTAGCGTGGCCAAGCTCTGTTCGGTCCGCGGTACGAGCATTTGTTTCCTGTACCTGGCCAGACTGAAAGGAAGTGTACATTAAGTGAGCACTTCCTGTCAGTCCGGCCGGGTACAGAAAACAAATGTTCCTGTACCGCGGACCGAACAGAGCTCGGCCACGCTACATTAGAGGCGCTTCCCTCCTGTCAGTCTCTCTCTCTGGGCAGTGCGGCAGCCGCCCGGTGCGGGAGGGGGGGGGGGGGCCGCCGTACTTTAAAAAAAACAACTTTCGGCAACGCTTTTTTTTTTTTTAAACGCACGGGGCCACCCCCTCTGCTAAATTGCGCCCTAGGCGGCTGCCTAGGTCGCCTTACAGGTGGCGCCGGCCCTGTATACAGTAATTACATAGAAAAAATTGGTCTGGGCATAACATTTTCAATAGATGGTTAAGCAAAAACGGAACGGATACAGAAGACATACGGAAGCATTTTTTGCGGACCCATTAACTTGAATGGAGCCAAGCACCGTGATTTGCAGACAAGAATAGGACATGTTTTATCTTTTCACGGTACAGAAATACTGAAACGAAATGCATACGGAGACACTTCAGTTTTTTTTGCTGAACCATTGAAATTAATGGTTCAATATATGTACCGCATACTGAACTAAAAAAACGGCCAGTATACTGAACGCAAAATACTGTCGTGTGCATGAGCCCTTAACGTGGTCCTGACTCAGCTACAGAACCCCGTTCACACAGGGAACTCATATGTGGCTTTTTCTCAGCCCATAGCTCCCCAGCCTCTCCGGCTGTAATCAGTCCCGTACCTGTATGGCGAAGTGTGGCCCAACAGTCCTCCCGACTCCGGCCTCTGCTCTGGGTCTCTGTATCTCACAGCATATCACTCCTCTGACTAACCTACTCTGAGGCACTTTATGCCAGCCTGATTACAGCAGGCCTCACCTGCGATCACCTCAGGTAGAAAGGAAAACCCATACTGGAAAGATGTAGACTGGCAACTCCCTCTACCAAGCCTAGCTACCAGTCCAAGTAAAACCCAGCCCAGAAAATGTATACAAAAATGTCTCAGCAAAGTATGCTTTGCTGAGACTACTGCCACTCTCTGGATTTTATCTGTCTCACCCATCTGAGGTACCTGAAGTGGGACAACACACCTTCCAGCACTGCTCACATTACCACAACTTCTAAAATTTGTCTATGAAATGCAGTGTACTTTTTCCGTAGATGTCGTCTGCTGCGGATAGTGACATTACCAGCGCCACATCAGCAGTGTAACGTGCACTTCTAAAATGTATCTTTTACATACAGTGTACTTTTTCCGTAGACGGTGTCTGCTGCGGACAGTGACATTACCAGCGTTACATCTGCAGTGTGACATGTGAGCTTCTAAAATGTATCTGTGACATACAGTGTACTTTTTCTGAGGACAGTGTCTGCTGCGGACGATGACATTACCAGCATCACATCTGCAGTGTAACGTGTGCGCTTCTAAAATTAATCTGTTACAGTGTACTTTTTCCATAGACGGTATCTGCTTCAGACAGTGACATTACCAGCGCCACATCTGCAGTGTAACGTGTGCACTTCTAAAATGTATCTGTGTGATACAGTGTACTTTTTCCGTAGACGGTGTCTGCTTCAGACATTGACATTACCAGCGCTACATCTGCAGTGTAAAGTATGAAATTCTAAAATTTATCTGTGACATAGTGTACTTTTTCCATAGGCAGTGTCTGCTATGGACAGTGCCATTAACAGCGCCACATCTGCAGTGTAACGTGTGCACTTCTAAAATTTATCTGTGACATACAGTGTATTTTTTCCATAGACGATGTCTGCTGCGGACAGTGACATTACCAGCGACACATCAGCAGTGTAACGTATGCAATTCTAAAATGTATCTTTGATATACAGTGTACTTTTTATGTAGACAGTGTCTGTTGTGGACAATTACATTACCAGCGCCACATCTGCAGTGTAACGTGTGCACTTCTAAAATTTATCTGTGACATACAGTGTACTTTTTCTGTAGATGGTGTCTGCTTCGCACAGTGACATTACCAGCGCCACATCAGCAGTGTAACGTGTGCTATTCTAAAATTTATCTGTGGCATGCAGTGTACTTTTTCCATAGACAGTGTCTGCTGCAGACAGTGACATTACCAGCACCACATCTGCAGTGTAATGTGTGCCCTTCTAGAATTTATCTGTGACATACAGTGTATTTTTTCTGTAGACGGTGTCTGCTGCGGACAGTGGCATTACCAGCGCTACATCTGCAGTGTAACATGTGTACTTCTAAAATGTATCTGTGACATACAGTGTACTTTTTCCATAGACAGTGTCTGCTGCGGACAGTGACATTACAAGCACCACATCTGCAGTGTAACATGTGCGATTCAAAAAAAAAAAAATCTGTGACATATAGTGTACCTTTTCCATAGACAGTGTCTGCTGCGGACAGTGACATTACCAGCGCCACATTTGCAGTGTAACGTGTGCACTTCTAAAATTTATCTGTGACATACAGTGTACTTTTTCGGTAGACAGTGTCTGCTGTGGACAGGGACATTACCAGCGCCACATCTGCAGTGTAACGTGTGTGATTCTAAAATTTATCTGTGACATACAGTGCACTTTTTCCGTAGACGGTGTGGTGCTGGTATTGTGAATTCTAAAATGTATCTGTGACATAGTGTACTTTTTCCGTAGACAGTGTCTGCTGCGGACAGTGACATTACAAGCGCCACATCTGCAGTGTAACGTGTCTACGTCTAAAATTTATCAGTGACATACAGTGTACTTTTTCCATAGACATTGTCTGGTGCGGACAGTCCCATTACCAGCGCCACATCTGCAGTGTAACATGTTCAATTCTAAAATGTATCTGTGACATACAGTGTACTTTTTCCATAGACAGTATCACAAACGTACCTACACGCCTATGGATACTGCACGTGACAAGGAGTGGTTAACTTCCGGTTAACCCTTTATAGATACAATTCGGTATACTGCCACCAGGTGTTTTAACGGCACACGAACAGACTACCGGTCACCTACCCTCATGCAGAGCAGGGAATGAACCAGGTACCGCTTGCTGACCGATTGCAATCGTTCAGCCAAGCAACAATCAAAATTAACTTTCTCACACAAAATGGTAACTTTACTCTCTTCAAGAGAGGATTCGTTAATTCCTTTGCTTAGAACACGGAAGACTTAGCTGTCAGAACTATTGGGTATGAATAAAGTCCATAATTATAAGGCCTATATAATAGTATGGACATGAGCCTAAGGGACAACCATTTTTGTCTTATTTTAAAAGACAGAGGGATTTTTTTTTCCTTTACTCTGAAATTGCTAACCTAAGGTTTACGATATATACCAAAGTGTTTACCTAGGTCTGTTTTGTGAGAAGGAGATATCCCAAGGTCTAATGAAATGTGATGGCCTAGATAAGACAATGTATTTGAATTCTGATGATTTTAGTAAATAGAAAGACTTTAATCTTTCTTTGTGATTTTTATATTAATCAATATAGGAGTAGATTGATTTTATATAATCAATTTTAATAGGTGTGCTGAATATATAGTATATATATAAGAGTATAGTCCTCATAGATATATTCAATTGTAAGATTAGAAATGAGGTATAAACTCCTCTGTCATGTTTAGAATCTGTCTCAGTGGAACACACAAATTAATTATTTCTTTCCTGGAATGGGAAAATGTGGACACAGGTGATCATGAACAAACCCTGTCTCATCCAAGAACAATGAATTGAGATAGCCATATTTATTTTGATTTAATCAAGTCTGGTCAAAAGACTTAAGGATACACAAGTTAGTTGACCAAGTATAAAACTCATTGTCTCTTTAAGATCTTCTCAAGGTTTGTCTGAAACCTTAGATTACATGTTAGTGCTATTATATGAATAAGAGAAATAAATGAATGCTTCGATTTTTTTTGTATGGAATACTAGTGCCATCTAGTGTTAGGGTAACAAAGATCTAGGGTATATTTTTCCCTAGAGGATGGTTCTATTAATTATAAAGTGAGGTCACTAGTTAATGATAAAACTTGGCCAAGCCCTTTCTAAGATAGGATAAAAAGATGGTATGGGCTGACAGAAGGGATCGATCTGACTCTCTCTCTGAACATCATCTTGACCATCTTGCCAGTCATTGGAGGCAGCCATCTTAGAACCATTGAAACTGATTTCTGCTAGCTGACATTTTGGTATAGTATAACCTTACCTATATTTTATAGGATAATTAATTAATATAATACATATCTATATATTCAATTAACCATACTTGGTATATAGTATCTGTTTTGGAATAAGATTGGGGTGTACCTGCAGCATCATCCTGAAAATTAATCCAATACAGGGAGATTAAAAATATACTAGTGAAAGCACAGTATTATCTCCAAGGAACTGAATTCAGTTCTAGACCAGTATGGTTGAAAATATATATATATATATTTATATAGATAAAAGATAAACCAGATTTGGGTTTAATCGGACGTTTGTCGGCTGAGAGAAATCAAGTATTAAATTGACTTTTAATATAAGTGAGGAGTATTATTATAAGAAGGCATAATTGTGTATATATAGATATATGTTCTCAATTATTTTTGTCTATACCACTATTTTGCATATCATTGATTGAATTTTATTACCGCCAATTTTGTTATATATATTATTTTGCACTATAAATTGTATTAATAAATTACATATATATTTTGTCTGTAACTGGGTTTTGTCTTCAATTCAACGCAGATCACGAGCTTGTTTTAGCTTGATATTTATGATAATAAGTTAGAATCTCCTTTATTACCGATTTTAATTTATTCACATAAATCATATAGACTGTCAATCGGAGACAGCATAAATATTCCGACATTAAATTGGAGGTCCCTACCGAGATCTGCTTGTAATAGAAACAAAATTTTGGGGTGCAAAATATATATTTGATAAAGTTATTGTGGTACTTGTAGTGCAACAAGTAAAAAAATGTCTGATAACAATGGCGAGGCTAGCCAAGGCATGCAGGCTGCTGCTGCAGTGGTAAAGACTGATATGCATGATAGAAAGACTCAAGAATTAATTGAATATATTGTGTTGGGTCATATGCATGACAGGTTGGATATTAAGAGAGAGTTAAAGGATTGGAGGTTTGAATTGGAAAAGAGAGCTGTAGAATATGCAGATGATATCTGGTCTGATAAATCCCGGTTTGCTGATTATCTCTGTCACATTTCCCAAGCTAAACATAAGAAAGATAAGGATTCATTAATCCTTCAATCTTGGCCTGAATTTGTATATTTAGTTATTGAAATAGCAAAGCAATTAGAAAAAGCAAAATATAAAAATGTTGAACAGGCATATGAAATTGATAAATTTCAAAAAGATTTATCTGAAATGGAAAATAAGGCGGCCATGGTTTCTGGTGAATTAGCACAATGGTCTGCTAAATTATCAGAATATAATGACAGAGACAGTCAACAGCAAGAAGTTATTAGGACTCTGGAATGGAAATTAAGTCAGGCTACTAATGAATTGTCTAAATGTCAATTGTCTATGGTGGATCTAGATGAGGAATGTAAAAAGTTGTATAAGGACAATAGAAATTTACAAACAGAGTTAGATAACCGGGATCTTGACCCTCTTCAATTCAGACAGCCTAAGGATTCTAATAGAGTGCAGGTAAAATATTCCAGGGGGGAATTAGATGCAGAAAGTAAATATGACAACCCCTTTAATGGGGAAGAATTAATGGCTCTAAGAGAACATTCTCTTCCTAAATTAAGACCGATTTCACCTCCTAGGTCCTCTAAAAGTTCAGTACAGAGATCTTATCAACCCATGATAGACACTACTAAAGTGATCAAATTTCTCAAGGAAACTGTGGGTCAATTTGCAAAAAAGGGTTCACCCTCCATAATAAGTCATTTGGAAATATATGAGGAGGCCATGAAAACTTTACATTTAGAAAAGGACATACAGAAACTTGAATTTATTACCTGGGTATTCGAACCAAAACACCGGTATTTCTTTAATTCCCTTAGAGATATGGGTAGGGATTCTTGGTCAGATGTGGTTGCAGAAATAAAAACTGAATTTGGTCCCTATAAGTCCGCTACTGCTGCAAGGAGGGCCTTATTTACCCTGAAATGTAGACATAATCAAAGTCCCAGGGAATTTTTGTCAGTCCTCAAAAATGCCTATAGTTTATCTGAAAAAGATCCCAATTTTGAAGGTAGTGAATTTATCCAGTTATTTTATGACTCTTTGCCCAATAAAATAAAATTTATTTTGGCCAGGGATTACCATCCCAGAAAGACTCTGGATTGGTTACTCACTGAGAGTACAACTCTGTACGCTGCAATACAAAATTGTGATGAGTCTCCTGACAGAAAATTTAAAAGAGCGAGTGAGGAAATAGCAGAAACTCACATAAAAAGAGATCAGGGAAAATTTGAAAGCCCTAAAAGAAGTTATGCTGATGTGTTAAAAACTCCTAGACCTTCCGAGCCAAATAAAATTCAGCCTAGGCCAGATGGGAATAAGGGTCCAAATGTTGCTGAAAAGAACCCAAACCACCAGAAGGAGTTTAGAAATAGACGGTTCCCTCCTTTTCAAAGATATCAGAATAATTATTATAGGGGATATCAACGTAGGCCAGAAAGGGCTCAAAGTGGTTCTGAGTCAGATGGTTCTGGGAGATCACAATCATATCGGTACCAAAATCAATCTCCCAAAGATTATGGGAGAAAGAGAAGTAACCTATATGATCGAATGGATCAAATCCAAGATCAGTTTGGTATGTTAATGCAACGGATGGAGGAATTGTCTAAAACAATCACTGCTAACCCTAAAAATCCTTTTTTAGGGGTAACCCCTCCTGTAGAGAATCCTCCCCAAATATAAAGGGGGAGAAGCAGGTAAGTATGTCAAATGTTGCAGAGGTTGATGACTTAAATGTATGTAAAGTGGAGCAATCTAACATAATTGTCTTTCCCTTTAAAAGGAATTTAACCCTTACAAAGCCACATGGCAAGGGGGAGGGGAAACCTGTTTGTTCTGTCTTACAGCACACAAAGTCTTCAGCTGCACAGAAGAAGACATGCGATCCTGCTCATAAAAGGAAGGAGGAGGAGTTGAGGACAAGTCTAAATGCTGAGCAGGAAAAACATTTCAATAATCATTCCAAATATCTTTGTTCCATACAAGAAATAGATAATAGATATTATATGGAAGTTGAATTATTTGATAATTTCTCGCCAATAATAGCCTTGATAGATACAGGTAGCCAAGCAACTTTATTATCTGTAAAATACTTCCAACAATTGCAGGATGTATCTTCTAACAGGTATAAGTTAAAAAGTTTTAATGCTAACCTGGTAAGTGTCTCAGGCAATGCCCTCAAGGTTTTAGGTAAAGCTTGGCTGGATTTTAAAGTAGGAAACAAAATAATTAGCCATCCTACATTGATCGTGGATATGCCCATTGATAGATTAATTATTAGCATCGATTTCCTGAAAAGATTAAGTCCAGTTATTGATTTTGTTAATAAGGTGATATGGTCTCAAGTGAGGATGCCCATTAATTATGAACAATCACAATCCTATCACAATAGGCGTAACTGCCATGTGATAGAGGAAAGGCCGGATTCCATTGAGGTACATTTCCGAAATAGCCAAGTCCCTGATGTCTCTTTCCTGCAAATCACTCCAAATTCCACTATAGGTGAACTGGAAGATAACATCATATGTGTGTCTCCTGAACGAGTAAAAGATGTATGTTTGGAAGGGGATGTTCTTACAATCCACCTACACCCAGAAACTACTGACCCTATTGGGTTTAATGGTCACGAACAATTCCTAGTGGGAATGGAAAAGGTGGATGATGAGATGTTCTTCCCAGTACAGGTGAATGACTTAGGAAGAACTAAGAGGGCTAAATTGGATTTGCGCCATGAAAACAGTTATATTAGTAGGGATCTACTAAATCAAGTGGCCAATTCTAAAGTGATTCGATATCCAAATCCACAAGATAATTGGATACATGACTTAGATAATGATTCTGATGATCATAATATAATTGCAAAATGTATATTAACCATTTCTATTGCAGGAAAATCGTCTACTCATTTATTCCTGGTGCTTGATGAACCCAGATATCCTATGTACATTGGCAACGATATTTTACATCGTTTTGCTATCCATGTGGATATAGTGAATTCCACATTGTGGACAAGATTAAAAGGGAATCCTGAAGGTTTTATGGATGAACATGAAGCACTCAAGTCATCCCAGATACTGCCTTATGCAGTCAGTGTATTAGTTCCACGAGATATAATCATCCCTCCAGGTACTAATAATTTCCTGTTACCCATTCAGGTGTCAAAAGGCCAAAAATTAAAGAATGGTGATGCATTGATATGCCTATCAAACAGAATGCAACTATTAGGTATTTCAGTAAATCATACCCCTATGGTGAATTTACAAACCTTTAAAACCCAAATAATTGTGAATAATGGTATGCCAAATGAAGTGCATTTGTCTAAAGACACTATCATTGGTATGGCATTAGATTCAGATTATTATACTTTTGGGTTTCAGAATATAATTATCGGCCTAATACCTGAATCGTATCTAACAGAAGAACAATTGGTTGAACAAACATTTTATTCTTCTCCTGAAGGATTGTTCACCATTAGTTCAGTATATCCTTTTAATCTTGAAGAAGGTACCTGTAAGGTAGAGGAATCCTCTCTTACCTTTGATCATACAATCAATGAGCAGGAAGCCCAGGAATATCATGAGTTTGCTGAAAAAGCAGGTAAGTCAAATCATGACCTCACTGACAGGTTGGAGGAAACCTATGAAATAGGTCAACCAGAAGTTTTTCCAGGGTTTATGGAAATGGTCCAGCAACAAATTTCATTAGCTGATGGATGCTCCAATGACCCAGAGCGACAACAACTAAAGGAAGTTCTCTTAGAATTCAAGGATATCTTTGCTAAAGATTCCTTTGATTGTGGTCTGACTGACATACACATTGCCAGGATCCAGACTGATCCTGAGGCACCTCCCGTTTATATCAAGCAATATCGTCTTCCACTAGCTTGTTACGACTCGCTAGCGGAAATAATCCAAAATCTCAAGGAGAGAGGTATTATAAGACCAGTGCACAGTTCTTATAACAATCCGATTCTTGGAATTCTTAAACCGAATGGTCAATGGCGTTTATGTGCTGATCTTCGTCAGCTAAATAAACGTGTATATATGTCCGGCTGGCCCGTGCCGTATATAGACCAATGCTTGGTACAAATGCAAGGCGCTAGGATCTTTACCACCTTAGATTGCGCTCAGGGATATTGGACCATCAAAGTAAGCCCTGAAGATCAATACAAATTAGCCTTTACTTTTGGTAAAGAACAGTTTGCCTGGACTAGACTACCGTTTGGGTACATAAATTCAGGTCATGAATTTGCTGTATTTTTACATAAGGCTATGCCTGATGCCACAGAAAGAGGAAATTTAACTTATGTAGATGACATTTTGATGAAAAGTACTTCATTTGACCAGCATATTCAAGAAATTAGGCATGTACGGAATCAGTTGAAAGAGGCAGGTGTGAAAAATTCTTTACAGAAAGCCCAGTGGTGTCGAACTAAGGTAAATTTCCTTGGACATGAGGTTACCTGTGAAGGCCTGAATCCCCAGAAGAAAAAGGTGGAGGCAGTTATGAAATCTAAAACGCCTACCAACATTAGTGAATTAAGATCATTTCTGGGTATGATGAATTACTCCCGTAAATTCATTGATAACTATGCTGAGATTAGTAAACCATTGCTGACATTGTTAAAGAAAGGTGTACCCTGGACATGGGGGGAGGATCAGGAACAAGCTATGTCTGAGCTTAAAAGGAGACTCACCCAAGCCCCATGTCTAGCGTATCCCGAGGGGGGTAAACCCTTTTATCTGGAAACTGGTTTTACAAATCTTAGTATTAGTGCTGTCCTATGCCAGAAACAAGATAAATTGCATAAAGTTATAGCTTATGCAAGTAAATCACTATCACCAGTAGAAATAAAGTTTAGCAACTGTGAAAAAGCTTTACTAGCCACAGTCTGGGCGCTTCAAAACTTTAGAAGTTTTGTACAGGGTGAGAAAATTATTGTTGAAACGGCCCATCAACCCCTACAATATCTACAGAGTGATAAAATTAGGGATGATAACTTGTCTAACAGCAGGATCACTGCTTGGACCTTGTCTTTACAAGGATGGCCGTGGGAAGTTCAGTATAAGCAAAATAGAAAGTGTCCAGTAGCCCAAGGACTTGCTGAACTGCATAATTGCGCTGCTAATTCTCAAACGGAAGAGCTGGTAGATGATTTTCTAGAGGAACAAAAATCTTCCCCTTACAAAGCGTATGAAGACTACTATTGCTCTCTACTCCCTTGTGCGTACATAGATGGTTGTGCTTACCACACCATTGTAGGGGACGAAAGAAAACTAGTGGCAGGAATTGGTATCACGTGAATAGATGGGTGCCCGAGTATTTCGATAGGTTATAGTATTGGTGCTAAGAGTAGCCAGGTAGCCGAATTAGCCGCTGTCTACCAAACCGTTAAAATTGCTATAGAGCACAATATAAAGGAATTCGTCATTGTTACTGATTCAAATTATGTGCGGAACAGCTTTGTAGAATATATGCCCACATGGAAGAGGAGTCATATGTTACGGTCCAATAACAAACCAGTGAAACACGCCAAGTTGTTTTGTGCCATAGATGAGCTAGTCCGACATAATGATCTAACCATTTATTGGAAAAAGACTAAAGGTCATTCCAAAACCCAAAATAAAGATAAAGAGGGTAATGACCTAGCTGATAAACTAGCTAAACAAGGAGCCATAAGTGGTGATCATGTGAATATAGATCATCTACTAGAGATGATTCCCATTGACGCTATCACTAGACAATAGGCTAAGGCCCAAACTGAAAATAGTATCGTTCAATGGAGCCAAGAATCTTCTAGTGAGGATCTGATCAAAAGCCAGAAGGAAGATGTTATATTGGGAATCTTCTATAAATATATTGAGGATCCTAATAATAATCCCATATCGGAGGATAATTTTACCCAAAAAGAAGACCTCCGATTACTTATGAAATCCAAATCCCAATTTAGTATTCAGGATGGGTTATTAATGAGAACCTCTAAAAATGGTATTCAGCAGTGGGTAGTTCCTACTACATTTAGAGGTTTAATGTTACAGCATGCCCATGATGCACCTCCAGCTGGTCATCGTGGAGAAAAGATTACATATGAGTCACTACGTGATTATGCCTACTGGCCTCATATGTTAAAGGATGTCCAAAGTTATTGTCAAGGTTGTTTGGTATGTGCGCAATTTCAACCGCAAGGTCCTAAACATCGGGCTCCACTCCAGAAGAAAGGTTTTTCATTACCATGGTCTGACATCCAAATCGATTTTATTGGTCCTGTTACCCGGTCATCCCGAGGAAATAAATACATGTTAACCGTCACTTGTGTGTTTACAAAATGGGTAGAGTGTTTACTGGCCCGCAATAACACAGCCGAGACCTGTGCATTTTTGTTGATTAACCATGTATTTTCCAGATTTGGGTTACCGTTAAGGATTGATTCAGACCGTGGATCACACTTTGTAAGTGAGGTAAAGGCGAAAATGTGGAAAATGTTGGGTGTGAAGAGAAAATTACACATTGCCTATCGTCCAGCATCTAGCGGATCCGTTGAGCGCTATAACCAGTCTATTGTCAACATCCTTAAGAAATATGTTAAGGAGTCGGGTAAAGAATGGGATATAAGGTTACCATTAGTACTCATGGCCATTAGAGATACTCCAAGTACGGCTACCCAGATGTCACCTTTTGAGCTGATGACAGGGAGAAGAATGGTACTTCCTCAACATCTGTTGTATCGCACATCAGATCATAACCTGATCAATGCAGCCACGACACATCAGTATGTGGAAGACCTTCGTAAGTATCTTCAACACGCGTTTGCTTTCGCGCAGAAGAATCTTGAGAAAGCCGCCGTAAGTAACAAAACTTATTATGATTTGAAAACTACCAAAAAGGAATATGAGGTAGGAGATAGAGTGTATCTCTATAACTTTGCCCGGGATCGGGTAAAAGAAAGAAAATTTCTCCCATCATGGAAAGGTCCGTATGATGTAATTGATAAAATATCACCTGTAGTTTATAAGGTGAAAATTAATACCAAAGATGGTTTCATCGAGAAATGGGTCCATGTAAATCAATTGCGAGTATGTCATCCAAGATCAGAACTGAGAATCATAGAAGATGACTCTGAATAAGAGAATGAATAAGGATGCGTTAATCTAATTTCTCTCAGTTCACAGATGTTCCAATTCTGGGGTTTCCATATAAAGCATTTTACATAGCAACGCTAGGGAAACTGTATATCAAAAGAAAAAATAAATAAATATATATATATACTGTATTCATACTTTCATTTTCCTTTATAGAAAAAGGACAGGCGGAACCAGACGTGATTCCTGGCGATGATGATGACAACAAAGATACAGATATCGTGCAGATGGTGTTGATTCAAGAAGGTCCAATTAAAGACGGAACTAATCATCAACCCGAATTTAAAGTCGTGTTTCAGATGTCCCGGGATTGTGAATGATGGCTAAGAAGATTATATTTCAAGAATCTTTGCGAAACTGGATCCAAGGACATTCATTGGATGAAGATACCGGATATCACCATTTTAGCTTGGGAAAGGAACCAAATTGGTACATTATGCATGAGAACAAAGTCACAGCAATAATGGCATGATTGGTGCCAAGTTTTGCATTTTTCTCACATGCTAAAACCATTGGACACAGGATCTCTGTGATAATATACTTTTCCAGGATTGACGTTATGATGCAATAAAAGACTCAGATACAATATTGATGAACATGAAAATTCTTCCGACCTTCTCCCAGTTAGGTCTTAAGGGGATCCTTGACTAACGTGGGAAGAAGGGGGGGGATTTGTCAGAACTATTGGGTATGAATAAAGTCCATAATTATAAGGCCTATATAATAGTATGGACATGAGCCTAAGGGACAACCATTTTTGTCTTATTTTAAAAGACAGAGGGATTTTTTTTTCCTTTACTCTGAAATTGCTAACCTAAGGTTTACGATATATACCAAAGTGTTTACCTAGGTCTGTTTTGTGAGAAGGAGATATCCCAAGGTCTAATGAAATGTGATGGCCTAGATAAGACAATGTATTTGAATTCTGATGATTTTAGTAAATAGAAAGACTTTAATCTTTCTTTGTGATTTTTATATTAATCAATATAGGAGTAGATTGATTTTATATAATCAATTTTAATAGGTGTGCTGAATATATAGTATATATATAAGAGTATAGTCCTCATAGATATATTCAATTGTAAGATTAGAAATGAGGTATAAACTCCTCTGTCATGTTTAGAATCTGTCTCAGTGGAACACACAAATTAATTATTTCTTTCCTGGAATGGGAAAATGTGGACACAGGTGATCATGAACAAACCCTGTCTCATCCAAGAACAATGAATTGAGATAGCCATATTTATTTTGATTTAATCAAGTCTGGTCAAAAGACTTAAGGATACACAAGTTAGTTGACCAAGTATAAAACTCATTGTCTCTTTAAGATCTTCTCAAGGTTTGTCTGAAACCTTAGATTACATGTTAGTGCTATTATATGAATAAGAGAAATAAATGAATGCTTCGATTTTTTTTGTATGGAATACTAGTGCCATCTAGTGTTAGGGTAACAAAGATCTAGGGTATATTTTTCCCTAGAGGATGGTTCTATTAATTATAAAGTGAGGTCACTAGTTAATGATAAAACTTGGCCAAGCCCTTTCTAAGATAGGATAAAAAGATGGTATGGGCTGACAGAAGGGATCGATCTGACTCTCTCTCTGAACATCATCTTGACCATCTTGCCAGTCATTGGAGGCAGCCATCTTAGAACCATTGAAACTGATTTCTGCTAGCTGACATTTTGGTATAGTATAACCTTACCTATATTTTATAGGATAATTAATTAATATAATACATATCTATATATTCAATTAACCATACTTGGTATATAGTATCTGTTTTGGAATAAGATTGGGGTGTACCTGCAGCATCATCCTGAAAATTAATCCAATACAGGGAGATTAAAAATATACTAGTGAAAGCACAGTATTATCTCCAAGGAACTGAATTCAGTTCTAGACCAGTATGGTTGAAAATATATATATATATATATATTTATATAGATAAAAGATAAACCAGATTTGGGTTTAATCGGACATTTGTCGGCTGAGAGAAATCAAGTATTAAATTGACTTTTAATATAAGTGAGGAGTATTATTATAAGAAGGCATAATTGTGTATATATAGATATATGTTCTCAATTATTTTTGTCTATACCACTATTTTGCATATCATTGATTGAATTTTATTACCGCCAATTTTGTTATATATATTATTTTGCACTATAAATTGTATTAATAAATTACATATATATTTTGTCTGTAACTGGGTTTTGTCTTCAATTCAACGCAGATCACGAGCTTGTTTTAGCTTGATATTTATGATAATAAGTTAGAATCTCCTTTATTACCGATTTTAATTTATTCACATAAATCATATAGACTGTCAATCGGAGACAGCATAAATATTCCGACATAGCAAATAAGATTTTTCAATCTTTTAATAAAAGTTAAACAGAAAAACAGTGCATATATACATTTACAGAAAAACTGACTATTAGTAATTCACAACAGTTAAAATAAAATGGATAATGGATGAAAAGTATACTTAGGTTCCTCTTTTTCAGTCCTTGAAGCCGTTATACAATCCGGTATAATATCTGGACCCTGAGTACTGACATTCAGAATGCGATACAAATCCAGGTGTTAAGGCAAGGCAGGGTTGCCATACAATACCCTGACAGCATCTAATAACAGTTCTAAAACAGGAGGTGCCAGCAATTCTGCCCACCAATGGTACGATCGAGAAGGTGTCAGCAAGGTTTATGACCTAGCTAAGGTCAGACCAGAATGTCCTTATTCTGGCTGAGTCCACAGTTATGTGGAACCACTAAATACAGCTATGACATCTAGGTATTAATGACCCTTATGATTTCACAAGTCTAACAAGACCAAACTTGACTCTGCTGGGACTGCTTAAAGCTGGCTTTTCAGCCTTCCAAGGGCACAAAAACATACTGTTTGATATCTCCGTGATCTCACTGGTCCACGGAGGTTGAATCCGGCCTTAGCCAGTGCAGAATATGCCTGCAACCAGAGATATGAAAAATGACTACCTTTGAGTCCCTCAACGGTTCAATAGGTTGCTTTCCCAGCTCTCTCTGGTTCCCTGCTGTGATTGTAGTCAAAATGTCTGGCTAATGTTATCCCAGGATCCAGTATTTTATGATGAGCCTCAGCAGGGGTGCTTTTGAAGCTCCCATCCTTATCTTTATGATGGGGAAGTGTCATTTTAAATTACTAGGAAACAGCTCCAAGCAAGGGAATATTTATTTTTTAACTCAGAATAAAGGGGGCCTCTAGGCCTGTGAGTGTGTGTGTATTTTAAAAGGAGACTCTACTTGGGGTACCCCCTTTAAGAGGTCACATGGGGAAAAGGCCACACGCGTTTTCCACTGCTACCTAACCCATCTCTTCTGCGGACTCCCCCTGTCGAGACAACCCATTAGCATTGCCGTGCTCACTTCCTTTCTTGTGTTGCAAGGTGAAGTTGTACTGCTGCAAAATTAAGCGCCACCTCAGCAGTTTTGGATTGTCACCTGCGAGACGATTTAACCAACTGAGAGGATTATGATCTGTGATCACAGTGAAACTGCGGCCATACAGATAGTGTTGTAGCTTCTGTAGTGACCATACAATTGCTAAACACTCCTTCTCTATGGTGGAATAACTTGTCTTTCTGGGAAGCAGCTTTCTGCTCAGGTACAGGATAGGATGCTCCTCTCCTACCTGGCTTATCTGACTCAGAACTGCACCCAGGCCAAAGGTAGAAGCGTCTGTCTGCACCATAAGCTTCTGGGGCCTGTAGCACAGGAGCACTGCCTAGTGCATCCTTCAAGGCCTGGAAACCTTGCTCACATTCAGGCGTCCATGACACCATTCTGGGCAGCTTCTTCTTGGTCAAGTCTGTCAGAGGCTTCGCCATGGCACTATAGTTCTGGATAAACTTTCTATAGTACCCGGCTGTTCCCAAGAAAGACATAACCTGCATCTTGGTGAGAGGGGTGGGCCATTTCAAGATGCCTTCCACCTTCTCTGTCTCAGGTCTCAGCGTGCCTCCCCCTAGGCCTTCTCCCTGCTACTCTGTGTCCTAAGTAGTGTACTTCATTCATACCCAGCTGGCACTTTCTAGGCTTTACCGTCAGTCCAGCCGCTGCAAGTTTGTCCAGCACTTGTGACAGGTGCACTAGGTGCTCCTCCCACATAGGGCTGAACACTGCGATGTCGTCTAAGTAGGCGACAGCACATCCTACTAGTCCTTCCAGCAAGTCATTCACAAGCCTCTGAAAGGTGGTATCACGCTGGACAGGATACAAGATACACAGAATACCACCAAACAAGTGTCTAGGCAAGAAACTGGGGATAAAGGTCACCTCCTGACAAATCACTACCAGCTCTCCCTAGACTTCTATGCCCACGTTCAGACCCTTAAGGTGGGAATTAACGTGTCCCCGTGCCTAGGCTGAAGATTCCCTAAAATCCCTAATATGGTGAAAAGGGGAAAGAGGCAGCCTGCTCCCTCAGGACCTGGAGGGGGCAGGCGTCTCTCTAACAGCCTAGACAGACAACCACAAGAAAAACAAAAAACAACTTATCTTGTTTCTGAGCAGGAACAGCAAATCCTTCCTTCCTTCCTCTGAGCAAGACAGAAGCTATAACCCGCACAGGACACTGGGAGTGGGCGTAATTTAAACTTATACCAACGACCCCACGCAGTGCACCTGAAGGGAGGCGGATACAGCTCAACTCCAAAACAAAAACAAAAGGCTACACACGTGCTGCTAACCTGGCAGACCTCCGCACATAACCTGAGCAGGGCATGACAGGTGGCTGGCGCATTCTTCATCCCAAACGGCATTACCGTATATTCGTATAAGCCGAAAGGGGTGATGAAGGCCGACTTCTCCTGAGCCTCCAAGGTCAGGGTAATCTTCCAATACCTCCTGCTGGTGCACTGCAAGGTGTGTCCTCCCAGATTTTCCTGTAAAAGTGTCGTGGTGAGAGGTCAGCACTTACAAAAGCTGGGATTTCTGTTGGGGCGAGACTTGTGGGTTGATGTTTAAGTCAGCTCCCAACTCTCGAGTGTCGGCCAGGAAGTCTAGCAGGGGGTCAGCCTCCTCCCTCTCAGGCAGGCTGCAGACTGGCACGACATGTGGGGCTCTCTCATGATGCTCCTTGAGCATGTTTACATGAAACGTTTTCAGTCATCTATCGCCTTCTCCAAGGCTCACAACATAATTCACCTTGTTCAGACACTTTACAATTGGGTATTGCCCCTCCCATGCTGCCTGCAGTTTGTTCTGTTGCATAGGAAACAGAACATATACCATTTGACCCTCCTGGTATATCCGCTCTCTAGCAGTGCGGTCATACCACTGTTTCTGCTTACTCTGGGCCTGCGCCATATTCTCTTTGACCATACCAACAAGTGTCTCCATTTTGTCTCGGAACCTGAGTACATAGTCTACCACAGAGAACTCAGTTCCGGTAACCTTACCGTCCCAAGACTCTCAGATAAGGTCTAGGGGGCCTCTTACTCGTCTACCATACAGGAGTTCGAAAGGCGAAAACCCGGTTGACTCCTGGGGGACTTCTCTGTAGGCAAATAGTAAGTGAGGCAGTTACCTCTCCCAGTCCTGGCCTTACGACCCCACAAACATATTTAGCATCTGTTTCAACGTCCCGTTGAAGCGCTCCCGTTTGTGGGTGGTAAGGGCTGGCCATGATATGATTCAGCTGTATTTTCCTGCAGAGTCCCTGCATCAGCTCAGACATAAACTGCAGTCCTTGGTCGCTGAGAAGTTCCGCTGGGAACCCCACTCTTGTGAAGATCCCAAGCAGGGCGTCTGCAACTTTGTCCACTCTAATGGAAGACAATGCCACTGCTTCGGGTTAGTGAGTGGCGTAATCCACCACGGTCAAGATGAATTGTTTGCCTGAACTGCTGGGGATGGCCAATGGACCAATAATGTCCACCGCCACTCTCCGGAAAGGTTCATCAATTGCAGACAAGGGATTCAGCGGAGTGCTGTGACCATCTCCAGCTTTGCCAACTCCCTGGCAGACGTCACAGGACCTACAGTAATTTGGTATGTCAGTTCCGATGCCAGGGCAGAAAAAATTCTGCATCACCCGGGATTTTGTCTTTGTTATTTCCAGGTGACTAGCTAAGGGGATCTCATGAGCCACTTGCAGTAATTGTCCCCTGAACTGCACAGGTACAATGAGCTGCCTTTTGAGTGGCCCCACCCTACTCTAACATTATTTATATTTGACCCTATAACACGTGTTGAGACGTGAAAAATCCAATTATTTACAATTGGTCAATGGACCACCAATGTCTCTCAGTTGACACGTGTCACTTTATACTAAAATTTAACGTTTATTACTTATCCATAAAATTAAGTAGAACTAGTTGGTAAGGCTGATTAGTCAGCCTGCATTTGTGGGAGGGGCGGAGGCTCTTCATATACGAGCCACAGCCTCACTCACAGGCGTGTGTTCTCAGGTGCACAGGCCGCATGTTACCTTGTCCGTCCAGGTTCAGCCACGGCTGATACTATATGTTTTTGTCTTGTTACCTGGATCGCTCAGGTGTCACGGACGGTGTACAGGAAACAAGACAAAGCAACATGCATATATGACTGAGTGAATCCAAAGCTAAGGAACCAAAAGGGAGACCCCTGCACAAGACCTGAGACTTTCCCTGGCTGCTCAGCCTATGCAAAGATCCCAGAGGTGGAAGGTTGCATATCCACGTACCTCGACTATATAACCCCTGAACACCCTACAATAGTGAGGGGACATGACCACCGGCTCCCTACACCAGACACGGAGGGAGTCAGGGTCACCTGGGATCCAGCAAACAGAAAATAACAGATAAATGTTCAGCACTTAACTTTGTAGCAGACTGGAAAACAAGATCAGCATGCACACACACTCCAGGAAGAAGTATAAGCCGCCCAGTAATGCACCATGGGGAGGAATTTAAAGGGAAGCAATCAGTCCAACTCCATGACAGCTGAGAGAGGCTAACGAGATGAGGAACTGAACAGCACAACAAAGAGAACTCAGCCACTGCAGATCACAGCTATGTCATTTGTCTTGTTACCTGGATCGCCCAGGCCGAGTTACATGTTATGTTTTACCTGGATCGCCCAGGCAGAGTTAAATGTTGTATGTCACCTGGATCGTCCAGGCCGCGTTAAATGTTGTATTTCACCTGAATCGCCCAGGCCGCGTTAAATGTTGTATGTCACCTGGATCGTCCAGGCCGCGTTAAATGTTGTATGTCACCTGGATCGTCCAGGCCACGTTAAATGTTGTATGTCACCTGGATCGTCCGGGCCGCGTTAAATGTTGTATGTCACCTGGATCGTCCGGGCCGCATTAAATGTTGTATGTCACCTGGATTGTCCGGGCCGCGTTAAATGTTGTATGTCACCTGGATCGTCCAGGCCGCGTTAAATGTTGTATGTCACCTGGATCGTCCAGGCCGCGTTAAATGTTGTATGTCACCTGGATCGTCCAGGCTGCGTTAAATGTTGTATGTCACCTGGATCGTCCAGGCCGCGTTAAATGTTGTCACCTGGATCGCCCAGGCCACGTTAAATGTTGTCACTTGGATTGTCGAGGCCACGTTAAATGTTGTATGTCACCTGGATCGCCCAGGCCACGTTAAATGTTGTATGTCACATGTAATTCTGTGGACTTTATCCTCATAGAATCCTACATAGACGATCAGGGCAGATTCATCTTTCTGCATGGTAAGCTGCATGGTCATAGCTATATTCTTGCCTTTTTTTATATACCTCCGCCTTTTTCAATGTACCCATTAACTCAGCTGATGTTTTTTTTTGAAAGGAGACCAGAATGTCGGTTAATCCTGATGGGGGACTTCAATGCGGTTATGGACCCCAACAGAGACAGATTCACACTAGATGTAGATCGAGGGAAGAATTTATGCAACTCACCGCTGCCACAGTTTTGCTCGGAGGTTGGAGTGGTGGATATATGGGAACATCTTGGCAGAGGAAAGAGAGTATACTCTTGTGTTAGCCGGGGTGGTAGAGCAATGTCTAGGATTGATTTAGCATTTACCAACGAGAGTAATTTGAGCAATATCCGGAAGATACGATATGGGGTAAGAACAGTCTCGGACCACTCACCCGTACTGGTTGAGGTTTGCACTGGGGAGAATAAGGATAACAGGGGGCTAGGATTTAAGCTGAATCCATACTGGCTTACCATTATGGATAACCCTCAGTCTATTAAACTATTAATATCCTCCTTTTGGGAGGTGAATCTCCCCTCTGCTGACATCAATATAGTATGGGATGCCCTGAAAGCATATCTGAGGGGGGTCTTTATAAGTGAGATTTCTGCAGCAAAGAGAACATTTAAGAAAAAAGAGGAGGAACTGGCCAAGGCTGCTGCAGACACAACTGAACGATTTACCAGTCAACCTTCCGAGCATAACAGGGAAGAGATGCAGAAGGCCAGCTGCTCTTTGGAGAAATATATGATAGAGAAAGCAAACCATAGAGTATTCTTTAAGGGTTTAAAATATTTTTCGGAGTCCGGACGCCCTGGTAAGCTTTTAGCCAGGATAATTACACAACAAGATAAGAAAAATCAATCTATAGTCTCGATCCGTAATACAGTGGGGGAAATTATAACAGACCCAGAAGGAATTAGGGATGCTTTTTTAAAATATTTCTCTCATATATATAGCTCCTCCCTTGGGTTGTCACCCGACCTGGCGACGAAGTTCTTGGAGAGGATTCCACTTTCTACTTTAAGTGAAGCTCAAATAGAGTATCTGGAAGAGGAGTTGTCTCTTTCGGAGCTCCAGGAGGCCCTGGGGTCTATCTCGGGGAACTCGTCGCCGGGGATGGATGGCCTTCCATACGAGGTTTACCGCAAATACAGCGATGTGATTCTTCCCCAGCTATTAGAAGTTTTTTCTCAAGCAATACAGGGAGGGGGTCTACCTTGCTCTATGATGGAAGCTCTTATCGTTCTAATTCCCAAAAAGGATAAAGACCCGATAGAAATGAGCTCCTATAGACCAATTTCCTTATTAAATACTGACGCTAAGTTACTATCAAAAGTTTTGGCTAGGAGGCTTTCGCGGGTTATATCCACCATTATCCACCCAGATCAAAATGGCTTTATGCCAAAGAGAGGCACCCACCATAATTTGCACAGGTTATTTATGAATATTCAGTCCCCGGGGTGCGGCTCCCGCTCCATCCTGTCGTTGGATGCTACTAAAGCCTTCGACAGGGTGGAGTGGATTTTTCTCTGGGAGGTGATGAAAAAAATGGGATTTGGTCCGAGATTTATGTCGATGGTGCAGTTATTATATAGCTCTCCAGCTGCTAGGATCAGGATTAATGATACGATCACTGAGAGTTTCTCCCTAGGAAGAGGCACCCGTCAAGGATGTCCTCTTTCCCCCCTTTTGTTTAACATTTATATTGAACCCCTAGCAGTTAGTATTAGGCAAGATTTGCAGGTGTCCGGCTTTGGTGTAATGGGGAAGCATGATCGTGTATCCCTCTATGCAGATGACATCTTGGTTTTTGTCCATCAAACAGAAACCACTCTTCCTCGAATAATGGATTTGGTGGGTTCCTTTTCTGCTCCATCTGGTTTGCAGATTAATTGGGAGAAGACTGTTCTCCTCCCTATAGACGAGTTGCGAGGCGACTGGGATAACCAGCTAATTATCTCCGATTTAATAAAATACCTGGGGATCTCAGTCTCTGCAAAACCTCAGGAATATCTACAACTCAATTTGATTCCCCTGCTGAAAAAGCTGAGGGCCAAAATTAAGATATGGCAAAAAATCCTGCCCGCAAGAGCGGATAGAATCTCTCTAATAAAAATGGTAGTGTTGCCCCAGGTTCTTTATGTCCTGCGCAACTCGCCTGTATGGATTACGGACAAGTATTTTAGGCTGATAGAGCGGATGCTTAATGATCTATTATGGGGGAGGAAGCGCGTGAGACTGAAGGCACTCTACTTTTCTATGCCCTATAATCAGGGAGGCCTTAACCTCCCTTATTTTAAGGGCTATTTTGTGGCCTCGCAACTTTGTTTTTTTAACGATTGGGAAAGTAGCCATTTCTGCAACAGAGTGGTGAAAGATTCAGGTTTTTCGGATTTTTTTACCATTCTGGAGTCCGATTACTTATCAAATCCACAGATTGGGTATACACCCTTTTGCAGAATGGCTATAAAGACGTGGCTGGTTATAAGGAGCTGGTGTAGAGTCAAGGCATCACTTATTTGTACTCCACTATGGCATAACTCAAAGCTCTTGGAGCTAGGGGACCCGAGTTGTTGCCAGTACTGGAGGACTAGGAACGTTCAGTACTTATATCAGGTGGTCAGTGGCGGACAAATTCTGTCCCTGACGGAGCTAAGGCAAAGAACAAACCTGGGAGAGGTGGCTTGGTATGCATATTTCCAATTGAGGTCAGCACTTTCTAGTACTTTGAATAGTCACCTTTTTTCTATAGATACTCCGCAATTTCTACATGATTTATTCTGTAAAAAAGCTGTCACGAGAATTAAAATATCACAATGTTATAGACACTTAATGAAAGAATTTTTTTTGGGTGTTCTTTCTCCAGGACAAAGATCCTGGTCTTCTTTACTTTTAGAGATAGGTCCTCCAGATTGGGAGAATATAGGGGAAAGTTTAAAATTCGTTTCACATAATTTTAATCACACTGTTGTACAATTTAATATTTTGCACAAAATATATGTGACACCTATGTGGTTATATAGGAGAGGACTTAGAGCCTCCTCTGACTGCCCACGCTGTGGCGAGCCCGAGGCAGATCATCTACATTTGTTTTGGGACTGCCCAATGGTGAGCAGCTATTGGAGATCGGTCCAAATTACCTTGGCTCGTAAACTTAATATCGTTGTCCCTCTGCTCCCCAGGATATGGGTCCTGGGAGATTTATCAGAGGTTAACTACCAGCCTATAAAACGCCAACTATTGATCAAGGTAATGTTCTTGGCCAGGCTTCTCATCTCTAGATTATGGTTTTGCTCTTCCGCTCCAGACTGCAACCACTGGTTGGGTTTGGTTGAGAAAGTGAAAAGTTATGAGAGGATTTTGTATAAACAAAGAGGATCCTATCTAAAGTGGGGCAAATTGTGGGCAGACTGGGACAGTCTAAATAATTAATCTGGGTTAATAATTTTTTTTTTTTTTTTTTTTTTTTTTTTTTTTTTATTTATTTATTTATTTTTTTTTTTTTTTTTTTCTACTGCAAGGTGGGGGGGGGGGGGTTTGGTGGGGTGGGAATGGGGATGATCCTACTAGTCCGGCTTTTTCTATATGAATTCTAAGTAGTAAAGGAGGTGATTTACATTTGGGTACTGGAGTATCTCTAGGAATGCTGGGGGATGGCGGGACCCTCCGGCATTAAATAATGGTTAAAATCTTTAATTAAACCATAGTACCGGGTCGGGTGTGGGTGGGGACCCGGGGCCCGGGATATCGGGCGGCCCGGCGACTGGGTGTGCCCTAGGACGCGTCTCTCTCTGTCAGACATGTGGCTCGACTGCAGGCAGTGATATGACATACGCTATATGGGTACCAAGAGGTGTTCTCTCAGCGGGACAGAGCCGGTTTTTGGGTAGTGTTCATGTTTACATTTTCCCTAAACACCGGTGATCACCGAGTGATACTCGAGTTGTGTCCCTTTATATATGAGACACTAAGGTGGATACATGTGAGGTACGGTTAAGTCGGGCATTAAACTCTTAATTTAACTATATGGGGACGAGGCAGTAAAATATGTAAGAGGTTCTTTTTTCATTGCGATAGAAGACTGCTGGACCCCCCATACTTGTTTTATGGAATGCTTGCAATCAAAGATTGCAGTAGGCCCGCTACGTACGGTTAATGTGAGCTCGTATGAATGGTTACATGGCTGTCAATCCTGTCAATTTTCCTACCCATGTTCGGGGGAGAGTGCGCGGGGTGCGCGCTCGCTCCCCGGTGGCCGCCCGGGCTGCGGGCCCCGGACTTTTTCCCCTGTATAGACAGCAATATGCCAAGAGGGATGCTTTATGTGTTTGCTTTGCCTTATTAGGCTGTGGATGGCGGACGTATCCCGCTTTTCCCCCAGCAAGTGAGATCTCCATTTGTATTCTTGCTGTTTCTATAAGCTTGGATACTTGTATGAAATTATTTTTGATGATGTTGTAGATCACAAATGTACGGACTGAAGGATTTTATAATATTATAATTGTAATATGGATATGATTTTTTGTATTATAAATTAATAAAATATGGAAAAAAAAAAAAAAAAATGTTGTATGTCACTTGGATCGCCCAGGCCACGTTAAATGTTGTATGTCACCTGGATCGCCCAGGCCACGTTAAATGTTGTATGTCACCTGGATCGCCCAGGCCACGTTAAATGTTGTATGTCACCTGGATCGCCCAGGCCACGTTAAATGTTGTATGTCACCTGGATCGCCCAGGCCACGTTAAATGTTGTATGTCACCTGGATCGCCCAGGTTCAGCTACTGCAGATACCATGCTATGTCATTTGTCTTGCTACCTGGATCGCCCAGGGCAAGCTAAATGTTGGGTGACAATTGGACCGTCAGGTTCAGCCGCTGCTTATACTACACTATATGTCATGTTTTGTTGTTAGAATAAGTCTCTGCCATACCCCACTCTATCGGTATATCGGGTTTACTCTACTCGCACCCAGAGCTGCGTTCACACGTCCTATACTACTACAGGTTCTTTCCAGGCCCATTTCAAGAACTGCATTCATGTCGCTGTTACATCTATGTTATGCTCTGTTCACAACCAGAGCTGCTGTTATACCAAATTTCCTGCTCAGCTTATACCCAGAGTTGTGTTCACACTTATACTGCTACACCAGGCCGTATACCCCACTCACCAAAGCCGCTTTCCATGTCTGCTGTCACATCAAGTTAATATTCCGTTCACATCCAAAGCTGCGTCCACATGTCTGCTTTTACATATTGTCCTATACTCCACTCACTACTAGAGCTGCGTTCACGTGTCTGCTTTCGCATCACGTCAATACTCGGCTCACTTTCAAATTGCATTCATACGTCTGCTTATACCATGCTTTTCATGCGCTAGCCATACTCGGAGCTGCGCCCATTCCATGTTTTTTAGGTACCACTCACATCCAAAGCTCCATTCACCCATTTGTTGTTACATCATGTTGTACTCTGCTTCCACTCAAAGCTGCATTCTCCTGTTCATTGCCACGTCATGGTTTTACTCAATAGTCTCACCGGGGCAGTCTGCACCCACCGCTCTAGTTCTTTAATCCTGGTTCATATTCACTCAGACTGGTCTCCTGTTACTTCTGGTTTGTATTCACTCAGATTGTTCTCCTGCCCCAGTTCACCAAACAGCTCCTCAGCGGAGGTCAGTCGGCCAATAGGAGTAAGTTTCCTGCTATGTTTTCACAAGCTGTTCATTTGTTTGTCACGATAAGAGACTTCTCTTAGCGAACTTGCAATGCCTCAGGTTCTTGTTTTTCTCCCATCTCTGTTTCAATTTCATGTTTACGTTTTATGGTTCGCAGTGGTTAGTGTTTTATGTATGCACGTGCTTCGGATTTCTAATGTCTATATTTTCAACGCCTGTTGGCAGTTATGTTCCGTAGGCCACCTTCTAGCCAATCCAATCATTCAAGCCTCTGCATATCCTATCAGGTCCGGCTTACGTTTTAATTACTTATCGTCACCACAACCCTCTGGCTTCGGGGGCCTCTGGTCGGGGGCCCTATGATTGACTGTTTTTCATGTTTTGTTTTGTTTTTTAGGGGTACGACATGGTTGTAGGCTGGTTAGTGTTTCAGGTTTGCTGTTGGAGGGGGTCATGGTTATGAGAGTCCCCAAGGCATTCTGGTACTGAATAGCAGATAGCTGTTGTCTGGTGAACTATTCAAGGATTTTCTTCCTATCTACATAGTTCTTTTGGCCCTCATCCCTGCATAGTCTAGGCAGTTAGGTTTCGGTCCCACGATCTCCTGAGGCTGGGGCATTGCCAGTACTCGCACTAGAACCAAAACTTTACAAGGTTCAGTTGGTTTTCATGATCCATTTCACAATGTATTCCCGGTCCTCCATTCCGCTTTGGGGCAGTATCCGCAATATTGAGCATCATGTCTCTGGCCTTGTCATCCACAAGATGGGTTGTAGGTCTCCTTCTGGCCTTGCCTCATACACCCCAAATTTTTCGCTCTAGATCCCTGACACCTTGCAGTTGGCTTGGGGATTAGTTTACACATGCCATTAGAGTTCCTTTTCTACCCTACTTGGCTTGGTTTTTGCCCACTTACAGGCCTACCCACGATCATGGCGTAGGGCACACAACAAGCCATTTATTCAGGTCAGCTAAGACACGCCTAGTTGGGTTAGGTTGTTCCCGTTGTTTCTCTCTTTATGGTTCTTCGGATATCTCTTGGCCGTAGCTATGACCACAAGTTGGTAACGCTGATTAGTCAGCCTGCATTTGTGGGAGGGGCGGAGGCTCTTCATATATGAGCCACAGCCTCACTCACAGGCGTGTGTTCTCAGGTGCCCCACCCTCCCTCCCTTATCTTCTCATTTCCACAGGGTATGCCCACTTACAGGCCTACCCACGATCATGGCTTAGGGCACACAACAAGCCATTTAGTCAGGTCAGCTAAGACACGCCTAGCTGGGTTAGGTTGTTCCCGTTGTTTCTCCTTAGGGTTCTTCGGATATCTCTTGGCCGTAGCCATGACCACAAATATAGTTAAAATTTTCAGCTATGCCTGCTCTGTCACTGGCTATCTTCCATCTGTAATTATGATCCTGTATTACAGTGAATCCACAAGAGGACAACCTTATCTTGTACTGTGTGTCTATGTATACTATTGCCACATGCATCTTCCGTATTCCATCTAGTGCACACTGTTAATTTCACAGCACGCTATCTCCTAACAGTGGCTGCACCTCTGGCGTTCACTTTATTCATATACATTAGGTTTCTTTGCTAAGCATGGCTCTCGCTGGCTAAAACACGATTTACTCTCTGCCCCCCGACATGTTTCGCCAAGTCCCTTGACGTCTTCAGGGGTATGGGCAGTGAATGTGTTGGGGGCGGGAACGGGCTTTTAAAACCTCCCTGCACGCGTCACTATTGCACTGGCTACTATGTATCTCTTTTACTTTTAAGTCCGGTTCGACAGCCAATCCCTATCCACTTCTCATCGGGCACTTCACGATTAAACCCTCCCACTTTATTCGTAACCAATACCATTCTGCTGCGCCTTACCTGCTTGCGCGCAGACTTTGTACTAATCGCATACATGATCTATCATTGCGCATGTCTGGACACATAACCTCCGGTTGCGCTCTCTCCTGCATTCAGTGCGCATGTGTCAGGTTTAGAATTTACTCATCGTCTTAGCGCATACCGGTACTTTATATTTATATATACACTTACTGCGTATTTCTCATCAACGCACCTATCTCGATGTTTAATGTTTTTTCTTCCAGATATTGTAATTTACTGCGCATACTCCATGTATCCCGATGATCCAATCCATTCTCTTTTGCACATGTCCTAGGCTACGTTGTTGAGAGATTTATTTTGAGGATTTACCTTGGTTACTTCTGTATATGACAGGACTATCACTTGAGAGATAGTTACTTATAGGACTATGCCTGCCTTCCTATAATTACCTATTTCATGGTCATTATTATGCACATTCAGATTTTACTATTTTCATAAGGATGATCATCGAGTATTTGATATGTTAGGGTCCAGTAAATTACAATATCTGGAAGAAAAAACATTAAACATCGAGATAGGTGCGTTGATGAGAAATACGCAGTAAGTGTATATATAAATATAAAGTGCCGGTATGCACTATGAAGACGATGAGTAAATTCGAAACCTGACACATGCGTACTGGCAGCAGGAGAGAGCGCAACCGGAGGTTATGTGTCCAGACATGCGCAATGATAGATCATGTATGCGATTAGTACAAAGTCTGCGCGCAAGCAGGTAAGGTGCAGCAGAATGGTATTGGTTACTAATAGAGTGGGAGGGTTTAATCGTCAAGTGCTGATGAGGAGTGGATAGGGATTGGCTGTCGAACCGGACTTAAAAGTAAAAGAGATACATAGTAGCCAGTGCAATAGTGACTCGTGCAGGGAGGTTTTAAAAGCCCGTTCCCGCCCATACCCCTGAAGACGCCAAGGGACTTAGCGAAACATGTCGGTGGGCAGAGAGTAAATCGTGTTTTAGCCAGCGAGAGCCATGCTTAGCAAAGAAACCTAATGTATGAATAAAGTGAACGCCAGAGGTGCAGCCACTGTTAGGAGATAGTGTGCTGTGAAATTAACAGTGTGCACTAGATGGAATACGGAAGAAGTATGTGGCAACAGTCAGGGGAGCACCCAGGAATTTTGTCTAGGGGGGGTCCGAAAGGCAAAAAAATGTGGCATGTGTAGTGCGCTGTGCTAATTCAATTTTTCAAAGCCCCCTTTATATTTAAAACTGCAGGGACGGGGTGTAGCGTGTTGCACTGATTCTTTTACTTAGCGATTCTAAAAGCTCTGTAGGAAAATAACAATGCGGCGCGCGAAGCCCATTATTAAAAGCCCCTCCTACATATAATAGGCCACTCCCAACAAACACTCTACAGCTGAGATTCTATAGTTGCGGCCTGTCTCTACACATCATACGGAGAAAGGGCCTGTCCTGGCTGCACTGCCTGCTTCACATTATACAATAGACAGCCGGCTGCAGCCAGGAAGCTCCTCCACTCTCCTCCATCCCCAGATCCTGCTCAAGGCCTGTGGTTCCCCCCCACCATCTGCCTGCTGCCCCCTTTGGCTGTCCTCACCCAGCTCTGAATCCTCCTTCTGCAAATGGCAGGAGGAGGACCCGGAGCATCTCCTCTCCTACATAGCGCCCCCTACCTCTTACATCCAGTGATGTCACCTTTGTTGGAGACGTTCTCTTTCCTCATCTTCTCCATTCAGACCAGACCGCCATGATGATTTTTCAGCCATCTCCCATCTCTGCAGAGATTAACAAACAGACATTAGTTTCCCACATTTCCATCATCTTCACATCTTCTGAACACCCTTTCCTGCCTCCCCCAATACTGTGCCCCCAATACTATACTGCAGAAACAGTCCCCCTGGAAATACTCCTACCACACAGATAGTGCCCCAATACTGTGCCCGCTGTGCCCCCAATACTATACTGCAGAAACAGTCCCCCTGGAAATACTGCTACCACACAGATAGTGCCTCCTTCAACAATTATTGGCACACAGTGCTCTAAAAAAATAACTGCGCCCAGACACTACTAGTATAAAGATAATGTCCCCCAAAAATTATTGTACCCCCGCTTAGTACCCGCTGTTGAGCTAATGTCCCCATAATGTATGCCAGTATAAAATACCCCTATATAGTGCCCCAGTAAATGCCCTCATAGTGCTCCTCTCCCCTTCCCCATAGTGTCGCCCATAATATGCCAGTAAAAAATGCCCCTTCTAAGTGCCACCATATGCCCCAATAGTGCTCCTTTCCCCCATAGTGTCTACCATAATGTGCCAGTAAAAAAATGCCCCCTTAGTGCCACCAGATGCAATAATGCCCCCATAATGTGCCAATAAGAATAAAGGCCCCTTTAGAGCCTCCACTTCCCCTTAGTGCCCCCAAATAATGCCCCTATAGTGCCACCAGATGCCCCATAGTGCCGTTCTCCCCTATAGTGCCCCCCATAATGTGAAAAAAAAGCCCCATAGTGTTCCTCTCCCCCATGGTGCCCCCCCAAATAATGCCCCCATAGTGCCGTTCTCCCCTTTACTGCCCCCATAGTGCCATTCTCCCCTTTAGTGCCCCCCATAGTGCCGTTCTCCCCTTTACTGCCCCCATAGTGCAGTTCTCCCCTTTACTGCCCCCCATAGTGCCGTTCTCCCCCCCATAGTGCTGTTCTCCCCTTTACTGCCCCCCATAGTGCCGTTCCCCCCTTTACTGCCCCCCATAGTGCCGTTCTCCCCTTTACTGCCCCCCCATAGTGCCGTTCTCCCCTTTACTGCCCCCCATAGTGCCGTTCTCCCCTTTACTGCCCCCCATAGTGCCGTTCTCCCCTTTACTGCCCCCCATAGTGCCATTCTCTCCTTTACTGCCCCCCATAGTGCCGTTCTCCCCTTTAGTGCCCCCATAGTGCCGTTCTCCCCTTTAGTGCCCCCATAGTGCCGTTCTCCCTTTTAGTGCCCCCATAGTTCAGTTCTCCCCTTTAGTGCCCCCATAGTGCAGTTCTCCCCTTTAGTGCCCCCATAGTACAGTTCTCCCCTTTAGTGCCCCCATAGTGCCAGCTCCCCCCTAAAAAAAACCTAAAAAATAAATAAAATACACCTATACTTACCAGCAGCGATGCGATGCAGCCTCTTCCGGCCGGTGTCCCTGCTGTGTTCTGCCCGACTCAGGCGGCGCGATGATGATGTCATCGCGCCGCCAGAGCCGGCCTCTGATAGGCTGCAGGCATAAGTGTCTGCTGCCTATCAGAAGAACAGGGGAGGGACACACCTCTCCCTCCCCTGCCACAGCACTACTACCCCCCCGGCCCCCCAACCACCACCGCTGCAGCCGCAATTGCATCCAGGGCCGCGCCGCCTGTGGTGATCGGCGGTGTGGCCCTGAAGGATTAAAAAAAAATTTGGGGACTGGTTGTCTAGGGGGGGTCCAGACCAGCTGGACCCCCCCTGTAGGTGCGCCACTGTCAACAGTATACATAGACACACAGTACAAGATAAGGTTGCCCTCTTGTGGATTCACTGTAATACACGATCATAATTACAGATGGAAGATAGCCAGTGACAGAGCAGGCATAGCTGAAAATGTTGACTATATTAGTTCTACTTAATTTTATGGATAAGTAATAAACGTTAAATTTTAGTATAAAGTGTCACGTGTCAACTGAGAGACATTGGTGGTCCATTGATCAATTATAAATAATTAGCCCCACCCTACTGTCACTGTGGAAGTGTCCTCTTTATACAGCTTCCCATTGTCCCAATACACCTTCTATTTATTTCCCTCTGCGGGAGCGTTGGCAGCTAAGCTTCTCAGCTGCTCCAAACTAGGGTCATCCTGCAGGGCCTGCCCAAAGGCGGCACTGCAAGTCTCAGCCAGCTTTCCTATGGCAAACAATGACAGCTGCTGAGGCTCTGAAGCGACTGAGGCAGAACAGGTGGACATGGACACTTCCACCTGCTCTCCCCCGATGGACTGATCCACTGCGGCCTTTGCAGCACTGTGAGTGACAGGCAAAACAGGTACAACAGTATTATCACATTCAACATTTCCATCACTTGAATTGGATAAATATACATCTGTTACCTGCAATCCCTTCCACATCTCCTGTCTTAGGAGAACTGCTCCTCCACACCCCACTTCCCACCTCTCTCTGTCCATCCCCAAGGTGATCTGGTGGTATACAACCATCCTCATACAGTACCTCAGTATGTCTAGGGGGTTCTGTTAGGATGGGTGAGTCCTGTGTGCTTTCAGGGGGCACATAGCACAAGACCAATCGTCCCAAGTTAGTGCCTAACAAAACGTTGGTAGGGCTCTCCGCAGAGACCCCAACTTCTCTTACCCCACTTCCAGCTCCCCAATCAAGAAAGACACAAGCAAGGGGAACATTGGGACTCGTCCCCCCAACTCCAGTGATTGTAAAACTTTTGCCTGAATAAGATCCTTGTTGTTCACTAGTTTGGGCCGGACTAGTGTGACCTCTGCGCCGGTTTCGCGGAAGACCGTGGTGCACAGGTTGCCCACAGTAACAGCCTGTAGGTTGTGTTGCTCTTAGCACTCCCACTCACCAACAGCATGGCTGATATGTTGCTGGCAGGCTTGCCAGGTGGTACTGACTTTTTTCTTCTCAGGACAGGCGTTGTTAAGGTGTCCTGGCTTGCAGCACGCATAGCATGTGCAGACGTCTGTAGGTGCTGGCTTGAGTCCGGCAGCTCCAGGTGCTGGTCGGTGAAAGCGTTGCTTTGCTGGGGATGAATATTTCTCTCTTCTCAAACGGGAGAAGGAATAGCGAATAAGATTTTTCTATCTTTTAATAAAAGTTAAACGGAAAAACAGTGCATATATACATTTACAGAAGAACGGACTATTCAAGATAATAATAATTCAAGGTGATAGTAATTCACGACGGTTAAAATAAAAGGGATAATGGATGAAAAGTATACTTAGGTTCCTCTGTTTCAGTCCTTGAAGCCGTTGTGCAATCCAATTGGTATAATATCAGTGGACCCTGAGCACTGACATTTAGAATACAATACAAATCCAGGTGTTAAGGCAAGGCAGGGTTGCCATACAATGCCCTGACAGCATCTTATAACAGTTCTAAAACAGGAGGTGCCAGCAATTCTGCCCACCAATGGTATGAACATGTGTGCTGGATCGAGAAAGTGTCAGCAATGTCCTTATTCTGGCTGAGCCCACAGTTCTGTGGAACCACTAAATACAGCTATGACATCTAGGTATTAATGACCCTTATGATTTTACAAGTCTAACAAGACCAAACTTGACTCTGCTGGGGCTTCTGGTTCTCCAGGACTGCTTAAAGCTGGCTTTTCAGCCTTCCAAGGACACAAGAACATACTGTTTGATATATCTGTGATCGCAATGGCACGGAGGTTGAATCCGGCCTTAGCCAGTGCAGAATATGCCTACGACCAGAGATATGAAAAATGACTACCTTTGAGTCCCTCAACGGTTCAATAGGTTGCTTTCCCAACTCTCTCTGGTTCCCTGATGTGATTGTAGTCAAAATGTCTGGCTAATGTTATCCCAGGATCCAGTATTTTATGATGAGCCTCAGCAGGGGTGCTTTTGAAGCTCCCATCCTTATCTTTATGATGGGGAAGTGTCATTTTAAATTACTAGGACACAGCTCCAAGCAAGGGAATATTTCTCTTTTAACTCAGAATAAAGAGAGCCTCTAGGCCTGTGAGTGTGTGTATTTAAAAATGGGACTCTACTTGGGGTACCCTCGTCACAGACAGTGTCTGCTGCGGACAGTGACATTACCAGCGCCACATCTACAGTGTAATGTGTGTGATTCTAAAATGTATCTGTGACATACAGTGTACTTTTTTCCGTAGACGGAGTCTGCTGCGGACAGTGACATTACCAGCGCTACGTCTGCAGTGTAACTTGTGCGCTTCAAAAATGTATCTGTGACATACAGTGTACTTTTTCTGTAGATGTTGTCTGCTGCGGACAGTGAGATTACCAGCGCCACATCAGCAGTGTAACATGTGCGCTTCTAAAATTTATCTGTGACATACAGTGTACTTTTTCCGTAGACGGTGTCTGCTGCGGACAGTGACATTACCAGCTCCACATCTGTAGTGTAACGTGTGCGATTCTAAAATTTATCTGTGACATACAGTGTACTTTTTCCGTAGACAGTGTCTGCTGCGGACAGGGACATAACAGTGCCACATCTGCAGTACGCTTTAAGAGGGACAGATCTTGTGCCCTGATTCCCAAACTCTTGAGCATCCAAAATCACAAGAAGATGACGGTGGGGAACGGCAATTACTGTTTAATGAGGTGGATGATGATGAGACACAGTTGTCAATAACTCAACAGCAGTTACTGTCTCAAGAGGTTGATGAAGAGGATGAGACACAGTTGTCAATCACTGAGGTAGTGGTTAGGTCAAAAAGTCAGTAGGATGAGCAGAGTGAAGAAGTGGAAGAGGAGGTGGTGGACGATGAAGTCACTTAGCCAACCTGGGAAGGTGGAAAGCCGATCGAGGACAGCATTACAGAGGGGAAGGGATCTGCTGCACCGCAACAGGCTGGAAAAGGCAGTGGGGTGGCAAAAGGGAGAAGGTGGGCCACACCAAACAGGCCTGCAACTGTTCCACGGAGCACCCCCTTGGGGAAATCTCCCTTGCCAAGGGGTAGCTGTTCTGCAGTATGGCGCTTTTTTGAGGAAAGTGCAGAAGACAAAAAAAATTGTAGTTTGAAACCTGTGCCATACCAAAATGAGTCGGGGCGTGAACACTAGCAACCTCACCACCACCAGCATGATCCGCCACATGGCATCCAAGCAATGTATTAAGTGGGACGAAACGCCTGGGTCCACAATCTGTGTCTGCGGGTCACACCACTGTCTCCTCTTCCCATGTGTTACGCGCTGGCCAATCCCCTGTTGAAGGAGCAGGCCAGGATGTCTCCCGCCCTGCAGCTGGACCTTCGCAAGCACCATCAGCGACCACATCCACTTCCGTGTCCCAGCACAGCCACCCACCCACAGGCCATAGCACTAAATTCACAGCTTTCCAAATTATCGGCCCTGGAAATGTTGCCCTTTAGGCTTGTGGACACTGAGGCCTTCCGCAGCCTGATGTCGGCGGCCACCCCTCGTTACACAGTCCCCAGACGCCACTATTTTTCAAGGTGCGCCATATCCGCCTTACACCAGCATGTGTCCTGTAACATCACATGTGCCCTGACCAACGCAGTTACTGGGAAGGTCCACTTAACCACGGACACATGGACAAATGCATTCGGCCAGGGACGCTACATTTCCCTGACGGCACACTGGGTGAATGTTGTGGAGGCCGGGAGTGAGTCGTACCCTGGGATGGCACAAGTGCTACCGACGCAATGGATTGAGGGCCCTAATTTTATCAGGGTGTTCGCTGCCACCTACGTTAGTGGCTCCAACCCCCACTTCTCCTCATCCGCCTCCTCCTCCACTTCCACCTCTGAATTATCCGCCTGCAGCACCAGTCAGCCATCAGTCGATAGCTGAAAGAAATGTAGCACTGCAGTGGGTAAGCAGCAACAGGCCGCGCTGAAGCTGATATGCTTAGAGGACAAACAGCACACCGCTGCAAAGCTGTGGCAGGGGATAAGAGACCAGACTGAGCTGTGGCTCTCTCCACTCAACCTAGAACCAGGCATGGGTGTGTCTGATAATGGCCATAACTTGGTGGTGGATTTGAAGCTCGGCAAGCTCACACACATCCCATGCCTAGCCCATATCTTAAACTTAGTGGTTCACAGGTTTCTCAAAGTCTACCCCAATTTGCCTGAGCTACTGGTGAAGGTGCGCCGCCTGTGTGCACATTTCCGCAAGTCATCAACAGCTTCAGCCGGTCTGTCAACACTGCAGCAGTGCTTGAAATTGCCAGCTCACCGGCTGTTGTACGACGTGAGCACACGCTGGAACTCGACGTTCCACATGTTGGCCAGACTTTGTGAGCAGTAGTGGAATACCAGCTGCAACATGGTCATCGCCTTTCCAGTCATCTTCCGCTAATCAGAAACGAGGAGTGGGCATGGATGTCTGACCTCTGTGAGGTTTTAAGAAACTTTGAGGAAGTAACACAGATGCTGAGCGGCAATAATGCTATTATCAGCTTAACCATCCCACTTCTGTGTCTACTCAAACGCTCGCTGCTCACAATTAAGGACGATGCTTTGCATGTGGAAGAGGTGGAAATGTGGGAAGACATTACACAGGGTGATAGCCAGACCACCCTCAGTTTGTTTTTTCAATGCAAATTGGACGATGAAGAGGAGGAGGAGCAGGAGATGGTTGCCTCTGCTACAGAGGGTAGTACCCATGGAAGTTTAATTCCACCTGTTCAGTGTGGGTGGGCAGAAGAAAAGGATGAGGAGATTGAGAGTGATCATGTTGTTACTCTGGCACACATGGCTGACTTCATGTTAGGCTGCCTTTCCCACGACCCGCGCGTTATACGCATTTTAGACAACAGGGATTACTGTATTCCTCTGGTGACAAGCAAAACGGTGCAATACCAGAAGATCCTTGTTGAGAAATTGGCCAACCAAGGAGGGGAGACAAGGGGAAGACACAGCAGTTCCAACAGAGGCAGAGCAACACTCTCCAAAGCCTGCGACAGTTTCATGACACCACCGTCAGCACCCACACCCTGATGCGCGGCCTAGTGTCACAAAGAGAGAAAAAAATTTGGAAGATGGTCAAGGAGTACATAGCAGGCCGTGTCAGCGTCCTCAATGATCCCTCAGTGCCTTACAACTACTGGGGGTCCAAGCTGGACATGTGGCACAAACTGACGCTCTACACCTTGGAGGTGCTGGCCTGCCCTGCCGCCAGCGTTTTGTCTGAGCAGGTATTTAGTGCTGCTGATGGCATTATAATAGATAAGCGTATCCGCCTGTCAACTGAAAATGCTCACAGGTTGATTCACCATGACTTTTCGACTCCACCAGAGGAAAGCTGATGAATATAAAGGCACTTAAAATGGGTTGTTTATAATGTACTGAATACACTGTATTCCCATGCACCCTTCCACCACAAACAGGGTATATGGTTGAATCTTCCTTTTCTCATCCTCCTTCTCCTCTTCCATGATATCAACATGCTTATTCATTGCATATAATACCCTCGCAGATATGCCCTGCGCATACAATGTTTTACAGGGTCGGCTCACCTGCAGGCACACGTATATAGGTTTTTAGAGGGTCAGCTAACCAGCAGGCCCTCACCTACAATGTTTTACAGGGTCATCTCACCAGGAGGCCCTCGTATATATTTTTTAGAAGGTCAGCTCACCAGCAAGCCCTCACCTACAATGTTTTACAGGGTCAGCTCACCAGCAGGCCCTTGCATATAACTTTTTAGAGGGTCAGCTCACCAGCAGGTCCTAGCATATAATTTTTCAGAGGGTCAATTCACCAGTAGGCCCTTGCATATAATGTTTTACAGGGTCAGCTCACCAGCAGGCCCTCACCTACAATGTTTTATAGGGTCAGCTCACCTGCAGGCCCTAACCTACAACCTTTTAGAGGGTCAGCTCACCAGAAGGCCCTCACATATAATTTTTTTTACAGGGTCAGCTCACCAGCTGGCCCTTACCTACAATCTTCGTTGGCCCTCACCTACAATCTTTTACAGGGTCAGCTCACCAGCAGGCCCACACCTAAAATCTTTTGCAGATGTGTAACAACAGGTGTATTGGAGTGTCGGTTCCTTGTAGTTTTTGGAAGCCCTTTCACTTAGTGCATAGGCTTTATGAGTGTAGGAGTCCCACTACATGGACAATTATACCACAATGTGAATGATGATCACCTTTATGTGATATACAGATTGTATCGGAGTGCCTCTTCCTTGGAATTTTTGTCAGCACTTGTACCTTATATACAAGTAAATATACAGGAAAGGCCAATGTGAGTGATTGCTGACGTCTGCCCCGGGGAGTGGCATAGTTTGAGTGCTCCTACCTCTGGAGCAGAGCCAACATATTGGTCAGGCTTGCGCTGATGGGCGGAGTAAATCTATACGGTTGTGTTCAAAATAATAGCAGTCAGACATCACTGTTTTTGGTAGAAATGATATTTCTACATGGCAAATAATTTACTATCAGGTGTAGTAGAGTAATAGAAATCCAACAGACCCAACAGTCATGCCATGCATGCTGCTGATTCTCTTTAATTCAATCACTTATTGAAAGGGACATGTTCAAAATAATAGCAGTGTGGAGTTCAATTAGTAAGGTCATACATTCTTTGAAAAACAGGTGGCAATTATTGCCCTTATTTAACCTCCCTGGCGGTATTCCCGAGCGTGACTCTGGGTTAATTTTTGCTGCCAGGAGCGGTAACCCTGAGTCAGAGTCCCCTCACCTTCTGCCGGCGATCCGGCGATGTCCTTCGCTGTGATCGCCGGCGAGAGCGCATTTTACTTCCTGGTTACGTTCCCTGCGAGCAGCAGCTGCGCATGGGAGCTGAACTGGGCGGGAAATTCTAATAAATATTAAACACAAAAAGTGACACACACACATAAAATAGGTTATACATTGTAATCTGAGAGGATTACACTGTATAACCTCAGATCTGACATTTGATGACTGTACAGTGCCCCTTGCCTGCCATTGTACTGTCATTTGTGCCTATAAAATAAAGTTATAACATGGCATCAAAAAAGCGCAACTTTACTACAAAAGCACTTTTGGACCAGTTGAGTGACAGCGACAGTGACACGGAGGTGCTCGCAGAACTGAGCGATAGGGAGTTGTGGGGAGATTTGTCGTCTGACACTGATCTGGCAAGTGACAACGGCGATGATCCTGCACCTGATCTCAGCCATGTGCGCACTTGGTGCCCTATTGACTACGGACCAGGTAGCGCCCCCAAGATTCCTGTTCACTGGATCACCTGGGATGAAGGTAGATATTGAGCGTGACAACCCTCTGGCATACCTGCAATTATTCCTCACTGAGGAGGTAATTGAAAAAATTGTCACAGAGACAAATCGCTACCAAGAGCAGCAATCCGCTACGCTGCATGCCACATTTTCCAGAAGCAGAAAGTGGAAACCTGTGACCCAAGAGGACATGTGGCAGTTTCTGGGACTCATCATTCTTCAGGGGGTGATGGGGAAACCGCTTCAGAAATGGTACTGGTGTACTGTCTTCTCTGCATAGTTTGTTAATGTGAGTGCTCATGTGTGTGCCTTCAGCACCATCTAGTGACCTTTAGCTGTAAGTGCATCTTCTGCCTTTTTAAGTTATGCATATTAATTAGGTCACCTGACTTCCTGCTCACAGTGCTTTCTGGGAAAGAGACAAGCTCCTGCTTCCTTTTTCTCCTCACCTCATGGAAGGAGCAGCTGCACATTGTGTGTCTCTTACTAAAGCATCGTCGGTAAGGGATTTATTTATGTTTTTGTATTGGTTTTGTGTACATTGTGCTGTATACTCAGTTATTGTATGTTCATTTTCCTAGTTTACCTTATCTACTGCCGGTTAATAAAAACCACAGACTACAGAAACAAGTCTCATATTATTAACTAGTAGAATGGTGATATCTGCCTGTTGAACTGCATACAGACCCCGGGGGTACATGTTGTGAGAACAGGACAGTAAACGACGACTTCTAGCGAGAGAAGCACACCTGACTACACAGAAGTCAGTTACGGTCCACGCAATATCTGCAAACGGACACCACAGCGACTTCTATACAGTCCAGTGCTGCAAGGAGATAGCCGCTTCAAGCAATGTAGACACATTTAATTGCATACTGTGACTGCTCTCTAAGCACAGCGACCGGCATTCCACAGCACAGTAGTCTCCACGCAGTTAAGTGTCTTCACCAACACCATGTCGCGTAGCACAGTATCAAGCTACAAGACAAGATCAGGGAAGGATGGTTCCACCAAATCATCTTCCGTTAGCAATGCAGCCGCCATTGCCCGCGCAAAGGCAGAAGCCGCGAAGGTCAAAGCAGCCTTTGCCGAACAAGAAATGAAGATGAAAGAAGAAAGGGCTGAGAAAGCAAAGCAACAGGTCCTCTTAGATGTAAAGCTAGAGAAACTCGCCGTAGAGAAAGAAACGGCAGCCGCCATAGCTGAAGCAGAGTTCTTGGAAGCAATGGAATACCCGAAAACCGGAAGTCACCGCAGTGTGCTTAGTCCAGAACTCGGCCAGCAAGATCCTGTACAACGCACTTCAGGGAACGTCCGTCAACACTCCAGACCAAACAGCAATGCCGATCCATTCCCTGGAACCGAAGATGTCACCTATGCCACAGAGCAATCATACCGTCTAAAAGAAAGAGTAACGCTCGGAACCCAGTCCTACAAACAAGAGAGCCCAGAGCCACGTGACAAAACTCCAGCTAACTTCCCTGCACACCAAGGAAGCCAGCTTCCAGTCCAGCCTGCAGAGCCACCTTATCCCACAAGACGGTATGACATGGGCTGGCCTAAGTCAGAGACTCCATACAGGTATGATCGCACACCACACTCTCACTGTGACCTTCCACCTCCAACCAACCTTAGTAGTAACCAAAGCACAATAGACTTTGCCAGGTTCTTTACTAAACGTGAGCTAGTTACAAAGGGACTGGCGAAGTTCAGTGATCGCCCTGAAAACTATAGAGCATGGCGGGCCTCCTTTTATAACATTACAAAAGACTTGGGTCTGTCATACAGTGAGGAGATAGACTTCCTTGTAGATCGGCTTGGAAAAGACTCTGTAGAACATGCCAAGAGAATCAGGGATATTAATATAAACTACCCAGAGATTGGCCTAAAAATGATCTGGGATAGACTTGATGAATGTTATGGTTCTGCAGAGGTCATAGAGGATGCATTGTTTAAAATAATTGACGAATTTCCTAAAATATCTAGCAAAGGATTCCAGAAACTTAGGGATTTAAGTGATCTACTGATGGAATTACAGGTTGCCAAAGCCGAAGGGGATTTACCGGGGCTTGCTTTCCTCGACACTGCCAGAGGTGTCAAGCCTATTGTATTAAAGCTTCCCCACAACCTACAGGAGAAATGGGTCTCCCACAGGTCAAGGTACAAACATACCTACAATGTGCCATTCCCTCCCTTCAGTGTGTTTGTTGACTTTGTAAGGCTAGAAGCTAATATTCGTAATGACCCTAGCTTTGATCTATCACAGTCTTGTGCCACTCCCTATGACCACAGACCACATAAAGGATCAGTGGCAGTGCACAAAACTAACATTTCACCTGCAGATTCTTACAGGCATTACAGCTCCCCCAGCTGCGAAACAGTCAAAGATCCTGCTAAGCAGTGCCCTCTACACAAGAAGCCACACCCTCTTCTGAAATGCAGAGCCTTTAGAGAAATGTCCATAGGAGATCGCAAAGCCTTCCTCAAAGAGAACCGCATTTGCTACAAGTGCTGCTCATCTACATCACATATTGCCAAAGACTGTCAGGTTAGTGTAAAATGCACAGAATGCAACAACTCAGATCACAACACGGCCCTACATCCTGGGCCTTCCCCATGGACCTCATCACAGAGTAACAGTGCCAGAGAGTATGGCGGGGAGGAAAGTACCTCTGAAGCTAACCCACCAGCAGTTACTTCACAATGCACTGAAGTCTGTAAAGGTCTTATAGGCGGCAGGTCCTGCTCAAAAATCTGCCTAACAAAAGTATACCCAAAGGGCTGCAGAGACAAAGCCATCAATGTTTACGCCATCCTAGATGACCAAAGTAATGCGTCCCTAGCCAAATCTACTTTCTTTGACATTTTCAACATCAAAGGGCCCAACAATCCTTACTCTCTAAAGACCTGTGCAGGTACTGTAGAAACAGCGGGGAGGAGAGCTAGTGGTTACCTAATTGAGTCCATAGATGGTAAAACGTGTCTTTCCTTACCAACTATTACTGAATGTAACCAAATCCCTGATAATAGACACGAGATCCCTACACCAGAGGTAGCCATACATCACCCCCATTTACAGCGTATAGCCCATCTCTTACCAAAATTCGATCCTAACGCTCAGATAATCCTACTCCTGGGAGAGATATCTTACAAGTTCATAAAACTAGAGAGCAGATTAATGGCCCACATCATGCTCCTTATGCCCAAAGGCATGACCTAGGATGGGTCATAGTAGGAGATGTCTGCTTAGGAAGCATACACAAACCAACTTCGATTAATAGCATGCTTACAAGCACATTAGATAATGGACGTCCCTCTATCTTCCAACCATGTAAAAACAACTTCCTCATAAAGGAATTGCCACATAGTACTCAACTACCTTGTTCTTTCATAGACTCTGTAGACCACGACATAGCTTGTGACAGTGACAAAGACCACTTAGGTTGCTCAGTGTTCCAAAGGACCAAGGAGGACAATCAGGTAGCAATGTCCCACGAAGACAGATTGTTTTTAGAAACCATGCAAAAGGAAATCACTAAGGATGAAACAAATAGTTGGGTAGCACCCCTTCCCTTCAGGCCTCAAAGGCAACGTTTGCCTAACAACAGAAAGCAAGTCTACAGACGTTTTGTCTCTCTAAGGCGTAGCTTCCACAAGAAACCAGAAATGAAAGACCACTTCTTTAATTTCATGAGGAAAATATTTGAGAATGGTCATGCTGAGGTAGCTCCTACCCTTAAAAACTCAGAAGAATGTTGGTATTTACCCATATTCAGGGTTTACCACCCAAAGAAACCGGGCCAAATTAGAGTAGTGTTTGACTCTAGTGCAAAATATGAAGGCGTCTCCTTAAACGACGTCCTGCTCTCAGGTCCAGATCTTAACAACAAGCTCCTAGGAGTACTGCTTCGTTTTCGCAAAGACTCTGTTGCCTTCATGGCGGACATTCAGCAGATGTTTCATTGCTTTCTCGTTAAAGAGGAACACAGAAACTTCTTAAGATTTCTTTGGTTTGTTGACAATGACCCCATAAAAGATATTGCAGAGTACCGCATGCGGGTACATATCTTTGGTAACAGCCCCTCCCCTGCAGTTGCAACTTATGGTCTTAGAGACTCTGCTCAGGAAGGCGAACTAGAATATGGGTCAGATGTCAGACAATTCGTAGAAAGAGACTTTTATGTAGATGACTGTCTAAAATCACTACCCACTGTTGAGGGTGCAATAAGTCTCCTTAAGAGAGCTCAAGAATCCAGGGCAAATCACTACTCAGAGATTTAACTCAGGAAACATTGGATTGGGATCACCCACTATCCCCTGAAAAAAGAAACCTATGGATAGAGTGGAGAAATTCCCTAAAGACTTTATCTAGCCTGAATGTTCCACGTTCTTACTCTCCTGTGCCATCCACAGAAGTAAAAACACAAAGACTTTATGTATTCTCTGATGCGTCCGTCAAAGCAATTGCCGCTGTAGCGTATCTTAAAACTATAGACAACAAAGGTCAGTGCCACACAGGGTTTGTCATGGGCAAAGCAAAACTCGCACCACTTCTCGAACATACAATACCCAGGCTAGAGCTCTGTGCCGCTGTACTAGCCGTTGAACTAGCGGAATTAATTACATCAGAGATAAACCTAGAGATTCGAGACACCGAGTTTTATACAGACAGTAAAGTGGTCCTGGGCTACATTTACAACCAATCTAGGCGTTTTTATGTTTACGTTAACAACCGAGTGTTAAGAATCAGGAGGTCCACTATCCCAAAGCAATGGCACTTTGTACCTACTGACCATAACCCAGCAGACTTAGCAACCAGGTCAGTTGCTGCCAGTCACCTTAAGGACACAGTTTGGTTCACGGGTCCTGCTTTTCTATACAACTCAGAACATTCTTCTGCCTGTGACTCATATGAGCTGTTAGATGCAGATTCTGACAAAGAAATCCGCCCCCAGGTATCTGTACTACTCACTGTAAATTCATACAATCAGCTCGGTAGCCACCGTTTCATCAGGTTTTCCACCTGGAAGTCACTTGTGCGAGCTATCACCTGCTTAGCACACGTAGCCCGTTCCTTTAAGCATGCCCCATTTGTTATGGAATGTAACTGCAAAGGTTGGCACCATTGTAAGAACGGATACTCAGTAAGTGAGCTAGAACAATCGAAAAATCTAATTATTTGTTCCATGCAACAAGAGACATTCGCTAAGGAACTCTACTGCATCAACAACAAAAAACCTGTGTCAAAAGACAGTGTGTTAGTGAAGCTCAATCCAGTCCTTGATGAGAATGGTCTGCTAAGAGTGGGAGGGCGGCTTAAAGAGGCCAAATTAGGGTTTAATGAGAAACGTCCTATCATAATACCTGGTCATCATCATTTAGCTTCCTTGCTTGTAGAGCACTACCACAGTAAGATAAAACACCAGGGCCGACTATTCACCGAAGGGGCGTTACATGCTGCTGGGCTGTGGGTCGTTGGTGTAAAAAGGTGTATTAACAAATGTATATTCAAATGTATCACTTGCCGCAAGCTACGTGGGGGTTTACAAACGCAAAAAATGGCCAATCTCCCACCCAACAGGGTTAACATGGACCCTCCATTTACAAATGTGGGCCTTGACGTGTTTGGTCCCTGGTCCGTTATCACACGTCAAACTAGAAGTAGCCACGCTAGCTCCAAGCGATGGGCGGTCATTTTCAGTTGTATGTCAATTCGAGCTGTCCACATTGAAGTTATTGAGTCTATGGACACTTCTAGCTTCATAAATGCCCTCAGGCGCTTTATTGCAATCAGAGGTCCTGTAAAACAAATCCGTTCTGACAGAGGCACAAACTTCGTTGGAGCTGCTAATGAGCTAAAGATTCTCTCCAACTTGGATAATAGCAGTGTAAAAAGATTCCTTAGTGAGCAAGGATGCACTTGGATTTTCAATTCCCCTCATTCTTCTCACATGGGAGGAGCCTGGGAAAGAATGATTGGCATAGCCCGCAGAATCTTGAACTCTATTTTCCTACAAGTGGGTAATGCTAGACTCTCTCATGAATGCCTTACAACCTTTATGGCCGAAGTCTCAGCCATTATCAATGCCAGACCCTTGGCTCCGATATCAAATGACCCAGGAGAACCAATACTGCTTACGCCTGCCTCTCTACTTACCCAAAAGACTGGTATAGTGAGTGCTGCTTCTGGAGAGTTTGGCACCAAAGATCTCTACAAACGCCAATGGAGACAAGTGCAAGGCCTTGCCGATACCTTCTGGAATAGGTGGAAGAAGCAATATCTTCCCACCTTACAGACAAGAACCAAATGGCACACAGTTAAGCCCAACCTAAAACCTGATGACATTGTTCTTGTTAAAGACTCTCAGGCTCAAAGAAATCATTGGCCTTTGGGCCTCATTACTAAGGTGTTCCCAAGTGAAGACGGACATGTCCGTAAAGTTGAGGTCAAGATTTTCAAACAAAATGAGACCAAACTGTTTATCAGACCTACTTCCGAACTAATCCTACTGTTATCTGTTGAGGACTCTAGTAGTGACATCGGCTGATGTCAAGCGGGGAGTGTACTGTCTTCTCTGCATAGTTTGTTAATGTGAGTGCTCATGTGTGTGCCTTCAGCACCATCTAGTGACCTTTAGCTGTAAGTGCATCTTCTGCCTTTTTAAGTTATGCATATTCATTAGGTCACCTGACTTCCTGCTCACAGTGCTTTCTGGGAAAGAGACAAGCTCCTGCTTCCTTTTTCTCCTCACCTCATGGAAGGAGCAGCTGCACATTGTGTGTCTCTTACTAAAGCATCGTCGGTAAGGGATTTATTTATGTTTTTGTATTGGTTTTGTGTACATTGTGCTGTATACTCAGTTATTGTACGTTCATTTTCCTAGTTTACCTTATCTACTGCCGGTTAATAAAAACCACAGACTACAGAAACAAGTCTCATATTATTAACTAGTAGAATGGTGATATCTGCCTGTTGAACTGCATACAGACCCCGGGGGTACATGTTGTGAGAACAGGACAACTGGCCATAAGTTACTGGCCACTCCATTTTTTGGCACCGTGATGTCAGAATACTGGTTTTCCCTCATCATGAAGTATTTCCACTTCACGAACAATGAAGAATTTGATGAGGCCACGCATCCTGCGCCCAAACTAAAAAAATCACCTACGTGCCAGAAAGGGACGTCAGCGTAGATGAAAGTTTGATGGCCTACAAGGGAACAAGGGACGCCTAATCTGGATACAGTACATTGCATCCAAAAGAGCGCTGTTTGGCATCAAATCCTACATGCTCTGCGAGTCATCCACTGGGTACATCTGGAATTCGGTCATTTAACCCGGTAAAGGCATGAAATTCAACCCCAGGTACAGCGGCTATGGGATGGCCACATCAATTGTCCTTACACTGCTGGAGCCATTGCTGAACCAAGAATATTGTGACCACGGACAATTTCTACACGTGTCCGGAACTGTATGAGGTTTTGCTACAAAACAAGACTGATGCATATGGTACCGTTAGGCCTAACCAACGTGACATGCCATCTATGTTTGCCAAGAAAAAACTCAAAACCGGAGAAATGGTTGCCTGGCAGAAGGGTAAGATGATGGCAATGCGATCGCGAGACAAAAAGGACGTGTGTCTCATGAGTACTGTGCACAATACGTCTACTGCCATGGTCCACACAAAAGGTGGGTAAGATGTGCTAAAGCCTCAAGTCGTTATAGACTATAATAACACCATGGGAGATGTCTACAGAGCCGATCAGGCAATGACATTTTATCCGGCTATGCGCAAACAGCAATATTAAAAGAAGATCTTCAGGCATCTTATGGAATGCATATATCCTGCACAGAGCAAAGCGTGACAAGCCTCTTGTTCATTCTGAGTTTATATGGAAGGTGGTTGAGCGGATTTTTGTCAACCACCAGACGCCATCAGTAGCTGTGAACAGACCTGGACATCGTGCTGTTGACGTTGTCAACCCAGAACGCCTGACTGGTCGTCACTTTATCGACTACATCCCGCCAACCGCAAAAAGGGCAGCACCTGTGCGTGGTTTGCTGCTTAAAGAGAGATGGCAATGGAAAGAAAGTCCAAAAAGAAACCAGGTTCCATTGTCCTGATTGTGACGTCCACCCCCTCTCTTAATTTAGCTGTCACCGATTCCTCCCCTAGTTACACTTCCCACCACTTGAACATAGATTCTGTCAAAGGGGTCGATTGAATACCTTGGATCTTCCTATATGAGTCGGATAGGGAGGACTGTGGAGATCCCACCAAGGCCTCAAACCAGGACAATCTCTCCGGTTCTCCTAGTGTCATGGCTTGTGCCAAACAATAAGATTTTATTTGACAGTACGGGAGAAAATGAGGGCCAGGTAACCCAAATTTGGCCTGAGTGTCAGGCCATGACAGGAGTTCAGTCCCCATGGACGATAGTAGGTGTTTCACAAAGGTGATCCCTTTATTCTTCCACAGAGCAAACATCTGGGAATGTGGTGTAATATACATTGGCAACTTGTATAATTTCCGGATTCCCCTCCACGCCGCCATAGTGTCTCTAATTACGGTATAATGCTTGATAGTCAGGGGGGCGTCCCGCAATCTAGTATGCATAATCGCCACCAGGTCCCAAGGGGCCACAAGTTCCTTCTCTAGTGGGGTGTTTGAAAAATGTGATGTTCCTTTGATCCAGTTCCTCAAATGCCTAAATAGTAGTGGGACATCACCTCAACTTTATTAGAATCCGAAGGCGCTATCGGTTCCTGGGGTGGGCCGCGAAGATACAGAAGCTGACTCTTATTCTCATTTACCCGGTAGCCCGTAGCCTCTCCATAATATGTCATAGTATCAAGGACCCTTCGGAGATATCTAGCTGGGGAATCCATGAATATCAATATGTCATCTGCAAAGCAGATAAGCTTAATTTCCTTCTTACCTACTGTTATTCCTTGATACGTATCTGATTGAATCAAAAAATGAACAAGTGGCTCCAATGCCAAGTTGAAGAGGAGGGGAGATAAAGGGCATCCATGCCTCGTGCCTCTACCAAGACCAAAGGTCTCTGACAAAAAACCTGGTGTGCTCACCCTCGCGTGGGGATTTCTATATAGACTATTCAAGAAGGATCTGAACGATCCTGTGAGACCAAAGGCATCAAGAGCTCGCTGAAGCCACTGCCAGTTCACATTATCGAATGCCTTCTCACCATCGACGGACAAAAAGGCAGTGCAGCCTCGGTGGTGTTGGTTATGGAATAAATAATCTTGGACTGCTAGCACCGTCCAGATATTCATCACCGAGGCACGTCCCTTTGTGAACCCTACCTGGGGTGGGCCAGTTAAATCAGGCATATAGTTCGCAAGTCGGTTCATCATCAATTTGGTCAGTATTTTTAAATCTTGGTTGATCAACGAAATCGGCCTATATGAACTAGGCGAGGGTAAATCTTTGCCCTGTTTGGGAATAAGTTTAATGTACGCCATGTTCCCAGAAGGTAATATGTCCCCGCCATTTAAACAGGAATTGAAGATGGCCACTAAGGTCGGGGTGATCTTCTTATGGAGAGCCTTAAAAAATTCTGAAGAGTAGTCACCTGGGCCTGGCACCTTCACCGTTTTGAGGGATTTGATGGTGAGTTGGACTTCCTCTTCTGTAATCCGTTTATTGAGATGTGACGGCATTTCTTCCGTAAACCTCGGAAGAGTGACTTTGGAGAGAAGATCCTCCACTCTAGAAGAATCATATTGATCCTGCATATACAGTCGTGGCCAAAAGTTTTGAGAATGACACAAATATTAGTTTTCACAAAGTTTGCTGCTAAACTGCTTTTTGATCTTTGTTTCAGTTGTTTCTGTGATGTAGTGAAATATAATTACATGCACTTCATACGTTTCAAAGGCTTTTATCGACAATTACATGACATTTATGCAAAGATTCAGTATTTGCAGTGTTGGCCCTTCTATTTCAGGACCTCTGCAATTCGAATGGGCATGCTCTCAATCAACTTCTGGGCAACTTCCTGACTGATAGCAACCCATTCTTTCATAATCACTTCTTGGAGTTTGTCAGAATTAGTGGGTTTTTGTATGTCCACCCGCCTCTTGAGGATTGACCACAAGTTCTCAATGGGATTAAGATCTGGGGAGTTTCCAGGCCATGGACCCAAAATGTCAACGTTTTGGTCCCCGAGCCACTTAGTTATCACTTTTGCCTTATGGCACGGTGCTCCATCGTGCTGGAAAATGCATTGTTCTTCACCAAACTGTTGTTGGATTGTTGGAAGAAGTTGCTGTTGGAGGGTGTTTTGGTACCATTCTTTATTCATGGCTGTGTTTTTGGGCAAAATTGTGAGTGAGCCCACTCCCTTGGATGAGAAGCAACCACACACATGAATGGTCTCAGGATGCTTTACTGTTGGCATGACACAGGACTGATGGTAGCGCTCACCTTTTCTTCTCCGGACAAGCTTTTTTCCTGATGCCCCAAACAATCGAAAAGAGGCTTCATTGGAGAATATGACTTTGGCCCAGTCCTTAGCAGTCCATTCACCATATTTTCTGCAGAAGATCTGTCCCTGATGTTTTTTCAGAGAAGTGGCTTCTTTGCTGCACTTCTTGACACCAGGCCATCTTCCAAAAGTCTTTGCCTCACTGTGCGTGCAGATGCACTCACACCTGCCTGCTGCCATTCCTGAGCAAGCTCTGCACTGGTGGCACTCCGATCCCGCAGCTGAATCCTCTTTAGGAGACGATCCTGGCGCTTGCTGGACTTTCTTGGACGCCCTGAAGCCTTCTTAACAAGAATTTAACCTCTTTCCTTGAAGTTCTTGATGATCCTATAAATTGTTGATTGAGGTGCAATCTTAGTAGCCACAATATCCTTGCCTGTGAAGCCATTTTTATGCAACGCAATGATGGCTGCACGCGTTTCTTTGCAGGTCACCATGGTTAACAATGGAAGAACAATGATTTCAAGCATCACCCTCCTTTTAACAGGTCAAGTCTGGCATTTTAACCCAATCAGCCTGACATAATGATCTCCAGCCTTGTGCTCGTCAACATTCTCACCTGAGTTAACAAGATGATTGCTGAAATGATCTCAGCAGGTACTTTAATGACAGCAATGAAATGCAGTGGAAAAGTTTTTGTGGGATTAAGCAAATTTTCATGGCAAAGAAGGATTATGCAATTCATCTGATCACTCTTCATAACATTCTGGAGTATATGCAAATTGCTATTATAAAAACTTAAGCAGCAACTTTTCCAATTTCCAATATTTATGTAATTCTCAAAACTTTTGGCCACGACTGTACAACTGAGCAAAGAATTTACTGAAACACTCCGTAATACTTTTAGGATCCATGAGTTTTTTCCCCGACTCGTCTATATTACTTTTAAAGCCTGGGCCCGGGTCATGTGATTTTGTTAGGTTAGCTAGCATCTTTCCCGCCTTGGTACCAAATTTAAATAGGTTTGACGATTTGTAATCTAGGGACAATTTAGTTTTTTGCTCCAAATAGTGAGAGTAATTATGCTGCGCCGCTACCCACCGCACCTTATTGAGGTCTGTAGGGTTCGCTAGAAAGAACGTATAGGCGCTACGAACCTCCTCCGTCGCTTGTTGAAGCTGAAGTTGTGCCTTTTTCCTTTTTGCCGTGGTGTAAGAAATTATCTGACCTCTAATGACAGCTTGTCTGTCTCCCATAATAGCGTATGGTTGTCCCTGTGATCCTTATTATTGTCTTAAAACTCCCACCACCAGCCTTTCAATCTATCGATAAAATCTTCAATGGCGATCAAATAGTGGGGGAGTCGTCATAATTAATCTGTACCCCTCGGGACACTTTCTGATACCGTTAGGGACACCGGGGCATGGTCAGAAATCACCATGTCCGAGATCTCTGTTGCCCGAACTCTCTCCATAAGTCCAGAAGAGACCAGAACGTAGTCTAATCTGGACCACGACTGATGAGCATGCGAGAAGTGAGTGAATTCCCTTTCGGTTGGATTAAAACATCTCCATACATCTACCAAGTTAGTGGCAGCTAGAAAAGGTTTAAAGGCATATCGCCCGGACACACTGGCTCGTTTTTTTTTGGTGGCCTGCCTAGTCTGCCGACTGTCTTCCTCTATATCATGGACTGCATTAAAATCTCCGGCTACCAGAATCTGGGACTTGTCCTCTTGTAAGATCGCTAACTCCAGGTCCTGAAAGAAAGAGCCCTGCGCTGAGTTAGGACCATACACATTTAGTATGGTTAACTGGCCCGCGTCGGTGTCCAGTTTTACTGTCAAGAGTCTCCCCTTCTCATCCCTAAGTAAACAGGACTTCACAATGTACCCTTTTGTGTATGAGTAAAAGCACTCCCGCCTTTCTACCGTCTCAGGGAGAACCCAATACCCGCCCCACCCAGAGGCGTTTCATACGCCAGAAATCCGCCTCATTCAGGTGCGTTTCCTGCAACAGAGCTATGTCTGCATTCATTCTTTTGAGATGTTTAAGAATCATAAGCCTTTTCTGGGGGGACCATAGTCCCTTTACGTTCCATGTGTCTAACTGCAAAACTTTAGGGGCATACAAATTGAACAGCAGTTGCATCCTGGAGGAGGCTGGTCACCTTCTAGCATCCAGTATCCCATCCCAGGGTTACATCCCAGTACTAAGGCAAGGTTCCAAAATAACAATTCCCTCCCAAACCCCCAAACATTAACATGAACATAATCCTTCGTCTCCTTAGACTGTGTCCACCAGCTTAAAGTCTGTCTGGACTTCTCTTTTCTCTTACCAAACTGGTCAGGAGAGCTGGATCTCCTAAACGAGAATCTACCATCATAAATCTCTCTCTGCACATGTTCCGTCCACAACAGATTAATTAGCGACTTTTATCCCCTCCCCGCCCAAACCACAAAAACCAGCAACACAACAATCACATCAACGGTCGGTGTTCTCGTTCCCTTCCCACCCTCCACCTTTAAAAACAACATTTCTCACCCCCTCCTTAGGTTGATTCCACAAACAAGTGGCAAAGAATCTCCACAAGAGTGGTAACCAGCCACCAGCAGAACAAAGTTTACTCCCACTCCGGGCTTGTAGCAGACGGTCGTTCTCTTCCTGGTAAACGTGGAGAGCCCCCCACAAATCTTGCATAGGACCGCTCGCCCTGATGGCTCCCGCGCGGAGAAGGGCGGCCTCGGAGCGGCGTTCTACCACCAGGACTTCCTGAGATATCTGCTTCATCTAACGCTGCATGAGCATCACTGGGTGACAGGTAAGTATCCAGTCTGCCGTCTCATCTGAAGACTCTCAAGATAGCCCGATAGATGAGGGCGAACTTGATCTTCTTATGCACCAGCTGTGTGCAGACGCTGGAAAATGCTCTCCTCTTCTTGGCCACTTCTATGGAATAGTCCCCAAAAAGTAAGACTCTGTGACCTCTCACCTTGAGCGGTTGGTTAAGTCGCCGATACTTGAGCAGGAGGGATTCCTTGTCGGCGTAGTTAAGGAATTACTATTGCCGGTCGGAGTCTCGACCTGGGGTCGTCTGTATCTGCATCTCTCACCGGGCCGATCCTGTGGGCCCTCTCCACCGCCACTGGGTCTTGAATCCCCAATGCTTGTGGCAACTCCACTGAAAAGACATGTGCTAGCTGGTGCACCGGGATGCAATTTCGGGGAGGCCAATAATCCGCAGATTGCTCCTGCGGGAGCGATTCTCCAAATCCTCCACCTTATCCCTCAGAGCCTGGTTAGAGCGCAGCACATCTCTGATCTGTGTGTGGGCCTTTTCCAGCTCATCTTCAATGACACTCACTCTTTGCTCCAATTCTTGTATGTGCGCTGAATTTTGGGCCACCTCATTCTGAAGCTGTTTCAGAGTATTGGCTATTGTTGCTTCTAATATGGCTTTTATATATGGAGCCAGTAGCTGTGCGACCGCAACGGCCATTTCTTTGCAGGGCATCTCCAGACCCTTGGAGATTGATGAGGAAAATCTGGCCGTGCGCTTCTGGGGTCATCCACATCTGGTGGGTGAGGGGGCTGGGATGAGGAGCGGGTTGCTCTCCGTCTTGCGTTGGCCATCTTGCCATTCTGTAGTGCTGCAGGCTCTCGCGGCTGAAGAGGAGATTCTGTGTGCGGGGAGCCGCTGCGCACCAGGAATCGTTCTATGAACCTCCCGGCAGCCCCAAGAGGTAAGATGTCGGGGTATTAGCATCCCGCGTCACGGCAAATCCCTGCTATATGTAGCCGGGTGGACGGAGCGCTGTCTATGTGCATCCCTACTTGTGCGCACCGGAACCGGAAGTCAGCTGTAAGACTGTTCTTTTTGGGTCTAGTGGCCGGAGACAGTTTGTCAAATGACCCTCAAACGCTGAATTCAAGCCACAGAACACTATGAAGACAGTGAAGCATGGTGGTGCAAGTGCAGTGTCCCACTACCCATGTGGGTACTGCAAAGTCGTAGTGTCATGCTTTGTATGCTTTATATAACCTGTTTTATGCTGCATTGCATCTTTATGCATAATCCCTGCCTACAGATGTGTTAGATTGCATTACACTGAGCCTACCACTAGGGGGAGACAACACATCCTATATAAATTATATATATATATATATATAGCTCAGCTCAGGCCTAGTTAGTTAGTTGACCTCAGTCTTTAGCCCTGAAGGATTTACCGGCCTCCGGCAGCCTCACTAACATGCACTGGGATAACAGGGACTAGAGTAGAAGTCCTCTACCAGTAACATAGTAACATAGTACATAAGGCCGAAACAAGACATTTGTCCATCCAGTTCGGCCTGTTATCCTAGGCAGTGGAGTTGCCACAAGCATAAAACTTATATAATTAATAGCCTGAGAGACAGACATCACACCTGTAAGCAGTGGATCTCTTGCAGTTTTACCTCTGTCCATCTTAAAGAGACTGTATTTCATGTCTGGATGTACTAGAGACTATTTAATACTTGGATGTTACCGTTACCAGGAGCAACGTTTAGTAAAAGTTATAAGTTGGATTGCACCATCCTTGTCTCAGTCTCCAATTCCTCAGTTAACACTACAGTAAATGGTTGTACCACCATAAAAGGTACTGGCGTCACAACTTCAAGGGACCTAGCCATAGGAATATTAATACAGACCATCAAGGGTACCTCAAACCACCATCTGGCCTGTGTCCCTTACACCAGAGTGTGCCCCAGAGAATTCCTGTGCCGTTCTTCTCTTCACTTACGCAGGCCTGCCCACGGACGACATAGCCGCGAGTAACCAGAACTGTCTTTACCTCGGCCCACCTAATGCTCCCACCATGACCTCACGTATAATTTCCCTGTCGGTCTGGCATACTGCACAAGCATCATGATTTGGTGATGTTTCTCATACTACGGTGTTGGGCCTATTTATCGCATACCAGGGATCATGGATCCGTTTGAATACATCAGAATACTTGAAGAGGTCATGCTGCTTTATGCTGAAGAGGAAATGCCCTTGAAATGGGTGTTCCAACAAGACGACCCCAAACACACTAGTAAACGTGCAACATCTTGGTTCCAGACCAACAAGATTGACATTATGGAGTGGCCAGCCCAATCCCCGGATCTTAATCCAAACTTGTGGAATGACATAGAAAATGCAGTTTCTGAGGCAAAACCAAGAAATAGAGAAGAACTGTGGAATGTAGTCCAATCATCCTGGGATGGAATACCTGTTCACAGGGGCCAGAAGTTGGTTGACTCCATGCAACTATCACGATCGGCGTGACTATCACATACGTGACACAGAGGGAGGGAAAGAGGAAGGCCCTGCCCAAGTGAGAGGGAAGGTGGTGACCCCTGACTCACCTTGCGGCTGGCACCTGGCTGCCCTGACGTCCCTAGACGGGTTCCTCACCCGTACGCCGATCACGTGCCTAAAACCCTGGCTTTCCCTAAGATGAGCCCTAGATAGTGAACAGGGCGGTGGGAACACTAGTCCGCACCACTAGCTCTAAAGGAAAACACCAAGGGGAGGACAGACAATACAGACTCAACATATAATCCCAGGTGGGCGACAACAGGAGACAACAAAAAGCCCAACAGGGATCCGGAGGGTAGCACTCTGGAACAACAACCAGGATTCACAGCTCCAGTGGGTCAGTATAGAAGTCCAGGCAGGAAGCTCTATAACTGGCAACTAGAGAAGTGTGAGAGGAGAATATAAGGAGGTTGGGAGTGGCAGACAAGAAACAGCTGAGGAGGAGAAGCTACGGATCCCTGAGTGAGACAAAAAGGATTGCAAGGCAAACACAGAAAACAATCACTAAGAAACAACGTGATCTTTAGACATAGAGCGCGCAGCCACCCGCTGCGACTTCCTGACCCCGGGTATAACGGAGTCAGACGTGGCTCTTGACACCCTCGTGACAGCAACACAGATGTACAGCAGTTCTCAGAAACAGTGGTTATACAACTAAATATTAGTTAAGGCCTCTTTCACACTACCGTATGGCTATTTCATTTTTTTGCGGTCCGTTTTTGTAAAGGGGGGAATATTAATCACCAATATTATGCGAATATCGATAATTAATATTCCTAAATAGGAGGAGCCGTCTAGTGATGACTCCGCCTATTTATACCTTTATATAATAATAACAATACTTTCGCTATGCTTTACACTAATCACTATACTAACTGCATGCGCCTTACTCACTACCGCTAACAAGTATACACTACACAAAGGATACAAATATAACGGTATTTAATACACCAAGCACGCAATACAGTAATTACACAACACTAAATACACAGTACTCCACTACACTACACGTTCCCAAATTCCACCCACAAACTAACTATACAATACACACATACAAGTATATTAACAATAACCCACCCGTCTGCACTGTCCCTACAGGGTATAAGGGGTTTAAACACAACAATGGCTCTGCAGGGGTTAATACCTGCAGGCCATGAAATACAGGGTTATCATTGTTTGCAGAGCATAGGCATGCTCTCCAGAACCAGGGGATGCAGGGGTTAACCAGCAGGGTTAAATGGTAGGGGGGGGTCAGGGATGTCAAGGGTTAACCAGGGGTACAGCAAGGGTTAACCAGGGGACTGGGGGTCACTCAGGGGAATCAGGGAGGGTAAAGGGTCCAAGGCAGGGAACCAGGGTTATATGCCTGGCCTGGTAGGGGTTAAGGGGTATGGTAAGGCCTGGCAGGGAAAGGGTTAATCAGGGGAGGTGGTGTGTTGGTGGGATAGGGGTGGTACAGGGATCAGGGGCACAGGCACAGACAAGGGTTAAGGCGTTGGTGGGATAGTGGGGGGGTGCTACGGGGGTGATACTTAATGTTTATGCTCGTCGTCCAGGGTGATTCTACGCTCCTCCTGAGCGCCGATTGCGCTCTCTCATGGTGGGGTAGGGGCGGCAGGGGCCCGGCCAGGATGTCCTGAGTGCAGGATGTGCTCTCAAGGTGGGGGGGTCCCGATTCTCTCCGTCTCTGTGGGAGAATATCAGGCAGGGGGGGGTCCGGTCGGCCGCCTTTTGCTGAGCGCCGGACGCGCTCTCCTCCACGTGGGGGGCCCAGACCCTCTCTGCCCCATCATCCACGTGGGCCGGCGCAGTGATATGACATCACTGCGCCGGCCCGCACATCGGGGACGCGCTGCAGACAGGCGGGAGATCCTTTGATCTCCCGCCTGTAGCTCTCGGCATTCCGGACATCGCAATGGTAATTGCGATGCCGGAATGCACATAATAGAGGGAGCGGAGGTGTCTCCTCTCTCTCTCTATTATGTTTAATTATCTCCAGCAGGGCTGCAGATAATTAGAACAAAAGGATTCAAATTCATTAGAATTTGAATCCTTTGAGGTCACCAGAATGATCGAACCTTGTCCGGTCATCCTGGCGCCTTCACTCAGATTACATCAATGTGAATGCTTGGGGCACATTCACATTGATGCATCTGGGTCCACGTAGGGGGGGGATTTATATATATATATATATATATATATATATATTATACATGTGTATGGATGCTTGGGGCACATCCATACACATGTATACATTAATCATACATCGGGGGCACATAGGTTATGAAGGGGGCACAGCCCCCTGTCATGGAACCATGAACCAGACGTACAACAAGTGATGAGTGGAAATAAGAAGGCTTTATTGAAAATAAAGCTGTAAGGCAAAAGTCCAAACGGATGGCTAAACCGAAGCAGGGTCTTGCGAAACCAGAGATCAGGAACCAGAAGGGTAGTCAGATGAAGCCAGGATCAGGAATCAGCAGGGTAGTCAGACGAAGCCAGGATCAGGAATCAGCAGGGTAGTCAGACGAAGCCAGGATCAGGAACCAGAAGCAGCAGCAGTCTTAGAAGCATGTGAGCACAGGAGGACCAAGCAAGGAACTGAAGCCACAGACCTCCTATATATATGAGCTAGGCATCCAGCTCCTCCCAGTGGGAAGGAGGAGCCGCAGGGTGGGAGGCTACAAGAAAACCCAGAAACCAAGATGGCCGCCAGCACATGTCAAACGAAGGAGAACAGCAAGGAGGTAAGACCATGACAGTACCTCCCCCTCAAGGGCCCCTCCTCCGCGGAGTAAGGAACGGTTTCTGAGGGAAGCGTGCGCGGAAGGCTCGGAGCAAGGCAGGAGCATGGACATCTGCGGAGGGAACCCAGGAACGCTCCTCTGGACCATAACCATGCCAATGGACCAAAAACTGCACCCGGCCGCGGACCAGGCGTGAGTCCAGGATATTGCTCACCTCATACTCCTCACGATTGCCCACTTGGACCGGACGAGGCCGAGGAATCGAGGAAGTGAAACGATTACACACCAGTGGCTTCAACAGGGAGACATGAAACACGTTGGAGATCCGCATGCCAGGAGGAAGCGCAAGGGCATAGGCTACCGGGTTTACCCTGCGAAGCACTCGGAAGGGACCAACAAAGCGAGGCGCCAGCTTGGGAGTGGGCACTCGAAGGTTGAGGTTGCGGGTGGACAACCATACGCGGTCTCCGACCTGGTAGGAAGGAGCGGGCGCTCGTCTGCGATCAGCCTGGAGTCTCTGGCGCTGCGCAGAGACCTCAAGGGACCTCTGGATCTGTACCCAAGAAGCACGTAGGACGGAAAGGTGATCCTCCACAGCCGGAATATCCTGGGGAGAGAATACCTCCGGTAACACGGCAGGTTGGAACCCATAATTGGCCATGAAGGGAGACGTCCCAGAGGAAGAGTTCACCGCCGTGTTCCTGGCAAACTCAGCCCAAGGCAGGAGGTCAACCCAATTGTCTTGGTGATCGGAGACATAGCAACGAAGGAATTGCTCCAAGGCCTGATTGGATCGTTCTGCGGCCCCATTGGACTGAGGGTGGTAGGCCGAGGAGAAAGAGAGATGAATCCCCAACTGGGAGCAAAAGGCGCGCCAGAACCTGGACACAAACTGACTCCCCCGATCCGACACAATCTCCTTGGGCAAACCGTGCAACCGGAAGACCTCCCTGGCAAAAATCGAGGCCAACTCTTGTGCAGAGGGTAACTTCTTGAGAGGAACACAGTGGCACATTTTGGAAAACCGATCCACTATCATGAGAATGACCGTATGGCCTCGGGATGCAGGGAGGTCCACAATGAAATCCATCCCCAGGTGTGACCATGGACGCTCCCCGGTGGCTATGGGTTGCAAAAGGCCCAACGGAAGGTGCCGAGGGGACTTACTCTGGGCACAAACGGAGCATGCCGCTACATATGCGGCGATGTCGGAACGTAGAGAAGGCCACCAGAACAGACGTGAAACAGCCCAGGACAGCTGATTCTTTCCAGGATGCCCCGCGGCCTTGGAGTTATGGTAGGTTCGCAACAACCGAGTGCGCAACTCCTCAGGCACAAAACACCTGCCGTTGGGTCTCCCAGAGGGAGCACCAGATTGAGCCGCCAAAATCTGCTCACCCAGGGGAGAGGTCAGGCTGGTGCGAATGGCGGCCAGGATCTGATTCGGAGGTATGACCGAAGTCGGAATCGACTCCTCCCCGGACAGCTCGGAGTACTGCCGTGATAAGGCATCCGCTCTGATGTTCTTGGAACCGGGTAGGTAGGAGACCACGTAATTAAAACGTGACAAGAACAGAGCCCATCTGGCCTGACGTGGTGTCAATCTCTTGGCCTCAGAGAGGTAGGTCAGATTCTTGTGGTCCGTCAGGATGAGAACCGGAACCACCGAGCCCTCGAGCAAGTGCCTCCATTCTTTAAGGGCCTGCACGATGGCCAATAACTCCCTGTCACCAATCTGATAGTTGCACTCCGCGGAAGACAGTTTCCGGGAGTAAAACCCACAAGGAAGCAGAGGACCCTCCGGTGTTCTACGCTGAGACAGGAGGGCGCCTACTCCCGTCTCAGACGCGTCCACCTCGAGGACAAACGGCAACCCAGGGTTGGGATGCGACAGAATCGGAGCCGACACAAAGGCGGACTTTAGAGCCTCAAAAGCTCGGATGGCCTCGGGCGGCCAGACCTGGGGATTACTGCCCTTCCTGGTCAGATCCGTGAGAGGCTTGGCTAGCATGGAAAAGTCCCTGATGAACTTCCGATAATAATTGGCGAAGCCCAAAAAGCGCTGCAGGGCACGAAGACCACTGGGCTGGGGCCACTGTAAGACAGCCGAAACCTTCTCAGGATCCATGGAGAACCCCTCAGCGGAAATGATGTAACCTAAGAAGGTTACCTGGGATCGGTGAAATTCGCATTTCTCAAGCTTACCGAACAGCTTGTTCTCTCGTAACCGTTGCAACACTCGTCTGACATCCAGAATGTGGGCCTCCATGGATTCAGAATATACCAAGATGTCATCCAAATAGACCACCACACACTGCTGCAACAGGTCACGGAAAACATCGTTGATGAATTCCTGGAAGACTGCGGGCGCATTGCACAACCCAAAGGGCATAACCAAGGATTCATAATGACCGGTCCTGGTGTTAAACGCGGTCTTCCACTCATCGCCCGCCTTGATCCTTACCAGGTTATATGCCGCCCTCAGGTCGAGTTTGGTAAAGACCGTGGCCCCTTTGAGGCGATCGAACAGCTCGGAAATCAAGGGTATCGGGTAAGCGTTCTTGATCGTGATGCGATTGAGACCCCTGTAATCGATGCAAGGCCTCAATTCACCGCCCTTCTTTTTCACAAAGAAAAATCCAGCCCCTGCCGGGGACGAGGATTTGCGAATGTGTCCGCGTGAAAGCGCCTCCCTCACGTACTCCTCCATGGCCTCATTCTCCGCTACCGACAGTGGATAGACTTTGCCACGAGGAGGAACGGCACCAGATTGTAACTCTATGGCACAATCGTATGGGCGGTGCGGAGGTAGGGCAACCGCACGCACCTTATCGAATACATCCCGGTACTCATCGTATTCAGGAGGCAACAGAGAGTCCGAGGAAGTACTCAGCAACTTGACAGGCCCATGGATGCAACCAGCCCCACACTGCGGTGACCACGAGAGGATCTCGGCCGATTTCCAATCGAAAGTCGGATTATGCTTCTGGAGCCAGGGGTACCCCAAGACCACCGAGTAGTGTGGAGACGAAATAACCTGGAGACAGACTGACTCTCTGTGAACGGCACCAATGGCCATCCCCACTGGAAGGGTCTCATGAGTCACGTGTGGCGGCAGAAGGGGTCTGCCGTCTATCGCCTCAAGAGCCAGTGGGGAACCTCGAGGCTGCAGAGGAATGGAATTGGCGGCAGCGAACACACTATCAATGAACAAACTACCAGCACCAGAGTCCACCAACGCCTGGGTCGTCACCGAGCCCCCGACCCAGGAGAGGACAACAGTAATCAGTGGTTTGTCAACACGGGAAACCGGGGACGAGGAGACTCCACCCAAGATCTGCCCCCGACAGGATCTCAGGTGCGAGCGTTTCCCGGACGGTTCGGGCATGCCAACCGAAAATGCCCACCGAGACCACAGTACATGCATCGGCCCTCGCGTCTCCGGAGTACCCTCTCCCCCTCGGACAGGCGAGCAAACCCCAGCTGCATGGGTTCACCCCCAGACAAGTCATCCCCAGGAGGCGTGGGAGGAGAAGGAGGCACGGGTGGGACAGCAAACGTAGGCGCCAATCTGTTAGAAGGCCTCCGCAGGCTCTCCTTAAAGGAAGGTCTCTCCCTGAGTCTGGTGTCAATCAAAATCAGGAAAGAAATAAGAGACTCGAGCTCCACTGGTAGGTCCTTAGCTGCAACCTCATCCTTCAAGGCATCCGAGAGACCATGAGAGAAAGCAGCGACCAGAGCCTCATTATTCCAGCCCACCTCTGCTGCCAGGGTACGAAACTCAATGGCGTATTCAGCTACGGATCGTGAACCCTGTCTGATGGACATAAGGAGCTTCGCAGCAGAGGCAGCACGAGCCGGCACATCAAATACCTTCCGAAGAGAAGCAACAAAACCGGAAAACTCGGCAACCACCGGATTGTTGTTCTCCCATAAAGGGCTGGCCCAGGCCAAGGCCTTGTCCGAGAGCAGCGAGATCAAAAAGCCCACCTTTGATCTCTCAGTAGGAAAGGCATGTGGCAGCAACTCGAAGTAAATGCCCACCTGGTTAAGGAAACCTCGGCACTGAGTTGGCTCTCCCCCAAAGCGCTGTGGAAGGGGGGCAGAACCGGTCATACCCCGAAACACCGCAGGCGCAGCAACAGGTGTCGGGGTAGACTCTGGCGCAACAACCGGAGCGGCAGTAGGAGCGGGCCCAGGAGCGACAACCGACCCATCGGCAACGGAAGCTAAATGAGCCGTGCGTTCAAGCAGGGTTTGCAACGCCACAGCGAACCGACCCAACAGGTGATCCTGCTGATCAAGTCTGGCAACCAGCGTAGGTAGCGAGGATGGCCCTGTACCGTCAGAATTCATGGCTTGGTCCTAATGTCATGGAACCATGAACCAGACGTACAACAAGTGATGAGTGGAAATAAGAAGGCTTTATTGAAAATAAAGCTGTAAGGCAAAAGTCCAAACGGATGGCTAAACCGAAGCAGGGTCTTGCGAAACCAGAGATCAGGAACCAGAAGGGTAGTCAGATGAAGCCAGGATCAGGAATCAGCAGGGTAGTCAGACGAAGCCAGGATCAGGAATCAGCAGGGTAGTCAGACGAAGCCAGGATCAGGAACCAGAAGCAGCAGCAGTCTTAGAAGCATGTGAGCACAGGAGGACCAAGCAAGGAACTGAAGCCACAGACCTCCTATATACAGACGTGGACAAAATTGTTGGTACCCTTTGGTCAATGAAAGAAAAAGTCACAATGGTCACAGAAATAACTTTAATCTGACAAAAGTAATAATAAATTAAAATTCTATAAATGTTAACCAATGAAAGTCAGACATTGTTTTTCAACCATGCTTCAACAGAATTATGTAAAAAAATAAACTCATGAAACAGGCATGGACAAAAATGATGGTACCCCTAGAAAACACAGAACATAATGTGACCAAAGGGACATGTTAATTCAAGGTGTGTCCACTAATTAGCATCACAGGTGTCTACAACCTTGTAATCAGCCATTGGGCCTATATATATGGCTCCAGGTAATCACTGTGTTGTTTGGTGATATGGTGTGTACCACACTCGACATGGACCAGAGGAAGCAAAGGAAAGAGCTGTCTCAAGAGATCAGAAAGAAAATTATAGACAAGCATGTTAAAGGTAAAGGCTATAAGACCATCTCCAAGCAACTAGATGTTCCTGTGAGTACAGTTGCACATATTATTCATAAGTTTAAGATCCATGGGACTGTAGCCAACCTCCCTGGACGTGGCCGCAGGAGGAAAATTGATGACAAATCTAAGAGACGGATAATCCGAATGGTAACAAAAGAGCCTAGAAAGACTTCTAAAGAGATTCAAGGTGAACTTCATGCTCAAGGAACATCAGTGTCAGATCGCACCATCCGTCGTTGTTTGAGCCAAAGTGGACTACATGGGAGACGACCAAGGAGGACACCATTGTTGAAAACGAATCATAAAAAAGCAAGACTGGAATATGCCAAACTACATGTTGACAAGCCACAAAGCTTCTGGGAGAATGTCCTGTGGACAGATGAGACAAAAATCGAAGTTTTTGCCAAGGCACATCAGCTGTATGTTCACAGACGAAAAAATGAAGCATATCAAGAAAAGAACACTGTCCCTACTGTGAAACATGGAGGAGGCTCTGTTATGTTCTGGGGCTGCTTTGCTGCGTCTGGCACAGGGTGTCTTGAATCTGTGCAGGGTACAATGAAATCTCAAGACTATCAAGGAATTCTAGAGAGAAATGTACTAGCCAGTGTCAGAAAGCTTGGTCTCAGTCGCAGGTCATGGGTCTTGCAACAGGACAATGACCCAAAACACACCGCTAAAAACACCCAAGAATGGCTAAGAGGAAAAAATTGGACTATTCTAAAGTGGCCTTCTATGAGCCCTGACCTCAATCCTATTGAGCATCTTTGGAAGGAGCTGAAACATGCAGTCTGGAAAAGGCACCCTTCAAACCGGACACAACTGGAGCAGTTTGCTCATGAGGAGTGGGCCAAAATACCTGCTGAGAGGTGCAGATGTCTCATTGACAGTTACAGGAAGCGTTTGATTGCAGTGATTGCCTCAAAAGGTTGCGCAACAAAATATTAAGTTAGGGGTACCATCATTTTTGTCCATGCCTGTTTCATGAGTTTATTTTTTTACATAATTCTGTTGAAGCATGGTTGAAAAACAATGTCTGACTTTCATTGGTTAACATTTATAGAATTTTAATTTATTATTACTTTTGTCAGATTAAAGTTATTTCTGTGACCATTGTGACTTTTTCTTTCATTGACCAAAGGGTACCAACAATTTTGTCCACGTCTGTATATGAGCTAGGCATCCAGCTCCTCCCAGTGGGAAGGAGGAGCCGCAGGGTGGGAGGCTACAAGAAAACCCAGAAACCAAGATGGCCGCCAGCACATGTCAAACGAAGGAGAACAGCAAGGAGGTAAGACCATGACACCCCCATACTATAAGAGGGCACAGATATAAGGGGGCACAAGCCCCTACATACTATAAGGGGGCACAAGCCCCTACATATATCTCACGGGGGCCACTTGTATCCCACAGGGGCCACCATGAGCCCCTGGGGATCACCATGGGCAGAAGTGCGCAGATGCTGGGCACATCTGCGCACATCATCCCATGGTGCATTGGTTAATGTATGCATATATACCATACATGCCCGCACGTGTTTGCGGGCATGCATAGATATACATGCATACGTCTCAACCCTTCCTCAACAATCCCCCTGTTGTCGGACTATACAATACGACAATATATTGGGGGAACGGGTTGAGATATTTGCCCCCCCTCAACCCCATCCTTGGTGGAAGTTCAGGAAGAACTGTAGTGCACACTGATCTTTAGGTACTTAGACATCCCTAATCCAGTTTCCTCCGACCTGCCCTTCACCGTAACCTACTCCTCCGTCCACAGGATACACAGTCTTCTTCTTGACATTCTCTCGGTTAACTGGCCTTTCTTTATCAGTCTCTTGGTGTCGGCCACCCCCACTTTGGAGTGACCACACCCCCACAGTCTCTCGGTAATTCTGCCGATCTTCAGGTATGGCCCGTCTCCAAGGAATCTGGAGTGGGTTCACCCTCGCAGTCTTTAACTGGCCTTTCTTTCGCAGTCTTTTAGTGTCGGCCAACCCCACTTTGGAGTGGCCACACCCCCACAGTCTCTCGGTCGTTCTGCCGATCTTCAGGTATGGCCCGCCTCCAAGGCATCTGGAGCGGGTTCACCCTCACAGTCTCAGTCCCAACTTTCTTCTATCCAACGTCTGTTTCCATCTTGCGGTTCTCCCGTGGACAGATTAATAGGTCTTTACAAGGCAGGTCAGAACTTAAGCGGCGATGTCACAGTATCTAAATTCTACTGCGGAGAACACCTCCGCCACACTACACCTCCAGCCCTTCCCTTAAGAACCTTACCGTTCCAGGGTTCAAGGTGGCAAATGAATGAGGCCTGTCCCTATCGTGACCTAACCTTAGCCCCATTCACACAAAATACATGTTACATCCCTCCCAACACCACCAAATCCCATTACATGTTTGTACCCATAGAGACTCATGCAACCTGGCACTCCTCTCTACCTCCAAAGACACAGGTAGGTCGTAGACCCCTGTGTCAATGGGAAACGACTATAGGATACAAATGTGTACAGTCAAATGATAGCTCACCGCAGTGCGTTGGGCGAGTTTTGGGCTGTCACACATTTGTACCTAGAGTGTCTATGGGTACACCATCGACCGACAAACAAAATCAATAAATACAATGTGCTATGGGGTTTCAGGGTAGTACAAGTTATACATCCCGAACCCTCATAGAAAACAATGTGTGTCCATACAATAATATTTGGCTACAGGAACAATGTTTGGTTATGTCCTGAGCCTCCTCCTCCGGATAGTTCTGTACAGTTCTGTCTGGTTCTGGTGTATTTTGGTCAATAAGTCCCTTGACCCTCCGACTGTAGATGACGATCACCAGAACCAGAAGAAGTTTCACTGGGTGAAACAAGTGATATGCTCTTCCACCCGAACGTCTCCAAATCTTCCTCCAGAGCCTTAAATAATGCTCCCGCTGGATTGTGGCACAGTCTTCCATCTCTAGAACACCTCTAGGCAGAGGTCGCTTGGTTGCCAAAATCCAGTGGGATTCTCTGGAGCCTCCCAAGAGTGTCAGGGGGAATAGCTGGCCTCTTCCGTGGCCTCTCCTGGGTTTTTCTTCCGCTCCATATAAAACCTATGGCAGAAGAAAATACCAGGCGCTCCCAGGGGAATTTCTCCCCTAACGGTGCAGTTAAATGTACAAAAATTCCCAGCACCAATACCTTTGACCCATGGGTAGAGAAAGGTATTGGGCTTCCCTTTGTCTCACAGGACTCCTCATTATCCCAACACTGGTGTTTGAACACCCTACCTTCAGAGGATCACATCCTCTGCTACACATCCCTCTGCACCAACAGATAAGGATGGCCACCCTACTAGGTTAGGATAACTGGAGTTCTGTGGACAAAGCACCATCTTGTTATTGATGGCACCGCATCCCTGTCCACTCATGTGTACCCAGGCTGACCTCCCCCTGTGATCCCATCTTGTGGAGGCCCGCAGAACCAACGGCATAGGCATGCCCCGGCTGCCCAGGACCCCACAACACAAGAACACAGTCCACACTCTGCTGCCAAACACTCTGCGTCCAATCCCTATCAGAGCTGTGCTACCTGCTCGGACTAGAATTAAGTGCGCAGCACAACATTACATCAATGTTGTCTGTCCGCCCCAGTCCCCAGCGCAACACAGCCCTACCGAAAACCTTGAGCACAACAGTGTTATCTGTATCGATCCGAGACCCTGGTTGCCCAGAATAATATCACATCATCCTTTGTGTGCTGCATGAAGAAGGTCCTTATGCCTTCTCCCGACCAGCAGGATTTCCCGTGTGATATTATCTGCTCGCGACCCTATACGTTCTCGATCCACAGTATAACACTGCTCCACTCCAAGGGGACACAGAATGAAACAAGACAGCAGACGGGACATTACAACACTACATAAATCACTCATAGACAAGGACCACCATCAACATCAAGAAGAACGTTACAATGGACAACAAAAACACACAACATGGATATGTACAGGGAACAAACAGTGTAACAAATAGTACAGGGGGTGTCAAATGTTGCCTAGCCTAGCTTGGCCACTCTGGCCCCTCAGCAGCTGATGATGCTGCCGAGAGGTAACCCCTTTATGGCCAAACTGACTAGACCCCGCTGCACGATTTGTTACCTGAATCCCATCACTGGACACATTGCAATTACTTGCACAAGGGCAATTCCTTGCAATGTGTCCTTTGTTCCCACACCTGAAGCACCTGATTGGGCTTTCTGTCCTGTGTGTTTTGCAGTGCTTCGCTATATGACCCAAGCCACCACACGCAAAACATTTGATGTTTGCCCGGCGTGGCTTAGGTCCGTCCACACTGCAACCGCGCTCCCTGAATTGTTCCATCTTCAGGGAGGCACTCTTCACGATATTTCTTTTCCCCAAAGTCAGGGAAAAATCTCTGTTAGTCTGGACAGGCTTGGTCTGGTGATTTGGCCTGTCACAGACTACTCTCCCCCCTTTTTGCCCTGTATAGGGCAAAGTTTTGGGCGTTTCCGACCCTGACTTTACAGGAAAAGAAAGGGCCGGCATCAACTTGGTGATGACCTGTTGCATGCCAGTCATTATCTGGGAGCTTACAGCAACCTGAGCCTTCAATTTGGCTACCGTCACATTAGTAGAGGCAGTCTGCTCCTTGAAGGCCTTGACCTCAGTATAAGACTGGGTCAACTTAGCCTCAATTTCCTCCTTCTGCTTCTGCAGCTCTACTAACTGTGACTGTATCCTAGCCACCTGCGCATCTCGGTCAACAGAAGACTGCACATTCTCCGCCAGCTGTGCCCGCAATGCCGAAACCTGGTCCGAATTACTGGCACAGCACTGGCAGTGAATGGCCGGAGGAAATGTCTCCGTTGACTGAGACACCAGCGCCACTTCCTTTGGCTTACAGATGCTAGCCTCAAACGTATGAACGAGTTTGGCTAGCATCTGAAGCCGTTTAGTGGCCTTGTTCAATACCATCCGTTTGTTCACACAAAGCTTGTCATAACTACAAGCCTGTGCCAACAAATCGGACCACAGCATTTCTGCTGACTTGTATGTGGTGGGGAGGATGGGATTGAATGTGCTGTGTCTGCTCAAGTGTTGCAGTGTGGGGAAGTCCATACTCACCGTTTGATGAGCGTCCATCTTCTCCTTGGGGCCGTACCTCTTTGTCCTAGCAGCTGCTTGGAAGAAGTCCATTTTCCCGGATCGCTTCTTCCCGACCAGCCTGACTTTGTACGCTGCTCCCACGAAGATGGCTCTCCTTCAGTGACGTATCCTCTTCTCCCTCGCAATCACTCAAGCGATGTAGTGACCGTGCAAAGCAAATAGCAAAATATTAATTCACAGAACAATTATAGATTCTCTGCAAAAGATTTTGTTTTATTTCTGGTACTGTAAGGGAAGTATCGCTTCTCCTGTCCGAATTATCGGGTCCTAGACGCTCAGACACTCCGCTGACCGCGTCTCTCCTGCCCGCTAATTCACAGTACTAGCGACCCTCAGCCTTAAGACCAAAAACAAACGCAAAATCCACGCAGTGGGCCTGGCTTGCCAATGTAAAGGGGGGAATATTAATCACCAATATTATGCGAATATCGATAATTAATATTCCTAAATAGGAGGAGCCGTCTAGTGATGACTCCGCCTATTTATACCTTTATATAATAATAACAATACTTTCGCTATGCTTTACACTAATCGCTATACTAACTGCATGCGCCTTACTCACTACCGCTAACAAGTATACACTACACAAAGGGTACAAATATAACGGTATTTAATACACCAAGCACACAATACAGTAATTACACAACACTAAATACACAGTACTCCACTACACTATACGTTCCCAAATTCCACCCACAAACTAACTATACAATACACACATACAAGTATATTAACAATAACCCACCCGTCTGCACTGTCCCTACGGGGTATAAGGGGTTTAAACACAACAATGGCTCTGCAGGGGTTAATACCTGCAGGCCATGAAATACAGGGTTATCATTGTTTGCAGAGCATAGACATGCTCTCCAGAACCAGGGGATGCAGGGGTTAACCAGCAGGGTTAAATGGTAGGGGGGTCAGGGATGTCAAGGGTTAACCAGGGGTACAGCAAGGGTTAACCAGGGGACTGGGGGTCACTCAGGGGAATCAGGGAGGGTAAAGGGTCCAAGGCAGGGAACCAGGGTTATATGCCTGGCCTGGTAGGGGTTAAGGGGTATGGTAAGGCCTGGCAGGGAAAGGGTTAATCAGGGGAGGTGGTGTGTTGGTGGGATAGGGGTGGTACAGGGATCAGGGGCACAGGCACAGACAAGGGTTAAGGCGTTGGTGGGATAGTGGGGGGGTGCTACGGGGGTGATACTTAATGTTTATGCTCGTCATCCAGGGTGATTCTACGCTCCTCCTGAGCGCCGATTGCGCTCTCTCATGGTGGGGTAGGGGCGGCAGGGGCCCGGCCATGATGTCCTGAGCGCAGGATGCGCTCTCAAGGTGGGGGGGTCCCGATTCTCTCCGTCTCTGTGGGAGAATATCAGGCAGGGGGGGGTCCGGTCGGCCGTCTTTTGCTGAGCGCCGGACGCGCTCTCCTCCACATGGGGGGCCCAGACCCTCTCTGCCCCATCATCCACGTGGGCTGCAGATAATTAGAACAAAAGGATTCAAATTCGTTAGAATTTGAATCCTTTGAGGTCACCAGAATGATCGAACCTTGTCCGGTCATCCTGGCGCCTTCACTCAGATTACATCAATGTGAATGCTTGGGGCACATTCACATTGATGCATCTGGGTCCACGTAGGGAGGGGGGGGGGGGATTTATATATATATATATATATATATATATATATATTATACATGTGTATGGATGCTTGGGGCACATCCATACACATGTATACATTAATCATACATCAGGGGGCACATAGGTTATGAAGGGGTCACAGCCCCCATACTATAAGAGGGCACAGATATAAGGGGGCACAAGCCCCTACATACTATAAGGGGGCACAAGCCCCTACATATATCTCACAGGGGCCACTTGTATCCCACAGGGGCCACCATGAGCCCCTGGGGATCACCATGGGCAGACGTGCGCAGATGCTGGGCACATCTGCGCACATCATCCCATGGTGCGTTGGTTAATGTATGCATATATACCATACATGCCCGCACGTGTTTGCGGGCATGCATGGATATACATGCATATGTCTCAACCCTTCCTTAACAGTTTTTCACTGATCTGTTGTTCAGTGTTTTTGTTTCCGTTGTGTTTCTGTTCCGTTTTTTCATATGGCATATACAGTATACAGTAATTACATAGAAAAAATTGGGTTGGGCATAATATTTTCAATAGATGGTTCCGCAAAAACGAAACGGATACGGAAGACATACGGATGCATTTCCGTATGTGTTCTTTTTTTGCGGACCCATTGACTTGAATGGAACCACGGAATGTGATTTGTGGGCAATAATAGGACATGTTCTATCTTTCAACGAAATGGAAAAACAGAATGCATACGGAGTACATTACGTCTTTTTTTGCGGAACCATTGAAATGAATGGTTCCGTATACGGAATGCAAAAAAAGGCCCGCAAAATGGAAATAAAAAATGGTAGTGTGAAAGATGCCTAAGTGATTTAAAGAAAAGCTAAATCTTCAGACATTTTTCAGTTTATATAGTGAAAGTTTGAGTTTGTAAAGAACATGTTTTTTGAACATTCAAACATTAATATTCACTTTTCTTAAAAAAAAAATTTGGAGGAAAAACACAAATTTGATATATTTTTCTTCATGTTTTGATTTGGAATAAAATGTGTAGTGTTCCCAATGCATTTGTGTGTATGAAAATAGAAGCTATTAGAAGGATTTTGAGCTTTATTCACTTTTTTAAACACACTGCTATTATTTTGAAAACAACTGTATAAATCAATGTGTGCCGATAGTGCTGCCACATGCAGAGGCAGTGTGTGCTGTTATGTTTTTGTCTGTCTGTTACTTTGTAAATAGTGTTAGCTGACAAAAGTACAGGGCTCCTGATGAGGGCCAGCAACGCGTAAACCCAGAGTCAGCAGTTTATTCAGCGAGAGGGGTGGAAACCAGTGAGGCAACAAATACCCCCACCTGTACCCTCACTATTACACAAGAGCAGCAGTGTGTATATAATTATTTAGGCATCAAACCAGTGAATTAGGGTGCCTCTCTGACTGCTCTAGTATATGGGATTGTATATGAATAGAGTAGTAATGTGATTGTCCTCACAGATTTTAATCAATTAGTTTAATAAAGTTTGCTTGTTATTTCATTTTAGCGCCAATTCAAATAACTGTGAGCTTAGATAGTAACACCTCCAAAAATAATTCTTACTTTACATCCCCCATATGTCTACTTCATGTTTGGATCATTTTGAAAATTACATTTTATTTTTTGGGACATTAGAAGGCTTAGAAGTTTAGAAGCAAATCTTAAAATTTTTAAGAAAATGTTCAAAACCCAATTTTTTCAGGCCCAGCTTAGTTATGAAGTTACTTTCTGGGTCTTACCTATTAGAAACCACCCATGAATCACCCCATTTTAGAAACTACACCCTCAAGCTATTCAATACTGACTTTACAAACGTTATTAACCATTTAGGTGCCCCACGAGAATGAAATGAAAATGGGAATGAAATTTCAAAATTTCACTTTTTTTTTGCAGGTTTTAAATTGCAATCTATTTTTTCTGCAACACACCAAGGGTTAGCAGTCAAATAAAACTCAATCTATTACACTAAATCTGGAGTTTACAGAAACACCCCATGTGTGCTCAAAAAATGATGTATGGGGGCTTCAGAGTGGAAGATACTTGGCTTTGGCTTTTGGAGAGCGGATTTAGCTGGAATGGTAATTGGGAGCTATGTCGCATATGAAGACACCCTGAGGTGGCCCTACAGTGGAAACCCCCAAAAAGTGACCCCATTCCGGAAACTACACCCCTCAATGAATATTTCAAAGTGTGTAGTAAGCACTTTGGCCCATCATTCGTTTACAGAGTTAGGAAACTCTAACGGTCACGTACACACACACACAGGGGGAGGATAGTGACCAGTAGAATGGGAGCACTATTGAATGCCTTTTCTAATTTTTCAAATGAAGAAATGGCCTCAGTAGACCAATTCTCCAAATCCGCCCCTTTCTTAGTAAGGTCGGTCAATGGTTTAGCAATTACAGAAAAATCCATAATAAATTTACGATAGTAATTGGCGAAACCTAAGAACCATTGTAAGGCCTTTAAGGATGAAGGTCTTACCCATTCCTTAATTGCTAGTACCTTACCAGGATCCATATTGAAGGTGTGAGGAGTCAGAACATGCCCTAGAAACATAATCTCCTGTACACCAAAGACACATTTCTCTTGCTTAGCGGATAGCTGATTCCCCCTCAAGACCTCTAATGCTTGTTTAACACGAGACACATGGGATTCAAAGTCAGGAGAGAATATGAAAATGTCGTCAAGATAGACAATAACAAATTCACCTAAGAACTCCCTAAGAATGTCATTCATAAAGTTTTGGAACACAGCTGGGGCATTGCTGAGTCCAAAAGGCATCACCTGATATTCAAAGTGTCCTGCCGGAGTATTGAACACCGTCTTCCATTTGTCTCCCTCCTTGATTCGGATTAGATTGTATGCCCCTTTCAGGTCAATCTTGGAAAACCAGGTTGCCCCCAGAACCTGGTTAAATAAATCCGGAATTAATGGGAGGGAGTATCTATTCTGGACAGTGATTTTATTTAATCTCCAGTAATCGATACATGGCCTAAGACCACCATCTTTTTACTTAACAAAGAAAACCCCCGCCCCTATAGGAGAGACAGGTCTAATATGCCCTTTACCAAGGCTCTCCTTAATATAATCTTCCATGGCCTTGCATTCAGGCTTAGAAAGATTATAAATTCGCCCCTTAGGAAACTTGGCCCCCTCTACTAGCTCTATATTACAATCATAAGGTCTATGGGGGGGTAGAACCTCCGGGGTTGGTGATGAGAATACATCAGAATATTGCCTAACAACAGTGGGTAAAGTATCAGACTTTACTGAGACCCCAGCCTGTACCACGGACAAGCACGAGTCACACTTAGGCCCCCATCTCACCAACTCCCCTTTGGACCAATCTATAGTGGGGTTATGTAGTCGGAGCCAAGGCAACCCTGGTACCACCTCAACTGGTAGGTTCTCCAGGACTATAAAGGAACATCTCTCTGAGTGGCACCCACCCACGGTTAGAGAAATCTCTGAGGTACATGAGCTCACCGTACCACCAATAAAAGGAGTAGCATCAATAGCCATGACATGGATAGGAGTTGGCAAAGCAAACATTTGAATACCCAATCTTACAGCGTACTCAGAGTCAATAAAGCTGGCCGCTGAGCCAAAATCAATAAAGGCCTTACCCGGCCATTTATCTACCCCCAGATGAAATCGGAATGGGTACCAAAAGCTTACATTTAGAAAAATCAGGGTGCACCTGGTCTTTAGGTTGCCTTGCCTTAGGAGACTTGACAGAGAGGACCTTCTTAGGGGACACTGGTTGATCCAATGGTCAGGATCTCCACAGTAAAAGCATTCTCCACGTCTGCGGCGAAGATTCCCTCGGGTCATGCCAACGCCTCGGTGGAGACCTCAGCGTTGTCTCTGGGATAGGCCTCTGGCTGGACCACCATCTGGGAAGAGAACTGTCCTTCCTGTTGTCTCTCTCTAACCCGTCGATCAAGTCGGACAACAAGGGTCATCGTATCCTCTAAGGTCTCTGCAAGTTGATAACTGACCAGAAGATCCTTTCAATTATCAGACAGACCTGACCTGAACTGACTATTCAGGGCTGGTTTGTTCCATCCTGAGGGGACACACCATCTTCTGAATTGGGTGTAATAATCCTCCGCAGGTAGATTGCCCTGAACCAGTGCCTATAGAGCCGTCTCGGCTACCAGAGCCCTGTCTGGTTCATCATAGAGGGTACCCAGGGGGAAAGAATCCCTCCACAGAAGTTAAATAACTGTTGCCAGCAGGTAAAGAGAACGCCCAGTCCTGGGGACCACCCTGTAGTCGGGAAATGATATGATATGCCCACGCGGGGCGCAAACAGAAGTAAAGTCTGCAACTCTCCTTAAGGACGAATGCACACAGCCGTTGTTCACGGCCATGAGCGGTCCGTGGAACCGCGGCCTGGATTCCTGCTGAGAGCAGGAGCGCACGGCGTTATTGGTTGCACAACGGCTGTGTGCATTCGGCCTAATAGAGAGAAACTTCTTCTGGTCTCCAGAAAAGGGTTCTGGGAGCTTATTCTGGGGCTCAAAATGCAGACTGGAGGCCTGAGGAGTGGAAGAACCTTGCCCTAACTCAAAAGAACTGAGTTTTTCCCTAGCTCCTGCACCATCTGCGTCAGGTTAGAGACATGGTCAGTCAGGGTCACCAGAGGATTCATTATACAGTGGTTATTGGGCCTGTTAATCTGTAACAGTCATGTACACACACACACACATGGGGGAGGATAGTGACCACTGAACCCCATCCTAACCCCTGGCCCTGCCTACTTACCTCACGAGTCCAGATAATAGGGGACAACTGGACGGCAGTTCCTAACTTAGGATACGTGTGGGAAGGACAGACAAGACAAATAACGGATAGTGAAGGGACCGGGTCAAAACCAAGAGGACAACGCAATACAGAGGGATAAGCAAACAATGGTCAGGAGAAGCCGGGGTCATAAATACTAGGAGAGTCGAGAAGTACCAAAGGAGTCCACAAAGAATAGTCAGGTGGAAGCCGAGGTCAAAATACCAGGAGGGATGCGCTGTAGATGCGGAGCAGGCAAAGGATCGTCAGGGAACAGGATCAGGTAAGTATACAAGTTATTTTTTTTTTTCCGAAAGCCCAAGGTCGTGCTCTCACCCCGTGCAACAAAATCGTGCAGCATGCCACACAAAAATCGTGCACTAGGTCACGGTATATCGCAGGCCCTCTCCGAAGAAAAGGGCCCCCCAAACCCAGCCTCATGGCTTCGATCCAGCAGAGCTCAAAGGTAACTTCGCACAGGTATTCAGTACAGTCATGGCCAAAAGTTTTGAGAATGACACAAATATTAGTTTTCACAAAGTTTGCTGCAAAACTGCTTTTAGATCTTTGTTTCGGTTGTTTCTGTGATGTAGTAAAATATAATTACACGCACTTCATACGTTTCAAAGGCTTTTATCGACAATTACATGACATTTAGGTCTCATGCACACGACAGTATTTTTTCACGGTCAGCAAAAACGGGGTCCGTAGGTCCGTGATCCGTGACCGTTTTTTCGTCCGTGGGTCTTCCTTGATTTTTGGAGGATCCACGGACATGAAAAAAAAGTCGTTTCAGTGTCCGCCTGGCTGTGCGGAGCCAAACGGATCCATCCTGAATTACAATGCAAGTCAATGGGGACGGATCCGTTTGACGTTGACAGAATATGGTGCAATTGCAAACGGATCCGTCCCCCATTGACTTTTAATTTAAAGTCAGGAGTCCCTTTATACCAGGGGTGCACAACCTGCGGCCCGCGGGCCGCATGCGGCCCCAAGAGCCATGGTTTGCGGCCCACACCCTGCTTGGCAGAAACCAGCTGATCCTGCAATCAGCTGTGTTTCTGCACAGAGCGCCGCACAGCAGATGGATCACAGGTTTTGCTCCTGCACTATAGCAGGAGCAGAAAGGGTCCCCGACTATTAGTTAAAGCGGGAAAGCCGAGGAGAAGACAGAAGCGCTTTATTAGCACTTCTGCCTTCTCCTCTATGAGCGCTCTGCAGTGTAGACCCAGGAACAGAGGAGCGCTGCCCTGGTACAAAGCCTCCGCAGCAGGCTGGCTTCCCTGTAACTGGGGCTCCTTTGGATGCTCCAGTTACAGTGGAAATAGTACAAAAAAAAGTCACTTATTGTCTCCCAAAGGTCTTTCAGTGACCTCTTGGGGACAAATTATGTGGTAAAAATATATTTAAAAAAAAAAGTTACAAAATGATTTAAAAAATTTGAAAACAAAATAAATTAAAAAATAAAATAAAAAGGAAAAAGTGCTTAATAAAAGAGAGTGTTCACTGTCCCACCACAGTTTTTTTATGAAAAAGTGCAAAATTTAAAAAAGTGAGTGTCCCCCAAGGTCTTTTTATGACCTCTTGGGAGACATATTATGTAGCAGAAATTTATTAAGTTATAAAAAAAAATTATACATAAAAGAAAAAACACCCACACCAATCAAAACCGTCACCATTACCGCCCCATTCATGTGAAACTTTTTATATTATATAGCAAAATACAGAGAACTAATTATAATAATTTATTTTGGTGTCAGTTTGCATATTTAAAGAATAAGGAGCTATAGTTTGAAAAAATATATACTTTTAAAAAACGTTTTGTATAGAGTTGAGCGGACACCTGGATGTTCGGGTTCGAGAAGTTCGGCCGAACTTCCCGGAAATGTTCGGGATCCGAACCCGATCCGAACTTCGTCCCGAACCCGAACCCCATTGAAGTCAATGGGGACCCGAACTAAAACGGCTGTAAAACAGCCCAGGAAAGGGCTAGAGGGCTGCAAAAGGCAGCAACATGTAGGTAAATCCCCTGCAAACAAATGTGGATAGGGAAATGAATTAAAATAAAAATTAAATAAATAAAAATTAACCAAAATCAATTGGAGAGAGGTCCCATAGCAGAGAATCTGGCTTCCCGTCACCCACCACTGGAACAGTCCATTCTCAGATATTTAGGCCCCGGCACCCAGGCAGAGGAGAGAGGTCCCGTAACAGACAATCTGGCTTCATGTCAGCAGAGAATCAGTCTTCATGTCATAGCAGAGAATCAGGCTTCACGTCACCCACCACTGCAACAGTCCATTTTCATAAATTTAGGCCCAGCACCCAGGCAGAGGAGAGAGGTCCCGTAACAGAGGATCTGGCTTCATGTCAGCAGAGAATCAGTCTGCATGTCATAGCAGAGAATCAGGCTTCACGTCACCCACCACTGCAACAGTCCATTGTCATATATTTAGGCCCAGCACCCAGGCAGAGGAGAGAGGTCCCGTAACAGAGAATCTGGCTTCATGTCAGCAGAGAATTAGTCTGCATGTCATAGCAGAGAATCAGGCTTCATGTCAGCCACCACTGCAACAGTCCATTGGCATATATTTAGGCCCAGCACCAAGGCAGAGGAGAGAGGTCCCGTAACAGAGAATCTGGCTTCATGTCAGCAGAGAATCAGTCTGCATGTCATAGCAGAGAATCAGGCTTCACGTCAGCCACCACTGCAACAGTCCATTGTCATATATTTAGGCCCAGCAAACAGGCAGAGGAGAGAGGTCCCGTAACAGACAATCTGGCTTCATGTCAGCAGAGAATTAGTCTGCATGTCATAGCAGAGAATCAGGCTTTATGTCAGCCACCACTGCAACAGTCCATTGGCATATATTTAGGCCCAGCACCAAGGCAGAGGAGAGAGGTCCCGTAACAGAGAATCTGGCTTCATGTCAGCAGAGAATCAGTCTGCATGTCATAGCAGAGAATCAGGCTTCACGTCAGCCACCACTGCAACAGTCCATTGGCATATATTTAGGCCCAGCACACAGGCAGAGGAGAGAGGTCCCGTAACAGACAATCTGGCTTCACGTCAGCAGAGAATTAGTCTGCATGTCATAGCAGAGAATGAGGCTTCACGTCAGCCACCACTGCAACAGTCCATTGGCATATATTTAGGCCCAGCACACAGGCAGAGGAGAGAGGTCCCGTAACAGACAATCTGGCTTCACGTCAGCAGAGAATTAGTCTGCATGTCATAGCAGAGAATGAGGCTTCACGTCAGCCACCACTGCAACAGTCCATTGGCATATATTTAGGCCCAGCACACAGGCAGAGGAGAGAGGTCCCGTAACAGACAATCTGGCTTCATGTCAGCAGAGAATCAGTCTGCATGTCATAGCAGAAAATCAGGCTTCACGTCAGCCACCACTGCAACAGTCCATTTTCATAAATTTAGGCCCAGCACCCAGGCAGAGGAGAGAGGTCCCATAACAGACAATCTGGCTTCATGTCAGCAGAGAATTAGTCTGCATGTCATAGCAGAGAATGAGGCTTCACGTCAGCCACCACTGCAACAGTCCATTGGCATATATTTAGGCCCAGCACACAGGCAGAGGAGAGAGGTCCCGTAACAGACAATCTGGCTTCATGTCAGCAGAGAATCAGTCTGCATGTCATAGCAGAAAATCAGGCTTCACGTCAGCCACCACTGCAACAGTCCATTTTCATAAATTTAGGCCCAGCACCCAGGCAGAGGAGAGAGGTCCCATAACAGACAATCTGGCTTCATGTCAGCAGAGAATTAGTCTGCATGTCATAGCAGAGAATGAGGCTTCACATCAGCCACCACTGCAACAGTCCATTGGCATATATTTAGGCCCAGCACACAGGCAGAGGAGAGAGGTCCCGAAACAGAGGATCTGGCTTCATGTCAGCAGAGAATCAGTCTTCATATCATAGCAGAGAATCAGGCTTCACGTCACCCACCACTGCAACAGTCCATTTTCATAAATTTAGGCCCAGCACCCAGGCAGAGGAGAGAGGTCCCGTAACAGACAATCTGGCTTCATGTCAGCAGAGAATTAGTCTGCATGTCATAGCAGAGAATGAGGCTTCACGTCAGCCACCACTGCAACAGTCCATTGGCATTTATTTAGGCCCAGCACACAGGCAGAGGAGAGAGGTCCCGTAACAGACAATCTGGCTTCATGTCAGCAGAGAATCAGTCTGCATGTCATAGCAGAGAATCAGGCTTCACGTCACCCAACATTGGAACAGTCCATTGGCATATATTTAGGCCCCGGCACCCAGACAGAGGAGAGGTTCATTCAACTTTGGGTAGCCTCGCAATATAATGGGAAAATGAAAATAAAAATAGGATTGAATGAGGAAGTGCCCTGGAGTCCAATAATATATGGTTAAGGGGAGGTAGTTAATGTCTAATCTGGACAAGGGACGGACAGGTCCTGTGGGATCCATGCCTGGTTCATTTTTATGAACGTCAGCTTGTCCACATTGGCTGTAGACAGGCGGCTGCGTTTGTCTGTAATGACGCCCCCTGCCGTGCTGAATACACGTTCAGACAAAACGCTGGCCGCCGGGCAGGCCAGCACCTCCAAGGCATAAAAGGCTAGCTCTGGCCACGTGGACAATTTAGAGACCCAGAAGTTGAATGGGGCCGAACCATCAGTCAGTACGTGGAGGGGTGTGCACACGTACTGTTCCACCATGTTAGTGAAATGTTGCCTCCTGCTAACACGTTGCGTATCAGGTGGTGGTGCAGTTAGCTGTGGCTTGTTGACAAAAGTTTTCCACATCTCTGCCATGCTAACCCTGCCCTCAGAGGAGCTGGCCGTGACACAGCTGCCTTGGCGACCTCTTGCTCCTCCTCTGCCTTGGCCTTGGGCTTCCACGTGTTCCCCTGTGACATTTGGGAATGCTCTCAGTAGCGCGTCTACCAACGTGCGCTTGTACTCGCACATCTTCCTATCACGCTCCAGTGCAGGAAGTAAGGTGGGCACATTGTCTTTGTAGCGTGGATCCAGCAGGGTGGCAACCCAGTAGTCCGCACAGGTTAAAATGTGGGCAACTCTGCTGTCGTTGCGCAGGCACTGCAGCATGTAGTCGCTCATGTGTGCCAGGCTGCCCAGGGGTAAGGACAAGCTGTCCTCTGTGGGAGGCGTATCGTCATTGTCCTGCCTTTCCCCCCAGCCACGCACCAGTGATGGACCCGAGCTGCGTTGGGTGCCACCCCGCTGTGACCATGCTTCATCCTCATCCTCCTCCACCTCCTCCTCATCCTCGTCCTCCTCGTCCTCCAGTAGTGGGCCCTGTCTCGCCACATTTGTACCTGGCCTCTGCTGTTGCCAAAAACCTCCCTCTGAGTCACTTCGAAGAGACTGGCCTGAAAGTGCTAAAAATGACCCCTCTTCCTCCCCCTCCTCCTCCTCCTCCTCCTCCTCCTCCTGGGCCACCTCCTCTTCCATCATCGCCCTAAGTGTTTTCTCAAGGAGACATAGAAGTGGTATTGTAACGCTGATAACGGCGTCATCGCCACTGGCCATGTTGGTGGAGTACTCGAAACAACGCAACAGGGCACACAGGTCTCGCATGGAGGCCCAGTCATTGGTGGTGAAGTGGTGCTGTTCTGTAGTGCGACTGACCCGTGCGTGCTGCAGCTGAAACTCCACTATGGCCTGCTGCTGCTCGCACAGTCTGTCCAGCATGTGCAAGGTGGAGTTCCACCTGGTGGGCACGTCGCATATGAGGCGGTGAGCGGGAAGGCCGAAGTTACGCTGTAGCGCAGACAGGCGAGCAGCAGCAGGATGTGAACGCCGGAAGCGCGAACAGACGGCCCGCACTTTATGCAGCAGCTCTGACATGTCGGGGTAGTTGTGAATGAACTTCTGCACCACCAAATTCAGCACATGCGCCAAGCAAGGGATGTGCGTCAAATTGGCTAGTCCCAGAGCTGCAACGAGATTTCGCCCATTATCACACACCACCAGGCCGGGCTTGAGGCTCACCGGCAGCAACCACTCATCGGTCTGTTGTTCTATACCCCGCCACAACTCCTGTGCGGTGTGGGGCCTGTCCCCCAAACATATGAGTTTCAGAATGGCCTGCTGACGTTTACCCCGGGCTGTGCTGAAGTTGGTGGTGAAGGTGTGTGGCTGACTGGATGAGCAGGTGGAAGAAGAGGAGGAGGAAGCCGAGAAGGAGGAGGTGGCAACAGGAGGCAAAGAATGTTGCCCTGCGATCCTTGGTGGCGGAAGGACGTGCGCTAAACAGCTCTCCGCCTGGGGCCCAGCTGCCACTACATTTACCCAGTGTGCAGTTAGGGAGATATAGCGTCCCTGGCCGTGCTTACTGGTCCACGTATCTGTGGTTAGGTGGACCTTGCTACAGATGGCGTTGCGCAGTGCACACTTGATTTTATCGGATACTTGGTTGTGCAGGGAAGGCACGGCTCTCTTGGAGAAGTAGTGGCGGCTGGGAACAACATACTGTGGGACAGCAAGCGACATGAGCTGTTTGAAGCTGTCTGTGTCCACCAGCCTAAATGACAGCATTTCATAGGCCAGTAGTTTAGAAATGCTGGCATTCAGGGCCAGGGATCGAGGGTGGCTAGGTGGGAATTTACGCTTTCTCTCAAATGTTTGTGAGATGGAGAGCTGAACGCTGCCATGTGACATGGTTGAGACGCTTGGTGACGGAGGTGGTGGTGGTGTTGGTGGTACATCCCCTGTTTGCTGGGCGGCAGGTGCCAACGTTCCTCCAGAGGCAGAGGAAGAGGCCGAGGCGGCAGCAGCAGAAGAGGTAGCAGGGGGAGCCTGAGTGACTTCCTTGGATTTAAGGTGTTTACTCCACTGCAGTTCATGCTTTGCATGCAGGTGCCTGGTCATGCAGGTTGTGCTCAGGTTCAGAACGTTAATGCCTCGCTTCAGGCTCTGATGGCACAGCGTGCAAACCACTCGGGTCTTGTCGTCAGCACATTGTTTGAAGAAGTGCCATGCCAGGGAACTCCTTGAAGCTGCCTTTGGGGTGCTCGGTCCCAGATGGCGGCGGTCAGTAGCAGGCGGAGTCTCTTGGCGGCGGGTGTTCTGCTTTTGCCCACTGCTCCCTCTTTTGCTACGCTGTTGGCTCGGTCTCACCACTGCCTCTTCCTCCGAACTGTGAAAGTCAGTGGCACGACCTTCATTCCATGTGGGGTCTAGGACCTCATCATCCCCTGCATCGTCTTCCACCCAGTCTTGATCCCTGACCTCCTGTTCAGTCTGCACACTGCAGAAAGACGCAGCAGTTGGCACCTGTGTTTCGTCATCATCAGAGACATGCTGAGGTGGTATTCCCATGTCCTCATCATCAGGAAACATAAGTGGTTGTGCGTCAGTGCATTCTAGGTCTTTCACCGCTGGGGAAGGGCTAGGTGGATGCCCTTGGGAAACCCTGCCAGCGGAGTCTTCAAACAGCATAAGAGACTGCTGCATAACTTGAGGCTGAGACAGTTTCCCTGGTATGCATGGGGGTGATGTGACAGACTGATGGGGTTGGTTTTCAGGCGCCATCTGTGCGCTTTCTGCAGAAGACTGGGTGGGAGATAATGTGAACGTGCTGGATCCACTGTCGGCCACCCAATTGACTAATGCCTGTACCTGCTCAGGCCTTACCATCCTTAGAACGGCATTGGGCCCCACCATATATTGCTGTAAATTCTGGCGGCTACTGGGACCTGAGGTAGTTGGTACACTAGAACGTGGGGATGTGGCAGAACGGCCACGTCCTCTCCCAGCACCAGAGGGTCCACTAACACCACCACGACCATGTCCACGTCCGCGTCCCTTACTAGATGTTTTCCTCGTTGTTATGGTTCACCACAACAACAAAAATATTATTTGGCCCAATGTATTGTATTCAAATTCAGCGGGATATAAATTTGAGGCCTAGTATTTAGGCGCTGGGTGACCGGTATGGATTTAGTGACAGAATTAGACTTGGAAAAGCACAGTAGCGTGTGTGTGAAGTTATTCTGAATGACCCTATGTGCACCTTGAATATTATATACCCTTTTAGGGATAGATTTCAAATAGCTCTGATATAGCAGAAACCACTAAATTATGAAATTGCTAAATTGGGAATTGTATTTCAACCCAGAACAAAATATGTGCTTTGACGGACACTAAATAACTTGCCCAGCCACAACAGGACAGCGGTAACGACAGATTTGGCGGGATATAAATTTGAGGCCTAGTATTTAGGCGCTGGGTGACCGGTATGGATTTAGTGACAGAATTAGACTTGGAAAAGCACAGTAGCGTGTGTGTGAAGTTATTCTGAATGACCCTATGTGCACCTTGAATATTATATACCCTTTTAGGGATAGATTTCAAATAGCTCTGATATAGCAGAAACCACTAAATTATGAAATTGCTAAATTGGGAATTGTATTTCAACCCAGAACAAAAAATGTGCTTTGACGGACACTAAATAACTTGCCCAGCCACAACAGGACAGCGGTAACGACAGATTTGGCGGGATATAAATTTGAGGCCTAGTATTTAGGCGCTGGGTGACCGGTATGGATTTAGTGACAGAATTAGACTTGGAAATGCACAGTAGCGTGTGTGTGAAGTTATTCTGAATGACCCTATGTGCACCTTGAATATTATATACCCTTTTAGGGATAGATTTCAAATAGCTCTGATATAGCAGAAACCACTAAATTATGAAATTGCTAAATTGGGAATTGTATTTCAACCCAGAACAAAAAATGTGCTTTGACGGACACTAAATAACTTGCCCATCCACAACAGGACAGCGGTAACGACAGATTTGGCGGGATATAAATTTGAGGCCTAGTATTTAGGCGCTGGGTGACCGGTATGGATTTAGTGACAGAATTAGACTTGGAAATGCACAGTAGCGTGTGTGTGAAGTTATTCTGAATAACCCTATGTGCACCTTGAATATTATATACCCTTTTAGGGATAGATTTCAAATAGCTCTGATATAGCAGAAACCACTAAATTATGAAATTGCTAAATTGGGAATTGTATTTCAACCCAGAACAAAAAATGTGCTTTGACGGACACTAAATAACTTGCCCATCCACAACAGGACAGCGGTAACGACAGATTTGGCGGGATATAAATTTGAGGCCTAGTATTTAGGCGCTGGGTGACCGGTATGGATTTAGTGACAGAATTAGACTTGGAAATGCACAGTAGCGTGTGTGTGAAGTTATTCTGAATAACCCTATGTGCACCTTGAATATTATATACCCTTTTAGGGATAGATTTCAAATAGCTCTGATATAGCAGAAACCACTAAATTATGAAATTGCTAAATTGGGAATTGTATTTCAACCCAGAACAAAAAATGTGCTTTGACGGACACTAAATAACTTGCCCATCCACAACAGGACAGCGGTAACGACAGATTTGGCGGGATATAAATTTGAGGCCTAGTATTTAGGCGCTGGGTGACCGGTATGGATTTAGTGACAGAATTAGACTTGGAAATGCACAGTAGCGTGTGTGTGAAGTTATTCTGAATAACCCTATGTGCACCTTGAATATTATATACCCTTTTAGGGATAGATTTCAAATAGCTCTGATATAGCAGAAACCACTAAATTATGAAATTGCTAAATTGGGAATTGTATTTCAACCCAGAACAAAAAATGTGCTTTGACGGACACTAAATAACTTGCCCAGCCACAACAGTACAGCGTTAAACGACAGATGTAGCGGGATATAAATTTGAGGCCTAGTATTTAGGCGCTGGGTGACCGGTATGGATTTAGTGACAGAATTAGACTTGGAAATGCACAGTAGCGTGTGTGTGAAGTTATTCTGAATGACCCTATGTGCACCTTGAATATTATATACCCTTTTAGGGATAGATTTCAAATAGCTCTGATATAGCAGAAACCACTAAATTATGAAATTGCTAAATTGGGAATTGTATTTCAACCCTGAACAAAAAATGTGCTTTGACGGACACTAAATAACTTGCCCATCCACAACAGGACAGCGGTAACGACAGATTTGGCGGGATATAAATTTGAGGCCTAGTATTTAGGCGCTGGGTGACCGGTATGGATTTAGTGACAGAATTAGACTGGGATATGGCCAAAAAATAACCACACTATTGCTGGTTAAATGCACTTGGTGTGACAGCTTGACCAACCACACTACTGAGGGTTAAATGAACTTGGTGACGGGCGCAGCTTGCCCCTGATGTAGTATATGGCCAAAAAATGAACAGACTATTGCTGGTTAAATGCACTTGGTGTGACAGCTTCACCCTGATGTAGGCTTTAGCCAAAAAACAACCACACCATTGAGGGTTAAATGCACTTGGTGACAGGCGCAGCTTGCCCCTGATGTAGTATATGGCCAAAAAATGAACAGACTATTGCTGGTTAAATGCACTTGGTGTGACAGCTTGACCAACCACACTACTGAGGGTTAAATGCACTTGGTGACGGGCGCAGCTTGCCCCTGATGTAGTATATGGCCAAAAAATTAACAGACTATTGCTGGTTAAATGCACTTGGTGTGACAGCTTCACCCTGATGTAGGCTTTAGCCAAAAAACAACCACACCATTGAGGGTTAAATGCACTTGGTCGCAGCTTGGATGCACTTGGTCGCAGCACCGCACAAGACACAAAATGGCCGCCGATCACCCCAGAAAAAAGTGACTGACAAACGGTCTGGGCAGCCTAAAAACAGTGAGCATTTGAATTTCAGCAGCTCAATGATGCACAGCTGCAGATCGATCGATTAATCAAGTCCTTTGGAGGAGTTAATCTGCCTAATCTCGCCCTACTGTCGCAGCCGCAACCTCTCCCTACGCTAATCAGAGCAGAGTGACGGGCGGCGCTATGTGACTCCAGCTTAAATAGAGGCTGGGTCACATGGTGCTCTGGCCAATCACAGCCATGCCAATAGTAGGCATGGCTGTGACGGCCTCTTGGGGCAAGTAGTATGACGCTTGTTGATTGGCTGCTTTGCAGCCTTTCAAAAAGCGCCAAGAAAGCGTCACAAAAGCGCCAAGAAAGCGACGAACACCGAACCAGAACCCGGACTTTTACGAAAATGTCCGGGTTCGGGTCCGTGTCACGGACACCCCAAAATTCGGTACGAGCCCGAACTATACAGTTCGAGTTCGCTCATCCCTAGTTTTGTACAGTTTCCCCCAAATAAAAATTGTTGCAAAAATGATCTTGGCAGTCCAACAAATAAGATAGTTAAAACCATTTGAACCACCACGCGCACTAAATCACAAAAAAGTGTCTGGTCATTAAGACCTTTTCGGGCCTAGTCATTCAAGCGTTAACCAATAGGCGCCTTCCCCACTAGCAAGGTAATGTGCTTACTGGTTACTGCAGGACGCCTATAACTGGATTGGCAGGAGATGATGATAACCAGTGACCTCCGTCCTCTGCAGTGAAGGAAAACGCTGATTTATAAATAGGAGGCAGGATGGAAGGAAATGTCACCACTTTTCTGGTAAAAATGATTTTTAACAAGTTCCAGCAGCATGGCCTCTGAAATAGAAAATTCACAATTACCTGCTCCACTCCGCTCTGCCTCCATCTTCCGGTTCCTGCTCTGTTTACACCTGACAGTGCATGGTCATGGTCACTTGCACGGCTCCAGTCAATGACTGGCTTCAGCAGTGACATGCTGCTTGTGACCACATCACTGCCTAAGCCAGTCATTGGCTGGAGTGGTGTATGACCATGTCCATGCACTGCCAGGTGTAAACAGTGGGGGCAGTTCGAAGGACCAGAGCGGTGGGGAGCAGGTAAGTATAACTCTTCGGTTCCAGGGGCTATGCTGCAGCACGATATTTGGGACAATTACTGGGAACAAGTGTTCATAAGGAGCGCTCATATCTTATATCTGGCCGGTATAATCGTGCAGCTGATCAGTCGATAAACAAGGAATTGCTCATTTGTCGGCTGATTTGCATATTTTATTAGGATGAAAGATGTCCGATTATCTGCAGCACGACTGTGATTTTTTTATTTGCGGCCCCTTGAAATAGAGCGATGTGACAATGCGGCCCCCAGACCAAAAAAGGTTGTGCACCCCTGCTTTATACCATCGGATCGGAGTTTTCTCCAATCCGATGGTATATTTTAACTTGAAGGGTCCCCATCACCATGGGAACGCCTCTATGTTAGAATATACTGTCGGATCTGAGTTACATTGTGAAACTCAGATCCGACAGTATATTCTAACACAGAGGCGTTCCCATCTCGTTGGTAGCCAGCCCCCCTCCCTCCCCTGTAGTTAACTCGTTGGTAGCCAGTGGGCCCCCTCCCTCCCCTGTAGTTAACTCATTTGTAGCAATTGGGCCCCCCCTCCCTCCCCTGTAGTTAACTCGTTGGTGGCCAGCCCCCCCTCCCTCCCCTGTAGTTAACTCATTGGTGGCCAGTGGGCCCCCCCTCCCTCCCCTGTAGTTAACTCGTTGGTGGCCAGTAGGCCCTCTCCCCTCCCTCCCCCTCCTAATTAAAATATCCCCCCCTATCATTGGTGGCAGTGGAGAGTACCGATCGGAGTCCCAATTTAATCGCTGGGGCTCCGATCGGTAACCATGGCAACCGGGACGCTACTGCAGTCCCGGTTGCCATGGTTACTTAGCAATTTGTAGAAGCATCATACTTACCTGCGAGCTGCGATGTCTGTGTCCAGCCGGGAGCTCCTCCTACTGGTAAGTGACAGATCATTAGGCAATGTACCGCACAGACCTGTCACTTACCAGTAGTAGGAGCTCCCGGCCGGACACAGACATCGCAGCTCGCAGGTAAGTATGATGCTTCTACAAATTGCTAAGTAACCATGGCAACCGGGACTGCAGTAGCGTCCCGGTTGCCATGGTTACGATCGGAGCCCCAGCGATTAAACTGGGACTCCGATCGGTACTCTCCACTGCCACCAATGATAGGGGGTGAGATTTTAATTAGGAGGAGGAGGGAGGGGAGAGGGCCCACTGGCTACCAACGAGTTAACTACAGGGGAGGGGGGGCCCACTGGCCACCAATGCGTTAAACAACAGGGGAGGGAGGGGGGGCTGGCCACCAACGAGTTAACTACAGGGGAGAGAGGGGGGCCCACTGGCTACAAATGAGTTAACTACAGGGGAGGGAGGGGGGGGGGGCTGGCTACCAACGAGTTAACTACAGGGGAGGGAGGGGGGGCTGGCTACCAATGAGTTAACTACAGGGGAGGGAGGGGGGGCCCACTGGCCACTAATGAGTTAACTACAGGGGAGGGGGGGGGCGGCCGCACTGGCCACCAATGAGTTAAAAACAGGGAGGGAGGGTCTGCCCCTGCTGCCTGGCAGCACCTGCCAGGCAGCAGGGGGCAGTCATGTACACAGTTCTTTTAGTATATTCTAACCTGAAGCATCCCCATCACTCTGAAAAAGCTTTTATGCAGACGGATCTTCGGATCCGTCTGTATGAAAGTAACCTACGGCCACGGATCACGGACACGGATGCCAATCTTGTGTGCATCCGTGTTCTTTCACGGACCCATTGACTTGAATGGGTCCGTGAACTGTTGTCCGTCCAAAAAATAGGACTGGTCCTATTTTTTTGACGGACAGGATACACGGATCACGGTCTCGGCTGCAAAATGGTGCATTCTCCGATTTTTCCACAGACCCATTGAAAGTCAATGGGTCCGCGAAAAAAAAAGGAAAACGGCACAACGGCCACGGATGCACACAACGGTCGTGTGCATGAGGCCTTATGCAGAGTCCGTATTTGCAGTGTTGGCCCTTCTTTTTCAGGACCTCTGCAATTCGAATGGGCATGCTCTCAACTTCTGGGCCAATTCCTGACTGATAGCAACCCGTTCTTTCATAATCACTTCTTGGAGTTTGTCAGAATTAGTGGGTTTTTCTTTGTCCACCCGCCTCTTGAGGATTGACCACAAGTTCTCAATGGGATTAAGATCTGGGGAGTTTCCAGGCCATGGACCCAAAATACCAACGTTTTGGTCCCCGAGCCACTTAGTTATCACTTTTGCCTTATGGCACGGTGCTCCATCGTGCTGGAAAATGAATTGTTCTTCACCAAACTGTTGTTGGATTGTTGGAAGAAGTTGCTGTTGGAGGGTGTTTTGGTACCATTCTTTATTCATGGCTGTATTTTTGGGAAAATTTTGAGTGAGCCCACTCCCTTGGATGAGAAGCAACCCCACACATGAATGGTCTCAGGATGCTTTACTGTTGGCATGACACAGGACTGATGGTAGCGCTCACCTTTTCTTCTCCGGACAAGCCTTTTTCCTGATGCCCCAAACAATCGGAAAGAGGCTTCATCAGAGAATATGACTTTGCCCCAGTCCTCAGCAGTCCATTCACCATATTTTTTGCAGAAGATCAATCTGTCCCTGATGTTTTTTTTTTTTTTTGAGAAGTGGCTTCTTTGCTGCCCTTCTTGACACCAGGCCATCTTCCAAAAGTCTTCGCCTCACTGTGCGTGCAGATGCGCTCACACCTGCCTGCAGCCGTTCCTGAGCAAGCTCTGCACTGGTGGCACTCCGATCCCGCAGATAAATCCTCTTTAGGAGATGATCCTGGCGCTTGCTGGACTTTCTTGGACGCCCTGAAGCCTTCTTAACAAGATTTGAACCTCTTTCCTTGAAGTTCTTGATGATCCTATAAATTGTTGATTGAGGTGCAATCTTAGTAGCCACAATATCCTTGCCTGTGAAGCCATTTTTATGCAACGCAATGATGGCTGCACGCGTTTCTTTGCAGGTCACCATGGTTAACAATGGAAGAACAATGATTTCAAGCATCACCCTCCTTTTAACAGGTCAAGTCTGCCATTTTAACCCAATCAGCCTGACATAATGATCTCCAGCCTTGTGCTCGTCAACATTCTCACCTGAGTTAACAAGACGATTACTGAAATGATCTCAGCAGGTCCTCTAATGACAGCAATGAAATGCAGTGGAAAGTTTTTTTGGGGATTAAGTTAATTTTCATTGCAAAAAAGGACTATGTAATTCATCTGATCACTCTTCATAACATTCTGGAGTATATGCAAATTGCTATTATAAAAACTTAAGCCGCAACTTTTCCAATTTCCAATATTTATGTAATTCTAAAAACTTTTGGCCACGACTGTACACCACCCATGCTCCGCTACCCAGGGTTGCTGTGTGGTTCTCCGTTCCGCTCAACAACCATGGCAAGCCACGGTTGGAGTACAGCCTGGAGCGTAGCTCTACAGGAACTGAAGAACAGATTTTTATTTATTTTATTTATTATAAAAATACTTACATTACAACTTTAAATCAAAAAGCTTAATAGCAATTCAAAACATGCATTTCATTCATTCTAAATTAAAGTATTCCACATATGAATATTCCAGATAGTACTAGCTTTCTTACCTATTCTATTTGTCACGGCCATGGTTATGGTCGTGACTCCTTGAGACCCGCATGCATTTGCCCGCGGTCTTTTCCTTGTCAATCACAGGTGAGGGCCAGTATCTTGCCTCACGTGTGGTTGCCGCTGGCAACTTGTGGTTGTTGGGCAGTGGAGCAGCCGGAGCTGGTGGCTGGGCGGCTCGCTGTCCATGCGTGCGGTGGTCTTTGGTAATGTGTGTATGTTATGCACTTTTGTATGTCTGGTGTGCACGAGGTCTTATGTTAGGTGTGCACTGTGACATTTTTCCATTCACTACCCTGCCTTGTGTCTGAAGGGTTAATTCCCTTCTGTGTGTTTGAACACTGGGCGTGTCTGTGTGGGTGTGACTACTTGGGCCTATAAAGTCTCATTGTTATCTCCAGTCTAAGGGGTACTTCAGCCATGGCTAGCTGGAGTAGCCTCCTGTGTTATATCACCTGCCAGTGGGGGCCACCCTTGTGGTCATAAGTTTTAGTTTATGTGTGAGGTTTAAGTTGATGTTTTCCTTTATTATTCTGTGCAGCTATGGATCTGAATCCCTGTGTGTGGATGTGTGTGTGCTGAGTTCTGTTTGTATTGTTGTGGACTTCAGCTTGCCTACACACGGATCCAGTCAGCAAGGCTGTGGCAGGTGGCTGGAACTAGTGCAGTTCACCTGCCATATCCATAGGCCTGTTTCTGTTCCCCTTTTTCCTGCAGCTTGGCCAGTGAGACTCCTGTTCCTCCGTGTCCAGAAGGAACAGGTCATCTTACCCTTCACTCCTAGTTCAGGGACCGGCGGAGGGTGAGTAGGGATCCGAGGTTCCTGAGCATGGGCCCTCCTACCTTCAAGGTCGGCCCATGCAGCTAGGAGTTAGGGACGGATTAGGGATGCGTTAGGAGGTGACCTGCTCCCTAATTCTCTCGTCCTGGCCGAGCAGGGGTTAACATCTTCTGGCATCGCACGGCTGAGGATTTTCCCCATCCTCAGCCGTGACACTATTTTTATCTTGCATATAAAAGAAAAACATCTCACTAAGTGCTAACAACACATTCTTTAACTTCAATGTTATAATTTTTGAAAACCAGAATGTTCCTACAATTCCATAATGCGCTTTTAATACAGTTCAGCATTATCCATAAAATCTTCTTTTTTTCCGAGTTGTTCAGATTGCACATTCCATATAATACTAGTAGTTTAGACTTTCCAGATCAAACGCATACTTGAGGATGGTTCCTATACTTTTTGTGCGTACTCACAGTTCCAGAATACGTAGAGTGTAGACTCGTCACCTGCACACTCTCTCCTAGGACATTTTCATGTTGCACATAGTCCTCGTCTGCATTGAAATTCTCTAGTAGGAACATAAGCGTGCATGCACATCCAGGCTAAGTCCTTCAACTCATTGGATAAGTAAGGCATATTACAAAGTTTCCAACATTCTAAGGATTTGTTTGATGTGAAGTTCCATATATCCACCAATTTGTTATCTATTTTCCATCAGATTTTTTTAAGGTTTTCAAGTATGTTTTTTGGGTAATCTTCCAGAGAAAATAGTTTAATAGTACTCTCAATCACTATATAGTGTTTCGGTGGGATTATCAGTACTGGTGAAGTCAGGGTTAATTTTATTCAATTTCTTCTCCGGAAGCAATGTCCAATTGTGTATCTCAGGAAAAAGGACCATGTACTTTCAGTTTTAATGGTTTTGACACATGACGAGAAGAATTGTAAATATAGAAATCTCTTGAAGTTTGGTATCCCTTTACCTCCTAACTTTTTTAAATTGTACATAGTTTCTCTTTTGACTTTTTCCATTTTAGAGTTCCATATAAAATGAAAGCACATTTTTTGTAAGTATTTCACACATTGATCTTTTGGCACAAATACTTGGCTCAGATACAGCATAATTGGGATAATCAAGGCTTTAGGAAGTTTTTTCCTTCTATGGTTAGTTTTCTTAATTCCCAGAAGTCAATTTTCTTTTGTACTTTCTCCTTTACAATTTCCCAACTTTTGGAGCCATCATTTGTTTTGTCAAATATAACCCCCAACACTTTATTTTGATTTCGGGCAAGTTCAGATCTTTCCATTCTCCCAAAACAAAGCAATCACATTTTTTCCTGTTCAACTTGAACCCAGAGGCCTGGCAGAAGAATTCAGTATTTTGCAATGCTCTCCTTATAGACGTTGTAGTAGTGCAAAATATCGTCACATCATCCATATAAGCGTTCGTTTTAACTGTTATTCCACTACCACCTGGGATTGGTACTCCTTTTATAATTTTATCTTTCCTCAAAGCAGCAAGAAGAGGCTCCAGTACACACACGAATAAGATTGGCGATAAGGGGAAACCTTGTTTTACTCCAGCATGTAGAAACACCTTGTCGGATAGAAAACCATTGATGACAATTTGACTGAAGGCTTTGTTGTAGAGTAAATTAATCTGCTTAATGGTATTATTTGGGAAGTTCATCTGTTTTAAGACAAGCCAAAGGAATTCATTCGATACGCGATCTTAAGCTTTCATGAAGTCTAACGAGAGGATCGCTAGGTCTTGTTTTCTTGTATCCTGGTATCAAATGCAGTCTTTTATTATATTTAAGTTCTCACAGACGCTTCGCCCCGGGATTCCACATGACTGGTCTTTGTGAACAACCTTGCCAATTACCTGTTTTACACGGTTAACAATGATTTTTGCTAATATTTTGTACTCGACGTTTAATAACGTTATAGGCCTCCAGTTCTCAAGGTTATCTTTCTCCCCTTTTTTATATAGTAGGATTGCTCTTCCTTTTCTTCAGGATTCTGGAAGGATATCTCCTTTCATAGCTTCTCTAAATATCTGCAAAAGGTCCTTTAACAAACCCCAGAAAGTCTCATAAAACTCTATTGGGAGTCCGTCTGACCCCAGAGATTTCCCTTTTGCGAAGCTCTTAATTGCTGTATGCATTTCCTCAGATGTTAGTTCTATCTCCAGTATTTCTTGATCCCTTTTCTCCAACTTGTTCTGCAATCCATTTAACATATCAGAGACAAAAGCGTTATCAATCTTCTTTTTACTGAAAAGTTCATGATAGAATTTTTACTGAAAAGTTCATGATAGAATTTTTGAGCTTCACACAGCATCTCCTTTTGTCCTGTTTTCCCGGCAATACTTGTCATGATGCTCTTTCGTTCCATTATTTTTTTGAAAAAGAAACGAGAACATTGTTTTCTTCCATATATTTTACCTTTGCATTGCATGGCATTTTTTATATTTTCTTTGATTTTCACTATTAGGTCATCGATTTATATTTCAGCAGTCTTTAATTTCAGATAGGTTTGTAATTTTGTATTCAGATCTTTTAACCATCTCTGTTTTTCCCTTGCTTTCTTTATGCCGACTGCTAGGAAATATTTTTTTATTTTAGTTTTAACAAACTCCCACCACAACAATATTGATGGAAATGTTGTTTTGCTCTTAGTCCATTGCTTATAGTTTTCCATGAAACTCTTCTTTACTTCTTCATCTTCTAATAGACTAATGTTTAGTCTCCACATGTCTTTCCCTTTTTCTCCTCCCGTTATTTTGACACTTGTCCAAAGCATTTTATGGTCTGAATATATGTTTGCTTCCAAGGATATTGTTGATGGTTGCAGATCACCGGAAACAAAAACATAATCTATTCTGGATTGGACAGCAGCATTCCCCCACGTATAGCCTGGGTCATCTCTGTTGATGGTTCTCCAAATGTTTATTAAATTGAAGTCAGCAATTATATCATTAAGTTGTTTTGATGTTTTATCAATTTTTCTAACAGTTGCCCCAGTCCTTTCACTTTCTTTTCTTATGCAGTTAAGATCTCCTGCAAAGATGACTGGCGTGGATCCTATAAGGAAGGCTTGTATATTTTCCAGTAGTTCTGATCTTTCCTGAACATCTGGTGATGCATAAATATTCAGAAGTTTTATTTCATTTTCATTTATTTTGACTTTGGTCATTAGCGCTCTTCCTGGTAGTATCTGTGTAAATTAAACAACTTGGCACTTCCTTCCTCTGAGCAGGATACCGACCCCAGCTGCTTTGTTTTCATTATTCCCGGACCACACAGATGGTCCAAGGGTCCAGTCTTTCCTTAATTCCTTATAATCCTGGGAATATTCTATCCCACATTCTTGTAGAAAAAAGATATCAGCCTTGATAGTCTCTAAATATGTAAATAAGGTGGCCCTCCTGGTAGGCCCCTTCAGATTTCTCACATTGAGTGAGGCAATTGAGATTGTATTCGTCATCCAATACTGCTATCAGAGTCCGATACAGCTCCCAGAAGACACGTTGTAACACTTTCTGAGTCCGAAAACTCGATGTTTGCAGGGTCTGACAGTGTAATCTCTGGCTGTATTGTTAGCTCTGAGTGGAAACCTAGTTGCACCGGTTGTCTTTTAACCGCCATTTCTTGGTCATCTTTTTCCTATTTACGTTTTTTTTGTTTGTCTGTGTCCATTAATTAAAATTCTCCAATTCTATCTTCAGCCTCCTTGATTGGAACAGAGGATCCCTCCTCCACTCCAACCATCGGCTTTGTTGAAGTCGATTCTCTTGGAGCCTCTACATGGACAATCGGTCTTTCAACTAACGCAGGTTGTTGCATCGATGGAGGGGCTTCCCCCTGCACCGCATCAGTGGTTTCCTGGGTTTCCACTACTTCCATTTTGGACCGTAAGTTGACGTTCATTTCTTCACGCTTTTGTGCTGGCGTAGCTTTTCCTGGTCCTAGAGGAGGTTGGACTCTCACTACATCTGCCCAAGTCCGGGTGACGCTCTTTAGAAGACACTTTTTATAAGAGTGACCAATTAATCCGCACAGGCTGCAGACGATGTCTTCGTCGCAATTTTTAGTCTCATGATCTTTCTTGAAACATCTTTTGCAGGTTGCGTTCGCCTGTTCACACTTTTCCGCAGTGTGCCCAAACTCCAGACACTTCCGACAAAAAACGGGCATCCCTGGGTAATAGAGTCTACCTCCAATCCAATAAGGAAGTTTGATGGGAGGTGTGAATACGCTCCTATTCCAGTTTCATCTTGTTTTAGTTTGATGAAAATTTTTTATTTTCCAGTCCATAGTTTCTCACTGTTTGTAACTTTATGTGAGTAACGTATCTGTTTGCATTGTCGCTGTAGAAAGTGGGCGATGTCATCCAGCGGTATATGAGCATTATTCATATGAATCACTAAAGGCAGTTCTTCACTTGGAAAAAGCACCACGAAGGATAATCCTTTTAGATCCTCATGCTGTAGATTGCTCTTTATTCTGTCGTAGAAATTGTAGCAGGCGAATTGTGAATCCAAGGTAAGGATGTAGCGTCCATAGGAATCTTGTAGAGCTAGAATCTCTTCCCTTTTCACCTTCAAGATCTCAATCAGTATGTGTCGGACAAAGTAGCTCAACTGGAATTTTCTCCGCAGCTCCTCATCATCCTCGATGTCTATCCAGACAGTATTTTTGATAAATTGTTCTCCAGACACAGTGTAGCGCACAGTGGCCGCATACACCATCTTGTCTCTGGGACGTCTCCTTCCAAAGCGATTCTCTGCTCGTTGTTACCGGGCTAATCCTTCCCCCTATAGCAGCAGGGGGGTGAAGCCCAGGCTATGAAACTGGGCGATCTCCCCAGGCCGAGGGCTAGGGTACCAGTGAACACCTAATGGCAGATCTCCTGTTATACAACACTTGTATAAAAGGCCGAGAAGTGAAATTAACAGGCAACCTGTGGCCAGCAGGCTGCCTGTATTTATAGTGGGGAGTGCGGGTCATGTGACGTGGCCAGCATCACATGACCGACCAGTCGAGCACCGAGTGATCAGTTCGGCGCTCAAGGCAGACCTAGGAGCAGGGAGCCTCCCAGCTAGCAGAGCCGCCCTGGGAACAAGGTCAAACACAGATCCTCTCTCCCGAAGCTAAGCAGCAGGTCTGCGGCTGATGGGAGACAGAGTGCGCCTTCGGCACCCCGTTACAGAAACACTTGGATGTAAAAAGGAAAAATAAAAAAAAAATGTCCAGAAAAAGTTGTTTTACACCAAAATTTTTCACTTTCACAAGGGGTAACAGGACAAAATGCACCACACATTTTTTTCCCATTTCCCCCCGAATACGGCAACACCTCATATATGCTCAAAAAAGGATGTATGGGCGCACAGCAGGGCTCTAGATTTAAACAGCAAAATATGGATTTTGCTGACCTGAATTGGCAGACATTGATTTTAGGAGCATTAAAAAAATTCCTGAGGTCCCCAGAAATGAATAACCCCAAGAAGTGACCCCATTTTTGAAAGAACACACCTGTACCAACATTTTAAGGGGTGGAAAGGGTACTTTTCACTAAACAGGTGTCTTACAGAAGGCAGAAACCCTTGTTAAAGCATTTCAAAGCACACATTTGTAAAAATAAAAAATTATAAGCAGACCCCAATTTTTCACTTTCACAAGGGGTTAGGGAGAAAATGCAACTCAGTATATGTTCCCCATTTTCTCCCCATTCAGAAAACACCTCATATGTGCTTGTGACCTTCACAGAAATGAATATGTACTGGTTAGTGAAAAGTGGATATGGAAGCTATGCGGACTAAATCAGAAATATAAGGTGGTAAAGTACAGGGTACATCATGGATGAAATTAAATTAATACTCCATGGATGAGTGGTAGATTTTAAAACACTTCTGCATGCACAGACCAGGTTTTTCAGGGCAGGTTTCGCAGTGGTAGATGGTGTCTTACCTTAGCCTAATTTTGTAACACACCCTGCATCTTTTATGGGTCCTTCTCTTCCTTGCTGTCTGGGGGACTTGATCTAGAAAATGTTGCCCTGGTACAACTGAAATACTGGGACCCTCCCCGGCCTGGTTTTGAAAAATTAGGGCCTTGATAACCACCTCTTGGAACTGAAGGAAAGTTCCTGTGTGGCCTGCAGATTGAAATAGCAGGTACGCATTGCATATTGCCATCTGGGCAATATGTACTGCCAGCTTTTTGTACCACACTTTCGTTTTTAGTGTGGCATTGTAGGGCTTTAGAAGTTGATCTAAAAGATCCACCCCTCCCATGTACCTGTTGTAGTACAGGATACAAACTGGTTTGGGGGTAGTGGTTGCGGTACCTCGTACAAAAGCATGGGAGCTGGCGTTAGTGTGAATGGTGGTCAGTACAAGGACGTCCCTCTTCTCCTTGTACTTAACCACCAGCATGTTCTCATGGAGGAAAGCCCTACTTTCACCCTTTCTCAGTGGTTACCCTACCAGGGATCTAGGGAGGCCTCTCTGATTTTTGCGTACTGTGCTGCAAGCCACAGTACCTCTGGCAGTTAGGGACATGAATAGGGGTATGCTGGTATAATAGTTATCCACACAGAGGTAGTAACTCTTATCCAGCAGTGTGTGCAGTAAGTCCCACACAATCTTCCCACTAACTCCTAGGATGGGGGGGATTCTGGGGGTTCTATCCGGGAATCTTTCCCTTTGTAAATTCGGAACTTGTGGGTGTACCCGGAGCTACTCTCACAAAGTTTGTATATTTTTATGCAATACATTGCCCATTTGTTAGGCAGGTACTGGTGGAATCTAATCCTCCCTTTGAAGAGTAATAGGGACTCATCTAACTTTGAACAGACGGTCAAATGTTGGGTCGTTTTGGAGTAGGCATTCTGCATTATCGTTGTAGTGTAGTAATTTCCTAATTTACTCAAATCGCTTTCGGGTCATGGTCTTACTGTAAATTGGAGTCTGGTAGAAAACGTCCGAAGTCCAATATTGTCTAACTTTATTTCACGCCCAGCACGAGTGATCATACGAGTGTATTACTGTAGTGCAGCGGCACCATGAAGCGCACGGCGTCATAGCAACCAATGACGCCGTGCGCTCCTGCTCTCAGCAGGATGCCAGGCCGGGATACCACGGACTGCTCACGGCCGTGTGCATGAGGCCTGAAATAAATATATATATATATATATATATATATACACACTCACAAATACCGCAGCAGCACAGTCAGACCACGTGTACTGGGTGCAATTCCTCACAGAGGTCGGCTTCTCCTCCACAATACGTACTTTCCAAATAACGAGGCAGCACTTCCAGCTTTCGCTGACAGGGTGAAGACCCCAAAACGTTATTCCCAGCAACGTTTCGGCCTACTCAATGAGGCCTTTGTCAAGCTTGACAATGCATGACAATATCCTGGTGGCCTTAGAAGCAGCTGATTGACATTGTATACTATAATTTAATCTACCATCCACAAGGACACCAAAATCCTTCTCTATAAGTGACTGTCCCAGTGCTACATCCCCTAGGACATATGAAGCACAGAGATTATTACTACCAAGATGCATAACTTTACATTTGTCCACATTGAACCTCATTTGCCAAGTTGATGCCCAATAGATATGTTGCTATTAATCCCGTCCTCAATATCATTAATAAATACATTTAATAATAATGGTGCCAGCACTGAACCTTGGGGTACACCACTCATAACCTGGGATCATTCTGAATAGGAATCATTGACCACAACTCTCTGGACACGGTCCTTCAGCCAGTTTTCAATCCAATTACAAACTATACTGTCCAAGCCAATAGATCCTAATTTACTTATTAAGCGTCTATGAGGGACAGTATCAAAAGCCTTTGCAAAATCCAGAAACACTGTATCCACAGCCACCCCTCTGTCCAGGCTACTACTCACTCATAAAACAAATCAAGTTAGTCTGACAACTTCTGTCCTTGGTAAACCCATGCTGGTTATCACTTATAATATTATTTATAGTCACATACTTCTGTATATAGTCCCTTAAGATTCCTTCAAACTTTTTTCCCGCAACAGAAGTTAAACTAACTGGTCTATAATTACCTGTGGAAGACCTATTTTTTTTACATGTGCACCATGTTTGCCTTGCGCCAATCACTTGGCACTGTACCAGTCCCTAGAGAATCCTTAAAAATTATAAACAGAGGCACAGCAATGACTGAACAGAGCTCTTTAAGCACTCTTGGTTGTAATCCATCTGGACCCGGAGTTTTGTTCACATTTACCTTATTTAACTTCTCTTGGACCATATCTACAGTTAGCCAATTGAGTATATCACTGGATGTACTAACAACCCCGGCGCCACAGATATCAGCTCCTTTCTCTTCTTCTGTATATACAGAGCTAAAAAACCTATTTAGGAACTCTGCCTTTTCCTTATCTTCACTGACTATCCCCCTTAACCATTATTTAGGGGACCTACCTGATCAGACCTAGGTTTTTTAGCATTTATATATTTAAAAAACTTTTGAGGATTTGTTTTGCTTTCTCTTGTTTGTTTTGTATCTTTGCTAATTTTATCTACCTTTTGCAGATTTTATTAAGCCCTTTGTAATCTTCAATTACAGCTGACCCCTCAGATTTGTATTTTTTAAATGCCCTCTTTTTTTTCTTTTATTGCTCTTATTACAGTAGCTGTAAGCCATTGGGGGTTTAATTTTAGCCATTTATACTTGTTACCTAAAGGAATACATTTTTAGTGCAATTACTCAATTTTTCACAAAAAAAGTAAATTAAAAAAACCCGCAAAAATATGCAGATATAAATAAGCACACTACTGGTCGGTGCTCTACAGCATGCACGCACACAGATTGTGCATGCATGCAAAAACTGTAGCATAAAAATTCACTACAGTGTTAAAAAAGTGAACACTGGCTAAAAATGTAACTTATATCTATTAACTAGCTTCGCTCGGGTATATTTAATCTATTTCATTTAATGTTTGTGTGTGTCGTTAAAAGATATCAACACTATCCACTATAACAGTGACATCTACAGCACCCCGCCCCTTGACAGTGACCTCTACAAGGGCCCGCCCCTTTAACAGTGGCCTTTACAGCTATCTTGCCCTTAACACTAACCTCTATAGCGGACCATCCCCCTAACTGTGACCTAGGGTGGCCAGAGATCCAGTTTTAGGCCAGACAGTCCAGCTTTCATACTCTCTGTCCTCCGTCTGGCGTAGGGCCTGGAAGGACACAAGGATGTCCTTTTGAACAGCTCACTCTCAGACAGCAGCGCTGTTCTGTCTGAGTGTGAGCTGCAGGAAGAAAGTCACCGTCCCTCCCACCCCTGCAGCTGACAGAAGTTGATTCTTAACTTTATTTTTTCAATCCCTGTTCACTAAGAAGTAGTCGAGGGGCATGGCCTAACTGGATAGGGGGCGTGGCTTAGTGTGACCTAGAAGTTAATTTTTTACTTCATTTTTTTCAATCTCTGTCGCTGAGAAGTGGGAGGGGCGTGGCCTAACTAGATCGGGGGCGTGGCCGCTTGAATAGCTCACTCTAAGACAGCAGCACTATGCTGTCTGAGTGTGAGTTGCAGGGAGAAAGTCTTCTATTGGCTGATAAGGGACATGTGACCAAGCTTCTATTGGCTAATGCATTTTTTGTGAATTTCTCAGGAATGGTATGTCCTAGAGAGCTGGTCTAAAACCTTCCAGGACACCTGATGTATCTGTGTGCCAAATTTCGTGATTGTAAATGCGACTGTGTGGATTCCTTCAGCGGACATACATACACTCTTCATATGTTAGATATATATATATATATATATTTTTTTTTATATAATGCCCTAACTACAATTTCTTCTTTTTGAACCCAAAAAAGGAAAAAATTGGCAAAAAAAATCAACACAGATGTGAAAAAAACAAAACGCTAAGAATAATCCCCAGGTGCTGATCAGGCAGGTATACACTGAACAGCACTTGACGGTCACAGCTCGCACGCGAAAAAGTGGTGCAGAGCTGGAAAAAAGTAAAAAAAAAAAGACCAAAAAAAACGCATAGACCAAATGGTATCCGTAAAAAACGGATGGGAGGGAGTGTGGGCGGTAAGGTACTGCAGGGACGGAGGGTGGTTTAGGGATCTGGAACAGCTGCAAATGAAAAAAATATAATCTGTGCAGCTATTTCAGATGTTTTTTTTTTTCTTCTTTGAGCAGGGAAGGTTTAAAATCACAGTGGTGGTGCACCACAAGTCCAAGCAAGCCACAAACAGCATAGAAAGCCACAGAACCTCTCTGCATGCAGTCACCAGCTAGAATGGCTGCATGCAGGATAGTTCAGCCCTTTCCTTTGCAGCTAATAGCACTGCCATTGGCTGGAGCATTGTTCCAGCCAAACACAGCGCTGGCAGGGGGCGCCAAACACTGGTGTCCCCTGCCTCACCTTGGAGGAGACCAGTGCTGACCAGTTCCGAGCTCAGGCAAACTAGTGGTTAATACTTTTTAATCCAGTTGTGTATTGCCTGTTAACCAAGTATGTTAAAGTGCCCTGCATTTAAAGAGTAACTAAACTTATAATGAATGTCCTAATACTTTTTGTAATATACTTTATTAATGGATTTTATAAGAGTTTTCCCTCCCTAATGCACACTTTTCCCTGCGTGCTTTAAATTCCCTTTTTTGTACACTGCTGGAGTCTCAGCGGAGTACAGAGTGTACAGTTTATGCCTCGTAAATGGGGCCGCAGCGCATGGAGTACGGACAGGAGCACACATTGCTGTTCCTGCCTGTGCTCCCCAGAGGTTTACTATATCCTAGCATAGCACATGGGTACACTGTAACCATGTGCTATGCCAGGATTAGCTGAGCAGATCGGCTCCTGCTTCACTAAACTAAGAGTACTGCAAGTCAACTTTTAGCTTAGCGAAGTGGGTACAGGCAGGAGCCCGCTCAGCTAATTCTGGCATAGCATATGGTTACAGTGTACCCATCAAAATAGGAAAACATAGTGCCAAGAACAAACAGGACCTGGTGAGATGTGAGCGGGGCACCTTGGAAATGGATAAATAAGGCTGTTACCTCTTCAGAAGGTTCTGACAAGATGGTGTCCGAAGACCACGTAGAGCGGGAAGCACCTCTTGACTCAGATGCAGACAGCTGCTCTGACTCTGCTATGGTTGCTGCCTCAGACGACTTGGCTTGTTTCTCACCTATTCCTGAAAACCCCCTCTCAGGCATTGGCTCCAGTCATGCAGGAGCTGGCAGAAATTGAGAGACATCAGGCACATTGGGCACAGGGTGGAAACCCTGGAGAGCAATCAAGCTGCCATTCTTTCCTACAATGTGGTGCTGGGAAATAACCTAGCCGAGCTGAACTCCATTAATAGTAGATAGATAGAAGACCAGGAGAACCGTAGGCGGCGGAAGAATGACTGCGAGGCATTCTGGAATCCACGCCTCATGACCATCTTGGGTGAGGAGAGTGCCTGCGGTTGTGGTCGAACGCATCCATAGAGCCCTGAGCCCTGAGGTCTGTGCCTAAACCGAATGAGCCACCTGTCACGGATGTAGTAGGGGGAGAACATTAAAAGACAACAAGAAGGAAGGGGAAAGACACTAGGCCTTACCGCTAGGGTCACACCTATAAAACCCTGCTCCTCTCGGTGGTAGAGATACCCATACACAGGAACCTAGAAAACCCTGGTGACCATCAGATGCCCTAAAGATAATGACAGGGCAGAGACCACCCATTCCTTCACTGGTGAAGGAACTAGCGTCTCAATGAGGCCTAGTAAACAACTGGGGGGGGGGGGGATATAAAACACAACAAGCGGAACACTTAACTTCAGAAAATGATGGATGAACAGGACTTCAACACGAACCACACTCCAGCTCTTCCAAGACCAAATGAAGCTATGCCAAGCAAGGAGTGATGGGAAAAGTCAGACTAAATAGGGCGAGGTAAAGGTCACATGATCCACACCTGAACAGGAGGTGTCGACATACCAGCAACACATAGACAAAGTGAAACCGAAAGAGGCTGTCAGATCACTAATGCGTAGATAATCTTTCAGACCTTCTGAGACCTGTCACAGATGTGACACCACCAAGAAATGTGTGTGGTTTGCTTAGTTACCTGGACACAGCAGCGAGAGAGCAGAGGGAGGGTCTCTTTGAAGGCAAGAGTTCTTCTGTTTCAGGACTTGGCTCCATCACCCTTAACCCCTTCATGACATATCACGTAATAGTACTATTAATAGGTGACCTGCCTCAATTAGACGTACTGTTATGTCATGTTGATCGGACGGGCACCTCAGGGGCCTGGCAGTCACTGATAGCCGTGCCCCTGCTGTATCACCTGGCATCGCTGTAAAAGCCGATTGCAGGTGGATTAACCCCTTCTATTCTGTGGTTGAGAGGACTGCCCTGCATAACGGAAAAGGGACGGATCAGTTTTGCAGCCCATAGACTTCTATTATGACGGAATGAATAATGGAATGCCTCTAAAAGCATTCCATTATGCATTCCGTCATAGAATTGCCTTATGGTCTGTGGTAACGGAATCCATAACACAATTCACCTTTAACCAACAAAGTGTGAACAAATTTCATAACCAGAAATTTGCCCATCTCTACTGTTAGCGTATTACAGTAATACACTAACAAGCAATGCATTATAATACAGATGCGTTGTAATGCATTGCAGACGGGATCAAGCCCCCAAAAGTTGAAGTCCCAGAGTCGGACAGAAATAAAGTAAAAAAAATAAAATAAATCAGTTCACAGTGGATGTGATCAGACGCTAAAACAAAAAATCTTTATTTGTTGTCATACCTTAACCCCTTAAGGACCTGCGCTGTACATGTACAGTGGGCTGCCCGATCAGCGACACTGACATCGACAGCCGGGCCCCTGCTGCATACGCTGGAATCGGTGTTTTCAGCGATGCCGGTTTATTAACACCTTGTATGCTTCGGTCAAAGCTGACAGAGGGTTTGCGAAGGGTACAGGTGCCCTCCGCATCTCCATTGGTTCCCTGTGCTGCAGTGGCGGGGACCCGATAGCAGAGAAGGCAAGCCCGATGCCTTCCATAGGCATCGGGGCTTGCCTTTTACAGAAGCCTGTGAGATCCACCCCCTAGGCTGGGTCTCACAAGCAGGCTGTCAGCATAAAAGCTGGCAGCCAATGCATTACAATACAGGTTGTGGGTGCTTCCAGTTCCAGCACTGGGACGTGAGGCGGCTGAGTGAGAAGCTCCGCTGCACCCTCTCCTCAGATCTGCATTTTAAAAGCGCACGGAGCCACCAGCAACTCCTAAACACTGTGGCTCTTTATCCCTCACCTACCTCTCCTGTATCACATGGAGAGATACTTAATGAGGAGCAGCGGGAAACCGGCAGGCGAGCAGGATAGGGCGGACAGCAGGGAAGGAAAGATGGCGCCGGAAGATAGAGCAGTCACACGTGAGTCCACAGTTCGCTCCCTGGACTTGTTCATGGGAGAAATGGAGCAGACACTTCCTGAAAACCTGGGAGCCCTGCTAAACTATAAGAGACTGGCCATTGAGGTGGCTAAGCACCTCGCCCCTGACATCAAGGATTCCCTCATTACAGTGGTCGCGGCCTTGCTCCAGGAGATACGAACTGAGGTAAAACTACACTCCTCTAAAATAGAGGAGATGGAGCAAAGAATATTAACTCTAGAAGATGAGGCTACAGGGGCCTTTAATAAGCTAAGGGAGCTAACACGGGAAAACATCATGTTGCGTGACCGCATGGAAGACCAGGAAAACAGGTGGCGTAGGAATAACTTGCGCATTTTTGGGGTTCCTGAAGCCATAAAACCTGGACGAGATCCTCAAAGCTTTAGGCTTGACAGGCCTTAAAAGAGTGGAAAGAGACCATTGTGTAGGGCCTGTTCGGGTTATAACATCAAGTCGAGCGAAATTTTGAGGGCATTCAGCACAAGGACATCTCCTCTAAAGCTACAGGGTGAAAAGCTGCTGAAATTTGTAGGCTACTTTGCAGAAGTGGCAAAGAGAAGAAGGGAATACAGCATAATATGTTCCACATTATATGCCAAAAAGATAAAGTTTCAATTGCAGTACCCAGCGACATTAAAGATACAACTGGCGGGTGAGGCGCCCTGTGTCAAATCACCAATAGAGGCGCTGAAGTTTGCAGCTGGACAAGACAAGCAATCAAGGCAAGGGACACTCGCCATCTCAGCGTCAAGAACATGACGAGATCAATATACATCGCACCGCCCAGGCGAACATGGATGAATGGAGGAGAGTTCCTGGGAAAGTACCACAAGTGGCAGATACCAAATCATCTCCGAAGAAACAAAGATCCAACCGATATGCAACGCTAGCAGTGGACTGATATGTATTGAGATTATACTATGAGGGTTGTAGTAAGAAAGTTTGCCTTGTATGCTCACCGAAATCGTAGTTGTTGGGTGAACACAATTATCCAGAAGGTTGAATAGGTTCTGTTTCAGTATAGTTAGGAAAGACACAAGAGTGGAAAGTGTAGGTTGGTTGAGCCTTAAGTCTAGAGATAGTCAGATGATGAGGAGGAGTGGAGTGTGAGAAGAGGTGTCAATCACCAAGAATCTTCTCAACATGAGAATAATGCTTACGTTTATGTTTTTGTTATTGTTTAGATTTAAAGTTCTTGAGAATAATCATTTATATAACAGCTCTCTTAGTTACAATAACCACCCCAAAAACTTAAAAGGGGTGAATGGCTTCGCCCCGCAGAAGTATAAACAGATGATCACAGCACTCTCTCGTATCCTGGCTGGTGTGGGTGCTCGTCAAGGTTTTGTTCTTTGCTCCCCACAAGAACCATACACGTCATATAAATTTAGACAGCACTCCAGTTGGTTATGATGCTCACCCGGTCATAGTGGTACACTAGAAGCAACCTTCTGGGCAGAATTAAATGCCCTTCATCAGGCTGTGAGGTGACCAAATGGGAGGCAAATGGCCGGCACGCAGAAGGCAGGTTGCGCCATATTGAATATATAATATTTTTGATTCTGCATATCACACATAATGTTTAATGCGTATAGTAATCTGGAATGCTAAGGGACTCAGTTCCCCAGAAAAACAGATGATGGTCCTTCGCCATTTGAAAAGATTGAAAGCAGACATAGTAATGCTACAGGAGACACATTTGGGAAAGAGGGAATTAAGAAGAATGCGTAAACTTTGGGTGGGCGCAGTTCATAGCTCTCCAGCCCAGGGTAGGTCTGCAGGGGTCCTCACTCTAATCATTCATAAGTCCTTCCCACATAAAGTGTTGTCCGAAGTGCCAGACGAGGAGGGCCGCTTGCTGCATTTAACCATGGACACTCCATGTGGCCTTTTGGAGGGGTTTAATATTTATGGTCCAAATAGTGACAATTTTTTATTTAGAATTGTAGACCAATACATTGATAGGAGCTGTGGTTCATTGTTGCAAAAGCAACCCTGTAAAACAAATCAGGATAATACTCTCACCCCAATAATTGAAACCACTAGATTAGTTGACACATGAAGCTACCTTCACCCAGAGGGGAGAGAATACTCCTTTCATTCACAGGCACATTCCTCGTGGTCTAGAATAGACTACATATTTGAACAACACTCCCTACTGCACAGGGTCATCTCATCTGAACTGAAAGACGTAGTTATAGCAGATAACACCCCATTGGTGCTAACGATGGCGGAATCCCATAAAAAGGGCAGTAACATTTTGTGGAGGTTCCCAGCTCACTTGGCTAAAGACGATAACTTTGCTTAACTCCTTAGAGGCTGGTGGGGGGAATATGACATGGACAACATGGGTCATAGAGAGAATATCAATTTGATCTGGGATACTGCAAAAGCTGTCTTGAGAGGTCGGATTATATCTTATGTAGCGAGGGAAGGGGGGGAGAAATGTGAAACAAATATATGCAGGCCAGTCGGGCGTTGGGAGATGCCTACGCTGAATATGTGAAGTCCCCCTCATCTATCCACCTTCAGGCGTGGAAGGAATCTCAACAAGCTTTTAACAAATGGGCGGCGGAGAAAGAGAGTTTTTTTTTAGGAAAGAGTGGGAAGCCACCCTATTCAGATATGGCAATAAATCTGGGAAATTACTGGCAGGTGTATCTAAAGAAAGACCTCTAGCCACTCATATTGGGGCTCTGGCAGATGATATAGGGAAAGTAACTACAGACCCCAGGTTATAAATATGATCTTGAGAGATTTCTACAAACAGCTATATGCAGACACCTCTGATCCTATACCACAGACCACGATACTGGATCAAATATCTCTCCCTAGGGTTTCTACCGAACAACTGGCCTATTTAAATGCTCAATTAACAGAGAGAGAAGTTTTGGAAACAATAAGGTCATTGAAAACATGTAATGCGCCAAGCCCGAATGGGCTAACAGGGGAATTTTATAAAATATTAAAGGATCAGCTGTGTTTAACTCTGCTTTGGGGGAAGGAGGACTACCACAGTCCTTCTCTCTAGCATATATCAAACTCTTGCTTAAATCGGGCAAAAACTAGCTGCACCCAGGCTCTTACAAGCCTATTTAATTGATCAATGTAGATGCAAAGCTACTGTTGAAGATTATGGCTGACAGATTGGTAACTTTTATGCCTTCCCTAATAAGTCCTGTACAGGTGAATTTTACTAAAGGCAGAGCGGCGGTGACCAATATTCGCACCGTTTTGGCAGTTCTAGATAGGGTCCAGCACTGGCCCCTTAAGGGTGAACTGCCAGCCTTCCTTACGTTGGACGCAGAAAAAGCTTTTGACAATGTTCGATGTAACTGGCTGGGGTCAGTGCTGGAGAAGATGGACGTTGAGGGCCCGTTCCGGAAATTGCTGAGTCATATCTACAATCACCCTCAGGCGAGGGTTCATGCAGGAGGTTTTCTGTCGTCCCCGTTTGAATTGCAAAAAGGTACCAGACAGGACTGCCCTCTGTCACCCCTGCTATTTAATATCGCTATAGAGCCATTATCAAGGTATCTTCATACATCTGAGATATTTAGAGGCATTAAGGTGGGGAAACAGGAAGTCAAGGTCAAGATAGTACTATTTGCAGATGATGTCATTTTATTTCTAGACGACCCGTCAGCACATATACCCAAAATATTATCTGCATTGTCAGAATTTGGATCTTACTCAGGGTATAAAGTAAACCTATCTAAATGGGAATTACTAGACCTGGGTGGCAACACCGGTAGAGGTAATTTGATACATAAGGCCAATGGCATAGCTTCCCCAAGTACATATATTAAGTATCAAGGAATCAAGATAGTTCGGTCTCCTGCTTCTTTATACAACCTGAACTATAAACCCCTATTAGAGAATATATTTTCAGACCTGAAGAGGTGGGCACAGCTCCCACTCAATCTAGTGGGAAGATGTCACCTAGTAAAAATGTCATGCTTTGCTATCCTTCTGTATCTTCTACAAACAATCCCAGTATTAGTAGTAAGCAAAGAACTTTGCTGTATTTGTGGGAGGGGAGGCTGATTACACGGCTACTTACTTGCACCTGTGAGCCCAGGCTGGCTGGTTACTAGGCTATTTATAGGCTCCTGTGGGCCTAGGCTGACGACGATTCAGCTGATTTCACTACCTGTGAGTCAGCTCTAGGATACAGCAGCATGCAGTGGAGGTTTCTTATGGCTGGGCGATGGCAGAATGTCTTAGGAGGGCGCTGGTATTCATGGTAGGATCGGAGTGGTTTGCACGGGACCAACGCTGCGGTCCATTACAATTAGCGCTCTGAGATGTAGCAGAGTCGGGCGCTAAATGGTTGAGCGATGGTTGTTAGTTGGTTCAAGCTATGCACGCTGTGTTTTGCGTATCCATGGAAAAAAAAATGTAGTATTGCACTTGATGGCACGGTGCCCACAGTGCGGTATGCGATTCGCAGTACTCTGGTTCAAAGCAGAGTTGGGTGCTATTGGTCTAGTGAATGTCCGGCTGTTTAGGGGCTCGTTGGGGGCTATTGCATATAGTTATTGGTGTAGCATGCGCCTAGAGTAAAAAAAAAAAAAAGTGTGTTTTCTGTTGCCTGTTTTACATGTGGGGGCACATCCGCAGTTAACGCCAAACATGCAAGGTGTTGGGGAATCTATATCGGTGGTCTGTATATGGGGATTCATGCAGATCAGTCTAAGCGCCCGTAATTGAGTTCTGATGCTCTTGTAGGTAAGTGTGTTTAATCTATAAACTGTATGTTATGGGCACGCATGTGTCAGCGGTTCTGTGCTAGGTTATAGGTGCACTATATGTTGATTAATTGGCGTTGCATCAGGGTTTATGTTTGTTTTCTTAGGTGGTGCTGTGGTGACCATCTAAAAAAAAAAAAAAAAAGCCTGCAGCATTATGTGGAGGTTCGTTCGCACCTGGGTAATGGCAGAAGGTGCCAGGCGAGTACTGGCATTCACGGTAGGATCGGACTTGGTTACACCATTGGTGACTTGTAGCGCTCTGGGGCGAGGGGGGTGGGGTGCTAATGGTTGAATGATCATGGTTAGGTTCATTCCCTTCAAAGCTACGTCCATGTGTCTGCATTTACAATTTTATACTCTATTTACTACTAAAGCTGTGTTCATGTGTTGCTGTTGCATCACAGTAATACCCTGTCACTTCAGATTGCATTCATACAGCTGCGTTATACCTTGCTCTTCATGCTCAGAGCTGGGCCCATACCATGTTTTAGGCACTACTCACATCCAGAGCTGCGTTCACCCACCTGTTCTTTCATCAGTTGTTCCATATTCGGCTTCCACTTAAGGCTGCATTTTCCTTTTCATTGCTACATCATGGTTACTCAGTATTTTCTCTAGGGCAGTCAGTGCACCGCTCTGATACCGTTCTCCTGATGAACATAGCTGCTTTCTTTCAGGTTTACGTTTCTTCCCTCGCTGGCGCCTGGCCCCGCCATTAGTGTCTCTTGCGCCTGGCAAAGTCCTGTCACGACTACAGGCGATTGCGAAGTCCTGTCACGTTTACTGACACGATAAGTCCTAGCACGACTACAGGCGCAGCATACGTAGCCTATCGTGACCTTAAGCTCGTCTTGTCATAGCGGTAGGCATTGTGTGTACATTATGTCTTCATTATAGGCATGCTTACTTCATCTTCAAACTCGGGCTGAGGGTGTTGGTGTCGCACCTTGTTCCGGGTACCGGTCCATCTTCCAGTGGGAGGTACAATAATAAGGCACAATACATGTAGTCTGTCACGTCTATGGACACGACAAGTCCTATCACTATTACAGGCGCAGCATACATAGTTTATCACGACCTTAAGCTTATTTCCTGTCACAACTGCTAGTATAGTGGGTACGTTTTTTGTCCTCATTGCAGGCAACATTAGCTTGTTAATTTCAACCAGCCATGTATTCGTGCTTATGGTTCCCCAGGTCTGGTGAGTCTACACATTTCACTTGATCCATTACTAGAGTTAAGCGGCATACGCCATCTTCTAACTTTTTGGGTCCTTTATAAAATAATAATAATTAAAGCGGTGGCCTGGGGAATAAGTATAGGTGAAGTATTTTGCCACCAGTAACAGTTGGTGTCCAAGCAGGGCCCTTAGCGAATGGTTGGACTTCATTTAAGCCCTTCCATCACATTCACCATTGTTGTTTCAGTCTGCAGCTCTCGGGATTCAGACCTTCTCGTAATATGTTCATATGTTGGTCAACATAGGAGTAAATCGTTTCTGATTACCGACCACTCTTTCAAAAGCATCAACTTCAGCTACCTCCAAGAACAATGTGCCATCGCACGTGACAAAGAGGTAAGGTATATTTTCACCTAGCAGAAGGTATACCTTGTCAGGTGACAATCCTGACAGGGCAATTCAAGCCATACACAAAGGCCAGTGATTACTGGGAGTTTTAATGATTTAGTTATTTACACCAGTCATATTAGCAATCATTAATAAAAGTTAAGTCTTAGTTAATTAGGTATAACAAACTGATAGCAAAGACAGGTGCACTCTGCAGTCTTACTAAACCCTCAAACTGATTTTAAAATTGAGAGATTAGTCAACATGTCCTAGGGTGTAGGACATGTCTAAGCCCGGGCACCACGCCAAGGTTTCTCAAGTAGTTGTTTGTGAGTCGGCCTCATGCTCCTGTAATTTGCCCACTGGCTCCTGGTATTGCCCATATGGCACAGGTAGGAGAGTGTTAGGTCCCGGGCTACTTGAGAAAACTTGGCGTGGTGCCCGGGCTTAGACATGTCCTACACCTAGCTAGGACATGTTGACTAATCTCTCAATTTTAAAATCAGTTTGAGGGTTTAGTAAGACCGCAGAGTGCACCTGTCTTTGCTATCATTTTGTTATATTGTTATATTGTTATATTGATTATCACATCCACATAATTGCTACCTTGTGTAGGATGTCTATTGTGGTACTTGTGGTTCGCTGCGGGCATCCTCCACCGTATGCATTTTTGCTGGGGATCGCCATTAGCAATGGCCCACAAGTGCAGGATTTGCTCATATATATATACGACTGCATGTGGGTTTGAGCACCTCCTGCTAATACCACGCCATTCTTTTGAGTTTGTATATATAGAGATTCTTGGAGGTGTATAAACTCCAATTTAAATGTGCCTGTTTTCCATCTACAGGCCACATTTAGGTGCACCTGTGAGGCCTGGGCCATATCAGCCAGTCTTGAGTGGGACTCGCAGACTCCTCCCTCCTCCCATTGCAAGCATGGTTACATGCTGGAGGTAACTGGTGAGTTGTTTGTGAGTCGGCCTCATGCTCCTGTAATTTGCCCACTGGCTCCTGGTATTGTCCATTCGGCACAGGTAGGAGAGTGTTAGGTCCCGGGCTACTTGAGAAACCTTGGCGTGGTGCCCGGGCTTAGACATGTCCTACACCCTAGGACATGTTGACTAATCTCTCAATTTTAAAATCAGTTTGAGGGTTTAGTAAGACCGCAGAGTGCACCTGCCTTTGCTATCATTTTGTTATATTGTTATATTGATTATCACATCCACATAATTGCTACCTTGTGTAGGATGTCTATTGTGGTACTTGTGGTTCGCTGCGGGCATCCTCCACTGTATGCATTTTTGCTTCGGGATGGCCATTAGCAATGGGCCACAAGTGCAGGATTTGCTCCCATATATATATATATATATATATATATATATATATATGACTGCATGTGGGTTTGAGCACCTCCTGCTAATACCACGCCATTCTTTTCAGTTTGTATATTTAGTTAATTAGGTAGGTGCAGGATTAATAGGTGTAATCTAGTCCTAATGGACATCAGTAGTAATCACATTTGCAAGCCCGTATGTGTCAGGCTGTCAGAACTATTGAGTATGAATAAAGTCCATAATTATAAGGCCTATATAAGTGTATGGACATGAGCCTAAGGGACAACCATTTTGTCTTATTTTAAGGCAGAGTGAATTCAGGATTTTTTTTTTTACTCTGAAATTGCTAACCTAAGGTTTACGATATATACCAAAGTGTTTACCTAAGTCTGTTTTGTGAGAAGATGTCGCAAGGCCTAGATAAGACAATGTATTTGAATTCTGATGATTTTAGTAAATAGAAAGACTCTAATCTTTCTTTGTGGTTTTTATATTAATCAATATAGGAGTAGATTGATTTTATATAATCAATTTTAATAGGTGTGCTGAATATATAGTATATATATATAAGAGTATAGTCCTCATAGATATATTCAATTGTAAGATTAGAAATGAGGTATAAACTCCTCTGTCATGTTTAGAATCTGTCTCAGTGGAACACACAAATTAATTATTTCTTTCCTGGAATGGAAAGATGTGGACACAGGTGATCATGAACAAACCCTGTCTCATCCAAGAACAATGAATTGAGATAGCCCTATTTATCTTGATTTAATCAAGTCTGGTCAAAAGACTTAAGGATACACAAGTTAGTTGACCAAGTATAAAACTCATTGTCTCTTCAAGATCTTCTCAAGGTTTGTCTGAAACCTTAGATTACATTTTATTGCTATTATATGAATAAGAGAAATAAATTAATGCTTCGATTTTTGTATGGAATACTAGTGCCATCTAGTGTTAGGGTAACAAAGATCTAGGGTATATTTTTTCCCTAGAGGGAGGTTCTATTAATTATAAAGTGAGGTCACTAGTTAATGATAAAACTTGGCCAAGCCCTTTCTAAGATAGGATAAAAAGATGGTATGGGCTGAGAGAAGGGGGCGATCTCTAGAGCTATCTGTCTCTCTCTCTCTCTGAACATCATCTTGACCATCTTGCCAGTCATTGGAGGCAGCCATCTTAGAACCATTGAAACTGATTTCTGCTAGCTGACATTTTGGTATAGTATAACCTTACCTATATTTTATAGGATAATTAATTAATATAATACATATCTATAGATATATTCAATTAACCATACTTTGTGTATAGTATCTGTTTTGGAATAAGATTGGGGTGTACCTGCAGCATCATCCTGAAAATTAATCCAATACAGGGAGATTAAAAATATACTAGTGAAAACACGGTATTATCTCCAAGGAACTGAATTCAGTTCTAGACCAGTATGGTTGATAATATATATATATTTATATAGATAAAAGATAAACCAGATTTCTGTTTAATCGGACATTTGTCGGCTGAGAGAAATCAAGTATTAAATTGACTTTTAATATAAGTGAGGGGTATTATTATAAGAAGGCATAATTGTGTATATATAGATATATGTTCTCAATTATTTTTGTCTTACCACTATTTTGCATATCATTGATTGAATTTTATTACCGCCAATTTTGTTATATATATTATTTTGCACTATAAATTGTATTAATAAATTACATATATATTTTGTCTGTAACTGGGTTTTGTCTTCAATTCAACGCAGATCACGAGCTTGTTTTAGCTTGATATTTATGATAATAAGTTAGAATCTCCTTTATTACCGATTTTAATTTATTCACATAAATCATATAGATTGTCAATCGGAGACAGCATAAATATTCTGACAAGGCCCCCACACATACTGTATTGTGTCCACTGGCTAGTGGCTGGTTCGGCCTGCACTCATACCGTTACAGAGTGTCATTCGCCCATATACCTTTCAGAAATAAAAATTCTATTTAAAATTTAACTGTGATCTAATCACATTAGCAAGCCCGTGTGTGTCAGCCAGGCCCACACAGACCTTACTGTGCCCACTGTCCACCACTTATATAGAGTGGCACAGTACCTTGCACGCATAATAACACTTATCTAATAAAAAATGACAGGCAGAGGCAGGCCACGCCGCAGGGGCTGTCGTGTTCGTGGTGCTGTGATTTCCACTGGCCCTGGAATTAATGCTCAGTGTTCAGAGGCCACGTACCCTGAACCCAAAAAATAGTTGACTGGCTTACACAGGACACCCAATCTTCAACAGCTTCCACTAAGAACCTTGACGCACCATCCTCCTCCAGCTCAGCTTTGGTCACCACTCTCCCGCCCGCCACCACCACCACTACCACCACAGCCACCACAGCCGCTTCACTTGATCCCTCAGAGGAGTTATTTACACATCAGTTGGATGAAATTAGTGATGCGCAACCATTATTGCCAGGGGATGTAGATAACAGAGATATGTCTCAGTCAGGCAGCATTACACACATGGACGTACAGTGTGATAATGATGATGATGATGTTGTACCCGCTGCTGCTTCCTTTGCTGAGGTGTCAGATACAAGTGAAGCGGTTAATGATGACGATGTGTCCGTGGATGCCACGTGGGTGCCTGCTCAAATCGAAGGAGGAGAAAGAAGGAGGAGACGAGTTGGAAGCAGGGGGAGGTCGTCGCAAGGAGCTAGTGGCACAGTCGGACAGCATATATCGGCACCCGGGGTCAGCCAGACAGCACGCCAATCAACACATGCTGTTGCCACCACCAGAATGCCATCATTGCAAAGCTCAGCAGTGTGGCATTTTTTGTGTGTGTCTGCCTCTGACAACAGCGATGCCATTTGTAACCTGTGCCAAAAGAAACTGAGTCGTGGGAAATCCAACACCCACCTAGGTACAACTGCTTTGCGAAGGCACATGATCGCACATCACAAACGCCTATGGGATCAACACATGATGACGAGTAGAAGCAGCACACGAGCTCAAAGCCACCATCCTCCTCCTGGTCCAGCATCTTCAGCCACTTCAACCACTGCTGTCCCCCTTGCCCCCTCTCAACCACCTGTCACTCCACCTCTCACTTTGAGCAGTTCCATCTCATCTGCCCACAGTCAGGTGTCTGTTAAGGAAATGTTTGAGCGTAAGAAGCCAATGTCACAGAGTCTCCCCCTTGCCCGGCGTCTGACAGCTGGCTTGACGGAACTCTTAGCCCGCCAGCTTTTAACATACCAGCTGGTGGAGTCTGAGGCCTTCAAAAAAATTTTGCTATTGGGACACCACAGTGGAAGGTACCCGGACAAATTTTTTTTTCTAATAAGGCAATCCCAAACCTCTACTCGGTGATTGAAAAGGAAGTCATGGCATCTCTGGCATACAGTGTTGGGGCAAGGGTCGATCTGACCACTGATGCACGATCAGGGCAGGTATATCACCTACACTGCGCATTGGGTCAACCTGCTGACGGCTGCCAAGCATGGAATGCGTGGCTCTGCAGCGGAGTTGGTGACACCACCACGACTTGCAGGCAGGCCTACTGCCACCTCCTCTACTCCTCCTACTCCATCCTCTTCCATAACCTCCTCGGCTGAGTCCTCATCTGCTGCGGTGTCTGGCTGCACATCAACTGAACCCCCCCAGCTCCCCAGGGGCTATTCCACATCCCGGATACGACAGTGTCACGCTATCTTGGGGTTGACTTGCCTGAAAGCAGAGAGCCACACCGGACAAGCACTCCTGTCCGCCCTGAATGCACAGGTGGATCAGTGGCTGACCCCGCACCAACTGGAGATCGGCAAAGTGGTGTGTGACAATGGAAGCAATTTGTTGGCGGCATTGAATTTTGGCAAGTTGTCACATGTGCCGTGCATGGCACATGTGTTAAATCTCATCGTACAACACTTTGTGTCTAAGTACCCAGGCTTACAGGACTCAAGCAGGCCAGGAAGGTGTGTGGCCATTTCAGGCGTTTCTACACGGCCATGGTGCACTTTTCAGACATTCAGCGCCGAAACAACATGCCAGTGAGGCGCTTGATTTGCGACAGCCCGACACGTTGGAATTCAACACTCCTAATGTTCGACCGCCTGCTCCAACAAGAAAAATCCGTTAACGAGTATTTGTATGACCGGGGTGCTAGGACAGCCTCTGCGGAGCTGGGAATTTTTTTGCCACGCTACTGGACGCTCATGCGCAATGCCTGTAGGCTCATGCGTCCTTTTGGAGGGGGTGACAAACCTAGTCAGTCGCACCAAAGGCACCATCAGCGACCTCATTCCATTTGTTTTCTTCCTGGAGCGTGCCCTGCAAAGAGTGCTGGATCAGGCTGTAGATGAGCGGGAAGAGGAAGAGGAAGAGTTGTGGTCACCACCAGAAACAGCCTTGTCATCATCGCTTGCCGGACCTGCGGCAACGCTGCAAGAGGAGTATGAGGAAGAGGAGTCAGAGGAGGAATGTGGCTTTGAGGAGGAGGAAGACCAACCACAGCAGGCATCCCAGGGTGCTCGTTGTTGTCACCTATCTGGGACCCATGGTCTTGTACGTGGCTGGGGGGAAGAACAGACCGTCAATGACATCAGTGAGGAGGAGGAACGGGAAATGAGTAGCTTGGCAACCAACCTTGTGCAAATGGGGTCTTTCATGCTGTCATGTCTGTTGAGGGACCCTCGTATAACAAGGATGAAGGAGAACGACCTGTACTGGGTGGCCACGCTACTAGACCCCCGGTATAAGCAGAAAGTGGCGGAAATGTTACCAAATTACCAGAAGTCAGAAAGGATGCTGCAGTTCAAAACCAAACTAAAAAATATGCTTTACACAGCTTATAAGGGGGATGTCACAGCACAACGGGAATATAACTGGGGAAGAGGTGAAAGTAATCCTCCTCCTACCACGACCACGGCGGCAAGGACAGGACGCTTTACAGATGTGTTGTTGATGGAGGACATGCAGAACTTTTTCAGTCCTACACATCGCCACAGCCCTTCGGGATCCAGCCTTAGAGAACGACTCGACCGACAGGTGGCAGACTACCTAGACTTAACTGCAGATATCGACACTCTGAGGAGCGATGAACACCTTGACTACTGGGTGTGCAGGCTTGACCTGTGGCCTGAGCTATCCCAGTTTGAGATAGAACTTCTGGCCTGCCCCGCTTCAAGTGTCCTGTCAGAAAGGACCTTCAGTGCAGCAGGAGGCATTGTCACTGACAAAAGAAGTCTCCTCGGTCAAAAAAAGTGTTGATTACCTCACCTTCATTAAGATGAATGAGGCATGGACCCCGAAGGGACTGACAGTAGGGGATACGTTTAACTAACAAAAGGCCTGATGACATGCCTTGGCCTCAAAATGGTCCCCACGCTGCTGTATTTAATGTCTGCATACCTGATGACTTTCGTGAATTCTCCGCCACCAACTAGGGTTCAAGCCGCAATATTTTAGTCACCTTTCTGCCTTGAAAACATCAATTTTTCCGGCCGCTGCTACAACAGCGGCTGCAACAATAACATTGTTTTTCAGGCAGGTGTACATGCTTCATTTTTCTGGCCTCTGGTGCTGCACTGTGGCTGCAAAAACAAAACAAAAAAATGGCACATACAAGTGTCAATTCCCCTTTCGTGATCGTTACCTTGTTGTGGTGAAGGGTCTTGCGTATCACAATGAAGCGATCATCACCTCTATGAGTGTGTTGGCAATGTTGCCACACCCCAGATGATAAGGCCGTTGCTTCATTATGATCAGACCAAAAGCGATCGGGACGGCTGGATGTTTTTTCATAGAATAAAGTCTCTTAATAGTTTATTAGAAATAATGCAGACAATGAAAAAAATCCCCAACAAATCAAGTACAAAGCTCAGAACTAAATTATTCCAGGATGTCGTAATGGTTCGTTAATTCAACAATGGTTAATCAATTCGACACACGTCCCCGGATAGGGGACGTAACAGGGATTAAACTGATAGGAATAGGACTAGTTAAGACACCACTCATATACGGTGTCACAGCACATTGCTCCGTGCACACGCAGTGCCCCAACTTGGGAGTAAGAGGACCGACCAAGCTGCTTTTTCCATCTCCCGGTTCCTAAAACCAATTCAGTTTAGTGTATCAGAGTTTGGTCTGTCACCGTGAAGGCAGTTGAAGATACCCGGTCTAAATTTATTTTTTTCCCAAAAGGCAATCCCACCCTGATATGGGATGTAACAGGGATTAAACTGATGAGAATAGTACTACAGAAAATAGCACTCATATCGGGTGTGACAGTAAATTGCACGGCGCAGACGCAGTGACTGTGGCGTGGATTCAAACAAAGTGGAGGGAGCCAGCATTTTTTTAACCATCTCCCCGTTCGAAAAATCAATTTAATAAATGGACCCCAGATTGGGGACGTAACAGGGATTAAACTGATGAGAAGAGAGAACTACAGGAAATACCACTTATATCGGGTGGGACAGTAAATTGCACGGCACAAATGCAGTGACAATGGATTCAAACAAAGGGGAGGGAGCCAGCGTTTTTTTAACCATCTCCCCATTCAAAAAATCAATTCACCTTTCCGGGACCCTTGGTGTTGTACGTGGCTGGGTGGTGGAAGAAACCCTCAATGACATCAACGGGACATGGCTAGCTTGGTATCCAACCTTGTGCAAATGGGAAGTTTGCAGTTGGGCAAATGGACTGTTTGCGGTTGTTTGCGATGCATTAAAAGTCTACTTTGGTCTGTCAATGTCTGTGAAGCGGGCGTAACCCTTACACTACCTGATCGATACAACATCATACCTGATCGTATACACACACTGGATGTTTTAAACCACGTTGTTCAAAAAAAAATTGGATTGTTAGGTGATTTATGCCCTTTATGGATTAAAATCCAACTCTGCGTCAACTATGTAATTCTCCATAGGAGTTTTGCCATGGATCCCCCTCCGGCATGCCACAGTCCAGGTGTTAGTCCCCTTGAAACAACTTTTCCATCACTATTGTGGCCAGAAAGAGTCCCTGTGGGTTTTAAAATTCGCCTGCCCATTGAAGTCTATGGCGGTTCACCAAGTTCGCCCGTTCGCGAACATTTGCGAAAATTTGTGTTTGCTGCTCGCAAATGGAAAATTTTGTGTTTGCGACATCTCTATATGGCGGCAAAAAAATGCATACTGGCATACTCCCGCAGATCCCAAACATTGATCAAGTAATTTCGACCACAAAAAAATCCTATGGATAGAGCAGTTGATAGCTTCCAAAGATAAAGAGACCCAGTCAAAAAGGTTTTTTAAGAAATGGAAGTCCTTTATTATATGATGATGTGATGACAAGGAAAGAGAACAGGTGGTCAATCCCTTTAGATATACGAGATGGTACCTAATGGAAGAGATTAGCGGTACTCTAGGGGGACTAAGGGGGGACAACACCTATGCAGACAATACTCAAAATGTTATAAGGATCTTAGTGTATGGGAGTATGTTTTCCTTTTCTTCCCCTAATGGATTGGAACTAACTCAGAGAATACAATACTATACTATATTGTGTTTGTTTCGGTTATATTACTGTATTCGAGTATCATGATATTGTGTATTGTTGCATAACCTACATCGCTTTGTAAGAAGCCATGATTGTCAGTTAATGTACTCAAGCATGTACTCTATTATTATTGTTTTGTAAGATTCATTTGGAAAAACATTTTTTGAATAAAATATCTTTGAAGAAAAAAATAAAATAAAAATACAGGTTGTATTGTAATGCATTGCAGAAGGGATCAGACCCCAGAAGTTGAAGTCCCAGAGTGGGATAAAAAAAATAAAGTGTTTTTCATAATACATTTTTTTAAAGTTTCAAGTAAAAGTAAAAACAGAAAAAAAAGAAAAACAGACATATTGGGTATTGCCGTGTGTAACGACCACCTCTATAAAAATATCACATGATTCACCCCCTCATCTGAACGCTGTAGAAAAAATGAAATTAAAACTGTGCTAAAACAAAAATAAAATTGTCACCTCATCATCATTTGTCATCATAAAAAGTGCAACACCAAGTGATCAAAAAGGCGTATGCCTCCCAAAATAGTACCGTCACCTCATCTCGCAAAATATAGGCCAGTACAGTGCCTTGCAAAACTATTCACCCCTTTACTTTTTTCGTGTTTTGGTGCCTCACAACCTGGAATTTTAACAATAAGACTCCTGCACTCCCCTTAATTGCTTCAAGTGTAGTATTTTATTGCATAGGCGGTTTTCCGTTAACATTTGAAATGTTTTTCGGCTTATAGCCTTCTTCAGAACACTGGATGAGCCGCACTGCTTACGTGCTAGTGTTTAAATAGGGACTGCTGTGGACTGAAGGATGGGGGCTCAGTGGCCCAGACAGCGCTTGGTGGATGCAGGCTGTAGCCCTGTTTTTTCGGCGCCGTCCTAGCCTCAAATCATGCAAGAGTGGCACAGGTTTTGCTCAAGAATATCCCTGTATTTAGCACCATCCATCTTTCCCTCAACTCTGACCAGTTTCCCAGTCCCGGCTGCTGAAAAATTCCCCACAGCATGTTGCTGCCACCAACATGTTTCACTGTGGGGATGGTGTTCTTTGGGTGATGTGTTGGGTTTGCGCCAGACATAGCATTTTCTTTGGCTGAAAAGTAGAGCTGTCCCGAACAATTTCCGGCGAATATCGCATGTTCGCTTTCGCCGCGGCGGGCGAACATATGTGATGTTCTGTCCGCCTCCTATACGTCATCATTGAGCAAACTTTGACCCTGTACCTCACAGTCAGCAGACACATTCCAGCCAATCAGCATACCCTCCCACCGCCCATCAAAAAGCATCCATCTTAGATTAATTCTGAAGCTGCAGTGTCACAAAGTTGTAATCGCAATGCGATTAATACAGGTTATATTAATCGCATTGCGATTACAACTTAGAGCTGGGTTCCTAATGGTTATATTGATAGAATATAATGAAGATTGAGAATATAGTGCTATATTCGTTGTCAATTCTAGCAATACAACCATTAAGAACTCAGATCTAAGTTGTAATCGCAATGCGAATAATGCAGGTTATATTAATCGCATTGCGAATTCAACTTAGAGCTAAGTTCCTAATGGTTGTATTGCTAGAATTGACAAATATAACGAATATAGCACTATATTCTCAATCTTTGTTATATACTAGCAATACAACCATTAGAAACCCAGCAGTTCTAAGGTGAATTTGCAATTCGATTAATATAACCTGCATTAATCGCATTGCGATTACAACTTTCTCAAATCCAACAGTACATTCTAGCATGGAGCCGTTCCCATGGTGATAGGGACGCTCCATGAGCACGGAAGTCGGCAGAAGCTCTAAGTTGAAATCGCAATGCGATTAATTCAAGTTCTATAAATCGCATTGCGATTTCAACTTAGAACTTCTGCCGACTTGCGTGCTCATGGAGTGTCCCCATCACCATGGGAACGACTCCATGCTAGAATGTACTGTCGGATTTGAGAAAGTTGAAATCGCAATGCGATTAATTCAAGGTCTATAAATCGCATTGCGATTTCAACTTACCACACTCTGCGTCAACGACGTAATTTTCCATGGGAGTTTTGCCATGGATCCCCCTCCGGCATGCCACAGTCCAGGTGTTAGTCCCCTTGAAACAACTTTTCCATCACTATTGTGGCCACAAAGAGTCCCTGTGGGTTTTCAAATTCGCCTTCCTATTGAAGTCTATTGCGGTTCGCCCGGTTCGCACGTTCGCGAACATTTGCAGAAATTTGCGATCGGAAAATTTTATGTTCGCAACATCACTACTGAAAAGTTCAATTTTAGTCTCATCAGACCAGAGCACCTTCCTCCATACATTTTGGAATTCTCCCACATGCCTTTTTTGCATACTCACAACGTGCCTTTTAGTTTTTTGCTCAAAGTAATGGCTTTCTTCTGGCCACTCTGCCATAAAGTCAAACTCTATGGAGCGTACGGCTTATTGTCATCCTATGTTACAGATACTACAGTGTCTGCTGTGGAACTCTGCAGCTCCTCCAGGGTTACCTTAGGTCTCTGTGCTGCCTTGCTGATTAATGCATTTCTTGACCGGTCCGTGAGTTTTGGCAGTTAAGATCTGTCAATCAACATCTTGACTATTTCAGCTTCCGGTTTTTGATGTCATCCATTGCTGCCTATTACCCCTGAGGAAGCCAGAGTACTGGCGAAACATGTCGGGGGGCAGTGTTAGGTTTTAATGTGCGGTCACCTTCCCACTGTGTGGTTGTCTCATGAGTAGTCCGGATGGATTACAGCTTCATTACTGACAGTAGTTGGCGATTATAGGAGAATTTTAAGTGTTATCCACGTCTGCACTAATAGGCAGGAGATAGGTAGCATCTATATTTGCCTGGGTGTTCTGATGACACAAATCGTACACCAGTATACATGCAATAGATGTGAAAGTAATACAATTAGTTGTCCCTGTAGCCATTAAGTGCAGACGAGGTAGGGTAATCAAATTTCCCTTTCACAATTAGGGGCAGGGATAGTGAATGTTCCCCCCCCCCCTCCCTCTTTCCCTCGTGTTTTTCCCTTTGTCCTCTTGTTTTCTCCTATGTCATTAAGCCAATGTCAACAGCAGAGGTGTGGTGGCTGTGTTTTTAATATCCTATATACTTTTCTGTTTCAATGGTCAGTACCATTGTGTTCTATGCATCCATTCAGGTTTTAATGTATATTGAATAAAAGTGATATATTAATTTGACTTGGGCCAAGGTAGTTTTTTTTTGCCTGTTTAGGCATCTGTAAATAAAGTGTATAATTAACCTTGCCCTAGTCTGGTCCTATAGGTATTTATGTTCTTTCCATTTGGTTATGATAGATTTGATTGTGCTCCTGGGGATCATCAAAGATTTGGATATTTTTATAACCTAACCCTGACTTGTACTTTTCAACAACATTGTCCCTTACTTGTTTGGAGAGTTCCTTGGTCTTCCTGGCAGGGTTTGGTTAGAGATGCCCCTTGCTTATGTGTTGCAGCCTCTGGGGATTTTCAAAAAAGGTGTGTATATGTAATGACAGATCATGTGACACTTAGATTGCACATAGGTGGACATTATTTCACTAATTATGTGACTTCTGAAGGTAATTGTTTGCACCAGAGCTTTTTATGGACGAATAAACAAAGGGGGTGAATACATATGCACATGACAATTTTCTGTTTTCTATTTCTAAACAATAGTTTTATTTATATATTTTTCTCATTTCACTTGACTAACTTAGACTATTGTGTTCTGATCATCACATAAAATTCAGATTAGCAAAACATTACTTAAGGCTGTAATGTGAAAACACAAAAAAAAAAGACAAGGGGGTGAATACTTTTGCAAGGCACTGTACATAAAACAATCGGGCAAAAAATAAAAAAAAACGATGGCTCTCAGAATATGGAGACACTAAAAGATTATTTTTTTTGTTTAAAAAATGCTTGTATTGTGTTAAAAGCAAAAAAAAAAAAAGTAGACATATAAGGTATCGCCGTGTCCGTAACAACCAGGTCTAGTAAAATATCACGTATATAAAACAAGAAAAGGGGGAGGCAGCGCCACATATGCAGTGTCACTTTGTATAGAGTGGTTTGATAAAGGTTAGGGTATGCTTACCATCTGTGGTTGTGAGGAGTCACAACCACTGTAGAGAGCCTTTCTGGTAATTTATAGTTTGCCAACCAGCACACTGGCTTGTTCCAGGCTGCAGCCACGGTCACTCTGTGGTGCCCCAGTAGATGAGGTGTACACAGTGGAAGTATCAAAAGGAAAACTGGTAAAAACCACGTGATCAAAAAGTCATATGCACTCCAAAATCTTACCAATCAAACCACCATTTCATCCCACAAAAAATGAGACCCTACCTAAGATAATCGCCCAAAAAAATAAAATAAAATTTGGCTCTCAGAATATGGAGACACTAAAACATGATTTTTTTTGTTTTAAAAATGCATGTATCGTGTCTGGAACAACCTGCTGTATAAAAATATCACATGACCTAACCCCTCAGGTAAACGCTATTTTTTGTCACCTTACATCACAAAAAGTGTAATACCAAGCGATCAAAAAGTCATATGCATCCTAAAATAGTACCAATCAAACCATCCTCTTATACTGAAAAAAATAAATGAGCTTCAACAGTCGCCCCCCCAAAAAAAACAATGGCTTTCAAAAATGCTTTATTATGTAAAACTGAAACAAACAACCAAAAACATTAGTCATATTTGGTATTGTCGCATCTGTAACAACCTGCTCTATAAAAATACCACATGATTCAACCTGTCAGATGAACATTGTAAATAATAAAAAATAAAAATGGTGCCGAAACTGCTGTTTTGCTTCACAAAAAGTGTAATATAGAGTAACCAAAAATCATATGTACCCTAAAATAGTACCAACAAAACTGCTACCTTATCCCATAGTTTCCAAAATGGGGTCTTTTTTTGGAGTTTCTACTCTAGGGGTGCATCAGGGATCCTTTAAATGTGACATGGCAGCTTAAAATTATCCCAGTGAAATCTGCCTTCCAAAAACCATATGGCGTTTCTTTCCTTCTGCGCAATGCTGTGTGCCCGTACAGAAGTTTACGACCACATATGGGGTGTTTCTGTAAATTACAGAATCAGGGCAATAAATATTGAGGTTTGTTTGGATGTTAACCTTTGCTTTGTTACTGGAAAAAATTTATTAAAATGGAAAATCTACAAAAAAAAGTGAAATTCCGAAATCTCATCTACATTTTCCTTTAATTCTTGTCGAACACCTAAAGGGTTACCAAGTTTGTAATACCTTGAGGGGGTAGTTTCTAAAATGGGGAAATTTTTTTTGGTGGTTTCTATTATGTAAGCCCCACAAAGTGACTTCAGACCTGAACTGGTCTTTAACCTCTACAGGACCGCCGCACGCAGGGATGTGTCTTTGTGGCGTCCCTGTAATTCCTCCTGGACGTGCAGGCGCGCCATCTAGCGAGACGCAAGATTTCGGTCAGAGCCAGCCCGCACATGCGCATTGCGGGCCGGCAAAAGTTAAAGAAGTATTTCGGAAGACTTCCGGTTTCAGCGCTGAGATGGAGGACGCGGAGTAAGTGAGCTCCAACCATCCCTCACCTATAAAGAGCTCCGGACGCAGCATACCGGCGTAGCAAGGGACGGGACAGTGACCCTGACCTCCCCAGAACATCCTGGCACGAGGCCCATGGATAGATACCTGCTCTGGAGCGGCAGAAAACGGGTACGGAGCGGCGCTGCACTAACAGACACCAGCGTGCCAGACAGATGGAGGGCTCGGAACCTGCGTCCCCTTGCGCGGTGGAGAGTGTCATAGATGCCCTACCAGGCACGCAGCCCGAAGACTCATCGGACTTGACCAAAATAAATTGCAAATCGCTGGCCATAGACGTAGCCATACACCTGGCGCCAGATATCAAGGAGACACTTTCTAAAACACTGGCGATGTCCCTACAGCAGCTGCATGAAACCGTGGCGCAACATGACACGTGCCTAGTGGACCTAGAGCAGCGGTGTACCTCTTTAGAAGAGGGGAACTCCAAATCCAACCTGGCCATCCAGGAGCTACAGAAACATAACATCATCTTGAGAGATCGTCTTGAGGACTTAGAGAACCGTTCCAGGCGGAATAATTTGAGACTTCTAGGCCTACCCGAGGGGGTTAAAGCGTAGGCCCTTAAAGAGATATGTCAAATCGACCTACCACGGGCCCTGGGGCTAGATGGAAAACATAAAGTGGAGCGGGCACATCGGGTCGGACCGCCGCCAGACCCACATAGTTCGCCTAACCAAGACGGCAATAACTCACTGCAGAGACCCCGTCCAGTCATCATGCGGTACCTGGACTATTGCGACAAGGAGGCGATCCTCAGAGCCTATAGAACCAGGAGAGGTACCTTGAAGATTAGGGGACAGGTCATACTGCTATTTGCGGATTATTCCGCTCAAGTTGCAAAACAAAGGAGGGAGTTCAGTGGCTTATGCTCGGCCTTGTTCCGTCGACAAGTCAAGTTTCAGTTACAGTATCCGGCCACACTGAGAGTGGCCATGCTAGATGGAACTACCGCCGTATTCTGCGACCCTTCCGCAGCGGCAGAGTCGCTGCAGGATCTATTGACCGCTGAAGACGTGCAGGATTTGGCAGACTGGGACAGTACTAAATCCAAGCGGTGGGAGAGACCAAGCAGCCCGGATGGGAAACACCTTCCCCAAAGGGAAAGGGATCGCAGAGGCAGAGAGCAGCCTCCTGGAAGGGGTCAAATGTCCCGCGTCAGTTAAGGAAATCTTGCCTGTTGTGGTTGATTGCATTGTAATGCTCTCCCATGGAAAAAGGAGGTTCTTATGATAGGCATCGTGGATAAGGGCGAAGTTATCATTACTGGTGCTAATATGTTTTAATATGTTTTGGTTATTTGCATTTAAATGATGTTAAGCAGGCCGCTAGCTTCACCCAGTAGGTGACGTACTATGATGTAATAGCACGGCAGGACATAGGAGGTGAGGGGTGGGAAGATCTTGGCAGCTCAGAAAAAAGGGAGTCCCAACAACAAAGAAAATAGTATTGAAGAGTAGGGGATTACTAACCGTTGCTGTTGACGGTCAACGTCCCAAAGTTATTATAATTGCTGGGGATTTGTTGTCATATTTTCCAGGAAGATATAGTCTAATTGAGAGTGTGAAGAGGCATAGAGCTTTTTCAATTTATATTGTACATCACCAAGGGAAACAGATACATATTCTGGAATGTGAAGGGCCTAAGGTCACCTCACAAGAGGTGAATGGTGCTGCGTCACTTGAAGAGGGCTAATCCGGATATAGCGCTACTTCAGGAGACACAACTTGCAGAGGGTGATTTTACAAGAATTAATAAATTGTGGGTAGGTAAAGTATACGGGTCGGCCTCGGTTGCCAAGAAGGCTGGGGTATTGATCCTCATTAACAAAAATTTAAATTGCCAGGTCCTGGGATCATCTTCTGATGGAGGAGGACAGTTTATCCATATCCAGATTGTAGCTCAAGATGCCCATTACAGTGTTTACAATGTATATGGCCCCAACAAAAATAACGAAAGTTTTTTAAAGACCTAGAAACCAAATTATTATCTGACCCTTGCACGAATAAAATAGTGGGGGGAGATTTCAATTCGGTGGTGAAAGATGAGGAAGATAGGCAGCGAGGTAACTCCCCAAGGGCAGCGGCAAGCAAACATGACAGAGCACTAGGTAGGCTGATGGAGGGGGAGGTCTTGGTGGATCCATGGCGCCAATTGCATCCTGACGAAAAATCCTACTCCGATTCTCACCCACAGGATTCCTGGTCGCGTGTCTATTATATATTGACCAGCTCCAATTTGATGAGAAGGGTGGAAAAGGCTGATATTGGAGACTTGGTGATATCAGATCACTCCCCAGTTTGGATACAGATAAGGGATACATACCCTAAGGGTCCCGATTATCTGTGGAGATTCCCTTCACATTTGACAGCGAGTGAAGACTTTGTCAACAAATTAATTGCATGGTGGGAGGAGTACATGGGAGACAATCAGGAGCATGCAGACTCGCCGGAGCTGTTGTGGAATGCCTCTAAAGTGGTCATACGGGGGAGGATTATGAGTTATGTTTTTGGGCTACGAAAGCAAACTCAAACACGATTTGAGCAAACTAGCCTGTTAGTAAGGAGCTCCTGCCAGGAATATAGGAAGAACCCTACCGCTGTGAATAAGCAGAAGTGGATAGATGCCAGGGGTGCTTTTGAGGCCAATGAGAAGGATCGGGAGCTGCTAAACAACGCAAATCTTTCAGAAACGTTACACAAATTTGGAAATAAATCCGGACGCCTGCTGGCCAATCTTGCAAAAGGCAGACGAGCCCCTCAGTTCATAGCTGGACTTAAGGAAGGAAAAGGGCGAAGTCACTACAGACCCTTCTAAGATAAACTCAATGCTAGGTGATTATTATGAGAAATTATACCAGGATGTCACTAGGCCTGACCTTACAGATTCCCTCTTGGAAAAGGTCAAATTACCCTGTCTCAACACAGAACAATTACAATATCTTAATGGGGAGGTTAGTCTAGAAGAACTTCAGTCAGTCATTAAAAAGTTAGGGAATGCTAAAGCGCCCGGCCCGGATGGGTATCCCGGGGAATATTATAAGGCATTGGTCAGGTATCCCCGGTCCTATTAAAATGGTATAATGATGTACTAATTGGCAAAGTGTCCCCAGATAAGGAGAATGTCTCCTATATCAAATTACTCCCCAAGCCGGGAAAAGACCCCTTATTACCAGGGTCGTATAGACCAATCTCACTTATTAATGTGGACACCAAAATACTTTCAAAGATCATTGCAGATCGTTTGGCGACCATATTACCATCACTTATTGGTAAAGAGCAGGTGGGGTTTGTGCAGGGCCGTTCAGCGGTAACCAACATCCGTACTGTATTAACGGTGCTGGTTAGGGTCTGTCACCTGGACGCTGAGAAAGCTTTTGACAATGTGAGGTGGGCATGGCTGGAGGCAGTGTTGGATAGGATGGGATTCACAGGGACTTTCAGGGTTTTCCTTTCACAATTGTACAGGCTCCCTAGAGCACGGATATATACCCGGGGTTTTTTATCCAAACCATTTCACCTCCAAAAGGGGACACGTCAGGGTTGCCCCCTATCACCCCTTTTGTTTAATCTTTCTATAGAGCCATTAGCTAGGTTTTTATGTCATTCTGATTTATATGAAGGGATAGGGATAGGCACTAGGCAACTAAAGACTGCGCTGTTCGCAGACGATATAATACTATTTATAGCTAACCCTAAAAAGCATGTTGAGCAGATTTTTCTTGCACTGAACCACTTCAGATCCTATTCAGGGTATAGATTGAATGTGTCAAAGTGCGAGTTGTTGGCCCTATCCCAGAAAGATACAGGGGGATACCAGTTGCCTAAGCATTTGAGCATAGCAAAAGCGCAAGGGAGCATCAAGTATCTGGGCATAAACATTGGCAGAGACCCGCACTCATTATATTCCCTGAACTTTTCCCCTCTTATTGCCAAGATCGTGCAAGAGCTAGATAGATGGCAGGGGCTACCTCTAAACCTGGTGGGTAGGTGTCATCTCATTAGAATGATGAGTATGTCCAAACTTCTTTATCCACTCCAGACTATCCCACTTCTCCTACGCCATGCGGATGTCCAACTGCTGGAAAGCAGGTTCATTCGCTTCATCTGGCAAGAAAAAAGGCCCAGAATATCACTGGACAAACTAAAACTTAGAAAGGAGGAGGGAGGCCTGAACTTTCCAGATATTAGAGGTTACAACCTGACGTGCATAAGTAGGCACATCTTAGACTGGGTCAATGGGACGACTCATTACTCAAACCTGGCCTTAGAGAGGGAGTTAGTATGGCCCTGGGACCTGGTGGCTTTGCTCCATGCTAAAAGACCCACTTTACCTGTGCACATCAAATCTTCTCTCGTAGTGAGGGACACGACGGTAGTATGGAAAAATCTTAGAATTCACTTTCATCTCCCGTACCAGATTTCCAAACACCTCCCTTTAAGGGGGAACCCTTCCTTTGTACCAGGCAGGGACAGCGTATTCTTTAAAGATTGGGCCCTCAAGGGGATAAATAAAGTAGGAGACTTGTTCCATGAAATTGAAGGGAGGTGGGCAACTTTGCAGGAATTAAAAGGCAAATTGGCATTGGGAAGTTCCTCATTCATGCAATATACTCAAGTAAGAAATTACTGTAGAAGCTTATCTAGTGACTTGTCAAAGGAGTGGAAACCAAATTATTTTGACTCATTCCTAAGCGTCAAGGCAAAGAGATCACTGTCAATGTCACACCAGGCGCTGAGAGACAGGTGGAGAGCTATAGACCCTAAGGGAATATTTAAGAAATGGGCCCGAAAATTGGAGGTGGCGGAGATTCACGAAATGGTCTGGTCGGGAATCGTAGCATTGCGTAAGGCCATAATAAATGAAACATGGAGGGAAACTCACGTGAAAATTTTGCACCATGCTATATATGGATTCGATCTACCTAGTTCCCCAGCCAATCCAGGGAGAATAACAGCTCGCCCCAAATGTGACACCCCCAAGTCATATTTGTATCATGGTTTATGGGCATGCTCGAAAATGAGCAAGTACTGGGAAGAGATCAGTCAGATGTTGAGCAAGATTAGCAGAATACGCACTACAGTCACGCCATCGTTGGCAATATTACACTGTGATGCTGCAAACCAAGCAGTTAACCAGGGTTCAGTGGAAAAGGGAGATGATCTATCTAACATACCATTGGTGGGCCACAGACTGATTATGGTTGCTAAAAGGTGTCTGCTTCGGCTATGGCGATCAACTGAGGTCCCTACTCGGGAAATGGTGGTAGTACAAATGCGCAACTTATTTCATTTGGAATGGTTAAAGCGCTAAATTGTAAAGAGGTGCTAGGACAGATTTTTTCAAACATGGAAACTGTTTGCTCTGACGTACAGGTCCTTCTCCAAAAATTAGCATATTGTGATAAAGTTCATTATTTTCTGTAATGTACTGATAAACATTAGACTTTCATATATTTTAGATTCATTACACACAACTGAAGTAGTTCAAGCCTTTTATTTTTTTAATATTGATGATTTTGGCATACAGCTCATGAAAACCCAAAATTCCTATGTAAAAAAATTAGCATATTTCATCCGACCAATAAAAGAAAAGTGTTTTTTAATACAAAAAAAGTCAACCTTCAAATAATTATGTTCAGTTATGCACTCAATACTTGGTCGGGAATCCTTTTGCAGAAATGACTGCTTCAATGCGGCGTGGCATGGAGGCAATCAGCCTGTGGCACTGCTGAGGTGTTATGGAGGCCCAGGATGCTTCGATAGCGGCCTTAAGCTCATCCAGAGTGTTGGGTCTTGCGTCTCTCAACTTTCTCTTCCCAATATCCCACAGATTCTCTATGGGGTTCAGGTCAGGAGAGTTGGCAGGCCAATTGAGCACAGTACTACCATGGTCAGTAAACCATTTACCAGTGGTTTTGGCACTGTGAGCAGGTGCCAGGTCGTGCTGAAAAATGAAATCTTCATCTCCATAAAGCTTTTCAGCAGATGGAAGCATGAAGTGCTCCGAAATCTCCTGATAGCTAGCTGCATTGACCCTGCCCTTGATAAAACACAGTGGACCAACACCAGCAGCTGACATGGCACCCCAGACCATCACTGACTGTGGGTACTTGACACTGGACTTCAGGCATTTTGGCATTTCCCTCTCCCCAGTCTTCCTCCAGATTTGCTTTCATCCGGAAAAAGTACTTTGGACCACTGAGCAACAGTCCAGTGCTGCTTCTCTGTAGCCCAGGTCAGACGCTTCTGCCGCTGTTTCTGGTTCAAAAGTGGCTTGACCTGGGGAATGTGGCACCTGTAGCCCATTTCCTGCACACGCCGGTGGCTCTGGATTTTTCTACTCCAGACTCAGTCCACTGCTTCCGCAGGTCCCCCAAGGTCTGGAATCTGTCCTTCTCCACAATCTTCCTCAGGGTCTGGTCACCTCTTCTCGTTGTGCAGCGTTTTCTGCCACACTTTTTCCTTCCCACAGACTTCCCACTGAGGTGCCTTGATACAGCACTCTGGGAACAGCCTATTCGTTCAGAAATATCTTTCTGTGTCTTACCCTCTTGCTTGAGGGTGTCAATGATGGCCTTCTGGACAGCAGTCAGGTTGGCAGTCTTACCCATGATTGCGGTTTTGAGTAATGAACCAGGCTGGGAGTTTTTAAAAGCCTCAGGAATCTTTTGCAGGTGTTTAGAGTTAATTAGTTGATTCAGATGATTAGGTTAATAGCTCGTTTAGAAAACCTTTTCATGATATGTGTTACGCTGAGCGCTCCGGGTCCCCTGCTGGCCGCGGAGCGCTCACAGCGTATGCCCCCAGGCAGCACTCCAGTGTCTCGGCGTGTGCGTCCTCGCTCTCTAGGGCGCGCGTGCGCCGGGACTCTTAGATTCAAAGGGCCAGTGCACCAGTGATTGGTGCCTGGTCCAAAAGGGATATTAAGGGTTAAGGTTTGTGAGAGGCAGTGCTGACTTAATTAGGCTGCACCTGTGCACTGCCCATTTATACCTTCTCCTCCCACAGCTTCCTGCCGGATCTTTGTGCCTTGTGCCTCAGAGAAAGCGTTCCACAGTGTTTGTTTGCCTTGCCTGTTGCCGAACCCGTTGCTACCGTCTACTCGCCTTAGAACCTTTGCCGCCGACTACGTCCGACTACGCTCTTGCCTTCTCCCTGTGTACCACGCCTTATCAGCTGCCAGAGAGGTCGAGTTGTTACTAGGGGACACGACCTGGTAATTACCGCCGCAGCAAATCCATCCCGCCTCGCGGCGGGGTCTGGTGAAGACCAGTAACTGCTTAGAATCGGTCCTTTAGTACAACCCGCGCCATCGCCTCTCTGGTCCAGAGGATCCACTACCTGTCCTGCCGGTACGTGACAGTAAGATCCAGCCATGGATCCCGCTGATGACAAATATGATGGAGATCCTAAGCAGTGCCGTGGGTTCTTGTCGCAGTGCTCTCTCCACCTCGAGCTTCTGTCCGACCAGTTTCCTTCTGAGCGAGCCAAGGTAGCCTTTATTCTCAGTTTGCTGTCCGGGAAGGCCCTGGCCTAGGCTACACCACTATGGGACCGCGCAGATCCTGCCACCGCTTCCGTCCAGAGCTTCTGCCTAGAGTTCCGGAATGTTTTTGAGGAGCCTGCCCGGGTTACCTCCGCAGAGACTGCCTTACTAAATTTGACCCAAGGAGGTTCTTCCGTGGGTGACTATGCCATTCAGTTCCGCACCCTGGCCTCTGAGCTGAACTGGAACAATGAAGCCCTTTGCGCCACCTTCAAGAAGGGACTTAATAGTGAAGTAAAGGACGTTCTGGCTGCACGTGAGCTTCCTTCCACTCTTAGTGACCTCATCTTGCTGGCCACTAGGATAGACAAACGTTTCGCCGAAAGACAAGAACTCCTCCTTGAAAAGGAAAAAGCTCGTCCTAGACGCTTTCCTTGTCTGGCTCCCGTTTTTCTGCGTCCACCTCAACCCGCTACTGGGCTTTCCGCCGTGGAAGCCATGCAGGTGGATCGGTCACGCCTGACTCCGCAAGAACGAAGCCGCTGCAGAAACGAGAACCTGTGTCTGTACTGTGCCAGTACCGAGCACTTCCTTAGAGATTGTCCTCTCCGTCCACCGCGTTCGGGAAACGCTCGCACCTAGTAAACGTGGGAGAGGCGTTGCTAGGTGTGGATTCTTCCTCTCCATGTCTCATCATACCCGTGCAGTTGATCATCTCTTCCAAGTCCTCTTTCTCCGCAGCCGCCTTCTTGGATTCCGGTTCAGCTGGCAACTTCATTCACGCCTCCTTGGTTGATAAGTACCGTATTCCAGTGATCCGTCTACCCAAACCGTTTTTCATCTCTACTGTTAACGGTGAGAGACTCTCTGCCACCGTACAGTTCCGTACCCAGCCTCTGCAGATGGACATCGGAATATTTCATACCGAGACTATAGAGTTCTTTGTCCTTCCCTTCTGTTCCTCCGAACTCCTCCTGGGTCTGCCGTGGCTTCAACGTCATAGTCCTGTCCTGAATTGGTCCACCGGTGAGATCCTGCGTTGGGGTTCCTCCTGTTCGGACCGCTGTCTCAAGCCTGCTCTGGTCAAACAGAATCCGCAAGTTTCTCCGCCTTCTGGGCTGCCCAAGCCATACCATTCCTTCGCGGATGTCTTCTGCAAGAAACAAGCTGAGGTCCTTCCTCATCACCGATCCTATGATTGCCCGATCGACCTGATACCCGGTTCTACTCCACCTCGGGGCAGAATTTATCCTCTCTCACCTCCTGAGACTCTTGCCATGTCCGACTATATACGTGAGAACCTACAGAGAGGATTCATAAGAAAATCTTCTTCTCCTGCTGGGGCCGGTTTTTTCTTCGTGACAAAAAAAGACGGCTCCCTCCGCCCCTGCATTGACTACAGAGGTCTTAATAAAATTACCATCAAGAACCGTTACCCTCTGCCTCTAATCTCTGAGCTATTTGATCGTCTCCGAGGGGCTAAGATCTTCACAAAATTGGACCTTCGAGGGGCCTATAATCTGATCCGTATCCGGGAAGGAGACGAATGGAAGACCGCCTTTAACACAAGGGATGGCCATTTTGAGTATTTGGTAATGCCCTTCGGCCTCTGCAACGCACCTGCTGTCTTCCAGGAATTCGTCAATGATATTTTCAGGGACTTACTTTACACCTGCGTGGTCGTATACCTGGATGATATCCTGATCTTTTCCTCCAATTTGGATCAACACAGGGTCCATGTGCAACAAGTTCTTACTCGTCTTAGGAGAAATCGCCTGTACGCTAAACTTGAAAAATGTCTTTTTGAACGGACCTCCCTGCCTTTCCTGGGATACATTATCTCAGCCCAAGGACTTCAAATGGACCCAGCCAAGCTCTCGGCGGTTCTGGATTGGCCACGCCCCTCTGGTCTCCGAGCCATACAAAGATTTCTGGGCTTTGTGAATTACTACAGGCAATTCATCCCTCACTATTCCACTCTGGTAGCTCCTATCGTGGCCCTCACAAGAAAAGGAGCTAACCCCAAATCCTGGCCTTCCCAAGCCGAGGAAGCCTTCCAGTCCCTGAAATACGCCTTTGCCTCTGCACCCGTTCTCTCTAGACCAGATTCCACCAAGCCTTTCTCTCTTGAAGTGGATGCCTCCTCAGTGGGAGCCGGAGCTGTCCTCACCCAGAAGTCTTCCCGGGGCAAGACTTCTACTTGTGGCTTCTTTTCTAAAACATTCTCTTCCGCAGAAAGAAATTACTCCATTGGGGACAGGGAACTGCTGGCTATTAAATTGGCACTGGAGGAATGGAGACATTTACTCGAGGGCGCCACACATCCTGTGTACATCTTCACGGACCACAAGAACCTGGCTTATCTCCAGTCTGCTCAGAGATTAAATCCCCGTCAGGCTCGTTGGTCTCTGTTCTTCGCCCGCTTTAATTTTGAGATCCATTTCCGTCCAGCTTGTAAGAACATTAGGGCAGATGCTCTGTCTCGCTCCTCTGATGTGGTGGGCGACGAGTTAACACCTCGATATATTATCCCTCCAGAACGCCTTATAACAGTCGCTCCCGTGGACCTGCGCCTTCTTCCTCCTGGCAAATCCTACGTACCCCCACGTCAGCGGCTGCGAATTCTCAAGTGGGGCCACGCCTCCCCTTTTGCCGGTCATTCAGGGGTGCAAAAGTCTCTCCAACTAATCTCCCAAAGGTACTGGTGGTCTTCTCTAGAGAAAGATGTCTCGGACTTCGTCCAGGCCTGTATGATTTGCGCCCGGGATAAATCGCCTCGCCAGAAACCAGCGGGTCTCCTCTTGCCTCTACCCATTCCTGAAGTTCCCTGGTCTCACATCGCCATGGACTTTATTACAGATCTTCCCTCCTCCCATGGCAAGTCCGTTATTTGGGTCGTGGTGGATCGCTTTTCCAAGATGGCTCACTTTGTACCCCTGCCCGGTCTACCCTCTGCACCCATGTTGGCCAAACAATTTTTCCAACATATCTTCCATCTCCATGGCCTTCCCAAACATATTGTCTCAGATCGTGGGGTACAATTTGTCTCCAAATTCTGGAGGGCTCTATGTGCTCAGCTCGGGATCAAATTGGACTTTTCTTCTTCGTACCATCCTCAGTCTAACGGCCAAGTAGAACGGGTGAACCAAATTTTGGGTGACTATCTGCGTCACTTTGTATCCTCACGCCATGACGACTGGGCTGATCTACTTCCCTGGGCGGAGTTCTCCTACAACTACAAACAATCCTCTGCCTCTAACAAGTCTCCTTTCTTTGTCGTTTTTGGCCGTCATCCTCTTCCACCTCTGCCGCAGTCTACCACTCCTTCTTCTGTACCTGCTGTGGACAGTCTTGTACAGGATTTTTCCTCCATCTGGCGAGAAACCCACGCTGCTCTCCTCAAGGCTTCCGCCCGTATGAAGGTTCAAGCTGACAAGAGACGCAGATCTCCTCCGGAATTTCGCCCGGGTGACAAGGTGTGGCTCTCCTCTAGGTACATCCGATTTAGGGTCCCAAGTTACAAGTTGGGCCCTCGTTTCTTGGGACCCTATAAAATCAAGAGTCGTATCAATCAAGTTTCTTATCAGCTCCATCTTCCTCCCTCCCTCCGAATCCATAACTCCTTCCATGTCTCCCTTCTTAAACCTGCTGTCTTTAACCGTTTGTCTCCCAAGCTTGTTTCTCCCACCCCTGTCGCCGGTACCTCCGATATATTCTCTGTCAAGGAGATCTTTGCGACCAAGATCTCCCGGGGAAAAAGATTTTTTTTGGTCGACTGGGAGGGCTGCGGTCCTGAGGAGAGGTCATGGGAGCCGGAGGAGAACATCCTGGACCGCAGTCTCATCCGCAAGTTCTTCGGTACCAAAAAGAGAGAGAGACCAAAGGGGGGGGGGGGGGGTACTGTTACGCTGAGCGCTCCGGGTCCCCTGCTGGCCGCGGAGCGCTCACAGCGTATGCCCCCAGGCAGCACTCCAGTGTCTCGGCGTGTGCGTCCTCGCTCTCTAGGGCGCGCGTGCGCCGGGACTCTTAGATTCAAAGGGCCAGTGCACCAGTGATTGGTGCCTGGTCCAAAAGGGATATTAAGGGTTAAGGTTTGTGAGAGGCAGTGCTGACTTAATTAGGCTGCACCTGTGCACTGCCCATTTATACCTTCTCCTCCCACAGCTTCCTGCCGGATCTTTGTGCCTTGTGCCTCAGAGAAAGCGTTCCACAGTGTTTGTTTGCCTTGCCTGTTGCCGAACCCGTTGCTACCGTCTACTCGCCTTAGAACCTTTGCCGCCTGCCCTGACCTCTGCTACGTCCGACTACGCTCTTGCCTTCTCCCTGTGTACCACGCCTTATCAGCTGCCAGAGAGGTCGAGTTGTTACTAGGGGACACGACCTGGTAGTTACCGCCGCAGCAAATCCATCCCGCCTTGCGGCGGGCTCTGGTGAAGACCAGTAACTGCTTAGAACCGGTCCTTTAGTACAACCCGCGCCATCGCCTCTCTGGTCCAGAGGATCCACTACCTGTCCTGCCGGTACGTGACAATATGCTAATTTTTTTTGATAGGAATTTGGGGTTTTCATGAGCTGTATGCCAAAATCATCAATATTAAAACAATAAAAGGCTTGAACTACTTCAGTTGTGTGTAATGAATCTAAAATATATGAAAGTCTAATGTTTATCAGTACATTACAGAAAATAATGAACTTTATCACAATATGCAAATTTTTTTTAGAAGGACCTGTATGTTCCATGCACAGAATACATAAAAATAATGAGCCCATTCAGGCTGACAGGATGGTATCTAAAGGAGGACCTGAAAGGAGATTTGTGACCATTCAAAGTATCCGGATGATGCTCAGCAGTTACTTTCAGAATCACTCGGGGACCGGTACACTGACAAGGTGTAAATACTTTCGAAGGGGGGAGGATACCCTAGTTTATATGGAGTCCTTAGAGGCGAATGGTACAATTTCTTCTCTTCCTTTTCTCTCACCATCTGCCTATGTGAAGGCACCTCTATTGGGATTATAGTTTTCCTGGAATCCTCTTAGGGCAACAAATTGCATCAGTTGGGGGAGGGAACCGGGAAGTATGCCAGTTTATGGTAAAGGACGACTAAAAGGAGGGGGGGGGGGGGGAATGAAAACGAGATTCCAAATGTGATATTTGAATTGTTCTTTCTTTCCTTTGTTTGATGTACTGCAATGCTGAATGGAAGAGAATGTAATGCTTCCTAATTGCTTGATTTATGCTATTTAATTGACATTGTATGGAATCTCACAAAACGTAATAAAAATATATTTAAAAAAAAATTAAGTATTTCGTCACCATCCTGCCAGCCAATGATAGTCGCTGGCAGGCTGGTGATTTTCAAAAAAACGAATCACAAGCCCTATAAACAGCTTATATTTATAAATATAAGGTGTTAAATGGCTGCTGGGTTTTTTCGTCGGTTGGTTCCAGCAGAGGAGCACAGTTCACAGTGAGTACACCAAACAGCACACTTAGCCCCCAGATCACCCCAATTAACCCCTTGATCGCCCCTGTCAATCACCTAGTGAAAGGGAAAAAAGTGATCAGTGAAACGTTTTTCACTAGTATTGACAGTTAGGTTTAGGATAGTTCAGGCCCCTTTGTTAGACAGTTAGCGTCAGTTAGCGCCCAGCCCACCGCAGTCACTGATTAGCGTATCGCTAATCAGCATTTGTACTTTTATAGTATCTGTAAGTGATCAGAACTGATCACAGTCAGATCTATAATAGTATTAGTGTCACCTTAGCTCGCCCTCCACCCAAAACACAGTGTTTGCCCAATCAGCGCTGCGGCGATAAAAAAATCTGTTTTGATATTTTTTATCAATCGCAGCGGCCAACGGTACTTCGCTAGCCTCCCATTTGTAAGACAGGCTTGCTTTTTTTCTTGGGTAGTCTCAGGGAATACCCCCTAAATTTAGTAGTCCAAATGGCAAATAAGGGGTATTCTTCTGAAGAGGCCTACAGGCTTCTGACCCAGTCAGATGAGGAATGGGAACCCTCATCTGACGAATCCAGCGGGTCAGAATGCGAACCTGTAGAAAGCAGTGGCAGTCTGACCCAAAGTTCGGACGAGGAGGTTGAGGTCCCTGATACCACCAGGCGTACCCGGCCCGTGTTTCTAGACCACAGGTTGCACAGGATCCGCTTCAAGGGCAGCAGAGTGGGGCTGGCGCTGTCGGATTACGTGGTGAGGCATACATCAGAAGCGCAGCCCATCCTGGACCTAGTACCAGCACTGCCGTACAACATGGTGAAGTGGCGAGCACCAGAAAGGCAGTTGAAGCTGGTACGGTGGCACGTGCAGTTGTTCCCCCGTCTGTAATTACTGGCGTCACGCAAAGGGAGGGAAAAGGGAAGGCCCTGCCCAAGGGAGAGGGAAAGGTGGTGACCCCTGACCCACCTTGCAGCTGGCACCTGACTGCCCTGACGTCCCTAGACGGGTTACTCACCCGTACGCCGATCACGTGCCTAAACCCTGGCTTTCCCTAAGATGAGCCCTAGGTAGTGAACGGGGCAGTGGGATCACTAGTCCGCACCACTGACACTAAGAGGAAAACACCAAAGAGAGGACAGACAATACAGACAAACATATAATCCCATGTGGGCGACAACAGCAGACCAAAAAGGCCCAACAGGGATCCGGAGGGTAACGTTCTGGAACAACAACCAGGGAACGCAGCAACACAGCTCCAGTGGGTCAGTATAGAAGTCCAGGCAGGAAGCTCTATATCTGGCAACCAGAGAAGTGGGAGAGGGGAATATAAGGAGGTTTGGAGTGCTGGACAAGGAACAGCTGAGGAGAAGGAGCTACGGATCCCTGAGTGAGCCAAAAAGGGTTGCAAAGCAAACCCAGAAAGCTACCATAAAGAAACAGCCCTATCTTTCTACATAGAGCGCGCAGCCAACCGCTGCGACTTCCTGACCCCGGGTATAACGGAGTCAGGCGTGGTTCTTGACACCCTCGTGACAGTACCCCCCTCTCTACGAGGTGCCTCCGGACACTCAGGACCAGGTCTCTCAGGATGAGAGGCATGAAAAGCCCGAACTAGCCTGTCGGCGTTTACCTCGGATGCAGGAACCCACATTCTTTCCTTGGGACCGTAACCTCTCTAGTGCACCAGATATTGAAGAGAGCGGCGGACCCGACGAGAATTAACAATTTTGGATATCTGAAATTCTAGCTTACCATCCACAACAACAGGAGGGGGTGGTAGCGGTGACGGTTCTAGAGGTGGAACATATTTCTTGAGTAACGACTTATGAAAGACGTTATGGATTTTAAAAGTCTGAGGTAGCTCCAGGCGAAAAGCCACGGGGTTAATGATGGCTACAATTTTGTAAGGACCAATGAACCTAGGACCCAGTTTCCAAGAGGGAACCTTTAATTTAATATTCCTAGTAGACAACCACACATAGTCATTCACTCCTAGGTCCGGACCTGGCGACCGTCTCTTATCAGCCATGCATTTGTATTTACCTCCCATATTTTTCAAGTTAGCTTGCACCTTCTGCCATACCGATGAAATAGATGACAAAAACCGTTCCTCTTCGGGAACCCCAGAAGACCCCCCCTCTTTAAAAGTACAGAATTGGGGATGAAAACTATATGCACCAAGAAATGGTGACTTGCCAGTGGATTCCTGACGACGATTATTTATGGCAAACTCAGCTAACAGTAAATATGATGACCACAACTCTTGGTTTTCAGACACAAAACATCTTAGATATGTCGCAAGGTTTTGGTTGGTACGCTCAGTCTGTTCATTCGACTGAGGATGGAAAGCAGAGGAAAATGACAAGTGTACCCCCAAACGGGAACAAAAAGCTTTCCAAAATTTAGAAATAAACTGGGTACCCCGATCCGAAACAACATCGGAAGGGACCCCGTGAAGCTTCACGATTTCACTGAATGCCTGAGCAAGTCTTAGCATTAGGTAGTGCGGGTAACGCAATGAAGTGTACCATTTTGCTAAACCTGTCCACTACTACCAAAATAACTGTTTTACCTTCAGACAAAGGTAAGTCAGTGATAAAATCCATTGACAGATGTGTCCATGGCCTATTGGTAATGACAAGTGGTAATAAAGACCCTGCAGGACGTGTGAGACTTTCGCGCGCGCACAAGTAGAACAAGAAGACACAAAATACATTACATCCTGACGCAACCTTGGCCACCAAAAACGACGAGACAATAGCTCCAAGGTTGCTTTACTACCCGGGTGCCCAGCAAGTGCCGAATTATGATGTTCCTTTAATAATTCGAAACGCAGGTTAAACGGTACAAACAATTTCTCTGAGGGGCAAGAGACCGGAGCGTCCCCCTGGGCCTCTAACACCTTCCCCTCCAGAGCAGAGTGTACCGCAGAGACAACCACTCCTCTTTGTAGAATGGGTACCGGATCACTCACATTACCCCCTCCAGGGAAACAACGAGATAATGCATCAGCCTTGGTATTTTTTGCCCCAGGACGATAGGTAATAGCAAAGTTAAACCTGGTAAAAAATAGCGACCACCTAGCTTGTCTAGGGGTGAGACGCTTAGCTGATTTGAGGTACAGAAGGTTTTTGTGGTCCGTAATCACAGTGACGGGGTGGATTGCCCCCTCTAAAAAGTGACGCCATTCATCAAACGCTAGTTTAATAGCTAATAGTTCCCTATTGCCAATATCATAGTTCTTTTCTGCTGCAGATAGTTTTTTAGAAAAGAAAGCACAAGGATGCCATTTGCCAGGAGATGGACCCTGAGACAGCACAGCCCCCACTCCCACCTCTGACGCATTGACTTCAACAATAAAAGGCTGGGAGACATCAGGTTGGACTAGTACAGGTGCCGAGGTAAACCTCTCTTTTAGAGAGGAAAAAGCTATTTTAGCAGCGTAAGACCATTTAGAAAAATCAGTCCCCTTCCTAGTCATGTCAGTAAGGGGTTTTACAATAACTGAATAATTTTTAATGAATTTCCTATAGAAATTTGCGAAGCCCAAGAACCGTTGCAGTGCTTTGAGGTTCTCAGGAAGATCCCAATCTAAAATTGCCTGGACCTTCCTAGGATCCATACGGAAACCTGAAGCAGATAATAAATAACCTAGGAATTGTATCTCCTGAACGGCGAAGACACACTTTTCAATTTTAGCATATAATTTATTCGTCCGTAGGACCTGCAGTACTTGTCTGACATGCACCTCATGTGTTTTCAGATCAGACAAATAAATTAAAATATCATCTAGGTATATTACCACAAACCTGCCGATAAGATGACTAAAAATGTCATTAACGAAATGTTGGAAGACAGCAGGAGCATTGGTCAGACCGAAAGGCATGACTAGATTTTCATAATGCCCCTCAGGGGTGTTAAAAGCTGTCTTCCACTCATCCCCCTCCTTGATACGAATCAGATTGTAGGCCCCCCTAAGATCAAGTTTGGAGAACCACCTAGTACCCGCAATCTGATTAAACAGGTCAGGAATGAGAGGAAGAGGGTATGGGTCTCGGATGGTTATCCGGTTTAATTCGTGAAAATCTAGGCAAGGATGCAGGCCTCCATCTTTCTTTTTAATGAAGAAAAACCCTGCAGCCATGGGTGAAGAAGAGGGTCTGATGTGTCCCTTAGCCAAGCTCTCGGAGATATAATCTTTCATGGCTTGTCTCTCCGGACCCGAAAGATTATATAACCTGGTCTTGGGTAATTTTGCACCGGGAATAAGGTTAACCGGGCAATCATAAGGACGGTGAGGTGGTAACTTCTGACAACCCTTTTCAGAAAAAAACGTCCTCAAAGTCCGAAACAAATGTAGGTAGAGTAGCTATGGAGGCGACTAAGCAATTGCTATTTAAGCAATTTTCTCTGCAATGCTCACTCCACTCCAATATCTCCCTGGCCTGCCAATCCACCACTGGATTGTGCGCTACCAACCAGGGAAGGCCCAGCACCACCGGAGTGGGAAGCCCCTCCAGAACATAACATGAAAGCATCTCGTTATGGTGGTCCCCTACCCGAAGGTGTAATTTATGGACAATGTGGGTGAGGTTTCTCTGAGACAGAGGAGCAGTGTTTATCCCAGCCCTAACTCATCTCTTCAATCTATCACTAAACTCTGGTGTCTTCCCCTCTGCTTTTAAACATGCTACCATTACACCCATCCTCAAAAAGGCTTCACTTGACCAATCTTCCTTGTCCAGTTATCGCCCCATATCACTTCTTCCGTATGCCTCAAAGCGACTTGAACAACATGTCCATTCAGAACTGTCCTCCCACCTCTCCTCCTGCTCCCTCTTTGACTGCCTACAATCCGGCTTCCGAACCCACCACTCGACCGAGACTGCCCTTACCAAAGTCACCAATGACCTACTGACAGCTAAAACCAAGAAACAATACTCTGTCCTCCTTCTCCTTGACCTGTCCTCTGCCTTCGACACTGTTGACCACTCCCTTCTATTGCAAACTCTCTCATCTCTTGGCATCACTGACCTGGCTCTCTCCTGGATCACATCATACCTCACAGACCGGATGTTTAGCGTCTCCCACTCCCACACCACCTCCTCGTCTCATGCCCTCTCTGTTGGTGTCCCGCAAGGCTCTGTCATAGGACCCCTGCTATTCTCAATCTACACTTTTGGCCTGGGACAGCTCATGGAGTCCCATGGCTTTCAGTATCACTCCTATACTGATGACACACAAATCTACCTCTCTGGTCCAGACATCACCACCTTACTATCAAGAATCCCACAATGTCTATCTTCTATATCATCCTTCTTCGCCTCTCGCTTTCTTAAACTTAACATGGATAAGACAGAATTCATAATCTTTCCCCCATCTTGTTCAACCCCCCCAACAGACCTATCTATCACGATCAATGGCTGCACATTATCCCCAGTCAACAAAGCCCGCTGCCTTGGAGTGACCTTAGATTCTGCCCTTTCCTTCCGACTGCACACCCAAGCCCTTTCCACCACCTGCTGCCTCCAACTCAAAAACATCTCCCGCATCCGTGCTTGCCTCTTGCAACTTTGAATCTGCGAAAATGCTCGTACATGCCCTCATTATCTCCCGCCTAGACTACTGCAACATTCTCCTCTGTGGCCTTCCATCTAGCACCCTCTCACCCCTCCAATCTATCCTCAACTCTGCTGCCCGACTAATCCACCTCTCACCTTATTACTCCTCTACCTCTCCCCTCTGCCAATCCCTTCACTGGCTCCCCATTGCCCAACGAATCCACTTCAAAGTACTAACAAACACATACAAGGCTGTCCATAACCTGTCCCCTCCCTACATCTCTGAGCTACTTTCCCGATACATCCCCACACGCACTCTCCGATCCTCACAAGACCTTCTTATTTCCTCTTATCGCCTCTTCCCACAATCGACTCCAAGATTTCTCCCGTGCATCCCCCATACTCTGGAACTCGCTACCCCAACATATCAGACTCTCACCTACAGTGGAATCCTTCAAAAGAAACCTGAAAACCCACCTCTTCAGACAAGCCTACAACTAGTTACCCTGCTGCCTCTATACCAGCATGACCAACTTAACCCGCACCTACTGTGTCCTTCTCCCATACCATGTAGATTGTAAGCCCTCACGGGCAGGGCCCTCTCTCCTTCTGTACCAGTTTGTAACTCATCTTGTTTATGATTAGTGCAATTGTCTGTGTTATGTATGTGCACCGCTTATCATATGTACAGCGCTATGGAATGAATGGTGCTTAAATAATAAATAATAATAAATAATAATTAATAGCAAAAATGGGACTAGGTCTCTGTAGCGTACAGAGAGACAATATGGGCATCTATCAAATTTACTCCTGCTCCACTGCGCCAAAAACAACAACCGCTGGCAACACAAATTGCGATGTTCGTATGGAGGAAACATATACAGTGGAGGAAATAATTATTTGACCCCTCACTGATTTTGTAAGTTTGTCCAATGACAAAGAAATGAAAAGTCTCAGAACAGTATCATTTCAATGGTAGGTTTATTGTAACAGTGGCAGATAGCACATCAAAAGGAAAATCGAAAAAATAACTTTAAATAAAAGATAGCAACTGATTTGCATTTCATTGAGTGAAATAAGTATTTGAACCCCTCCCAACCATTAAGAGTTCTGGCTCCCACAGAGTGGTTAGACACTTCTACTCAATTAGTCACCCTCATTAAGGACACCTGTCTTAACTAGTCACCTGTATAAAAGACACCTGTCCACAGAATCAATCAATCAAGCAGACTCCAAACTCTCCAACATGGGAAAGACCAAAGAGCTGTCCAAGGATGTCAGAGACAAAATTGTAGACCTGCACAAGGCTGGAATGGGCTACAAAACCATTAGCAAGAAGCTGGGAGAGAAGGTGACAACTGTTGGTGCGATTGTTCGAAAATGGAAGGAGCACAAAATGACCATCAATCGACCTCGCTCTGGGGCTCCACGCAAGATCTCACCTCGTGGGGTGTCAATGGTTCTGAGAAAGGTGAAAAAGCATCCTAGAACTACACGGGAGGAGTTAGTTAATGACCTCAAATTAGCAGGGACCACAGTCACCAAGAAAACCATTGGAAACACATTACACCGCAATGGATTAAAATCCTGCAGGGCTCGCAAGGTCCCCCTGCTCAGGAAGGCACATGTGCAGGCCCGTCTGAAGTTTGCCAATGAACACCTGAATGATTCAGAGAGTGACTGGGAGAAGGTGCTGTGGTCTGATGAGACCAAAATAGAGCTCTTTGGCATTAACTCAACTCGCTGTGTTTGGAGGAAGAAAAATGCTGCCTATGACCCCCAAAACACCGTCCCCACCGTCAAGCATGGGGGTGGAAACATTTTGCTTTGGGGGTGTTTTTCTGCTAAGGGCACAGGACAACTTATTCGCATAAACGGGAAAATGGACGGAGCCATGTATCGTGAAATCCTGAGCGACAACCTCCTTCCCTCTGCCAGGAAACTGAAAATGGGTCGTGGATGGGTGTTCCAGCACGACAATGACCCAAAACATACAGCAAAGGCAACAAAGGAGTGGCTCAAGAAGAAGCACATTAAGGTCATGGAGTGGCCTAGTCAGTCTCCGGACCTTAATCCAATCGAAAACCTATGGAGGGAGCTCAAGCTCAGAGTTGCACAGAGACAGCCTCGAAACCTTAGGGATTTAGAGATGATCTGCAAAGAGGAGTGGACCAACATTCCTCCTAAAATGTGCGCAAACTTGGTCATCAATTACAAGAAACGTTTGACCTCTGTGCTTGCAAACAAGGGTTTTTCCACCAAGTATTAAGTCTTTTTTTGTTAGAGGGTTCAAATACTTATTTCACTCAATGAAATGCAAATCAGTTGCTATCTTTTATTTAAAGTTATTTTTTCGATTTTCCTTTTGATGTGCTATCTGCCACTGTTACAATAAACCTACCATTGAAATGATACTGTTCTGAGACTTTTCATTTCTTTGTCATTGGACAAACTTACAAAATCAGTGAGGGGTCAAATAATTATTTCCTCCACTGTACCCCCGGCTGACATCCTCCACACAGCCTGGGGTTAGTAGTTTTCCGACGGTCTTTTGTTTTTGAGGAAAGAAGGACAGACATTAATGAAATGACCCCTCTCACCACAGAAAAAACAAACTCCATGCCTACCGCAAACCTCCGGAGGATGGACCTGACGAGTAGTTTCTCCTAGCTGCATAGGCTCATCTAAGTCCGTACAAACTAACTGCTGCTTGGGAGGGGTTACCAATTGCTCCGGGTCTTTCAATCTGTCCCTAAGACGTCTATCTATTCGGATAGAAAGGGACATAACCGCATCAAGGGAAAAGGGGGTCTCATACAGCGCAAGCGCATCCTTAACCCTTTCGGATAACCGAGAGCAGAACTGACTCCTGAGAGCCGGGTTGTTCCACTGGGTATCCGTAGCCCACCTACAGAACTCAGAGCAATACTCCTCTACTGGCCGCTCTCCCTGTAGGAGTCTCCGTAATTTTTATTCAGCCAGTGCGACTCGGTCAGGGTCGTTATATATGAGACCCAAGGCCCCAAAAAATTCATCCACTGACCGGAGAGCCTGGGAATCAGTGGGTAAAGAGAACGCCCAGGATTGTGGGTCCCCCTGCAGCAGGGAAATAACAACCCCCACCCGCTGTTCTTCATTACCAGAGGAGTAAGGGCGCAGCTTAAAATATAATTTACAGGCCTCACGGAATGTCACAAACTTGTCCCTTCCCCCAGAAAATCTGTCAGGGAGAGCAACCTTGGGTTCCGCAACAACCTGGTTACCTGTAGCAACCGCTGGGCTTGCGGTCAGTTGTAATTGCTGCTGTTGCTGGAGGACCGATGCCTTCAATCCTGCCACCTCCAAAGACAGGCCATGAAATTGCTTTGACAAAGCAGCAATTGGATCCATACTGGATTCTAAGTAGGTAAAAAATAATAATTTTTTTTTACCTACACAAAATAAAGGCCAGATATAATGTAATGACGAGACGTCACGCAAAGGGAGGGAAAAGGGAAGGCCCTGCCCAAGGTAGAGGGAAAGGTGGTGACCCCTGACTCACCTTGCGGCTGGCACCTGACTGCCCTGACGTCCCTAGACGGGTTCCTCACCCGTACGCCGATCACGTGCCTAAACCCTGGCTTTCCCTAAGATGAGTCCAAGGTAGTGAACGGGGCCGTGGGATCACTAGTCTGCACCACTGACACTAAGAGGAAAATACCAAGGAGAGGACAGACAATACAGACAAACATCTAATCCCAGGTGGGCGACAAAAGCAGACCAAAAAGGCCCAACAGGGATCCGGAGGGTAACGTTCTGGAACAACAACCAGGGAATGCAGCAACACAGCTCCAGTGGGTCAGTATAGAAGTCCAGGCAGGAAGCTCTATATCTGGCAACCAGAGAAGTGGGAGAGGGGAATATAAGGAGGTTTGGAGTGCTGGACAAGGAACAGCTGAGGAGAAGGAGCTACGAATCCCTGAGTGAGCCAAAAAGGGTTGCAAAGCAAACCCAGAAAGCTATCATAAAGAAACAGCCCTATCTTTCTACATAGAGCGCGCAGCCAACCGCTGCGACTTCCTGACGTTCTTGACACCCTTGTGACACCGTCGCAGCCACCGCACAGAGTAGAGCCCCTAGAGTCCCTGAGGTGCTGGCAAACCCTGATTGGCAGCCCCCAACTTCAGCCGCACCAGTAGTTCCTCCTTTCACCGCCCAATCTGGAGTTTGGGTTGGGACAGCTCAGATCGGTTCGGCACTGGGGTTTTTTGAGCTGTTCTTGGCTGCGGAGCTGTTGGACTTAGTTGTGGCAGAAACAAATCGATATGCCACTTAATTTATACCCGCCAACCCGGGAAGCTTTTATGCCCAGTCTTTCCGGTGGAAACCCGTCCAAGTTTCCAAAATTAAAACTTTTCTAGGCCTTCTCCTCAACATGGGCCTAACAAAAAAGCATTAATTGCGGTCATATTAGTCCACAAAACCAATTCATCACATGCCCATGTTCTCTGCTGCCATGTCCAGGACACGTTTTGAGACCATCCTGCATTTCCTGCACTTTAGCGACAACAGCACCTCCCGTGCCACAGGCCACCCAGCTTGACCGGCTCCACAAAATACGGCCCCTCATAGACCACTTTAACACCAAATTTGCAGATTTGTATACCCCTGAGCAAAACATCTGCGTAGACGAGTCCCTTATACATTTTACCAGGCGCCATGCCTTCATACAATACATCCCAAGCAAGCGCGCCCGGTATGGGGTCAAATTGTATAAGCTCTGTGAAAGGGCCACAGGCTATACCCACAAATTTTGGATCTATGAGGGTAAAGATCAGACCCTGGAGCCGGTCGGTTGCCCTGACTACCTGGGGAGCAGTGGGACTTGGTGTCACCCTTATTTGGCAAGGGGTACCATCTTTATGTGGACAATTTTTACACAAGTGTGCCCCTCTTCAGGCATTTGTTCCTAGAACAGATTGGCTGCTGTGGCACTGCGCAACCTAGTCACCAGAGCTTCCCCCAACGGCTTATTACCACCCGTCTTGCAAGGGGGGAGAGGGCTGCCTTGTGTAACGAAGAACTGCTTGCGGTGAAATGGAGAGACAAGCATGACGTTTACATGCTCTCCTCCATTCACGCAGACACGACAATCCAAATTGAACGAGCAACCAGTGTCATTGAAAAGCCTCTCTGTGTCCACGACTATAATTCGCTCATGGGAGGGGTGGACTTCAATGACCAGATGTTGGCTCCCCATTTACTTTCCCGCAGAACCAGACGCGGGTATAAGAAGGTGTCTGTATATTTGATTCAATTGGCTGTATATAATAGTTTTGTTCTCTACAGTAAGGCTGGGAGAACAAGATCCTTCCTCAAATTTCAGGAAGAGATCATCGAGAACCTCCTGTATCCAGGAGGTTCCGTGGCCCCAACCAACAGTGTAGTGAGCCGTCTACACGAGCGACATTTCCCCAGTGTCGTTGCCAGTACCTCAAACCAACCTCCACCCCGAAAAAAATGTCGTGTCTGTAGCAGGAGTGGAATAAGGCGTAAAACACGCTATTTCTGTCCTGACTGCCCTGACCACAATGCCCTATGCTTAGGGGAGTGTTTCCGGAAGTACCACACACAGGTACACTTAGCATAGGGATTGCATCTCACAGGACAGGTACACAGGGCTATTAGGGCCCATTCACACAGAGCTGCTGCAAACCTGGGACAAAGTGCATAATGTACTTTGCCATATCTCTGGGCGATTTGCGCTTTGCACATTGTCCCATGGGGAAGGAGAGGTTTGTCCTATAAAAGGTAAAAAAAAGCAAAACAAAAAAAAAATCACCGGTAAGCAAAAAAGTTAATGTTCTGTTTCCAAAGTTCATAAAAGTCAATGTTCTGTTCAAATGTTATTATAAAGTTAATGTTAATAAATTTATTGCGTTTCGGCCTGTTTTTTTCTTTTTTGTTTTGTTTTTTTTACCTTCTAGGTGGACCAACCGATCGACCAGCTGCAGAACTGATGTGAATTCTGACAGAAGCATTGCGCTGCTGTCAGATTACACAAAAGTCGGTGTATGCGGCGCTGCAAGACGAGATTTCTCCTCTTCAGTAAAAAATATATGTTTGCCGAGGCTTATGAGTTGAGGGGGCGGTGGTGTTCATATGCTTTGGCAAACACTTTGTATATAAAAAAAAAAAAAAAAACGGCAATGATTTATTCATCCACATCGATTGATGTGAATGGAGAAATCGGGTTTGCCAGGGCATACGAGCTAAGTGGGTATGGAAGTTGGGCGGAGCTCCTATGTCCTGGCAGATGCCTTTCCCCTCCTTTTTTTTTTTTGGCAGAGATTTTTTCAATCACATTGATCGATGCGAATGAAGAAATCTGTGCCGTTCAGTTTTTCTTTCAGCCCAGAGGCTGAACGGAAAAAAAACATCTCATTAGCTGTATGCTCAATATAAGGAGAATAGCAGAAACTCCTAATGCTGGCCATACATGTAATGATTGCGGAGACCCTCAAATGCCAGGGCAGTACGAAAAACCCCACAAATGATCCCATTTTGGAAAGACACCCTAAGGTCTTCGCTGATTGGCATAGTGAGTTCATAGAAGTTTTTATTTTTTGTCACAAGTTAGCGGAAAATGATGTTTGTTTGTTTTTTGTATTTTTTTTCTTACAAAGTCTCATATTCCACTAACTTGAGACAAAAAATAAAAACTTCCACAAACTCACAATGCCCATCACGAAATACCTTGGGGTGTCTTATTTCCAAAATGGGGTCACATGTGGGGTATTTATACTGCCCTGGCATTTTAGGGGCCCTAAAGCGTGAGAAGAAGTCTGGAATCCAAATGTCTAAAAATGCCCTCCTAAAAGGAAATTGTGCCCCTTTGCACACCTAGGCTGCAAAAAGGTGTCACAAATGTGGTATCGCCGTACTCAGGAGAAGTTGGGCAATGTGTTTTGGGGTGTCTTTTTACATATACCCATGCTGGGTGAGAGAAATATCTCTCTAAAATGACAACTTTGTATAAAAAAATTAAAAAGTTGACTTTCTCTCACCCATACTCTCACCCGTACTTCTCCTGAGTACGGCGATACCACATGTGTGACACTTTTTTGCAGCCAAGATGCGCAAAGGGGCCCAATTTCCAATGAGTACTTTCAGGATTTCACAGAGCATTTTTACGAATTTGGATTCCAAACTACTTCTCACGCATTAGGACCCCTAAAATACAAGGGCAGTATAACTACCCCACAAGTGACCCCATTTTGGAAAGAAGACACCCCAAGGTATTTTGTGATGGGCATAGTGAGTTCATGGAAGTTTTAATTTTTTGTCACAAGTTAGTGGAATATAAGACTTTGTAAGAAAAAAAAAATAATCATCATTTTCCGCTAACTTGCGACAAAAAATAAAAACTTCTATGAACTCACTATGCCCATCAGCGTATACCTTAGGGTGTCTTCTTTCCAAAATGGGGTCACTTGTGAGGTAGTTATACTGCCTTGGCATTTTAGGGGCCCTAATGCGTGAGAAGTAGTTTAAAATACAAATGTGTAAAAAATGCCCTGTGAAATCGTAAAGGTACTCTTTAGAATTTGTGTCCCTTTGCCCACCTAGGCTGCTGAAAAATGTGTCACACATGTGGTATCGCCGTACTCAGAAGAAGTAGGGCAACATGTTTTGGGGTGTATTTTTACATAAACCCATGCTGGGTGAGAGAAATATCTCTCTAAATGTCAACTTTTCCATTTTTTTTATACAAAGTTTTCATTTTAGAGAGATATTTCTCTCACCCAGCATTGGTATATGTAGAGAGACACCCCAAAACACATTGCCCAATTTCTCCTGAGTACGGCGATACCACATGTGTGAGGGCAAAATGGCACAAATTCTAAAGAGCACCTTTAGGATTTCACAGGACATTTTTTACACATTTGAATTTCAAACTACTTCTCACGCATTAGGGCCCCTAAAAAGCCAAGGCAGTATAACTACCCCACAAGTGACCCCATTTTGGAAAGAAGACACCCCAAGGTATTTCTCAAAGATGTTTATTTGTATTGCATCATGATCTTGATAAAAGACAATACAGCATCATCCAAAATACAATAAAGATCATATTACCATAAGCAACCGTTGCATACAAAGTAGTTGACACAGCCCTGTTCAGATCCATCAACATAATGCAATACCTTTTTTCCAATTTTTTCTCCCCCCCACCCCCCACCCCCCACATAAAGAATAACAATTCAAATGCGATTACCAAGGGTATACAAACATTTCTCTCTGGGCCCCCCCTGTTTTGCCACCAACGTCAACCAAATATCCTGACTCCACTATACGCCCTCCTGCACCTCCCGTCCCGTACCATCAAAGACTCAAACCTTAAGCCTCCCCAATCGTCCCCTGAGGTCCTCCTGCAAATACCAAGCAGTCAGGGTGAACGGCTTCATGATCCTCACTGTTTCAGCCCTCTCCATAAAATTAATCATGAACTTTTTCCATGTTTTGTATAGCTTTTTGCCGGCCGTTTCCTTTTTACCTGCTGCTTCCAGCCACTCCAAGTGTAGCATGTTACACAGGCGTCTAAGAAGTTCATCCTTAGATGGGACTTTGGAATCCAACCAGTTGGACAACAGACATCTTTTAGCCTCAAGCACTATCCTATGTCCCATTGCTGTGAAACCTCCATCCTGCCTATCTCCCCCCTCATTCGACTCCTCCTGTTGTCTCGCATGCAGTATTGCCCTTTGTACATCCAGTTCCCCTTGAAAATTACTGCCCTCTCTAAGAAATAATCCCACCATCTTCCAATACTCCACTAATTTTGTGCAGCTCTACAGTCCATGCAGAAGATCAGTTTTAGGCGTTGAACACCTGGGACAAGTTACCATCCTATTGGGTTTCGCACTCGTCACTGGCAAATCAAATCCATACAGGGCATGATGGACACTTTTAAAGTGGGTTTCTCTCATCGTCTCATTCCCCACTGCCTTGTGTAAGGCCGCTATACCAACTCTTACAATTGGACCAACTTCAGCCAAATCCAATTTGTTCCCCCATTTTCCAAACAATCCCTGAGAGGTTGAGTTCTCCCAAAGGCACCTCAAACTGCCATACAGGTGCGATATGGATTGTCTGTTACCAGAAATAATGAACGAATCAAATTTATTCTGATTCCACTCACCAGTCATATTGATAGCCAGACTAGCGCAATAGTGCCTAACCTGTAAATATGGGAACAAATTGGATCCTGTCAGTCCCCACCTATCTTCCAATTCACGTAAAGTCGCCCATCTATTCTCCTGAGTATGGAACAGATCCCTTACTGTCCTAATGCCCTTGATCCTCCATTCCCTAAACGACCGCTCCATCTGCCCTGGTGCAAAGGCTGGGTTGTCATGCAAAGGGAGGTGTTTCGAAATCCGATACGGAAGTTTGTATGATTTTCTAAGGTTTTTCCACGTTATTATGGAGTCTCGCAAGATTATCGAGCGCCTAGCTAAGCGGGGCAATTGAGATAACTTGGTATGCACCAAGGCCTTTAAATCCCAGGGTGCCGCTAGCTGCCTTTCCAACCTCAGATTCGAGTAGTGGGAAGTCCCATTAAACCAATCCAGGAGATGTCTACTCAGACACGCCAAATTGTAACCCCTGACATCGGGCACATTTAACCCTCAAATCTCCCTCCGTAGTTTCAACTTCCTCAGTGAGACTCTCGATTTCTTGCCATTCCAAATGAATTTCGTGAAACATCTCTCCACATTCCTCACATCCACATGCCTTTAGAGCACCGGTATGGTCTGGAGTGGATACATCAGCTTGGACATTGCTAACATTTTAATTACATGGCACCTGCCCATTAAAGATAATGGTAGTGCCTGCCATCTGGCCAGATCCTCTTTAATTTTGTGAAATAAAGGTGGATAGTTAAGCTGATAGATAGAATGCGGTGTCCGCCCAATCTTTATGCCCAAATACCTAATTTGGGATTTTATCAAGGATCCCATAACACCCCTATTTCCGCCCCCCTCAAACTTAGTCCTCTGGCTTATCGGCAGAAGTTCACCCTTTGACATATTCACTCTATACCCGGAATACTTCCCGAAACTCTCCAATGCCCTAAAAACGGTATCGATCTGCCCCTGCGGTTTGGACATAAATAATATAATGTCATCGGCGAATAAAGCCGCCTTCACTTGCGACTTCCCTACCCTTATCCCCTCAAATAGGTTAGACTTGCATAGCTCTCTAGCCAGTGGCTCCAGTGCCAGATTAAATAGCAAAGGGGATAGGGGGCATCCCTGACGAGTCCCTTTTTGTAAATTAAATGGTTTGGATAAGTGCCCCTGCGTAAAGACCCTCGCCTGTGGCCTATGGTACATCTGCGACAAGACTGTCCTAAAGGCACCTGTGATCTCCATTTTATCCAGGACCGCCTCCAGCCATGCCCACCTGACATTATCAAACGCTTTTTCGGCGTCCAATGTGAGCATGGCTGGTGACTCACCCTCCTCCGGATCATGTTGCACCCTATCCAAGACAGCCAGTACTGTTCTAATATTCGTCACCGCGGCGCGACCCCGGACGAAACCCACCTGCTCCTGTCCCACCAAAAATGGCATCACTTTGGCCAATCGGTCTGCAATGAGTTTTGACAGTATTTTTGCATCTACATTTATCAGGGAAATAGGCCTGTATGAACCCGGTAACAATGGATCCTTTTCCGGCTTGGGTAACAGTTTAATATAGGAGAGGCTAGTTCCGTCCAGGGTCGGTCCACCCGCAAACATGCTGTTATAAACCTTCACCAACACTGGCGAGACCTGGGTACATAATGCCTTATAGTATTCTCCAGTATAACTGTCCGATCCTGGAGCCTTAGAGTTACCCAACCCCTTTATCACTCCCTGTAACTCCGTCTCCGTAATTTCTGCATTTAAAGCACTCCGCTGTTCCTCGGTCATCTTAGGTAGGCCAACTTTGTCAAGGAGGGTGTCACTCAAATCCACTTTCCCCCCGTCTTTGTATAAATGCTCATAATATTCCCCTAAAATGGAGTTAATCCGAGCCGGATCATGTACGATTTTCCCTGCAGAGTTTTTCAAGCTGTTAATATACTGCGGCTGTCTCTGACCCTTCGCTAAATTGGCTAGAAGCCTCCCTGACTTATTTCCAAACTTGAATAGCTTAGCCTCAAACTCAGAGCTCCTCAATAATTCTCTCTCTTTAGCACAGTGTTCAAAGACCTGGCGTTCCTCTATCCACTTTTTCCTATTAACCTCTGTGGGGTCCTGCTTAAACGCTAAGTAGGTCAACCTAACCTTTTGGCTCGCCTGATCAAACTGCAAATGGACCTTCTTTTTAAGACCTGCCAGATACCCCATGATTCTGCCTCTCAGCACTGCCTTGGAAGCACTCCAGAAAAGGTTTGGTGTTTCCAGGTGATCCGCATTATCTGATTTATATTCCTCCCACCAAATAATCAGCTTTTCTATGAACTCCTCCCTAGCGCAGAGCTGAGAGGGGAAACGCCATATGAAATCAGGTCCCCTAGGGAAGTCATCCCTAACCAGTAATGTCACCGGCGCGTGGTCCGAGATCACAATGTCCCCTATGTCCGATAGTAGCACCCTGTGCAATAGATTGTGAGTCACCAGCAGGTAATCTATTCGCGACCAGGAATTTTGGGAGTGTGAATAGAAGGTATAACTGCTATCATCAGGATGAGTTCGTCGCCAGTCATCCACTAGTCCCCCACCAACCAATAACTGCTGCAATGCTTTGTCTTGGGAGGTCTCCCCCCCACCTTTCCGTCCACCCTCTTCCGATCTGCCGCACCATGCAGAACCGCGTTGAAATCCCCTCCTACAATTTTATTCACACACTAGCAGCCTCAATTCCAGATCCTTTAGAAAGGACGAGTTCCCCGTATTGGGACAATATACGTTGTGTATGCTATACTGCATGTTCTGCACCTGTAGTAAAATATGAGCCCATCTTCCCTGGGAGTCACTGGACTGTGCTAAAACCTGGCAATTCAACTGTTTACTAATAAGTGTCAGTACCCCTGCCTTTCGGTCGAGTGACGGGGACCCAAACACTTTGCCCACCCATAGCTTTTTCATTCTATCAAAATCCTGCTCTTCAAGATGGGTCTCTTGCAGAAGGACCACATCTGGTTTGAGTTTTTTAAGATGTCGCAAAATCATCCACCTTTTGTGAGGTGACTTCAAACCCTTAACGTTCCACGTTATTACCTTCATTTCGGTCGCGTCTTCCCTTTTACCCTTTTTTTAATTTATTTTTTTGTTTGTTTGTTTTTTTGTTTTTATACTTTTCTTTTTCCCACCCTTGTTTTCTGCTTTAATGAATCCCAATCTACCTACCGAGTCAGGGGTCCACGTCACTCACCGAGAAGGCCCAGAGAAATCCCTTGCAGACAAACAAACAAATAAACACCTGTCAGGTAACCCACAATTCTTCGTTCCTTAGAAAACGCACTCTTGACGTCACTACCTCCACACACTGTTACACTCCCCCTGTAACCACCACTAAAACTACTGCAGTAACTTCCCTTTTTTTCTGGGTTGCAGCTCCCTCCCACCATGTTAACTAAGAAAGCAATTCCAATTTCCCCGCTAGAGGCCTCCCTCCCAAAAATGCCGAACCTTCGCCCATGACTATTTATGCTATAACTAGTATCATCTACTTCAAGTATAGCAATCCACCGGTACTACTCCAACATAGACATAATACCCGATCTATACTACCAACACAACTCAGTAGACGGAACAGTCCCACCATGGCCGAGTAGTAACTCATACGTCCTCTAACAGCAAGACGGGTAACAGAAGTCATCTCCTAGGGTACGAGTCCGCTCTTCTACCCGAAAGTCTTCGCCCCCTTGCTCCGGGCTCAACACTCTCCCTTTCTCCCCCTCTTCTCCGCTCCAAGTCACTTGGATTCTCTGCACTGTAGGGACCTCTTCCTCTCCTCTGGTCTTCATCCATGGACTCCTCTGGGTTCTGTATGGAGTTAATCCACTCTTCCACTGCAATCGGGTCATGGTAGACTGTGCTGGAACCATTAGAGTGTAGTACCCTCAGCTTGGCGGGATATTGTAATTGAAACCTGCGGCCCTTCTGATGTAGTAGAGTGCATACGCGGCTAAATTCTCTCCTCTTTTTGGCGACGGCCGCAGAGTAGTCTCCAAACAGTAGTACAGCATGGCCCAGCAACTTTAATGGGCCTTTCTTAGCCCTATACGCTCTCAACAGGGCCTCCTTGTCACAATAGTCCAGGTACTTCATAATGACCTGGCGCGGTTTAGGACCCAGGCCTCTTGCCGCACCAGCCCGCTCCTGCTGCTCCTCCAATACCGGGCCTATTCTGTGTGCCCTTTCCACCTTGCAGCGCCCCTCTACTCCCAGCGCCTTCGGCAGGTCAAACTCACAAATGTCCATCAAGGCCTGCGGCTTATACTTCTCAGGTAGTCCCACCAGACGCAGGTTACTTCTTCTGGACCGGTTTTCCAGGTCCTCTACCCGGTCATATAGAACCATATTCTGTTTAGAGAGCTCGTTCAGTTTCTGGCTGCACGTTGCCGCTTCGTTTTCAGCCCTCACTACCCTCTGCTCCAGCTGCTCCAGCCTCATGTCATGCTGGGAGACCGCCTCATGAAGCTGCTGCAGGGACGCTGACAGAGTCGCGGTAAGTGTGTCCCTGATGTCTGGGGCCAAATGTCGGGCCACCTCTATGGCCAGCCGCTTATAGTCAATGTCCACGGAGGAAGTCTGTTGGACAACCTGCTCCTCCATCGTACCGCCTTCTAGCAGCACTTGTTTCAGCGGAGAGGGGGTGGCAGGGCGCGAGTCCGCCATCTTGCTGAGCGCGCCGTCTATCACTCTGCCCCGTCCTCTGGAGATCCTCCTTTTGCCGCTCCGTAGTAAGTAACGGTCCATATACTCATGGACTCTAGATGTTCAGGGACCGGGATGCGCCTGTCGCAGCCCCCTAATGCCGGTATAGTATGAGCAGGGTGTAGTATATGGTGAGAGGTCACCGGAGCTCCTTCACGCTGCCTCCTGCATCCCCAGCGCCGGAACCGGAAGTCCTCCCAAGGTATTTCATGATGGGCATAGTGAGTTCATGGAAGTTTTAATTTTTGTCATAAGTTAGTGGAATATGAGACTTTGTAAGAAAAAAAAAAAAAAAAAAAGCATAATTTTCCACTAACTTGTGACAAAAAATAAAAAGTTCTATGAACTTATCAGTGAATACCTTAGGGTGTCTACCTTCCGAAATGGGGTCATTTGTGGGGATTTTCTACTGTCTGGGCATTGTAGAACCTCAGGAAACATGACAGGTGCTCAGAAAGTCAGAGCTGCTTCAAAATGCGGAAATTCTAATTTTTGTACCATAGTTTGTAAACACTATAACTTTTACCCAAACCATTTTTTTTACCCAAACATTTTTTTTTTTATCAAAGACATGTAGAACAGTAAATTTAGAGAAAAATGTATATAGAAATATATATTTTAAAAAAAAATTACAACTGAAAGTGAAAAATGTCCTTTTTTTGGCAAAAAAATAGGTAAATTTCGATTAATAACAAAAAAAGTAAAAATGTCAGCAGCAATGAAATACGACCAAATGAAAGCTCTGTTAGTGAGAAGAAAAGGAGGTAAAATTCATTTGGGTGGTAAGTTGCATGACCGAGCAATAAACGGTGAAAGTAATGTAGTGCAGAATTGTAAAAAGTGGTCTGGTCATTAAGGGTTTTAAGCTAGGGGAGCTGAGGTGGTTAAAGATTGGGTTTTCGGAAATTTTCTTAAAAATTTTAAGATTTGCTTCTAAAGTTCTAAGCCTTCTAACGTCCCAAGAAAAGTAAATCTCATTTACAAAATGATCCAAACATGAAGTAGACATATGGAAAATGTAAAGTAATAACTAGTTTTGGTAAATTTGGTATTTTTTTATAAATAAAAATGAAATATTTTGACTCAAATTTACCACTATCATGAAGTACAATATGTGACAAGAAAACAGTCTCAGAATTGCTTGGATAAGTAAAAGCGTTTTAAAGTGACACATGTCATATTTGCAAAAAATGGCCTGGTCCTTAAGGTGAAAAATGGAAGGGTCCTGAATGGGTTAAAAGACTGGCTGGGATAGGAAGGCCCAATGAAAAAAACTACCAAAAAAGAGGGACTAGTAGAACTCAAAACCACTATTAGTGTACTCTGTTTAACTCACACTCATTCACATGAACTGGTGGAGTATAGAGAATACTCTATCATAAAGTTGAAAGTGGTATAGTTCATCCCTATTAAAACTCAGATATACCTAAATTGCATGGCTCTCTACATGGCTCTCTACATAGTACCAAAGAGAAGCTCAATATGTAAAGAGACTGCTAGAAACACTGTAGCAGTTTGCTCATTTGTTATGTTACGGCATAGGCGTGCGCACGGGATGTATCCGATGTGCCTGGGCACACCCTAATAGTCACCTCCGTGCTCACTGCCCGCCGCTGATTCCCCTGTCTGTTATGCTGCCGCCGCCCGCCACACTGTAAATTAATTTACAATACCTGGCTGTGGGTGGGCGGCGGGCGGTGGCTAGTATTCACGTAGGGGGTGGAGTCCTGGACCCACCGGAGGCAGAGAGGGAGCTGTACAGTGCATGCTCTGCGGGCCTTGCGGGGCAGGCTGAGTTGACGTGACGTGACGTAACGTCACGTCACACTGCATCTGTGTGTACCTAGCGTGCCTGCAAGGAGGTGAGGGCTAAGGGCTGAGGGCTGATAAAAAAAGAAGTATGTACCTTTGTAACCCCCTTTCCTACAGTGCTACGCCTCCTCTGTTGTCCCATGTATTACCCTGATACCCCTCAGTTATATAAAATTTCTGAGGGGTATCGGGGTACATGAGGGGTAATATAACTGAGGAGGGCTAGGCTACTATCAGACATTATACAGGGGTAATATAACTTTTCTTACCCCTCACCCCTGTATTATGTCCCTGATAGCCCTCCTCAGTTATATTACCCCTGTATAATGTACCCAGATACACCTCAGTTATATAATATAACTGAGGGGTATCAGGTTAAATTATACAGGGCAGGGTAATATGACTAAGGGGTATCAGTGTACATTATTATACAGGGTAATATAACTAAGGGGTATCAGGGGACATTATTATACAGCGGTAACATAACTGAGGAGGGCTATCAGGGGACATTATACAGGGGTAATATAACTTATATTACCCCTGTATAATGTCCTTGATAGCCCTCCTCAGTTATATTACCCCATGTATAATTTACCCTGATACCCCTCAGTTATATTACCCCCTGTATAATATCCCCCTGTATGATATCCTCCTAAGTCATATGTAATCCACAGGTCCCCCATAACAGTGTCTCATCCACAGATGCCCCCATAAGTGTGTCATCCACAGATGCCCCCATAAGTGTGTCATCCACAGATGCCCCCATAAGTGTGTCATCCACAGATGCCCCCATAAGTGTGTCATCCACAGATGCCCCCATAAGTGTGTCATCCACAGATGCCCCATAACAGTGTGTCATCCACAGATCCCCATAACAGTGTGTCATCCACAGATGCCCCATAACAGTGTGTCATCCACAGATGCCCCATAACAGTGTGTCATCCACAGATCCCCCATAACAGTGTGTCATCCACAGATCCCCCATAAGTGTGTTATCCACAGATGCCCCCATAAGTGTGTCATCCACAGATGCCCCCATAAGTGTGTCATCCACAGATGCCCCCATAAGTGTGTCATCCACAGATGCCCCCATAAGTGTGTCATCCACAGATGCCCCCATAAGTGTGTCATCCACAGATGCCCCCATAAGTGTGTCATCCACAGATCCCCCATAACAGTGTGTCATCCACAGATGCCCCATAACAGTGTGTCATCCACAGATCCCCATAACAGTGTGTCATCCACAGATGCCCCATAACAGTGTGTCATCCACAGATCCCCCATAACAGTGTGTCATCCACAGATCCCCCATAAGTGTGTTATCCACAGATGCCCCCATAAGTGTGTTATCCACAGATGCCCCCATAAGTGTGTCATCCACAGATGCCCCCATAAGTGTGTCATCCACAGATGCCCCCATAACAGTGTGTCATCCACAGATGCCCCCATAACAGTGTGTCATCCACAGATGCCCCTATAACAGTGTGTCATCCACAGATGCCCCCATAACAGTGTGTCATCCACAGATGCCCCCATAACAGTGTGTCATCCACAGATCCCCCATAACAGTGTGTCATCCACAGATCCCCCATAACAGTGTGTCATCCAAAGATCCCCCATAACAGTGTGTCATCCAAAGATCCCCCATAACAGTGTGTCATCCATAGATCCCCCATAACAGTGTGTCATCCACAGATGCCCCCATAACAGTGTGTCATCCACAGATCCCCCATAACAGTGTGTCATCCACAGATCCCCCATAACAGTCTGTCATCCACAGATCCCCCATAACACTGTGTCATCCACAGATCCCCCATAACACTGTGTCATCCACAGATCCCCCATAACACTGTGTCATCCACAGATCCCCCATAACACTGTGTCATCCACAGATCCCCCATAACAGTTCACCCGCGCACTGAGGAGAGACTGAAAGCAGGGGAAGATCCGCAGAAGCAAGCAGAGGACGGCACAGCTTCTTTTGTAAGTAAATTATTTTATTATAGTGCTGAAACTGCTTTAAACTCTAAAGAAAAGTTTTGGAGAGTGTTTCTCTCTTTCTCAGGTCTGAAGCAAAACCGAGGAAGAAAATAAAACTCTTGAAAGCTTGTCTTTTAAGTATTAGGATAGTACAATAAAAAGATATTGTGGTATTGTATGTGCCCCCCTATATATTGTTCCTAGGCGCAGAGTCAGAGCCACGACAACGCTAGGGTGAGGCCCGGCCTGTGTGTGTATGTATATAATACATATATATATATATATATATACATACACACGTGCGCGGGCGTGTGTGTTTGTGCTTTAGGGTGCACACCCTAATGCAATAGGCTGCGCACGCCTATGTGCTACGGTACTACAAGTTCTTTCCTCACACGTGCTACCTTCTTGTAGCGGAGGACATAAATCAGCCACCTATCTCTGTATCTAACTGGCTTCTAAAACAAGGTTGCTACAATTTGTTCCTGCTCTGCTATCAATCTAGGTCCTATGCTGAGGCTTGACGCGTTTCTAAAATGTCATCAGGAGCCCTCATAGACAGAACTTTAAAGAATTGTGTATAGACCAGCAGGGTAACGCCGTGTATCCGGCACTGGAGCAGCCATTTAACAGCTGCCGCAACCCAAGGTATTTTATAAATTTACAGGTCCCGCCTGTGTGCTGGCTGACCAATAGAGCGGCGGATGCCACAGGAGAGCGGAGAGCCGTCATGGCTCCTCCCCTGGCACTCACGTTGCTGTATCCCTAACAAGATCACCTGGACAAGTTAGGTAAGTCTTAATATTGTACATCAAGAAAGGATAAAAAGCAGACCTTTCAGTGTTGGCATAAAGGAGACCCAAACATTACTTGGCTATGGCATAGTTGAATGGCTAAGTAATTAATAAAGAACAACACCATAAAGAAAAACCAGGCGCGTTAGCGTCCTATTCTCTTATAACTTTGTCATGTCCAGTTGGCAGAACCTATTCTCTTATAGATTTATCATGTCCAGTTGACATGACCCTATGATAAAATATAATGTTTGATATGATAACAACATTAATCTTTAGCAAAGAATCGGCAAGACGAAAGATGTATCGCCTTGGCAAACATACAACCATGGAAATCACCAATAGCGTGGTTAATTGCCCCTGGCAGTAGCTGACTTAAGAACTGCGGTCAGCAATGGATCTCCACTGTGAACTGAACAATTAGGGTTACGCAAACTCATTTAATGTTCTGGACTGTGAAATATCTGCAACTTTGTTATCCTATTGGTAAAGGGAAGGCAGGATTTGTGGCATGGGGCCTTCGCACAGATGGTTGGGGCAATGAGGCTAAGTTAGTTTTTTCTCATGCGCAATTACCAACTGAACCACGAGCCCCAAGTATCCCCAGTTATTTCAAGTCACTCACCAATTGTTACCATATCAGAGAGTGGTGGGAAATACAAACCCTGGAAACGTATCTTAAATTGATAGGATACGCTCACCGGAATTCTTGGCTAAATGGGAAAAGGAATACATAGATTTATCTCTTCGCTTAATGACACTGCTTCTAGAAGAAGAGCGCAGTGTTTATGAGAAAAACCCCACAGCACTGCGTGATTTGATCAAGGCAGTGAACAAATTTTCCTCCAACCCTGACTTCTCCCATAAAGGCCAGTTACTCCAACAAACACTTGAACGGTTTACAGCCCAACTGAAGGAGCGTAAGCACTTTCAATTAGAGATACTGGAGATTTCAGGGAAGGACGCATATTTGATTACAGCACCAAGCAGAATAAAGCCTTGGAGTTAGAGACTGAGCCATCCTCCTTGAAAGCAGAATCAGAAACTGATTTGAGCAGTAAAAAGTTCCCCACGCAATCGATTTACCCCAACAGAGGGAGGTCGAGAGGTAGGGGCAGAGGAGCAAGAGGATCTAGATCTAGAGGCAATTTTCTAGGAACAGGCCCCCCTGTATACGACTATAGAGACAGAAAGTAATTAGACTAGCGTCAATGTGTAAATCAACACCAGACAAGACTCAAATTTTTAATTTACAGTTGCAAGAAAAAGTATGTGAACCCTTTGGAATGATATGGATTTCTGCACAAAATTGGTCATTAAATGTGATCTGATCTTCATCTAAGTCACAACAATAGACAATCACAGTCTGCTTAAACTAATAACACTCAAAGAATTAAATGTTACCATGTTTTTATTGAACACACCATGTGAACATTCACAGTGCAGGTGGAAAAAGTATGTGAACCAGACGTGCACAACGGTCAGGAATAATTCTTGACCATTCCTCTTTACAGAACTGTTTCAGTTCAGCAATATTCTTGGGATGTCTGGTGTGAATCGCTTTCTTCAGTAGAGATGTCCCAAATAGTTCGCCAGCGAACAGTTCCCCGCGAACATTGCTTGTTCATGTTCGCCGCCGCGTGCGAACATATGCGATGTTCGGTCTGCCCCCTATACATCATCATTGAGTAAACTTTGACCCTGTACCTCACAGTCAGCAGACACATTCCAGACAGTCAGCAGCAGACCCTCCCTCCCAGACGCTCACACCTCCTGGACATCATCCATTTTAGATTCATTCGGAAGCTGCATTCTCAGTGAGAGGAGGGACAGTACTGCTGCTGCTGATTCAGTAGGGAAAGCGTTAGCTAGGGCATTGTTCTGTGTCCACAGGTTCATCTGCTGTAAGGACAGCGTCCTGACAGCACCCCATAAGTCTGCTTTATTTTTTATTTATATATATATATATATATATTGCAGTTGCCTGCCCGTGTGTGAGAGGCTGCAGGCTCAGTCACAGACAGCACTGTGTGCATACCATTCATACAGGGTGTCACAGACAATACCTTGCAGTCAAAAGAAAAATTATATTTAATATTTTTCTGTGATATAATCCCAGTTGCAAGCCCGTATGTGTCAGGCCCACACAGACTGTATTGTGGCCACTGGCTAGGCCTCCACTCATACCGTTACAGGGTGTCACTCACTCAAATACCTTGCAGATAAAAAAAATTATATTTAATATTTTCAGTGATATAATCACAGTTGCAAGCCAGTGTGTGTCAGGCCCACACAGTATGTATTGTGGCCACTGGCTAGGCCTCCACTCATACCGTTACAGGGTGTCACTCACTTAAATACCTTGCAAATAAAAAAAATTCCATTTAATATTTTTCAGTGATATAATCACAGTTGCAAGCCCGTGTGTGTCAGGCCCACACAGACAGTATTGTGGCCACTGGCTAGGCCTCCACTCATACTGTTACAGGGTGTCACTCACTCAAATACCTTTCAAATAAAAAAAATTATATTTAATATTTTTCTGTGATATAATCACACTTGCAAGCCAGTGTGTGTCAGGCCCACACAGACTGTACTGTGGCCACTGGCTAGTGGCTAGGCCTGCACTCATACCGTTACAGGGTGTCACTCACTCAAATACCTTGCAAATAAAAAAAATTATATTTAATATTTTTTAGTGATATAATCACAGTTGCAAGCCAGTGTGTGTCAGGCCCACACAGACTGTATTGTGGCTAGTGGCTAGGCCACCACTCATACCGTTACAGGGTGTCACTCACTCAAATACCTTGCAAATAAAAAAAATTCCATTTAATATTTTTTTGTGATATGATCACAGTTGCAAGCCAGTGTGTGTCAGGCCCACACAGACTGTATTGTGGCCACTGGCTAGTGGCTAGGCCTCCACTCATACCGTTACAGGGTGTCACTCACTCAAATACCTTGCAAATAAAAAAATTCTATTTAATATTTTTCTGTGATATAATCACACTTGCAAGCCAGTGTGTGTCAGGCCCACACAGACTGTAATGTGGCCACTGGCTAGTCCTCCACTCATACCGTTACAGGGTGTCACTCACTCAAATACCGTGCAAATAAAAAAAAATTATATTTAATATTTTTTAGTGATATAATCACAGTTGCAAGCCAGTGTGTGTCAGGCCCACACAGACTGTATTGTGGCTAGTGGCTAGGCCACCACTCATACCGTTACAGGGTGTCACTCACTCAAATACCTTGCAAATAAAAAAAATTCCATTTAATATTTTTCTGTGATATAATCACAGTTGCAAGCCAGTGTGTGTCAGGCCCACACAGACTGCATTGTGGCCACTGGCTAGTGGCTAGGCCTCCACTCATACCGTTACAGGGTGTCACTCACTCAAATACCTTGCAAATAAAAAAAATTATATTTAATATTTTTCTGTGATATAATCACAGTTGCAAGCCAGTGTGTGTCAGGCCCACACAGACTGTACTGTGCCCACTGCCCACCACTTATATAGGGTGGCACAGTACCTTGCACGCATAGTACCACTGATCTAAAAAAATATGACAGGCAGACGCAGGCTACCCCGCAGGGGCCGTTGTGGTGCTGTGATTTTCACTGGCCTTGGAATAGTGCCCAGTGTTCAGAGGCCACGTACCCTGAACCCCAAAAATTCAGAGAAAATAGTTGACTGGCTTACACAGGACACCCAATCTTCAACAGCTTCCGCTAAGAACCTTGACGAACCATCCTCCTCCAGCTCAGCTTTGGTCACCTGCTCTCAAGTTACCACTCTCCTGCTCGCCGCCACCACCACCACTGCCACCACAGCCGCTTCACTTGATCCCTCAGAGGAGTTATTTACACATCAGTTGGATGAAATTAGTGATGCACAACCATTATTGCCAGAGGATGTAGATAACAGGGATATGTCTCAGTCAGGCAGCATTACACACATGGACGTACAGTGTGATGATGATGATGTTGTACCCGCTGCTGCTTCCTTTGCTGAGGTGTCAGATACAAGTGAAGTGGTTGATAATGACGATGTGTCCGTGGATGCCACGTGGGTGCCTGCTCGAAGAGAAGAAGAGGTTCAGAAGGGGGAGACAGAGAGAAGGGGAGTTCAGAAGGGGAGACAAGTTCAGAAGAGGAGACAGAGAGAAGGAGGAGACGAGTTGGAAGCAGGGGGAGGTCATCGCAAGGAGCTAGTGGCACAGTCAGACAGCATGTATCGGCACCCGGGGTCAGCCAGACACCACGCCAATTAACGCATGCTGTTGCCACCACCAGAATGCCGTCATTGCAAAGCTCAGCAGTGTGGCATTTTTTGTGTGTATCTGCCTCTGACAACAGCAATGCCATTTGCAACCTGTGCCAAAAAAAAAACGTGGGAAATACAACACCCACCTAGGTACAACTGCTTTAAGAAGGCACATGATCGCACATCACAAACGCCTATGGGATCAACACATGATGATGAGTAGAAGCAGCACACAAGCTCAAAGCCACCATCCTTCTCCTGGTCCAGCATCTTCAGCCACGTCAACCACTGCTGTCCCCCTTGCCCCCTCTCAACCACCCGCCACTCTGCCTCTCTCACCTTCAGCAGTTCCATCTCATCTTCCCACAGTCAGGTGTCTGTAAAGGAAATGTTTGAGCGTAAGAAGCCAATGTCACAGAGTCACCCCCTTGCCCGGCGTCTGACAGCTGGCTTGACGGAACTTTTAGCCCGCCAGCTTTTGCCATACCAGCTGGTGGAGTCTGAGGCCTTCAAAAAATTTGTCGCTATTGGGACACCACAGTGGAAGGTAACCGGACGATTTTTTTTTTTCAAAAAAGGCAATCCCAAACCTCTACTCAGTGATTGAAAAGGAAGTCATGGCATCTCTGGCATACAGTGTTGGGGCAAGGGTCGATCTGACCACTGATACCTGGTCTGCAAAGCACGGTCAGGGCAGGTATATCACCTACACTGCGCATTGGGTCAACCTGCTGACGGCTGCCAAGCATGGAATGCGTGGCTCTGCAGCGGAGTTGGTGACACCGCCACGACTTGCAGGCAGGCTTACTGCCACCTCCTCTACTCCTCCTACTCCATCCTCTTCGATAACCTCCTCGGCTGAGTCCTCATCTGCTGCGGCGTCTGGCTGCACATCAACTGAATCCCCCCAGCTCCCCAGGGGCTATTCCACATCCCGGATACGACAGTGTCACGCTGTCTTGGGTTTGACTTGCCTGAAAGCAGAGAGCCGGACCAGCACTCCTGTCCGCCCTGAATGAACAGGTGGATCAGTGTCTGACCCCGCACCAACTGGAGATCGGCAAAGTGGTGTGTGACAATGGAAGCAATTTGTTGGCAGCATTGAATTTGGGCAAGTTATTACATGTGCCGTGCATGGCACATGTGTTGAATCTCATCGTACAACGCTTTGTGTCTAAGTACCCAGGCTTACAGGACGTCCTCAAGCAGGCCAGGAAGGTGTGTCGGCATTTAAGGCGTTCCTACACGGCCATGGTGCACTTTTCAGACATTCAGCGCCGAAACATGCCAGTGAGGCGCTTGATTTGCGACAGCCCGACACGTTGGAATTCAACACTCCTAATGTTCGACCGCCTGCTCCAACAACAAAAAGCAGTCAACGAGTATTTGTATGACCGGGGTGCTAGTACAGCCTCTGCGGAGCTGAGAACTTTTTTTGCCACGTTACTGGACGCTCATGCGCAATGCCTGTAGGCTCATGCGTCCTTTTGAGGAGGTGACAAACCTAGTCAGTCGCACCGAAGGTACCATCAGCGACCTCATCCCATTTGTTTTCTTCCTGGCGCGTACCCTGCGAAGAGTGCTGGATCAGGCTGTAGATGAGCGTGAAGAGGAAGAGTTGTGGTCACCATCACCACCAGAAACAGCCTTGTCATCATCGCTTGCCAGACCTGCGGCAACTCTGGAAGAGGAGTGTGAGGAAGAGGAGTCAGAGGAGGAATGTGGCTTTGAGGAGGAGGAAGACCAACCACAGCAGGCATCCCAGGGTGCTCGTTGTTGTCACCTATCTGGGACCCGTGGTGTTGTACGTGGCTGGGGGGAAGAACAGACCGTCAATGACATCAGTGAGGATGAGGAACGGAAAATGAGTAGCTCGGCATCCAACCTTGTGCAAATGGGGTCTTTCATGCTGTCATGTCTGTTGAGGGACCCTTGTATAAAAAGGAAAAGTGAGTAAAAAGAAAGTGGAGGAAATGTTACCAAATTACCGAAAGTCAGAAAGGATGCAGCAGTTCAAAACCAAAGAAAAAAATATGCTTTACACAGCTTATAAGGGGGGAAGAGGTAAAAGTACTGTTTTAGTCACCTTTCTGCCTTGAAAACATAAATTTTTCCGGGCGCTGCTACAACAGCGGCTGCAGCAATAACATTATTTTTCAGGCATGTGTACATGCCTATTTTTTCTGGCCTCTGGTGCTGCACTGTGGCTGCAAAAAAATAAAAGAGGCACATACAAGTGTCAATTCCCCTTCGTGATCGTTACCTTGTTGTGGTGAAGGGGCTTGCGTATCACAATGAAGCGATCATCACCTCTATGAGTGTGTTGGCAATGTTGCCACACCCCAGATGATAAGGCCGTTGCTTTATTATGATCAGACCAAAAGCGATCGGCTGGATAATTTTTCACAGAAAAAACATACATTTTCTTTATTTATTTATTTTTTAAAGTTGTATGGGTTTTTAATACATAAAATAAAGAAATCATAATAAAGTTTATTAGAAATAATCCAGACAATTAAAAAAATCACCATCAATTCCAATACAAAGCAAGTACAGAGCTCAGAACTAAATTATTTCAGGATGTCGTAATGGTTCGTTAATTCGACAATGGTTAATCAATTTGACACACGTCCCCGGATAAGGGATGTAACAGGGATTAAACTGATAGGAATAGTACTAGTTAAGACACCACTCATATAGGGTGTCACAGCACATTGCTCCATGCACACGCAGTGCCCCAACTTGGGAGTAAGAGGACCGGCCAAGCTGCTTTTTCCATCTCCCGATTCCTAAAATCAATTCAGTTTGGTGTTTCAGAGTTTGGTCTGTCACTGTGAAGGCAGTCGAAGGTACCCGGCCTAAATTTTTTTTCACAAAAGGCAATCCCTGATATGGGACGTAACAGGGATTAAACTGATGAGAATAGTACTACAGAAAATACCACTCATATCGGGTGTGACAGTAAATTGCACGGCACAGAGGCAGTGACCGTCGCGTGGATTCAAACAAAGGGGAGGGAGCCAGCGTTTTTTTAACCATTTCCCCGTTCGAAAAATCACTTTAATAAATGGATCCCAGATTGGGGACCATACAGGGATTAAACTGATGAGAATAGTACTACATAAAATACCACTCATATCGGGTGTGACAGTAAATTGCACGGCACAGAGGCAGTGACCGTCGCGTGGATTCAAACAAAGGGGAGGGAGCCAGCGTTTTTTTAACCATTTCCCCGTTCGAAAAATCACTTTAATAAATGGATCCCAGATTGGGGACCATACAGGGATTAAACTGATGAGAATAGTACTACATAAAATACCACTCATATCGGGTGTGACAGTAAATTGCACGGCGCAGACGCAGTGACCGTGGCGTGAATTCAAACAAAGGGGAGGGAGCCAGCGTTTTTTTTTTAACCATCTTCCAGTTCGAAAAATCTATTTAATAAATGGATCCCAGATTGGGGACCATACAGGGATTAAACTGATGAGAAAAGTACTACAGAAAATCACTCATATCGGGTGTGACAGCAAATTGCACGGCGCAGGCGCAGTGACCGTGGCGTGGATTCAAACAAAGGGGAGGGAACCAGCGTTTTTTTTTTAACCATCTCCCCGTTCGAAAAATCAATTCAATTCACCTTTCGGGGACCCTTGGTGTTGTACGTGGCTGGGTGGAGGAAGAAACCTTCAATGACATCACCGGGACATGGCTAGCTTGGTATCCAACTTTGTGCAAATGGGAAGTTTGCGGTTGGGCAAATGGACTGTTTGCGGTTGTTTGCGCTGCATTAAAAGGGGAGTTTGGTCTGTCAATGTCTGTGAAACGGGCGTAACCCTTACACTACCTGATCGATACAACATCATACCTGGATACACACACTGGATTTTTTTAACCCCTTAAGGACACAGGGTAGGCACGGGGACAGGGTGATCCCACCATCAGGGTTCATCCCTGGGAAAAGGGCTAACTTAGGGCGGGCACAGGGAGAGAACCATCCCCAATACCCACAATAAGGTGCCCTAACCTCTGTCCATTCCCCACACCTCCCATCAATGTCATTAGTGCCCCTGGAATTTACACAATCTTATTTATTAAAAAAATTTGCACCAATTCACGGTGGTAGCTGGGCGATATCCTGTCCTGTTATATGTTATTTGGTCACCCAGTTATCATGGGGTGTTATATATTTTTGCTTTTTTAATTGAACTAATAAAAGCTACATTTTAAAAGGGTCAGTGGATATTTTTTCGGAGAAGGAGATTCCGGGCCTCTCTTCCTCTGTTACCTGTAAACTAGCCTTCAATGACTTATACACAGGCTTTAAAGACAATATAAAGTCGTGGTGGGAGATTAGGTCCCTCGAGAGCTATCTGTCACACAAGATAGTCCCCAGGGGCCTACGCATAACTATCACCCCAGCTGAACACATATCTTCCCCCAGCTTAAAAACACGCTGGGAAGAAGAACTAACCGAGAGCTCACTCAATCTTATGAAAATTCTTTTAGTGGAAGAAAAAGGCCTTTTTGACAGAACCTCTGAAAAACGTAATAATCTTAAGGAATCGACACTTAGGTTCGAAACAGACCCTGACTTTAAAAGAAGAGAAGCTTCTCTCCAAACCTCTGTGGAATGGTTCCAAAATCTCATTAAGGAACGTAAACACAGACAGTTTGTAAAAGATTTGAGTGATTTCCGAGAAAATGGGGCATACCAACTTGTAAAGAAGGGAGCCTATCCGTCTGCATCTGAGATCTGCTCCTCGGATATCGAATTCTCACAAAACGAGTCCACTGGGAAAGGAGATAAGGGTGGCAATAAAAAGGGCCCTGCATCCCTAAATAAAAAATAAAGGAATAAATGGAGGAGATGGGGAAGGGAAACAAACAACCCACGAGGTGGTGGCTGTCGGGAGACTACTATGTCCTCAGCAGCATCATCCTCATCTGGGGCATCATCTCTGTTGACGACTGCACCTACGCATCTCCCTCCCCCTATCGCCCCTACAACATCTACATTGTCTCCTTTTTTAGGACAGGGACAACCACCCTACCAACTACGGGACAGAACCAAGTAAATATTATGACCCAAAAAAGTGAAGACCTACAGATTATAAACCTCTCCATGCGGAACCTAAATCTCAGTATTGAAAAAAGGACTTTCATTTGTCCCCACAACCGAGTTCAGGATCTTCACCTGGATCAAAGATCTTGATCTATTCTGTAGGAAACTCAGAAATATTTTGATATCTCAAATCAACAATTGCATGATCGATTAGGGATACAGGACTGCGACTTAGCAGATCTTGCGATCCTAATGGACCTATGGCAGGAGGGCTCTAGAAAACCAGGAAAAGGCCCCTTCACAAAACTTTGCCCTAAAAGTACTAAAATGCCCCCACTACTTAATTATGAACACATCGATATTTTTCAACAACTGGTTACCACGGAATTAGAAAAAATAAAAATGTCCCCCTCACATCGTAGAAATCTAACTAGAGGAGAATCTGAGGCCTTGAGGACACTGGAAAAAGACGACTCCATTGTCATCAAGCCCTCTGACAAAGGGGGAAACCTGGTAATCATGAACCACGATATGTACAAAAAAATGTGTATGGATCTTTTGAGGGACAAAAGTGGATATCGAATTTTATCTGGTGACCCCACGGATCTTTATCTAACAGAACTCCAACAAATCCTAGAGACAGGATTGGAGCACAGGGTCATCGGTAAATCAGAATATCACTTTTTATTATCAAGTACACCGCAGATTGCAACCTTTTATGGACTTCCCAAGGTCCATAAAGGGACTAGTCCCTTAAAAGATCGACCCATAGTATCCAGTGTGAATTCTATCACACAAAACTGTGGACTTTATCTTGACCAGGTACTAAAAGAATTTGTGGTGTCGCTAGCGTCATACATACTGGACACCATGGACTTTCTGAAAAAAACTGAGTCCTTGGGTATTGAATCTTCCTGTTTACTAGCTAGCATTGATGTTGAGTCCCTGTATAGCAGTATCCCTCATGATAAGGGCCTTCTTGCGGTTTCATACTATCTAGGTACAAGAGGGAATCACTTTCAGGACCATAACCACTTCATCTTGACCCTACTTGACTACATTCTAAGGCCCAATTTTTTCCTGTTCAGTGGGCGGTCCTACCACCAGCTCAGGGGGATGGCCATGGGGTGCCCCTGTGCCCCCACATACGCCAATCTCTTCCTGGGTTGGTGGGAGGACAATATCGTCTTTCCGGTGGAGCGAGAAGGTAGCCTTCTGGACGAGGTACATTGACGACATCTTTGTGCTTTGGAATGGTAGTAGGTGGGAATTCACTGATTTTATAAGTGTTCTGAACATCAATGACATAGGTTTCAAATTCACGTCTGAAATACAGGAAGACTGTATCAATTTCCTTGATGTGACAATACGATGTGACAAACAGGGTGAAAAACTGGTCAGTACAATTTTCAGAAAATCAACAGCAACAAATTCAATTCTGCATTGGGGAAGCCATCACTCCATCCCACAAAAAAGAGGTATTCCCAGGGGACAATACCTGAGGATACGCAGGAACTGTTCGGGTCTAACCGACTTCCACTGGGAATCTAGAAAACTTTATAAAAGAATGACAGATAGAGGGTACCGAAAGACCACACTAAGAAATGCATTTCAGCAGGCCCTAGCAACGGACAGGGAAACGTTACTTACCCCCAAAAAACATGGGGAGGACAGTGGGGCAGAGACCCGCCTCATCTCCACATTTGACATGGCCAACACAGAAGTAAGAGCCATCTTAAATAAATATTGGCCAATCCTACAGATGGACACTAGAGTCGCCAAGAGCATTTCACCCTACTCGAGTATAACTTACCGAAGAGGCCAGAGCCTCAGAGATAGACTGGTACACAGTCATTACCTTCCCCCAGCCTTACCAGGAACATGGCTTGATCGTCGTCCCCTCGGCATGTTTAAATGCGGGACCTGTAAAATATGCCCGTTCATCTCCACAGGCAAGACCATAACATGCTCAGCCACCCAAAAGGTGTTCACCATTCGGGACTTCATAAATTGTAAAAGCAAAGGGGTAATTTATATATGTCATTGCCCCTGCCCCAAGGACTATATTGGAAAGACCTTATTTATTAATATTTTTTTCACCAATTCACGGTGGTAGCTGGGCGATATCCTGTCCTGTTATATGTTATTTGGTCACACAGTTATCATGGGGTGTTATATATTTTTGCTTTTTTAATTGAACTAATTAAAGCTACATTTTAAAAGGGTCCAACCTCTAGGCTAATACTCACTTATACGGACACTTATACTATTATATATATCTAAATCTTTTTCTCGGAACTTAAGGACACAGCCCTATTTCACCTTAAGGACGAGGCCATTTTTTGCAAATCTTACCCCGACCGTTCTGAGATTGTTTTTTCGTCACATATTGTACTTCATCACACTGCTAAAATTGGGTAAAAAAAGAAAAATTTTTTTCATAACAAAATGCCATATTTACCAAAAAATTTGATGAATTAGCAAATTTCTAAGTTTCAGTTTCTCTACTTCTGTAATACATAGTAATACCCCCAAAAATTGTGATGACTTTACATTCCCCATATGTCTACTTCATGTTTGTAGCATTTTGGGAATGATATTAATTTTTTGGAGGATGTTACAAGGCTTAGAAGTTTAAAAGCAAATTTTGAAATTTTTCTGAAATCTTCAAAATCCCACTTTTTATAGACCAGTTCAGGTTTGAAGTCACTTTGTGAGGCTTAGATAATAGAAACCTCCCAAAAATGACAGCATTCTAGAAACTACAATACCCTCAAGGTATTCAAAACTGTTTTTACAAACTTTGTTAACCCTTTAGGTCTTCCACAAGACTTCATGGCAAATTGACATAAATTTTAAGAATTTTGTTTTTTTTTGAAAATTTTCCAATATAATCAATTTTTTCCTGGAACAAAACAAGGGTTGACTGCCAAACAAAACTCAAAATGGGTTGCCCTGATTCTGTAGTTTGCAGAAACACCCCATATGTGGTCGTAAACTACTGTTTGGCCAAACGGGAGGACATAGGAGGGGAACACCATATGGGTTTTGCAAGGCAGATTTTGCAGGACTGGTTTTGTTTATGCCATGTCCCATTTCAAGCCCCCCCTTGCACCCCTAGAAAAGAAATTGCAAAAAAGTGACTCTATCTAAGAAAGTACACCCCTCAAGGTATTCAAAACTGGGTTTACAAACTTTGTTAACCCTTTAAGTGTTCCACAAGAGTTAATGGCAGATGGAGAACCAATTTAGAAATTTCAATTTTTTGGAAAATTTTCCATTTTAACCAATTTCTTCCAGCAATAAAATAAGGGTTAACAGCCAAACAAAACTCAATATGGGTTGCCGTGATTCTGTCGTTTGCAAAAACACCTCATATGTGGTTGTAAACTACTGTTGGGCCAAACGGGAGCACATAGAAAGAGGGGAACGCCATATGGGTTTGGAAGGCAGATTTTGCAGGACTGGTTTTGTTTATACCATGTCCCATTTCAAGCCCCCCCCCCCTTGCACCCCTAGAATAGAAATTCAAAAAAAGTGACTCCATCTAAGAAAGTACACCCCTCAAGGTATTCAAAACTGGGTTTACAAACTTTATTAACCCTTTAGGGACATGGTATAAACATAAGAGTTAATGGCAGATGGAGAAACAATTTAGAAATTTCTATTTTTTGGAAAATTTTCCATTTTAACCAATTTTTTCCAGCAATAAAGTAAGGGTTAACAGCCAAACAAAAATCAATACGGGTTGCCCTGATTCTGTCATTTGCAAAAAAACACCATATGTGGTCGTAAACTACTGTTTCGCCAAACGGGAGCACATAGAAAGAAGGGAATGCCATATGGGGTTTGGAAGGCAGATTTTGCAGGACTGGTTTTGTTTATACCATGTCCCGTTTCAAGCCTCCCCCTTGCACCCCTAGAATAGAAATTCCAAAAAAGTGACTCCATCTAGGAAAGTACACCCCTCAGGGTATTTAAAACTGGGTTTACAAACTTTGTTAACCCTTTAGGTGTTCCACAAGAGTTAATGGCAGATGGAAAAACAATTTTGAAATTTCTATTTTTTGGAAAATTTTCCATTTTAACCAATTTTTTCCAGCAATAAAGTAAGGGTTAACAGCCAAACAAAAATCAATATGGGTTGCCCTGATTCTGTCGTTTGCAAAAACACACCATATGTGGTCGTAAACTACTGTTTCGCCAAACGGGAGCACATAGAAAGAGGGGAACGCCATATGGGTTTTGGAAGGCAGATTTTGCAGGACTGGTTTTGTTTATACCATGTCCCATTTCAACCCCCCCCCACTTGCACCCCTAGAATAGAAATTCCAAAAAAATGACTCCATCTAAGAAAGTACACCCCTCAAGGTATTCAAAACTGGGTTTACAAACTTTGTTAACCCTTTAGGTGTTCCACAAGAGTTAATGGCAGATGGAGAACCAATTTAGGAATTTCTATTTTTTTAAAAATTTTCCATTTTAACCCTTACTTTATTACTGGAAAAAATTGGTTAACAGCCAAACAAAACTCAATATGGGTTGCCCTGATTCTGTAGTTTGCAGAAACACCCCATATGTGGTCGTAAACTACTATTTGGCTAAACGACAGGACATAGAAGAAGTGGATACCATTTGGTTTTTGGAAGGCAGATTTTGCTAGACTGGTTTATTTACACCATGTACCCTTTCAAGCCCCCTGATGCACCCCTAGAGTAGAAACTCCATAAAAGTGACCCCATCTAGGAAACTACGGGATAAGGTGGTTGTTGTTTTGGAACTATTTTAGGGGTAAATATGATTTTTGGTTGCTCTATATTACACTTTTTTGAGGCAAGGCAACAAAAAATTTAAATTCAAAAATTGTTTCTACATTAGCTATTTAGTTTTGTGGAACACCTAAAGGGTTAACAAAGTTTGTAAAGTAACTTTTGAATACCTTGAGGGGTGTAGTTTCTTAGATGGGGTCACTTTTTTTGGAGTTTCTAGTCTAGGCTACATCAGGGGGGCTTCTAATGGGACATGGTGTCAGAAAAAACTGTCCATCAAAATCTGCCTTCCAGAAACCATGTGGAATTCCCTTCGTTCTATGCCCTGCCGTGTGGCTATATAGCCATTTACGACCACATATGGGGTGTTTCTGCAAACTAAAGAATCAAGGCCATGAATATTGAGTTTTGTTTGGCTGTTAACCCTTGCTTTATTACCGGAAAAAAAAGATTCAAATGGAAATTTTGCCCAAAAGTGGGTGTTTTGGCACCGTTTTTATTTTATATTTTTAACGCTGTTCATCCGAGGGGTTCGGTCAAATGTTATTTTTATAGGGCAGATTCTTACGAATGCGGCGATACCTAATATGTCTACACTACATTATCATTTTAGGAACAAAAAATATATATTTTACTATCTCCATAGCCTGGGAGCTAAATATTTTATTTTTTTAATGGGTGACTATCAAATGTAGGGGCTAATTTTTTGCGGGATGATATGGCGGTTTTATTGGCACTTATTGGGGGGGCATATTTTCATCCGGGGGGGGGGGGGGGGGGGGTTGGGTTACATGTTACTTTTATAGAGATGATTTTTAGTCACGCGACGATGCCCAATATGTATGGCTCTCAGACTTTGGAAACAATAAGCAGGCATCCTAAAACTGAGGCCCTCCAGATGTTGTAAAACTACAATTCCCACTATGCCCTGTTGATAGCTGTAGGTTGTCTGGGCATGCTGGAAGTTATAGTTTTACAACATCTGGAGTGCCGCAGTTTGAGGATGCCTGCACTAAAACTAATATCTTTTGGGGAAAAAAAATTGTTTCTGTGTCTCCAAAGTCTGAGAGATATAGTTTTTTATGTTCTCTAGGGGACTGTTGGGGATTATAAAAATTTAGTACTCCATGGAAGTGTGATACTCCCTGAAGAAATCGATAACGCAGAGGCCCAGATGATCGGGGCAAGTGTCACATTGAGTGGTGGTGTCCTTCCGTATCCCCCTCTTGTGACACACTCTGCATCTTTTTTGGGTTCGTCCCTTCTGAAAGCTGAAACAAAAAAGTTTAGAATAAAAGTACTGCTTTTTTTTGTTTTTTTTCCCTAACTTTTCACTTCTATCCCTGCCTAACGGTGCCTCTCCCTCACTGACCCTAACCTACCTGGAGGGCGATGGGTGCAGGAGGGTGATGGATGGCGATTAGGGGGACTCAGGAGCTGGTGCTGGACGGTGCTGCAGTGTGCTTGTGCAGAACAGGAAGGGGAGGGGAGAGAGGAGCGCAGGAAGTTTGAATCTCACGCCTCTCTCCCCTGCACCAATCAGCACCCTGGACAGCAGCATTCAGCACCAGGGCCAGCACCGCCTCTCCAAATCTTCGGACTGTGATTGGTGGTGTGTAATCACGCCACCGATCGCAGTCTTTTTCCGGTTCATCGGGTACCTGGAGACCCGAATGGACCGGAAACGCAGCAAACCGCAGGTCTGAATTTTCTGTGCTCGCCGATACGGGGGGTCAAATGACCCCCCCTGGCGTTGTTACAGGATGCCGGCTGAATGATTTCAGCCAGCATCCTGTTCCGATTAACCCCCGCGGTGCCGGAATCACGATTTAAAGCCATGATGTACCGGTACGTCATGTGTCCTTAAGGACTCGGGAAACATGCCGTACCGGTACGTCATGTGTCCTTAAGGGGTTAAACAACGTTGATTTATGCCCTTTATGAATTAAAATCCAACTCTGCGTCAACTATGTAATTTTCCATGGGAGTTTTGCCATGGATCCCCCTCCGGCATGCCACAGTCCAGGTGTTAGTCCCCTTGAAACAACCTTTCCATCACTACTGTGGCTAGAAAGAGTCCCTGTGGGTTTTAAAATTCGCCTGCCTATTGAAGTCTATGGCGGTTCGTCCGGTTCGCGAACATTTGCAGAAATTCCAGTTCGCGAGTGGAAAATGTTATGTTCATGACATCTCTATTCTTCAGGTCATGCCACAGCATCTCAATCGGGTTGAGGTCAGGACTCTGATTGGGCCACTCCAGAAGGTGTATTTTTTTCTGTTTAGGCCATTCTGTTGTTGATTTACTTCTATGCTTTGGGTCATTGTCCTTTTGCAATACCCATCTTCTGTGCTTCAGCTGGTAGACAGATGGCCTTAAGTTCTCCTTCAAAATATCTTGATGAATGAATTTTTCCTTCGATGATAGCAATCCGTCCAGGCCGTGACGCAGCAAAGCAGCCCCAAACCATGATGCCCCCACCACCATACTTCACAGTTGGGATGAGGTTTTGATGTTGGTGGGCTGTGCCTCTTTTTCTCCACACATAGTGTTGTGTGTTTCTTCCAAACAACTCAACTTTGGTTTTATCTGTCCCCATAATATGTTGCCAGTACTGCTGTGGAACATCGAGGTGCTCTTGTGCAAACTGTAAACTTGCAGCAATGTTATTTTTGGACAGCAGTGGCTTCCTCTGTGGTATCCTCCCATTAAATCCATTCTTGTTTAGTGTTTTACGAATCGTAGATTCGCTAACAGGGATGTTTGCATATGCCAGAGACTTTTGTAAGTCTTTAGCTGACACTCTAGGATTCTTTTTCACCTCATTGAGCAGTCTGCGCTGTGCTCACACAGTCATCTTTACAGGACGGCCACTCCTAGGGAGAGTAGCAGCAGTGCTGAACTTTCTCCATTTATAGACAATTTGTCTTACCGTGGACTGATGAACAGCAAGGCTTTTGGAGATACTTTTATAACCCTTTCCAGCTTTATGCAAGTCAAGAATTCTTAATCGTAGGTCTTCTGAGAGCTCTTTTGTGCGAAGCATCATTCACATCAGGCAATGCTTCTTGTGAAAAGCAAACCCAGAACTGGTGTGTGTTTTTTATAAGGCAGGGCAGCTGTAACTAACACCTCCAATCTCATCTCATTGATTGGACTCCAGTTGGCTGACACCTCACTCCAATTAGCTCTCGGAGATGTAATTAGTCTAGGGGTTTACATACTTTTTCCACCTGCACTGTGAATGTTTACATGGTGTGTTCAATAAAAACATGGTAACATTTAATTCTTTGTGTGTTATTAGTCAGACAAACAAAAATGACCCAGGGTATCCCCAAGGCGGGTAAGAGACAGTGCCCACCCTGAATAGCCACAGGGGATACACCTAAAGTGTAACTCGGTAAAAGCTCCCGAGTGAAATAGCAGAAACAAATGAAAAGAGAGCTCATATTACCAAAAATATATAAATTTTATTACAATAAGTTAAAAATAACAGAAAAAAGAGAAGGGTAAATTAGTACATAAGATGCCGTGAAACAAGGTGATGGAAGCGGAGAAAAAACAGCACCACCCTGGGAGGAAGGAGCACACGGTTGTAACAAATAGAAAGATGTAATATACATGATATCTAACATGGGAGTAAGCGATCTTGGGTACAGTGCCCAGCCCATGCAAAAAGTGAATGGAGAAATGGAACCATACAGTATCAGGTAAAGCACGGTCGGCTCATGCACCCCCACTAGAAGTAGATACAAACATATAAGGATGGAAATGTGTATCATAAAGGGCAAAGTGCCGGTGGACAACAATTGACCACACAATCAGCGGGGGGCAATGGGAGACCAGAGCTTACCTGAATGAACCGTGTGCAGAGAAACCCAGGGTGGCGCTACCCTGGGTTTCTCTGCACACGGTTCATTCAGGTAAGCTCTGGTCTCCCATTGCCCCCCGCTGATTGTGTGGTCAATTGTTGTCCACCGGCACTTTGCCCTTTATGATACACATTTCCATCCTTATATGTTTGTATCTACTTCTAGTGGGGGTGCATGAGCCGACCGTGCTTTACCTGATACTGTATGGTTCCATTTCTCCATTCACTTTTTGCATGGGCTGGGCACTGTACCCAAGATCGCTTACTCCCATGTTAGATATCATGTATATTACATCTTTCTATTTGTTACAACCGTGTGCTCCTTCCTCCCAGGGTGGTGCTGTTTTTTCTCCGCTCCCATCACCTTGTTTCACGGCATCTTATGTACTAATTTACCCTTCTCTTTTTTCTGTTATTTTTAACTTATTGTAATAAAATTTATATATTTTTGGTAATATGAGCTCTCTTTTCATTTGTTTTTGTGTGTTATTAGTTTAAGCAGACTGTGATCGTCTATTGTTGTGACTTAGATGAAGATCAGATCACATTTTATGACCAATTTGTGTAGAAATCCATATCATTCCAAAGGGTTCACATACTTTTTCTTGCAACTGTATCTAAGAGACCTCTGAGCTCAGGGGAACTGGGGGTACTAAGGAAAGGTTTATCTTTTGTCCCTGTCAATACATTCAAACTCTTTGAATGGATCAAAGATCTCCATCTGTTTATGCGTAAGCTCAAAAGAAATTCTTTGCAATGCACAACAGACTTCAATGTGCTGAATTAGGCATTGATTAAGGAGATCTGGCGGATGTTCAATTACTAGATGATCTATGGGAGGAGCGGAATAGGACCCTGGGAGAGGGACCATTTACTAATCTTAGGCTCTCTTCCACTAAAAATCCACCAATAGGGGACAACACCCCCATGGACATTTTTATTAAAGTGGTCACTGATCAACTGAGATCTCTAGAGAGATACAGGTCCAGGAGGAGAAATGTTACACATGCAGTAATGGAGAGACTCATGGCTTTAGAGACTGATTCATCAATCATAATAAAACCCTCCGAAAAAGGGTGAATGTGGTCATCCTAGACCAGGCAAAATCTGAAGAAATGCGTCTCACAATTCTAAATGACCAATCCTGCTATGAACTCCTCCCAGCCAGTCTGCTTCCAACATATTGTCACATATGGGAACCGCCTTGTCACGTGACCCGGGTGCAACTGCTAAGGGTCGATCTATTTTGCACACTCAATCTCTCGCGCCCCTACACACAGGCCTCAGATTGAGCCTCAATTACACCCTGCCACAGCCTCTCATGCACCTCAACACGATGCCACCATATATGACATGATATCCCGTGCATGCTTAGTGCACCTCTGGCGCGGGCATGCTCACTGTGATGCCCATTGTGGGCATGGCATCGCTACATGTAGTGTGCATGCGCCAGCACCGGCATAAAACCAGTGACCAGGGGGCAGACCAGAAGCAAACATGCGCACTACATGTAGCGATATTATGCCCACAATGGGCATCACAGTGCACATGCCAGCAATGGCGATGCACTGCGCACACGCAGGATATCAGCCGGTCCTGGGGATGGCACAAGAGACTTGCAGGGCAGGCCAAGGAAGAGGCTGGGGAGGAGTATTGTAAAAAGAAGGCAGAGCAGTCTGAGCTCCTACACACCGAACGCCGCCCCTGGGCACTTTCGAGCCCTCATTTGAATATGGATTAAACAGCGATTTTCCTGCTGGTGAAAGTCAGAAGAAAATTACAAAGGTACCATTTGAATCATGGATAGATGTGCTAGAGAGATGTGCTAGATAGACTCTAATATTGTTATCATATCAAACATTATATTCTATCATAGGATTTTGTCAACTGGACATGATAAATCTATAAGAGAATACGACACCAACGCGCCTTTTTTCTTTATGGTTTTGTTCTTTATTAATTACTTGGTCATTCAACTATGCCATAGCAAAGTAGTGTTTGGGTCTCCTTTATGCCAACACTGAAAGGTCTGCTTTTTATCTCTTCTTGATGTACAATTTGAAGACTTACCTAACTTGTCCAGGTGATCTCGTTAGGGATACAGCGACGCGAGTTCCAGGGGAGGAGTCATGACGGCACTATTGTCAGCCGGGACCTGTAAATGTTCAAATACCTTTGGTTGCGGTGGCTGTTAAATAACTGCTCCAGTGCAGGATACGTCCCATACACGGCGTTACCCTGCTGATCTATACACAATTCTTTAAAGTTCTAACTATGAGGGCTCCTGATGAGGTTTTAGAAACGTGTCAAGCCTCAGCATAGGAACTAGATTGATTAGAAGAGCAGGAACAAATTGTAGCAACCTTGTTTTAGAAGCCAGTTAGATACAAACAGAGATATGTGGCTGATTTATGTCCTCCGCTACAACACATGTGAGGATAGAACTTGTAGTAGCATAACAAATGAGCAAACTGCTACAGTTTTCCAGCAGTCTCTTTCCTAATTGAGCTTCTCTTTGGTACTCAATCATATTGCTGCCTATCTAGAGAGCCATGCAATTTAGGTATATCTGAGTTTTAATAGGGATGAACTATACCACTTTGATCATTATCATAAATGGTTCTCTATACTTCACCAGTTCACGTGAATGAGTGGGAGTTAAACAGAGTACTTTTGGTAGTTTTTGTTATTGGGCCTTCCTATCCCAGCCCGTCTTTTAGGTCTCTTTCACACGACCGTTTTTTTTTTCCGTTTTGCGGGCCGTTTTTTGTGGTCCGTATACGGAACCGTTCATTTCAATGGTTCCGCAAAAAAAACGGAATGCACTCCGTGTGAATTCCGTTTCCGTATTTCCGTTCCGTTGAATGATAGAACAGGTCCTATTATTGGCCGCAAATCACGTTCCGTGGCTCCATTCAAGTCAATGGATCCGCAAAAAAACGGAACACATACAGAAATGCATCCGTATGCCTTCCGTATCCGTTCCGTTTTTTGCGGACCCATCTATTGAAAATGTTATGCCCAGCCCAATTTTTTCTATGAAATTACTGTATACTGTGTAAGGGATTAGGTAGCGGGGCTGTCGTCTCCTGGGTAGACAGGCACAGTTTAGCAGGCACACCGAAGAAGTTACAGTCCACACGGCAGGAACTTCGTTTAACTGACCTCAGCCAGTTTTATTGTCAGGTTGAGGTACAGAACATAAAACATAGCAAACAAAAATCCTAAGCCTGTCCGGCTCTAACTATACAGCATGAACCCTCCCTGACCAAGTGCCGGCCTAATACCAAGCACCTACACAAAATAGCAAAGTCCGTACCTCTTGAAGTGCTCTCACAGGCTCCATGCAGGTAACCTGTTCCCAGGCTGAGAGAGCTGTGTCTGCATTCTCAGCCTTATATCAGGCCAGCACACCTGAGGAGTAATTACCTGACAGCACAAAAGCCGGACTGTCCGGATGGAGTGGGGCCCACCCTTCTCTCCCCACTCCAGCAACACAGGCCCTAAGAACAGGTTTTATGCAAACCCGAATTGCACAGACCTCTCCTGAACATTTCCCTGGTTGCTTTTAAATGACAGAAGTGAGAAATCTTGGGCACACATAGACCCCATCCACTACTTCTCCAGACACTCTGTCACATATCCTCCCCCCCCCTGTTTCAGACCCGGGGCTGGAACACATCTGGACATCAGACAATGTACACGGGACAAGGCATCTGCATTTCCCATTTGGGTCCCTGGCCTGTGCTTTACGGTAAACTGGTACTCTTGCAGGGCTAAGAACCATCTTGTTACCCTCCTATTTTTTTCCTTATTCTCACACATCCATTTTAAGGGAGCATGATCCGTGACCAATTCAAAGTGACGGCCAAGCAAATAGTAGCGGAGTGCTTCCAGGGCCCATTTAATAGCGAGGCACTCTTTTTCCACAATTGCATATTTTTGCTCATGGTCATTAAGTTTCCTGCTCAGATACAGTACAGGGTGTTCCTCTCCATCCCTTACCTGGGACAGTACTGCCCCCAGTCCCACCTCAGACGCATCAGTCTGTAGGACAAACCCTTTCTTAAAATCTGGGGTTATCAGCACTGGCTGAGCGCACAGGAGGGTTTTTAAAGTCTGAAATGATTTTTCAGCCTCTTGTGACCACTTGACCATGACAGAGTCTTTCCCTTTTGTCAGGTCCGTTAATGGGGCTGCAAGGGAAGCAAAATTAGGTATAAATCGCCGGTAATAGCCTGTAATCCCCAAGAAGGCACGGACTTGCTTCTTGTTTACCGGTTGAGGCCACCTTTGTATGGCCTCGATTTTGTTTAACTGGGGCTTTACTAGGCCTCGGCCTATGATGTAACCTAGATACTTAGCATCTTCAAGACCAATGGCACATTTTTTGGGATTAGCTGTGAAGCCTGCCTCACACAGGGAATTGATAACCGCCTGCACCCTAGCTAGATGGGATTCCCAGTCTGGACTTTGGATGATGATGTCATCCAGATATGTGGCTGCGTACTGTCTGTGGGGTCTTAAAATCTTATCCATCGCCCTCTGGAAGGTTGCAGGGGCTCCATGCAAACCAAACGGCAAGACCACATAATGAAACAACCCATCAGGAGTGGCAAAGGCAGTTTTCTCTTTGGCCTCATTTGTCAGGGGAATTTGCCAGTATCCCTTGGTTAGGTCTAGAGTGGTTATATACCTGGCATTTCCGAGCCTGTCAATGAGCTCATCAACACGGGGCATTGGGTAAGCATCAAACTTAGATATGGTGTTCAACTTTCGGAAGTCATTGCAAAACCTCCAGCTGCCATCTGGTTTGGGGATCAGAACTATAGGACTGGACCACTGGCTATGGGACTCTTCAATTACCCCAAGTTCCAACATCTTCCTCACCTCTTCAGAGATAAGCCCTCTCCTGGCCTCTGGTATTCTGTAGGGCCGCAGCTTAACCCTTTTCCCTGGTTCTGTAATGATGTCATGTTTTATGACAGAGGTGCGACCTGGGATCTCTGAGAAAAAAATCCCTATTCTTAAAGAGGAATCCCTGCACTTCTACCTTTTGTGTCTTGGCCAGGGAGTCGGGAACTGTTACCTCTGGCAACAGGGGCTTCCCAGAGCACCGCTGCTCTGGTGGGAAGGAGGTGTCAGCTGCAAGTGATAGTCGATCTTTCCACAGTTTTATAAGATTAACGTGGTATATTTGCTCAGGCTTCCTCTTACCTGGTTGACGTATTTTATAGTTTACCTCATTTACTTTCTCTATCACCTCAAAGGGGCCTTGCCACTTAGCCAGGAACTTACTCTCTACTGTAGGGATCAGTACCAGAACCCGGTCACCTGGTGCAAAGGTACGTACTCTGGCACTGCGGTTATACACCCTTTGTTGTGCCCCCTGAGCCTGGGCCATATGTTCTCGCACAATAGGCATCACCGCAGATATACGGTCTTGCATTTGTACCACATGTTCTAGGACACTTCTATAGGGGGTAACTTCTTCTTCCCAAGTTTCTTTTGCTATATCTAGCAGACCCCTAGGGTGGCGACCATATAGCAACTCAAATGGGGAGTAGCCTGTAGAGGACTGAGGCACCTCACGGATGGCAAACATGAGATAAGGGAGAAGGAAATCCCAGTTTTTCCCATCTTTGTCTACCACTTTTTTAAGCATGGCTTTTAGAGTTTTATTAAATCTCTCTACCAGTCCATCAGTCTGTGGATGGTAGACAGAGGTACGCAGCTGTTTAACTTTGAACAGTTTACATAACTCCTTCATGATGCGTGACATAAAAGGGGGTACCCTGATCTGTTAGGATCTCTTTTGGTAGTCCCACGCGACTGAACATATGACGTATTACGTAAGGGTATAGCTTCCGGGTAACAAGAAGCGTAGTCCATGATTACGAGAATATGTTGGTGGGCTCGAGCAGATCTTACAAGGGGCCCCACCAGATCCATGGCTATTCTCTCAAATGGTATTTCAATGATTGGTAGAGGTACCAGGGGACTACGATAGTGTGGCCTAGGAGCCGAAATTTGGCACTCGGGGCAGGTGTCACAATAGTCTTTAACATCATTATGGACCCCAGGCCAAAAGAACCTTTGAAGGACTCTGTCTGTAGTCTTTTCAGCTCCCAAATGCCCCCCCCATAAGGTGACCATGAGCAATATCTAGTACCGTGCGTCGGTACACTTTAGGAACCACCAGTTGTTCCACCAGATCCTCTCCCCTTTTTACCACCTGGTACAACAAGTCATGTTTCACAGCCATATGCGGGAAACAAAGTCTGCCGTCCGGTTCCACCAGTTTACCATCAATAGACTTCACATTTTCCCTGGCTCTAGTAAGGGTGTGATCTTTTAATTGCTCAGCACCAAATTGCTCTTTCCGTACTGCCAGGTCTGGCAAATTGTCATTAAGTGAGTCTTCCCTCTCTAAACTGCTCTGACCCTCTTCTAACCTATCACTATGGTCAGAGACCTCAGGCTCCCCTACCATGACAGACAAGGGAAACGATTCACCATCAACAGAAGTCTCTCTTAAATACCCACACCTTTCAGTACCCGGTGGTAGGTCATCTCCTTCCTGACAGGCATTTGAAAGTTTATGTTCCCATAGCTGCCAGAAATGTGGAAAATCCCGCCCCATGATGACATCATGCATTAACTTAGGCACTAAACCAACCATAAATTTTTCTGCCCCGAATCGGGTATTTACATCTACCACAGCAGTGTGATAATTACGGGTGTCTCCATGTATGCAGGTTACCGCCATGGTTTTCGTTTGCCATTTCCTGGGGTTTACCAAATCCGTTTTTACAAGGGTGACCAGACTGCCTGAGTCCAACAAGGCACTCACATCTTTACCTTTGACCGTAATAACACACATTTGTTTCTCCCCCGCAGTATTTAGTAATGCTACACACGCAGGCTGGGCATACAGTGATAAACGGCGGTTTATATATGAGGCATCACATTGCATTGGTTCACCATACATTGGGCAATTGGCAACAACATGACCTGGCATTTGACATCTGAAACATTTTATTAAGTCCCTATTAAGTCTCTTATAGGCCACAGATCTCCCTGGCATGGCTTGCCAGCTTCTAGAGCCTGGGCCTCCAGTCTCTCCACTTGCACCCACAGATACATCGCTTCTGCCAGCCCCCTTTTCCCTTAGAACAGTCTTACCAGGTAGTCCCGGAGATCTCCGCTGCAGGGCTGGAGGGCGCTGCGGCAGACTCAGTAGCTCCTCTGCGGATGTGTACCTCTCCACCATCTCCACCATCTGGTCAGCATTCTTGGGGTCACCGTGGCTCACCCACTTGCGCAAGGTAACGGGGAGGGCCCTTAAGTACCGGTCCATCACAACCTGTTCCACCATCTGAGGGCCTGTCAGGAACTCCGGCTGCAACCACTTCTTGGTCAGGTGTATGAGGTTGTGCATTTGGGAACGTGGAGGTTTATCCATACTGTAGTCCCAGTTGTGCACACGCTGAGCACGGACCGAAAGAGTAACCCCAAGGCGTGTAAGGATCTCCTTTTTTAGCATAACATAGTCCATAGCATCCTGATTCTCCAGGTCAAAATATGCCTTTTGGGGTTCTCCTGAAAGGAAGGGGGCCAACAGTCCGGCCCACTGTGCCTTTGGCCAACCTTCTCGCTCGGCAGTCCTTTCGAAGGTGGTAAGGTAGGCCTCCACGTCATCTGCGGTTGTCATCTTTTGCAGAAAGTGACTAGCCCTTATGGAGGCATGAGGGGCCTCTGCCATCCCTGGGACCCGTCCAGCGACACTGGTCAGTTGCTGCACCACAACTGCTAAGGTCTCCCGATCTTTTCTTTGCGCCTCTTGTGCAGCCTACAGTTGGGCCGTCAGCCTGCGGCTGGTTTCCTCAAGCGCCTTTTGCTGTACTCGGGTAGCCTCCTGCTGCACTCGGGTAGCCTCCTGTTGAGATGCAACAGCTTGCAACATAGCTTTAACCACATCCTCCATTTTCCAAGAGGCAGAAAACAGTCTTTGGTGCACCGCACAAAAATGGACTCTGTCTCTTTAAATGTTCATTTTTTTTTTCTTTTTTTTTTTCTTATGCCAGAATTTGGTGTGCCCGCATCCTCCACCACATGTAAGGGATTAGGTAGCGGGGCTGTCGTCTCCTGCGTAGACAGGCACAGTTTAGCAGGCACACCGAAGAAGTTACAGTCCACACGGCAGGAACTTCGTTTAACCCCTTAGTGACCAAGCCTGTTTGGGCCTTTATGACCAAGCGTTTTTCTTCCTTTTTTCATCGTCACGTTCCAAGAGCTATAACTTTTTTATTTTTTCGTCTATATAGCTTTATGAGGGCTTGTTTTTTACGGGACAAGTTGTAGTTTTTAATGGAACCATTTTTGGGTACACATAACTTTCTGATTAACTTTTATTAACTCTTTCTGGGAGGGAGATGGGGGAAAATAGCAATACTGCCACTGCGTTTTTACATTATAAATTTTACGGCGTTCATTTTTCGGTACAAATAACATAATATCTTTATTCTCTGGGTCAGTACGATTACAGTGATACTAAATACTTACGTTTTACTACTTTCTTTCCCAATAAAACCCCTTTTATTAACCAAAAAAATGATTTTGCATTGCCACTTCACAAGACCCATAACTTTTTTTTTTCTTTTTCTATGGAGTTGTGTGAGGGCTTGATTTTTGAGGGACAACTTGTATTTTTCATTGGTATCATTTTGGAGTAAATGGCGCTTTTTGATCGCTTGTTATTACGTTTTTTTTCGGTGGAAACTAAGAATAAATTAGAAATTCTCTCTTTTTTTTTTTTTTTTTTTTTACGGCGTTCACCATAGGGGATAATTTATGTAATATTTATGTAGTCCGGGTCGTTACGGACGCGGCAATACCAAACATATGGGGGATATTTTCTTTTTGCAATTTTTTTCATTGAAAAGCGTATTTTCAATGGAAAAAAAAGCATATTTTTTTATTTTATGGAATTTTTTTTATTTAATAAATGTGTATTTATTAATTTTTTTACTACTTAAAAGTCCCACAAGGGGACTATAATATACAGTATTTTGATTGCTTTTAAAATGTAATGCATTATCTCTATAAGGCATTACATTTCAATAGCATTTCAATAGCGATGCTATTCAAACCTTGACCAGCAGGTGGCGCCAGAGAGGTACGGCCTGCTGGAAATAACTGAAGACAGGCTCGGGGCCCTCATCGGAAGTGAGGTAAGCTTCCGAACACATCAGAACCCCGCGATCTTATTTTCGGGGTGCTGATGGGAGACAGAGGGAGTCCGCTCCCTCTGTCACCACTTTACATGCAGCGGGCGCCATTGCGCCCGGCATGTAAAGGGTTAAACAGCCCGGATCGGCACTCCTGCCGGTCCGGGCTGTTAGAGCAGGGTCCCGGCTCTCATGTGAGAGCCGGGTCCGTGCTCCCCGCTGCGGCAGCCCAGCCTAAGGCTCCTTAGTGACCGCCGTAAAAACACGTATGGGTGGTCACTAAGGGGTTAACTGACCTCAGCCAGTTTTATTGTCAGGTTGAGGTACAGAACATAAAACATAGCAAACAAAAATCCTAAGCCTGTCCGGCTCTAACTATACAACATGAACCCTCCCTGACCAAGTGCCGGCCTAATACCAAGCACCTACACAAAATAGCAAAGTCCGTACCTCTTGAAGTGCTCTCACAGGCTCCATGCAGGTAACCTGTTCCCAGGCTGAGAGAGCTGTGTCTGCATTCTCAGCCTTATATCAGGCCAGCACACCTGAGGAGTAATTACCTGACAGCACAAAAGCCGGACTGTCCGGATGGAGTGGGGCCCACCCTTCTCTCCCCACTCCAGCAACACAGGCCCTAAGAACAGGTTTTATGCAAACCCGAATTGCACAGACCTCTCCTGAACATTTCCCTGGTTGCTTTTAAATGACAGAAGTGAGAAATCTTGGGCACACATAGACCCCATCCACTACTTCTCCAGACACTCTGTCACAACTGTATATGCCATACGGAAAAACGGAACGGAAAAACGGAACGGAAACACAACGGAAACGAAAAACGGAACAATGGATCCGTTTAAAACGGACCACAAAACACTGAAAAAGCCATATGGTCGTGTGAAAGAGGCCTTAATGTATGACAGCAAATAAAAGATTTTTTGTTTTTGTTTTAGCGTCCGATCACATCCACTGTAAACTGAATCAATTAGTGTGACACAAACTCATTTACTGTTCTGAAATATAAAAAAAAAAACTCCCCTGATTTATAATTTAAAAAAAAACACACATTTTAAGTATCGCTGTGTCCGTAACGACCGGCTATATAAATATATTGCATAATATACCCTGTCAGTAGGGATCAGTGAATCGACTTTGGATGAAACATCCAAAGCCCTCCGTACAGTATTAGAATGTGTTTACTCCTATGAGCCGAAGTTATTACTTTGCGAAGTCTCGTGAGACTTCGCATAATAACTTCATAAATTAATTTCTACTGTAAAAAAACATTTCCCGAACTTGGGTTCGGTTCCAAACTTGTCATATTCTTGTCTGATTTGCGGACAAGGATAGGCATTGTTACAATGGATCCGCAAGAAAAAAAAAAAAAAAACGGATACCATACGGACATCATCCACTTTTTTTTGCGGATCCACAATTTGCAGACCTCAAAACACACACGGTCATGTGAATGTGGCCTTAGGGTGCAAAATTAAGAAAGAAAGACAGAAACTGCTGCTTCTTTCACATTCGCATTTTGGCTTTCCGTTTGTAATATCCGTTCAAGGCTCTCACAAGTGGTCCAAAATAGATCAGTTTGCATTCTAATGCATTCTGAATAGAAAATAATCCACTCAGAATGCATCAGTTCAGTCTCCATTCCGCTTTGGAGACGGCCACCAAAATGCTGCTTGCAGCATTTTGGTGGCCGTCTGATGAAACTGAGCCAAACGGATCCGTCCCCATTGACACATTGTGTGCCAGGATGGATCCGTTTGGCTCAGTTTCAGTTTTCTCTAACACAATAGAAAACTGATCCGTCCTCTATTGACTTTCAATGGTGTTCAAGACAGATCCGTCTTGGCTATGTTAAAGATAATACAAATGGATCCGTTCAGAACGGATGCGGACAGTTGCATTATCTGAACAGATCCGTCCATGGCGGATCTGCACAAAACGCGAGTGTGAAAGTAGCCTTAATTTCCCAAATAGTGGCCATAGAGTCTCTTGACAAGCAATCAAAAGCATTGCATGCCCACCAAGAGCGGCTGCAGCTGAGACAGTGGTTGAAGGACCATCTTAATGTATGTCATGCTAAAGCTTACCAATATTCTAAATATCGCTTTTATGTACATGGCAATAAGGGTACTAAACTCATATCTTGACTAATCAAACAAAAGCGAGATAGCACAAATATTACCTCTATTAAACAAGCAAGCGGAAGCTCGGTTTCAAAGGCTAGAGATCTTGCTGTACCGATTCAGCATTTTTACCAGGATCTATATAACCTGAGGGAACAGGGGGCAGTCTAACGAGTCTGGATTCTTGTGCGCGAATGGATGACTTCCTCCATAAACTAAGTTTGCCGAGCCTATTTCCTGATAAGGCAGAAGTCCTCCTCATAAGACAGAGGAAGTAACCAGTATTATCAAGTCTATGCCACGCAGGAGTCCGGGCCCCGATGGCTTTCCTGTGGACTATTATAGGATATTCCTGCCCACATTGATACCTTAGCTCACAAACTGGTGTACAGTAGAGGCCTCTTTTCTGGTGCCTTTCTCATAAGCTGTCCCTATTGGATATTGTAACTATCCTGCCTACGGAGGGGAAGGATTTGGAGTACTGTGGTAGTTACAGTCCCATTTCCCTCTTAAATGTAGATGTGAAGATTTAGGCGAAGCTGTTGGCCAAGAGGCTCAGTGCTTTCCTCCCAAAGCTTGTTCTGTCAGAGTTTAGGAAGGGGAACCAGAATTCTTGTAAAATTGGTCCTTCTCGGTGTAGATGCTGATGCATTGTGGTATACCTGAACGATTCTTTCAGGCGATCATGACTCTATATACAGTGACCTGATGTAAGGGTCAGAGTTAATGGTACCCTGTCCCCTTCTTCCCTGTGAGAAATGGCACTAGGCAGGGGGGCCTTCTTTCCCCTACCCTCTTCATTCTTGTGATGGAAACACTCATAAAAGCCATCAGAAACCACCCACAGATTCAAGGATTATGTATAAATGATAAGACTTTTTACTATACTGCAGCATTCACAGATGACCTGCTCATACTGCTCACTAACCCTTCCCATGCTTTTCCCCATCTGCTGGAGCTATTTTAGCAGTTTGGAGCCCACTCTAACTTCAAAGTTACTCATACAAAGTCGGAGGACCTCAATATTTCAGATTCTCTGTGGTAGCAGGCAGCGCTACAAGCCTCCACTCCGTTCAAATTGCAGCCCTCTCACATCACCTATCTGGGGGTTAAGATCTCATCCCAAATTGGGCTAAACATATCAGAATACCTTATGTCTACTAGATGGAGAATAAAATGTATTAAAAACCTTTATCATGCCCAAGCTCTTATATGTTTTACAGATACTTCTTATTTTTATCCTCTCCTCATTTTTGTCTCACATGAGGTGCATTTTTTACATGCTTTCTTCCTCAAGAAGATGTTGAGATTAGCCTACCGCAGATTAGTATTATTGAAAGTGCATGGAGGTTTTGGTCTCCAGATCTGGTAACCTATTACAGGGCAGTTCACATTGAAAGATGCCCTTAGTAGAAAGCCACCTTCTTAGAGGAACGATCTCTGTTCTCTGCACTTTTAATAAGGAATGTGACTTGCTCGGTAACCCATCTCCTGTGATGCCAGCACACCTGATTCCCTTCCATTTGAGACCGAACGTGGTGTGCCCTGCACTAATATGGATTAGATTTCAGAGCCACACACTAGAGACCTTCCTTAGTGAGATGCCCAATCCTGATCCACAATCCCTGTTATTCACTGCCACTCGGGGCACCTTTCTGGACTCTTCTGAACTCATATCTTCTTGTAGATCACTGATAGAAATATACTGTTAACAATGTTTAACTTCACAAAACTACATAAGTAAAGCTCGGATTTGATTATTTTACATTTAAAGTACTTAGCAATGTATATATGTTTCATGTTCAGAGAAAGGCATACCTAATCAAAGAAATTCAGTCTAAGTGTTAACATGATGTTGAGCGCGCTGAAACAGGGCAAAATGACACACGTGCTGTGCATGGCACACGTCCTTAACTAAGTCATGCACTGATTCGTTGCCAAATACCCCGGGTCCAGGACGTCTTGCGGCAGGCCAGGAAAATCTCTGGCCATTTTAGAAGATCTTACACGGCCATGGCTCGCCTTGCTGACGTTCAGCGGCTACACCATTTGCCTGTCAGATGTCTAATTTGTGACTGCCTGACGCCCAGGAACTCCACCTTGTATATGCTTGATAGGCTGCTCCAGCAAAAACGTGCTGTTAACGACTAGCTGTATAAACTCTGCAGCAGGACAGCTTCTGGGGAGATTGTTTTTTTTTTCACTGCGCCAGTGGCTGCTTATACGCGACGCATGCAGACCTCTGCAGCCATTTGATGAGCTCACCAAACTGGTCAGTCGCAGCCAGGGCACCAACAGTGACATCATACCTTATGCCTTCTTTCTGGAGAGTGCATTGCGTTGTGTCATTGATCAAGCCGTCAAGGAGCATGAGCTGGAAGATGAGGGGGTCGCAATGCTGAATGAATTCCCAGGGGGGGCTACTCCATCTGAGACAAGTCAGCAGGAGTCTGAAGAGGAGTCAGAGGAGGATGATGCCTGGGGGGAGGAGGAGGAGCAAGAAGAGCAGGCTTTAAACTTTTCGGGGAATCCCTGGTGTTGTCCGTGGAGGGGGGAGGAGACCAAGGACGACATTCTCCTTGGCGATGAGCAGGAGCCAGGCCGCTCCACCGCTTCCCATTTAGTGCAAATAGGGGCCTTCATTCTCCAGTGTTTGAAGAGGGACCCCCGTATAAAAAGCATAAAGGTCAAGGACCAGTACTGGGTGGCAACGTACTTAAACCCCTGGTACAAACACAAAATGGCGGACATGTTACCAGCATCACAGAGGGTTGTCAGAATGCAGCATTTCCAGGCCTCTCTTCGAGAGATGCTGCATTCTGCTGTTGCGGGCGCTGGCAGAGGAATTTCCACCCACAGAGAAACAGTTGCGAGTAACAATCCTACAGCGCATGCAAGAAGAGGCTGGTTTGAAGATGTGTTGGTCACTTCGGATATGAGATCATTCTTGCAGACAACCCATCGACAGCAGCCCTCCGGGTCCAGCCTCAGGGAATGCCTAGACCAACAGGTGTTTGACTATATCGGGTTAATGGCCGATGTAGACGCTCTGAGAAGCGAGCAACCCCTTTACTATGGGTGTGCAGGCTTGACCTGTGGCCGGAGCTGGTACAATTTGCCATGGAACTCTTGGCTTACCCCTCGTCGAGTGTCCTGTCCGAAAGGACATTCAGCGCAGCAGGGGGGATCGTGACTGATAAGCGCACTCGCCTAGCTCACGAATAAATGAGGCATGGATCTCGGAGGAATTCAACATGCCAGCCCACACATATCTGCCACACCCAGAACAAATAATGTTCCCTGTCTTATGTAAATACAGTGGCATAAAAGGCCTTTTCTGTCCAGTGAATGCCTAATGTTTGGGAACTCGGAGGAATTCAACACTATAAGAACTATGTGTTATCTAATTTCAACTATTATCATTTGGTTTTTTTTCAAGAGGGGGGATTTTGTTAGCCATGCTTTTAATTTAATATTATATTTTTTGTTCTTTTAAACATATGTATTTGACATGTATTTGTACTGGCCTGCAGTAAAATTGATATCCAATGACCGTCTAATAAACCTCCAGCCACATAATCACTTGATATTTTCTGTACGGTGAATGAATACATTTTGGGGCCTATACTTCCGTGGCCTAAAATAAAAAATTTCTAAGCTCCAGCAGGGCACATTTTTGAAAAATTGGCCCCCGATTAAAATACATATTTGTTGTGGGAATTTTAGCCATTGATCCCCCTCTGGTATGTCACTGTCCATGTTGTGGGACGATTTGTGCACTTTTAGTAAGTATTTGGTGGCTGCAAATATGACCTGAAGGTTTTTTAGGTTCTCCTGCCATTAAAGTGAATGGGACCCGCCGCGAACTTGCGGTTCGTGAACCATCCCGGCCGATGTTCCGTCCACCACTAATGCTCAGTTGCTTGCATAGTGACAGCCAAATTGTCACTATTCGGCAGAGGGATGACTACTGGCTCTCCACCATGTTAGACCCTCTCTGCTGGTCCAAAATGGGGGCTTCTTTTACACCCGCTGAGAGGGAGGGCAAACTGAAATACTATTGAGACATACTACCATGTTTCCCCGAAAATAAGACATCCCCAAAAATAAGACTTACTTCCAGTTTTGCCTCTCGCTGTAATATAAGGCATCCCACCAAAAATAAGACCTACCCGATAATAAGCCCCCTTCGGAATATAAGGCCCGAAGCTACTGTAAGGCGTCTGACTCCTCTGGACCGTAGCGGCGGGTGCCGCCGCGCAGCTCACTGATTGGCTGCAGCGCATCCAGAGCTGTTCAGGCAGTGCAATGTCTTCTTAAATCAGAGCGCTCGCGCCGCCGCCATGACAAGCTGCCGCCTGCTGCTCGCTCTGCCCTGACGGAGTCTGGCTAACTCACAATTAGACAGTGAGTGAGTCGCACAGGGCAGGAGCCGGGCACATTGTGTGGAATCCGGCCGGCACGGACACACAGGGGTGACTGAGTTGGGGGGGGGGGGGTCTGATAAAGTGGTGTGGGATGTCTGGTGAAGGTGGGAGAGACTAAATAATCCACTGTCTGCTGGCACAGGGGAGGGGGATCACTTAAAATGACCCAGGGGGATCGGAGGGGGGAATCAAAATGGCACAGGAGGATCATCAGAAGGGGGTACTAAAATGGTAATCCCTCTCCTCTGATTCTCCTGTGCCATTTTGATTCCCCCCTCTGATCCCCCTGTGTCATGGAAAAAATAAGACATCCCTGAAAATAAGACCTAGCACATCTTTGGGAGCAAAAATTAATATGACACTGTCTTATTTTCGGGGAAACACGGTATGTAGTCAGTTGACTGCCTATTTGCGCCATGGCCCATCCTCATGCAGGTCTGACTGCGCTCATGTTCCACTGTCATGGCTGCTGCGGTGTGGGGGGTGGGGGGGGGGGCAGGAGCAGTACCAGCTCCATCAGCAGCAAAAGTCTAGAGTTGCTGAGGAGCAGTTTTTTTCACCCGCCTACTAAAGAAACTACTCACCAGCAGCAGCTAAACATAGAGCAGAACCTGTGGCATACTTGAAGTGCACCCTGCCACCCCACATCGAAGATCCCCTGGACTACTGGCTAGCCAAATTGGATTTGTGGCCGCAACTGGCCGAGTTTGCCCTGGACAAGCTTTCTTGCCCTGCCAGCAGTGTGGCATCAGAGCGGTTGTTTAGTGCAGTGGGGGCCATAGTTACCCCAAGGAGAACTCGCCTGTCCACCCAAAATGTGGATAAACTGACCTTTGTGAAGATTAATCAGGCGTGGATGAGCCAGGATTTTCAAACACCAGTGCCTGATGCATCAGACCAGATCATCCATGGTATCACACCTAAACTTTGCCAAAAGAGACCATTTTTTTTCTGACTACCTGCTTCAGCTACTATTCTGCTGCTGCCACCCTGCTGCCAGATGCTCCTACTGCCACTTACCATCTTCAGCTGGTACTGGTTTTGCCCCCCCCCCCCCCCACTCTGTCACTGGGCCACTCTGTCACTGGGCCACTCTGTGTTCTCATCATGCTGCTGCTACCTCACCACTCTGTGGTCTCCTCATGCTGCTGCCACCTCACCACTATATCATAGGGCCACTCTGTGGTCTTTTCATGCTGCTGCCACCTCACCACTCTGTTACTTGGCCACTCTGTGGTCTCCTCATGCTGCTGCCACCTCATCACTATGTCACTAGGCCAATCTGTGGTCTCCTCATGCTGCTGCCACCTCACCACTCTGTCACTGGGCCACTCTGTGGTCTCCTCATGCTGCTGCCACCTCACCACTAAGTCACTTGGCCACTCTGTGGTCTCCTCAGGCTGCTGCCACCTCAACACTCTGTGGTCTCCTCATGCTGCTGCCACCTCACGACTATGTCACTAGGCCACTCTGTGGTCTTCTCATGCTGCTGCCACCTCACCACTATGTCACTAGGTCACTCTGTTGTCTCCTCATGCTGCTGCCAGCTCACCACTATGTCACTGTTCCACTCTGTGGTCTCCTCATACTGCTGCCACCTTACCACTTTGTCGCTGTGCCACTCTGTGGACTTCTCATGCTGTTCCCACCTTCCCTACTCCAAGACTGGGTCACTATTTTGCCTTTTTGACATCATTATTTATTTGACCCTTCTTCTAAACTGTCAGAAGGCATGAAAAATGAGACTCATAATGGATCCTGTCTATGTAGAAGCTGTAAGGCCTATATGACTTGGTTCCTATTTTGCATCAGAATTGGCCTAATATCTGGTAGCCAAAAGCAGGAGTGGGTACAAAACACAGAAGACATGCAAATATTCCATTCACGTGTCATCTCTGTTTTGGATCCACTCCTGTTTTTTCTTTTTAAATAAAGATTTGTTTAAGGATTTATTTTTTTGCTAAAGTGTAGGGCAAGTGATAGGTCACAATTTTGCAATAGACTTTATTTAGCCAAAACGTTTATTTTTGACAGAAAACTGGGGCTGAAATGGCCCTTAGCAGCACTCTTCAAAAGAGCGTTGCTAAGGGCCACCCGCCTCCGATTAGAAAAGACGGGCTGTGCAGCCAGACGCTATGCTTCTGCCTCCCGTGCTTCCCTGGGAAACAGAAGGCTGGGCACAGGAGTCTTAGGCTCACTGCGCACAGTCCTTCTACTTCCAGTGGCTGATTCATGAATTATTATCACAGGGATCGCAGGTCAGTGAATGTCCAAAAGAAAAAAAAAAACACGGTGTCTGGGGGGTAGTTCCCTGCTTTTGAGGGAGTGGGAACTTTATTATTGGTTCTTGGGCTCATTAAAAATTCCGCCGGTCCTACCAGTCCACAGGGGGCAGTTAACCCCATCTGTGCTGCTGTTAGGACTAAGGGAAAACAAATTATTGTTAGAAATTAACGATTAGGAACCTGTGAGATCAGTTCTTCCCTACATCATTTTAAAAGGCATCTGTCAGCAGATTTGTACCCATGACTTTGGCTGACCTGTTACATGTACACTTGGCAGCTAAAGGCATCTGTGTTAGTCCCATATTCTCACATTGTTGAGAAAAATGTTTTTATATATGTAAATGAGCCTCTAGGAGCAACGGGGGCATTGCCATTACACCTAGAGGCCCTGCCAATCAAAGTGCAGAGGGTGCGACAGTTGCAGAGAGAGCTAAGCCTCTAGGTTTGTGGCAGTTACATTTAATTTAATAGAATATGTGCAAACACAGCACTATCACTATTTTTTATATGCTGGTTGGTCTTGTGTGTATATATATATATATATATATATATATATATGAGACTAACTTCTGTTGCTTTATGTAAAAGCTTGGTTTTGTTACTGCATTGAAGCACATAACTTGATTCCATTACTTTATGCATGCGGAGCTTGGTTCTGTTACTGTATGCATGCAGAGCCTGTTTCTGTTACCATATGCATTCATGGAGCTTGGTTCTGTTACAATATGCATGCACGTAGCTTGGTTCTGTTATGGTATCTATGCAGAGAGCTTGGTTCTGTTGACTTATGCAAATACAGAGCTTGGTATTGATTCTATCTGTTATTGTATGATGGTTCTGAGCATGGTTTTATTAGCATTTCTTAGTGCTCAGCTAGGTTCAGATATTGTATGTTAGTACTGAGCTTGGTTTTATTACTGGGTCTAAGTACTTTGGGGGTAATTTATTAAACAGAAATATGCCTATATTAGGCGTATTTCTGACACAGATTGTGGCGCAAAAATCCTTTGCAACGTAATCTGCGACTTTTCCCCACTCACACGAGATCTAAAAAAGTGGGCGGGGAAGGGGACGGGCCAGGAGGCCCGTATCATTTACCATTTCCTACACCTGGTTTAGGCGTAGAAAATGGTCTAAATGTAAGACAGCAAGGGAGCCATGTTACATTTGGAAGTGGCGTTGGACCTGCCGAAGTTTTGTAGAGGCTAGTGCCTCTTCGTAATTTTGCCGGATCCAATGCCAGCGCAGGGCTTTAAGACCATCGTCTAAAACGCCGGTCTTAATAAATGTGCCCCTTGGTTCTTCTGCCATTACTATGTTTAAAGCTTACTTCGGTTACCATATCTTACCGTATGTTATTGCTAAGCTTAGTTCTGTTAGCCTAAGTAGAAGCTTGAGATAATACACATAATGTAGTGTATACATCATATGGATATGTTGCATGGCATTACAAATTATGGTGGATTTACTTTTTTAGCAATATTACCCTAATAAAAGACTATCAATAACGTATATGCACCTCAAAATGGTGGTAACAAAAACTGACAAATTCTCATGTCATGGATGTTCCCACAATAGGTGGCAGGAGATTTGTGAGACTGGGAACACCTGGTTTGATCTAACATGTTTTCCTTTTGGATCAAATGATGTATGTGTTGTTTCTGGTGCTTGCCACAACTTCTTTCCCCAGGTGTGGCTATTGCAGTCATTTAACCTTCTCTATTTATTGTTGTTTCTCCCACTATGCTATGCGGTTTATAGCTTCTGTTAGACTTGTGGTTAGCTTGTGTTTGGTTCTCAGCTGAGTTCCTGGTTCTACCAAAGCTTAATTGAAGATTAGTGTTTCCTTTCCCTTTTGTATTTTGTTATATATATATACACAGTACAGACCAAAAGTTTGGATACACCTTCTCATTTAGACCAGTAGAATTGACTTTTGGGGGCCCACCCTACAATTGCATGCAAATATTGTTAGTTCATTGTTAGGTCTTTATGGCACAGCAATTTTTTTCACAGCATTCTAAGACACACAAGTGTAGCTGATCGAGGTGTTACTCTCATGTGTGGGAGGAAAACACCACACCGAACATAGGAGGGAAAGGGGATACCGAACACTAGGAAGATGGACACCTCCTATAGAAAACCCTAACTCCAGTCCTCACAGACTACTAGTATGAACAGGCCCTAAAGGTATGAAAGTTCATAGACCGGATACCTAGAATCTTATCTCACCCCATAGGACCCTGGAACTAATGTCAGGATTGAGTCTACCTGTTCCTCCAAAGGGAAGGACGAACAGTCTCCCTCAGGCCTAATGACAAAGGCAACACACACATACAGTACAGACCAAAAGTTTGGACACACCTTCTCATTCAAAGAGTTTTCTTTATTTTCATGACTATGAAAATTTTAGATTCACACTGAAGGCATCAAAACTATGAATTAACACATGTGGAATTATATACATAACAAAAAAGTGTGAAACAACTGAAAATATGTAATATTCTAGGTTCTTTAAAGTAGCCACCTTTTGCTTTGATTACTGCTTTGCACACTCTTGGCATTCTCTTGATAAGCTTCAAGAGGTAGTCACCTGAAATGGTCTTCCAACAGTCTTGAAGGAGTTCCCAGAGATGCTTAGCACTTGTTGGCCCTTTTGCCTTCACTCTGCGGTCCAGCTCACACCACACCATCTCGATTGGGTTCAGGTCCGGTGACTGTGGAGGCCAGGTCATCTGGCGCAGCACCCCATCACTCTCCTTCATGGTCAAATAGCCCTTACACAGCCTGGAGGTGTGTTTGGGGTCATTGTCCTGTTGAAAAATAAATGATGGTCCAACTAAATGCAAACCGGATGGAATAGCATGCCGCTGCAAGATGCTGTGATAGCCATGCTGGTTCAGTATGCCTTCAATTTTGAATAAATCCCCAACAGTGTCACCAGCAAAGCACCCCCACACAATTACACCTCCTCCTCCATGCTTCACGGTGGGAACAAGGCATGTAGAGTTCATCCGTTCACCTTTTCTTCGTCGCACAAAGACACGGTGGTTGGAACCAAAGATCTCAAATTTGGACTCATCAGACCAAAGCACAGATTTCCACTGGTCTAATGTCCATTCCTTGTGTTCTTTAGCCCAAACAAGTCTCTTCTGCTTGTTGCCTGTCCTTAGCAGTGGTTTCCTAGCAGATATTCTACCATGAAGGCCTGATTCACACAGTCTCCTCTTAACAGTTGTTCTAGAGATGTGTCTGCTGCTAGAACTCTGTGTGGCATTGACCTGGTCTCTAATCTGAGCTGCTGTTAACCTGCGATTTCTGAGGCTGGTGACTCGGATGAACTTATCCTCTGCAGCAGAGGTGACTCTTGGTCTTCCTTTCCTGGGGCGGTCCGCATATGAGCCAGTTTCTTTGTAGCGCTTGATGGTTTTTGTGACTGCACTTGGGGACACTTTCATAGTTTTCCCAATTTTTCAGACTGACTGACCTTCATTTCTTAAAGTAATGATGGCCACTCGTTTTTCTTTACTTAGAATTTGTATTATTGCAAGAAAAAAGCAGCTAACAGTCTATTCAGTAGGACTATCAGCTGTGTATCCCCCTGACTTCTCCACAGCGCAACTGATGGTTCCAACCCCATTTATAAGGCAAGAAATCCCACTTATTAAGCCTGACAGGGTACACCTGTGAAGTGAAAACCATTTCAGGCGACCACCTCTGGAAGCTCATCAAGAGAATGCCAAGAGTGTGCAAAGCAGTAATCAAAGCAAAAGGTGGCTACTTTGAAGAACCTAGAATATTTGACATACTATAGACATATTTTCAGTTGTTTCACACTTTTTTGTTATGTATATAATTCCACATGTGTTAATTCATAGTTTTGATGCCTTCAGTGTGAATCTACAATTTTGACATAACTATAGACATATTTTCAGTTATTTCCCACTTTTTTGTTATGTATATAATTCCACATGTGTTAATTCATAGTTTTGATGCCTTCAGTGTGAATCTACAATTTTCATAGTCATGAAAATAAAGAAAACTCTTTGAATGAGAAGGTGTGTCCAAACTTTTGGTCTGTACTGTATGTGTGTGTTGCCTTTGTCATTAGGCCTGAGGGAGACTGTTCGTCCTTCCCTTTGGAGGAACAGGTAGACTCAATCCTGACATTAGTTCCAGGGTCCTATGGGGTGAGATAGGATTCTAGGTATCCGGTGTATGAACTTTCATACCTTTAGGGCCTGTTCATACTGGTAGTCTGTGAGGACTGGAGTTAGGGTTTTCTATAGGAGGTGTCCATCTTCCTAGTGTTCAGTGTCCCCTTTCCCTCCTATGTTCGGTGTGGTGTTTTCCTCCCACACATGAGATTAACACCTCGATCAGCTACACTTGTGTGTCTTAGAATGCTGTGAAAAAAAGTTGCTGTGCCATAAAGACCTAACAATGAACTAACAATATTTGCATGCAATTGTAGGGTGGGCCCCCAAAAGTCAATTCTACTGGTGTGCCCCAGGGACCACAATCCGACACTGTGTGTGAATGCCTCCTTGCTAATTCCAACCTGACAGAGTCTAATAACCCAAACAGATAGCAAAAACTTCTTTACTGTAAGAACTGTGAATCTGTGGAATAGACTTCCTTGGGACGTGGTCACAGAAGGAACAGTGGACAGTTCTAAAAAGGGTTTAGAGGAATTCTTAAAAGTAAACAAGATTAATGATTATGAAAATGTATAGAAATATAAGTCTCATTTCCTTCTGAGATTCGCGTCTCCACCTATCCCTTGGTTAAACTTGATGGACTTATTTCTTTTTTCAACCATATTAACTATGTAACTATAGGGATCTGTGTCACTGCCTGCCCTGTGAGAGATCTGAGAAGATCGGATAGACTTGCAGCACGTGAGTCTATCTGACAGGTCTTTCTGTGTTTCCTTTCTGTTTGTTGTTGTGGGCTGGATCCCACCTCTCCACAGGTTCTGCTCGTTAGCTGTTTAAGCAGCTCTATTTAACCCTGCCTCTTACTGCTGACTTTGCGGTTGATATATACTTCTGGAGTTCTATACTGGTTGTTTGTGGATCCTCTACTTTCCACTCGTCTCAAGCTAAGTCCTCCTGTTTTCTACTTTGTGCGTGTGTTGCTGCTAGGTCTAAAGGAGACGCTGGTCCCTTAATGGTGGAAGATATCGGCTGTCTCATTCCCCTCTCCCTAAGTTAGGGTTTGCTAGTGTCAGCAGGGCTTAGGTTCCAGCGTATGAGTTCGCTGCTTATACTGTCAGCAGTCAGGGAGAGGCTCAGGGATTGTTAGGAGGTTACCATTCCCTCCTCCCTAGCTTTGGGGCCTAGTCTGTTTACCGGTTGTTGTTTGTTTACTTGGTGTTCCTCTTATCCCCACTTGCCGTGACACTATGTTGCTGTAACTTCAAATTATTAAGCTCACAGTTGGACCGGGATTTGAAGCTGTAATATGGAAGCTACAATGTGCCCACATTATAGCCACCTAAATTAGGCAAAAGCCAATAATCTTCAGCCTGCTTCAAATATAGCTGCAACTGCAAGTCAGTGGGTACAGTCAATGACAGAGACAAATTAGAGTTTTATTTGGTTTGAATTCATCTTATCCATTTAAAAGGGACAATAAATGTTTATTGAATGACCTATGTCTTGTACAACTTACTATTTGCATGTATTATTTACTAGCAAGCGGAAATGTAACGTCTTAAATGAGGCACTTCTGCATTAAGAAAATTCATACAAATTTTATACAGTATACGCTACATCAGTGACCTTGCAAACACACTTGGTGTATCTCATATACTTCTTTGGGACATTCAGCTGACAAAATGAAGGGAGACTGTTCTGTGATCACAACATCATCTTCAATGCGGATTCCTATGCCTCTGTATTTTTCAGGAGCTTCAGTGTCATACTCAGGAATGTAAATGCCTAATGTAAAAATAAGTAACATTATTAATTCAACATTCATTATTTAAAAGGTAAAGTTTTAAAGGGTTTCCGTCACCTGAAAAATAGGTATTAAGCTGGCTGACGTTAGCAATTGGGCTAATGCCAGCTGAACATAACTATATTAGTGCCATCTCACTGACTAAAGCCTTTATTGAGAAAAACAAACTTTGCTAATCAGCCTCTAGGAGCCGGGGGTGGGGTGTTGAACCTGCTCCTAAAGTCTCCGTTTGCCCACCTCTATTCACACCCTTCTCCTGATTGACAGGGCCAGGGCAGCGCTGCTCTCCTCCCTGCTGGCCGTGTCTGCAGTGTAAATCTCGCACTGTTCAATATTTGGCGCAGGCAGGAAGCCAGCAGCCGCCGAGCGTGCTTCCCTCACTGCGCCTGCCCGGAAAACTGAACAGCGCAGGATTTACACTGCAGACACGGCCGGCGGGAGGAGAGCAGCGCTGCCTGGCCCTGTCAATTAAGAGAAGAAGGGCGTGAAAAGAGGTAGGCAAACAGAGCCTCTAGGAGCAGGTTCAACGCCCCCCCCCCCCCCCTGCTAATTAGCATATTATAAAAGTTTGTTTTTTTCTCTCAATAAAGGCTTTAGGCAGTGAGATGGCACTAATATAGTTATGTTCAGCTGACATTAGCACATCGCTAATGTCAGCCAGCTTAATACCCATTTTTCAGGTGACAAAAACCCTTTAAAGCCCATAAATTTTGTGCATAACTAAAATACATAAGAAAAACTAACTTTGCCATCTTTGTACATACTGTAGTTCTTCCGTTTGAATCCTGATCACATCTGTACTTGATATAAATATTTAAAACAAAATAATTTAATTTCATCTAAATATACAACTATTAAATCAATACCTTTAATCGTTGGCATCCTAATAGTCATGCATACACCGAAGTTTGCTTAGGTAATGGACATATCCTCAAAAGGAAGCAAAGAGGTAGATTGCTTTAACCCCTTATGGATCGGGCTCATTCTCACTTTAAGGACCAGGCCATTTTTTTGAAAATCTGACCAGTGTGAATAACTTTAAAACACTTTTACTTATCCAGGCCATTTTGAGATAGTTTTTTTTTGTCACATATTGTACTTCATAAAAAAAAAAAAATTAAATACCAAATTTACCAAAAATTTAGAAAAATTTGCAAATTTCCAAGTTTCAATTTCTCCACTTCTATAATACATACTAAAACCTCAAAAAATAGTTATTACTTTACATCCCCCATATGTCTATTTCATGGTTCGATCATTTTGGGAATGCCATTTTATTTTTTGGGGATGTTACAAGGCTTAGAATTTTTTAAGCAAATCTTGAAATTTTTCAGAAAAAAAAAAAACAACAACACTTTTTAACCACTTCAACCCTGCTAGTTGAAACCCCCTTAATGACCAGGCCACTTTTTACACTTCTGCACTACACTACTTTCACTGTTTATTGCTCGGTCATGCAACTTACCACCCAAATGAATTTTACCTCCTTTTCTTCTCACGAATAGAGCTTTCATTTGGTGGTATTTCATTGCTGCTGACATTTTAACTTTTTTGTTATTAATCGAAATCTACATGTCTTTGATAAAAAAAAATGTTTGGGTAAAAAAAAAAATGGGTTGGGTAAAAGTTATAGCATTTACAAACTATGGTACAAAAATGTGAATTTCCGCTTTTTGAAGCAGCTCTGACTTTCTGAGCACCTGTCATGTTTCCTGAGGTTCTACAATGCCCAGATAGTACAAACACCCCACAAATGACCCCATTTCGGAAAGTAGACACCCTAAGGTATTTACTGATGGGCATAGTGAGTTCATAGAACTTTTTATTTTTTGTCACAAGTTAGCGGAAAATTATGATTATTATTTTTTTTCTTACAAAGTCTCATATTCCACTAACTTGTGACAAAAAATAAAAACTTCCATGAACTCACTATGCCCATCACAAAATACCTTGGGGTGTCTTCTTTCCAAAATGGGGTCATTTGTGGGGTAGTTATACTGCCCTGGCATTCTAGGGGCCCAGATGTGTGAGAAGAAGTTTGCAATCAAAATCTGTAAAAAATGACCGGTGAAATCCGAAAGGTGCACTTTGGAATGTGTGCCCCTTTGCCCACCTAGGCTGCAAAAAAGTGTCACACATCTGGTATCGCCGTACTCAGGAGAAGTTGGGGAATGTGTTTTGGGGTGTCATTTTACATATACCCATGCTGGGTGAGAGAAATATCTTGGCAAAAGACAACTTTTCCCATTTTTTTATACAAAGTTGGCATTTGACCAAGATATTTATCTCACCCAGCATGGGTATATGTAAAATGACACCCCAAAACACATTGCCCAACTTCTCCTGAGTACGGCAATACCAGATGTGTGACACTTTTCTGCAGCCTAGGTGGGCAAAGGGGCACACATTCCAAAGAGCACCTTTAGGATTTCACCGGCCATTTTTTACAGATTTTGATTGCAAACTACTTCGCACACATTAGGGCCTCTAAATTGCCAGGGCAGTATAACTACCCCACAAGTGACCCCATTTTGGAAAGAAGACACCCCCAGGTATTCCATGAGGGGCATGGCGAGTTCCTAGAATTTTAAATTTTTGTCACAAGTTAGTGGAATATGAGACTTTGTTAGAAAAAAAAATAATAAAAAAAAAAAATCATCATTTTCCGCTAACTTGTGACCAAAAAAAAATTCTAGGAACTCGCCATGCCCCTCACGGAATACCTTGGGGTGTCTTCTTTCCAAAATGGGGTCACTTGTGGGGTAGTTAGCCCTGGCAATTTAGGGACCCTAATGTGTGCGAAGTAGTTTGAAATCAAAATCTGTAAAAAATGGCCGGTGAAATCCTAAAGGTGCTCTTTGGAATGTGTGCCCCTTTGCCCACCTAGGCGGCAAAAAAGTGTCACACATGTGGTATCGCCGTACTCAGGAGAAGTTGGGAAATGTATTTTGGGGTGTCATTTTACATATACCCATGCTGGGTGAGAGAAATATCTTGGCAAAAGACAACTTTTCCCATTTTTTTATACAAAGTTGGCATTTGACCAAGATATTTCTCACCCAGCATGGGTATATGTAAAATGACACCACAAAACACATTTCCCAACTTCTCCTGAGTACGGCGATACCACATGTGTGACACTTTTTTGCAGCCTAGATGCGCAAAGCGGCCCAAATTCCTTTTAGGAGGGCATTTTTAGACATTTGGATCCCAGACTTCTTCTCACGCTTTCGGGCCCCTAAAATGCCAGGGCAGTATAAATACCCCACATGTGACCCCATTTTGGAAAGAAGACACCCCAAGGTATTCCGTGAGGGGCATGGCGAGTTCCTAGATTTTTTTTTTTTTTGCCCCAAGTTAGCGGAAATAGATTTTTTTTGTATTTTCTCACAAAGTCTCCCTTTCCGCTAACTTGGGACAAAAATTTCAATCTTTCATGGACTCAATATGCCCCTCACGGAATACATTGGGGTGTCTTCTTTCCGAAATGGGGTCACATGTGGGGTATTTATACTGCCCTGGCATTTTAGGGGCCCTAAAGCGTGAGAAGAAGTCAGGAATATAAATGTCAAAAAAAAATTACGCATTTGGATTCCGTAAGGGGTATGGTGAGTTAATGTGAGATTTTATTTTTTGACACAAGTTAGTGGAATATGAGACTTAGTAAGAAAAAAACAAAACAAAACAAAAAAACAATTTCCACTAACTTGGGCCAAAAAAAATGTCTGAATGGAGCCTTACAGGGGGTGATCAATGACAGGGGGGTGATCACCCCCCTGTAAGGCTCCATTCAGACGCCCGTATGTGTTTTGTGGATCCGATCCATGTATCCGTGGATTCGTAAAAATCATACGGACGTCTGAATGGAGCCTTACAGAGGGGTGATCAATGACAGGGGGGTGATCAGGAAGTCTATATGGGTGATCACCCCCTTGTCATTGATCACCCACCTGTAAGGCTCCATTCAGATGTCCGTATGTGTTTTGCGGATCCGATCCATGTATCCGTGGATCCATAAAAATCATACGGACGTCCGAATGGAGCCTTACAGGGGGGTGATCAATGACAGGGGGTGATCAATGACAGGGGGGTGATCAGGGAATCTATATGGGTGATCACCCCCCTGTCATTGATCACCCCCCTGTAAGGCTCCATTCAGACGTCCGTATGTGTTTTGCGGATCCGATCCATGTATCCGTGGATTCTTAAAAATCATACGGATGTCTGAATGGAGCCTTACAGGGGGGTGATCAATGACAGGGGGGTGATCAATGACAGGGAAGTGATCAGGAAGTCTATATGCGTGATCACCCCCTTGTCATTGATCACCCCCCCTGTAAGGCTCCATTCAGACGTCCGTATGTGTTTTGCGGATTCGATCCATGTATCCGTGGATCCGTAAAAATCATACGGACGTCTGAATGGAGCCTTACAGGGGGGTGATCAATGACAGGGGGGTGATCAATGACAGGGGGGTTATCAGGAAGTCTATATGCGTGATCACCCCCTTGTCATTGATCACCCCCCTGTAAGGCTCCATTCAGACGTCCGTATGTGTTTTGCGGATCCGATCCATGTATCCGTAAAAATCATACGGACGTCTGAATGGAGCCTTACAGGAGGGTGATCAATGACAGGGATGTGATCAGGAAGTCTATATGCGTGATCACCCCCTTGTCATTGATCACCCCCCTGTAAGGCTCCATTCAGACGTCCGTATGTGTTTTGCGGATCCGATCCATGTATCCGTAAAAATCATACCGACGTCTGAATGGAGCCTTACAGGGGGGTGATTAATGACAGGGGGGAGATCAATGACGGGGGTGATCAGGGAGTCTATATGGGGTGATCATGGGTGATCAGGGGTTCATAAGGGGTTAATAAGTGACGGGGGGGGGGGGTGTAGTGTAGTGTAGTGGTGTTTTGTGGTACTTTACACAGCTACCTGTGTCCTCTGGTGGTCGATCCAAACAAAAGAGACCACCAGAGGACCAGGCAGTAGGTATATTAGACACTGTTATCAAAGCGTCTAATATACCTGTTAGGGGTTAAAAAAATCACATCTCCAGCCTGCCAGCGAATGATCGCCGCTGGCAGGCTGGAGATCCACTCGCTTACCTTCCGATCCTGTGAACGCGTGCGCCTGTGTGCGCGCGTTCACAGGAAATCACGGCTCTTGCAAGATGACGCATATATGCGTGACTCTGCGCAGAGCTGCCACCTCCGGAACGCGAATCTGCGTTAGGCGGTCCGGAGGTGGTTAAGGACCAGTTCAGGTCTGAAGTCACTTTGTGAGGCTTACATAATAGAAACCACCCACCAGAAACTACACCCCTCAAGGTATTCAAAACTGATTTGACAAATGTCGTTAACCCTGTGTCGTCTATGTGGTCATAAACTACTGTACGGGCACACAGTAGGGCGTAGAGGGAAAGGAGCGCCGTGTGTTTTTTGGAAGGCAGATTTTGCTGGACTGGTTTATTTAAACCATGTCCCATTTGAAGCCTCCCTGATGCATCCATACCATATGGCGTTCCTTTCCATCTGCGCCTTGCCGTTTGGTCATACAGCAGTTTACGACCACATATGGGGTGTTTCTGTAAACTGCAGAATCAGGGTACTAAATATTAAGTTTTGTTTGGCTGTTAACTTTGCCCTTGCTTTGGTACTGGAAAAAATGGATAAAAATTGAAAATTTACCAAAAAATAGCTGTTTTGGCACGTTTTTTTTTTTGGACTGTGTTCATCTGGGGGGTTAGGTCATAGGGTATTTTTATACAGCAGATTCTTACAGATGCGGCAATACCAAATATGTCTACTTTTTAAAAATTTATTTCGATTTTACACTATATTATCCTATTTTAAACAAAAAAATAAACATTTTAGTATCATCATAGTCTAAAAGTTATTTTTGTTTTTAGCCGATTATCTTAGGTAGGGGCTCATTTTTTGTGGGATAAGAGGACGGTTTTATTGCCATTTTTTGGGGGGCATATGACTTTTTGATCACTTGCTATTACACTTTTTATTACACTACATGTCTACTTTTCTATTTCTTTTAGTTTTACAAAATAATATTTTTGAAAAATTTTTGTTTTGCTTTAGTGTCTCAAGTCTGAGAACCATAGTTTTTTTTCGATTGTCAGTGGCTAAATGGAATTAAAATTGGGGAAGGGGATTATAAATGTAGTACAATGCAGAGGCCCGGATGATCAGGGCATGTGTCACACTGAGTGGTGGTGTCCTTTTGTATGCCCCTCCTGTGACACACACTGAACTTTTTTTTGGACCGTCCCATCTTTCCAGTATGGGGGACCACGCCTGGAAAGTGTTGGCCAGGGACGATCTGGGCGTCTCCAGTTCCCGAGGTACTCCGGTCTGCTCTTTCCAGGTCAGAAAAGATCAGGTCCTTGAGAACTGCCACATAAAACTGCAGGAATTTCCCTGTGTTGCCAGCGCTCCGGGACATCACAAAAGAGTTGTACAAGGCAACCTGTACCAAGTAGACCGCAACTTTTTTGTACCATGCCCAGGTTTTGCGCATGGCGTTATATGGCTTGAGGACTTGATCAGAGAGATCAACTCCTCCCATATACTGATTGTAGTTGACTATACAATTGGGCTTGATGACAGTTGCCGTGGTACCTCACACAGGGACAGGGGTGATGCCGTTACCGTGAATTGTGGACAGTACAAGGACATCCCTCTTGTCATTATATCTGACCAGCAACAGGTTTCCACTGGTAAGGGCACAGGTCTCACCTGGAGGGGGTGGGGAGGGAGGCAGCATTGATTTTTCGCTCGGTCCCACAAGCGGACATGGATCTGGCGGTGAGGGACTGGAACAAGGGGATACTAGTATAAAAGTTATCCATGTACAGATGGTAAACCTTATCTAGCAGTGGGTGCATAAGGTCCCACACAAGTTTCCCACTAACACCCAGAGTGGGGGGACATTCTGGGGGTTCAATACGGGGATCTCGCCCCTCATACACACGAAGTGTACAAACACTCTCACAAAGTTTGTACAGCTTCACGCCATACCTCACCCGCTTAGAGGGAACATACTGGCAGAAAATTAGTCTCCCCTTGAAAGAAATGAGAGACTCATCAACCGCGACCTCCCTTCCAGGTACATACAAGTACAGACCAAAAGTTTGGACACACGGAATGGACATTAGACTAGTGGAAATCTGTGCTTTGGTTTGATGAGTCCAAATTTTAGATCTTTGGTTCCAACCACCGTGTCTTTGTGCGACGAAGAAAAGGTGAACGGATGAACTCTACATGCCTGGTTCCCACTGCGAAGCATGGAGGAGGAGGTGTGATGGTATGGGGGTGCTTTGCTGGTGACACTGTTGGGGATTTATTCAAAATTGAAGGCATACTGAAACAGCATGGCGACCACAGCATCTTGCAGCGGCATGCTATTCCATCCGGTTCGCGTTTAGTTGGACCATCATTTATTTTTCAACAGGACAATGACCCCAAACACACCTCCAGGCTGTGTAAGGGCTATTTGACCATGAAGGAGAGTGATGGGGTGCTGCCCCAGATGACCTGGCCTCCACAGTCACCGGACCTGAACCCAATCGAGATGGTTTGGGATGAGCTGGACCGCAGAGTGAAGGCAAAAGGGCCAACAAGTGCTAAGCATCTCTGGGAACTCCTTCAAGACTGTTGGAAGACCATTTCAGGTGACTACCTCTTGAAGCTCATCAAGAGAATCCCAAGAGTGTGCAAAGCAGTAATCAAAGCAAAAGGTGGCTACTTTGAAGAACCTAGAATATGACATATTTTCAGTTGTTTCACACTTTTTTGTTATGTATATAATTCCACATGTGTTAATTCATAGTTTTGATTCCTTCAGTGTGAATCTATAATTTTCATAGTCATGAAAATAAAGAAAACTCTTTGAATGAGAAGGTGTGTCCAAACTTTTGGTCTGTACTGTAGGCCTCCAAAAATTTGGCCCCGACAGTGATCGATGACCGGCCTGATTTTGTACAAGCGGTCATAGGCAGGCATTTCCGAATGGACTCAAACCGGGTACGTGTCATGGCCGTACTGTAAAGTGGGGTCTGGTAGAGGATGTCCCCACTCCAGTAATGCATACACAGTTTTTTTTGACTAGGCCCATGTGCAGCACGAGGCCCCAAAATTTCCTCATCTCGGCTGCATTGACTGGAGTCCAGCCACCGGACCTAGCCAAAAAGGAGCCCGGGTGTTGAGCAATGAACTGTTGGGCGTACAAGTTTGTTTTCCTCCACCATCAGATTCACAAAGTGGTCACTGAAAGAAATACTAAAATAGTCATATTCAGTGAAGCCCACTGTGGGAATCTGGATTCCTGCTTGGCCAACAAAATCAGGAATCGCAGGCTCAAAATCCTTTGGGGTACACCATGCAAGTTCACCGGTAGGGGGCTCAGGTGTACTTATCTGGTGGGCGGGAAAACTAGTATGAGCCTCAAAGCTGCTCGTACTAGTGTGGGCCACAGGGTCCCCGGCATGACGGTCCCCTTGCTAGACCTGGTGGCTCCGTCACCTTGGAGGCTCATAATCATCGCTAGATGATGAGGAGGACGCGGATGACAAGTGGAAAGTGGGGTCATCCTCGTCCTCACTGGGGCTCTCGGATTCGGAGGCAAGCAAGGCGTATGCCTCCTCGGCCAAGAACGTCCGGCGGGCCATAGGGGAGTGCCCTAAATTCCCCAAAAGTAAAAAAAAGAAAAGATTCAAACGCGCTAATCAGCGGTACGAAGCTGATCAGCGGTGGGGTGGGCGATGCACTAACAGTCACACTCAGCGCATGAAAAAAAAATAATACACTTGCGCCCCAAAAAATTTTTGGTTGGGGATGTCAAGCTGCAGCACCCCTGCGGGGTCTAGGGTCACACAGCTGACTGCTGTGGACCCCAGACACCTGATCCGGGTGCTACACCACAGTAAAAAAAACTTTTTTTTTCCCCTAACTCTCCCTCACTATCCCGCCACTGATCAGAACTACACATCAGGGCGTCCTGGTCCGTAAGAGGTTAAAGGGGTTGTGTCATTTCAGCAAATTGCATTTATTATGTAGAGAAAGTTAATACAAGGCATTTACTAATGTATTGTTATTATCCATATTGCTTCCTTTGCTGGCTGGATTTATTTTTCCATTACATTTTACACTGCTCATTTCTATAGTTACGACCACCCTGCAATCCATCAGCGCTGGTCATGATTATATATTATAGGAAAAAGCACCAGCCTATGTAAGCTCCCACAACCCTGTCCACCAGAGAGGCTGGCACTTTTTCCTATAGTGTGCAAGCACGGCCACTGCTGACAGATTGCAGGGTGGTCGTAACCAGGGAAACGATATGTATAACGTTATGGAAAAATGAATCAAGCCAGCAAAAGAAGCAATACGGATAACAGCAATACATTAGTATGTGGCCAGTGGGGTAGCTACCAGGGAAGCAGCTGCTTCGGGACCCCAGCAGTACTAGATACAGTAACAGCAGTAATAGATTGGGAAGAACTGCCTGTCATGTGATTTGCTCCTCTCATAGCCCCTCCCCCCTAGAGCGTGCAGTCCTTCCATGTTGTTTTCAGTGCATGAGGCAGAGCCAGCATCTTGAGTTCCACTCGTAGCCCCGTCCCTTAGACGAAGCCTGGCTAAGACTCTACCTAAGCATTGAGGCTGCGATGATCCATGGAGGGGAGAGGGTTTCTCTTTTGGGACCCGATAGCCATGCATACAGGTCCTTCTAAAAAAATTAGCATATTGTGATAAAGTTCATTATTTTCTGTAATGTACTGATAAACATTAGACTTTCATATATTTTAGATTCATTACACACCAACGGAAGTAGTTCAAGCCTTTTATTGTTTTAATATTGATGATTTTGGCATACAGCTCATGAAAACCCAAATTTCCTATCTCAAAAAATTAGCATATTTCATCCGACCAATAAAAGAAAAGTGTTTTTAATACAAAAAAAGTCAACCTTCAAATAATTATGTTCAGTTCTGCACTCAATACTTGGTCGGGAATCCTTTTGCAGAAATGACCGCTTCAATGCGGTGTGGCATGGAGGCAATCAGCCTGTGGCACTGCTGAGGTGTTATGGAGGCCCAGGATGCTTCGATAGCGGCCTTAAGCTCATCCAGAGTGTTGGGTCTTGCGTCTCTCAACTTTCTCTTCCCAATATCCCACAGATTCTCTATGGGGTTCAGGTCAGGAGAGTTGGAAGGCCAATTGAGCACAGTAATACCATGGTCAGTAAACCATTTACCAGTGGTTTTGGCACTGTGAGCAGGTGCCAGGTCGTGCTGAAAAATGACATCTTCATCTCCATAAAGCTTTTCAGCAGATGGAAGCATGAAGTGCTCCAAAATCTCCTGATAGCTAGCTGCATTGACCCTGCCCTTGATAAAACACAGTGGACCAACACCAGCAGCTGACATGGCACCCCAGACCATCACTGACTGTGGGTACTTGACACCGGACTTCAGGCATTTTGGCATTTCCCTCTCCCCAGTCTTCCTCCAGACTCTGGCACCTTGATTTCCGAATGACATGCAACAGTCCAGTGCTGCTTCTCTGTAGCCCAGGTCAGGCGCTTCTGCCGCTGTTTCTGGTTCAAAAGTGGCTTGACCTGGGGAATGCGGCACCTGTAGCCAATTTCCTGCACACGCCTGTACACGGTGGCTCTGGATGTTTCTACTCCAGACTCAGTCCACTGCTTCCGCAGGTCCCCCAAGGTCTGGAATCGGTCCTTCTCCACAATCTTCCTCAGAGTCCAGTCACCTCTTCTCATTGTGCAGCGTTTTCTGCCACACTTTTTCCTTCCCACAGACTTCCCACTGAGGTGCCTTGATACAACACTCTGGGAACAGCCTATTCGTTCAGAAATTTCTTTCTGTGTCTTACCCTCTTTCTTGAGGGTGTCAATGATGGCCTTCTGGACAGCAGTCAGGTTGGCAGTCTTACCCATGATTGCGGTTTTGAGTAATGAACCAGGCTGGGAGTTTTTAAAAGCCTCAGGAATCTTTTGCAGGTGTTTAGAGTTAATTAATTGATTCAGATGATTAGGTTAATAGCTCGTTTAGAGAACCTTTTCATGATATGCAAATTTTTTGAGATAGGAATTTTGGGTTTTCATGAGCTGTATGCCAAAATCATCAATATTAAAACAATAAAAGGCTTGAACTACTTCAGTTGGTGTGTAATGAATCTAAAATATATGAAAGTCTAATGTTTATCAGTACATTACAGAAAATAATGAACTTTATCACAATATGCTAATTTTTTTAGAAGGACCTGTATATATATATATATATATATATATATATATATATATATATATATAGTGTGTGTAAATATATGTGTAAATGTTTGCATATAAAACGTGTGTCTATATATACAGTATATATGAGTGTGTTTTAAATGTATGCCGCAAAATGTATTCCAGTACTGGTTCTTTCTGTACAGTAAGGGGTTGTCATAAGTATTAACCATCGACAGGATAGAGGAAAGGTATCTGATCAGTTAAGTTCCGACTGCTAGGAAGGTGAAGTCCTCAGAGTGAATGGAATGGCAGTAACATGCACGATGCCGCTCCATTCATCTGTATGGGTAGTGTACAGCGCTGACCTGCCACCTGCAATCCCATAGAGTTGAATGGAGCAGAGGGCGCTTGTGTGACCACCGTTCCATTCACTTCAGGGACTCCAACACCTCATTCTTGTGATCTCATTCTGATTTCCAGTGGTCAGATCCCCACCAATCAGACACTTATCCTCTATCTTGTGGATAGGGGATGAGATCTTAGGCCTTGTTCACATTTCCATTTTTCATAGCATGCATACGGTAGTACAGGAGGCCGGCCAAGATAGGAGGTGGGCAGAGGCTGGGATGGATCTGACAGCTGCATGCTGATCCAAACCTCTGCCCACTCCTTCCTCTCCCATCCTTCTGTATTATAGCATACAGTACATGGCAGCCTCCCTTATCCACCCAACTACTGCACTGTGTATTAATGCTTACTTTGGCACACTTACATATGCACACAAGTGGTGCCAGGATAGTCGGGTGCATGTATATGTAAGTGTGGCATAATTTGCATATATGCCATCTGTGTAGGTCCTGGGTCTCCACACAGCAGGGCACTTGACCACTGCAGCCAATAACTGTTTGCAGCAGTGATGTGTCACCAATGAAGCTTGTAAGTGGGTCATGTGCCACACAGATGACGCGTCTCAACTGCAGCCAGTTATTGATTGCAGCGGTCAAGTGTCCATCGTCAAAAAGGATGCTAAAATTTACAGTAAGTACATTTTTTGAGGATTTTACACGGTATGAGAAGGTTGCAAAGAAGTTAGTTCTAGCTACACCCCAGGATGTGGCTTGTATTCACTTTCTCTATATGAAAATTGCTACAATTTGCTGAAGTGACACAACCCTTTTAAGTGTGCTGGATGGTACAGTGTGGTATTTGTATTTTATTTATGATTGCTAGGCCATGCTTGATTTAGAGTTCTGTATATGCTGTATATGTATTTTTTGTTTATCTGTGTGTATGGGGGTGCAGTTGGCAATGTAACTTCAGAGTTAGAAGGCCTAACTTTTATTCAGTCCATAAATAGCACATCATAGCAGTTTTCTGCAAAGGTTTTTCCAGCATATAACGCAAAATAAACATCAGCTTGTTAACTGAACATAAGCTCAATAAATCGCAGCATCCAGTCAAAACTCCCACTCTAGATGAGGCTTTGTCTCTTTTACAAGTAGCAGTTCTGGTGCAACATGGCACAAAAAATGCATGCAATTCTTCCATGATTTTTTTTATGACTTTACTGAATATTAACTCTTTTCTTAATATCTATAAATCAGGCTGAGCATTAGGAAGGGATACATTAGGGTCATACTAGGGACCCTTCTGGCCTGCCCACTCCCTGCCATACCACCCGTTTCCCTCTGTGCCTGATCTAGCCCTTGTGTACGTGTTTGTTCGTCTTTCTTGCTCTATTGTCCCCAAGTGAGGGATTTGTGGTAATTTTTAATATTTTCTATTAAAGGTTATATTTTAGGTGGTCGACCTCTGTGATAAATGGAGGAATAGAAAGAAAGGGGAACATTTATTCAGTGAAGTGAAATAATTTAGTACTATTATAAGGAATTGATATATCAGGTACACATATTTCTATTATCTAACATGAGATAATCAAATCATTATGAGTTCACAATGGAAATAGCTATAAACAAAATATGGTGGTTCATGTGATACGCTGTGGAAAAGAACATATATGTAAATAGAACTGTAGGCACAATTACTAAGGGGAGGGATTGAATGGGAGGAGGGAAAACAAGATTCAGGAGTCCTCTCCCAATCAGCAAATATAAGATGTGAGACACCAAACTTGACTTTATATATATACAGTACAGACCAAAAATTTGGACACACCTTCTCATTCAAAGAGTTTTCTTTATTTTCATGGCTATGAAAATTGTAGATTCACACTGGAGGCATCAAAACTATGAATTAACACATGTGGAATTACAGGTCCTTCTAAAAAAATTAGCATATTGTGATAAAGTTCATTATTTTCTGTAATGTACTGATAAACATTAGACCTTCATATATTTTAGATTCATTACACACCAACTGAAGTAGTTCAAGCCTTTTATTGTTTTAATATTGATGATTTGGGCATACAGCTCATGAAAACCCAAAATTCCTATCTAAAAAAATTAGCATATCATGAAAAGGTTCTCTAAACGAGCTATTAACCTAATCATCTGAATCAACTAATTAACTCTAAACACCTGCAAAAGATTCCTGAGGCTTTTAAAAACTCCCAGCCTGGTTCATTACTCAAAACAGCAATCATGGGTAAGACTGCCGACCTGACTGCTGTCCAGAAGGCCATCATTGACACCCTCAAGCAAGAGGGTAAGACACAGAAAGAAATTTCTGAACGAATAGGCTGTTCCCAGAGTGCTGTATCAAGGCACCTCAGTGGGAAGTCTGTGGGAAAGAAAAAGTGTGGCAGAAAACGCTGCACAACGAGAAGAGGTGACCGGACCCTGAGGAAGATTGTGGAGAAGGACCGATTCCAGACCTTGGGGGACCTGCAGAAGCAGTGGCCTGAGTCTGGAGTAGAAACATCCAGAGCCACCGTATACAGGCGTGTGCAGGAAATGGGTTACAGGTGCCGCATTCCCCAGGTCAAGCCACTTTTGAACCAGAAACAGCGGCAGAAGCGCCTGACCTGGGCTACAGAGAAGCAGCACTGGACTGTTGCTCAGTGGTCCAAAGTACTTTTTTCGGATGAAAGCAAATTTTGCATGTCATTAGGAAATCAAGGTGCCAGAGTCTGGAGGAAGACTGGGGAGAGGGAAATGCCAAAATGCCTGAAGTCCAGTGTCAAGTACCCACAGTCAGTGATGGTCTGGGGGGCCATGTCAGCTGCTGGTGTTGGTCCACTGTGTTTTATCAAGGGCAGGGTCAATGCAGCTAGCTATCAGATGATTTTGGAGCACTTCATGCTTCCATCTGCTGAAAAGCTTTATGGAGATGAAGATTTCATTTTTTCAGCACAACCTGGCACCTGCTCACAGTGCCAAAACCACTGGTAAATGGTTTACTGACCATGGTATTACTGTGCTCAATTGGCCGGCCAACTATCCTGACCTGAACCCCATAGAGAATCTGTGGGATATTGGGAAGAGAAAGTTGAGAGACGCAAGACCCAACACTCTGGATGAGCTTAAGGCCGCTATCGAAGCATCCTGGGCCTCCATAACACCTCAGCAGTGCCACAGGCTGATTGCCTCCATGCCACGCCGCTTTGAAGCAGTCATTTCTGCAAAAGGATTCCCGACCAAGTATTGAGTGCATAACTGAACATAATTATTTGAAGGTTGACTTTTTTTGTATTAAAAACACTTTTCTTTTATTGGTCGGATGAAATATGCTAATTTTTTTAGATAGGAAATGTGGGTTTTCATAAGCTGTATGCCAAAATCATCAATATTAAAACAATAAAAGGCTTGAACTACTTAGGTTGGTGTGTAATGAATCTAAAATACAGGGAGTGCAGAATTATTAGGCAAATGAGTATTTTGACCACATCATCCTCTTTATGCATGTTGTCTTACTCCAAGCTGTATAGGCTCGAAAGCCTACTACCAATTAAGCATATTAGGTGATGTGCATCTCTGTAATGAGAAGGGGTGTGGTCTAATGACATCAACACCCTATATCAGGTGTGCATAATTATTAGGCAACTTCCTTTCCTTTGGCAAAATGGGTCAAAAGAAGGACTTGACAGGCTCAGAAAAGTCAAAAATAGTGAGATATCTTGCAGAGGGATGCAGCACTCTTAAAATTGCAAACCTTCTGAAGCGTGATCATCGAACAATCAAGCGTTTCATTCAAAATAGTCAACAGGGTCGCAAGAAGCGTGTGGAAAAACCAAGGCGCAAAATAACTGCCCATGGACTGAGAAAAGTCAAGTGTGCAGCTGCCAAGATGCCACTTGCCACCAGTTTGGCCATATTTCAGAGCTGCAACATCACTGGAGTGCCCAAAAGCACAAGGTGTGCAATACTCAGACATGGCCAAGGTAAGAAAGGCTGAAAGACGACCACCACTGAACAAGACACACAAGCTGAAACGTCAAGACTGGGCCAAGAAATATCTCAAGACTGATTTTTCTAAGGTTTTATGGACTGATGAAATGAGAGTGAGTCTTGATGGGCCAGATGGATGGGCCCGTGGCTGGATTGGTAAAGGGCAGAGAGCTCCAGTCCGACTCAGACGCCAGCAAGGTGGAGGTTGAGTACTGGTTTGGGCTGGTATCATCAAAGATGAGCTTGTGGGGCCTTTTCGGGTTGAGGATGGAGTCAAGCTCAACTCCCAGTCCTACTGCCAGTTTCTGGAAGACACCTTCTTCAAGCAGTGGTACAGGAAGAAGTCTGCATCCTTCAAGAAAAACATGATTTTCATGCAGGACAATGCTCCATCACACGTGTCCAAGTACTCCACAGCGTGGCTGGCAAGAAAGGGTATAAAAGAAGAAAATCTAATGACATAACCTCCTTGTTCACCTGATCTGAACCCCTTTGAGAACCTGTGGTCCATCATCAAATGTGAGATTTACAAGGAGGGAAAACAGTACACCTCTCTGAACAGTGTCTGGGAGGCTGTGGTTGCTGCTGCACGCAATGTTGATGGTGAACAGATCAAAACACTGACAGAATCCATGGATGGCAGGCTTTTGAGTGTCCTTGCAAAGAAAGGTGGCTATATTGGTCACTGATTTGTTTTTGTTTTGTTTTTGAATGTCAGAAATGTATATTTGTGAATGTTGAGAAGTTATATTGGTTTCACTGGTAAAAATAAATAATTGAAATGGGTATATATTTGTTTTTTGTTAAGTTGCCTAATAATTATGCACAGTAATAGTCACCTGCACACACAGATATCCCCCTAAAATAGCTAAAACTAAAAACAAACTAAAAACTACTTCCAAAAATATTCAGCTTTGATATTAATGAGTTTTTTGGGTTCATTGAGAACATGGTTGTTGTTCAATAATAAAATTAATCCTCAAAAATACAACTTGCCTAATAATTCTGCACTCCCTGTATATAAAAGTCTAATGTTTATCAGTACATTACAGAAAATAATGAACTTTATCACAATCTGCTAATTTTCTGAGAAGGACCTGTATAGACATAACAAAAAAATTGTGAAACAACTGAAAATATGTCATATTTTAGGTTCTTCAAGTAGCCACCATTTGCTTTGATTACTGCTTTGCACACTCTTGGGATTCTCTTGATGAGCTTCAAGAGGTAGTCACCTGGAATGGTCTTCCAACAGTCTTGAAGGAGTTCCCAGAGATGCTTAGCACTTGTTGGCCCTTTTGCCTTCACTCTGCGGTCCAGCTCACTCACCCCAAACCATCTCGATTGGGTTCAGGTCCGGTGACTGTGGAGGCCAGGTCATCTGGGGCAGCACCCCATCACTCTCCTTCATGGTCAAATAGCCCTTACACAGCCTGGAGGTGTGTTTGGGGTCATTGTCCTGTTGAAAAATAAATGATGGTCCAACTAAACGCAAACCGGATGGAATAGCATGCCGCTGCAAAATGCTGTGGTAGCCATGCTGGTTCAGTATGCCTTCAATTTTGAATAAATCCCCAACAGTGTCACCAGCAAAGCACCCCCACACCATCACACCTCCTCCTCCATGCTTCACGATGGGAACCAGGCATGCAGAGTCCCTCCGTTCACCTTCTCTGCGTCGCACAAAGACACGGTGGTTGGAACCAAAGATCTCAAATTTGGACTCATCAGACCAAAAGCACAGATTTCCACTGGTCTAATGTCCATTCCTTGTGTTCTTTAGCCCAAACAAGTCTCTTCTGCTTGTTGCCTGTCCTTAGCAGTGGTTTCCTAGCAGATATTCTACCATGAAGACCTGATTCACACAGTCTCCTCTTAACAGTTGTTCTAGAGATGTGTCTGCTGCTAGAACTCTGTGTGGCATTGACCTTGGTCTCTAATCTGAGCTGCTGTTAACCTGTGATTTCTGAGGCTGGTGACTCGGATGAACTTATCCTCCGCAGCAGAGGTGACTCTTAGTCTTCCTTTCCTGGGGCGGTCCGCATGTGAGCCAGTTTCTTTTTAGCGCTTGATGGTTTTTGTGACTGCACTTGGGGACACTTTCAAAGTTTTCCCAATTTTTCGGACTGACTGACCTTAATTTCTTAAAGTAATGATGGCCACTCGTTTTTCTTTACTTAGCTGCTTTTTTCTTGCCATAATACAAATTCTAACAGTCTATTCAGTAGGACTATCAGCTGTGTATCCACCCGACTTCTCCACAACGCAACTGATGGTCCCAACCCCATTTCTAAGGCAAGAAATCCCACTTATTAAACCTGACAGGGCACACCTGTGAAGTAAAAACCATTTCAGGTGACTACCTCTTGAAGTTCATCAAGAGAATGCCAAGAGTGTGCAAAGCAGTAATCAAAGCAAAAGGTGGCTACTTTGAAGAACCTAGAATATGACCTATTTACAGTTGTTTCACACTTTTTTGTTATGTATATAATTCCACATGTGTTAATTCATTTTTTTGATGCCTTCAGTGTGAATCTACAATTTTCATAGTCATGAAAATAAAGAAAACTCTTTGAATGAGGTGTGTCCAAACTTTTGGTCTGTACTGTGTGTATATATATATACAGTACAGACCAAAAGTTTGGACACAACTCATTGAAAGAGTTTTCTTTATTTTCATGACTATGAAAATTGTAGATTCACACTGAAGGCATGGTTGCGTTTTTGAGTGATCGCGGAACATACATACATACATACATACATATATTTGTCCTTCTTATATATATATATATATATATATATATATATAGAAGGACAAATATATGTATGTATGTATTTATTTATGTATGTTCCGCGATCACTCAAAAACGCAACCATCGATTTCAACTAAACTTGGTATAGACATCCTTTGCTACCTGGAAAGAAATCTTGTGGGGGTCACAGCTCTCTAGGACGTACCATTCCTGAGATCTTCCCAAAATATGACCCAATACAAGCCTGCAAGTCTTTCTCTTCATATTCCAACTGCCATACACACGGTCACATGTCCCTTATCAGCCAATAGAAGCTTGCAGGCCCTTAGTCTCCACATACACACAGCTTTACTCCAGGTTTCCATAACAACCCAGCTATTTTTCTTCACTGCTGTAAGTCAGCTTTAGGCTAGGGCTGCACGATGACAATAAGTCGCAGGACACAGAGCACAACTACACTACTACATGCATCCATCTTGGATGGATTTTTTGCGATTGTCATGTCGCAGTCGCAGTATGTCACAGTGCAACACCATAGCCTATCATTATAAAAATTGTTGCGTAACACAAACTTCAAAAAAGCTAAATTTTGCCAACTAAGAGAGGCCATAGGCCTAACTAACTGGAACAAAGTTCTCAAAAGTAAAAATACAGCCACAAAATGGGATATTTTTAAGAGCATCCTAAAATCTAATTGTGAGAGGTACATACCTTATGGGAATAAAAGGTTAAGGAACAAGAAAAAAACAATGTGGATAAATAGAACTGTAAGGAAAGCAATAAATGAAAAAAGCATTTAAATCACTAATACAGGAGGGTAGTGAGGAAGCACTGAAAAACTATAAGGAAAAAAATAGAATTTGTAAAAAACAAATAAAAGCTGCCAAACTAGAGACCGAGAGATTAATTGCCAAAGAGAGCAAAACTAACCTTAAAATGTTCTACAATTATATAAATGGTAAAAAGTATAAATCTGAAGGTGTTGGTGCTCTACAGAGTAATGAGGGGGGAGTTGCAGAGAGCGATGAGAATGACCCGGACTGGAGGAGGCCCTGCAGGATGTACAGCGTCAGCAGGGCGAGAGTCTCCCCAGTGAGGAGCAGCGGTTGCACATGCGAATGCCCCTCCTGGGACAGCATCCCCTGGATGAGTGGGTGACAGAACTCGAGAACCTGCTATGGAAGGAACTTTGGCTAGACTACGCCTACCAGGCACTCTGGTGGTACTCGATTCGGCATTCCCCCTGGATGGCTGAGCACAACAGGCCCAAGAGTGAGGATTACGATGGCCCTGGCCTGTTTTGAGGCCTATGCAGAACCAGAGTTCGGAGATGCTGGAGAGTCCCGGTTCTGGGATATCTAGGACTACAGGGAGGCTATGCATGATTGGGCTACAGTGAGAGAGGTGAGACAAGACCTGGCATCTCTAGTGACAAGGGAGTGGGAGCTGGAGCAGGATTACCAATACCTCCTCAGATCAATTCGGCCCCAATATACACTGCAGGGGAACTGGGTGGCAGTCCCAGACCTACAACCCTACAGCTGGGAAGACCGGATGGAGGTATCCCCTACTTCACTATCAGCTGCAGAGGTAAGGGACCTCCTAGACTGTTCCTGGGAGGACCCCCAGTGGGTGGGTGGAGATGGGGCCGAGGTCTCTCTGCGGCCCTTCAGGGATGCTGGGCAGCCGGCCCAGATCCACAACTACAGCCAGAGTTCTCGAGAGTAGGGACAGCTGGTCCTACTCCCCAGCGGCCAAGTATGTTATTGGGAGAGAAGACAACCGGTCTCGCTCCCCAGTGGCAGTCAGCATAACAGGGAGAGGAGATTGTAGGTCCCTCGTCCCCGAAGCAACAAGCATCACTGAGAGTGGAGACGGTCGGTCCCACTACCCAGCATCAGGCAACATTACCGGGAATCGAGACAGTCGGTCTGACTCCCCAGCGCCAGCTTACCCTCAACATAGAGTGTCATTTTATGTGTGGGGGGGGGGGGGGAACAGCTATATTGACTCTGGGGATTGCTATTGGTAATATACTCCCCTGGGTTTACAACATGGTTCTACCCACTGGAAGCTGGATCCTGGTCTTGGGTCCAGGGTGGGTGGAAGACGGCAAGATCCCAACCAAGCTGCGGCGGTTCGTAGGGTCGGCAGTGCTTACGGTGTCAAGTGGAGTGCTTGGAGTCCTCGGGAAGCACTAGGACCATCCATCAAAGGAGGTACCCAGTCGGGGTGCTTTGCTAGCTATTAAGCTATTTTTTTTCTCTACTGTATTCGCTGTAGAAAATAAACGGTCAGATGAAATGCAAAATATAAAAGTTAATTCCCCATTAAAAGTGCCCTGTAACCTCTCCTGCAAATTATCACCAATGCTGGGGCCACTTTTCGTTGGGGCCACCCGATCATCCGTAAAAATGGATCTACATTTGCTCTACACTCTCTGGACCAGGCGGGAGAGCTTAGTCAGTTTCTGGACAGCCCACTCATCTCACTACCGAAATGGCTTGACGTTCCAGTCTTCTCATCTCCTACAACTGGGCCCCCACCATGACTGAGAAGTGGACCTCAACAAGACCATCCCCAAAGTCCACAACCTCCAGGATAGGGGACTCTCTTTTCCAAAATAGTTCCGGGTCCTATGGTTTGAGAAGAACCCTTGCTATGTGACCTACAATACTTTGTATTGTGCTATATAGGAACTGGATACAGAGAACAGAGTGTGGTACTGACACGTTCAACTTTTTTTCTTCCTCCGTTGGTAGTTCTTTAATTTTAGTCTTCCGCTGTCCTCTGTGTCTCATTTCTTAATTCTCTTATCGTTGTTTAAATATGTCTGGGCCGGGGAAAGGGATTCTTTCTAGATAGCTCTCCTTCACCCCTACTAGGACCGCGAGTCTTGGTTTATTCGAATTGGGCTTACCAAGAATCGCATAGTAGATAACATTTTCCACAGTTTTGTTTAATTTTGTTTTATTTAATCTGAATTAGCCAGTTTAGATATTTGACCTTATAGGCATATTTGTCTTTCTTTGATTTAAATTATGTGTACTGTCCACATATCCTTTTGTCTCCCCCCTGAACCCCCATTGTCCTTTTTTCTCTATCTTGCTCTTTTACAGGGCCTGACTATGTCCGATATTACCTTTGTGTCAATTAATGCCAACGGGTTGAATACACCTGAGAAACGTTCCTCCATTCTCCGGCTTATGTGGTGTAAAAATGTACAAATTGCCTTCATTCAAGAGACTCATTTTCGCAGGGATGCTATACCAAAGTTTAGTTCCCCCAGATAACCAGATGCTTATCATAGCTGTTACAACGTATCAAAATCAAGAGGTGCGAGTATCCTTCTTGCTAGATCCACCCCCTGGGAATTTCTGGACACTAGTTCAGATGACACTGGCAGGCTTCTGTTTGTCAAAGGTCGTATAGGAGGTCAGGTGTACACCTTGGCTAACATATACCTTCCCAATACTAAACAATTGAGGGCCCTAACTGGAATTCTATCTAAATTAGATGGTTTTGCAGAGGGCACACTTTTGGTCGGAGGAGATCTAAATGTCGCTTTGGACCCACTTGTAGATGTTTCCAAGGGAACCTCTCATCTAGTCTATTCCTATATCCGTCGCATTAAAGGTCTTCTTCATACTTATCAGCTAGTAGATGTTTGGCGAGCAGTTAACCCAGACGCTAGGGATTTCACTTACTACTCTACGGCCAAAAATATCTATTCCAGATTGGATTATTTTTTGCTAAGACACTCTGTAGTTCCACTCATCGCCTCTTCCTCAATTGATCCTATAAAATTTTGGGATCACGCCATGCTACATGTCTCCTTGAAATACCCTCTTCCGTCTCCCAGATCTTGGCAATGGCGCCTCAATGAGTCGCTGTTGCAGGATTTGGAGGTTTCTCAAGAAATAAGCTTAGCTCTATCTCGCTATTTTGAGGAAAATCAAGTTAACAATGCCTCTCCCCTTACGGTGTGGGCTGCACACAAATGTGTGATACGGGGGGAGTTCATCAGACATGGAGCTCGGTGCAAGAAAGAGAGGGCACTGGAAATTTCTCAGATTCTGAAGGAAATTGCCGAGCTGGAGCAGGTTAATAAACGCTCCCATGCGCGATATGTTCGTTCAGTGCTTTTACTGGCCAGGGGTAAACTTAAAGACAAACTAGATATTCGTACGAAACTTATCCTCTCAAGGGGTAGAAGACATTTTTTCGAATATGGTAATAAATGTGGTAGACTGTTGGCCAGATCATTACGTGAACAAAGAGCGAGGAATTATGTCCCCCGAATTGCGCATCCACGAGGCCATGTTCTGAACAACCCTGATTCCATAACAGAGGCTTTCGCCCACTTCTATCAGAACCTATATAATCTCCCACAGTCTAACCAAACTAGCTTATCCCTAGATCTAGCCATGCGTACATACCTGACCAGATCAGGTCTACCCAAACTCCCAAGTGAGGCCCTTGAGGGTCTGAGTGGCCTGATCACTAGTGAAGAAATTTGAGAGGCACTAAAATCAATGCAGCCTAGTAAAGCACCGGGCCCAGATGGCCTTCCAGCTTCATATTATAAGAGATATCTCCCCCTTTCTACAGATCCCTCTCAAACAATGCCTTGAATAAAATAGGTTCAGGAAACCCCATCCCTAAGGATATGTCGCATGCACATATTACGGTAATCTATAAGGAGGGTAAGGACCCGACTGCCTGCACTAGTTACTGCCCTATCTCGTTACTTAATGTTGACATTAAGTTATTTGCAAAGGTATTGGCCACACGTTTAGCCCCTTTCTTGTCCGATCCTATACACACCGATCAGGTGGGTTTTATTCCTTCAAGGGAGGTGAGAGACAATACCACGAAAGTGTTGAACTTGATTCATCACGCTAAGATACAACGCTCTTCCCTTTGTCTTTTATCCACCGACGCCAAAAAGGCGTTTGACAGAGTGGGATGGCCTTGGTTACTTGCAGTGCTAAACCATGTGGGCATTGAAGGTCCGCTGTTATCATGGATACGCTCTCTTTATTCCTCATCTTCGGTGTCCACAAATGTTAATGGTGTGCTCTCGCCCCCCTTTGATATCAGGAATGGTACCCGCCAAGGGTGCCCTTTATACCCCTTAATTTTCGTTCTTACCCTAGAACCCCTACTTAGGACAATTAGGAAAAACCCTGACATCTCGGGTTTGGTAGTGGGCGATCAGGAATTCAAGATAGCGGCCTATGCTGATGATATGATGTTTATAATTACCAAACCTCGGATCACCTTTCCCAACCTAATAGCTGAATTTAAGACATTTCATAACCTTTCCAATTTGAAATGAGGCTCCTAATATATCCCTACCAAACGCCCTTCAAATGATCTGAAGGAGCTGTTTTCCAGAAATTACACCCCTCTCTTGAGTCAGATTAGGGAATGCCTTAAGAGATGGTCCAAAGGCCTATATACATGGTTTGGTCATTGTGCCATCTTTAAAATGAAAATTCCCCCGGTCTGTTTTATCTATTCCAGACTCTCCCCATCCACGTACCAGCTAGTTTGTTTAATACTGCACACCGTGACCTTTTTAAATTCATTTGGGCAGGGAGGAACCAGAGACTAAACAGATCCCTGCTGCATGTTCCGAGAAATAGGGGAGGGTTGGGGATACCTGACTTACGGAAATATTACGCTGCTTCCATGTATCAGCGGGTGGTAGACTAGTGCCCACATGCTCCATTGAACAACTCTCATCCCAGACCCCACTGGCTCTTTTACCATGGACTGATAGGAAAACTCCTTCTACAATTTCTACATACCCTATCATTGGGCCAACTTTACTTCAATTTCACAAATACCAACGCATTATCATGATCCAACACCATCCCCAATGTTCCCTGTCCTGGGACACCCTGACTTCCCGGCGAGTTGTTCCGGGGGCCCATTTGTACAATGGTGATTAAGTGGTAGATGTTGCGCGCCTTTCTTTAGAGTCTCCGGACGGTGGTTCACATACACTGAACTTACAGGGCTGTCGGACCCCTGTACCCTCGGACCATGGAGATCTACATCACTTCCTTTCCTCTATTCCCCGGGCTTTGATAGAGCTCTTACGCCATTTGAAAAAACGTGCACAGGCTCAGGAGTATACCGCCATTCTCTCTCAGAACTCTACAAAGCGCTGGTAATTCCCCAAGCGGATTTTCACCCTCCCTATACTGACAAGTGGATTCAGGATTTACAAGTTGCTATCTCCTCCGACCAATGGTCCAAACTATTTCAATTGGCCAATAAATCCTCCATTGCCAGTAAGTATCAGGAGGCCAGTTATAAAATACTATCAAGATGGTATTATGTTCCGACCCGTCTCCAGAGAATGTTTTTGACAACGTCCCCTTTGTGCTGGCATTGCATAAACATCTCAAGGCTCGTTGCTTCATATTTTCTGGCAGTGTGACAAAGTAAAAAATTCCTGGAATCAATCCATAAGACCTTGGCATCTATTTTCTCTTTTTCCGTACCAAACACGCCAGGTTTTTTCCTATTATTTCTCACGGATTTACCCCTGAGTTTACTCCGTCAGTCCTGCCTGCGCCATTTGGTCATTGCAGCTAGGTCCTGCATCCCGGTGAAACGGAAGTCTACTCCACCATCCACTGAGCTTTGGGTACAGAAAGTGGAAGAGATCCGGAGAATGGAGGACCTAACGGCGTCCTTGAAGAACAATCATAAAGCTTGGACCCTTTGGTTTGTCTTCCAGGGTTCCTTGGAATACCAATCCTTACTGGCTTGAAGTGGTCATTCCTATCATTGTCATCTGCTTAGCCCTTTTATTGTTCTCTTTTACCTTATGTGGCCGACCCTTCCCTTTTGTGGATTTGTCTCGTCATCTCCCCTGTATTTGTTCAGTCTTATTATGATTCTTCCCCTTTTTGTTCTTTTTTCAAAATTCTGGATTAAGCCCTAATGTTTTGTACTGCTCATGGAGTGGTTGTATTGCTTTCTCATGCTAATCCTTCAATATGATGGCTATCATACCTTACATATATTTAGACCTTGATGACAGGATGTTAATGTGTTACTTAGGACTTTTTGTTTGCCTGGTGCCAACATATCCATCCTGTTATATGTGGATTAACATGATGTAACTTTAATCATATTCTTGAAAACTCAAAGAATTTAAAAGTGCCCTGTCTAACCCAAGAAGTGGTACAGCGGCGTCTTAAAAAAATTAAAATAGACAAATGTGGTGCCAATATTCAAAAAGGGGCCAAAAACAGACCCTGGAAACTATAGGCCGGTAAGTTTAACATCTGTTGTGGGTAAACTGTTTGAAGGTTTTCTGAGAGATGCTATATTAGAGCATCTCAACAGAAATAAGCAAATAACGCCATATCAGCATGGCTTCGTGAGGGATCGGTCATGTCAGACTAATTTAATCAGTTTCTATGAGGAGGTAAGTTCTAGACTTGACAGCGGCGAATCAATGGATGTCGTATATCTGGACTTCTCCAAAGCATTTGACACTGTACCACATAAAAGGTTAGTATATAAAATGAGAATGCTCGGACTGGGAGAAAACATCTGTATGTGGGTAAGTAACTGGCTCAGTGATAGAAAACAGAGGGTGGTTATTAATGGTACACACTCAGATTGGGTCACTGTCACTAGTGGGGTACCTCAGGGGTCAGTATTGGGCCCTATTCTCTTCAATATATTTATTAATGATCTTGTAGAAGGCTTGCATAGTAAAGTATCAATTTTCGCAGATGACACTAAACTGTGTAAAGTAATTTACACTGATGAGGACAGTATACTACTACAGAGGGATCTGGATAGACTGGAGGCTTGGGCAGATAAGTGGCAGATGGGGTTTAACACTGATAAATGTAAAGTTATGCACATGGGAAGGAAAAATGCAAGTCAACCGTACATACTAAATGGTAAAACACTCGGTAACACTGACATGGAAAAGGATCTAGGAATTTTAATAAACAGCAAACTAAGCTGCAAAAACCAGTGTCAGGCAGCTGCTGCCAAGGCCAACAAGATAATGGGTTGCATCAGAAGGGGCATAGATTCCCGTGATAAGAACATAGTCCTACCACTTTACAAATCGCTAGTCAGACCACACATGGAGTACTGTGTACAGTTCTGGGCTCCTGTAAACAAGGCAGACATAGCAGAGCTGGAGAAGGTCCAGAGGAGGGCAACTAAAGTAATAACTGGAATGGGGCAACTACAGTACCCTGAAAGATTATCAAAATTAGAGTTATTCACTTTAGAAAAAAGACGACTGAGGGGAGATCTAATTAATATGTATAAATATATCAAGGGTCAGTACAGAGATCTATCCCATCAGCTATTTATCCCCAGGACTGTGAATGTGACTGTGACATCCTCTGCGCCTGGAGGAAAGAAGGTTTGTACACAAACATAGAAAAGGATTCTTTACGGTAAGAGCAGTGAGAATATGGAACTCTCTGCCTGAGGAGGTGGTGATGGTGAGTACAATAAAGGAATTCAAGAGGGCCATGGACGTATTTCTGGAGCTTAATAATATTACAGGCTATAGCTACTAGAGAGGGGTCTTCCTCTGGATCAACTTGCGGGATAACAGGCCGAACTGGATGGACAAATGTCTTTTTTCGGCCTTATGTACTATGTTATGTACTATGTAAATCGCCAGGACCAGACGGCATACACCCCTGTATCCTAAGAGAATTATGTAATGTTATAGCCAGACCCTTATTTCTGATATTTAAGGACCCTATACTGACAGGGAGTGTTCCACAGGATTGTAATAATATTACAGGATATAGCTACTAGGAATGGGTCATTGATCCAGGGAGTTATTCGGATTGCCTGATTGGAGTCGGGAACAATTTTTTTTCCCTTAAGTGGGGAAAATTGGCTTCTACCTCACAGTTTTTTTTTTTTGCCTTCCTCAACTTGCAGGATAACAGGATTAACTAGATAGCCAAATGTCTTTTTTTCGGCCTTATATACTATGTTACTATGACACATATCGTCATGTAGCCCTTGCCTTAAAGGGGCAAGGTGCTGTGGAGGACACTCTTAAGTTGGCACAGGCCACAATTAAAGGAGCAGCTGCTGTGGAGGTCACTGTTAATAGGGCAGGGGCCACTATTAACCGCTTGCCGCCACGCTAACGCCGAAAGGCGTCATCGCGGCGGCTCTCCCAGGTCACACTAACGCCAATAGGCGTCATCTCGCGTGAGCCGAGATTTCCTGTGAACGCGCGCACGCAGGCGCGCGCGTTCACAGGAACGGAAGGTAAGCGAGTGGATCTCCAGCCTGCCAGCGGCGATCGCTCGCTGGCAGGCTGGAGATGTGATTTTTTTAACCCCTAACAGGTATATTAGACGCTGTTTTGATAACAGCGTCTAATATACCTGCTACCTGGTCCTCTGGTGGTCCCTTTTGTTAGGATCGACCACCAGAGGACTCAGGTAGCTCACTAAAGTAGCACCAAACACCACTACACTACACCCCCCCTGTCACTTATTAACCCTTTATAAATCACTGATCAGCCCATATAGACTCCCTGATCACCCCCCCTGTCATTGATCACCCCCTGTCATTGATCACCCCCCTGTCAGACTCCATTCAGAGGTCCGTATGATTTTTACGGATCCACGGATACATGGATCGGATCCGCAAAACACATGCGGAAGTCTGAATGGAGCCTTACAGGGGGGTGATGAATGACAGAGGAGTGATCACCCATATAGACTCCCTGATCACCTCCGTCATTGATCAACCCCCTGTAAGGCTCCATTCAGACGTCCGTATGATTTTTACGGATCCACGGATACATGGATCGGATCCGCAAAACTCATACGGACGTCTGAATGGAGCCTGACAGGGGGGTGATCAATGACAAGGGGGTGATCACGCATATAGACTTCCTGATCACTTCCCTGTCATTGATCACCCCCCTGTCATTGATCACCCCCCTGTAATGCTCCATTCAGACGTCCGTATGATTTTTACGGATCCACGGATACATGGATCGGATCCGCAAAACACATACGGACGTCTGAATGGAGCCTTACAGGGGGGTGCTCAGTGACAGGGGGGGTGATCACCCCATATACACTCCCTGATCACTCCCTGTCATTGATCACCCCCCTGTAAGACTCCATTCAGACGTCCGTATGATTTTTTACGGATCCACAGATCGGATCCGCAAAACACATGCGGACGTCTGAATGGAGCCTCACAGGGGGGTGATCAATGACAGAGGGGTGATCACCCATATAGACTCCCTGATCACCTCCGTCATTGATCACCCCCCTGTAAGGCTCCATTCAGACGTCCGCATGTGTTTTGCGGATCCGATCCATGTATCCGTGGATCCGTAAAAAATCATACGGACGTCTGAATGGAGCCTTACAGGGGGGTGATCAATGACGGAGGTGATCAGGGAGTCTATATGGGTGATCACCCCTCTGTCATTGATCACCCCCTTGTAAGGCTCCATTCAGACGTCCGCATGTGTTTTGCGGATCCGATCCATGTATCAGTGGATCCGTAAAAATCATACGGACGTCTGAATGGAGCCTTACAGGGGGGTGATCAATGACTTGGGGGTGATCAATGACAGGGGGGTGATCACCCCATATAGATTCCCTGATCACCCCCTGTAAGGCTCCATTTAGACATTTTTTTGGGCACAAGTTAGCGGATATTTTTTGTTTGTTTTGGTTTTTTGTTACAAAGTCTCATATTTCCACTAACTTGTGTCAAAAAATAAAATCTCACATGAACTCACCATACCCCTCACGGAATCCAAATGCGTAAATTTTTTTAGACATTTATATTCCAGACTTCTTCTGACGCTGTAGGGCCCCTAAAATGCCAGGGCAGTATAAGTACCCCACATGTGACCCCATTCCGGAACTAAGACACCCCAAGGTATTCCATGAGGGGCATATTGAGTCCATGAAAGATTGAAATTTTTGTCCAAAGTTAGCGGAAAGGGAGACTTTGTGACAAAATACAAAAAAAATCAATTTCCGCTAACTTGTGCCAAAAAAAAAAAAGATTCTAGGAACTCGCCATGCCCCTCACGGAATACCTTAGGGTGTCTTCTTTCCAAAATGGGGTCACATGTGGGGTATTTATACTGCCCTGGCATGTTAGGGGCCCGAAAGCGTGAGAAGAAGTCTGGGATCCAAATGTCTAAAAATGCCCTCCTAAAAGGAATTTGGGCCGCTTTGCGCATCTAGGCTGCAAGAAAGTGTCACCCCTCACGGAATACCTTGGGGTGTCTTCTTTCCAAAATGGGGTCACTTGTGGGGTAGTTATACTGCCCTGGCAATTTAGGGGCCCTAATGTGTGCGAAGTAGTTTGAAATCAAAATCTGTAAAAAATGGCCGGTGAAATCCTAAAGGTGCTCTTTGGAATGTGGGCCCCTTTGCCCACCTAGGCTGCAAAAAAGTGTCACACATCTGGTATCGCCGTACTCAGGAGAAGTTGGGCAATGTGTTTTGGGGTGTCATTTTACATATACCCATGCTGGGTGAGATAAATATCTTGGTCAAATGCCAACTGTGTATAAAAAAATGGGAAAAGTTGTCTTTTGCCAAGATATTTCTCTCACTCAGCATGGGTATATGTAAAATGACACCCCAAAACACATTCCCCAACTTCTCCTGAGTACGGCGATACCAGATGTGTGTCACTTTTTTGCCGCCTAGGTGGGCAAAGGGGCACAGATTCCAAAGTGCACCTTTCGGATTTCACAGGCCATTTTTTACACATTTTGATTTCAAACTACTAACCACACATTAGGGCCCCTAGAATGCCAGGGCAGTATAACTACCCCACAAGTGACCCCATTTTGGAAAGAAGACACCCCAAGGTATTTTGTGATGGGCATAGTGAGTTCATGGAAGTTTTTATTTTTTGTCACAAGTTAGTGGAATATGAGACTTTGTAAGAAAAAAAAAATAATAATAAATCATCATTTTCCGCTAACTTGTGACAAAAAAATTAAAAGTTCTATGAACTCACTATGCCCATCAGCGAATACCTTAGGGTGTCTACTTTCCGAAATGGGGTCATTTGTGGGGTGTTTGTACTGTCTGGGCATTGTAGAACCTCAGGAAACATGACAGGTGCTCAGAAAGTCAGAGCTGCTTCAAAAAGCGGAAATTCACATTTTTGCACCATAGTTTGTAAACGCTATCACTTTTACCCAAACCATTTTTTTTTACCCAAACATTTTTTTTTAATCAAAGACAAGTAGAACAATAAATTTAGCGAAAAATTTATATATGGATGTCGTTTTTTTTGCAAAATTTTACAACTGAAAGTGAAAAATGTCATTTGTTTGCAAAAAAAATCGTTAAATTTCGATTAATAACAAAAAAAGTAAAAATGTCAGTAGCAATGAAATACCACCAAATGAAAGCTCTATTAGTGAGAAGAAAAGGAGGTAAAATTAATTTGGGTGGTAAGTTGCATGACCGAGCAATAAACCGCTAAAGTTGATGAGTGCCGATTTGTAAAAAAGGGCCTGGTCACTAGGGGGGTATAAACCTGTGGTCCTTAAGTGGTTAAAGTGGCAGGCCGATGTGGAGGTCAGTGTTAAAGGGGTGGTCCCTGTGGAGTTCACTGTTAAGGGGGCAGGGGCCACAATTAAAGGAGCAACTGCTGTAGAGGTCCCTGTTAAAGGGGGTGTTCACTGTGTAAGGTCACTGTTAAAGGGGCATTCACTGTGGAGGTCACTGTTAAGTGGGCAGGCCGCTATGGAGGTCACTGTTAAAGGTGCAGGCACTGTGTAGGTCACTGTTGAAGGGGCAGGCACTGTTAAGGTCCCTGTTAAAGGGGCGGGCACTGTGGAGGTCACTGTTAAGGGGGAGTGCACTGTGGAGGTCACTGTTAAGGGGGAGTTGTCACGGCGGACAAGCACAGGAATTTTTGACTTTGTCACACTGCCAGTAAATATGAAGCAACGAGACTTTAGATGTTTCGCAATGCCAACACAAAGGGGACGTTGTCGAAAACATTCTCTGGAGACGGGTCGGAACATAATACCATCTTGATAGTATTTTATAACTGGCCTCCTGATACTTAATGGCAATGGAGGATTTATTGGCCAATTGAAATAGTTTGGACCATTGGTCAGAGGAGATAGCAACTTGTAATCCTTACCACCCCAAAATTGATGTTTAAAAAGCAAGCAAGCAAAATTGCTCAGTCAGACTCACATCTGCAAGTAATTTCTGGACAAAGCCCTTAATCAGAAAAAAGCATATGAGAATAACATTTCTAGTTGCAAGGCCTTAGGGGAACCACTGGGTGGGTACTATTTATATTATAGAGACCAGTTCATATACATGACAACTACTGTAGGCTAGACAATGCTCCTCTGCATTTCTGGGGGGTACATTATATGTACTGGCACTATAGAGAACATTATAATACAGGGTACACTACAGGGGGCCATTATAACCACAGGAGGCACTGCATCGGGGCTTTATCATTAGTGGGGCTACTACAGGGGGCATTATAACTACTGGGGGCTCTAAAAGGGTGCCTTATAGAGGGGTCTTGTTACTGCTGGGGGCACTAATGCCCTATGGGGGCATTATTAATATTGCAGGTACTGTGAGGGTAGTATCATTGGGCACAATATGGAGGGCATTACTATTAATGGGGTCGCTATTAGGCTACTGTAGGAGGCACTATTACTTTTGAGAGCAGTCTGTGAGCTATTGGCAGGGGACTATCTGTATAGCAATATTATTTCAGCAGTATAGCATTTGTGGGCATTGGGGAGCATAGGAGGAACAGTATAGGGGGTAGCAGCAAGATGGCAATGTTGTGGCACCCGGGGGAAGGGGGGAATGATGGAAGAGTTAAGATACAAAGATGTGTTAAACTCTGCAGAGATAACATGCGGCTGAAAGAAGTTATTATTGCATTTTGATCTCCAAATGGAGAAGATGAGGAAAGAGGATTTGTACATCAGAGGAGAGAGACATCACTGGATTTAAGAGGTATGTGGTGCTATATTACCCTGTATTTTTAGTAGCGCTGTATGTAATGTCCATCCAAATATGTATTTAAAGGGAACCTGTCACCGGGATTTTGTGTATAGAGCTGAGGACATGGGTTGCTAGATGGCATCTAGCACATCCGCAATACCCAGTCCCCATAGCTCTGTGTGCTTTTATTGTGTAAACAAACCGATTTGATACATATGCAAATGAACCTGAGATGAGTCCTGTACATGAGATGAGTCAGGGACAGGACTCATCTCAGGTTAATTTGCATATGTATTAAATCATTTTTTTTACACAATAAAAGCACACAGAGCTATGGGGACTGGGTATTGCAGATGTGCTAGGGTGATCTAGCAGCCCATGTCCTCAGCTCTATACCCCAAATCCAGGTGACAGGTTCCCTTTAAGGCATCATGCACACAACCGTATTTTTGGTCTGCATCCAATACACTTTTTTGTGCATCGAATGCAGACATATTCAATTCTAAATCTGTGTGCTGTCCATGCAAATTATAGAACATGTCCTATTCTTGTCCGTATTGTGGACAAGAATAGGCATTTCTACAATAGGGCCCACAAAAATTCCAGGATGCACAGCGACCACATCCATATTTTGTGAATCCACAATTTATGGACAACAAAACAGATATGGTCGTGGAAAAGGAAAAGCTGTGTGTGGTTGTGTCCTATATGTAATTTATTGTAGCTGCATGTTCATGTAATGTATATTGCTTTGTCACCTCTGTAATAAGTAAAGTATTTTTATATACAGTTTACATAAGATGGTTGAATGTTAATCCTGGGGAGCATGAAGGAATAGAGGTTGTGCATATGATGCACAAAGTAAGTGGGTTGTATAAGAAACAAAGTTAGCCAAAAATGTTCATTCTGGAACGAGTGGCAAAAGATTTGAAGTAGAAATGTTGTGTCAGTTTATTTTTAATATTGTGTAGGGACAGGGATGATATACATTTTTCTATTATCTTTAATTGGTATACTTTATTTCTTTTTACTGGAAAACAGGGTGTAAAGAGTCTTCTTAGCCCGGAGCGAGTCTGTCTTTAGTCTTATACTCAAAATATGACCTAAGACATGATGAGGATTTTAAATAAAAAAATGCATCATCTGCAAAGGTTAAGACAGTGATCTCTTGTGAGCCAAAACAGATATTCTGAAAATCTGTAATATGTTAGGTAGGGAATAGTGCAGCCTAGCGTCCCTGCTCCAATAGGCCAACCAGCCTGACGGGCAGCAATCCAAAAGAGAGGCTGGACTCGCCACAGAAGAAGACATATCAAAGAGTAGTAGGAGACATATAAAAAAAAATCTAGAGAATAATTACAAAATAAAAGGGAGAGGGTGCTGTCCTGACATGTAACCCCAATAAAATAAAATGGAATTTCAAGTTGAGATCATTTATAGTAAAACCGGGTTGTACATCAGTTTGTAAAACTTCTGGCTGTCAATCATACAAGGGAGGGGACGGTTAGGGGGCGTGCTTACCTTAAAGTTTCCCTTCTCCCTGCGCTGCGATTGGACAGCGCTACAGCCAGGGAGAAGGCCCCAGAGAGAAGCTGATGTCTCCTGCCCATTGTTCCGTTAGTAATTAGCATATGGAGCAGGAGACAGTAAGGGGCACAGCGGGCGAATGGAGTGGCTCCCAGGAATAATAGTAAGTGCTGGGACATCTCTGGGCGCTGCTCTGTATAGCCTGCTATTTAAAGTCTGGACCCATATAAGGTAGTCTTTAACACATAATACAGGAGGCAGGTGCCGGTGTTCTGTCAGATTTCTATACCTTGCAAAAACTGTCAGAACTATTGGGTATGAATAAAGTCCATAATTATAAGACCTATATAAGAGTATGGACATGAGCCTAAGGGACAACCATTTTTGTCTTATTTTAAAAGGCAGAGTGATTTTTTTTTTCCTTTACTCTGAAATTGCTAGCCTAAGGTTTACGATATATACCAAAGTGTTTACCTAAGTCTGTTTTGTGAGAAGGAGATGTCCCAAGGCCTAGATAAGACAATGTATTCGAGTTCTGATGATTTTAGTGAATAGAAAGACTCTAATCTTTCTTTGTGGTTTTTATATTAATCAATATAGGAGTAGATTGACTTTATATTATCAATTTTAATAGGTGTGCTGAATATATAGTATATATATATATAAAAGAGTATAGTCCTCATAGATATATTCAGTTTTAAGATTAGAAACAAGGTATAAACTCCTCTGACATGTTTAAAATCTGTCTCAGTGGAACACACAAATTAATTATTTCTTTCCTGGAATGGAGAAATGTGGACACAGGTGATCATGAACAAACCCCGTCTCCTCCAAGAACAATGAATTGAGATAGCCCTATTTATCTTGATTTAATCAAGTCTGGTCAAAAGACTTAAGGATACACAAGTTAGTTGACCAAGTATAAAAGTAATTGTCTCTTCAAGATCTTCTCAAGGTTTTGTCTGAAACCTTAGATAACATTTATTGCTATTATATAAATAAGAGAAATAAATGAGTGCTTCGATTTTTGTATGGAATACTAGTGCCATCTAGTGTTAGGGTAACAAAGATCTAGGGTATATTTTTCCCTAGAGGGAGGTTCTATTAATTATAAAGTGAGGTCACTAGTTAATGATAAAACTTGGCCAAGCCCTTTCTAAGATAGGATAAAAAGATGGTATGGGCTAACAGAAAGGGAAGACATGAGAAAGAGGAGAGGAGAGAGGAGAAGTTGAGCTCTCTAGAGGGGTCTATCAGGATGAAAGCCATGGTTAGATGCGCTATGATGGACCATCCAGCTTTCCTAGGAGCAGAAGTGAGATTTCTACTAGGACTTGGTAAGAGACACAGAAAATTATATTTCATTTTATTAAGACTAATTTTATAGTGTGGGTGAAATTATACCATCTAGATTGGCGAATAAATACATTAATTAATTGATCATCTCCATATTGAGATGTAGTTTTAGGATATTGTGAGACTTTATTCTACCTGCAGAAGAATCAAAACTCATAATCTCGCAGAGCATTAAATAATTGCTTAGATATATATATATATATATATATATATATATATATATATATATATATATATGTATATACTGATAGAACATTCTTCGCCAAGCTAAGTGATGGATTCCCACAGGAAAGACTTATTTCAAGTCCTTCCCCTTTAAGGTATGGTCTAGCAAAGATCCTATATCCCTGTCATTTGTCTTAATAGTCTTACCAAAGTCATATGTGTGAAAATAGTCCAGGATGGGGCGGAAGGATACAGTTATCTCTTCTAAGTTATATCCTTGAATGGATCTGCCCATGCCTGAAGTCATGTGATGTGTAGTTGGTTAGAGGGGGGCTGAATGTATTTAGCATTCCATATTGATGTCTAGGATTAGATATGCCCGTCCTGATATCATGAGGCTTCCTCTGAACAGTAGTAATGTATATAACTTATGTTCATATTTGATATCCTAACCTAATAATAGCTTTGTTATAATGTGACAAGTTATTTCCACTCACATGTATTGTTAAGCTTGTAATGCTTTATATTAACGCTATATATATTCATTTGCATGTATCATTGTGTTTATTTACTTATATATGTTTATAACCTTGTAACCAATAAATCTGCATATTTTTATAATACCTGTGTGTTGTTGTGTAATGTAGGATTACATGTTTTATCATTATCGTCATCTCACATCAAAAAGAACTTATTTATCTGAGGAAATAGTCGGCCTCAGATGTGAATTGTATCAATTAGGTTGTCTTATGCCGTGAGTGAAGTGCTTATGCCGCTGTACAGAACACTGGTGAGACCTCACTTGGAGTATTGTGCACAGTACTGGAGGCCATATCTCCAGAAGGATATAGATACTCTAGAGAGAGTTCAGAGAAGAGCTACTAAACTGGTCCATGGATTGCAGGATAAAACTTACCAGGAAAGGTTAAAAGACCTTAATATGTATAGCTTGGAAGAAAGAAGAGACCGAGGGGATATGATAGAAACTTTTAAATATATAAAGGGAATCAACTCGGTAAAGGAGGAGAGCATATTTAAAAGAAGAAAAACTACCACAAGAGGACACAGTTTTAAATTAGAGGGGCAAAGGTTTAAAAGTAATATAAGGAAGTATTACTTTACTGAGAGGGTAGTGGATGCATGGAATAGCCTTCCTGCAGAAGTGGTAGCTGCAAATACAGTGAAGGAGTTTAAGCATGCATGGGATAGGCATAAGGCCATCCTTCATATAAGATAGGGCCGGGGCTATTCATAGGATTCAGATATATTGGGCAGACTAGATGGGCCAAATGGTTCTTATCTGCCGACACATTCTATGTTTCTATGTTTCTATGTCTACGATTCACCAGGTCATGATTTTAAGAATTTATGACAAATTCAATAAAAAAAAATAAAAAATTATGATTAATAATTTTTATGACCATAATTAATAATTCTTAATTGAATTATTACAACCCGACAAAACGCTATACTGGAATTGACGCGGCTGCACAGGAATCAACTGGAGAAGGACTTTGTGACGGTAGTAGAAAATATCCCGTCAAGCATTCCCTTCTTCCCATGAAAGAAAATCACCCAATATTCCACGAGTAGGAATATCCCTGGAATTGCTGAATAATCCACACATGAGTCAAAACTTAATGCTGGAAACACGAGACTAACTTTACTGGCACACAGAACTCACAATTTATGCAGCATAAAACTCCTCCTCTGGGCCCGGCTAGATAATTGAGTTTTAACAATACACACAGCTCAATTGTCTGCTGGCCAGAACATTTACAACTTTTAACACGTTCAGAATACACACAGCTCAATTGTCTGCTGGCCAGAACATTTACAACTTTTAACACTTTTCAGAAAAGTACTTTCCATCCCGCATACAAGCATAATTTCAACCTCCCTGTTCGGTACATGAATACATTCATTCTTGACATTTGGAACCGAACAATATAGACGTTAAAATAGCAGGGAGTGAATTAAACTGAAGCATATAGGCAATTGCATCAAAGTCCTTCACAATGGCCCCCCTTTTTCTCCCTGCTCCGGCAACTGGGTTGGACCTTTCCTGGTCCAGTAGGGTTGACGGGTTCAGAGCTTTTAGTCCGAGGTTAAATCCATTTGGCGTGACAATCCATTGGCATTCCCGTTTTGCTTGCCTGGGCGATAATGAATTGTAAAGTCATAGGGCTGTAAGGCCAAGCTCCAGCGTAGCAAACGGGCGTTGTCCCCTGAAACCCGGTTAAGCCACACCAAGGGGTTGTGATCGGTGAGGAGAGTGAACGCCCGGCCATAAAGGTAAGGTGTGAGCTTTTTGAGTGCCCACACCAAGGCCAAACACTCTTTTTCAATGGTGGCATAGCTGACCTCCCTTGGCAACAGCTTCCGACTCAGGTATGCCACCGGGTGCTCACCTCCATCCTCCCCGATCTGGCTTAGTACTGCCCCCAGTCCAAACATTGAAGCGTCCGTGTGGACAATAAATCTTTTGTTAGGATCTGGGGTAACCAACACCGGAGCATTAATCAGAGCAGTCTTTAGTGCTTGGAAAGCCACCTCGCATTCCGGGGACCACAGGACTTGTCGGGGTAGCTTCTTTTTGGTCAAGTCGGTCAGGGGTTTGGCCAGGGCACTATAGTCGGGTACAAAGCGTCTGTAATAGCCGGCTGTGCCTAAGAAAGCCATGACTTGTGTCTTGGTGTGGGGAGTGGGCCAATTGGCAACGGCCTCGATCTTAGCCGGCTCCGGCCGTTGCTTACCACATCCTACTCGGTGGCCCAAATATTGTACCTCCGCCATACCCATGTGACATTTGTCGGGTTTCAGGGTCAGCCCGGCCCCCCTGATCCTATCTAATACTACCCCTATGTGCTCTAGGTGCGCTTCCCAGGTATCGCTGTGGATGGCGATGTCATCCAGGTAAGCGCATGCAAAGCTCTGGAGACCCCCAAGTAACTGATCCACCATCCGTTGGAAGGTGGCCGGGGTGTTCTTCATCCCGAACGGCATAACCCGGAATTGGTATAGGCTGAACTGGGTGATGAAGGCCGACTTGGGTATGGCATCTTCTGCTAGGGGAATCTGCCAATATCCCTTGCATAGGTCTATTGTGGTCAGATACTTCCCTGCAGAGATACGGTCAAGCAGCTCGTCCATCCGTGGCATCGGATAGGCGGCCGTAACTGTCTCGTCGTTGAGGCGCCGGTAATCTACACAGAAGCGAGTTGTCCCATCCTTCTTTGGCACTAAGACTACCGGCGAGGCCCAAGGACTTTCTGAGGGCTCGATTACGCCTAGCCGAAGCATCTCATCTATTTCCTTCCGCATCCCTTCCCGGACTGCTTCGGGGATACGGTAAGGGGGCTGTCTCAGGGGTGCCTGTCCTGGAGTCTCTACCTTGTGTATGGCTAGGAGTGTGTATCCAGGCTCCTGAGAGAATGTGGCCTGTTTTGTTTCTAGTAAGCGAACAGCTTGAGCCCGCTCTTGCGGCTCCAGCTGTTCACCTAGCTGGACTTTCTTTATCTGGGTCATCCCTTCGATACTGCCCAATAGGTCGGGAAGGGGTAGGGTCTCTGTGTCTTCTCCTGCTGGTGCACAGATAGCGGCTACCTCCTCTGCCCGTTCCTGATAGGCCTTGAGCATGTTGATGTGAAAGGTTCGTTTCACATCTTCATCCTCGCAGCTGGCTATCGTGTAGGTCGTGTCGCATATCTGTCCTATAACTTTATAGGGGCCCTGCCAGGCGGCCTGGAGCTTATCTGTTCGGACCGGTCTTAATACCATGACCTTTTGGCCTATCTGAAAGCTCCGTTGCCTAGCCCGACGGTCATACCATACCTTCTGGCGCTGCTGGGCCGCCCGGAGGTTCTCTCGCACTGTCTGGGCTAATTCCTCCATGCGGTCCCTCAGCTCCAGGACATAAGGTACAACCGGGGTCCCCTCAATCTCTGTCTGCCCCTCCCAGTGATCCTTGATGAGATCTAAGGGCCCCCTCACCCGCCTCCCATAGAGAAGTTCGAAGGGTGAGAATCCGGTCGATTCCTGCGGCACCTCTCGGTAGGCAAAGAGAAGGTGTGGCAGGAATCGCTCCCAATCCTTGTATGCCCCCGTGAACGACGTCAACATTTGCTTTAGCGTTCCGTTGAAGCGCTCGCATAGGCCGTTAGTCTGGGGATGGTATGGGGAGCTAGTCAGGGATTTAACTCCACAGGTTTTCCATATCTGCTGGGTTACCTCGGCCATGAATTGGGTACCTTGGTCGGACAGAACCTCCTTGGGAAAGCCTACTCGGGAAAATACTTTAACTAGGGCCTCTGCTACGGTCTCAGCCTGTATGTTAGAGAGAGCTACCGCTTCGGGGTAACGGGTGGCGTAGTCTACTATGGTGAGTATATACCGCTTGCCGGAATGGCTGTCCACGGCTACCCTTGTAAACGGTTCTTCAATAATGGGCATGGAAACTAGTTTAGCCTTTGGGTGGTCTCCCTTTTTACCTATACGTTGGCATACCTCGCACGTTTGACAATACGTCCTGACGTCGTCGGATACCCCAGGCCAGAAGAAGTTCTGGGTTACCCGATACCCTGTCTTGCGTATTCCCAAATGGCCTGCCAAGGGTACGTTGTGCCCAATCCTCAATAACTCCTGCTGGTATTTCAGGGGAACTACCAGCTGGCGTTTTTGCTTAGGCCCTGGTGCATTACCCCGGGTCTCGGTGAGCCTGTACAAGCGGCCGTTCTCCCAGATAAATTGCTCCTTCTCTAATCCCCCTTGGCCCCTCCTGGCTTTCTCTCGATACTTTCTGAGGGAAGGGTCTCCGGTCACCTCCCGCCCAAAGTCCTCTGGGGTGTCCCAGGGTAGGGGTTCTACAGTAAAGGGTAGGTTGGGTTGGCTTACCTGGGTCTCAGTAGGAAGTGGATGGCTCTCGGCAGCGCGACTTTGTGCTCTGGTGGTTACTGCGTGGGCCTCCTGAGCGGGGGTAGAGGCGAACGCCGAAGTCAGGGGGCCAATGTCGTTGCCCAAGATGACTTCAGAAGGTAAGTCTTTCATGACTCCCACATGAACATTGCCAGCTCCCGCCACCCAATCTAGGTGTACCTGTGCAGTAGGGATACGGTATACTGCCCCCCCTGCCACTCTCACAGCAATTGATTTCCCCGGTTTCTCTGATGCCTTAATAAGGTGTCTTTGTTGCCCCACTGTCTCTCAATCCCCGGGCGGTTTTTCCGTTAACCATGACCAGCTGACAATGGTGTTTCCTGTTGTCCGTAATAACAGATTGTACCATGAGGGCTTCGTAAAGGGTGCCCAATGGTTCTTCCTGAACCAGTTCCGGGGGATCCCAAGCCGAGTCTGTACAATGGGCGGCTGCTGGGGGGCGGTACCCAGGTCGAGACCAATTTGACCTGGTGTTGTTGTCCATGGGGCAATTCTGCTTGTAGTGACCCAGCTGTTTGCACCGGAAGCAGCGTTGTTCATTGTCCTCCTGGATAGCGAGGGCTAGATGTCACCGGTCTGTTAGGAGGTTGGTATCTAGCGGCGGGTGGGTATGAGGGCACCGTTGGTCGTGGAGGTTGTACCCGTGGTGTGACCGGGTTCGTCTTGCGAGTATCCGCATATTCATCCGCCAACTTAGCTGCCTCTGGTAGAGTCATGGGCCGGCGATCTCTCACCCAGTCTTTGACATCCGTCTGGATGTGATCGTAAAATTGTTCCAGGAGCATTAGTTGCAAAATGTCCTCTGCGGTGGTGGCCTGGCTGCTGTTGACCCAGTTAGAGGCCGACAGGGATAACTGGCATGCCCATTCCACGTAAGAGTCTTTCGTGGTTTTGCGTGAGTCCCTGAATTTTTGTCGGTAGGACTCCGGGGTTACTGCATAACGAGCCAGGAGAACTTCTTTAACCCTGGCGTAGCTATGGATCTCCTGCTCTGGCACGGTCCGGAAAGCATCAGAAGCTTTGCCTGACAGTTTGCCTGACAATATTGCGACCCACTCTCCTCTATCTATTCGGTGCAGGTTACATTGTCGCTCAAAATCTGCCAGGTAATTATCAATTTCACAGTCTTTTTCATCAAAAGCTTTAAAAGCGCTAAACGGAATCTTCCTTGTGTCTGCTGTACTGTACTCACTGTTTGGAGAATGTGCGGCTGCTTGTTGGACTGCTGCCAGTTTTAACTGTAGCTCTGCGTCTCTTATTTGTTTAGCCTCCTCCGCTAACAGGTTCATCACTTTCAGCACCACATCCGCCGTTGGGTTCGGACCGAACCATGCTAGCTTCTCTCTCATTGCCTTGTTGTCTAGTGATTCCTCCTCCGGAATCACTGGTGTCCCCATCTCTTGTACTGCTGGCGTTGCTGCAACCAAGTTCTCCTGGTCTAGCTCCATTAATTCTGCTATAATGACCCGCTTGGTTTTGTTGCTAGCAATCCTTCCATGGACTTCCAGTAGTTCTTTCAGTGTATTTCTTTTAAGCAGGGTGTACCAGCCTTCCATTCACTGTTCCCAGTGTCTGCTTGGAATCCTGGTGTAAAGGAAAGTAGAAGGGAAAATCCCGCTGCTGCCAACCAGTTGTGACGGTAGTAGAAAATATCCCGTCAAGCATTCCCCTCTTCCCATGAAAGAAAATCACCCAATATTCCACGAGTAGGAATATCCCTGGAGTCGCTGAATAATCCACACATGAGTCAAAACGTAATGCTGGAAACACGAGACTAACTTTACTGGCACACAGAACTCACAATTTATGCAGCATAAAACTCCTCCTCTGGGCCCGGCTAGATAATTGAGTTTTAACAATACACACAGCTCAATTGACTGCTGGCCAGAACATTTACAACTTTTAACACTTTCAGAATACACACAGCTCAATTGTCTGCTGGCCAGAACATTTACAACTTAACACTTTTCAGAAAAGTACTTTCCATCCCACATACAAGCATAATTTCAACCTCCCTGTTCGGTACATGAATACATTCATTCTTGACATTTTGAACCGAACAATATAGACCTTAAAATAGCAGGGAGAGAATTAAACTGAAGCATATAGGCAATTGCATCAAAGTCCTTCACAGACTTCATGCGCGAAACCGTACACCGCGAGTGCGCACTCAGGGGTAGGGAAATCTGATGGAACATTTAGTGCAGGAAAATCTACCTACCCCTAAGTGCGCATGCACAGGTTACAGAGCACAGGGCAGCAGGGAGTGTGTGAGGTCCTATACACCCTTATAGAGCTCTATCAGGGTGAATAGGACAAGGGATTAGAAGATTATTAAATAAAAAGTGTAAAAAAAATAAAATACAAATAAATAAAAATATTAAGTATTATTCACCCAATTTCACATATAAAATATATAAACAATGAATAAATAAACATATCACATATTTCCACGTCCGAAAAGTCCAAACTATTAAAATATTTAAAAAAATCTAATGTGGTGAATGCCTGAACAGAAAAAATAAATAAAAACTGCACGATTCGCTATTTCTTAAAATGCGGAATGCACGTGGCTTTTTTGGTTTATTTTTTTCCGCGTGGTATCGAGAGGTATCGAGTATCGCAATACTTTTTTATGGCATCGAAAGCTGTATAGTTATGGCAACAGATTTGACTTAGGAGTAATCCTAAATGGCATTATTCTGTCAGTTCCCTGTTATTCATCCTTTAACTCCTATACTGGGATCTGGACTTTATTTGCAGGGGAGCCACCAGGCTGCTACCTCTTGGAGTACTTTTTGTGTGATTACCGTTGACCCACAGTGGATAGACACACCGCTGCAGGGCACCAAAAGGTCAGGCAAAACTGAGGTCAGGGACAGGCTGACCTCAGTAAACGGTCTGAGGTCAGGGCAGAGTATGGTCAATATGGAGGTCGGCAGCGGAGGGTCAGAGTACAGTAAACAAGTAGAGGTCAGCACACAGGCAGAACAGAAATACAGCACACCATGCTAGCCCTTTAAGAGCCGGAGGGCTGCGTTGGCTCACAGCTGCCGCTGTAAGAGAACCCCCTACTTACACTCTCTTGTTTAGGCCAGATTGTTGCAAGAATTTCTTTAGAAGAACAGGGGTATAAATGTTTTCAGCTGGCTCCCAAAATGTTTCTTTTGGGCCACAGCCCTTCCAATCAACTAGAAAGAGGGTTAATGCCATTAGCTTAATGACAGAAACATGGAATGAATTTGGAATACTGAAACTGGATTCATTTGCTTCAGTATTTCGAAGGGACCAATACAGTGGGGTGATAACTTGTATGAGGGTTCTTTGAGTCTGGTGTTCTTTGTGGAAAGCCAGACCTTGTCTAGAGGCAAAAATGAAGGTAAGGCCTGTGCTTGCATTCATCTGAGCAGAGGCCTGAAGTACACTGAAAATATGTTTTGGTTTCTTGCCAGATCTGGGTACTGATAGTCAGGGCCTTCTTTAATATTAATTGGACCCTGGGCAAGAATTTACTTGGGCTCCCTGGATCCCGCCTTTTCACACCCTAGCATGCAATTACGCCCTCCACCACAACACACACACACACAAAAAAATCCACACACCTCGTAGGATAGTAAACTTTAATAATGATGAGTTGCCACTAGAGGTGTTCCTTGGCAGTAATGTAAATACTGCCTTTTTTCTGAAAAGGCAGTGTTTACATTAACCACTTGCCGCACATGTAACGCCAATAGGCGTCCGGGCGGCGGCAGTCTCAGGCTCAATGATGCCTATTGGCGTCATCTTGTGAGACTCAAGATTTCCTGTGAACTGCGCGATCCTGTGAGTTCAACTACAAGTTCAACTACAGCCTGCCGGCAGCGGTCATTGGCTGGCAGGCTGTAGATTTTTAAAATAACCAATGAAAGAGGCATATCAGACACTATTTTGTAAATAGCGTCTGATATACCTGCTACCTGGTCCTCTTTTGCTTGGATCGACCACAAGAGGACACAGGCAACTCTGTAAGTAGCACCAATCACCACACACACATTACACCCCCCTGTCACTTATTAACCCCTTATCACCCCATATTAGACTCCCTGATCACCCCCCTGTCATTGATCCCCCCCCCCCCGTAAGGGTCCCTCATCACAGCCAGGTAGTTAACTACTTGTTAGGTAGTTAGTGCCCAGCCCACCGCACCGTAGTCGCTGATTAGCGTCATCGCTGTCGCTAATCAGCACTAGTACTATATAGTATCTGTAAGTGATCAATACTGATCGCAATCAGATCTATATCAGTACATTATGGTCACCTTAGGCTCTACAAAAAACGCAGTGTTAGTCCGATCAGGCCTGATCTTGTGCCCACACTTGCGTTCAGTCCGCCGCACCGCAATGACAGAATTTTTTTTTTCTGATCACTGCAAAAACACAGTAAAATCGCTGCTGCGCTATAAAAATCACTTTTGAGCTTTCTGGATCTTTATTAGCGATCGCAGCTTTACTTCGCAAGCACTCCTTTTTACTAGGCAGGTTTGCTCTTTTTTTCTGGGTAGTCTCCGAGGAATACCCCCTAAATTTTGTTAGCCCAAAATGTCAAACAAGGGGTATTCCGCTGAAGAGGCCTACAGGATTCTGGCTGTGATGGATGAAAGCGTTCGGGATGCCTAACCCGCTGAATCCAGTGGTTCAGAATATGAACCTGTAGACAGCAGTGGCACTCTAACTGCTAGTGAAGATGACGAGGTTGAGGTCCCTGCTATGGTCAGGCGTACCCGATCCCATGTCAGTGTTCTGCATACCCTGCGTGGTGAGCCTCATTTGCAGCAGAGTGGTGCTAGCGCTGATCTTTTTTATGGTGCGCCATATACCAGCAGCGCAGCACATCCTGGACCTACTACCAGCCCTGCCATATTCCCTGGTGAAGTGGCGAGCACCAGAAGGGCAGTTCAAGCTGGTACGGTGGCACATGCAGTAACTCCCCCGTCGCAGCCACCACGTTCACAGGCCCGAAGAGCCCTTAGTCTCCCAGAGGTGCTGGCAAACCCAAATTGGCACTCCCCTGCTTACGCAGCACCGAAATTGCCCCCTTTCACCGCCCAGTCTGGAGTTCGCGTGGAGACAGCTCATTTAGGATCAGCCCTTAAGTTTTTTGAGCTGTTCTTCACCGCAGATCTCTATGACTTAGTTGTGTCAGAAACCAACCGCTACGCCACACAGTTTATAACCACCAATCCGGAAAGCTTCTATGCCCAGCCTTTCCGGTGGAAACCAGTCACAGTTGCCGAATTTTAATTATTTTTGGGCCTTATCCTCAGCATGGGTCTAACTAAAAAAAATGTATTGCGGTCCTATTGGTCTAAAGACCCAATACATTACACGCGCATGTTCTCTGCTGTTATGTCCAGGGCGAGTTTTGAGGTCATCATGCGCTTTATGCATTTCACTGACAATAAAACCTGTCATCCATGAGGCCACCCTGCTTATGACCGGCTCCACAAAATTCGGCCACTCATAGACCGTTTGTCATCCAGGTTTGCAGATGTGTATACCCCCAATCAGAACATCTGCATAGACGAGTCCCTTGTACATTTTACAGGGCACCTTGGCATCAAACAGTACATCCCCACCAAGCGCGCCCGGTATGGGTTCAAACTGTATAAGCTCTGTGAAAGGGCCACAGGCTATACATATCGTTTTAGGGTCTATGAGGGAAAAGATTCAAAAGTGGAGCTGGTCGGATGTCCTGACTACCTGGGGAGCAGTGGCAAGATGGTCTGGGACTTGGTGTCACCCTTACTCCACAAGGGGTACCACTTATATGTGGACAATTTTTACACAAGCGTGGCCCTCTTTCGACACTTACATCTAGTCGGAATTCAATGCTGTGGCACTGCGCGACCTAGTCGCCGGGGATTCCCCTAATGGCTCGTTAATACCCGACTTGCACGGGAGGAGAGGGCTGCCTTGTGTGACCAAGAACTGCTCGCGGTGAAGTGGAGGGACAAGAGGGACGTTTACCTTCTGTCCACCATTCACGCAGACACGACCGTACAAACTGAAAGGGCAACTGGAGTCATTGAGAAACCCCTCTCTGTCCACGACTATAACCTTCACATGGGAGGGGTGGACTTCAATGACCAGATGTTGGCTCCCTATTTAGTGTCCCGCCGCACCAGACGCTGGTATAAGAAGGTATCTGTTTATTTTATTCAATTGGTTCTGTATAATAGTTTTGTTCTCTACAGTAAGGCTGGGAGAACGGGATCCTTCCTAAAATTCCAGGAAGAGATCATTTCGGAACTCCTGTATCCAGGAGGGTCCGTGCCCCAAGTCCCTGATGTAGTTTGCTGGCTACATGGCAGACACTTCCCGAGTGTCTATCCTGGTACCCCAACTCAGCGTTCCCCAAGAAAAAGATGTAGTGTCTGTAGCAGGGCTGGAATAAGGAGTGACACCACAATTTTTTGTCCTGACTGTCCTGACCAGCCTGCCCTATGCATAGGGTAGTGTTTCCGCAAGTACCACACACAGGTACACTATCAGTGTAGGGATCGCATGACACAGGACAGGCACACAGGGGTCTTAGGGCCCTTTCACACAGAGCTGCTACAAATCTCTCCTTTCACCTGGGACAAAGTGCATAATGTACTTTGCCACATCTCTGGGCGATTTGCGCTTTGCACATTGTCCCATGGGGAAGGGGAGATTTGTCCTCTAAAAAAATCACAGGTAAGCAAAAAAGTTTATGTTCTGTTTCAAATGTTATATAAAGTTTATAAAAGTTGATGTTAATAAATTTATTGCGTTGCTGCCTGTTTTTTTTTTTGTTTTTTTTTTACCTTCTAGGTGGACCAAGCGATCAACCACCTGCAGCACTGATGTGCATTCTGACAGAAGCATTGCGCTGCTGTCAGATCACACACAAGTCGGTGTATGCGGCGCTGCAAGACGAGATTTCTCCTCTGCAGTAAAAAAAAGATACGTTTGCAGAGGCTTATGAGCCGAGGAGGAGGCTGTGTTCCTATGCTTTGGCAAACACTTTATAAAAAATCCCAGCAATGATTTATTCATCCACATCGATTGATGTGAATGGAGAAATCTGGTTTGCCAGGGCATACGAGCTAAGTGCGTATGGATGTTGGGCGGAGCTCCTATGTCCTGGCAGACGCCTTTCCCCTCCTTTTTTTTTTTTGGGCAGAGATTTTTTCATCCACATTGATCGATGCGAATGAAGAAATCTGTGCCGTTAATTTTTTTCTTTCAGCCCAGAGGCTGAACGGAAAAAAATAATCTCATTACCTGTATGCTCAATATAAGGAGAATAGCAGAAACTCCTAATGCTGGCCATACATGTAATGATTACGGAGACCCTCAAATGCCAGGGCAGTACAAACACCCCACAAATGACCCCATTTTGGAAAGAAGACACCCCAAGGTATTCGCTGAGGGGCATATTGAGTCCATGAAAGATTGAAATTTTTGTCCCAAGTTAGCGGAAAATGAGACTTTGTGAGAAAAAAAAAAAAAAAAAACAATTTCTGCTAACTTATGTCAAAATTCTATGAACTCGCCAGGCCCCTCATTGAATACCTTGGGGTGTCTTCTTTCCAAAGTGGGGTCACATGTGGGGTATTTATACTGCCCTGGCTTTTTAGGGGCCCTAAAGCGTGAGAAAAAGTCTGGGATCCAAATGTCTAAAAATGCCCTCCTAAAAGAAATTTGGGCACCTTTGCGCATCTAGGCTGCAAAAAAGTGTCACACATGTGGTATCGCCGTACTCAGGAGAAGTTGGGGAATGTGTTTTGGGGTGTCATTTTACATATACCCATGCTGGGTGAGATAAATATCTTGGTCAAATGCCAACTTTGTATAAAAAAATGGGAAAAGTTGTCTTTTGCCAAGATATTTCTCTCACCCAGCATGGGTATATGTAAAATGACACCCCAAAACACATTCCCCAACTTCTCCTTAGTACGGCGATACCAGATGTGTGACACTTTTTTGCAGCCTAGGTGGGCAAAGGGGCATACATTCCAAAGAGCACCTTTCGGATTTCATCGGTCATTTTTTTACAGATTTTGATTGCAAACTACTTCTCACGCATATGGGCCCCTAAAATGCCAGGGCAGTATAACTACCCCACAAGTGACCCAATTTTGGAAAGAAGACACCCCAAGGTATTCCGTGAGGAGCATGGTGAGTTCCTAGAATTTTTTATTTTTTGTCACAAGTTAGCGGAAAATTATGTTTTGTTTTTTTCCCTTACATAGTCTCATATTCCACGAACTTGCGACAAAAAATAAAAAATTCTAGGAACTCGCCATGCCCCTCACGGAATACCTTGGGGTGTCTTCTTTCCAAAATGGGGTCACTTGTATAAAAAAATGGGAAAAGTTGTCTTTTGCCAAGATATTTCTCTCACCCAGCCTGGCTATATGTAAAATGACACCCCAAAACACATTCAAGAAAACCACAGAAACAAGATAATAATGCACTTATTAAAGCAGATGCAAGCACTATATATGGACTAAGTCCTCACCCTGATATGATAATGTCTGAGACACTTAGTCAATATATTTTGATCAAAACACATCTAAGCCCGCCACCAAGCGTCAAGGTGGTCTCAGGTCAGGCGGGTCCTACGCTAAACCTACCTAAGCCATTGGGCTTCTATGTTCAGGAGCGCAGACACCGCACATATGGTGTGCTGCTCCTAGTAACCTCCATGTGCATCAAGCAACCAATGGGAGGAGGAGCAAGCACAGCCATATGTACCACCTAATTAAGGCGCTCATTGGATAGAGGAGGGGGGCAAAAGTGCAGAGGAATGCTACTCCCAAGATACTAGGTGCGCATTCACACTTGAAGGTGCCACTCCCTCAAGCAAACACTACATAAACAAAAAAATCACAGAAAAAACTAAGATAAAAACATCCTGCACGATATGATACAAATTTGCGGATGTCCCTGGCCATATTATTGAAGAAAACCACAGAAACAAGATAATAATGCACTTATTAAAGCAGATGCAAGCACTATATATGGACTAAGTCCTCACCCTGATATGATAATGTCTGAGACACTTAGTCAATATATTTTGATCAAAACACATCTAAGCCCGCCACCAAGCGTCAAGGTGGTCTCAGGTCAGGCGGGTCCTACGCTAAACCTACCTAAGCCATTGGGCTTCTATGTTCAGGAGCGCAGACACCGCACATATGGTGTGCTGCTCCTAGTAACCTCCATGTGCATCAAGCAACCAATGGGAGGAGGAGCAAGCACAGCCATATGTACCACCTAATTAAGGCGCTCATTGGATAGAGGAGGGGGGCAAAAGTGCAGAGGAATGCTACTCCCAAGATACTAGGTGCGCATTCACACTTGAAGGTGCCACTCCCTCAAGCAAACACTACATAAACAAAAAAATCACAGAAAAAACTAAGATAAAAACATCCTGCACGATATGATACAAATTTGCGGATGTCCCTGGCCATATTATTGAAGAAAACCACAGAAACAAGATAATAATGCACTTATTAAAGCAGATGCAAGCACTATATATGGACTAAGTCCTCACCCTGATATGATAATGTCTGAGACACTTAGTCAATATATTTTGATCAAAACACATCTAAGCCCGCCACCAAGCGTCAAGGTGGTCTCAGGTCAGGCGGGTCCTACGCTAAACCTACCTAAGCCATTGGGCTTCTATGTTCAGGAGCGCAGACACCGCACATATGGTGTGCTGCTCCTAGTAACCTCCATGTGCATCAAGCAACCAATGGGAGGAGGAGCAAGCACAGCCATATGTACCACCTAATTAAGGCGCTCATTGGATAGAGGAGGGGGGCAAAAGTGCAGAGGAATGCTACTCCCAAGATACTAGGTGCGCATTCACACTTGAAGGTGCCACTCCCTCAAGCAAACACTACATAAACAAAAAAATCACAGAAAAAACTAAGATAAAAACATCCTGCACGATATGATACAAATTTGCGGATGTCCCTGGCCATATTATTGAAGAAAACCACAGAAACAAGATAATAATGCACTTATTAAAGCAGATGCAAGCACTATATATGGACTAAGTCCTCACCCTGATATGATAATGTCTGAGACACTTAGTCAATATATTTTGATCAAAACACATCTAAGCCCGCCACCAAGCGTCAAGGTGGTCTCAGGTCAGGCGGGTCCTACGCTAAACCTACCTAAGCCATTGGGCTTCTATGTTCAGGAGCGCAGACACCGCACATATGGTGTGCTGCTCCTAGTAACCTCCATGTGCATCAAGCAACCAATGGGAGGAGGAGCAAGCACAGCCATATGTACCACCTAATTAAGGCGCTCATTGGATAGAGGAGGGGGGCAAAAGTGCAGAGGAATGCTACTCCCAAGATACTAGGTGCGCATTCACACTTGAAGGTGCCACTCCCTCAAGCAAACACTACATAAACAAAAAAATCACAGAAAAAACTAAGATAAAAACATCCTGCACGATATGATACAAATTTGCGGATGTCCCTGGCCATATTATTGAAGAAAACCACAGAAACAAGATAATAATGCACTTATTAAAGCAGATGCAAGCACTATATATGGACTAAGTCCTCACCCTGATATGATAATGTCTGAGACACTTAGTCAATATATTTTGATCAAAACACATCTAAGCCCGCCACCAAGCGTCAAGGTGGTCTCAGGTCAGGCGGGTCCTACGCTAAACCTACCTAAGCCATTGGGCTTCTATGTTCAGGAGCGCAGACACCGCACATATGGTGTGCTGCTCCTAGTAACCTCCATGTGCATCAAGCAACCAATGGGAGGAGGAGCAAGCACAGCCATATGTACCACCTAATTAAGGCGCTCATTGGATAGAGGAGGGGGGCAAAAGTGCAGAGGAATGCTACTCCCAAGATACTAGGTGCGCATTCACACTTGAAGGTGCCACTCCCTCAAGCAAACACTACATAAACAAAAAAATCACAGAAAAAACTAAGATAAAAACATCCTGCACGATATGATACAAATTTGCGGATGTCCCTGGCCATATTATTGAAGAAAACCACAGAAACAAGATAATAATGCACTTATTAAAGCAGATGCAAGCACTATATATGGACTAAGTCCTCACCCTGATATGATAATGTCTGAGACACTTAGTCAATATATTTTGATCAAAACACATCTAAGCCCGCCACCAAGCGTCAAGGTGGTCTCAGGTCAGGCGGGTCCTACGCTAAACCTACCTAAGCCATTGGGCTTCTATGTTCAGGAGCGCAGACACCGCACATATGGTGTGCTGCTCCTAGTAACCTCCATGTGCATCAAGCAACCAATGGGAGGAGGAGCAAGCACAGCCATATGTACCACCTAATTAAGGCGCTCATTGGATAGAGGAGGGGGGCAAAAGTGCAGAGGAATGCTACTCCCAAGATACTAGGTGCGCATTCACACTTGAAGGTGCCACTCCCTCAAGCAAACACTACATAAACAAAAAAATCACAGAAAAAACTAAGATAAAAACATCCTGCACGATATGATACAAATTTGCGGATGTCCCTGGCCATATTATTGAAGAAAACCACAGAAACAAGATAATAATGCACTTATTAAAGCAGATGCAAGCACTATATATGGACTAAGTCCTCACCCTGATATGATAATGTCTGAGACACTTAGTCAATATATTTTGATCAAAACACATCTAAGCCCGCCACCAAGCGTCAAGGTGGTCTCAGGTCAGGCGGGTCCTACGCTAAACCTACCTAAGCCATTGGGCTTCTATGTTCAGGAGCGCAGACACCGCACATATGGTGTGCTGCTCCTAGTAACCTCCATGTGCATCAAGCAACCAATGGGAGGAGGAGCAAGCACAGCCATATGTACCACCTAATTAAGGCGCTCATTGGATAGAGGAGGGGGGCAAAAGTGCAGAGGAATGCTACTCCCAAGATACTAGGTGCGCATTCACACTTGAAGGTGCCACTCCCTCAAGCAAACACTACATAAACAAAAAAATCACAGAAAAAACTAAGATAAAAACATCCTGCACGATATGATACAAATTTGCGGATGTCCCTGGCCATATTATTGAAGAAAACCACAGAAACAAGATAATAATGCACTTATTAAAGCAGATGCAAGCACTATATATGGACTAAGTCCTCACCCTGATATGATAATGTCTGAGACACTTAGTCAATATATTTTGATCAAAACACATCTAAGCCCGCCACCAAGCGTCAAGGTGGTCTCAGGTCAGGCGGGTCCTACGCTAAACCTACCTAAGCCATTGGGCTTCTATGTTCAGGAGCGCAGACACCGCACATATGGTGTGCTGCTCCTAGTAACCTCCATGTGCATCAAGCAACCAATGGGAGGAGGAGCAAGCACAGCCATATGTACCACCTAATTAAGGCGCTCATTGGATAGAGGAGGGGGGCAAAAGTGCAGAGGAATGCTACTCCCAAGATACTAGGTGCGCATTCACACTTGAAGGTGCCACTCCCTCAAGCAAACACTACATAAACAAAAAAATCACAGAAAAAACTAAGATAAAAACATCCTGCACGATATGATACAAATTTGCGGATGTCCCTGGCCATATTATTGAAGAAAACCACAGAAACAAGATAATAATGCACTTATTAAAGCAGATGCAAGCACTATATATGGACTAAGTCCTCACCCTGATATGATAATGTCTGAGACACTTAGTCAATATATTTTGATCAAAACACATCTAAGCCCGCCACCAAGCGTCAAGGTGGTCTCAGGTCAGGCGGGTCCTACGCTAAACCTACCTAAGCCATTGGGCTTCTATGTTCAGGAGCGCAGACACCGCACATATGGTGTGCTGCTCCTAGTAACCTCCATGTGCATCAAGCAACCAATGGGAGGAGGAGCAAGCACAGCCATATGTACCACCTAATTAAGGCGCTCATTGGATAGAGGAGGGGGGCAAAAGTGCAGAGGAATGCTACTCCCAAGATACTAGGTGCGCATTCACACTTGAGGTGCCACTCCCTCAAGCAAACACTACATAAACAAAAAAATCACAGAAAAAACTAAGATAAAAACATCCTGCACGATATGATACAAATTTGCGGATGTCCCTGGCCATATTATTGAAGAAAACCACAGAAACAAGATAATAATGCACTTATTAAAGCAGATGCAAGCACTATATATGGACTAAGTCCTCACCCTGATATGATAATGTCTGAGACACTTAGTCAATATATTTTGATCAAAACACATCTAAGCCCGCCACCAAGCGTCAAGGTGGTCTCAGGTCAGGCGGGTCCTACGCTAAACCTACCTAAGCCATTGGGCTTCTATGTTCAGGAGCGCAGACACCGCACATATGGTGTGCTGCTCCTAGTAACCTCCATGTGCATCAAGCAACCAATGGGAGGAGGAGCAAGCACAGCCATATGTACCACCTAATTAAGGCGCTCATTGGATAGAGGAGGGGGGCAAAAGTGCAGAGGAATGCTACTCCCAAGATACTAGGTGCGCATTCACACTTGAAGGTGCCACTCCCTCAAGCAAACACTACATAAACAAAAAAATCACAGAAAAAACTAAGATAAAAACATCCTGCACGATATGATACAAATTTGCGGATGTCCCTGGCCATATTATTGAAGAAAACCACAGAAACAAGATAATAATGCACTTATTAAAGCAGATGCAAGCACTATATATGGACTAAGTCCTCACCCTGATATGATAATGTCTGAGACACTTAGTCAATATATTTTGATCAAAACACATCTAAGCCCGCCACCAAGCGTCAAGGTGGTCTCAGGTCAGGCGGGTCCTACGCTAAACCTACCTAAGCCATTGGGCTTCTATGTTCAGGAGCGCAGACACCGCACATATGGTGTGCTGCTCCTAGTAACCTCCATGTGCATCAAGCAACCAATGGGAGGAGGAGCAAGCACAGCCATATGTACCACCTAATTAAGGCGCTCATTGGATAGAGGAGGGGGGCAAAAGTGCAGAGGAATGCTACTCCCAAGATACTAGGTGCGCATTCACACTTGAAGGTGCCACTCCCTCAAGCAAACACTACATAAACAAAAAAATCACAGAAAAAACTAAGATAAAAACATCCTGCACGATATGATACAAATTTGCGGATGTCCCTGGCCATATTATTGAAGAAAACCACAGAAACAAGATAATAATGCACTTATTAAAGCAGATGCAAGCACTATATATGGACTAAGTCCTCACCCTGATATGATAATGTCTGAGACACTTAGTCAATATATTTTGATCAAAACACATCTAAGCCCGCCACCAAGCGTCAAGGTGGTCTCAGGTCAGGCGGGTCCTACGCTAAACCTACCTAAGCCATTGGGCTTCTATGTTCAGGAGCGCAGACACCGCACATATGGTGTGCTGCTCCTAGTAACCTCCATGTGCATCAAGCAACCAATGGGAGGAGGAGCAAGCACAGCCATATGTACCACCTAATTAAGGCGCTCATTGGATAGAGGAGGGGGGCAAAAGTGCAGAGGAATGCTACTCCCAAGATACTAGGTGCGCATTCACACTTGAAGGTGCCACTCCCTCAAGCAAACACTACATAAACAAAAAAATCACAGAAAAAACTAAGATAAAAACATCCTGCACGATATGATACAAATTTGCGGATGTCCCTGGCCATATTATTGAAGAAAACCACAGAAACAAGATAATAATGCACTTATTAAAGCAGATGCAAGATCCAAAACACATTCCCCAACTTCTCCCGAGTACGGCGATACCAGATGTGTGACACTTTTTTGCAGCCTAGGTGGGCAAAGGGGCACACATTCCAAAGAGCACCTTTCGGATTTCACCGGTCATTTTTTACAGATTTTGATTGCAAACTACTTCTCACGCATATGGGCCCCTAAAATGCAAGGGCAGTATAACTACCCCACAAGTGACCCCATTTTGGAAAGAAGACACCCCAAGGTATTCCGTGAGGGCCATGGCGAATTCCTAGAATTTTTTTTTTTTTGTTACAAGTTAGCGGAAAATGATGATTTTCTTTTTTTTTTTTTCCCTTACAAAGTCTCATATTCCACTAACTTGCGACAAAAAATAATTGCAAACTACTTCTCACATATATGGGCCCCTAAAATGTCAGGGCAATATAACTACCCCACAAATGAACCCATTTTGGAAAGAAGACACCCCAAGGTATTTTGTGATGGGCATAGTGAGTTCATGGAGTTCATTCATTTTCCGCTAACTTGTGACAAAAAATAAAAAGTTCTATGAACTCACTATGCCCATCAGCGAATACCTTAGGGTGTCTACTTTCCGAAATGGGGTCATTTGTGGGGGTTTTCTACTGTCTGGGCATTGTAGAACCTCAGGAAACATGACAGGTGCTCAGAAAGTCAGCGCTGCTTCAAAAAGCGGAAATTCACATTTTTGTACCATAGTTTGTAAACGCTATAACTTTTACCCAAACCATTTTTTTTTATCAACGACATGTAGAACAATAAATTTAGCGAGAAATTTATATATGGATGTTTTTTTTTGCAAAATTTTACAACTGAAAGTGAAAAATGTCATTTTTTTGCAAAAAAATTGTTAAATTTCGATTAATAACAAAAAAAGTAAAAATGTCAGCAGCAATGAAATACCACCAAATGAAAGCTCTATTAGTGAGAAGAAAAGGAGGTAAAATTCATTTGGATGGTAAGTTGCATGACCGAGCAATAAACGGTGAAAGTAGTGTAGTGCAGAAGTGTAAAAAGTGGCCTGGTCATTAAGGGGGTTTCAGCTAGGGGGGTTGAAGTGATTAATAAAGAGCAATAAAAAAATGATTTTTAGCCAAAAATTAGTAAAATACAATCATAAATAAAATTGCTTCTGAAGGCGTACATAGCCTTTACGTTCTCTTGGTCAGTGTAAATAATGACAGGATGACAGGCACCCTCCAACAGATGACTCCACTCCTCAAGGGCCAACTTGACTGCAAACAACTCCCTGTCACCAACTGAATAATTCTGTTCTGCCGTGTAGAAGGCCTTCATGAAGCATCTTGTCAGGGGTTCCTTTCTGAATGAGAACAGATCCCACTCCCATGAGGATATGTCCACCTCCAGAAAGAACTTTTTGGAGACATCTGGACTCTTCTGGGTCAGGGCAGAAATAGGGGTGGTCAGGGTGGAATAGAGATGAATGAAGAATTGGTGAAGATGAGGAACTGCTGGATAGCACTCAGGCGTGTAGGACGGTTCAGTCCAGTAAAACAGACAATTTCTCCGGATCCATCTCTATGCCATGGTTAGAGATAATGTTATCCAGGAAGAGAAGACAGCTTAAAAAAAAAAAAAGCACAATTTCAAATTTAGCATAAAGTCTGTTTTCTCTCAAATGCTGAAGAACTGTATATACATATCTCTGTGAGAAGCTAGGTTGGGTGGGAATATCAAGATGTCCAAATTGACCACTACACAGGTATAGAGGAGGTCATGAAAAACATCACTAACAAATTCTTCAAAAAACAGCTGAAGTCTTACTGGAGCCAAAGGGCATGACAAGATATTCATAGTGGTCTTCCACTCATCACCCTCTTGAACCTGGATGAGATTGTAAGAATGTCAGAGATCCAACTTTGAGGAAATTGTGGCTCCAAAGTGCCTAGCAAAGAGCATAGGAATCAGCAGTAAAGAGTACTTATTTTTCACTGTAATTTTATTCAGTGCACAGTAATTAATACATCGCCGAAGGGAGCTTTTTCTTTTCTCTCAAGGTTTTCTTTAATATAATCAAAAATGGCTTGTGTTTCTAGCAGAGATAATGGGTATAGATGGCCATGTGGAGGAGTAGTTCCTGGTATCAGGTCAATTGGACAATTATAGGGACAATGTGGAGGTAGACTCTGTTTCCTTCTAATCAAAGACACTGGTGTAGCTGGTGTATGCAGGAGGTAGGTCTTGAAGATTCTGAGGAACTGGTGGAGCTTTGGCAGGCTGAACTGATGTCAGAAAGTGAGAGTGACTGGCAGAACCCAAACGTACAATCTACCCCAAGTTCCAGTCTAAAACAGGAGTGTGCAAACAAAGCCAGGGCAATCTCAGTAGGAAAGGACTAGTGGACACAAGCAGGACATAGTATGAGATTGTTAGATCAGTGGCCTTTGACTGTCCAGACACCGTCTTGTTCACCTTCCTTGTCCTGCACAGGAGCCCAGACCCACTGCCCCTCCTCTTCCTCACCTATAATGAGTCTGGCCGCCAGGGTTTCATTCTGCTTTATCAAGCTGTAGCCTGTGCTTCTCAGTCTAGGCCCATAGGTTGCACGAGCACACATTTTAATTCTTCCCCAGCCTGTGGCTGGAGGTCCCTGGGTATTTTAGATGCCTTGAAGGGTGCCTTAGTATAGGTTCTTAGTTGGCTAGTATAACCTGTGAAGGTGTGAATTCTGATTGTCTGCCCATGTACCAAACCTCTGCCTGTTAACTGATTCTGATACTCCGCTGCCTGCCCTGACCTTAGCTTGTCTACTGTATTGACCCTCTACTGCCTACCCTGAACATGGATTGTTTTATAGATACACATAAACTGTGCCTGACCTGACCTCTGTCTGCACACTGACTACAAGTATTGCCTGATTCCTCAGTGCTTTGCACCATTGGCTCTGACCTCCATGGGTCAGCTGCCAACTACACAAGAACTATTCAAAAAGGTGTCAGCCTCTTGGAGATATCAGCCTCTAGGGATTAAAGGGAGAAAAGGGACCACCTGGATAACAGCCTTAGGATGTGCCCAAGGCAGAGTTACCACTTGAAGCTCCATAATCACAGTAAGGTACGGTATGTATTCTGGGAGTGCCATCCCATTGACAGATGTCACCACCAAGGACTTCTCAAGGTGCATGGTGGGTATGTGATATCAGGTCACCAAGGCTTAATACAGGAAGTTTCCTTCTGAGCCAGAGTCCAAAAAGGCCTGTACAGTAAACCAAGTCTCAACACAAGACAGAGTCATAGGAAGTGTTAACTTTGGAGAAAATCTGTCTTCACCCAGGGTCGCATTGCCAACCAACCCTAGGATCTATAGTTTACCGCACTGTGAGAACAAGTACGCATACAGTGTCCTTCGCTGCTGCAATACATGCATAAGTCCTTATATAATCTATGCATATGCTCCTCCTAAAAAAAAAATCTGACTTTATCCAGTTGCATAGGCTCAGGAACAGGGAGTGCAGAAGATGGAAGCATGGGGGTCTGAAAAGTAGGTGGCAGGCTAGGAACTATCCTTTCACATATTGATTAGTTGAGGTGCTCGCTGAAACAAACATTTATACGAGTAACCAGGGTAATCAGGTCATCCAAAGTAGTTAATTTTTTCATGTGACCTGACAGACCCTCCCAGAAAGCTGCCAGCAGAGCTTTGTTATTCTAAGACAATTCAGGAGCCAGGGTGCGGATCTGTGTGGCATATTGCCTGACCATAAGGTTGCCTTGGCAGAGGCCTAGAAAGGAGGAGGAAGCTTAGGTGATAGAGCCTGGTTCTTCAAAGGCCTTGTGGAAAGTAGCCAGGAATTAGTGAAGATTTTTCAGGGGGTCACTCCATTCCCAGAGAGGGGTGGCTCATGCAAGAGCATAACCAGAAAAAATGGAGAAAATAAAGGGTATCTTGGATTGGTCAGTAGGAAAATGGTGGGCCTATAGCTCAAAGTGAATGGTACAATGGTTCAGAAATTCACAATGTAGTTTAGGGTGCCTCTCATAATGTGGGGGAAGTGGGAGATGCAGACTAATGGCACCAGAAATTAGTGGAGGTCATGGTGCAGACACAGCTTGAGGTTCCGGTACAGAAGCAGTAGTGGTCAAAGCATTTAGTTAGGTTGAAATGGTATGTAGGTACTGCAGGAATTTCTCTTGATAACCCGCTGAGTAACTAATTTCTTATGTATTTTGAACAGCAGGTTCCATGACTTAAAGAGGACATTTCATCGGTCCAAACATTGTGAACTAAGTATCATGACATATACAGCGACGCCTAGGGATCTCACTGCAATTACTATTATCCCTGGGCACCGCTCCGTTCTCCCGCTATGTCCTCTGGTATGTTCGGGGACTTGGTTATAGTAGGAGGAGTCTGCCCTTGTTCTGCTGGGCGTCTCCATCTCCTAGGCTGTAGCGCTGGCCAATCGCATCACAGAGCTCACAGCCTGGGAGAAAAAACCTCCCAGGCTGTGAGCTCTGCGATGCGATTGGCCAGCGCTACAGCCTAGGAGAAGGAGACGCCCAGCAGAACAAGGTCAGACTCCGCCTACTATAACCAAGTCCCCTAAGTCTCCGCCTACTATAACCAAGTCCCCGAACATACCGGAGGACATAGCGGGACAACGGAGCGGCGCTCAGGGATAATAGTAAGTGCAGTGAGATCCCTGGGCGCCGCTGTATATGTCATGATACTTAGTTCACAATGTTTGGACCGATGAAAGGTCCTCTTTAAGAAAACAGTTATGGCAGCCAGTGTGGAACCACTACGTTAACCAATAAATTTGACTTAGGGCTAATCCTAAAACAGATATCCTGCCAGTCCCCTGGTATATATTATTCAACTCCTAAAATGGATTTGCCACATCTTCTCTTTATAGTGAACAACTGACTCCATGGTCAAACACACCAGTGCAGGGCATAAAGAGTTCAGGCAAAACCATAGCCAGGGACAGGCTTAGGTCAGGCCAGCCAGAGCACATGGTAAACGGTCCAAGGTCAGAGCAGGCAATGATGGGTAAATATGGGGGTCAGGCACAGATCAGGCAGAGGAGGGTTAGCGTCCAGTAAACAGACAACAATAGGTACATGGGCAGAACAGAGATACAGCACACCTTTGCAAGAACTTAGCAAGATAAGGAGCGTATTGATCAGGCACCTTCCTAGATGGAAAGGTGCCTTAAGTGCCCCAACGCTCATGAAGATTAGGGTGCGTGCGTGCTGGCTTTTAAAGAGCCTAAGAGCAGAGAAAGGTAAAGCTGGCAAGCAGGCCATAAACTGTGAGAAGGGACAAAGTGGACCGGTGGCAGGACCCACTGGAAAGAAGGCAGCGGGGAGCTGTTTTGGACTGCTGGTTAAGGTGACAGGTATTCCTTACTTTAAATGATTCTAATTCCTGTTTCCTGTCCAAGAGAGAAGAAAGAGTTGTCTCCAGGGGTGCTGTCATAGGGCGAAGGGGAAAATGGAACAAATACGACTATATATATATATGTAGTTAAGGCTGCCGTGCAGCCTGTATTTGTGGGAGGGGCATAGGCCCGCCCCCTGGCTACTTAGGCAGAGGAGTGCAGAGGGACGGGACGTGCAGCCAGGTACCTGTTACTTCCGGTCACGTCTGGTTCTGCACGTCCCGCTCCTTTAAGCTCGGTCTGGGTAAGTATGAGGTCGGCGTTTATACCTCTCACACGGCTCAGGTAAGCGGCGGTCCGGTGCTGGGCATCGGCAGCATGGGCGAGCGCACGCTGGTCGGGTCCTTACCCCGCTGCGGGAGCGATGTACTCACGGGGAGAGTGCCGTGGTCCCGCCTCACTTTCATCGTCATGTCGGCTTGAGGCACGTGTTGTTCCATGGCCTCAGCAGTCGTAGGTCTAGGGGTCCACCGCACTCTGCTGGGGGCGATAGCAGGAGCGCAGTCGGGAGCAGGCCTCCGCCGGCCGGTCATGTGCGGGCGTGTGTTCCGGGGGGCGGCTGCGTGTGCCGGTTGCTAGGTTGCGTGTGCCGGTCCGCCCCCGGTGACGCACACACAGTACGTGGTGACCGGGGGATCTGCGGGCATGCTTGGGAGGCACGGGATTACTGGCCAGCAGGCAGTTCCGGTGGCTATTGGGGCATGAAGTTCAGTACCACAGGATCCAACGCATTGGTCAGTTGTTGGGTTCACAAGGAATTGTTGCTTGCTGAGGCTGCCCCGTGCTGGAGCAGCAGTTGCCTGTGTCGGTGGCAGGCCTGTGGCTCCAGCAGGGGAGCTCGGCTGGTCCTGCAAAAAAAAAAAAAAAAAAAAAAGGGGCAGGGTTTTTTTTTCCCCTTACCTGTTACATTGTTGTAATGCGTCATCATATTTCAGTGGCTGTGTTCTGGTCGATATCTGACGTCTCTCACCATTCCAGGATTCCTTACTTACAAGTAGATGGCATGTCCGGAGTCCCATATGGGTTTGGTATGTGTCACGGGGGTTTGGCTGCAGGCACGGTCACACGTCTTCCATGTCATGCCGCCGCACCAGTGGCACGTGGTTCCCCTTGGCACATTCAGGTTGTCACACCCGTTTTCTGTTGCTCGTTGCTTGAAACGTTCAGGCGCTGTTCTGGGGGCCACCCCAGGTCTCAGGTCTCCCCCTGGAACGTCCAGGTTGTCATTTTGTGTGTGATACGTCAGCTTGAAGCGTTCAAGCTATGTTGCATTTGTCTATTAGTGGCAAGTGGTCCTGCTCGGAACCCTAGGTTGTCACTTGTTCATTGTAAGTCGCATGTTTATTGTGGTACGTCTGCTTGAAGCGTTCAGGCATCCTTGCGTCCGCCACTCCGGTGGCATGTGGTCCGGCCTGGAACCCCAGGCTGTCGCTCTGTTTATTGTGGTACGTCTGCCTGAAGCGTTCGGGCAATGGTACGTCCTCCACTCCGTGTCATGCCTGAACCTCCAGGGTGTCTCTTCGTTCATTGTGGGTCGCCTGTTTATTGTGGTGCATCTGCTTGAAACGTTCAGGCATCGTTGCGTCCGCCACGCCGGTGGCATGTGGTCCCGCCTGGGACCCCAGGTTGTCACCTTGTTAATCGTGGTTGTCTGCTTGAAGCGTTCAGGCATTGTTGCGTCCGGCACTCCGGTGGCATGTGGTCCTGCCTGGAGCCCCAGGCTGGTTACTTGGTTATCGTGGTACGTCTGCTGGAGGCATTCGGGCAGTAATACGTCCTCCACTCCGTGTCCTGCCTGGAGCTCCAGGGTGTCTGTCATCTTATGTGGTACGTCCGCTTGAAGCGTTCAAGTGTTATTGTGGTGGTCACTCAGGGACAGCGGGTTCCGCCTGGAACGTCCAGGGTCCATACTCGTCTCCTGTTACATGTCTGCTTGAAATGTTCAGGCGAAGTATGTCTGCCACGCCTGTGGCTCGTGGTCCTGCCTGGAACGTCCAGGTGGTCTTATTTGTCTCCTGTGGCACGTGTGCTTATAAACGTTGGTCAAATGTACGTCCGCTACCCCGGTGGCACGTGGTCATGCCTGGTACGTCCAGGTTGTCTGCCTCGTCTCTTGTTGCACGTCTGTCTGAAGCGTTCAGACAATGTCGCGTCAGCCACCTCGGTGGCATGGTGTCCTGTCTAGCACATCCACAGGGTCTCTTTCACCAGGGTGGGCACGCATCCTCCCTTAGCGGCCTGCATAACTCAGCAGCATGCCGGGGGGGGGGGGGGGTATCATCCTGGTTGGTGGCACTTCAGTCCTCAGCTTTGGCCTAAAACGTTTAGGCCATGTTGTTGTTTTTTGTTTGTTCCCTCAGGGGTAGACGGTACAGCCTGTCGCAACCAGGTTGGTAATACTCCGATGCATTTAGTTTTCATATTTGTTTTGTTTTTACGGCAGCACGTTGGGGTCTCAGTGCCTTCGGCTTCCGTTAAAAAGGCCTCCACCTCGGTCAGTGGTACGAGCCTCCAGTACGGTATCAGTACCCCCTTTTTCATCAAATTCTATAACCAGGTGAGTAGCAATTCTGGTCCGTCAGGCCGGCCTTAGTCCGGGGGCGGTCTTACTGGTAGGGGTGTAAAAGTAACAAGGGTTTTGTCCTCAGGTGATATCCAGGGCTTAATCACAACACGGTCAACATGTCCCAGGCTTCAGACATCGATGACGCCTCGTCCATCTCCGGGTCCGTGGTTTCCGGTCTGGCAGGTCATGGATCCCTAAGGAGCTGGACCATTCCGAAGCTCGTGGCAGAATTAAATAGAAGGGGCATCAGTCACCCGGCTTCGGCCAGGAAAGCCGAACTTTATAGGCTACTGGTGTCTAGCCCGGTTCCACCCAGTGAGCAGCTGGCAGTGCCTACCATACAGTCATCACTGGCTCAGTTAAATGCCACAATGGGGAGTCTGGCGGCCTCAGTGGCAGACATCCAGCACAGGGTCATGGAGCTGGAGTCCAGGGCCGCCTCCACTTCACAGGCGGTGGCACCCGTGACTGCGGTATCATGGCCAGTGGCGGGTTCCTCAGGTATGTCCTCTACCCCGCCGGCCATTGTCCCAGCTCACTTTGTGGCCGAGAACATTAGGAAAGACATACTGGCAGGCAAAGAGGTGAACCTGGCATCTATCCTCATAGCATCGCACAATGCCAACGAGCACAGAACAATTGATTGCGGGGAAGTGTCTGTGGTTATGAGGTCCAAAGATGCCCGGTTGAACCGCAAGTTATCTATACCAGAATTTGTTCTTGCATTCAGCTTGTTCCGAGACGTCATCTGCTCAGCGCAGCCGGGTAGGAGGGAGGAGCTGGACGCTTATTTGTATCAGGTCACTGATTTGGGTCACAAGTATGGGGGCTCGGCGTTTTATGACTACCACCGGTCCTTCGCGGCTAAAGCTGCAGCCTCCCTAGCACAGTTCCAGTTTATGACCAATTGGGCTGTGTTGGATATGGAGCTCTTCTGCAGGCATTTTGCTGGTCTCCGAGCCCCCACTTGTGGCGCATGTCAGTCAATTTTTCATGCGACAGAATGGTGCCCCAACGAGGCATCTGCACGTCCGGACAGAGCCCTACCGGGAACATCGGGTGTTCCCAGGGGCCCGGCCCTCATGGACAAATTCGGCAGGCCTATTGTATATCTGGGCAAGAGCCAGATATGCAATAATTTCAACTTCGGTCACTGCATGTTCAGTGGGTGCAGGGCCCTGCACGTATGAACGGTCTGCTTTCGGGCACATCCCAGGTCTACCTGTCCCAAGAAAGCTGCCAAGCAGGCATGACTGACCGACGTCAACGTGGAGCTCCTGGAGGCGCTCCTGGAAGGTCATGACGACCGGCAGTTCGTGCGTCATTTGATCTCTGGCCTGTCTCTAGGGTTCCACACGGGACTGGTGGCCCTGCCACATTCAAATTGGGAATGTGAGAACCTTCTCTCTGCCAGACAAGATCCTGAGGCGGTGCAAGCGGCATTATCCTTGGAGTTGGATAAAGGGTTCATCATCGGCCCATTCGACTCGATCCCCTTTGAAGTATGGAGGGTCAACCCGATTGGAGTGGTGGCTAAGAAAGGCTCAAATAAAAAGAGGCTGATCTACGATCTCTCGGCTCCTCGCATATCCCTAGTATCAACTCTCTCATACCATCAGAAGAGTTCAGCATGACATACTCCTCTATCGATGAGGCCATTCGGTTCATCCTCAAAGCCGGCAGGGGGGCCTGGTTGTCCAAAACTGATATTGCTGATGCCTTCAAGTTGCTCCCGATCCTCCCACAACTGTGGCAATATTATGGCATCAAATGGGCAGGCAAATACTACTTTGCCAATCGTCTTACGTTTGGCTCAAAAAGCAGCCCTTGGCTGTTTGACCGGCTGGCCCAGGCCCTGCACTGGATCCTGGTGGAACATGGCCAGGCTCCTATGTGTATCCACTACCTGGATGATTTCCTGCTGGTGGAACACCCCTCCTGTCAGCCCCCTGGGTTATCCTCCCTGCTGGAGTTGTTTTCGGCGCTGCAGGTTCCGGTCGCCGCGGGGAAGACTGTCGGTCCTTCCTCAACAATCACCTTCCTGGGGGTCATTCTGGATTCAGTGAAGTTGGAAGCAAGGCTCCCTGAGGAGAAATTACAACAGATCCGGTTGGCCATCCAGGAGGCGGCAAGATCCTGCTTCCTGACCAAATCAAGTCTCCAATCATTGCTGGGCCGGCTGAACTTTGCCATGAGGGTCATGCCCCAGGGGCGCACCTTTGTGTCCCGGCTCTTGCTGCTTCTACCATCATCCCCGGAACAGGACGGTGTCGTCCAGTTGGACCAACAAGCCATGGCAGACCTGTCCATGTGGAGCATGTTCATGTCCTCATGGAACGGCATCAGGTTATTTATTCCCCCCCGGGACCCGTCCTCGCCCACGGTTTATTCTGACGCGGCTGCATCCAAGGGCTTTGCGGCCATATTCGATAATCACTGGCTAGCCGGGGCCTGGCCGTCCCAGATTATGCTGGACGGGCATGCCCTTCGGTCTTCTCCCTTGTTGGAGATGTATCCAGTAGTGGCAGCAGCTCATGTATGGGGTCACGTTTGGGCAAATTCGAGGGTTCTATTCATTATCGATAGTCAGGACTTGGTCGACATCGTCCGCAATGGCAGAGCCAAATCCCCAAAGATCATGTCCCTTATGCGTAGGCTGGTGTGGTTGTCCATGGTACACAACTTTTGCTTTGAGTGCTCGCACATTCAGGGTTCCGAAAATACGGCTGCTGATGCGCTATCCAGGTTTAACATCGATATCTTCTTTCAGAACATGCCACTCGCGGATGGAACAGGGGCGGACGTTCCGGCATACAGCAACCTGGTGTGGGACTGACATCACTGATCAGCAGAGCGAAGGATCTGTTGCACCGGAGCTTGTCTGACAATACAATCAGGAACTACCGTATGGGCTGGAATCTGTTTAGGAAATTTGCCGACAGTCACCCACAGGGCGATGTGGATGACGTATCATTCATCATGGCCTTCATCGCACATTGCCATACCAACCTCGGACTCGCTCACAATACCATCCGCCTGTATCTAGCGGGAGTGCAACATCAGTTTACATTGGACAATCTGGCCCGGATTTCATTCTTTACATCACAAGCCATCAAGGCCACGCTCCGGGGCATTGAGAAAGCTGGAGCAAGCAGGCCGGTGGTCCGACAACCCATGTCTGGATCCTTATTTAGGCAATTGTCCCTGGCTCTGGATGGTGATCCTTTTGGGCCATTAATTAGCACTATCATCAAGGCCACCCTTTATCTAGGGTTTTACGGGTTCCTTCGTCCGGGGGAATTCACCACCTCTGTCCGCAATGGCCGTCATCTCCAGAAGCAGCACTTGTCCTGGCACCACGATCTGTTTGTGCTGAGCATTCCATCTACCATGACCTCCCAGACAGGGCCTCCAACCCTGGTGTCTTTCTACCCCTCGCACAACGCCTGGTGCCCGGTCAAGGTGCTGCATCAGTTATCTGTGGCCCTGCAGGCGGCAGCAGCGGACAGCCCCCTACTTCCCTTCAATGGAGGGCCGTTGTCCACACCTCAATTCATGTCACATGTGCGTTCTTTAGTGGCTGGTTTAGGTCACGACCCAAAGGGCATCTCAAGGCATTCTTTTCGTATTGGGGCAGCCTCGGCGGCATCCAGGCACCAGATACCCCCTCATGTCATAAGGTGCATGGGGCGCTGGAGGTCATCATGTTTCGCCAGGTACGTCCCGAACCCCCAATCCGAAATCTGTGATGCTTTCTGTTCTCTTGCCTTGTAATGATATAATAAATTATCCATGGTTCGATTGTGTCTCCTTTTTGGCCCCTTTTAGGCTTATCCTCGTTACAGGCTTCCGGCATTCACCAGCCAGAGGTTGGCACTAGCTTCTGCATCCAGGGACCGTCGCCCTGACCACAAGTAGTTAAGGCTGCCGTGCAGCCTGTATTTGTGGGAGGGGCATAGGCCCCGCCCCCTGGCTACTTAGGCGGAGGAGTGCAGAGGGACGGGACGTGCAGCCAGGTACCCCTCCCTCCCTTCCCCTTTTCATTAGCTCTTCCCTTAGGATAGGCCCCCTTTTAGGCTTATCCTCGTTACAGGCTTCCGGCATTCACCAGCCAGAGGTTGGCACTAGCTTCTGCATCCAGGGACCGTCGCCCTGACCACAAATATATATATATATATATAGGGAACGAAGAAGTAGGACTGCACTCCAAAATAGTGATAAAATCAGCAGTAGTTTATTCACCCATAATATGGCAAGTCTTGCGACGTTTCGGCTCACAAGAGCCTTCCTCAAGTATATATATACACACACACACTCACCTAAAGAATTATTAGGAACACCTGTTCTATTTCTCATTATTGTGATTATCTAGTCAACCAATCACATGGCAGTTGCTTCAATGCATGTAGGGTTGTGGTCCTGGTCAAGACAATCTCCTGAACTCCAAACTGAATATCAGAATGGGAAAGAAAGGTGGGCTACAACAGCCGAAGACCCCACCAGATACCACTCATCTCCACTACAAATAGGAAAAAGAGGCTACAATTTGCACGAGCTCACCAAAATTGGACTGTTGAAGACTGGAAAATGTTGCCTGGTCTAATGCGTCTCGATTTCTGTTGAGACATTCAAATGGTAGAGTCCGAATTTGGTGCAAACAGAATGAGAACATGTATCCATCATGCCTTGTTACAACCATGCAGGCTGGTGGTGGTGGTGTAATGGTGTGGGGGATGTTTTCTGGGCACACTTTAGGCCCCTTAGTGCCAATTGGCCATCGTTTAAATGCCATGGGCTACCTGAGCATTGTTTCTGACCATGTCCATCCCCTCATGACCACCATGAACCCATCCTCTGATGGTTACTTCCAGCAGGATAATGCACCATGTCACAAAGCTCGAATCATTTCAAATTGGTTTCTTGAACAGGACAATGAGTTCACTGTACTAAAATGGCCCCCACAGTCACCAGATCTCAACCCAATAGAGCATCTTTGGGATGTGGTGGAACGGGAGCTTCGTGCCCTGGGTGTGCATCCCTCAAATCTCCATCAACTGCAAGATGCTATCCTATCAATATGGGCCAATATTTCTAAAGAATGCTATCAGCACCTTGTTGAATCAATGCCACGTAGAATTAAGGCAGTTCTGAAGGCAAAAGGGGGTCCTACACTGTATTAGTATGGTGTTCCTAATAATTCTTAAGGCGAGTGTATATATATATATATATATATATATATATATATATATCATTAACGAGCATCTTAAATATAAGGAAGATCAAACAAAAATATGAACCTTCTACCAAAGATGGAGTATCTGGATACATTATGATGTGGTTTTTAACATATACAGTATAATTTAGAAACTAGCCCTATGAATTAAAGTGCTCTCCTCCTACTCTCCTACCTATCTATCCTTTCAGGTTTTTTTCCATTATTTTCTTTAGTATTTTCAACATCTGTTTTTCCCAGGGTGGGATATGCTTCATGTATGTACATAGATATGTGTTTTGCACTTTTTTTTTTTTTTTTTTTGTACAATGCAAAACTTTAAAGGGGGTTCTGTAGGTAGCTTTTTCTTACTGATGATCTATCTTCTGGATCAGGGTTCCTCAACTCCAGTCGTTAGGGCCCACCTGCTGTCATGTTTTCAGGATTTTCTAAGTATTGAGCAGGTGATATAATTTTATTTCAAGACACGGAGGCTCCTATTGCGTAATCTCTCTTTACTGACAACCACAACAACAAGAAAACTGTTCTGAGATTAACATATCTCCATAGCAACAGGCCCTCCCCTCTAGAGCCCCTATATAGTGTCCATGAACCAGGAAAACCTCCTCTTTCTTTGCTGCTGCCACAGATAAGTAACCAGCTCTTACTGTTTGACCTTAATGTGTCATGGAGTGAGCTTGCATTTCTGGCTCACTGTACTCCTATATTGTGGTCTGTGCTTTTATGTCCTTATTGCATACCGGCTGCTTTTGGAGATTTTTTGTTTTTTTCTTTCCCCTCAGGTCTTTCCTTTTTCCTCTCGTAGCTTTCTTTTTCCTATTTTGTGGTCAGGTGCCCCCCCTTTTTCCCTGTACCCCTTTGTTCTTACCTTCGGCGGCCATCTACCTTTTCTCTTGCCTTCTGGCCCTCCGCCACTGCGCTGTAGTCTCCAGTCCGTTCGTTCTCCACTGCGGCCGAGGTCTCGCGAGACCTCGGCCGCTATTGCGAGATTTCGGCGGCCATCTTGTTGCGCGCTTTGGCCCCTTCCGCTTCGACCTGGTTTCTTTGTGGTCAGTGGTCCCTCGTGTGCGCTCCGGTCCGGGTTAGTCAGGGTAACTTACCCTATATTAACCCCTTGTTCTCCCACTGTACCCTGCCTATCGCCCCCTGTTCCCAGGTTGCCTTTTGCCCAGGCCCTTTGTAGTATTCTCTGGTTTCTTAGACCATGTCCCACCTTCAAAGATCTCCCAGTCCTCAGGCTGAGGACTCAGATTTGGGAACCCACTCTCCCCACCTGACCCCCCCCTCCTGAGAGTAGAGGAGCTTTGTCCCTCCCACACATGTCCCAAGCGGAGGCCTTTCAGCGCTCCGTCTCGGATGCCATTCTTGCGGCCATGGGATCCTTGTCCCAGACCCTCTCTAAATCTCTTTCAGAGGCCCTAGGAGCTCAACCTTCCACATCCAGGGACCCGACCCTAGCCCTACCAGCAACAATACCGGTCATGCCTCCAGAAACCCAATGATTCGCGTGTCTTTTGCCACCCGTGATGGCGCGCGTGTTACGCGCAAACGAGTCTTACCACGCCAGGCAGAAAAGGCGCAGAACTGGAAATGTGCCAGAGCACAGCCGGTGTCTGATACTGAGTCCGAGGAGGGCTCCGAGGAGGAGGCTAGATTTGAGGACCTGGAGGTTCCGGAGGTGGACCTGTCAGGTATGTCCCCTGATCGTCCCACCCCTATCCCTCCAGGTACCGCTGCAGGAACCTCCGGTTCTGAGGCCATGTCGGTCCCATCTATCCCTTTAACGGACCCATCAGGCGAGCTGCTCTTTGACCCGGACGTCCTTCACCACCCCAGGTCTGCCGAGTGGCTCCCTATGGACCATTTGGCCCAATATCTAGAGGCTCGGGTACTCTGCCCTCTCAGCAAAGAGGCACGTAATAAATTAAGGGCGGAATCCCCCAGGCCCCTTGTAGCCAACAAGGTCTGTGAGACTTCAGTCGTTGACTCCAAGATGGCCCAATTTTTATCAAAATCTTTCTGGAATCCCCGAAGGGGCTTGGAATCAGCCCTCAAGGCGTGTTAGGACAAGCTCCTGGATGTCTTCGGCCCCTTAGCAAAAATATTTGAATTAGCCGAAACCGCTAGAGCGAAGGATGAGCTGGTGGATCCGGAGGATCCAACGCGCTATATGCATTACCGACAATGTAAACACGTCACTCTCCATCGAGAGACGTAAGGCCATATTGTTCAAAATAGAACCCAAGTTGGCTAATTTGGCACGCTCTGAGGCTGGACGGAATGCACAGGGCCTTTTATCAAGGATCTAAGCCGATTTGTGGGCGCTTTCACGGCCTTGGATAAGGCCCAATCCTCAATGAAGAGGGTGTTCCAGGGCAGGGTCTCCACCAAGGCCGCTCATTTGTCCAGGGATCCGCCTTTCAAGAGGCCAGGCAACCGGCAAATTTCTTCCCCTCCCGTGGAGCTCCAAGCCGGGGAGGGTACAGAGGTTACTCTAGCTCACGCCGACCATTTGGTAAGTGTCAGTCCTCTTCCTTTATCTCAGGTTTGTGTAGAGGGGCAGACTGACATTTTTTTTCATGCTTGGGCCAATATCACCACGGATCGTTGGGTCTTTTCCACGGTCCTCGGGTTCCACGTAGAGTTAGTGGGTTCCCTAACATAGAACATAGAACTCTCGGACCTCTGCAGGAAGGAGGCGATCAAACGTGCTACAGTTACACAGGCGGGCGTACTCAGCAACATCTTTTTGGTTTGGAAGAAGGGCGATCAATTGCGTCCTGTAATCAATCTCCATCCTTTGAACAGGTTTGTCCGCTATCGTCATTTCAACATGGAGGGCATCCACCTCCTCAGAGACCTCCTACTTCAGGGAGACTGGATGGTGAAACTCAACCTCAGGGACGCGTACCTCACTGTTCCTGTAGCGGAGTCCTCCAGAGACCTCCTTCGCTCCTGATGGAAAGGGGAGATTTGGCGTTTACCCTACCCTTCGGCCTTTCTTCAGCCCCGTGGTGCTTCACCAAACTGATGCGTCCGGCGATGGCTTGGCTCCGTAGCTGAGGAGTTCGGTTGATCATCTACCTGGACGACATCCTCCTGCTAGCACAGGACCCTGCTATCCTTCTCCAGCATCTGGACTCGACCATGTCTCTACTTTCCCGCCTGGGTTTTCTCATCAATCAGGAGAAGTCAGTCCTGATTCTGGCCCGTACCATGGAGTTCCTCGGTTTCTCTGTGGATTCCGTGACGGAGACTCTCAGTCTCCCACCAACGAAGATTTGTGCGATACAGAAGGTATTACGCAGGACGCTGACCATGCCCCGGTTTTCCCTTCAGCACCTGGCCCGAATCATCGGTCTTCTTTTTTCCTCCATACAAGTGGTGTTCCCGGCTCCGCACCATTACCAAGCTCTACAATGCCTGAAGACTGCCCATCTCCACACGGGGGCCTCTTACGCGGACCTGATCTCTTTGGATCCAAAAGGCGCTCATAGGTTAAATAAGTTAAAAGCCGAGCCTCCAAAGTGACAGGAAGAGTGGTACTGCTCACCTGTTGTTGTTGCACCTATTGTTCGGTGCAAATGAACTGGAGGTGAATAGGAGTGATTACGTCTCACTGGTTGATGCTGCCGATTCCGTCCGCGTTCCCCTTTGGCGGGGGCCAAGCCGCCGTCTGGGTCAATGAATAGGGTATATTTCCACTGGACCGGGGGTCGAGTGGAGGGGTGGACCGTAGGCGCAAAAATGTAACCAGAGTATTTTTAAAAACCAAATGTTTTTTTTTTATTATTGTTATAGTGACAACGCATTTCGGGGTTCTGCGGACCCCTTTTTCAAGTCTAAAACAACATATACACAAAATCACACACATTAGCAACACACTGGTGTGCCTCAGGTTACAGGAATGTCCGGTAAAAAGAGATAATACTGGATAAAAGGTAGTGGTAACATAACCGTCACGAGTAATGATAGTAATAAAAGTGATCACATGACCATCATGAATCATGAGGTCGTGACTGGATAAAAGGATAGATGAATACGTAAATCCAAGGCATTTAGTGCTATAAGAAGTCGATAAATAGAGATTGAGAGCTGGTGGAGAGAGCGCTGCTTCTAGCTCCTGGCACGTGTGGCGTCCGGAAGCGGAATGTTATGGTGCAAACGCTGGGTCGGCTATAAGGGGGCGGAATGGGCGGGGACAATGCCGGTCTGGGCGGGCAGCGATGGCGTGACTGCCCTGAGGGGGCGGAGCTGGTAACTAGCCCATTGATGGTGGAATAGGTGTGTACGTGGGCGGAGCCTGGCACCATGATGGGACAGCTTCTGCGAGGTTCCGGTGTGTGGATAAGGGGAGGGGGGTGGGCGGTTCTAGGTGATGCAATGGGGGCGGGGGGGCGAGAGTGCTGCATTGTAGGGGCTGGAGACATGGTGGGGACTGTGCTATATGGGGGCAATGATGCCGTGGCAGTGCTGGGAATGGTGGGGAGTTATGGATCGTGTATGCTTGGGAAGGACAGAGGGAAGGGACGTCTGGGAGTAACAGCATGAGGGGACAGTGTTGGAACGGGCGGGGTCAATGTCTCCGGTTGGAAGGTGGGGCCAAGAATGGATGCAGAAGGGCTGGGGATGTGGGTGGCTGTGTAAGGGGTGGATATGAAGAGGAGGGGTGGGGAATAAACGATGGTTGGGAGACAACATGATGAAGGGGAAAATGTGGATGGGGAAGTGGTGGGAAAGGGAATAAAGGCAGTGGAGGTGGACGGGAACAGTGTCTAGGGTCTGTGGATGGGGTTGAGATGATGCTGGGGATATGGGGGGGCGCTGAGGCTTTCGTTTGCTGGGATAGAGGTTGGGAATAAGGGGTGAAGGGAGGCTGGGGCTATCGGATGCTGAGATCGAGGTTGGGAATGAGGTGTGGAAGCAAAGGGGAGGAATAAGAATGAAACTTTGCTGGGCATGGTGTGATTGGATGAGGGGATATGGTGAATATGGATCCGAGGATAAAAGGGCATAATGGGAAAGTGGTCCAGTAGTATGTAGAATTAGAAGCATTTGTTTTCAAGGCTTTCATTGAGGCCGTAAGGTTCCAATGTTTGGAGTTTGCATATCCAAAAAATTTCTCTCCGTTGTAAAGTTCTGAACCTGTCAGAACAACCGTCGGAGATGTGTTCAATGGGCGTGATGGTTAGCTTAGTGGGGTCCTTGTCATGAGTGGCCAGGAAGTGTCTAGACCAGGGGTGCACAACCTGCGGCCCGCGGGCCGCATGCGGCACCCAGAGCCATGGTTTGCGGCCCCCGGCCTGTTGGGCAGAAACACAGCTGATCCTGCAATCAGCTGTGTTTCTGCCCAGAGCGCCGCACAGCAGATGGATCACAGGTTTTGCTCCTGCACTGTAGCAGGAGCAGAAAGGGTCCCTGGCTATTAGTGAGAGCGGGGAAGCCGAGGAGAAGACAGAAGCGCTTTATTGGCGCTTCTGCCTCCTCCTCTATGAGCACTCTGCAGTGTGGACCCAGCGATCATGTGATCTCTGGGTGTCTCGGGAACAGAGGAGCGCTGCCATGGTACAAAGCCTCCGCAGCAGGCTGGTTTCCCTGTAACTGGGGCTCCTTTGGATGCTCCAGTTACAGTGGTAATAGTACAAAAAAATTTCACTTATTGTCTCACAAAAGGTCTTTCATTGTGTGGTAAAAATATATTTAAAAAAAAAGTTAAAAAATGATTAAAAAAATGTGAACACTAAATAAATAAAATAAAAAGGAAAAAGTGCTTAATAAAAGAGTGTTCACTGTCCCACCACAGTCTTTTTATGAAAAAGTGCAAAATTTAAAAAAGGGACAGTGTGCCCCAAAGTCTTTTTATGACCTCTTGGGGGACATATTATGTAGCAGAAATATATTAAGTAAAAAAAAAAATACATAAAAGAAAAAACACCCACACCAATCAAAACCATCACCATTGCCGCCCCATTCACATGAAACTTTTCATATTATATAGCAAAACGGCCTACACAAAATAGAGAACTATATATAATAATTTATTTTGGTGTCAGTTTGCATATTTAGAGAATAAGGAGCTATAGTTTGAAAAAAAAAAAATACTTTTTAAAAACATTTTGTACAGTTTCCCCCAAATAAAAATTGTTGCAATTTGGTAGTCCAACAAATAAGATAGTTACAACCATTTGAACCAACACGCGCGCTAAATCACAAATAAGTGTTTGGTCCTTAAGGCCTTTTTGGGCCTGGTCATTCAAGCGTTAACCAATAGGCGCCTTCCCCACTAGCAAGGTAAAGTGCTTACTGGTTACTGCAGGGCCCCTATTACTGGGGGCAGGAGGCGGTAATAACCAGTGAGCGCCGGCCTCTGCAGTGAGGGAAAAGGCCGATTTATAAATAGGAGGCAGGATGGAAGGAAATGTCGCCACTTTTCTGGTAAAAATTATTTTTAACAAGTTCCTGCAGCATGGCCTCTGAAATCGAAAATTCATAAATACCTGCTCCACTCTGCTCATGTCCTCTGCACTGCCCCCGCTGCCTCCATCTTCCGGTTCCTGCTCTGTTTACACCTGTCAGTGCATGGCCATGGTCACTTGCACGGCTCCAGTCAATTACTGGCTTCAGCAGTGACACGCTGCTTGTGGCCACATCACCGCCTAAGCCAGTCATTGTCTGGAGTGGTGTATGACCATGTCCATGCACTGCCAGGTATAAACAGCAGAGGCAGTTCGAAGAACCAGAGAGGCGGGGAGCAGGTAAGTATAACTTACTGGTTTCAGGGGCTATGCTGCAGCACGATATATGGGACAATTACTGGGAACAAGTGTTCATAGGAGCGCTCATATCTTATATCTGGCCAGTATAATCGTTCAGCTTATCAGCCGATAAACAAGGAATCGCTCATTTGTCAGCTGATTTGCATATTTTATCGGGATGAAAGATGTCCGATTATCTGCAGCACGACTGTGGCAGCGATCACTCCTCCCCAGTCACTTTGCACTGGCTTGTGTAATAGGCAGATTAGCGCCGATCAACATTTTTTTATTTGTGGCCCCTTGAAATAGATCGATGTGACAATGCGGCCCCCAGACCAAAAAAGGTTGTGCACCCCTGGTCTAGACACACTTGCTTGATCTTCCATCTATGGTTGTTTAGGCGTTCTCTGAGGGTCTGGGTGGTGCGACCTACGTATTGCTGTCCGCAGGCGCATTCTAAGAGGTAGATCACAAAACTTGAGGAGCAATTCATGAGGCTTTTGATAGTGAATTCTTCTCCTGTGGTGTTACTCCTGAAGGTCGTCAAACGATTATTGATGTTATCGCAACATTTACATCGTTTATGGCTGCATTTGAAGCTCCCTTCAGGGCCCTCAGGATATGCCAGTGTTTGGTTATGATGTTCCTCAGTGTTCCATGGTTGGGATTGAAGGTGGTGATAAAAGAAGATTTGAATTTTGTCCGGTCTATCATTGTATTTTCCTTCTTTTTTGTTGTGAGGCACTCCTCTTGGCTCTGCTCGTATGCTCGCCTGAAGGCCCCTTCGATTATGCCTCTTGGGTAGTTTTTCTTCTGGAATCTAGAATGTATAGTCTGGCTTTGCGTGATAAAATAATTCGTAGATGAGCAATTCCTCCTAATCCGTTTGAACTGACTAAAAGGAATGTTCTGTTTTGTCAGTATTCTATTGAATTCAGAATACAAAACCAGGTCCAGGTATTCGATTGAGGTCCTTGAACGTGTGAAAGTAAGGCCTCTTTCACACTACCGTTTTTTTTTTCCGTTTTGCGGTCCGTTTTTTGCGTTCCGTATACGGTCCGTATACGGAACCATTCATTTCAATGGTTCCGCAAAAAAACGGAATGTGTTCCGTATGCATTCCGTTTCCGTATTTCCGTTTTTCCGTTCCGTTGAAAAGATAGAACATGTCCTATATTTGGCCGCAAATCACAGTCCGTGGCTCCATTCAAGTCAATGGGTCCGCAAAAAAAACGGAACACATACGGAAATGCATCCGTATGTCTTCCGTATCCGTTCCGTTTTTTGCGGAACCATCAATTGAAAATGTTATGCCCAGCCCAATTTTTTCTATGTAATTACTGTATACTGTATATGCCATACGGAAAAACGGAACGGAACAACGGAACGGAAACGGAACCACAACGGAAGCAAAAAACGGAACAACGGATCCGTGAAAAACAGAACGCAAAACACTGAATTCAACATACTGTAGTGTGAAAGAGGCCTAAAGCTGAGGTTCCAAGTATTGTTATTTATGTAGGACACAAATGTCTGGGCTTCTTCTTCGCTCCCCTTCCAAATAAAAATCAGGTCATCGATGTACCTTTGGTAGAGCACAATCGATTGCGTCCAGTTGTGATTGTCACTGAGAAATACCTCTTCAAATCGACCCATGTAGAGATTGGCGAAGCTTGGCGCGAATCGCGTCCCCTTTACGTTGTTTGTAGATTTTACCCTCAAACTCAAAGACATTCTGTGTCAGGATTAATCGGATTGCATCAAGGATGAATTGTTTGTGTCTTGGAGTCAGTTGGTCATCCGTTTGCAGAAAGTGGTCCGTTTCACTGAGGCCCGCTTCGTGTGGAATATTTGAATAAAGTGCCGCCACATCCAGAGTGAGCCACCTATATGATGAGTCCCAGTCTATTTCCTTCAGAAGTGAGATCAGCTGTGTTGAATCTCTTAAATGGGTTGTGTTTTTGCGCCTACGGTCCACCCCTCCACTCGACCCCCGGTCCAGTGGAAATATACCTTATTTGAGGACGGTAAGGCTTACCGAACCATTAACCTCTTCAGATCCGCCATTTCTTCTCTGCACAGAGGTTTCTCGCCTGCTTAAGGGTTCTCGGTTGTCCCGGCCACCTAGACCGCGTTTTCCCTCTACAGGGAGTGCAGAATTATTAGGCAAGTTGTATTTTTGAGGATTAATTTTATTATTGAACAACAACCATGTTCTCAATGAACCCAAAAAACTCATTAATATCAAAGCTGAATATTTTTGGAAGTAGTTTTTAGTTTGTTTTTAGTTTTAGCTATTTTAGGGGGATATCTGTGTGTGCAGGTGACTATTACTGTGCATAATTATTAGGCAACTTAACAAAAAACAAATATATACCCATTTCAATTATTTATTTTTACCAGTGAAACCAATATAACATCTCAACATTCACAAATATACATTTCTGACATTCAAAAACAAAACAAAAACAAATCAGTGACCAATATAGCCACCTTTCTTTGCAAGGACACTCAAAAGCCTGCCATCCATGGATTCTGTCAGTGTTTTGATCTGTTCACCATCAACATTGCGTGCAGCAGCAACCACAGCCTCCCAGACACTGTTCAGAGAGGTGTACTGTTTTCCCTCTTTGTAAATCTCACATTTGATGATGGACCACAGGTTCTCAATGGGGTTCAGATAAGGTGAACAAGGAGGCCATGTCATTAGATTTTCTTCTTTTATACCCTTTCTTGCCAGCCACGCTGTGGAGTACTTGGACGCGTGTGATGGAGCATTGTCCTGCATGAAAATCATGTTTTTCTTGAAGGATGCAGACTTCTTCCTGTACCACTGCTTGAAGAAGGTGTCTTCCAGAAACTGGCAGTAGGACTGGGAGTTGAGCTTGACTCCATCCTCAACCCGAAAAGGCCCCACAAGCTCATCTTTGATGATACCAGCCCAAACCAGTACTCCACCTCCACCTTGCTGGCGTCTGAGTCGGACTGGAGCTCTCTGCCCTTTACCAATCCAGCCACGGGCCCATCCATCTGGCCCATCAAGACTCACTCTCATTTCATCAGTCCATAAAACCTTAGAAAAATCAGTCTTGAGATATTTCTTGGCCCAGTCTTGACGTTTCAGCTTGTGTGTCTTGTTCAGTGGTGGTCGTCTTTCAGCCTTTCTTACCTTGGCCATGTCTCTGAGTATTGCACACCTTGTGCTTTTGGGCACTCCAGTGATGTTGCAGCTCTGAAATATGGCCAAACTGGTGGCAAGTGGCATCTTGGCAGCTGCACGCTTGACTTTTCTCAGTTCATGGGCAGTTATTTTGCGCCTTGGTTTTTCCACACGCTTCTTGCGACCCTGTTGACTATTTTGAATGAAACGCTTGATTGTTCGATGATCACGCTTCAGAAGCTTTGCAATTTTAAGAGTGCTGCATCCCTCTGCAAGATATCTCACTATTTTTGACTTTTCTGAGCCTGTCAAGTCCTTCTTTTGACCCATTTTGCCAAAGGAAAGGAAGTTGCCTAATAATTATGCACACCTGATATAGGGTGTTGATGTCATTAGACCACACCCCTTCTCATTACAGAGATGCACATCACCTAATATGCTTAATTGGTAGTAGGCTTTCGAGCCTATACAGCTTGGAGTAAGACAACATGCATAAAGAGGATGATGTGGTCAAAATACTCATTTGCCTAATAATTCTGCGCTCCCTGTACATGGGACATCTTGTCCGTTCTATCTCTGTTCTCCTCATGGCCGACTAATTCTGATCTCTCTCTGCGTCAGTTGTTGGCCAAGCTTGTTACCTTGTTCGGCCTCATCTCTTGTAAGAGAGTGTCGGACGTCCGGGCGCTAGATTATGACGCCAGATCCTTTTCTCTGGAGGGAGTTGTCTTCAACATCACTCGCTGGACCAAGACTCAGATTTGCTCTGTCACTTACCCAAGTTTCCTTGCTGTTCTGGCGATTTGCCCAGTTGCTTGCCTGCAGGAATATGAGACAAGAACTCTTCAGTATTGTTCGAGGGACTCTCCCCAATTATTTCTCTCTTTTCGTCCGCAGTTTGCTCCGGTCATGAGCACTACGTTAGCACGTTGGGTTAAGTGGGTCATGACTTTGGGAGGGGTGGATACATCCGTTTTTACAGCCCACTCTACTCGAGGTGCATCTTCCACTTCTATGGTTGTTTCGGGTGCCCGTTTGGAGGATATCATGAAGATAGCGGATTGGTTCAAGGTTTCCACTTTTAGGGAGTTCTATTTTCGTCCGCCACTACACGCTTTTTCATCGATCATTACCAGCTTTGAACCTGCAATAGGAGCCTCCATAAAATTGCATGATTTTCCTAGTCTATGACGTAAAGTCATGATTTTATGAAAGACACGGAGGCGAGTATTGCCCAACACTCTCTCTGGGCTCCCTCCCTTTTGTATAGTTGCTTTTGTTATTAAATTATGCTATGGTTATTACGGTTATCTATTGCTACTATTCGTTATATGTGTATACCTCCTTATTGACTCAGTAGAGTCTTTGACCCCAGTAGGACTATAACATCCTCTTCATGTACTTTATGTTTTCACAGGATGAGTAGCCGATCTTTCCTAGTTCTGAAGAACCTCCCGGCGGTTCAATCCCAATGTGATTCTCCGAGTTTTCCTCCTTCAGTTCGGTTGGAGTTTCCATGTTCAAGCAGATTTCTGTGTGGCATCCGCCAAGAAAGAGGAGGTTTTCCTGGTTCATGGACACTATATAGGGCCTCTAGAGGGGAGGGCCTGTTGCAAGGGAGATATGTTAATCTCAGAACAGTTTTCATTGCTGCTGTGGAAAATCATGCAATTAGTGTCAATACATCAGGATTTACCAAAGGTAAATTCTATAGGATATTCTCAAATCATGACCAGCAGTTGGGCCCTGAGGACTGGAGTTGACAAACACTGCTCTGGATATACCATCAGCATCTGATTGGTGGGGGTCCAACACCCGAGACCCCTGCCGATCAGCTGTTTGAGAAGGCAGTGGCGCTGGTAGTAGCACCACGACATTCCCATATGCTCAGTGACATCACGACTAGTATCACTGGCCTGGGAGCAGCTAAGCCCCATTAAAGTGAACGGGCCCAGTCCAGTGATATAAGTTGTGATGTCACTTGTCCTGCAGGAAACAGAGACAAGGCTGTGGCACTACTGCCTTCTCAAACAGCTGACAGGCGGGGGTCCAGCGGTTAGTTGCCACGAAAAAAACGTAATAACAAGCAATCAAAAAGTGTAATTTACTCCAAAATGATACCAATGAAAAACAAAAATTGTCTCGCAAAGATCAAGCCATTACACAACTCCTTAAAAAGAAAAAGAAAAAAGTTATGGGTCTAGGGAAGCAATGCAAAAAATGTGTTTTTCTATTGCAAAAAAAGTTGTAAAACGTAAAAAAAAATGATATGTATTTGGTATTACTGATATCTTATTTATTCCAAAAAATGACCGCTGCAAAATTTATAACGTAAAAACGCAGTGGAAGAATTGCTATTTTTCCCATCTCCCTCCCAGAAATAAAAGTTAATCAAAGTGTACCCCAAAATGGCACCATTAAAAACTACAACTTTTCCCGCAAAAAACAAGCCCTCATACAGCTATATAGACGGAACAATAATGATAAAAAAAAGGCCAAAAACAGGCTCAACAGGTCACTAAGGGGTTAAAAAGATTCCCCAAATCAAGAATTGTGATGTAATATGTACTCACCCACTTAATCCCCAACTTCTACAACTGGTCTGTTAATATTCAGGGTTTTACACTCTTTAGGACAGACAGGGCCAATAGAAAAGGCACTAGCATGTGTCCCTATGTGAGGAGCAGGGCTTTTTTTCTGGCGGAACGCCCCGAAACGGCGTTCCGCAACCTATTTTCGTCCGCCCCCCTTAGTTACTGGGCCCAGCCGGCCCGCTGCTTAGGCTGCGCCGCTGCTTACCTAAATAGTTTACAATCATGATTGCTCACCTCTCAGTCTCTGGCCCTGCAGCCTCCGGCACCTCCGGCTCTCCACTGGCTCAGGCCCGCCCAGCTCCTGCCCACCACTGACAGCGGCGGAGAGAGTGAGAGAGCCGAGGAGACTCCGATTCTACAGTGGCCCCAAACCCTGCCCCCAGGCCGACTCCATTGCAGCCTGTCTGCGACCCCAGACCCGGGACCCCCCGCCTCCGGCTCCACTGACTGGCCCGTCCAGCAGGCAGGGCAGCTGCTGGAGGCGCGGGTGGCAGTTTAGTTTTGTGGGGTGTCGGCACGAGCAGGAGGCAGAGCGGCACCAGGCAGGAAAAGGAAAAAGGTAATTTTTCATTTATTTCATTTTTAAATTAAAAAAAGATTGAATTGGCTAATTAGGGGAACAGGAACAGGGAAGGAAGGGGCCACCCATGTGTGGACTAGGGCGGCGGCGGCCACGGGCACTGGCAGCCTGGCTGTCACGACCGTCACTGGCAATGGCATGGTGGCACTAGGCAAGGCAGGCAGTGGCACTGGCACACTACTTGGGGCGGGGGGCCCCCCTTGTGCTACTGCCTGCCAGTGCCCTAGTCCACATATGGCTGGCGCAGCCAGGCCCCATCCTTCCCCCAAATAGTGTCTCCAGACCTGTCCACATGCAATTTTTATGTCTGGAGAAATTTAAAACAAAAAGTGTCCGCTAACAATCCACATTCCCTGGATGACCTCAAAGAAAACCTCACAAACACTACCCACAGCATCACTGTTGAAGAGCTGCAAGTTTTATCAGTCAACATAATCCGACTTGCCCAAGAATGCATAGACATGAACGGGGACCACTTTCAGCATCTTTTGTGACTTGTGGGTAATAAAAAAATAATAATAATCCACTTGCTCGTTCATCTTGTAATGCTATCGCTGGAGGCGAGCTACTTTTTCGTGGTCTACCCTGTATAACCCCTTTAATGATATGTGTAGGCAATTAAGGTTGCCGGGTTTGTGAGAGGGGAGGCGGGGCAGGGCCTATAGATGCCGACCTCTCCTGCTCACATTCGTCGGTTCAAACGGGATCGACATGCGTGGATCGTCACCTCAAAACGACGGGAGTTTGAGGCTGGTTCACGCACTGGGCTATTTTTCGTCGCGGCATAGGTAGGTCTCTGCAGACTGCTCGACCGACACTCTGGCTCACGTTGAGCATACTACGATTTCCTCAGGTCCACCCGGCGCAGCTGCTGCCCTCACCCTTCTCCCCATGTTTCATCTGCAGCGGTCCGGTCCATCCGGGCCGCACAACATGTGTAATGGCATCTACCCCCTCACCTGCTCTCGCCCTGCAGTCGGCACACGCACCCTCTGGCCGCCCTCACCGGCACCTCGTCGCTCCTCCAGCGCGCCATGTGTTTTGCAGCTCCCCACGCGTCGGGTCTGGTTCAGCTGGGTCTGACGTGATGGCGAGAGCGCTGGTTGGTGGCACACATATGATGGTTGGTATTGCACCTGTCTAGTGGTGCCTCATGTTGGTTCAGTGGGATCTGATAATCCGGTTTTGGGTTACTGGGGTGGTAGGGTGTTTGGGGGGAGGAAGTTGTCCAGCAGGAAAAATAAATGACATATGTTTAAAAAAAAAAAAAGCGTTTAGCCATACTTATACTTGGGTAGCAGGCTTCTGTTGGTGAGTGCAGCCTCTGTGTACTTAAGTAGTATCGGGGGTTGAGGCGAGCCACTTAGCGTTGGCGTCAGACTGTGCTTACACACGCGTGGTTCAGTGGGTTACTTTCGTTATGCAGCGTCGGCAGGGGTTGTGAGGAACGCTATTAGGTTAGGGGTGCCGCAGCAGTGATACGTTTGGTAACCTATTTGTTATTACTTGTTTAGGTTTTCAGTTTGGCCAGCTACTCTGCTGTGACACTGCCGGGGTAGGTTGCTGACATGGCCGCCAGGTGAGTTAGGCGCGATTCTCACGAATGGGCTCCCTTTTGTGCTTCTTGGGGTTGGCAGGGGTGGTTGGGCATACGGGCATGCAGCCCCACTTTTGCTAGTTCAGCGTGGTGGCGCCTACTGTCATGGCCACTGGGAGGGGATTTGGAAAAAAATAAAAAATAAAAATTTCTAGGCAGGTACTGCCAGGTCTGTCACGTCTACAGAATCGTTATAAACTCTACCACATCATCAGACTCGGAGCTTCACGCTGGCACGGCCATAGGCTCAGTGGGATTAAGTCCTCCTTAACGTTGTCCACTTCCTGAGTCGGTAAACGGTCAGGCCGACAGACCTGGCAGCCTTGTGGATACGACCGTGGGCGCCCTTGCTCTTAGGCACGGGTGCAGTAGCTCCTTCGTGGTGCACGTCTGAGGCTGACGTGGCCTGTGGTTGATTTGTAGGTGTTGGTATGGTCACTTGAGTCTGTATTTTACTTTAGTAGGGAGATGTCTCAGGCGTTTCTTCCTGAAGGTTCTTAGTCCTCTCGGGACAGCGGGGAGCAGCAGTCCGAGCGGATAGCGGAGTTACCAATGAGGTTGTGGACTGTCCCTAAACTGACGGCTGAGTTGTCTAGGAGGGGAATTCTATTCCCAGCTTCCGCGAGGAAGGCAGAACTCTACCGCCTTCTGTCAACACACCCAGTGGCTCCTAGCCAGGATGACGTGTCCCTTAGCACCATCCTCACATCACTCAATCAGCTACATGCGGCTGTCAACACGATGGGTTCGTCTATGTCAGACATGCAGGCTAGGCTGGAGACTATCGAGGCTAGTCCTGCGGTGTTCCGCATAGGAGTGCAGACATCATCAGTTGCCGGCTCGTCACTCTCCGGTGCTCCTGGTGGGTCCGGTCTTTTTCACATGGTAGCAGCGTCCCATTTCTTATCCGCTAATATCCGACAGGATTCGGCTGGACACAGTACGCATGCAAGCTAGTCTCCCACTAGATAAGGGTTAGATAGGTTGTACATAGGTGGGCACGAGTGAGGGTGGCGACCAGAGCGGATCTTCAGTCCCTCTTAGGCATGCTCAACTTTGCCATGCGCATCATCCCCCAGGGCAGGTCCTTCATTTTGAGACTCCTAGCATTGCTCCCCCAGGCCAGCACGCAGGACGACATGGTGACTCTCGGTCCGGAGGCCATGGCAGATCTCTAAATGTATAGGTTTTTAACTAAGTGGAACGGAGTGTCACTCTTTGTTCCGGTGATCTCGGACCAGTCTCCTGTAGTCCACACTGATGCCTCGTCATCAGTCGGCTTTGCCGCACTGCATGGCGATCATTGGTTTGCTAGTGCATGGCCAATAGAGGTCGCATCAATCCCGGGATTCGCCTATTGTTCCTCTTTGTTCGAGGTGTATCCTATTGTAGGGGCAGCGGTTGTATGGGGCGAGCAGTGGAAGAATCGGACGGTGCTGTTCCTGACTGACAACGCGGCAGTTGTGGACATCATCATGAAAGGCAGGTCTTATTCCACACAGATTATGTCGTTTGTAAGGGGGTTCGTTTGGCTGTCTCTGATGCATGAGTTTCGTTTTGTTTGTAGGCATATTAGTGGACACCGTAATGTCGCAGCGGATGCTCTGTCCCGACTTAATTTTCAACTTTTCTTTCAGGTTTGTTTGGGGGCAGATCAGTTGCCAACGCCAACTCCTCACCAGTCCCAGTTGCGGTTGGACTAGTCTCCCATCTCGCTGTAGCTAGGAGGCTGATGGCCACGTCCCTGTCTACTAATACCTTGAGGGCTTACAAGACGGCTTGGCGCCTCTTCCTAAAATATAAGAACACCTACCCGGCCACAGGGCAGGGGCCTATTACTCACCTATTGGGGTTTGTCGGGTTTTGCCACTCTCAACTGAATCTGGCCTATAGCACTATTAAATTGTACCTGGCAGGTGTTCAACACCATTGGTATATGCTGTGTCCGGACCTTCCATCGCTCTTCTCAGCCCACCCTATCAAAGCAACGTTGAAGGGTCTAAGGAAGATGTCCGTTAAGAAACGGCATACTCATCAGCCGTTCACTGGTGATATGTTTAGGTCTGTGGCTGACAAATGACAGGATAAACCATTCGGGCAGCAGCTCAGTGCTCTACTAGAGTCAGCCATGTACCTGGCCTTCTATGGGTTCCTCAGGCCAGGCGAGCTTACGGGCGCCAACATGCCTGCTAAATTCCTGCGCAAGGATCAGCTCCGCCGGCACAGCTCCATATACGTTCTTACCTTGGCCTCGTCCAAGACGTCTCGGCCGGGGGGAATCGGTAGAGGTCAGGTACTTCCCCTCTGCCAATAGGTGGTGTCCGGTACGGGTGTTAAACGCATGGTTGCTTATGGTCGGGTCCGAGCCTGCAGATTCCCCGTTGCTCAAGCTAGGGGCTGCACCTTTGTCTACTGCATCTTTTCTCAGGTTCATCCGTATTTTGTTAGCCGATTCAGGTATTGATCCTATGTCGATCACGGGGCACTCCTTCCGCATCCGTGCGGCGGCTGAGCCTCCATGCATAAGGTGCCCGTACACGTCATCAAACGATTGGGACGCTGGAGTTCCTCCTGCTACATTGGTTACATCCCAGATCCCCAATGTGAGATGTCGCTGGCTTTTCAAAATGTGGTTTTGTAGTGCTGTGTTAAATAAAGTCTTTTCAATTTCTAGGCATTGCATCTTTTGGCCCCTTTAGGCTACCCTTCGACAGTAGTTCTGGCATTACCCTGCTGCTCTTTAGGTAGGGGTGGGGTGAGTAGGGATAGTTAGGGTAGCATCTCACCATGAGTCGATCCGAGCACAAGTGTAGGCAATTAAGGTTGCCGGGTTTGTGAGAGGGGAGGAGAGCATAGCCTATTTATGCCGACCTCTCTTGCTCACACTCGTCAGTTCGAGCGCTTCGGCCCTCCCAGGTACCCACCCTTCTTCTCAGGTACTCCATATTGGTGTAGCCCTCTTTAGGCTACCCTTCGACAGCAGTTCTGGCATAACCCTGCTGCTCTTTAGGTACGGGAGGGGTGAGTAGGGTTAGTTAGGGTAACTTCTCACCATGAGCCGATCCGAGCACAAATCAATATTTTCATTCTTTTATCAGTTACCAAGTGAGATAAACTTTAAAAGCATGACAGACTTTAAAACAAAATCAGATCAAACAAGGCGGCCCTTTATTTATTCTAAATAACTTATTTTTACCTGGTTCTATAGTCACCACCATGCCTGGCCGGAGTGGCATAGATCGGGACACATCAGGAGTATCATGCACATCCATACCTAGGTAGTGTCCAACATGGTGTGGGCAGTACTTACGTGCAGCCTGTAAATAGAAAAACACATTCAATCAAATGTTTATATTAAATTACGCTGTTCATTTTTTTTTTTTAAAGATAGAGTCACCAGTTAATTCACTGTTAAACCAGGCACAATGCCTTAAGGTACTTTCACACTAGCGTTATTTGAATCCAGCGGGCAGTTTCGTCGCCAGAACTGCCCGACGGACCCGAAAAAACGTGTGAAAACGGATTACATTTGAATCCTGATCAGGATTCTGATCACAATGAAAAAATGCATTGGAAAAAACAGATCCGCCATTTATGGACTTTAACACGCAAAAGCCGGATCCGGTTTGACGGAACACAATGCAAGTCAATAGGAAAAATGCCGGATCCGGCGTTTAGTCAAAGAGTTCCGGATTTTTGGATGCATCATGAATGCTCTACATTTAGAATGCATGGGGATAAAACTGATCAGTTCTTTTCCGGATTTGAGCCCCTAGGACGGAACTCAGAACTGGAAAAAAAATAAAACGCTAGTGTGAAAGTACCCTAACCTTTCATTTAGCCATTTGATGCTTCATTCTAGAGAAAAAGTACTTTTAATACATATACAAATGAGCAGTCTGCACCCTTATCCCTATTGCTTCCTCTGCCCTTCCTTTCCTTTTTGATTGACAGGGCCATGCAGGATGATTATGCAGGCACCTGGCCCTGTCAATTGAGATGGAGAGGGAGGGACTGGCAGAGGAAATAGGAGAAGCAAACGTGCACAGAGTGGCTTGGGCTCATCTTCGGTGCACTTGACTACTCATTTGAATTTGGATTAAATGCACTTTTCTACAGAATGAAGAAACTGATTGCTACGTGACAGGTTTCATTACCTTCAGCTGACCTAACCCGACAAGGCATTTCACCAGATATAATGGTGAAATTCCTGGTGACAGGCTAAAGGAGCAATAAAAATAAAAAAGCACACACAAAAAAATAAACACTCAACAATAGGGACCATAATATCCTTTTTTTAATTGCACTAATTTTATCCAGTATTACAATTGCAGAGCAATGAAAACCAGTGTATTCTTCTCTCAGGCTGAAGTCATGTTTTCTCCCCCTCCCTCTCTGATACTACTGCATGTGAGCCAGGAAGTTTAGGAGGAGGGAGCTGGGTTTAGGCTGTTTAATTTTTGTCTACAGAATGAGCGTGGCCATTGTTGGAATAAATCTCCTAGCTACCTATAATAGAAAATAAATTTGGTAATAGTGCCAGCCATCAAAGCAGCTGTAGTATAAAAATTGAATAAGCCATAGTACCAAGTAGTGCTTACACAGCTAATTGGTGCTTGATTACAGCTCTAAGGGGATAGTCACTAGACAGCTGAATAGTTACTATGTATATATATATATATATATATATATATATACACACACACACACACACACACACAGTGATTTGAATGTTTCTTGACACCCTAAAACTAATAGTGCTGCTTTTAGTCTGAGCCTTATTGTGTGCCCATAGATCAGTTTACAACCACATATGAGGAGTTTCTGCAAACTTCAGAATATAATAAAATATATTCATGTTTGATTTGCTGTTTTAAAAGCAGAGAAATAGAAATTTTGAAAATTGCTATTTTTTTCTAAATGTTTGGTAAATTTGGGATTATTTAATAAATAAAGGTGAAATATATAAAGTCAAATTTACCACTGTTATGAAGTACGAGATGCACGAGAAAACAATCTCAGAATAGCTTGGATAAGTAAAAGCGTTCCAAAGTTATTACCACATAAAGTAACATGTCACAATTGCAAAATTAGGCCTGGTCAGGAAGGGGGCGAATGGCCCGGTCTGGAAGTGGTTAAGGTTACATTCACACAACAATACAAAACAGACATGCCACAGGCATTTTAAAATGGCCGTCACACATCTGTTTTAAGAACAATGGCAATGGTAGTCTACGGGGTCATTCACACATTTTTTGACGGCTAGTGAATGACCGATATCATAAAATAGAACATGTCAGCCACCATTCAATTCAAAGGGACCGTTTTTAAAATCAGTTTCTCAGAAAATGAAAAAATTACATAAAAAACAGACCGTCATGTGAATGTAGTCTAACATATCCTCCTCAATTTTTAACAGAACATATAATACCCTTAGAAATCTCCCATTATCGTGTTAGCATACATAGATATACAAATTATCATAGGAGTATATTGCACCAACAAGAGCTCATAGGAATTACAATGTATAGTGTATATTGCACAACAAGCGCTGCTCATCCACTTCGTTATAGTCTCGATCTGCCAGCTAAGTGAGGATGTAGCCATTTCCTTTTCTCTAATGTTGAGATGATACTCACTTGCACATAATGAACCTCCACTGCAGCCCCCCATGTGGGAAAAACTGTGCGAATGTCTGGAATACTGCTCACTGACTAGAGCATGACAAGTCAAGTATAACACTAAAGCTACATGTGGGATATTTCTAAAAACAATATTAGGGTAATAAATGCAGGATTTTAGTTCTATGTTATCATCTGCTGTGTTCCAAATATGGATTCAAATTGAAAATCAGAAAAAAGAGACTTGTGGTTCCAGCACTGTGATGTAGAGACGAGACGAGAGTATGGTGCTGGAACAAGACACAGGCCGAGAAACTTTTCCTCACTGAACCAGCCTATAGTAGCACCGGGACGACCACCTATCGGGACACTTGGCATGCGGATGATCCGCACACATACAAACTGCTAGCAATTGAGGTGGTAAAGCAGCCTCGTCACTGACATCCAAAAGTGTCTGTAAACCATTTTTTACACTTCCCTATGACACTTACAGTCAGAGGTAACCCAGCACTCCTTGTGCCTGGAGGAAGCAGAGCAGTGCATTAGCACGATGGAGGATGACTCTGCGAAATTGCAAGACTAATTAGCAATAATAACTGCTGAAAACAAACGTATTCTACAGAAACTGGACGAGCTGGAAAACTGTTCCAGATGCAACAACCTCTGCACGGTAGGGATCCTGGAGGCAGTTAGACCAGGAGACTTCTGATAACTATGTGAAGAGGATTTCTCAGTGGCGCTAGGCCTGTGACATAGCTGCAGAGTTGAAAGAGCACATACAGTGGGCCCTGACCCCAACCTTTCTTCAGCCCTCTCTGCTTTAAACACTACACAAGAAAAGCATAGGCACCCCAGGGAAATCATCATGCGTTTCTTGAACAACAATGACAAGCAGTAGATCCTTAGGGCATTCAGAGGGGCCAGGATCTTGCTTTTTGAGGATTACTTGATGGAGGTAGCACAGAAGAGACACGCCTTTAGTACCATACTGTATTAGGGCTAATTCACCAAAAAAACATTTAAACTGACCTATCCGGCTACTATTAGAGTGTTCTTGCCAGACAGCACCACCCAGATTTTTACATCCTCCGAAATGGCCAAAAGACCTTACAACGCTTCTTATCCGACCACTGAGCTTCTCCAGCAAAACAATGATTTTTACTGTTGGAACCAGATGACTGTCCAATCAAGTCTATTAGTCTGGGGGTTTCCCAGACGCCTTCAAGATCATCTGACCGCAGTCCTCCGAAGACTCAATGACAACTAGAGAAGAGTCAGCACCATTCCACAGAAGGCTGAGTGCAGTGACTTTTCTTTTGATTTCCTTTTTTCCTGGACTATTTGTTTCAGTATCTTAGTTTGGATTCTGTCCTGTGATGGGGCTGATCCTGTTGACATCCCTGAAGCGAAAAGAGCTACCTTATTAATGGTTTCTGGGAGGGAGTTATTATGTTCTTATCCTGAAAGAAAGTGGGGTCCTATTGCCTGCACTATTGGATCATGGGTCTTTTTTTTTTTACCCCGTGATGGGTCTGTTTTGCTTTGCAGATTTTATCTAAACCTTTGTTATTACTACCACAGGTGTGAAGATACCTTTCAATGACACACCATGGGATTGTGCTATTAGTTAGATCTACTTTTCTAAATGTCAGGTAAGGAAAAGTGGATGCACTGTTTAAGGGGGGGGGGGGAGTTCAAATGTCTCTTGACAGGCATGTACTACCAGAATCCTATGCCTCTTGAAGGGTTGGATTGTTACTATTTAACGGCTTCACTTCTCTATTGATAGATCCAACATAAAAATAGTATCCTGGAACGTTAAACGACTCAATTCACCTGCCAAGAGGTCCATGGTTCTCAAAGGACTTTACCCTCATGTGGTACCACTCCAAGAAACCCATTTACCATCTGCTGACGTTCAAATTTTGGGTGGAACAAGTCTATGGAATATCTTCAGACAGTAATAATTGAGGGTTAATTATGTTAACACATAAAAACGTCTCTTTTTCCCTGATTGATTTATGTTGTGATCTCAGGGAGGGTAGATGGATACAGGTCAGATTCCAACATAAGGGTGAAAAATTAAATGTCTTTAATCTATGGTCCTAATGAAGTCATCTACTAACTGATGAGTTTCCTAATAAGATAGTAGGTGGAGATTCGAACACTGTTCTTTCTCCAGGGAGGACAGGAGAAGCTCTTCAGACATGATTTTGCATATCAGATGTAGTGACAAGCGCATAGTATCTGTACCTGGTAATTTCCACTTACAGGATGCTTGGTGGACTTTCCACCCTAGTAACAGAACATTTATGCACCTTTCTCATGCCCATTCCAGCTGGTCCCATATCAATTACCTCTTTATACACAAATCTCTAGCCAGTCATTTCAGACCACTCCCCAATCCCACTCACCATTCATGATATTGTCCCCAAACAGTCATATAGTGGAGTTTCCGAACTTCTGTTGCAGATGATGAAATGTTTAGAGTCCTGCTTAAGGGATGGTGGCTTGAATATGTAGGAGATAATGCTGCCCATTAGGAAAACACTTCCCTTTTTTTAGCCACTGAAAAAATGGCACTTAGAGGAAGATTGAAATCCTATGTCACCTCCAGAAAAGCACCACACAAGGCATACAAGCATTCTGTTCAGGATCCTACACTTGATAATAAAATAGGTGAGTCGGGGCAAAACATGTATTCGACCTTTGGTTAGAATGGAGGGAACGCTTTTATAGGACTGCCCTGGAGGGCAAACTCCTTCAGTTTAGTAACAAATACGGCAAACTTCTGGCAAGACTGGCCAAAGGCAAAAGACCAGAGCCCTGTCTGGTTCATCATAGAGGGTACCCAGGTTTTGAAAGAACCCCTCCACAGAAGTTAAACTGGCGCCAGCAGGTAAAGAGAACGCCCAGTCCTGGGGATCACCCTGTAGTCGGGAAATGATAATGCCCACACGCTGACTCTCGGGGGCCAGAGGACACGGGGCGCCAACGGAAGTAAAGTCTGCAACTCTCCTTATAAGAGAGAAACTTCTTCCGGTCTCCAGAAAAGGGTTCTGGGAGCTAAATCTGGGGCTCAAAATGCGGACTGGAGGCCTGATGAGTGGAAGAACCTTGCCCTAACTCAAAAGAACTGAGTTTTTCCCCTAGCTCCTGCACCATCTGCGTCAGATTAGAGACATGGTCAGTCAGGGTCACCAGAGGATTCATTATACAGTGGTTATTGGGCCTGTTAATCTGTAACGGTCACGTACACACAGACACAGGGGAGAGGATAGTGACCACAGCACTCCACCCTCACCCCTGGCCCTGCCTACTTGCCTCACGAGTCCTGATGACAGGTGACAACTGGACGGCAGTCCCTAACTTAGGATACGTGCGGGAAGGACAGCCAAGACAAATAACAGTTTTTCAGTTAAGAAGTTATAGCGAAATCTGTTCAACTGGTTCAAACGGAGGTTCCATCAGGACTGAGAGGACAGAGTTTAAATCCCAGGGTGGAATGATGAAACGGAAGGCGTGTAAACATCTCGTAGCCCCCTTTAAAAATGCTTGATTAGTTTTACATCCAGAAAAGCATTTAAAGCTGAAACCTATACTTTGAGCGTTGCAAGTCGGAGACCTTTATCCAACCCTGCCTGTAAATAACTTAAAATTTGTGGAATGTCTGGAGAAAGGTGATTATTTGAAAAGGACGGGAAAGCGTTCCAGATTTTAAAATAAATTCTAGATGTTATAGGCTTTCGACTCAACATCATCGTGGAAATTACTACATCCGACAAACCTTTTCGTCTTAAGGCAAAGCGTTCAGCCTCCAGGTCGTTAGGTTGAGTTGGTGTATTTTAGGATGAAATACCGGACCCTGGTAGAGAAGGTCCGGGGTTGATGGAAAAGTCCAAAATATCCCTGCAGACAGACTGAGTAGAAGGGGGAACCAAGACCTTCTTGGCCAAAATGGAGCAATGAATATTATCTGAGCCCCTTTCTTCCTCTACCTTCATTAGAACTCTTGGAATCAAACTGAAGGGAGGAAAAGCATAAAGAAGAGTCTTTAGGGATAGTGCATCTACCCATAACGGCTTGTCTCGTCGGGAGCAATATTTTTGGGTCTGCCTTTTGTCCTTTGTGGAAAACAGATCTAGATCCGGACCTACCCACTTTCCGCAGAGCTGCTGAAATATCGGATAATTCAGGGACCACTTCCTTCAAAGTCCGGCGGCTGAGGAAGTCGGCTATTGCATTGTTCACTCCTTCACATGAACTGCTGTCAAGGATATAAGATTATTTTCCGCCAAAAGAAAAATGTGTTGAGACACTGCCCCTAGGGAATGGCTTCTGGTCCCTCCTGTCAGTTCAGGTAAGCTACTGCCGTGGTATTGTCTGACAACACTTTTATATGTTTTGGAGATGAGGGTGTGTGAAGGGAGACAATGACTGTAGATGGCTGAGAGTTCTCTCAGATTAGAGGAAGCATCTAACATATCTTTGCCCCATCTGCCCTGAACTACTTTTCCTCCTGAGTGACCGCCCCATCCTAAACTGCTGGCGTCTGTGGTCACAATCATCTGTTTTTCCTGGCGCCAACAGACCCTGTTTGCAAGTTCTTTTCTATTCTCCACCACATCAAAGATTCATTGACGGAATTGGGAATGAGAACACGTTTTTCTAGAGCGCAATTAGTTCCATCCCAGGAGGAAAGCTTGAAGGATCCTTGTATAACTCTGAGCCCATCTGACCGTTGGGATTGTTGCCATCAGAAGACCTAGGATGGTCATGATATTCTTTATGGAGGAAGCCCTTTGGCTTCAGAACGGAGAGATTTTCCGAAGTAGACTGTTCCATTTTTCTAGAAGTAAAAAAGACATTGGCAGATGAGAGTCTAGGAGTACCTCTAGGAAGAGCTTCCTCTGATCTGGAGACAGGTCTTATTTTGGAAATGTATAATCCACCCCAAGGTGGTAAAGCATTCTTGCACTTGGGAAAGGTGGGATCGTAGAACTTCCTTTGAGGGTGAAGCAATCAGGAAGCCGTCCAAATATGGCATAATTAGAATCTCCTTTATTTTGTGACCTCTGACATGATTTTTGAAAATACTCTTGGAGCCGAGGAGAGTCCAAATGGCAGGGCTCCAAACTGAAAAAAGCGTAACTGATCCCCCTATGAAGACAGCAATTCACAGAACTGGAGGAATTTTCAGGATTAAAAAGGAATCCTCTCCCTCTGCCCCTGGATGGCTGCCACTTCCCAGATCCCTCTTTCTTCCTCTGGTCCAGTCTCGTTTTTTTCTCGTTTCAAAAGGATCGTCTTTGATGAAAATAAGAACTCTCAAGAGGATATCCTTTTTTCTTATCCGAGGCCTTGTCCAGAATGTCATCTAAGGTTGAGCCAAATAATCTATCTCCTTCACAGGAAATTGAGCACAGGCGATTTTTTTAACTTGCATCACCCGACCATCTATGAAGCAAAATAGCTCTACGGGCCGCATTTGATATTCCAGAAGACCTGGTGGCTCATGCACACAAACTTATTTTCTTTCCGCTTCCGTTCCGTTTTTTTGGGGGACCGTATGAGGAACCATTCACTTCAATGGGGCTGTAGAAAATACAGAAGTTACTCCGTGTGTATTCCGTTTCCGTTTGTCTGCATGGCCGTTGCGCAGAAATGTGGTGCATGTCCTATTATTGTATGCAAATCACCGTTCGAGACCCAAGTCAATGGGTCTGCAATAAATATGGAACGCACATGAAACACATCCGTATGTCATCTGTATTTTGCGAATCCATACTTTAGAAATGCTATGCTCAGCCCAGATTGCTCATGTGTTTGGTGATTAATAGGTTACTGTTTCTGTATACAATCTGCAAAAAACGGATCACATATGGAAACCATACAGATACGTTTTGTGCAATAAAGGAACAGAAGAGGACCGTAATCATAGAGAAAAAAATCCTCAGATACGGAACAACGGATCAGTGAAAAACGGACCGCAAAACAACAACGGTCGTGTGCATGAGCCCTAAGTCTGCAGATGCATCTGCTAAGAAATTTGACGCTTTTTTTTTTTTAAGTAGGCAAGGGGGCTAAGATCTTCTCCTTGGGGGTACCTGCTGCTAAGTGTTCTAACTGATTGAGCCAGACGGATAACGTTCTGGCCGTGCAGGTAGACGCAATACTGGGACGCAACATAGACGTATTTGTTTCCCAAGCTTTTTTCAATAAACTTTCACATTTTTTGTCCATAGGATCTCTCAAGAGACCCATATCTTCGAACGGGAGAGAGTTTAATTTTTTTCAGAAATGTGGGCTACTGGGGCATCAATTTTTGGTGTTTTGTCTCACAGATTAGACTCAGACTCCACAAAGGGATATTTCCTTTTAAAATAATTTGTTACAGCTGTTCTTTTTTCGGGATCTCTCCACTCCTTGGATATCAGGGACTTGATATTGTTATGGATGGGGAAGATCATTTTCCTTCTTCCCCCCAACCACTGGAACATTTGATCCTGGACAGAGTGGGTTTCTTTGACCTCTTCTATGTCCATAGTGGCCATTATGGTCTTTAGAAGACCTTCTGTCTCCTCAGGGAGAAACAATGGTTTACCAGAAGCAGAGTCTAGGTCAGATACTAGTTCCCCTTCATCCAGATCAAAAGCCATATCAGAAGCAAAGGATCTATGAGACATGGATGGGCGTGGGGATTGTAGCATAATTCTGCAGTCCACCGCCGCAATAACCTCTTCCTTAATCATAGCTCTGATGGTGTCAAGGAAGGATGATGACTCCTGTGTAACCACATTTTCAGTGCATTTTGGGCATGATTTTTTTTTTGGGGGGGAGGAAAATGGGGGGGAGGAAAAGGTCTTCCTGCACATTTTTTGAGCCTTGAGTCTCCACCGGCTGGCTTAGGTGTCATGGTCTCTCTGCCCGAAAAAGATTAAATAAAAAACGTATAGGTCCAGGAAAAAATAAAGACCATCACCTACACAAGGGGTGGATATTTGGATAAAACACCACTGCCACCATGTGATAAGGAATGGAATCTCGCCTGGTCACGTCACCATGTCAGATCCTGCGCGTTTTCCCCTTATCTGGGAATATCGTGAGCCCGGGGAAGCCTGCACGCAGGGATTACTCCTAGGAACGGGTAAGGAAGGTGATGCATCCCCGGAGTTCCCATTCCCTGATCCGCCCCCCCACCTTGTGGGGAAGAGGATTCAAGGCTGGATGATAAAGACATAATTCCTGGCACTCCAGGAGAGGCTTCCGCGCATACCCGAGGACAGGAAACGACTGAATAAGTAAGGGTAAGAGGCCTTTTTAAATCATGTGCTTCTGCATTGTTTACTGTCATGGGGGCGGGGACACCCTGTGAGTGCCATTGTGGAGGCGCCGGGGAAAAATCACATTGTTTGCGGATGATGTCCTTTTATTTTTTAACAAAAAATAGTTGTGGAATCGCACTCACCAGATCTTGAGGTCGTCCGGTATGCAACAGCCTACCTGGAGTCCAAGATTCATCAGGGCTCCTGCGTAACAAGTCCCAAAAAAGAAGATGGAGGCAGCATGTCCGGTATAAAAAAACCTTTAATGGGAACAGCCAAGTGAACAAACGTGCAACAGGTTGTGACGTTTCGGCTGATCCACAGCCTTTATCAAACACAATGTGAAATCTAAAAGTACCTGTTGAACCACTTCAACCCCGCTAGCTAAAACCCCCTTAATGACCAGGCCACTTTTTACTTCAAATTGTTTTTTATTGTTTCATAGCAATATGAAAAATACACTGAAAGTCAATAAAAGATTCGCATTGACAAAGTCTTGTACACATCAGCATACTTAGATAACAGCCAATACAATAGGGATACAAATATTGAATGTATCGTTATATCGCATTGTCAGGTAAAACACAACATAACCTGAGAAAAAACCCTTATCAAAGGGTAAATAGGGGGGAGGGGTATAGGATGTATGGGGGGGGGGGGGAAAGCAGAGGGAAGGTAGGTATAGGTATAGGTATAATTAGTCTTAGTATCACATTCACTCTATCATTCAAAACTATTGCCAGAAGACAACGCCACAATCTCTCTAGGGAGGGTGCTATCTTAGTCAACAAACCCTCTGAATTTTTTCTATGGGCTCCATATTTCCGAAAAGTGTTGAGGCGTTCTGGCATCCCAATGGGCTATTTGTTGTAACCTATAAATTTGGTCACATTTCAAATACCAATGTTGTAACGGTGGGGGTTCGGATTTCCTCCAATATACCGCCACAAGAATACGAGCAGCAGCCAATAGTATTTTGCATAAGATGTGAGTCACTTTTGATTTTGTACCCTCTATTTCTCCCATTAAACTAAAAAGACATAATTTGGGTGACGCCCTAACTGTTACTCTGCTTATGTTGGATAAAACCCTACAAACCTCTTGACAATAATTTTGTATTTAAGAACACGACCACCAGATATGGCTCTGAGTACCTATAGCGAGGTCACATCTCCAGAAAATCAAGCTGACTTCTGGGAACATAGTGTTTAAACGTTGTGGTGTATAATACCAATGTGTAAGAACCTTATAGCTGTTTTCTTGCAGCTTTACACATCTAGAGACTTTTCCTGGAGCTGATAATACCTTTGGTAATTCCCCTTTATCAAACTTTATAGCTAACTCCTCCTCCCATTTATCGATGTATCTGCATCTATTTGTATTAGTGAAGGAATTAATTGAGGTATATAACTGGGAAATCTTCTTTTTAGGTTCCAGCTTTTGCAACGCCATTTTCTCAAATTTAGTGTGTTCCGTGCCCCATATAGAAGCTCTAGTCAGTCCTTTGAAGATGTGGTAACAGTGTGCTATTTGGAATAAAGTACAATTTTTCAAGGCAGGATGTGACTTCAATTCTGACATTGATGTCAAGTCAGCATCTGGACACAGGGACATTATCGGTGTCTCATTATTTTTATCCTCTTCCTTAACCGTATTCCAAAAACATAAACTGGACTGACACATAACGTCCCTTACTTGCATCAGTAAAGCATAGTTAGGCATCAATTTCAGTAGCATATTCATATTACACCACCGTGCTATTGTGTGCTTAGTCATCGAGCTATGTGTTTTTAATAATTTGTTAACCTTCTTTAGATCAAGGAATAGTAAGGATCGTAACGGGAGATTCGACATTGCCTCCTCTACCCTAATGTCTAGTCGACCAGGAGTAGGACGAAGCCAATCCAGGCTTCTGGTACAGAGAATGGCTTTATAATAAGTGTGAACATCCGGTACTCCCATTCCTCCTCTCGTGGGATGCCGCATTACATACGCCGAGGGCATTCTTGCTTTCTTTCCTCCCCACAAAAACTTAAGGAAAATCTTCTGGACTTTTTTAAAGAAAACTAAAGGGATAGGGATTGGTAGGGCTTGCAAATAATACAACACTTTTGGAAGGAGTATTGATTTTATCAGGGATTTGCGGCCAAACCAAGAGACAAATGGGATATCCCAGCTACTGATTAATTCTTCTAATTGCTGAGGAATAGGTTGAAAGTTTTCACTATATAGTCTATCAAACTCAGGGGTAAGTTCTATTCCTAGAAAAGTTATCGCCCTTGACGTCCATTGGAAGGACGTGATGGGTTGCAGAATAGCCTGTCCACTTGTTGGCAAGGATACATTTAAAACTGTTGACTTCGAAAAGTTAACAGAGAAGTTTGAAACTTCATGAAATTTATCCAGGACAGACATAATCACTGGGAACGCATTTTTTGGGTTTGTGACTATAAGTAGGACGTCATCTGCGAATGCAGCGGTTGAATGAACTGTCTTCCCTACGGACTTCCCATGTATCTCCGTGTTCTGTCGAAAAGCCTGTAGCAAAGTTTCTATTGTCAGTATGAACAATAGAGGGGACAAGGAGCAACCTTGCCGGGTACTGTTGTTATTTTGAAGGGGCGGGAGAGAGAGAGTTCCGTTCACCAGGACTTTTGCTGTTGGATTTCTATACATTGCCATAACACCATCAATAAATGATTGAGGTATGCCAAATCTAGCCAGTGTCATGGACATGAATTGCCAATCCACTCTGTCAAATGCCTTTTCGGCATCCATACTCAGCAAAACCAGAGGTAAAAAGGTACTTTTTGCACTCCTGCACTACACTACTTTCACCGTTTATTGCTCGGTCATGCAACTTACCACCCAAATTAATTTTACCTCCTTTTCTTCTCACTAATAGAGCTTTCATTTGGTGGTATTTCATTGCTGCTGACATTTTTACTTTTTTTGTTATTAATCGAAATGTAACGATTTTTTTGCAAAAAAATTACATTTTTCACTTTCAGTTGTAAAATTTTCCATATATAAATTTTTCGCTAAATTTATTGTTCTACATGTCTTTGATAAAAAAAAAAATGGTTTGGGTAAAAGTTATAGCGTTTACAAACTATGGTACAAAAATGTGAATTTCCGCTTTTTGAAACAGCTCTGACTTTCTGAGCACCTGTCATGTTTCCTGAGGTTCTACAATGCCCAGACAGTACAAACACCCCACAAATGACCCCATTTCGGAAAGTAGACACCCTAAGGTATTCACTGATGGGCATAGTGAGTTCATAGAACTTTTTATTTTTTGTCACAAGTTAGCGGAAAATTATGATTTATTTTTTATTTTATTTTTTTCTTACAAAGTCTCATATTCCACTAACTTGTGACAAAAAATAAAAAATTCTAGGAACTCGCCATGCCCCTCACAGAATACCCAGAGGTGTCTTCTTTCCAAAATGGGGTCACTTGTGGGGTAGTTATACTGCCCTGGCAATTTAGGGGCCCTAATGTGTGGTAAGTAGTTTGAAATCAAAATCTGTAAAAAATGGCTGGTGAAATCCTAAAGGTGCTCTTTGGAATGTGAGCCCCTTTGCCCACCTAGGCTGCAAAAAAGTGTCACACATCTGGTATTGCCGTACTCAGGAGAAGTTGGGGAATGTGTTTTGGGGTGTCATTTTACATATACCCATGCTGGGTGAGAGAAATATCTTGGCAAAACACAACTTTTCCCATTTTTTTATACAAAGTTGGCCTTTGACCAAGATATTTATCTCACCCAGCATGGGTATATGTAAAATGACACCCCAAAACACATTCCCCAACTTCTCCTGAGTACGGCGATACCACATGCGTGACACTTTTTTGCAGCCTAGATGCGCAAAGCGGCCCAAATTCCTTTTAGGAGGGCATTTTTAGACATTTGGATCCCAAACTTCTTCTCAGGCTTTCGGGCCCCTAAAAATCCAGGGCAGTATAAATACCCCACTTGTGGGGTAGTTATACTGCCCTGGCATTCTAGGGGCCCTAATGTGTGGTAAGTAGTTTGAAATCACATGTGAGTATTTATACTGCACTGGCATTTTAGGGGCCCAAAAGCGTGAGTAGAAGTCTGGAATATAAATGTCTAAAAAATGTTATGCATTTGGATTCCGTGAGGGATATGATGAGTTCATGTGAGATTTTATTTTTTGACGCAAGTTAGTAGAATATGAGACTTAGTAAGAAAAAACAAAAACAAAAAAAAAACAATTTCCGCTAACTTGGGCCAAAAAAAATGTCTGAATGGAGCCTTACATGGGGGTGATCAATGACAGGGGGGTGATCAGGGAGTCTATATGGAGTGATCACCCCCCTGTCATTGATCACCCCCCTGTAAGGCTCCATTCAGACGTCCGTATGCGTTTTGCGGATCCGATCCATGTATCTGTGGATCCGTAAAAATCATACGGACGTCTGAATGGAGCCTTACAGGGGGGTGATCAATGACAGGGGGGTGATCAGGAAGTCTATATGGGTGATCACCCCCTTGTCATTGATCACCCCCCTGTAAGGCTCCATTCAGACGTTCGTATGTGTTTTGCGGATCCGATCCATGTATCTGTGGATCCGTAAAAATCATACGGATGTCTGAATGGAGCCTTACAGGGGGGTGATCAATGACAGGGGGGTGATCAGGAAGTCTATATGCGTGATCACCCCCTTGTCATTGATCACCCCCCTGTAAGGCTCCATTCAGACGTCCGTATGTGTTTTGCGGATCCGATCCATGTATCCATAAAAATCATATGGACGTCTGAATGGAGCCTGACAGGGGGGTGATCAATGACGGGGGGGGGGGGGGGGGTGATCAGGGAGTCTATATGAAGTGATCAGGGGTTCATAAGGGGTGCGCGTTCACAGGAACTCTCGGGTATCGCGAGATGACGCGCCGATGTGTCGTTGAGCGCACAGCTGCCGCCTCCGGACCGCAGATCTGCGTTAGGCGGTCCAGAGGCGGTAAAATACACAGGATCACACAGGAGTGGCCAATAACACAGTGAATAAGGTGCTGATGTCATCAAAGATGCGTCCTCCAGTGCTCCTACATGGTGTCTCAGTATACACCCACCATAGGTATAAGATCCATTACCCCTCATACCTTCAGGGCACACATGTTCCTCGGCGTTCCTAGGCCGCCAGCGCGCATGTCAGGGAAGGAGGAGTTACGTCACTACCTGACTAACCCGAGATCACCTGATCGCGAGCGACTCCGCCCTGGCAATCATCGCGTCATCGCAAACATCCCATGTCATGTGCGCCGTTGCCAGGGATGCCTATGAGCCGGTCCGCCCACCTCCACGTGATGAGAGCGATCGCCTCACATCCCCACGTCATCAGTCGGATCCTAGATCAAGCGGTGCAGTAGTCAGAACTCACCGCCAACCACACTACATCATCTGGCACAATCGGGGACCATCCGGAGAGGTGCAGGCAGAGGCTCCCAACCTCCATGTCTCCAGCCAAAACCCGGCCTAGGTGATGTCATGGCCCCGCCTCTCTATTGTCTAACCAGCCCCGTGTTGCCAGAGATGCATCCAGGATCCAACACCGCCCACAACAGTGACGTGTAGCGGGAGACACCCACATTCACAGCAGGGGTGCAGGCAGGAGCGAGCCCAATAATCTATCAGTGTGCCATGATCCAGTGTGGGTTGGAAAGTAGTGTAAATATGAATTAATAAAAAACAAAGTACAATTAAAAAACACTATACAGAGAACCAGTTCAAAGGTCACTCGGAGCAATTACACATTTGTCACTGAGAAGTCTACATTCATTCCAAATGGCTGGAGTGCTCTCATCTCAAAGATCCATTTAAGCTCTTTTTTACGTAGAATCCGATCCTTGTCCCCCCCACGTCTCAGAGGGCCGACAGAATCAATGATTCTAAACCTGAGTTGGTTGACCAAGTGTCCACGTTCCAGGAAATGCTTCGCCACCGGCTTGTCAATCTGGGCCCTGCAAATATTGCTCTTATGGGAGTTAATACACTCCCTGGCTTCCATTGTGGTTTCCCCTATGTAAATAAGGCCACATGGGCACGTGATTAAGAAATTTTTAATCTTATAGGGCTTGCCACTATAAGGATGGGCAAAGGTATCTCCCTTTAACATGTTGCCGCAGTTGCAACAACCAAGGCAGGGAAAGCATCCCAACTTCCTTGGTGCCAGATACCTTTGCCCATCCCCATGTGGCTCACCAACCTCGGTTCTCACCAATTTATCACGTAGGTTGGCCCCTCTCTTGTATGCCATCATAAGGAAGCCCACAAATTCGTCTATCATGGGTAACCCTTTCTGCAAAATGTGCCATTCTTTGCGTATAATACGCGCTATGTCACCACTGTTGGTTCCATACGTTGAAACAAACGGAATCCGTTTATGGTCCCTCTCCTTCTTTCCCTGGAACGTGGACTGCCGGTCAACCTCCCCCACCTTTTGAGAGATCCTCTCCACCAATCGTCGTGGATATCCCCTCTCTAGGAACTTCCTCCCCATTTCATCCACCCTTGTCCCAAATAGCTCGTCCCCTGGGACAAGGGTGGATGAAATGGGGAGGAAGTTCCTAGAGAGGGGATATCAACGACGATTGGTGGAGAGGATCTCTCAAAAGGTGGGGGAGGTTGACCGGGAGTCCACGTTCCAGGGAAAGAAGAAGGAGAGGGACCATAAACGGATCCCGTTTGTTTCAACGTATGGAACCAACAGTGGTGACATAGCGCGTATTATACGCAAAGAATGGCACATTTTGCAGAAAGGGTTACCCATGATAGACGAATTTGTGGGCTTCCCTATGATGGCATACAAGAGAGGGGCCAACCTACGTGATAAATTGGTGAGAACCGAGGTTGGTGAGCCACATGGGGATGGGCAAAGGTATCTGGCACCAAGGAAGTTGGGATGCTTTCCCTGCCTTGGTTGTTGCAACTGCGGCAACATGTTAAAGGGAGATAACCTGCACCTCTCCGGACGGTCCCCGATTGTGCCAGATGATGTAGTGTGGTTGGCGGTGAGTTCTGACTACCGCACCGCTTGATCTAGGATCCGACTGCTGACGCTGATGACGTGGGGATGTGAGGCGATCGCTCTCATCACGTGGAGGTGGGCGGACCGGCTCATAGGCGTCCCTGGCAACGGCGCACATGACATGGGATGTTTGCGATGACGCGATGATCGCCAGGGCGGAGTCGCTCGCGATCAGGTGATCTCGGGTTAGTCAGGTAGTGACGTAACTCCTCCTTCCCTGACATGCGCGCTGGCGGCCTAGGAACGCCGAGGAACATGTGTGCCCTGAAGGTATGTGGGGTAATGGATCTTATACCTATGGTGGGTGTATACTGAGACACCATGTAGGAGCACTGGAGGACGCATCTTTGATGACATCAGCACCTTATTCACTGTGTTATTGGCCACTCCTGTGTGAGTGGGTGTGTTTTAATGTATTTAAACAGGTACTTTTAGATTTCACATTGTGTTTGATAAAGGCTGTGGATCAGCCGAAACGTCACAACCTGTTGCACGTTTGTTCACTTGGCGGTTCCCATTAAAGGGTTTTTTATACCGGACATGCTGCCTCCATCTTCTTTCTTGGGACTTTTATTTTTTAACAACATTCAGAAGGACCTTGAACAGAAGCTTGGCAGAGGATTGAGGTCAGTCCCCTCACATATCACATGGGAAAACCCCTTCTAGTTTATATACTCTGAATTATCCCCCAATTTTCCAGAAGATTAAGCATGGGCTTTTAGCTTGGTGCAATCTTCCTCTTTCATTTTTGGGTAGAAGTAATTTAATTAAAATGATCTCTTTATCACGACTGCTATACCAACTTCAAATGATTCCATTATTGCTGAAACACAAGGATATACGAGGCCTCAATCAAGCTTTTACCCAATTCATTTGGGCCAATAAACACCAGAGAATTGCATTGGAGAAGGTCATGCTTACTAAATGGGTAGGATATATACATTTTTCTAACATTAGGGGCTATAATATTGTTTGCCTGTTGTGGCATCTACTAGACTGGCTTCACTCCTCTTCTTTTGATTCTTGTCTTTAACTGGATCAGGCCTTGATGGCACTATGAAATTTTCACATTTGAAAGACATTGGAAAACAATTTCAACTGCCTTTTTTGTTCTCTAAATATTTACCCTTTTGGGGGCATCCTGAATTTCCCCAGGCCAAGGATGAGGTTCTCCTTCCAATTTTTTTTAACTATATAAAGGTATTGTGACCCCCTCTGCAGTTAATAAATGTGGCCTGTAAATGTTGGTACTTCTTTGCACAGTTAGACTGAGTTCACGTTTTAGTTATTTGATCAGTTATGTCCATCTGTTAGTGTGAGCCAAAACTACCGTATTTTTCGCCCTATAAGAAGCACCAGTCCACTTAGTTTTTAGAGGAGGACAATAGGAAAAAAGACTTCCCCCATTAGACTTCATTAGACACCTCCAATCAGACCCCAATGTTAATCAGACCTCAGCTCACAGCCCCAATCAGACTCCCAATGTTAATAAGACCCTCAATCAGACCTCAGATCAAACCCCCATGCCTCAGATCAACAGCCTCATGAATGCAGCCTGGAGCCCCCAGCCTCATGTATGCAGCCCCAGCCTCATGTATGTAGCCTGCAGACCCCAGCCTCATGTATGCAGCCCCCAGCCTCAGATCAGAAAAAAAAAAAGAATCCACTTACCTCTCCTGCTGCGGACCCCACGACTATTCACCTTCGGCGCTCCTCCTGCCGCCGGCTGTGCTGTGACCCGACACACACAGCGACAGCCACTGCACAGCCGACAGCCAAGGACCAGGAAAAGGTGAGTACAGAGCCTTCACCGCTTCCTGGTCCTCCGGTACTAATGAGCACTTCCATAATGGAAGCGATCATTAGTATTGACCCAATAAGACGCAGGGACATTTTCCCCCCACTTTGGGGTAAATAAATACAGTAGGTGTGAGTCAAAAAGACAGAACAGGTGCAGATCTTTCCATTATACCTAATCTCCGAGTAGGCTTCACTACATGTTTTGGCTCACAATAACTGATGGAAATAACAGACCAAATAACTGAAGTCTGAACTGAGCCTTAACGGCTTCCAGATTCTAAACACACTGTTCCTCCAATATTTACAACTCTCTTATTTTGCCAAAAGAGACTCACAATGATAATTAATGAGATGGTCAATAACTGTTTTGATGACATCATGAACAGACCGGGATATTGTCACTCTATTTCATCTTCGAAAATGCCTGTTGACAACCCACCCCTCCTTGCTATTTAAGAGATGGTCCAAAATATTGGAGTGGCGAGAACTGAAAGGATGCTACTTTTAAAATCATTCATGGTGCGATATATGGCTTCAATCCCCAGGTCATCCACATAGGTTGACCGAATGTCCGAGATGCAAATCTCCCTCTTCTGATATGTGGCACAGACTCTGGACCACATGACCGATGTACAGTGACGTCATGTGGCCTAGGAAGAGGCTTCTCACAGATTGCCAAGCCTCTTCAAACAGCTGATCCTGGTTGTCGGACCCCCGCCGATCTGATATTGATGACCTATCCTGAAGATGTAATCAATAATAATTACTGGATAGAGCCTTTAAGATAAGATATAAGTGAGGTAAATTAACATTTGGAGTTACAGTGGATAAAAATACACAGAGGCAAAATCAATAACAAAATACTGATAGGGGACTGTTATAAGCCACCTAATATTACAAACTATGTTACTATGTAATTATTTTGTGAGCTTAAAAACAGAAAAACTAATATTGGAAAATTGCATATTTTGTTACATTTTCATAAAAATTAGATTTTTTCTTTAGAAATAAAAAATACGTTGAGCAAAATGTATCACTAACAAGTTAAAAGATCTCAGAATTGCTTGGATAAGTAAAAGTATTCCAAAGGTATTACCACATAAAGTAATATGTGTCAGATAAAAAAAATGTGCCTGGAGGCAAAAATAAGCTTCATCTTTAAACCCTTAAGGACCCTTGGATTTTCCATTTTTGCGTTTTCGTTTTTCACTCCCCGCCTTCCCATATTCCTAAGGCTACTTTCACACTTGCGTTCGGAGCGGATCCGTCTGATGTCTGCACAGACGGATCCGCTCCTATAATGCAGACGATGGTATCCGTTCAGAACGGATCTGTTTGCATTATATTTCAGAAAAATTTCTAAGTGTGAAAATTAGTCAGACTGATCCGTCCAGAATTGACATTGAAAGTCAATAGGGGAAACACTTACGAAGGGCTCCTGGCAAGTTACCTTAGCTGAAACCTCTATTAAAATCTTGCATAGAACATACATGGTTCCAGCCAGGTTACACCTTATGTACCCAGAGGTTTCCCAGAAATGTTTTAGGGGATGTGATGCGGACGGCACGATGCTACACATTTAGTGGACCTGTCCAGTGGTGAGGCGCTTCTGGGATCAGATTTGCTCACTGATTGCTACCACCCTTAGTTGTAGATATCTGGCTACGATTTCTCAGTGTTTATTAGGCGACAAGCCTTCCGGGTTAACCATGGCTAATTTCAAGCTATCACAACTTATTTTACTAGCAGCAAGAATTCATGTCGCTTTTAAGTGGCGCACACCTTTACTTAACAAACAAGCAGTAATAGACAGGGTCAACAAACTGCTCCTCTGTGAAAGACTCATTGCAATCAGGACAGATACGGTCGCTGTCTTTGAAAAGGTCTGGGACCCTTGGTTATCATCCACTTTCTCTGTGGACCTCAGATATACCTTCACACTGTAATGCTTCTATTTACTATTGTATGGCATCTCATTGTACCTTATCTCTGATACTGATTGATCCGAGTTGTTTATTTTTATTTTTTTTTATTTATTATTAGATTTCCTCTGATAATACATATGGATAATGATCTGTGATGCAGTATTATTCTGTAATGTATCTTTGTACTGTAATTTTTCCTACCTAAAATAAAAGATTTTTGAGACGAAAGTCAATGGAGGACGGATCCGTTTGAAATTGAGCCATATTGTGTCAACTTCAAACGGATCCGTCCCCGTTGACTTACATTGTAAGTCTGGACGAATCAGTTTGCCTCCGCACGGCCAGGCGGACACCCGAACGCTGCAAGCGTTACGGTTGCATACCAAGTAGTAGGGAGTGGGAAAAAAATTCCAAATGGGGTAAAATTAGGGGAAAAACGCAATTTTGCTAAAGTTTTTTTTACATTGTACACTATGCGGTAAATTTGACCTGTTATCTTCATTCTCCAGGTCAGTATGGTTCCAACGATATCACACTTGTATAATTTTTCTTGCGTTTTAATACTGAAAAAAATTAAAACCTTTGAGGAAATATTTTTTTTCATAACCATATTCTAACCCCTATAACTCTTTTGTAGCTATGTGTACGGGGCTGTGTGAGGGCTCATTTTTTGTGGGACAATCTGTTCTTCTCAGTGATACCAATTTTAAGTGTGTGTGACTTTTTCATCACTTTTCATAAAAAAGTTATTGGGTAGTTGAAGTGATAAAAAATGGCAAATTGGCTGTTTACATTTTTTCTCCGCTATGCCATTTGCCATTTAAGGAAAGGGGGGTGATTTGAACTTTTAGGTTTTTTATTTAATTTTTTATATTTGTAAAAACTTTTTTTTAAGTCACCTTGGGTGACAATAACTGGCAATCATTTGATTGCCCATAGTATTCAGTGATGTCTAAATAGCCATCATTGAAGACTTCATTTGCACCATTTGCTGCCACCTAGTGTTGTGGAAATTTTATTAGGATGTGTATTTGATATAATCTGTATTGTCATCATGTCTCTCAGTATCAGGGTAAACCATTGGAGTGGATATCTTCCCGTGTATGTCCTGTCACAGCTGCTGGGCGCAGGGGTCTCCATCGGCGAATGGTCCATGTGCTAAGCACTGGGCTGTGGGCCGGAGGAGACTGATGTGTTCAGCAGAGCAGTGTTTTGTTGGCTCATGTATTGCTGCCGGCTAGGGCCCCCACGCAAGACGCAGATTTATTGGCTTGGCGTGGATGCATTTGTTAAGAGAACAATATAAACGAAAGGAACGTGCGTTTGTTGTCTCTAGTGCGCCTGATCAGCCGCTGGAGATAATGACGTTGTCCTGTAAATAAACCTGCATGTGGATCATAGTAACTTTATCTGGGATTGATCACTGAGCAAGGCTGGATAAAGTTCGCTCCAGTGGTAATGTTAGATTATTGCATACATGTGTTTGTTAGCTGGCTATGTTATTCTAAATGCTTGTCTTCCTATCTCATCACTTCCTGTAAGTCATCACTTCCTGTATCCTTGTCTTTGGCCAGCCCCTTTTACACCTTTTGTTTAGTCAATAAAGGACGGAGACTGTGCAAGGAGGGAAGGAGTTGCTCAGAATTGAATCAAGATGGTAACAACTGGGTCTGTCTCTTACTGCAGCTGATGGAGAATGCATTTACCTTTTTCCTTACACAAACTTTGATGCGAGCTGATTGCAACCATTACATTTGTCTACAACACTAGTGGCCTGTATTGATATATACATCTAATTGACTCTAAAGCCTGCTTGACGTTTAAGTCAATTAGCGCAAGGTAACAGGTTCCCCGATCTCAGCCGGAGAAATCTGTTACCGGACAGGAAGCGTGCGACTTCCGGTTTCGGTCTGCGCAGATGCCGTGGTCACATTTGACCATGGCATCTGAAGTGTAAGATGTATGCGATCAGCCTTATGGCTGATCGCATACATGTGCTGCAGGTCTCTGCTTTTTAAAATAGCATGTGCTACGTCATGGGTCCTTAAAGGGTTGACACCCTTCCTGGCATCCACCGTACATGTACAGTCCACTCTGCAAGGAGTTCCTACCTCTCGCTGTACATATACAGTCATGTGAAAAAATTAGGACACCCTTTGAAAGCATGTGGTTTTTTGTAACATTTTTAATAAAAGGTTATTTCATCTCCGTTTCAACAATACAGAGAGATTAAAGTAATCCAACTAAACAAAGAAAACTGAAGAAAAGTCTTTTCAAGATCTTCTGTAAATGTCATTCTACAAAAATGCCTATTCTAACTGAGGAAAAAGATAGGACACCCTCACATGTATTCCCTCTTAAATTGGCTCAGATCTCACACAGGTATATCACACCAGGTGCACATAATTAGTAGATCGTTACTCTGCATGTTGAATGAGGCTTGCCCTATTTAAACCTCAGACATTTAGTTTGGTGTGCTCCTGACTGTTGAAGTGAGAGTGAGCACCATGGTGAGAGCAAAAGAGCTGTCAGAGGACTTCAGAAAAAAGATTGTAGCAGCCTATGAGTCTGGGAAGGGATTTAAAAAGATCTCAAAAGATTTTGAAATCAGCCATTCCACTGTCCGGAAGATAGTCTACAAGTGGAGGGCTTTCAAAACAACTGCCAACATGCCCAGGACTGGTCGCCCCAGCAAGTTCACCCCAAGAGCAGACCGCAAGATGCTAAAAGAGGTCTCCAAAAACCCTAAAGTGTCATCTCGAGAACTACAGCAGGCTCTGGCTACTGTTGATGTAGAAGTACATGCCTCTACAATCAGAAAGAGACTGTACAAGTTTAACTTGCATGGGAGGTGTGCAAGGAGGAAACCTTTGCTTTCCAAGAGAAACATCGAGGCCAGACTGACATTTGCCAGAGATAAAGTTGACAAAGACCAGGACTTCTGGAATAATGTTCTTTGGACAGATGAGTCCAAAATTGAATTATTTGGACACAACAGCAGAGGACATGTTTGGCGTAAACCAAACACAGCATTCCAAGAAAAGAACCTCATACCAACTGTGAAGCATGGAGGTGGAAGTGTCATGGTTTGGGGCTGCTTTGCTGCAGCAGGACCTGGTCAGCTCACCATCATAGAATCCACGATGAATTCTACTGTGTATCAGAAGGTGCTTGAAGAACATGTGAGACCATCAGTTAGAAAATTAAAGCTGAAGCGGAACTGGACCATGCAACATGACAATGACCCAAAACATACTAGTAAATCAACCAAAGATTGGCTGAAAAAGAAGAAATGGAGAGTCCTGGAATGGCCAAGTCAAAGTCCAGATTTGAATCCCATTGAGATGCTGTGGGATGACTTGAAAAGTACGCTGTATGTGCAAGAAACCCCTCAAACATCTCACAGCTGAAAAAGTTCTGCATTGAGGAGTGGGGTAAAATTTCCTCAGACCGATGTCGAAGACTGGTAGATGGCTACAAGAACCGTCTCACTGCAGTTATTTCAGCCAAAGGAGGTAACACTCGCTATTAGGGGCAAGGGTGTCCTATCTTTTTCCTCAGTTAGAATAGGCATTTTTGTAGAATGACATTTACAGAAGATCTTGAAAAGACTTTTCTTCAGTTTTCTTTGTTTAGTCGGATTACTTTAATCTCTCTGTATTGTTGAAACGGAGATGAAATAACCTTTTATTAAAAATGTTACAAAAAACCACATGCTTTCAAAGGGTGTCCTAATTTTTTCACATGACTGTATAGTGCAGTGATCGTGCAGGCACAGGAGCTGTGCTTGATTGATCTGGGCCCCTGCTGTAACTGCTGATATCTCCAATGGCAGCCGTTTAAACTGATTAGACATAGTGGTTCTTTATCCTGCTTTCCAAAAAGTATTAGTATCAATGATAATGGCAACTCATCTCACATAAAATAAGCCCTCACCCAGCTCTTTTGAGAGAAAAAAAAATGTATGGTACTCAGAAAATAGTTGTACTGGTATTCCAGAGGCTGTTTGAAGGCAACAAAGTGCCCATAAACTAAGCCATCATAATCTGTGCCACAAAACCCAAAAGATGGTCTTTCCGTTCTGAACCCTGCAGCATATGTCCACATTTATGGCACCTCAGAGTCTCTTCAAATGGTGCCCAAAAACAATTCCAGCAAAATCTGCCCTCCAAAAGCTACATGGTGCTCCTTCTCTTCTGAGACCTGCCATGTGCTTTAGGCCCCATGCACACGGCCGTGTTTCACAGCCGTGTGCGGGCCGTGGAACCGTGGCCTGGATCCCTCCTGAGAGCAGGAGCGCACGGCGTCACTGGTTGCTATGACGCCGTGCGCTCCCTGCTGCCGCCGCAATACAGTAATACACTGGTATGATCTATACCAGTGTATTACTGTACTGTGCCGGCAGCAGGGAGCGCACGGCGTCATAGCAACCAGTGACGCCATGCGCTCCTGCTCTCAGGAGGGATCCAGGCCGCGGTTCCACGGCCCGCAAACGGCTGTGAAACACGGCCGTGTGCATGGGGCCTTACAGTAGTTTAGTACCACATGTGGAATGTTTCTGTAAACTGCAGAATTAGGGTAATAAATATCGAGGTTCATTTTGCTGTTACCCCTTGTTGTGTTATAGGGGAAAAAATTTATCAATTTGAAAATAGTACCCCCAAAATTCAATGAATGGTCTATATGTAACAGTGATTTCCTGGCCTGAATGCTGCTTTTGACAGGAACTTGCTGCAATATAATGACTTATAATGCTGTGTGCTCCTGCCTGATCTCTGCTGTAATGAATTATACTCACATGGAGCCCTCAGTACAGTTCATTAAAGTGGAGGTTCGGCAGGAACACACAGCATTATGAATCATTATAATGTTGTGAGTCCTTGCCACTGTCACGAGGGTGTCAAGAGCCACGTCTGACTCCGTTATACCCGGGGTCAGGAAGTCGCAGCGGGTGGCTACGCGCTCTATGTCTAAAGATCACGCTGTTTCTTAATGATAGTTTTCTGTGTTTGCCTTACTATACTTTTTGTCTCACTCAGGGATCCGTAGCTTCTTCTCCTCAGCTGTTTCTTGTCTGTCACTCCCAATCTCCTTATATTCTCCTCTCTCACTTCTCTGGTTGCCAGATATAGAGCTTCCTGCCTGGACTTCTATACTGACCCACTGGAGCTGTGAACTCTGGTTGTTGTTCCAGAGTGTTAACCTCCGGATCCCTGTTGGGCTTTTTGTTGTCGCCCACCTGGGATTATATGTTTGTCTGTATTGTCTGTCCTCCCCTTCGTGTTTTCCTTTAGAGTTAGTGGTGCGGACTAGTGTTCCCACCGCCCTATTCACTATCTAGGGCTCATCTTAGGGAAAGCCAGGGTTTTAGGCACGCGATCGGCGTACGGGTGAGGAACCCGTCTAGGGACGTCAGGGCAGTCAGGTGCCAGCCGCAAGGTGAGTCAGGGGTCACCACCTTTCCCTCTCCCTTAGACAGAGCCTTCCCTTTTCCCTCCCTTTGTATCATGTATGTGATAGGCACGCCGGTTGTGATAGTCACAAGAGCAGCGTGAAGGTTGGGAAATAATGCTCACTCACAGACTGTTTCCTGGAATGATCATGCTTGTTTGAAACTAGCCTAAGCTTGTATAGCTACTGGTCCAGAAAGGAAACTTTGGAAGCTTGTTATGCAGAGTAAGTATTCTTATTCAGCCTGTCTAGGATGTAGAGTGTTTCTCTAATAAAGTATATTATAAAACTTATTAAGGCTACTTTCACATTAGCTCCGCTTGTGAGTTCCGTTTGAAGGCTCTCACAAGCTGCCCTGAACGCATCTGTACTGCCCTAATGCATTCTGAGTGGATGCGGATCCGCTCAGAATGCATCAGTCTTGCACCGTTTGTCCTCCGCTCCGCTCAGCAGGCGGACACCCAAACTCTTCTATATCTCCCTCCATGGAGTAAGCACTGTCTACCAACTCGTTAAGAGTGGCAGTGAGTCCCACCATTTAGTAAGGAAACGTTCAATTCAGTGAGCAAACCCTCACTAGAAGCTCCTGGGATCTCAGACATAATGAATGATCTAGATCTGAATTTGGTGTATGCTCTAGATTTGAGGAGATGAAGGTAGCAATGCAGCTAAGGCCTGTAAGCTGTCGTCAGCGTGAGGTAAATGAGTATATGTCAAACTGCACCCTATTGCATTGGAGATAGGTCCAAGAGAGGCAGTTGTGGTTAGGATGCTGGCCAATAAAGTGACAAGTAGTAAGGGATCAGAGGTGAGCGGAGCTTTACTCATTGCTGGAGACTGTCCCAGTGTGTCTTATGCTATGCTGAAGCCATACAGCACTATTTTAAGAGGTTTCAGTCACTGGAAAAAACTTGGTAAGTTTCAAGGAGATCTTTTTAATTTTCCAGAGGCATCTCTGCTAATAACTAAGGCTATTTTCACACCTGCGTTAGGTGCGGATCCGTCTGGTATCAGCACAGACGGATCCGCACCTATAATGCAAACGCTTGCATTTTTCTGTAAAAAAAAAAGTCTAAGTCAAAACAGATACGTCCTGACTTACAATGAAAGTCAATGGGGGATGGATCCGTTTTCAATTGCACCATATTGTGCGAGTGTAAAAACGGATCCGTCCCCATTGACTTACATTGTAAGTCAGGACGAATCCGTTTGGCTCCGCATTACTAGGCGGACACCAAAACGCTGCAAGCAGCATTTTAATGACTGCATCCAGAGCGGAATGGAGGCAGAACGGAGCCAAACTGATGCATTCTGAACGGATCCTTATCCATTCAGAATGCATTGGGGCTGAACTGATCCGTTTTGAACCATTTGTGAGAACTTTGAAACGGATCTCACAAATGGAATTCAAAACGTCAGTGTGAAAGTAGCCTAAGAATTGCAATGCTACTGTGATCAAGGCTTTTAAATCCTTAAGAACACAGCCATATTTCACCTTCAGGACCAGGCCTTTTTTTTTTAAAATCTGACCAGTGTCACTTTATGTGGTGTTAACTTTAAAACGCTTTGACTTATCCAGGCCATTCTGGGATTGTTTTTTCCTCACATATTGTACTTCATGACACTGGTAAAATGGAGCAAAAAAAATAAATCATTTTTATATATAAAAAAAATACCAAATTTACCAAAATAGTTATTACTTTACATTCCCCATATGTCTACTTCATGTTTGGATCATTTGGGGAATTACATTTTATATTTTGGGGATGTTACAAGGCTTAGAAGCAAATCTTGAAATTTTTCAGAAATTTTCAAAAACCCACTTTTCAAGGACCAGTTCATATCTGAAGTCACTTTGTGAGGCTTACATAATAGAAACCAACCAAAAATGACCCCATTCTAGAAACTACACCCCTCAAGGTATTCAAAACTGATTTTACAAACTTTGTTAACCCTTTAGGTGTTCCACAAGAATTAATGGAATATAGAGATACAATTTGAAAATGTCACTTTTTTGGCAGATTTTCCATTTTTATAATTTTCTTCCACTAACAAAGCAAGGGTTAACAGCCAAACCAAACTCAACATTTATGGCTCTGATTCTGTAGTTTACAGAAACACCCCATATGTGGCACACGGCAGGGCGCAGAAGGAAAGGAATGCCATGCAGGTTTTGGAAGGCAGATTTTGCTGGACTGGTTTTTTGACACCATGTCCCATTTGAAGCCCCCCTGATGCACCGCTAGAGTAGAAACTCCAAAAAAGTGACACCCATTTTAGAAACTACGGGATAGGGTGGCAGTTTTGTTGGTACTATTTTAGGTTGCTCTATATTACACTTTTTGTGAGGCAAGGTAACAAGAAATAGCTATTTTGGCACGATTTTTATTTTTTGTTATTTACAACATTCATCTGACAGGATAGATCATGTGGTATTTTTATAGAGCAGGTTGTCACGGATGCGGCGATACCTAATATGTATACTTTTTTATTTATTTATGTAAGTTTTACACAATGATTTCATTTTAAAAAAACTAAAAACATGTTTTCATAGTCTGGGAGCCATAGTTTTTTCAGTTTTTGGGCGATTATCTTGGGTAGGGTAGGATTTGTGGCATGAGATGATGGTTTGATTGGCACTATTTTGGGGTGCCAAAATCGCTTGCTATTACACTTTTTGTGATGTAAGGTGACAAAAAAAATGTATTATTTTGCACAGTTTTTATTTTTTACGGTGTTAACCTGAGGGGTTAGTTCATGTAATATTTGTATAGAGCCGGTCGATACGGACGCGGCGATCCCTAATATGTATACTTTTTTTTATTTATAAAAAACTTCTGTATGGCATTATAAATAACTTTTGTATTGGAATGCATTGGCTGTATGAGTAATATAGTGTGTATTACTCATAGAGCTTCCGGCCTGTGAGATCCAGGGGACTGGATCTCACAGACTCGTCACAGGAAGGCATTGCGCTGCCTTCCATGCCATTGAGTCCCCCCTACAGCCGCCCGCCACACCATGTAAAAGCCGCAAACCGCAGGTCTGATTTGACCTGCGGTTCGCGGCGATCGCTGACACGGGGGGATCACGGGACCCCCCCGCGCATTGACTCAAGGTGCCTGCTCAATGATTTGAGCAGGCACCTTGTTCCGATGACCGATCCGGTGATCACAAATACACAGGACGTACAGGTACACCCTGTGTCTTTAAGTACCGGGACATCAGGGCGTACCTGTACGCTGTGTCCAGAAGAGGTTAATAGCCGGAATTTAATTCTAGATGAATAAACATAATAGCAAAGAGTCTTTAAATTCTTTACAATATGGCATGTACAATTTTGGAGGCAATTTTTTGTTTATGATTGCATTTTTATAAATTTTTGGCTAAAAGTCATATTTTCAATTCAATGTTAAAAATATTGAGCCATTTTGTCACAAAGGGTTAACTGTTTTTCTAACTGTGTGATTGGTACTTTTAAATTGTGCCGGTCATCTAACAAACCTCACTGTAAACTATTGAGACGTCATAAACACTTACTTAAAGGGGTTTTGCCACTTCAGCAAATAACATGAATTATGTAGAGAAAGTTTCCATGGTTATGACCACCCTGCAGTCCAGCAGAATGGCTGTGCTTGTACACTATAGAATAAAGTACCAGCTTATGTGAGCTCCCACAGTGTGCAAGCATGAGCACCACTGCTGGATTACAGGGTGGTTGTAACCCTAGGGGGACCAGATGGGGACTGTGACACAGGACAGATAAGCAGCAATTCAGGACACACAGACACAATACATCCCCATAATGCATCCTGGTTTCCTCCTCTCTGCCCTGAAGACAATCGAGGAGTAATTCAATTATCTCTCAGGACAAATGGAAATCGCCCTTATACACGTGGGGACAACAGGACAGAAATCACTATTCAAATATACAATGTCACAACCATTACAGTAAACATAGACATTTAACATATCCCCAGATAGCTCAGGTCTGAGTGCATATTATTAGGTGAATGGCACTCGGAATACACAAATACAGGAGAATCGCCATGGAGCCAAAGTCTTTCACATAGTCTGTGGCGGGGACTCGATGGTTACCATGGCAGCCCTAAGCCATTCCAAGACTTGGGGTCTGTCATGTATGGAAGCCTAAGAGGCCCAGCCACCAGTATAAGACACTAACAGTTCAATACAGCACAATACAAAAATGGGGGGAATGCTGACAGTTTAACACCGCAGTCTGCGATGTACGAGCGAGCGGGGGAGGGACTGGGAGGAGGAGCTGGGGCCAGCAATTGCGGCGGGGAGGTGCAGTCACTGTACTATAGCCCCGCCCTGCCGCTCCAGTGCTCCACAAATATAAAATGTCTTATTCAAGTAAAAGTGATTACACATGCCCCCTCACTCCTATTAGTTCCGTACACCCTAACAGGTTCAGTAGAATGCCGGAAGGAAGGCCAGGCGGGCGGCAGCGTAACTCCCTGATATCGCGTGCCTGCGCCGCCTACTTTATGAATGAAGCAGGCGCCGCAGGCAAGTGACGTCAGTGAGTGACGCGCCGGCCGTCTGGCCTGCCGGCATTCTGCTGAAGCTGTTAGGATGTACGGTACTAATAGGAGTGAGGGGGCATGTGTAATCACTTTTAATTGAATAAGACATTTTATACTTGTATACTGGAGCGGCGGCAGCGATCTGTGGATAACATCCGTGGATGGCACAATTAAGGGGTGGGGGGTCTGTGGATGGCACTGTTATGGGCTGGGGGGGTCTGTTGATGGCACTGTTATGGGGTGGGGGGTCTGTGGATGGTACATATATAACAGTGCCATCCACAGATCCCCCCTGTAACAGTGCCAGCCACAGATCCCCCCCTGCAACAGTGTCCGTCATCCACAGATCCCCCCATAACAGTGTTCGTCATCCACAGATCCCCCCATAACCGTGTCCGTCATCCACAGATCCCCCCATAACAGTGTCTGTCATCCACAGATCACCCCATAAAAGTGTCCGTCATCCACAGATCCCTCGTAACAGTGTCTGTCATCCACAGATCCCCCCATAACAGTGTCCGTCATCCACAGATCCCCCCATAACAGTGTCCGTCATCCACAGATCCCCCATAACAGTGTCCGTCATCCACAGATCCCCCCATAACAGTGTCCGTCATCTACAGATCCCCCATAACAGTGTCCGTCATCCACAGATCCCCCATAACAGTGTCCTTCATCCACAGATCCCCCCATAACAGTGTTCGTCATCCACAGATCCCCCCATAACAGTGTCCGTCATCCACAGATCACCCCATAAAAGTGTCCGTCATCCACAGATCCCCCGTAACAGTGTCTGTCATCCACAGATCCCCCTGTAACAGTGTCCGTCATCCACAGATCCGCCCGTAACAGTGTCCGTCATCCACAGATCCCCCCATAACAGTGTCCGTCATCCACAGATCCCCCCATAACAGTGTCCGTCATCCACAGATCCCCCCATAACAGTGTCCGTCATCCACAGATCCCCCATAACAGTGTCCTTCATCCACAGATCCCCCCATAACAGTGTCCGTCATCCACAGATCCCCCCATAAGACTGTCCGTCATCCACAGATCCCCCCATAACAGTGTCCGTCATCCACAGATCCCCCATAACAGTGTCCTTCATCCACAGATCCCCCCATAACAGTGTCCGTCATCCACAGATCCCCCCATAACAGTGTCCGTCATCCACAGATCCCCCCATAACAGTGTCCGTCATCCACAGATCCCCCCATAACAGTGTCCGTCATCCACAGATCCCCCCATAACAGTGTCCGTCATCCACAGATCCCCCCATAAGACTGTCCTTCATCCACAGATCCCCCCATAACAGTGTCCGTCATCCACAGATCCCCAGTAATAGTGCCATCCACAGACCACCATTAGTTCCAAACCCACCAAAAGCACATCTTTTGGTTAAAACATTTTTTTTTCTTATTTTCCTCCCCAAAAACCTTATGGGCCGGTGCGTCTTATAGGGCGAAAAATACGGTATATACAGAAAAAATTGCTCCATATTTTTAATAAAGACCAATTGAAAAAATGCAATGTAGCTTAAAATGAGTGAATCATTTAAAAAAAAAATGCCCCCAAAGGTGTACAAAGCCTCTAATGAAAATGCTTACTTTTGTGGTATTAGGAACTCTTATCCATTCACTCTATAGGTATTTTCAGCAGTTCATCCAAAGCTAGGTGTTTTTATAAACAACATAACTGTGACAATTTCTATAGGCTGACAATTTACAGAAGAACTAATGAATCGCTGGATTTATTCTGTCAACCTAACTTTTCTTCACTTTCAGTAACTATATGATGGTTTCCTGCAAAACATTTTATTCAGAGCTAGATTTGGTAAAAAAAACTGCAGAACTGGCAATTTCTACAAACCCGTGTTAACCTTACTATAGAAGTAATGAACTGCTGTGTACGTTTTATTCCCTTTTTAGACTTTTCCTTTAGGGTACTTTCAGACTTGCATTCTTTGATTCCGGCAGGCAGTTCCGTTGCCTGAACTGCCTGCTTGATGAGGCAAACTGTATGAAAACGGATGTCAATTTTTCTGACTGATCAGGCATTTTTCATAATTAGGCTATTTTCACACTGGTGTTTTGGCTTTCCGTTTGCAAGATCCATTCAGGGCTCTCACAAGCGGTCCAAAACGGATCAGTTTTGCCCTAATGCATTCTGAATGGAAAAGGATCCACTCAGAATGCATCAGTTTGCCTCCGTTATGTCTCCATTCCGCTCTAGAGACGGACACCAAAACGCTGCTGACGAAACTGAGCCAAAAGGATCCATTCTCACACACAATGTAAGACAATGGGGACTGATCCGTTTTGTATGACAGAATCTGGCACAATAGAAAATGGACCCATCCTCTATTGACTTTCAATGGTATTCAAGACGGATCCGTCTTGGCTATGTTAAAGATAATTAAACGGATCCGTTCTGAACAGATGCAGACGGTTGTATAATCTGAACGGGTCCGTCCATGACGGATCCGCACAAAGTGCGAGTGTGAAAGTAGCCTTATCAGGATCCTGATCAGTCAGAAAAATGCCTGATTAGTCAGAAAAATGCATTGCAATACCGGATCCGTTTTTCCGGTGTCATCCGTCAATGCGGCAATTTGAATGCTGCATCCGGTACTAATACATTCCTATGGGAAAAAAAATGCCGGCATTCAGGCAAGTTTTTTTGGCCGGAGATAAAACCGCAGCATGCTGTGGTATTATCTCCTTCCTGAAAAGTCAAAAAGACTGAACTGCTCTCCATTCAGAATGCATTAGGATAAAACGGATCAGTTCTTTTTTGGTATAGAGCCCCAGGACGGAACTCTATGCCGGAAAAGAAAAACGCTAGTGTGAAAGTACCCTTACTCTCACTGGTCTTTTCTTTTAAACTAATTCATTCTTCTCTCCAGCTGTTAATGTTCATATATCATAAAAAGCTCTGTATCCCTTCCTCCCAGTTCTGCTCCTCAGCTACTCACTCACTTAGGGCTCTTTCACACAAGCGTTTCCCTTGCTGGAATCATGCTCCATGTGAGAGAGGGATTGTGTGGCCTGGACTACAGAAGCGCAGGGAATTATCATGGTTGACAATGCTGTGTACTTGTCACGGATGATGTTGCAGATAGCTAGTTATGAATAAACGTCCGACTGGCTTGATCCCCAACTAAGGAGCATATAGGTGACCCCTATAAAACCCTAAGAGCTCACCCTGACTGCTAAGCACATACAAGGGTCTCAGAGGTAGAAGATTGCATGCCCATGTACCTAGACTGTGTGACACCTGAAAACCCTATAATAGTGAGGGGAGACAACCACCGGCTCTCTGCACTTCATACGGAGGGAGTCAGGGTCATCTAGAATCAAGCCAGCAAGGAAACACAATACATGAAAGGACTTATCTGAACAAGCAGCAGCATAAGTCTCCAGCAGTGAACACTTCAATCCAGGAAGTAGTATAAACTGCAAAGTGAGGCAGTATGGGAGGGAATATAAAGGAAAGAGGATTAGTCTAAATAAGTGACACCTGGGAGAAGGAAATGAGATGAGAAAGTGAAACCAAAACAAAGAACATCATGCAAGAGGTAGAAAAGGACGTCTGTCAGACCTTCTCACAGAAGTGGCGGTGACAGTACTTCTGCATGGCCTTTCTGTAATGGAGTCGTACTGACAGCTTTATGTCTGTATGATTCTGTTACAGACAGGTCAGACAGAGGCACACAGCACTTCAATCATTATAATGCCATGCGCTTCTAAGTCCAGAACACCGATCCCTCTCTCACACGGAGCATCATTCCCGCAAGAGACACGATCGTGTGAAAGAGCCCCAAGGGTGCTGCCATATGTTCAGTTTTTTAAGTCGTTTTTGAAGCCAAAACTAGGAGTGGATTCAAAAAAAGAAGTTGTATCTGTTCTTTAAGGGTTTGTCCGCTTTATACTATTGATGACCTATCCTAAGAAAAGGTCATCCATATCAGATCAGCAGGAGTCCCACTCCTGGCACCCCTGCGATCCACTGTTTGAAGAGAAGGCAGTGCTCGTACAATTTCTGCCTTCTCTGCTCTGTTTACCTGTTTGCTGCAACAACTGCAGTGGTGAGCAGGTGTAATTACAGGTATGGCATCCCCATTCACTTCTATGGGACGGCTCTGAACTAGTCACTTGAACTAATGGGGCTGTCCCATAGAAGTTAACCTCTTAAGGACACAGGGCATAAAGGTACGCCCTGATGTCCTGGACCTGCGGTTTGCTGTGTTTACGAGAGTTGTGGAGGGTGGTCGGCGGTGCCATCGAGTCCCCGTGCGGCTGAAATGGGGACCCCTGATGGCATGGAAGGCAGCGCGATGCCTTCCTTAGGCATCGACGCTGCCTTCCGGTGAAAAGCCTGTGAGATCCAGCCCCCTGGATCTCACAGGCAGGAAGCTGTATGAGTAATAACCAGCTGTATGAGTAATAACCACTGTATTACTCATTCAGCCAATGCATTCCAATACATAAGTATTGGAATGCATTGTAAAGGGAATCAGACCCCCAAAAGTTGACGTTCCAAAGTGGGGAAAAAAATAAAGTGAAAAAGTCCCCCCCCCAAAATTTTTTAAAAGTTTCAAGCAAAAAATAAACCAAAACTTAATTTCCCCCAAATAAAGTAAAAAAAAAATTGGGAAAAATATATATCAGGTATCGCCGCGTCCCCTCAGATGAACACCGTAAAAAATAAAAAATATAAACTGTGCTAAATAAACAATTTTTTTGTCACCTTACATCACTAAAAGTACAACAGCAAGCGATCAAAAAGGCATATGCCCACCAAAATAGTGTCAATCTAACCGTCACCTCATCCTGCAAAAAATGAGCCCCTACCTAAGACAATCATCCAAAAAATAAAAAAAACTATGACTCAGAATATGGAGACACTAAAACATAATTTGTTGTTTTAAAAAAGGGGTTATTGTGTAAAACTTAAAGGGGTTGTCCGGGTTCAGAGCTGAACCCGGACATCCCTCCATTTTCACCCAGGCAGCCCCCCTGACAGGAGCATCGGAGCAGTTAATGCTCCGATGCTCTTCTTTGCCCTGCGCTAAATCGCGCAGGGCAAAAGCATTTTTAGGAGTTCCGATGACGTACCGAGGCTCTCCATGGGGCTGCCAGGAACCCCGGTGACGTCACCGGCACTGATGGGCGGGACTTAGCTCTGCCCTAGCCAGTAAAACGGCTAGGGCAGAGCTAAAGCCCGCCCCTCAGAGCCGGTGACGTCACCGAACACACTGCCGGGCGGAAGTTACCGCCCGGCAGTGTGTTATTGTAAACAAAAGAGCCCGTGCCCTGTGTGGTTTAGCGCAGGGCACGGGAGCGCATCGGAGCATGAGATGCTCCGATGCTGCCGGGGTGAAAATAAGGGTATGTCCGGGTTCAGCTCTGAACCCGGACAACTCCTTTAAGTAAATTTAAAAAAGTATACATATTAGATATTGCTGCATCCGTAATAACATGCTCTATAAAAATATCACATAACCTAACCCCCTCAGGTGAACACTATGAAAAAATACAATAAAAAGGTGCAAAAAAAGCAATTTTTTTGTCACCTTACATCACAAAAAGTGTAAGAGCAAGCGATCAAAGAGCCATATGCACCCCAAAATAGTGCCAATCAAACCATCATCTCATCCGGCAAAAATCATACCCTACCCAAGATAATCGCCCAAAAACTTAAAAAACACTATGCCTCTCAGATTATGGAGCAACTAAAACATGATTTATTTATATTTTTTATTAAATCATTGTGTAAAACTTACATAAATAAATAAAAAGTATACATATTAGGTATCGCCGCCTCCGTAATAACCTGCTCTATAAAAATATCACATGACCTAACCCCTCAGGTGAATACTGTAAAAAATAAAAAAAATAAACGGTGTAAAAAAAAAAGCAATTTTTTGTCACCTTACATCACAAAAAGTGTAATTGCAAGCGATCAAAAAGTCACACGCACCGCAAAATAGTGCCAATCAAACAGTCATCTCATCCCGCAAAAATCATACCCTACCCAAGATAATCGCCCAAAAACTGAAAAAACTATGGCTCTCAGACTATGCAGACACTAAAACATGATTTTTTTTGTTTTAAAATGAAATCATTGTGTAAAACTTAGTAGTAGTAACAGAGTAGTAACACTGAGGACGGCGTCATCAGCGCTGGCCATGTTGGTAGAGTACTTGAAACAGTGCAACACGCCACACACATGCCACATGGAAGCCCACTCGCTGGTGGTGAAGTGGGGCTGTTCCAAAGAGCGACTCACCCATGCGTGCTACAGCTGAAACTCCACTATCGCCTGCTGCTGCTCGCACCCACCTTGGTACATTGCATATGAGGCGGTGAGCGGGAAGGCAGAAGTTACGCTGCAGCGAGCAGCAGCAGGGTGAGAATGCCAAAAGGACGCACAAACGTCCCTCACTTTCTACAGCAGCTCTGACATATTGCCAAACTATTTTCCGCCTCGAGCCCAGCCGCCACTACATTTACCCAGTGGGCAGTTAGGGCGATATAATGTCCTTGCTTACTGGTCCATGTATCGCTGGTTATGTGGATCTTGCCACTAATGGCGTTGCGCAGCGCACACTTCTTTTTCCACCACTTGTTCATGCAGAGCAGGGACAGCCCACCTGGAAAAGTAGTAGCGGCTGGGAATCACATGCCATTAGACAGCCTCTGTCATTAAAGGGCTCGCTTGCCCGCTCCTTCCTCAGTGCGCCTGCAACGAATGAAGACCAATACGGCGCAGGCGCAGGATTTTATGGGCAGAGAGGGCCAGCGAGAGGAGGAGAGCGCTCGCTGGCCCTGTCAATCAAGTGGAGGAGTGGGCGTTTTTTTGGACCGAGGATGCGGCGGCTACCAGCAATTAACCACCCAACTTGCTGGTAGTGAAGAAATTTGCATATCACAAAAGTACTATTTTTTAACAATTTAAAGAACAGACAGAAGTAAGAGGGGTATATATGGACTCTGCGTACATTAGCAATTATATTAAGTACAATACTTAAAATTGCTGTTGGGGGGGGGGGTGACAGAAGCCCTTTAAATTTATAAAACTCTCCATCTCATTCCGATGGAATGGCAGCAATTCAAAGGCCAGGAACTTTGGAATGCTGGCATTTAGGGCAAGGGCTTGTGGGTGGGTACTTCCTCTTTCTCTCCAGTGTTTGGGGGATGGACAGTTGAACACTTCCATGGAACAGTGTGGATATGCTCGATGACAATGGTGGTGGTGTTGCTGTCACATGCTCACTTTGAGGGCTGCCAGATGGCCCTCCAAAAGGGGAGGAAGAGGCCGAGACTGCAGCAGAAGAGGGAGCAGGAGGAGCCTCAGATCTTTTGTGGTTTTTCTTGTGTCCACTCCACCTCAGCTCATGCTTTGCAGTTACTGTAGATGCCTGGTTATGCAGGTGTTGCTCAGATTTAGAACATTTATGCCTCGCATCAGCACTGATTGCACAGCGTGCAAACCACTCGTGTCTTGTCAGCACATTATCTGAAGAACTGCCATGTCAGGGAGCTCCTTTGAACTGGCTTTGATGTGCTCTGTCCCTTGGCACGTTGGGCTGTAGCAAGCTTATTGGGTACAGGCTGGCCACTCTTTTTTGGCATAGGCATGTTGTTGTGATGCATGTTATGTACTTGGGTTCATGCATTGGGGAGGTTGTACCCTTCCTCCATGATCATTTTTGCTGTTTTGGTAGGTTGTTTTAAGGGATCGGCAGGTTTCTGTTGTCCATTATCTTTTTATATTCTCTCTTTAGAGCATTTTTTCTCCACAGGTGTGGTGGAGTGATATGGCTTAATGTTGGCAGCCAGTAAGTGGGGGTTGATTTGACAGTCCCTGATATCATGCGCATAGTGTTGTTCAGTTGGGTGTCTATTTTTTGTATATGTGGGCTGTTATGCCATATTGGGGCGCAGTATTCAGCAGCAGAGAATACAAGACCCAGAGCCGAGAAACGCAGAGTGGAGGCCGATGCTCCCCAGGTTGTTCCACAGAGCTTTTGAATGATATTGTTTCTTGTTTTTAGCTTCTCAGCTGTTTTTGTTTGGTGTTCTATTTAGGGTGACACCTAGGTATTTAGATGTTTGGTTGTGCTTTAGGGAGATGTTTTCAAATTGTCTATTAAAGGGGTTCTGCACTTTGTTTAAACTGATTATCTATCAAGTGAACGGAGCTTAGCCGCACCCAGCCCAGTTGATACTAGTCATGACATCACTGGGCCAGGGGTAAACAGTGAGAAGGCTGTGGCACTGCTGGAGCGCCACTGCCTTCTCAAACAGCTGATCAGCGGGGGTCCCGGGTGTCGGACCCCCGCCGGTCAGATGCTGATGATCTATCCAGAGGATAAATCATCAGTTTAAACAAACTTTAGAACCCCTTTAAGTTCTCTATTAGCTAATGTATTATTAAGTTGGAAACAGGTTACTTCCGTTTTAGTGGCATTTGGTTGGAGTCTCCATTTTTTTTAAAATATTCTTCCAGCACTTTTAGGTCGGCAGTTTGGATTTCTTCTGTCACTTCCATTGAGGTGCTTCTTGTTGCCAGTCGTCGGCGTACCCAAACTTCCTCGATCTAGTTTGAGGTATATCTGTGATGTACAGGATAAAGAGTAGTGGTGCAAGCACTGACCCTTGTGGTAGTCCGTTCTTTAGCTTAATTTTGGAGCTGGTGTTCCCATGATTACTTGAAATGTGTGATCATTGAGCATGTTGTCTATTAGGTGGGATAGTGATTTGCAGGGGATTACACAGAGAAATGTAAGTATCATCCCTTCTCTCCATACTGTATCACTGTATCGCGTTATTGAGGCTGTATAGAAGCTTGTCTGCTATCTTGGGACCACCCCGGGATGCTTGTCGTTGCCTCTGGGCAGCCTGGCACACATGAGCGACTGCATGCTGCAGTGCCTGTGCAACAACTGCCAAGTTGCCCTCATTCTTACCAGTGCTGATTACTGGGTGGCCACTCTGCTGGATCCCTGCTACAAGGACAACGTTCCGTCCTTACTTGCGTCACTGGAGCGAGATCGGAAGATGCGCGGAAGATAAACTACTGATGGAGTTCCCACCTGTCAGCAGGGGCTCAGTGGAAGCAGGAGGCGAAGGAGCAAGTCACCAACGCAGCTGGGGCACTGTCACCACCTCAGAAGGGAGGGTTAACATGGCCAAAATGTGGAAAAGCTTTGTCAGCATGCCACAACATCCAGCACCACCATCTGCCATGGACCGTCTTAGCAGGAGGTAGCGTTTCAGCAACACGGTGGAAGAGTACACGTGCATATGTCTGCACGTACTGACTGATGGGTCTGCCCCATTTCTTCTAGGTCTCCAAATTGGGCACATTGCCTGAACTTTTTCTTTAATTTAACATCTTTATTAATATACAAAACAGATACACAAAGGAAATTCAAACTAAGCGTAATTAATACAGTTTTCCCCCTAGCCCCCCACCCCCCCGTGATGCGTCCTCCCCCTCCTCCCCCCCCCCCCCCTCCTAGAAAAAGAAGAGAGAGAAGGGGAGAAGGAGAAAGGGGAAGAAGAGAGAGAGAAAAAAATCTTAATCCATTTCTCTAGTACATCTCTCTGCTTATAAAGAATCCGTTCATAGTTTTTAACCTTATTAACCAGATTTATCCAATTGTTTACCTCTGGAGTATGGCATGCAAACCAGTTCCGACTAATCTGAATTCTGGCCAATAATAGTATTCTACCTAAGAAAATCTTTTGATATTTATGGCTACTTAGTGACGAAAGATCGTTCAGTAGAAACAATTGTGGCTCAAGAGGAATCCGTATTTTTAATTTGTGGGTAAGGAGATTATTAATACCATTCCAGTAATCTCCAAGTTCTGGGCATGCCCAGATCATGTGCAGATAATCCGCACCTACAGTATTACATCGAGGGCACTTGGAGGTATCCCTTAATCCACACATATTGAACTGTATTAGAACATGATTAAAGTTGTGAGATAATAAATCAGGGTTAGTAAAAATGCTTCCCCACCCTACCATTTTTGTATATTTGGGCAATCCATATCCCAGGCCCTTTGTCCCGGCGATTGTGTCTCACCAAAACGTGACTTAAGTAATAATTTATATATATTTGAAATCTTCATTTTTAGTGATATCTTCCCTAACCACTCATTTAACGGAGAAGTATTATCTATTTCTAACAGTGATTTATCATTCAAACTAAAAAGTGACGACCGAAGCTGAAAATACCTAAACCAGGAAAGGTTCGCTATGTTATGTGATAATTCCACAAATGACTTAATCTCTATATTCTTAACCTGTGTAATATAAAGAATCCCATTCTTTTGCCAGAATTGATCCATTGCTATACCCTCTAGGGTCTGTAAGTGAATATTGTGCCGAAGAGGCTAAATGTAAGTGATCCCTTTACCCCCAACAATACTCTAGTGGTAGCCCACATTTTCAGTAGTAATTTTCTAGTGTCTTTGTGGCCCCGGTCTCTATTAATCAGTAGCCTGGATTCCAGAAGCGTAAATATGTTATTATGTGAGGAGCTTCTCATTAAACTACTTAAAAATGTACTATTTTGCCATTCATAGCACGTCCACAACTGAGCAGCAATGAAATAGCCTTTGAAGCAAGGAATATTTAAACCCCCCTGCTCCAGAGGTTTATATAGATATTCCAATTTGAGTCTCACGCGTTTTCTTCCCCAGACTAGGTCATTCATTATTCTTTCCATAAGTTTAAAATATTTATCCTCTATCCAGATAGGTATATTCCTAAGACCATAGAGGAATTGGGGTAGAATCACCATCTTGACCAGTGAAACTCAGTCAGCTCTAGATAGAGGGAGTCTCAACCAAATCCCAATTTTGGCCCTAGTTTTCGTTATCAATGGGATCAGATTGAGTTGTACAAAGTTTTCAACCTTGGGAGATATCATCATACCCAAGTATTGTAAAGTGTCAACGACATCTAGCTGGGTTATCGAAGACTCCTTTTGGGACACCGGATCTATTGGCATCAGAATTGTCTTCGACCAGTTTATATCTAGGCCTGATACCTCACCAAATAGTTTAACCATGCGGATAATTATTGGGACAGTTATTTCTGTATTATCTATAAAGAAGAGGACATTGTCTGTGTATAAGGAAATACGATCCTCCACGCCTAGTATTCCAAATCCTTTAATTTGAGCGTCCTGCCTAATAGCCAGAGCCAAAGGCTCAATATAAATATCAAATAGAAGTGGTGATAGTGGGCAGCCCTGGCGAGTACCTCTATTTAAATCAAAACTGGTAGTAAGGCTCCCATTGAGACTCAACTTAGCCGTGGGGGATCTATACAATAATTTAATCATATTTATGAATCTCTCCCCAAAGCCCATCCTGGCCAAGACCCTCCACAGGAATCGCCACTCCACCCTGTCAAAGGCCTTAGAGGCATCCAATGACAGGATGGAGCGAGCGCACCCCCCAGGAGCCTGTACATTAGCAAAGAGCCGATGAAGATTATGATGAGTACCCTTGTTTGGAATGAAACCGTTCTGGTCTGGATGGACAATGGAGGAGATGACCCCAGAGAGTCTTGTGGCCAAAATCCTTGCCAGGAGCTTTAAGTCCACGTTCAACAATGAGATCGGTCTGTAGGATCCCAAATCTGTGGGGTCCTTACCTTTTTTTGGAATTAGTATTATTACAGCTTCCGTCATTGAAACCGGCAGGATCCCCTCCTCCACTGATTCAGCAGACCCCCAACAATTTGGGGAAAATAACCTCCTTTATTTACATTTAAAATTCATATGGGAGTCTGTCTGAAACAGGGGTGGACTTACCCGAGCATAGTTTGATTGCCCCTTCAAGCTCCTGAATTGAGAGGTCAGCCTCAAGTACATTCTTTTGAGCTGAGGTAATAGTAGGAAAAACAATACCATCAAGATAGGCTTCCATCATTTCATCCGTAGTCCTACAATAGGCTCTATAAAGTTCTGCGAAGTAATCAAGGAAAACTTTATAGAGTTTTGTCCACCAACTATCCTCACATTAGCCAGTCGGATATTATCTATATTTTTCTTGGATTCCTGGCTCGAGATCACTTAGGATAGAAGTTTCCCTGGTCGCCCCGTTTCAGTAAAATATTTTTGACCCTTAAAGAATAAGCTTTGTTGGGCCTTCGCCAGCAAAAAGTTGGAGTATGCTTGTGTAGTCTTCTGCACAGTTTCCCTGTTTTCCTCTGTCCTATTTATATAGAAGGATAGTGTAGCTGAGGAGGCTTGTTCTTTTAAGTTTTCCTCATTTTTCCCATACTCCTCTCTCAGGTTGGCGATATTACTGAGCATTATTCCCCTCACATAGGCCTTGAAAGTGTGCCATACTACTTGGATTTTAGCTGAACTATAATTAGCATCCCAGAATTGGTTAATATCCTTTTGTATTATTTCATGAATCTTTATTACTGATAACCAATAGGGGTTAAGTCTAAATGGAGACCTCCCTATTTGTTTATCATAGGTCAGGCAGAGTTCGAGGAGTAGGGGTAGATGGTCCGAGAATGACCTAGTCTCATACTTCATTTGTTTTACATATTGCATATATTTTTTATTAATCAGGGCATGGTCTATTCTGGACATGGATCTACCTAATTTACTAATGCATGAGAAAACCCTTCTCCCCTGTCCCAGACTTCCCCAAACATCCTCGAACCCGGCCTCCAAGCAGAAACGTGCCATGGGGGACCTCTGAACAGGGGCATCTCCCTTGACACCCATAGAGACCCTGTCTACCGCAGGGTTGATAACGCAGTTGAAGTCTCCCATAATCAATGTAGGACATTATGGCCATTTATCCATAAATTTTAGCCGAGAATTAGGTACTAAGAAAGAAAATTGAGGTGAAATATAGACAAAGGCTAGAATACACATCTTCCCCGCCAGCTTACAATATAGGAAGACAAATCTCCCCTGGTGGTCAACAGAGGATGCCTTGCACATAACATTTTTCCTCCTTCAGGGGATTTAGTAGCCGGTTTCTGACCAGAAAGGTCCACAGAACGCCTGCTAGCCTTAGGTGCCATTCCTTTTTTTTTTTTGTTTCCTTCTTTCTCTCCTCTATTTTATTTTCCTCACCAGCCACCACCCTCTCTCTCCCTTTGACCAGTTTTATCGCAGGATACCTCAATTCCTATGGGTACGGTATCCCATATAGTATAGGTTGAAACTGCATTAATGTCCTTTAATTAACTGGTTAGAAGGTTAGCTGGTTAGAAGATAAATTGATTACTTAGTTAGATAATGGGGTGAGTAGTAAAGGAACAGTCTCACTGGTCTTCACTTTCAAATTGTAGAGAAGCCCAGCTGGAGAAAGACGAGGGGGCACACTCAGGAGGATCGCCAAGCTGCAGGAGAGCCGAAGGATCGGACAGAAGACTGGAAAGGAACAGCCACCCACCCAGGCTACGATGGCACCGTGGAGCACAGAGGTCGCAGCAGCAGAAACCGTCCAGAGGAAGCAGAGTATCACCCTAGGACACCGGCAGGCACCGGTAGGCGCTAAGGGACTCAGGAGACGTCGGGAAGCAGGCACGGACCCAGGTAGAATCCCCGACCCCTCCAACCACACTTTCCGCCCCCCGGCCAGGAAGGGAGAAGCAGGAAGACACAGCTAGCCGCCGATCAATCCTGGTCCAAATCAGGGAGACAGAAGGAGTGAGCAGAAACACAAACACCGCACGATCGAGTCCGCGGTCCAGACGAGGAAGCAGGAGGCAAGAGGAGGAAGGAGACACACCACGAGCAGCGGACAGCGAGGTAGCCGAGCGGTGGGGAGAGGGCGACGTCCTTACGTCATCACGAGTTCGCCTTGACCTTTACGCCTTGCACATGCTGGCCTGCCCAGCGGCAAGTGTATTGTCCGAACGTGTGTTTAGCACGGCAAGGGGGGGTGATCACGGACAGGCGCATCCGCCTGTCCACAGCCAACGTGCACAAGCTCACATTCATTAAAATGAACCAGGCATAGATCCCACAGGACTTGGGCAGTTTAGAGAGGTATTCCGGCCACACTCAGCCATTGTTATACTCCAGTGCACTTTGTGCATTCTCTTTGCTATTTTCCAATGTTTTGGGGCCTCCACAAAGAAACAAAAAATGTAAGAAAAAAAAAGAAAATAAGAAGTTTTTTTAAAAAATTGTTTTCTATCTTCTCTGCCTCCTCCCCCACTCGGACCTCCACCTCCTGGCTCAAGATTATCATGTCTTATATTGGCAGAGTAGAGAAGTATAACGGCCGCACCCAGCCATTGTTATACTTCAGCGCACTTTGTGCGTTCTCTTAGCTATTTCGCAATGTATTGGGGCCCCCACAAACCCCCCCCCCCCCAAAAAAAAAATTCTGGAAAAAATAATTGTTTGATATTTATTCCGCCTACACTGCCATGTCCGCCTCCTCATCCACTCAGACCTCCACCTCCTGGCTCAAGATTATTATTTCTTATATTGGCAGAATGGAGAAGTATACCGGCCGCACCCCAAAAATGGCTAGACTTTCGGTTCCGGCGCCAGCATGAGCGGCAGCGTGTAGTAGCAGCTCCATGCCAGAAGCAAGTTCTAAACGGCTCCCTTCATCTTTCCAGCTACAGGATTAACTCTGTAGTTGGTCCCAAGCGCTCTGACTCCGGATCCTCGGTCTATGGACCGGTATCTGATTCCCATGGGGAGCAAAGCAAAGAAAAACCCGGCGAAAGCTGACAAGCAAGCGGATCCTAAGATGTCGGCCCCGCCAGATGAAGGCGAGGGAGAGCGATCTCCGAACCATCTACCAGAGGACGCTGGGGATCTCCTAAATGAAGCTAGTGGGACATCTATCGACTACAAACACCTAGCACTGGAAATTGCCACCCGTATAATACCGGATCTCCAAGAGGCCCTCTCCTCCACCGTGGCGCAGTCCCTGGGGACGCTACAAGCTGAGATCAAACAGCACTCAGCCCGCCTGGAGGAGCTGGAAACCAGGTTGGAAGCGCTGGAAACAGACAACGTGATAATAAAAAATCACTTGACCCAAGCGGTAGACGAAAACGCTAGGTTGTGGGCAAAAATAGACGACCTGGAGAATAGGTCGAGAAGAAGCAACTTGCGTATAGTGGGGGTGCCGGAGCATATCCCAGCAAAGGAACTTATATCCTTATGTGAGCTTGAACTTCCCAGAGCCTTAGGGCTTATGTCCTGTAAAGTGGAAAGAGCACACAGAGTGGGCAGGGAGATCCCTCCAGAAACAGCCGCTAGACCACCTAAATCGCAGGTTCGACCCGACCGCAATACAAGACCCAGACAGGTCATTGTCAAGTATCTTGACTACTCAGACAAAGCGGCGCTGCTTAGAGCTTACAAGCAAAAAGGCAATGGGGTATCGCTTAGAGGGCAGCGCATTCTATTGTTTGGGGACTTCTCGGCCGAGGTTACAAAGAGAAGGAAATTATTCTCCCCGATCTGCACGGTACTTTATAAGAAACAAATCCGCTTCGCTTTACTGTACCCAGCTGTTCTACGGGTCACATTGCCGGATGGCTCGACAGCTACATTCGATAATCCGGATGAGGCGAGAATGCAGCTAAGGGAGTCTTTAGCTCTGGATAGATGCTCTTTACCTGCCCTGGAATACTCGGAGGCCCCAACATCTCCAAAACCACACAGGCCACCCAGGAGGATGGTATCAGGAAAGGAGCCATTTTCTGCTTCCCGCCGAAATGAGCCCCCGGGCAGTTCAAGTGGAGACAACCAAGATTGGGACCTTATTGCAGACTGACAGTATGCAGAAACTTCGTCAGAAGTTTGGAAAGATAACAGTTTGCAGCGTCCCTGAGCAAACTAGGTGACGCCTATCCTATCCTATGGTTCCTGGGTTATCAATGCCAGGTGCCATTAAAGTTCACTTCATGATGAAGTTACTGAGGAACTGTAAGTGATTATCTGTGCGCAGATTACAGTCTACTGAGTTAATCTTGCAGGGCCTATCTTCCGCTTCTTCTTACATTTATTTTCGTTTTTATATGTACTGTCAGCTTGAGCCTAGGATATCAATGTGTGTAATTTGCTTCTAGGCGAATATGCTTTGTCATATATTGATTCCATGCTAACTGCTTTGCTGGAAAAAAGTGGAGTCAAGATATGTGATATAATGTTATATGTTTTAACTGTATGGGATGGATTCATCTTAGACAGCATGTTTAAGTTTAGGGTAGGGGTATTGTTCTGGGGAAGGGGGGGGGGGGGTGGGATAAGGGTGGTGTCTGCTTCGGATTCACATGTTTCTCTAAAGTATACGTAGCCTTATTTCCTAATGGCTAGTGCACTAAAAATTGTATCCTGGAACATAAAAGGGTTGAGATCACCGGGTAAACGCATGATGGTTCTGAGGCATCTCAAAAGATTAGGAGCGGACATAGCGCTTTTACAAGAGACGCATCTGGCAGCTCAGGATTTCTGTCGCATGAGGAAGCTGTGGGTGGGGGAGGTATATGGGTCGGAGGCCAAAGAGAAAAAGGCAGGGGTCCTCACTTTATTGAAAAAAGGCTTACCATATACAGTACTAGACCATGAGCAGGATGAGAGAGGGCGAGTGTCACACCTGCATCTTACTTCAGTGAAGGGAGACTTAAGCGTCTATAATATATATGGGCCAAATGAATCGGATACAGCATTTTTTGATGCTCTGAAACAAAGATTATCTAAAGACCCGGTAACACTAAGAGTGGTAGGTGGAGATATGAACACCGTAGTTAACCAAGTAGAAGATAGGAAAAGAGATCTAAGCTTGCCCAGTAGGAGAGGAGGGGAAGATGTATACTTAGCATGACTTCTGGCTGATACGAATCTTGTAGATACCTGGCGCCTGGCCCACCCGGAAGGAAGAGAGTTCACTTTTTTTTCTGCAGCCCATAAGTCATGGTCGCGTATCGACTACATCTTGGCTGACAGGGACTCCATGGGGCGTTTCACAGAATCAAGAATCGAAGATATGGTGATCTCTGATCATGCACCTGTCACGATTCTATTCCAAGATGGAATACCGAGAGGAACGGATTTTCTGTGGAGGTTCCCAACGTGCTTAGTGAAAGATGAGAATTTCTGTGACATGCTCCATGGCTGGTGGCTGGAATATCTGCAGGATAATAAGGAGACCTTGGACCCCCAGCTGTTGTGGGATGCGGGAAAGGCGGTGATCAGGGGAAAGGTCATGGCGTATATGTATAGGAAAAAGCGCACAATTAGAACAAAACTAATGCAATTCAGTGATGAATTGAGATCAGCGTACTCTGCTTTTCAGCGCAATCCCAATCCAATCTTGCAGCAAAAATGGCGTAAAGCAAAACAGATGTATGAGTCATGGCTTCTCCAATGGGAACAGTTAACGCAGATTCGGAAACAAAGCGGGTAAGCTTCTAGCTAGATTAGCTGCGGGACAGAGGGGGCAGACTCCCATACATAGTCTTATAGATAGCGCAGGCAAAGTATGTACACATCCCAAGCATAAATGGGATTCTACAGGATTTCTACGCCAAACTATATGATACTCCAGGGTGCCAAAATAGAGGAGTTCAGGAATGGCTAGGAGAAGTCAGGCTTTCAAAAATAACGGAGGAGGATAGGTCCATGCACCGGGCCCAGACGGGTTCACGGGAGAATTTTATCGCCTATTAGCCCCGGACATAGCCCCCACTCTTTCGAACATTTTCACAGGTTATATGCAGGGGAAAACGATTCTGACATATACAAATACGGCCCATATCAAAGTACTGCCAAAACCAGGCAAAGACCCCACCCTGGCTTCCTCATATCGTCCAATCTCGCTCATTAATGTGGATCTGAAGTTAGCATCAAAGATCCTGGCGGATAGGCTTGCATCTATACTTCCTAAACTGATTTCCCCTAGTCAGGTGGGATTTGTTCAAGGCAGGTCAGGGGTCACTAATATTCGCAAGGTGTTAGGGATCCTAGATGAGATAAAAATGCATCCAGGGGCGCATCCATCCCCAGCAATGGTAGCAATAGATGCTGAAAAAGCTTTCGATAACGTTGACTGGGGATGGATGGGCAGCGTGATGGAAAGCATGGGAATAACTGGTCCTTTTCGTCAATATTTAAATGCCTTGTATAGTGGCCCGAAAGCCAGAATCCACACTCTGGGTTTTGTTTCTCCTCCCTTTGCCTTGCGTAAAGGAACTAGGCAGGGGTGTCCGTTATCCCCCCTGCTATTTAACCTAGCCATCGAGCCGCTCTCACGGAAATTAGCTCAGACCAATGACATAGAAGGTGTAAAAATTGGGAATATCACTATAAAACATGCCCTTTTCGCTGATGACCTTTTATTATTCTTAGAAAATCCCAAGAGGGATCTGAAGCGAGTTTTCCAGCTCTTGGAAGACTTTGGAACAGTTTCGGGCTATAAGGCCAACCCTACAAAGTCTGAGCTTCTCTTCTTATATAATCGCCCTAAAGATACTCCTTCTTTCCAGCTAGATGTTCCCATTAGTATAGCCAATACATCAATAAAATACCTGGGAATTCACATAGGAAGACGGCCGGAATCTCTGTATTTATTAAATTATCCTCCTCTTGTTAAATCTATTCTGGCAGACTTAGATAGATGGAAAAAGTTCCCGTTGTCATTGGGGGGGAGATGTCAGCTACTAAAAAAGGTCAGTATCCCGAAGGTACTCTATCATCTGCAGAATATCCCTCTTTTGCTTAAACATTTAGATATGAACAAGCTAGAATCAGCTTTTAGATCCTTTTTATGGGGAGGTAGGAGGCCCAGAATAGCTTTACGTAAGCTTCAATTACCAAAACAAAAAGGTGGGCTGTCATTTCCATGTCTTCGGCTATATAACCTGGCAGGATTACTGAGGCATTGTATTGACTGGATCTTTGATACTAGCTATTATTCCAATTGTAAACTGGAGTCTCAGTTGGTCCGGCCCTGGTCTTTGGGAGCGCTGCTTCATGCTAGGTTGGCTGACATCCCTCCCCTAATTAAAAGCAGTCTCATGGTTCGGGATACCATAGCTACCTGGAAGGAGGTTTGTAAAGTCCTTAAATTGCCCTTCTTGCTCTCCAAGCTCATGCCTATTTGGGGACATCCGGAATTTGTGGCAGGAGTGGAATCGAAACACTTTGGAGAGTGGAGAGCAAAGGGAATAAAAAGAATGGGGGATATCTGGAATGGCCAGGAAGGGCGACTTAACTCCCTTTTGGAAATTGAGAACAAGTATGGGCTTGCTCACTCCCAACATATGTTTGCATATATGTAAATTGTAAGTTTCCTTAAACATAGAACCCAATCCCCAGCGGCAATAATGCTTCCTAATATCTTGGACAGGCTATTGGGTCAGGGAAAAGTTAAAAAATTCCTTTCAGATTTATATATGGAACTTAGGGAAATTAGGCAAAAACCGTTGTCGGATACTGTTTTTGCACACTGGAAAAAAGATTTCCCTCTTATATCGGTGGAAAGTGTAATTATACCAGGTTTAGAAAAGATCAAGAGATCAACTTGGAATTAAGGCTGGAGAGAAACACACTTTAGGATAGTACATAAAGCCATCTATGGCTTTAATTGTGCTGGGAAAAACCCAGACCAATCTAGAATTATCGCTTGTCCAAAATGTCACCTTAGGGGGTCGGACATGATTCATGGGCTCTGGTCCTGTCCAAACTCCATCCAATTTTGGAAGATGGTCAAACACCATATCAAGGCACATCTGAAAATAACGATTCCAATCACACCAGAATATATTATTTTTCACTCATCCACGGATCGTAACCTCTTTGCTCCAGTAGTCCACATAGCAATTTTGGCAGCAAAGCGTTGTTTTCTAAGAAACTGGCTACAACCTCAGGTTCCGACAGCTTCTGAGATATTCATACAAATCAAGAGGTGCTTTGATATGGAAAGAGTGGAGGTGGAGCAGGCTGGAGGGTCATTAATCAGCTCGTTCTTTAAAAAATGGAAGGGTTTCATGTCAACAGTGTACTCGGACGCAGAATTGAAAACCCTTATGAAACCTTTCCTGAGCTCAGAGTGGTATCTAAAGAATAAGATAGCAGGTCTATTGGGGAAGTTACTGGTCGATTAGGATGATTATTTTACTTGTGTTGAAGGAGGGGCACCACATTGTTTAGGGGGGGAGGGGGGAAGGGGTAAAAGTTGGAAAATTAAGATGACCAAGGTGAGGTAACAGTAGGACAACTCTATTCATACGACGGGTTTTATTAATAATGGATGGTAACGGTATTGTGTACATTCTCATGTATGTGCGTGCCATGCTATTGTTTATGTGAACCTTTGAAACTTAGTAACATCAATGGATGCATTATGTATGTACCGAAATCCATAACATGTATATGTACTACTAAACATAATTGATCAATAAAAATTTATATAAAAAAAAAAAAGAAAAATGGCTAAAAGGTCACACACAGAATTGACAGACACATAAAAAAAAAAAAAACTGTGTCTGCTTCCTCCCTGGTCTCTTCCACCTACACCCCCACATCCACCTCCTCCTCCTCTACTCGGACCTCCACCTCCTGGCTCAAGATTATTATTTGTTTATATTGGCAGAGTAGAGAAGTATACTGGCCACACCCCAAAAAATTGCTATATCACTCACACAGACAAAAAACTAAATTTAAAGAACCCCCCCACAAAAACAGTTTTGGCTTCCTCCTCCGCCTCTTCCACCTACACGTCTACAGCCTCCTCAATTTCCTACTCCACTTGGACTTCCGCCTCCTGGTTCAAGATTATTTTTTATTTTTATTTATTTTATAATTTCCCTATCCACATTTGTTTACAGGGCAACTTTACTGCTCTTACACCCATGGTGGATCCTTTTGCAGCCGTCTAGCGCTTTCTATTACTTATTTACAGCCCCAAATATTGGGTCCGCATTGACTTCAATGGGGTTTGTTGTTCATGGTCAAGTTTGGAACCCGGACCGAACTTTGAAACAAAGTTCAGCTGAACCTGAACATCCATCATTCCGCTCATCATTAATCATCACAGAATTTTATTGGATAGCGGGAAAAAAGCAAAAACATCAATAATATGCATGTCATGGATAACTTTTTTAATTATGTGAATTCAGAGCAGTTTCTGTGCAAAAATATCTTTGTACAAAGTGAAAACAAACCTACTTTGAAAAGTCGACTGTCATTGCAACTTTTCTGCACAATGCCTAGGTTCCTGAGTTCGGTTCCCAGTTGAGTCAACATATGACTATAGAGGTTCTCCAGGCTTGTGCCTGGGGTGCAAAGATTAAGGCAAGACTTTTGCACTTCCAGTACAGACTGATACAATTCTTCTTGTACAGCAGAAAACCTTTAGAATAAAAAAAAAAGGAGGAAAAAAGTTTGTATAGTGAATAAGATTTTACATACAAAAGAAGACCAAATTTAATTTCTCTGCAAAACAGTATGTGTAAAGAGTAACTGGGATTTTTTTTTTATATATATAAATGAATGATACAAGTGAATATTAGAGAAACATTGCAATACATGTTATTAAAGAAAGGCGCTTCTCCTCTTATCAGGCTCTACCCCCCCCCCCCCCTCAATGAAGGCTCAAATTGCATAGAAGTCTATGGAAAGGGGAGAAGGAATGGGCTGCTGAAGACCGGCAGAGACAGAGATGCTGCTGCTATTTTGTATGGGATTTACTGTCTAACTTCACTTCTGAATTTGCATTTAAACTGCTCAGTACTGCTGAGTAGTCACTTCAATTACTGATGCTGCTTCTGAAGGTGTGCTACAGAGAGTTAAGAAGTAGGATCCCCCTGTTTAGCCATGTCCTGTGCATGGCAGACATGATACCAGCTAGTCTCCAGTCACCAGCTCAAAAAAAAATTACATATTACATAACAAAAAATTAATAAAATTTTTGGGATGCAAACCATAAAATTGACAAAAATAGTGTAATTCCTCATGTGTACCCATGTTAGCTTATTCAGAAAAATTAACTGAAACGACAGTTGCACATTAAAATAGGGCTGATTATTTTAGCAATCGAGTATTCTACCGATTATTTTTATGATTAATCAAGTACTCTAATAAGAAAAAATGAATTAATAGACTGTTTTCCTTTATAAAAACTCATCAGACCCCCTGCCATCATTTCCCAACACCCTTTGTTCCCCCTGTGCGTCAGTTCCCCCTAGTGCCATCAGCTCCACTATCCCCCAGTGCCATCAGCTCCTCCCCGTAGCGTCAGCTCTGTTCCCCAAGTGCCTTCAGCACTCCCCCAGTGCCATCAGCTGCCCCCGTAAGTGCCATCAGCTTGCCCCCCTAAGTGCCATCCCCTTGTCTCCCTAAGTGCCATCAGCTTGCCCCCCAGTGCTAGTACTTACCTTTCCTGTAGGGGTACCGCTCCACGCTGCACTGCCATCCTGACATCACAAGGCGTCATGTCCTGACGATGTGTCAGGGCTGAAAGTGCAGCGTGGTACGGGCCGGCGGGTGACCACAGAGCAGAAAGTAATAGCAAGTGCTTCACTCCCTGCTCCTTGGTCACATGACACAAATGAATCCTCAATGCAAAAAAATTTGCATTGAGGATTTTTTTTTTTGTCTAATTACTCGATTCAATTGAGTCATCGTTTCAGCCCTACTTTAAAGTATAACTGAACGCATAGGTGCAGATTTATCTTTAACCCCTTCACGTCCAGTGTACATGTACAGCACTCTGATCTGGAGAGTGCAGGAGTTGAGCCCACTCAATCAGTGTCATGGGTCCGGCTGTTCCTGACAGCTGAGCCCCTGCTGTATACGCCGGCATTGATAAATCCACTAATGCCGGAGCATTAACCCCTTGCATGCCATGGTCAGATTTATGGGGGAGGGGGCTCCCTCTCGGTCCCCATCAGGTCCTCGTGCTGCAGTGACGGGGAGCCAATGTCTTCTATGGCAGCCTAATGCCTTTCACAGGCATTGGAGCCTGCCAGCTATGGATGCCTGTGAGACCCAGCCTCTAGGCTGGGTCTCATAATCGTTATGTCAATGTATTACACTGATAATGCATTACAATACATCATGTTGTAATGCACGGATGTTCTGTGGTTAGGCTTTTTACGGGTTGATAGGCCATTGTCCACAGGGGACCCAGCATAAACAATTGGAGAAGAAATTACCTTCACTATACTTAACCACTGGATATTTTGTTATACCACAACCAGACTTCAACCTTCAGCAACACAAGGTCCAGGACACAGTCAAAGGATACAGCATCAGCAAAACCAGCTTGGCAGTGACAGTACCAGGTATCCTCTACTGACATGGTAATACCACTCCTTTAAGTACTTTAACCACCTCCCGTCAGCCCATTGAATATAAACGTCCGGGAGGTGGTTCTCTATCTCTGAATGGACGTTTTAAAACATCCGTTCAGAGATCGCAGCTGAACGCTAATCGTGCAGCTGCTGATCAGGTTGCCTGCTGTCAGTGGCAGGAGGTCAACCATTAGAGAAGGCAGGGGCAGCTCTATGCGCTTCCTGTTCCGGCCGGGCGGTCATGTGACGGGAGAGTGCAGGAGCTGTCAGGTCATTTACAGACATCCATCAGCCATGCACTGAGGCTGTACAGGGCTGTATTCTGCTGTACAGCCTCTCTGGGGGGTGCATTTCTCCTGTAACTTGGGCTACTATGTCAGTCCCAGTTACAGTAGAAATGAACAGTGGAAAAAAAAAAAAAAGTGAAGTAAATGTACCCCAGAGGTCTTGTATGACCTTATGGGGGACGCAAAGTGTAAAATAAAAAATAAAGTGTTAAAAAAAATAAAAAAACAGTTTCACATGTAAAAAATTCCCAATGTAAGGAATAAAAAAAAAAAATGTTAAAAATAGAAAAAATAAAAATAAAATAGACATATTTGGTATTTCCGCGTCCGTGACGGTCGGCTCTATACATATATCACATGATCGACCCAGTCTGATAAACACATAAAAAAAAAACAACTGTCAAAAAAAGCCATTTTTGTCACCTTACATCACAAAAAGTGCAACACCAAGTGATCAAAAAGGCGTATGTCCCACAAAATGGTACCAATAAAACCGTCACCTCATCCCCGCAAAAAATAAGCCCCTACATAAGAAAATCGCTTAAAAATTAAAAAATAATATAGCTTTCAGAACACGGAGACACTAAAACATATTTTGTGGGGTTTCAAAAATGCTATTGTGTTATAGTGAAAAAAAACGTATAAATATTAGGTATCGCCGCGTCCATAACAACCAAGTCTATAAAAATATCACATGACCTCGGGTGAACACCGGGTAAGCCCCTACATAAGAAAATCGCTTAAAAATTAAAAAATAATATAGCTTTCAGAACACGGAGACACTAAAACATATTTTTTTGGGTTTCAAACCGTAAAAAATAAATAAAAAAAACTGTCAAAAAAAGCAATTTTTGTCACCTTACATAACAAAAAGCGCAACACCAAGTGATCAAACATGCATATGCCCCGCAAAATAGTACCAATAAAAAATGCTATTATTGTGTAAAACTTAAATAAATAAGAAAAAGTACACATATTAGGTATCGCCACGTCCGTAACGATCTTCTCTATAAAAATTTCACTTGACCGAACCCCTCAGGTGAACGCTGTAAAAATAGATAAATAAAAACTGTGCTAAAACAACCAATCTTTTGGTCACCTTGCCCCATAAAGTGTTATAATGAATGATCAAAAAATCATATGTACCCAAAAATAGTACCAATAAAACTGGCACCTTATCCCGTAGTTTACAAAAGTTTCTACTGAAAGGGTGCATCAGGGGGGCTTTAAATGGGACATGGCATCTAAAAACCATGTGGCGCTCCTTTTCTTCTGCGCTCTGCCGTGTGGCCATACAGCAGTTTATGACCACATGTGGGGTGTTTCTATAAACTGCAGAATGTGGGTAATAAATATTGAGTTTTGTTTGGCTGTTAACCATCGATGTGTTAAAGAAAAAATTGGATTAAAATGGAAAATCTGCCAAAAAAGTGAAATTTAAAAATGTGATCTCCATTTTCCTTTAATACTTGTGGAACGCCTAAAGGGTTAACAAAGTTTGTATAAATCGGTTTTAAATAACTTAAGGGGTGTAGTTTCTACAATGGGGTCATTTATGGGGGCTCTACTATGTAGGCCCCACAAATTGACTTCAGACCTGAACTGATTCTTAAAAAGTGGGTTTTGGCAATTTTCTTAAACATAATAAGAATTGCTTCTAAACTTCTACGCCTTCTAACATCCACAAAAAAATAAAATGACATTTCCAAAATAATGCCAACATAAAGTAGGCATATGGGGAATGTGAAGTAATAAATATTTTATGAGGTATCACTTTCTGTTTTAAAAGCAGAGAAATTTTAATTTCGAAAAATTGCTAATTTTTCAAAGTTTTTGGTAAATTTGGGATTTTTTCATAAATAAAGGTGAAATATATTGACTCAAATTTATGACTAGCATGAAGTACAATGAGTCTCGAGAAAACAATCTCTGAATTACTTCGATAAGTAAAAGCGTCCCAAAGTTATTACCACAAAGTGAGATATGTCAGATTTGCAAAATTAGGCCTGTTCAGAAAGGGTGAATCTCAGCCTGAAGAAACGTTAAATATGAAAATAATAAATACTTTAATAGAACTCAATAACGGGGTATAGATAAAATCAGGCATACAGGAAATCAGAGATGCGGAGAGGGATCAGGTAATAGTCCATCCAGCACTCTGAGAGCCTGACTAGTAACCTGTGTATAGGGCCAGCATCCAGTGTTGGAGCACACTGATTGACGTATAGCCTCTATCCACAGGATATTTTATGAACGCGCCACTCGGTCCAGGTACTGGCACTATTGATCTAATCCACTTATCATTTGCACTTGCTCAAGTATTTTAGCAGTGTCGTGGATAGTCAATGCAGTTAAAGCAGCTCTTATGGGTCTTGGTGCACCCTAACACTGCTACCCTAATGAACAGATGATGCGTCTACTTTAGTGGGCTCACATACAGGCAGTTCTTGTGACACGATTATCACTTGATGAAACTACCCTATTTAGTGAGCATTAGATGACACAGCACTCGCTCTACACGTTTCAACATGACGATTCTATCTCATGTATCATCAGGAGCAAGATTACTTCATTACAGTGTCAGATAAAGCGAGGCTACTGCACTGTGATGTGCATGCATCGGCGCTGTGATGGCCGTGTACGGCCAACTACACGCCGGATATAAATAATCTAAGACCCACCCCCCGAGAGTGAGTGCCGGCTCTGGTCTTTAATCAGGGACAGAGGCGCGTCCTCTGAAACGCTCCCTGACAGGACCGCGAGGAGGAGCACAACTATGCTCAATTATATGGGGGAATATTCAAATGCGGTTTAAATTGTCAAATGACCACACTTAGACTAATAGATCAGACGAGAATCTCCGTGTGAGAAGTACCATCCATAATTGCTTGGATGGTTAACACAGACAGCATATAGATTAAGATGAGCAACTATAATACGAGCCACCATTTCACAGGACATGCGAGATGGTAGCATCAATCAATAGACACTCTAGATGAATGCCACCCAAAATCACTGTGGCAAAATAATGAACCACGTATTCACACCCATTGTATCTTAAATAAAGCAGGCAAACAAAACTGCCTCATTTAATCCTTTGGGATGTACTGTGTCCAGTTTACAAATCCATTCGTTCTCTTTGCGGAGCAATGGCACATCAATGTCCCCTCCACGAATGGATGTCACAATGTGCTGGATCCCTTGGACCTTCAGCCCATCTGGGTTGCCCTCATGGTAATCACATACGTGGCATGCCACAGATGTATCACGCTTGTTTTTTATGTCCAATAGATGTTCACCAATACGTCTCTGTAGTTTGCGACTGGTCTTACCCACATACTGTACACCACATTGGCAAGTCAAAAGATACACCACTCCCACTGATGTACATCTAAGGAAGGATCTGATGGAAAAATCTTTCCTTAGTCACTTGGCTAGTAAATTATGCCCCCTTCATTATGTTATCACAAATGATGCATGTACCACATGGGAAGGTGCCAGTAAGTGTGTTTTTGAGCCATGTCTCAGATGTTGGATGTGAGTAGGTACTATGGACCAGACGATCACGTATGTTAGAACTGCGGCGGAATGTGATGGGGGGACGGTCTAACACTAACTCGCCAATATCTGGGACAGACTGCAATATGGGCCAATGTTTCTGAAGGATGTCACGTACACGTTTCTCTGCTTTATCATACGTTGCTATAATCCGTGGAAAATTCTGGCCCTGCGGTCTCCGTTTGGGAATCAGTAATTGGTCACGGCTAACACTCAGAGTGATGGTATGCTCTTTTGAGTGTTTGCTCAGGGTATCACCTGCGCTTAAACCGTGTCCTTAAGTAATTAGCAGCCATCTTGAAATCCCTCATTTCTGAGCAGATTCTCCTGGCTCTCAGGTACTGGCCTTTGGGAATGCCACTCCCAAGAGCCAGGGGATGGCCACTGTCCCACCTCAGTAGGCTGTTAGTGGTGGTCTGCTTACAAAATAAATTTGTCATGATCTTCCTATCTGTCCCTACAGCAACAGTCAAGTCCAGAAACATAATGGTCCACTCATTAATCTCAGACATAAAAAATAATCCTAGCTGATTGTTGTTAAGTTCAGCTACAAATTTGGTGAACCCATCCTTGGTCCCCTTTCACAGTATAAACACGTTGTCGATATATCTGATCCAGATTATTATCAACGACGTGTACTGCTCCATGGTGTCACTGAAGACTACCTCTTTTTCCCACCAGCCAAAAAAGCGTTGTGTCGATTAAGGTGTGCACCCCTCTGTTGAAGGAAGGCCCGTACAGCTAAACAACCAGTGTTGTGTGGAATGAAGCTGTACAGGGCCTCCACATCTAGGCTCGCAAGCCAAGTATCTTCATCACAATGGATACCCTCCAGGTGCTGTAAGACATCCATAGTGTCACGTGCAAAAAATGGTAAACTTGCCACAAAGGGCCTCAGTATCACGTCAATGTAGGTACTAACATTGGCCGTGAGACTGCCAATACCCGAGACTATGGGCCTGCCTTTCATTGGAGTGCTCTGCTTGTGAAGCTTAGGTAAGCTGTAGAACACAGCCCGAACCGGAAACGTAGGTAGCAGAAAGTCCAGTTCGGCTTTATTAATAAGCTTGTCCCTTAGGGCTTTATTGAGAAGTTCAGATAGCTGTTTCCTAAAAATGGGAGTCGGATCCGACGGGAGGCATCTATATGTGGTGGTATCTTGTAAAATTCTGAGGCACATCTCACAATATGTTTCCTGATCCATGATGACAATATTGCCCCCTTTATCTGAGGGTTTGATGACTATATTAGAACAAGCGTGATACATCTGTGGCACGCCACGTATGTTGTTACCAAGGGGGCAACCCAGATGTGCTGAAGGTCCAAGGGATCGAGCACATTGTGACATCCATTCACGGAGGGGACATTGATGTGTCATTGCTCCGCAAAGAGACCGAATGGATTTTCAAACTGGACACAGTACACACCAAAGGATTAAATGAGGCAGCTTGGTTTGCCTGCTTTATTTAAGAAACAATGGGTGTGAATACGTGGTTCATTATTTTGCCACAGTGATTTTGGGTGGCATTCATCTAGAGTGTCTATTGATTGATGCTACCATCTCGCATGTCCTGCGGAATGGTGGCTCGTATTATAGTTACTCATCTTAATCTATATGCTGTCTGTGTTAACCATCCAAGCAATTATGGATGGTACTTCTCACACGGAGATTCTCGTCTGATCTATTAGTCTAAGTGTGGTCATTTGACAATTTAAACCGCATTTGAATATTCCCCCATATAATTGAGCATAGTTGTGCTCCTCCTCGCGGTCCTGTCAGGGAGCGTTTCAGAGGACGCGCCTCCGTCCCTGATTAAAGACCAGAGCCGGCACTCACTCTCGGGGGGTGGGTCTTAGATTATTTATATCCGGCGTGTAGTTGGCCGTACACGGCCATCACAGCGCCGATGCATGCACATCACAGTGCAGTAGCCTCGCTTTATCTGACACTGTAATGAAGTAATCTTGCTCCTGATGATACATGAGATAGAATCGTCATGTTGAAACGCGTAGAGCGAGTGCTGTGTCATCTAATGCTCACTAAATAGGGTAGTTTCATCAAGTGATAATCGTGTCACAAGTACTGCCTGTATATGAGCCCACTAAAGTAGACGCATCATCTGTTCATTAGGGTAGCAGTGTTAGGGTGCACCAAGACCCATAAGAGCTGCTTTAACTGCATTGACTATCCACGACACTGCAAAAAAACTTGAGCAAGTGCAAATGATAAGTGGATTAGATCAATAGTGCCAGTACCTGGACCGAGTGGCGCGTTCATTAAATATCCTGTGGATAGAGGCTATACGTCAATCAGTGTGCTCCAACACTGGATGCTGGCCCTATACACAGGTTACTAGTCAGGCTCTTAGAGTGCTGGATGGACTATTACCTGATCCCTCTATGCATCTCAAATTTTCTGTATGCCTGATTTTATCTATACCCCGTTATTGAGTTCTATTAAAGTATTTATTATTTTCATATTTAACGTTCCTTCAGGCTGAGATTCATATTTTCTATTGAACGTGAACCGCCAATATTACCCCTCATTGTGTATTGACTGGTCAGAAAGGGGGCAAATGGCCCAGATGTGAAGTGGTTAAATAACTATTTTCTGTGCACTAAGAAGTGACACTTGGATTATTTACTAATGGGAGCTTTATTTCTTACTATTTTAATGTAATGTCAATAAAAGTTAAAGGGAGTCTGTCAGCACATTTACCACTTTTTAACAGTTCCCAAAGCGCTGTAGCCACAACAAAGATGATTAATACGGTACCTTTATATGCTTTTGTGGACTTGTAAAACTGCCAAAAATGAACTTTGATGCATATGTAAATGAGGGCTCGCAAGTGCCCAGGGGCGGCGTCCACCGCGTTGGTGCCCAGGAAGCTCTGCCTCTTCAACTCTTATCCCCGCCCAGCCTCTTCCTCTACCCGCCCATCTGTTTTCTCTCCCCCTCAGCGAGATCCTGCGTGCCGACTTCCTTGGCCCGGGGCATGCGCACTGCGATGCCCATTGCTGGCATGGCATCGCAGTAGCTTATGCGTATGCGTCGGCTAATGGATCATACAGATAAATGTACCTCTCTTGGCTCTCTGTGTCTGCAGTGACAGCTGCTAGCTCGGCTTTCCTCCTCTTCTCCTGCGCCGATAGACTGCCTTCTTTTTTGCAGTTTTCTCGCCAGTAGCCGGCGCATGCGCATAAGCTGCTGCGATGCCGTACCAGCAATGGGCATCGTAGTGCGCATGCCCCGGCCAAGGAAGTCAGTGCACAGGCGCGGGATCTCGCTGAGGGGGAGAGAAAACAGATGGGTGGGCAGAGGAAGAGGCTGGGCGGGGATAAGAGCCGAAGAGGCATAGCTGCATGGGCACCAACCCGGTGGGCGCCACCCCTGGGCACTTGCAAGCCCTCATTTACATATGCATCAAAGTTCGTTTTTGGCAGTTTTACAAGTCCACAAAAGCATATAAAGGTACAGTTTTAATCATCTGTGTTGCAGCTACAGCGCTATGGGAACTGTTAAAAAGGGGTAAATGTGCTGACAGACTCCCTTCAAGTTTTATATCTCCCCTATTACTGTATACTCCTGGATTTGCATTGGTGTTTTAAGATCTGATTCCAATTTTCTGTAGGCCCAATTCCAGGCAGTGAAATTAGAATATATAATTGTGTAATAGAGCAGTTTACAAACACATATGGGGTATTTCTGTAAACTTCAGAATCAGGATAATAAATATTGAGGGTTGTTTTGCTGATAATCCATTTTTTCTGCAGCACAGCAAGGGTTAACAGAAAATCTGCAAAAAATAAATAAATTACATTTTGACATTTCCCCTCCATTTTCCTTTAATTCTTGTGGAACACCTCAAGGGTTAAAAAAGTTTGTGACATCAGTTTTAAATAATTTGAGGGGTGCAGTTTGTAAAATTGGGTCATTCATATATGGTTTCTATTATGTAAGCCCCTCAAAATCACTTTATAACTAAATTGGTGCTTAAAAAATGGTTTTGGAAATTTTCTTGAAAAATTGCTTAAAAAAATTATAAGCCTTCTAACTCCTTACAAAATAAAATGACATGTCCAACATATAATAGACATATGGGGAATGTTGACTGATAACTATTTTATGAGGTATTACTATCTGTCTTAAGGTAGAGAAATTCAAATTTAGAAAAATGAGAATTTTTCCAAATTTTCTGCAAAATGTGTCACCAGAAAACAATCTCAGAATCAGTTAAGTACCCATTCCAAAGTTATTACCACATCAAGTGACACATGTCAGATTTGCAAAATAGGCCTGGGCAGGAGGGTGAAAACTGGCCTGTGGTAGAAGGGGTTAATATAATAAATAAATATCCATGACACACATATGAGATATATAGATACACACATATAGATATGTACAAAATACATTATATTGAAAAAAAAGCATTCATTGTAAAGGTAGACAATCCCAGTCTTGAATGATGTTCAGTAGTCATACAGTACAGAAAGTACACAATTATTGGCAATATGCCATTAAATAATAGAACGACAGTGTAGCATAGAACAAAACTTAAAGGGGTTGTCCAAGTTATATTTATTGATGACTTATCCTCAGGATAGGTCATCAATATCAGATTGGCGGGGGTCCAACACCCGGCACCCCCGCAGATCAACTGTTTGAAGAGGAGGCGCGGGCCGTGCCAGCACTGCCTCCTCTTCACTGTTTACCTTCTCGCAGTTGAATCTGCAGCGGTGAGCAGGTGTAATTACACCTAACCGTAATACAAGTGTATAGGAGCGATCCGTCTCAATAAATGGGACGGTTAGGTGTAATTACATCTGCAACGGCGAGAAGGTAAACAGTGAAGAGGAGGCAGCACTGACACCGTGCGCGCCTCCTCTTCAAACAGCTGATTGGCGGGGGTGCCGGGTGTCTGACCCCCGCCGATCTGATATTGATGACCTATCCTGAGGATAGGTCATCAATAAATATAACTCGGACAACCCCTTTCAAAAGAGAATACTTCTCTTCTGATAAACCTCATAATACAAGCTTTAGAAGAATGAGTTTACATCACTCTCCATATAACAATGGAAATAAAAATATAGTTGGAAGTATTTAAAAAAAAAGAGACATTTCTATCTATCCATCAAAGCTTGAAAAGATTGAGGAAAGGGATCCACCTGACATTTATTAACCATATATTGTTTTAAATATATCAAATAGCCTATTCCCACAGATGACACAACTGAAATCGCAAGAGTTTTATCTGTGGGAATAGGCTATGTATATTCAGGCCTAAACGAAAAACTCATAAAGGGACCCCCTGTTTGAAAAAACAAAATCAGCCCCAGTTTGGTGACATCACAAATATGTATTAAACATTCGACAAGGTAAGTATATTTATAAAGATACTATATAGAATCAACCTGAAATTCTATACAGGGTCAGATATAAAGGGGTTGTCCCACAATAAATATTCTACAGTTTTCAAACCAGCACATGGATCTAAATTATTTTGTAATTGAAGGTAATTAAAAATGTAACATAGCCACTTGCAGGTTTTTTTCCTTCTAATTTCTTTGTCCTGCTCACTTAAAGGGAACCTGTCACCAGGATTTTGTGTATAGAGCTGAGGACATGGGTTGCTAGATGGCCGCTAACACATCCGCAATACCCAGTCCCCATAGCTCTGTGTGCTTTTATTGTGTAAAAAAAAAAGATGTTATACATATGCAAATTAATCTGAGATGAGTCCTGTACGTGAGATGAGTAAGGGGCAGGACTCCTCTCAGGTTAATTTGCATATGTATCAAATCTTTTTTTGGACACAATTAAAGCACACAGAGCTATGGGGACTGGGTATTGGGGATGGGCTAGCGGCCATCTAGCAACCCATGTCCTCAGCTCTATACACAATCCAGGTGACAGGTTCCCTTTAAATGGCCAAACATGCTCAATTTCATCCTTCAACTGCCTCATGAGTTGTGATGGGGGGAGGAGGGGTATGGACATGCCCCCTTAGCTGCAGCAGAAAAGACACTCCCCTTGAGTTGTCAGCTTGATATAAATCTTGAAGACCAATGAACGAGGAGATCAATTTGAGATACAGGGCTGGTTTTAGCTTTCTTAGAAAGAAAATGTGCTATGTGATATCTTGATTTTCACTTTTTTACATTAGTCATGGGATACCCCTTTAACCCCTTAGGGACGCATGACGTACCGATACGGCATGTTTCCCGAGCCCTTAAGGACCCATGACGTACTGGTACATCATCAGTTTAAAATGAGATTGTGGCGCTGTTGGGTTTAATCCGAACAGGATGCCGGCTGAAAATCATTCATGTGACCCCCCCCCCGTATTGGCGATCGCAGCAAACCGCAGGTCAGACCTGCGGTTTGCTGCGCTTCCTGCCGATTCTGATCTCTGCGGTCTCTGACCGCGGGGATCAAACTTAAAAATGCCACAAATAAAGTTTTATTCACCACCCCTGAATGATTTATGTGGGCGGGTGGTGCAGGGGCGGTGTTGCAGGCGGTGCGGGAGGCGGGCGGTGCAGCAGGCGGGATCGCGATCCCCCACCCGCCTCCCTTTGAATAATCGGTGGCCAGTGGGTATACCAGAGAGTCAGCACATTGCTGACACCCTGGTATAAACGGCTGACATCTGTGATGCAATGTCAGCTGTTTAACCCTTTCCATACCGCGGTCCGTACAGACCGCTGTATGGAAAAGGTTAACAGCTCAGAGAGCTCCCTCCCTATCCCATCGGGGGGCTGCTGTGCCTTTGCAGCCCCCCGATGGAGAGGGAGAGAGCCCCCAGACAGCCCCCCTCCTTACCCTTCTCCGTCTGCGAAGTTGTGGTCACAACTGAGCAGACAGGGAAGGTTCCCAAGGCAACAGGACGCCTTCTCAGGCATCCTGCTGTCCATGGTGCTGAACAGATCTGTGCTAAATGCATAGATCTGTTCAGACAAAGTGTAAGTAAAATACAGTACAGTACACTATATAGTGTACTGTACTGTATTATACAGACATCAGACCCACTGGATCTTCAAGAACCAAGTGGGTCTGGGTCAAAAAAATGTAAAAAAAAAGTGAAAAAAGTTAAGATAAAAAAAACACATTTATCACTGAATAAAAATTAAAAAAATAAAACACACTACACATATTAGGTATCGCCGCGTCCGTAACGACCTGATCTATAAAATTGTCATGTTACTTCCCCCGCACTGTGAACGCCATAAAAATAAAAAATAAAAACTATGAGGAAATTGAAATTTTGCCCAACTTACTTCCCAAAAAAGGTAATTAAAAGGGATCAAAAAAGTCGCATGTACGCCAAAATAGTACTAATCAAACAGTCATCTCATCCCGCAAAAATCCTACCCTACCCAAGATATTCACACAAAAACTGAAAAAACTATGGCTATGGAAACACTAAAACATGATTTATTTTGTTTCAAAAATCAAATCATTGTGTAAAACTTACATAAATAAAAAAATGGTATACATATTAGGTATCGCCGCGTCCGTGACAACCTGCTCTATAAAATTACCACATGATCTAACCTGTCAGATGAATGTTGTAAATAACAAAAAACAAAAAGCGTGCCAAAAAAGCTATTTCTTGTTACCTTGCCGCACAAAAAGTGTAATATAGAGCAACCAAAAACCATATGTACCCTAAACTAGTACCAACAAAACTGCCACCCTATCCCGTAGTTTCTAAAATAGGGTCACTTTTTTGGAGTTTCCACTCTAGGGGTGCATCAGGGGGGGCTTCAAATGGGACATGGTGTAAAAAAAAAACAGTCCAGCAAAATCTGCCTTCCAAAAACCGTATGGCATTCCTTTCCTTCTGCGCCCTGCCGTGTGCCCGTAAAGCGGTTTACGACCACATATGGGGTGTTTCTGTAAACTAAAGAATCAGGGCCTTAAATTTTGAGTTTTGTTTGGCTGTTAACCCTTGCTTTGTAACTGGAAAAAAAATATTAAAATGGAAAATCTGCCAAAAAAGTGAAAGTTTGAAATTGTATCTCTATTTTCAATTAAATCTTCTGCAACACCTAAAGGGTTAACATAGTTTGTAAAATCAGTTTTGAATACCTTGAGGGGTGTAGTTTCTTAGATGGGGTCACTTTTATGGAGTTTCTACTCTAGGGGTGCATCAGGGGGGCTTCAAATGGGACATGATGTCAAAAAAACAGTCCAGCAAAATCTGGCTTCCAAAAACCATACGGCGCACCTTTCCCTCTACGCACTACTGTGTGCACGTACAGCAGTTTACGGCCACATATGGGGCGTTTCTGTAAACGGCAGAGTCAGAGCAATAAAGATACAGTCTTGTTTGGCTGTTAACCCTTGCTTTGTTAGTGGAAAAAATGGGTTAAAAAAATTAAATTCTCAAATTTCATCCCCATTTGCTAATAACTCTTGTGCAACACCTAAAGGGTAAACTAAGTTTGTAAAATCTGTCATTTTTGGGTAGTTTCTATTAAGTAAGCCTCGCAAAGTGACATCAGACCTGTAGTTGTCCCTAAAAATTGGGTTTTTGTAAATTTCTGATAAAAAGATTTGCTTCTAAACTTCTAAGCCTTGTAACATCCCCAAAAAATAAAATTCCCAAAATAATTCATACATGAAGTAGACATATGGGGAATGTAAAGTCATCACAAATTTTGGGGGTATTACTATGTATTACAGAAGTAGAGAAACTGAAACTTTGAAATTTGCACATTTTTCCAAATTTTTGGTAAATTCGTGTTTTTTTATTTCTTATGCAAGAAAAAATATATTTTTTTTACTTCATTTTACCAGTGTCATAAAGTACAATATGTGACGAAAAAACAGTCTCAGAATGGCCTGGATAAGTCAAAGTGTTTTAAAGTTATCAGCACTTAAGGTGACACTGGTCAGATTTGCAAAAAATGGTCCTTAAGGTGAAATAGGGCTGAGTCCTTAAGGGGTTAAGAAGTATTGCCTAGTCATGAAGGAAAGAATATGGCATATAACAAAACTAAGCACACATATCTATACAATAATAAAGTATACTTTACTGTGCTAAAAAACTTTTTTTTTTTTTCACTTTACATCACTAAAAGTGCAACACCAAGCGATCAAAATGGCCCATGCACCCCAAAATAGTAACAATATAACAGTCACCTCACCCCCGAAAAAATGAGCCCCTACCTAAGACAATCACCCAAAAAATAAAAAAAAATATGGCTCTCAGACTATGGAGAAACTAAAACATGATTTTTTTGTTTCAAAAATGCTTTTATTGTGTTAAATGTAAAAAAATAAAAAGTAAACATATTAGGTATCGCTGCGTCCGTAACAACCTACTCTATAAAAATACCACATGAACTAACCCCTCAGGTAAACACTGTAACATAGTACATAAGGCCGAAAAAAGACATTTGTCCATCCAGTTCGGCCTGTTATCCTGCAAGTTGATCCAGAGGAAGGCAAAAAAAAAAAACCCTGTGAGGTAGAAGCCAATTTTCCCCACTTTAGGGGAATAAAAAATTCCTTCCAGACTCCAATCAGGCAATCAGAATAACTCCCTGGATCAACGACCCCTCTCTAGTAGCTATAGCCTGTAATATTATTAAGCTTCAGAAATACATCCAGGCCCCTCTTGAATTCCTTTATCGTACTTACCATCACCACCTCCTCAGGCAGAGAGTTCCATAGTCTCACTGCTCTTACCGTAAAGAATCCTTTTCTATGTTTGTGTACAAACCTTCTTTCCTCCAGACGCAGAGGTTGTCCCCTCGTCACAGTCACAGTCACAGTCCTGGGGATAAACAGCTGATGGGATAGATCTCTGTACTGACCCCCGATATATTTATACATATTAATTAGATCTCCCCTCAGTCGTCTTTTTTTCTAAAGTGAATAGCCCTAATTTTAATAATCTTTCAGGGTACTGTAGTTGCCCCATTCCAGTTATTAATTTAGATGCCCTCCTCTGGACCTTCTCCAGCTCTGCTATGTCTGCCTTGTTTACAGGAGCCCAGAACTGTACATAGTACTCCATGTGTGGTCTGACTAGCGATTTGTAAAGTGGTAGGACTATGTTCTTATCACGGGAATCTATGCCCCTTCTGATGCAACCCATTATCTTATTGGCCTTGGCAGCAGCTGCCTGACACTGGTTTTTGCAGCTTAGTTTGCTGTTTATTAAAATTCCTAGATCCTTTTCCATGTCAGTTACCAAGTGTTTTACCATTTAGTATGTACAGGTGACTTGCATTTTTCCTTCCCATGTGCATAACTTTACATTTATCGGTGTTAAACCTCATCTGCCACTTATCTGCCCAAGCTTCCAATCTAACCAGATCCCTCTGTAGTAGTATACTGTCCTCATCAGTGTAAATTACTTTACACAGTTTAGTGTCATCTGCGAAAATTGATATTTTACTATGCAAGCCTTCTACAAGATCATTAATAAATATATTGAAGAGAATAGGGCCCAATACTGACCCCTGAGGTACCCCACTAGTGACAGTGACCCAATCTGAGTGTGTACCGTTAATAACCACCCTCTGTTTTCTATCACTGAGCCAGTTACTTACCCACATACAGACGTTTTCTCCCAGTCCGAGCATTCTCATTTTATATACTAACCTTTTATGCGGTACAGTGTCAAATGCTTTGGAGAAGTCCAGATATACGACATCCATTGATTCGCCGCTGTCAAGTCTAGAACTTACCTCCTCATAGAAACTGATTAAATTAGTTTGACATGACCGATCCCTCACAAAGCCATGCTGATATGGCGTTATTTGCTTATTTCCGTTGAGATGCTCTAATATAGCATCTCTCAGAAAACCTTGAAACAGTTTACCCACAACAGATGTTAAACTTACCGGCCTAAAGTGTGTAAAAGAAAAAAAGCCACCTTATATCACAAAAAGTATATATTCCAATCAAACTGTCATCTCATACCGAATAAAATGAGCTTCTACATAAGACAGTCGCAAAAAAAAAAAAAAAATATGGCTTTCAGAATATGGAGACACTAAAAAATCTTTTTTTCAAAAATGCTCTATTATGTAAAACTGAAAAAAATAGTTATATTTGGTATTGTCACGTTCGTAACAACCTGCTTTATAAAAAATACCGGGGGGGGGGGGGGAATCACAGAATGAACATACGACCCTGTTCACGGGATTATAGTAGAATTAGGTCAAATTCACAAACGGGTATCACAGAAAGAACCATTTAATTCTAAAGCTTCACTTTTAATATTTATATTTAAAATTAAAGACCCATAATGTATAAGAAATAGATATAAACAAGAAAAAGAAATAAAGCAAAAATAAATCTATCCCACTTGACTGCTTGGATGTAGGCAATCAAGTGAATGATAGGGGGCAATGTCCCTAGTGGATTCCCCTACAATTATGGCCCTGCCTGAAAACGGAATGGCCGCCCCGATAGGGGCGATCCCGTATCTCGTACCTCCTATAGTGCCCTAGAGGACCCTGATACAGGTGACCGATGATAGTGATCCTATGGGGAGACCAGTACTAGTCTACAGGTGTGCCAAAAATAAGAAATGCTTTATTTATACAAATAACACCCCAACCCCCATAAGGTGAAGGTAAAAATGACAAAGACAATGTGTGATTGTGATATGGTTGTAAAAAGCGTCCCTACGCGTTTCGCCCTGTTAATATTGGGCTCCTCAGGGGACAAAAGCCAAAATACCACACGGGGTGTATAACATAAAATATCAAGGACAGCAAGACAGCCACGAAAACAATATTAATCACGTGACTACAGTATAATTAAATATAGTATGATAAACTGGTCACTGAATTGTGATTAATTATTGGAGAAAAAGACATACAAAAATCCAGTTGTACAGTAGGGCAAAGGTATGCCAGGCGGTGCAACTGGAGGGTGATGAAATATAACTGATCACACGATAGTGAACCAAAAGTCACCATATAGACACATGTCCTATCATGTGTTAATAATATTGATGGACAATTGTGTAAGTATAGCAGGTGATAGCAGTCTATTCAACTATAGTTATAGTTGACAAGTTAAATATAATGATACTAGAAGGTCTATTAGCATGTCACAATGCTCTATTATAAGTATACATAGAGCCGGAGTGGTCAGATATCTTGATATATAGGGATTACTCTATCCCCTCTGGCTGTACTAACAATCAGACCCCTGTGTTGATCTTATGGCGGCATATTCGAGCTGTAACAGATCAACAGACTATTATCCAGTGACAAAGCATATAGAGACTTGCGTGTCTAGGAGATGATAGAGGTATTCTCCACTTATCTTTGGCCCACTCCGGTAGGTACAGATGTCCTGATACTGGGAGGCTGCAGAGGATGGTGCCGCGAAGTCTTGGCGTGACCTCTCGCCTGGATGAAGACGCGGCCGCACCTGGGGAGCGGCGTCTGTGTTTAAATCAGTACCACTTCCGGGTATGACGCGCGGACACGTGATCGCATGACGGCGGTCACGTGACTTGCCGTGACGTCATGGAGGCAAGGCCCGCATACTGCCTCGATAGCTAGGGGGAGGCGGCTTAAGCGATGCACATAGCAAATCGCTGAGTTGTTAAAGCTTATAGCCTACAGGATGTTGGTATGTGGAGCCCTATGTATAGGTATCATTCCATAGGGTCACAGAAGGGCCATAAGTGTATATGTCAATTTAATTAACTATTACATATGATTAAAATCATGCAGAATATTGTATCAATTCTATAGGGGACACCCATAAAGTGTGATATAGATAAAAGTATGATGCAATGATTAATCTAATTTATGTGCCGGTGAATATACAAGAGGTAGATGAGGTTGTCAGGTTATAGTGTAAAGTTTAGTGATCATCACCTATGTCTAAATCATATTATATAGTTGGCTGGTCCTCCATAATATAGTCAGGGACTGTCGTTCAGATTAATGGATCCAAAATAATAAATAAGCGGTATTGGGATAGGAATAGAGACGATTATTCTCTCTATGATATATTGGTATAATACCACTGGTTTACAGATTACCAGTATAAGGATATCTACATATTAGATTTTTTGACCTCTTCATAAAAAGCACGCAAAATCGATGTGTTCGTTCAGTCCAGCCGGTGTGGTTGTATTAAGTCTGAAAATCCATTTAGATTCTTTTTGTTTTAGGAGTTTATCTATGTCTCCTTTTCTGGTTGTGAGTTTTAATACCTCGATCACTGAGAATCGGACATCTTCAGGATTCCCGGCGTGGTTAGTCCAAACATGACGAGAAATTGGTTTATCACGTCTTTTACGGATATCTCCAATATGTTCCAAGACTCTTACTTTAAATGATCTCTTTGTTTTCCCTATATATTTAAGGCCACAGGGACATGTGGCCATGTATATAACACCCATAGTGTTGCAGTTGGCGAAGCTACGGACGTGAAATGTTTTCTCGTTCGAGCTGTTCTGAAATGTATTGCCTGGAGATAGAAAGCTGCAGGCTTTACATTTCCCGCATCTAAAGGTGCCCACTTGTCTATTTGTAAGCCATGTATTTGTTACTGGGGGGTCCAAATGACTATGCACCAGAGTGTCCCCTATACTGCGTCCTCGTCTAAATGTGATAGACGGGTTTTCTGGCAGGACGTCTGTCAAGTCTGGGTCTGTTTTGATTAAAGACCAATAGCGACTCAGAATGTCCCGAACCTGTTGGGACTCAGAGTCAAACGTACCAATGATTCTGATCGGTCCTGGAGTGTTTGTTATTGCTTTTTTGGGGGTTTGTAGGAGGGAGGGGCGATCCCTTGATTTAGCCCAGTTCCAAGCCTCATAAAGGCAATGGTCGGGGTACCCCCTTTCTTTAAAACGATGGAATAGTTTTGAGGATTCCCTCACAAAAGTCTCCGGGTCCGAACAATTACGTCGCACCCTCAAGAATTGACCTTTGGGGATACCTTTTTTGAGGGACCTCGGGTGGAAACTCTCCCACCGGAGAAGACTGTTGGTGGAGGTCTTTTTTCTGAACAGTGTTGTTTTAATGTAATTATTTGTGTCCCTTTCGAGGGTCACATCTAGAAACGTGATTCGACTATGATGTATTTCTGACGTGAAAAATAGTCCTATCTGATTAGAATTCAGTGTATTCATAAATAGATGAAATTCCTGTTCAGTTCCAGACCATAGAAGTAGGATATCGTCTATGAATCTGGACCAAAGAGATATATGTTTAGTCCACTGATTCATAGCTTCAGAGAAGACTATCACGTCTTCCCACCAGCCCAGGAGCAAGTTTGCATATGTCGGTGCACACGGGCTACCCATAGCGGTGCCCCTGAGCTGGTGGTAGAGGCGACCATCGAATGTAAAATAATTATGTGTTAGAACAAACTTAAGTAGTTCGAGAACAAAGTTATTGTGATGAACCATGTTAGTAGATCGAGTGTCCAAAAAATATTTTGCTGATAACAGACCTTTATCGTGAGGGATCGATGTGTAGAGTGCCTCTACATCAATCGAAGCGAACCAGGTGTATGGTTCCAGGGAAATGCCTTCTAATCTTTTAAGCAAGTCGGTGGTATCGCGAAGATAGGAGGGTAGAGCGGATACAAATGGTCGTAGGATGTAATCGATGTAGGTCCCTACATGTTGGGTGAGGCTCTCAATACCAGAGACAATAGGACGTCCCTTCAGTGGAACTGTTCCCTTATGGATTTTCGGAAGTCCATAAAAGGTCGCAATTTTTGGGTTAGTTGGTAGTAAAAATTCGGATTCTTTTTTGTCTATACATTTATTAAGAAGGCCCCATTGTATGATTTCAGTCAGTTCGGCTAGATAGGTTGGTGTGGGGTCACTTTTCAAGCGTTCGTAACTATTTGTGTCTGATACGAGGGTATAGCACATGTCCCTATATTGTTGGAGGGAAAGGATAACAATGTTTCCCCCCTTATCTGATGGTTTCACAACAATGTTACTATTTTTATTGAGATTTTGTAGTGCTATCATTTCAGAATAAGTATAGTTTTTATGTATATTTTTTTCTTCAAGTTTGTGTAAATCACGTGTTACTGATCTCAAAAAGGTTTCAATATTAGCATCGTTGAGGGTTTTGGGTGGCATTTTAGTGCTTCTGTTTTTGAGAGACGTGAACGGGCCTTGTCCAATGGGGCGTTCATTTTCATCTAGTAACTCTGTGAGATTGTTCAAACTGTCTAGATCTTCCCTATTGATCCCCAATTCTAGGCATCTTTTTTGATCTGTTGTGGCGAAGATTTTGTGCCAACGAAGTTTTCTAGTGAAAAGATTTAGATCTTTGATCCAGTTGAAGCAATTGTAACGTGTAGTTGGAACAAAGGTCAAGCCCCTTCTTAGAATAGATATTTCGTCTCTGGATAATGTAATATCTGAGAGGTTAATAATTGACATGTCAGATGAAGTACAGCTTATTTCTTGTTTAGTTGATGAGGTAGAGGGCGATCCCTCAATCCATAAATGTTTCCCTGTGGTGGGCCTAAAAAAGGCAGGGAGTTGGACGTTGGCATACCAGAGTGTGTAGAGGGCCCCAATACACAGCCATCTGAAGTATATTCCTGCCTTCTGTCGTCTCGTGTTCTGTCTCCTCTCTCTTCCATATTTTGTGACTCCCATTGTCTCTGATATTGAGAGCCTGTCGATTGTTCCCCCCTGCCGGTAGGTCTGGATCCCAAATATCTGCTCCGTCCCCTCCTGCGACCTCTCCCTCTCCAATTTGTTCTTGGGTGGGTGTAAGTCTGACGATATGTGGTAGACTCTGGATCAGAACTCTCTGCCTCTGAGGCAGATGTGTCAGTAATGAAACCCCTTTGATCTGTTCTTATGTTCGTGTAAGCTGTGTTGCTTCTAAATTCTGTAAGGTCTTTAGTAAATTGGCGGTGTTTCCTTTCTACCAGATTATTTCTAAACTTTTCGATGTTGTTTTGAAGTTCAAGTTCTTTTTTGGGGAATTCAGTATGATCTTTGAATTTTAGAGCTTGGTCAGTTAGGTTTTTTTTACGTTTCTCTAGTTGTTCAATATTAGTTTTTTCTTGATCTAATAGTAAACGCATGAACCTGACTGAGCTTGCTGTTGCTTCAGCCTCCCATTTCACCAGTAGTTCAGCGTTACTGATGCGTGCGGCTGGGCGTATGAAAATACGAAGGCCCCTTGGTACAATTGAGTTTTTAATATAGTTGTCTAGTGATTGAATCTCCCACCAGGTTTTAATATACTCTTTATGGGTCTCGTATAGATCTTTAAAGGCAGTTTTAATGGATGGAGTCGCTATTGAAGGTAAACTCAGTTCCTTCTCTGAAAAAATCTCTGTAGCTTCTAAAAGCCATCTATCTTCATTATTTTGCGTGCTAAGAAAGCCGGCCATATCAAGTCAAGAATTGATAATAGATATAGGTTTGGGTTAAAATTCGTTTCTCAAGATGGGAATCACAGAATGAACATACGACCCTGTTCACGGGATTATAGTAGAATTAGGTCAAATTCACAAACGGGTATCACAGAAAGAACCATTTAATTCTAAAGCTTCACTTTTAATATTTATATTTAAAATTAAAGACCCATAATGTATAAGAAATAGATATAAACAAGAAAAAGAAATAAAGCAAAAATAAATCTATCCCACTTGACTGCTTGGATGTAGGCAATCAAGTGAATGATAGGGGGCAATGTCCCTAGTGGATTCCCCTACAATTATGGCCCTGCCTGAAAACGGAATGGCCGCCCCGATAGGGGCGATCCCGTATCTCGTACCTCCTATAGTGCCCTAGAGGACCCTGATACAGGTGACCGATGATAGTGATCCTATGGGGAGACCAGTACTAGTCTACAGGTGTGCCAAAAATAAGAAATGCTTTATTTATACAAATAACACCCCAACCCCCATAAGGTGAAGGTAAAAATGACAAAGACAATGTGTGATTGTGATATGGTTGTAAAAAGCGTCCCTACGCGTTTCGCCCTGTTAATATTGGGCTCCTCAGGGGACAAAAGCCAAAATACCACACGGGGTGTATAACATAAAATATCAAGGACAGCAAGACAGCCACGAAAACAATATTAATCACGTGACTACAGTATAATTAAATATAGTATGATAAACTGGTCACTGAATTGTGATTAATTATTGGAGAAAAAGACATACAAAAATCCAGTTGTACAGTAGGGCAAAGGTATGCCAGGCGGTGCAACTGGAGGGTGATGAAATATAACTGATCACACGATAGTGAACCAAAAGTCACCATATAGACACATGTCCTATCATGTGTTAATAATATTGATGGACAATTGTGTAAGTATAGCAGGTGATAGCAGTCTATTCAACTATAGTTATAGTTGACAAGTTAAATATAATGATACTAGAAGGTCTATTAGCATGTCACAATGCTCTATTATAAGTATACATAGAGCCGGAGTGGTCAGATATCTTGATATATAGGGATTACTCTATCCCCTCTGGCTGTACTAACAATCAGACCCCTGTGTTGATCTTATGGCGGCATATTCGAGCTGTAACAGATCAACAGACTATTATCCAGTGACAAAGCATATAGAGACTTGCGTGTCTAGGAGATGATAGAGGTATTCTCCACTTATCTTTGGCCCACTCCGGTAGGTACAGATGTCCTGATACTGGGAGGCTGCAGAGGATGGTGCCGCGAAGTCTTGGCGTGACCGCTCGCCTGGATGAAGACGCGGCCGCACCTGGGGAGCGGCGTCTGTGTTTAAATCAGTACCACTTCCGGGTATGACGCGCGGACACGTGATCGCATGACGGCGGTCACGTGACTTGCCGTGACGTCATGGAGGCAAGGCCCGCATACTGCCTCGATAGCTAGGGGGAGGCGGCTTAAGCGATGCACATAGCAAATCGCTGAGTTGTTAAAGCTTATAGCCTACAGGATGTTGGTATGTGGAGCCCTATGTATAGGTATCATTCCATAGGGTCACAGAAGGGCCATAAGTGTATATGTCAATTTAATTAACTATTACATATGATTAAAATCATGCAGAATATTGTATCAATTCTATAGGGGACACCCATAAAGTGTGATATAGATAAAAGTATGATGCAATGATTAATCTAATTTATATGCCGGTGAATATACAAGAGGTAGATGAGGTTGTCAGGTTATAGTGTAAAGTTTAGTGATCATCACCTATGTCTAAATCATATTATATAGTTGGCTGGTCCTCCATAATATAGTCAGGGACTGTCGTTCAGATTAATGGAGGAGGGGACGGAGGAGGGGACGGAGCAGATATTTGGGATACAGACCTACCGGCAGGGGGGAACAATCGACAGGCTCTCAATATCAGAGACAATGGGAGTCACAAAATATGGAAGAGAGAGGAGACAGAACACGAGACGACAGAAGGCAGGAATATACTTCAGATGGCTGTGTATTGGGGCCCTCTACACACTCTGGTATGCCAACATCCAACTCCCTGCCTTTTTTAGGCCCACCACAGGGAAACATTTATGGATTGAGGGATCGCCCTCTACCTCATCAACTAAACAAGAAATAAGCTGTACTTCATCTGACATGTCAATTATTAACCTCTCAGATATTACATTATCCAGAGACGAAATATCTATTCTAAGAAGGGGCTTGACCTTTGTTCCAACTACACGTTACAATTGCTTCAACTGGATCAAAGATCTAAATCTTTTCACTAGAAAACTTCGTTGGCACAAAATCTTCGCCACAACAGATCAAAAAAGATGCCTAGAATTGGGGATCAATAGGGAAGATCTAGACAGTTTGAACAATCTCACAGAGTTACTAGATGAAAATGAACCCCATTGGACAAGGCCCGTTCACGTCTCTCAAAAACAGAAGCACTAAAATGCCACCCAAAACCCTCAACGATGCTAATATTGAAACCTTTTTGAGATCAGTAACACGTGATTTACACAAACTTGAAGAAAAAAATATACATAAAAACTATACTTATTCTGAAATGATAGCACTACAAAATCTCAATAAAAATAGTAACATTGTTGTGAAACCATCAGATAAGGGGGGAAACATTGTTATCCTTTCCCTCCAACAATATAGGGACATGTGCTATACCCTCGTATCAGACACAAATAGTTACGAACGCTTGAAAAGTGACCCCACACCAACCTATCTAGCCGAACTGACTGAAATCATACAATGGGGCCTTCTTAATAAATGTATAGACAAAAAAAATCCGAATTTTTACTACCAACTAACCCAAAAATTGCGACCTTTTATGGACTTCCGAAAATCCATAAGGGAACAGTTCCACTGAAGGGACGTCCTATTGTCTCTGGTATTGAGAGCCTCACCCAACATGTAGGGACCTACATCGATTACATCCTACGACCATTTGTATCCGCTCTACCCTCCTATCTTCGCGATACCACCGACTTGCTTAAAAGATTAGAAGGCATTTCCCTGGAACCATACACCTGGTTCGCTTCGATTGATGTAGAGGCACTCTACACATCGATCCCTCACGATAAAGGTCTGTTATCAGCAAAATATTTTTTGGACACTCGATCTACTAACATGGTTCATCACAATAACTTTGTTCTCGAACTACTTAAGTTTGTTCTAACACATAATTATTTTACATTCGATGGTCGCCTCTACCACCAGCTCAGGGGCACCGCTATGGGTAGCCCGTGTGCACCGACATATGCAAACTTGCTCCTGGGCTGGTGGGAAGACGTGATAGTCTTCTCTGAAGCTATGAATCAGTGGACTAAACATATATCTCTTTGGTCCAGATTCATAGACGATATCCTACTTCTATGGTCTGGAACTGAACAGGAATTTCATCTATTTATGAATACACTGAATTCTAATCAGATAGGACTATTTTTCACGTCAGAAATACATCATAGTCGAATCACGTTTCTAGATGTGACCCTCGAAAGGGACACAAATAATTACATTAAAACAACACTGTTCAGAAAAAAGACCTCCACCAACAGTCTTCTCCGGTGGGAGAGTTTCCACCCGAGGTCCCTCAAAAAAGGTATCCCCAAAGGTCAATTCTTGAGGGTGCGACGTAATTGTTCGGACCCGGAGACTTTTGTGAGGGAATCCTCAAAACTATTCCATCGTTTTAAAGAAAGGGGGTACCCCGACCATTGCCTTTATGAGGCTTGGAACTGGGCTAAATCAAGGGATCGCCCCTCCCTCCTACAAACCCCCAAAAAAGCAATAACAAACACTCCAGGACCGATCAGAATCATTGGTACGTTTGACTCTGAGTCCCAACAGGTTCGGGACATTCTGAGTCGCTATTGGTCTTTAATCAAAACAGACCCAGACTTGACAGACGTCCTGCCAGAAAACCCGTCTATCACATTTAGACGAGGACGCAGTATAGGGGACACTCTGGTGCATAGTCATTTGGACCCCCAGTAACAAATACATGGCTTACAAATAGACAAGTGGGCACCTTTAGATGCGGGAAATGTAAAGCCTGCAGCTTTCTATCTCCAGGCAATACATTTCAGAACAGCTCGAACGAGAAAACATTTCACGTCCGTAGCTTCGCCAACTGCAACACTATGGGTGTTATATACATGGCCACATGTCCCTGTGGCCTTAAATATATAGGGAAAACAAAGAGATCATTTAAAGTAAGAGTCTTGGAACATATTGGAGATATCCGTAAAAGACGTGATAAACCAATTTCTCGTCATGTTTGGACTAACCACGCCGGGAATCCTGAAGATGTCCGATTCTCAGTGATCGAGGTATTAAAACTCACAACCAGAAAAGGAGACATAGATAAACTCCTAAAACAAAAAGAATCTAAATGGATTTTCAGACTTAATACAACCACACCGGCTGGACTGAACGAACACATCGATTTTGCGTGCTTTTTATGAAGAGGTCAAAAAATCAAATATGTAGATATCCTAATACTGGTAATCTGTAAACCAGTGGTATTATACCAATATATCATAGAGAGAATAATCGTCTCTATTCCTATCCCAATACCGCTTATTTATTATTTTGGATCCATTAATCTGAACGACAGTCCCTGACTATATTATGGAGGACCAGCCAACTATATAATATGATTTAGACATAGGTGATGATCACTAAACTTTACACTATAACCTGACAACCTCATCTACCTCTTGTATATTCACCGGCATATAAATTAGATTAATCATTGCATCATACTTTTATCTATATCACACTTTATGGGTGTCCCCTATAGAATTGATACAATATTCTGCATGATTTTAATCATATGTAATAGTTAATTAAATTGACATATACACTTATGGCCCTTCTGTGACCCTATGGAATGATACCTATACATAGGGCTCCACATACCAACATCCTGTAGGCTATAAGCTTTAACAACTCAGCGATTTGCTATGTGCATCGCTTAAGCCGCCTCCCCCTAGCTATCGAGGCAGTATGCGGGCCTTGCCTCCATGACGTCACGGCAAGTCACGTGACCGCCGTCATGCGATCACGTGTCCGCGCGTCATACCCGGAAGTGGTACTGATTTAAACACAGACGCCGCTCCCCAGGTGCGGCCGCGTCTTCATCCAGGCGAGCGGTCACGCCAAGACTTCGCGGCACCATCCTCTGCAGCCTCCCAGTATCAGGACATCTGTACCTACCGGAGTGGGCCAAAGATAAGTGGAGAATACCTCTATCATCTCCTAGACACGCAAGTCTCTATATGCTTTGTCACTGGATAATAGTCTGTTGATCTGTTACAGCTCGAATATGCCGCCATAAGATCAACACAGGGGTCTGATTGTTAGTACAGCCAGAGGGGATAGAGTAATCCCTATATATCAAGATATCTGACCACTCCGGCTCTATGTATACTTATAATAGAGCATTGTGACATGCTAATAGACCTTCTAGTATCATTATATTTAACTTGTCAACTATAACTATAGTTGAATAGACTGCTATCACCTGCTATACTTACACAATTGTCCATCAATATTATTAACACATGATAGGACATGTGTCTATATGGTGACTTTTGGTTCACTATCGTGTGATCAGTTATATTTCATCACCCTCCAGTTGCACCGCCTGGCATACCTTTGCCCTACTGTACAACTGGATTTTTGTATGTCTTTTTCTCCAATAATTAATCACAATTCAGTGACCAGTTTATCATACTATATTTAATTATACTGTAGTCACGTGATTAATATTGTTTTCGTGGCTGTCTTGCTGTCCTTGATATTTTATGTTATACACCCCGTGTGGTATTTTGGCTTTTGTCCCCTGAGGAGCCCAATATTAACAGGGCGAAACGCGTAGGGACGCTTTTTACAACCATATCACAATCACACATTGTCTTTGTCATTTTTACCTTCACCTTATGGGGGTTGGGGTGTTATTTGTATAAATAAAGCATTTCTTATTTTTGGCACACCTGTAGACTAGTACTGGTCTCCCCATAGGATCACTATCATCGGTCACCTGTATCAGGGTCCTCTAGGGCACTATAGGAGGTACGAGATACGGGATCGCCCCTATCGGGGCGGCCATTCCGTTTTCAGGCAGGGCCATAATTGTAGGGGAATCCACTAGGGACATTGCCCCCTATCATTCACTTGATTGCCTACATCCAAGCAGTCAAGTGGGATAGATTTATTTTTGCTTTATTTCTTTTTCTTGTTTATATCTATTTCTTATACATTATGGGTCTTTAATTTTAAATATAAATATTAAAAGTGAAGCTTTAGAATTAAATGGTTCTTTCTGTGATACCCGTTTGTGAATTTGACCTAATTCTACTATAATCCCGTGAACAGGGTCGTATGTTCATTCTGTGATTCCCATCTTGAGAAACGAATTTTAACCCAAACCTATATCTATTATCAATTCTTGACTTGATATGGCCGGCTTTCTTAGCACGCAAAATAATGAAGATAGATGGCTTTTAGAAGCTACAGAGATTTTTTCAGAGAAGGAACTGAGTTTACCTTCAATAGCGACTCCATCCATTAAAACTGCCTTTAAAGATCTATACGAGACCCATAAAGAGTATATTAAAACCTGGTGGGAGATTCAATCACTAGACAACTATATTAAAAACTCAATTGTACCAAGGGGCCTTCGTATTTTCATACGCCCAGCCGCACGCATCAGTAACGGTGAACTACTGGTGAAATGGGAGGCTGAAGCAACAGCAAGCTCAGTCAGGTTCATGCGTTTACTATTAGATCAAGAAAAAACTAATATTGAACAACTAGAGAAACGTAAAAAAAAACTAACTGACCAAGCTCTAAAATTCAAAGATCATACTGAATTCCCCAAAAAAGAACTTGAACTTCAAAACAACATCGAAAAGTTTAGAAATAATCTGGTAGAAAGGAAACACCGCCAATTTACTAAAGACCTTACAGAATTTAGAAGCAACACAGCTTACACGAACATAAGAACAGATCAAAGGGGTTTCATTACTGACACATCTGCCTCAGAGGCAGAGAGTTCTGATCCAGAGTCTACCACATATCGTCAGACTTACACCCACCCAAGAACAAATTGGAGAGGGAGAGGTCGCAGGAGGGGACGGAGCAGATATTTGGGATCCAGACCTACCGGCAGGGGGGAACAATCGACAGGCTCTCAATATCAGAGACAATGGGAGTCACAAAATATGGAAGAGAGAGGAGACAGAACACGAGACGACAGAAGGCAGGAATATACTTCAGATGGCTGTGTATTGGGGCCCTCTACACACTCTGGTATGCCAACGTCCAACTCCCTGCCTTTTTTAGGCCCACCACAGGGAAACATTTATGGATTGAGGGATCGCCCTCTACCTCATCAACTAAACAAGAAATAAGCTGTACTTCATCTGACATGTCAATTATTAACCTCTCAGATATTACATTATCCAGAGACGAAATATCTATTCTAAGAAGGGGCTTGACCTTTGTTCCAACTACATGTTACAATTGCTTCAACTGGATCAAAGATCTAAATCTTTTCACTAGAAAACTTCGTTGGCACAAAATCTTCGCCACAACAGATCAAAAAAGATGCCTAGAATTGGGGATCAATAGGGAAGATCTAGACAGTTTGAACAATCTCACAGAGTTACTAGATGAAAATGAACGCCCCATTGGACAAGGCCCGTTCACGTCTCTCAAAAACAGAAGCACTAAAATGCCACCCAAAACCCTCAACGATGCTAATATTGAAACCTTTTTGAGATCAGTAACACGTGATTTACACAAACTTGAAGAAAAAAATATACATAAAAACTATACTTATTCTGAAATGATAGCACTACAAAATCTCAATAAAAATAGTAACATTGTTGTGAAACCATCAGATAAGGGGGGAAACATTGTTATCCTTTCCCTCCAACAATATAGGGACATGTGCTATACCCTCGTATCAGACACAAATAGTTACGAACGCTTGAAAAGTGACCCCACACCAACCTATCTAGCCGAACTGACTGAAATCATACAATGGGGCCTTCTTAATAAATGTATAGACAAAAAAGAATCCGAATTTTTACTACCAACTAACCCAAAAATTGCGACCTTTTATGGACTTCCGAAAATCCATAAGGGAACAGTTCCACTGAAGGGACGTCCTATTGTCTCTGGTATTGAGAGCCTCACCCAACATGTAGGGACCTACATCGATTACATCCTACGACCATTTGTATCCGCTCTACCCTCCTATCTTCGCGATACCACCGACTTGCTTAAAAGATTAGAAGGCATTTCCCTGGAACCATACACCTGGTTCGCTTCGATTGATGTAGAGGCACTCTACACATCGATCCCTCACGATAAAGGTCTGTTATCAGCAAAATATTTTTTGGACACTCGATCTACTAACATGGTTCATCACAATAACTTTGTTCTCGAACTACTTAAGTTTGTTCTAACACATAATTATTTTACATTCGATGGTCGCCTCTACCACCAGCTCAGGGGCACCGCTATGGGTAGCCCGTGTGCACCGACATATGCAAACTTGCTCCTGGGCTGGTGGGAAGACGTGATAGTCTTCTCTGAAGCTATGAATCAGTGGACTAAACATATATCTCTTTGGTCCAGATTCATAGACGATATCCTACTTCTATGGTCTGGAACTGAACAGGAATTTCATCTATTTATGAATACACTGAATTCTAATCAGATAGGACTATTTTTCACGTCAGAAATACATCATAGTCGAATCACGTTTCTAGATGTGACCCTCGAAAGGGACACAAATAATTACATTAAAACAACACTGTTCAGAAAAAAGACCTCCACCAACAGTCTTCTCCGGTGGGAGAGTTTCCACCCGAGGTCCCTCAAAAAAGGTATCCCCAAAGGTCAATTCTTGAGGGTGCGACGTAATTGTTCGGACCCGGAGACTTTTGTGAGGGAATCCTCAAAACTATTCCATCGTTTTAAAGAAAGGGGGTACCCCGACCATTGCCTTTATGAGGCTTGGAACTGGGCTAAATCAAGGGATCGCCCCTCCCTCCTACAAACCCCCAAAAAAGCAATAACGAACACTCCAGGACCGATCAGAATCATTGGTACGTTTGACTCTGAGTCCCAACAGGTTCGGGACATTCTGAGTCGCTATTGGTCTTTAATCAAAACAGACCCAGACTTGACAGACGTCCTGCCAGAAAACCCGTCTATCACATTTAGACGAGGACGCAGTATAGGGGACACTCTGGTGCATAGTCATTTTGACCCCCCAGTAACAAATACATGGCTTACAAATAGACAAGTGGGCACCTTTAGATGCGGGAAATGTAAAGCCTGCAGCTTTCTATCTCCAGGCAATACATTTCAGAACAGCTCGAACGAGAAAACATTTCACGTCCGTAGCTTCGCCAACTGCAACACTATGGGTGTTATATACATGGCCACATGTCCCTGTGGCCTTAAATATATAGGGAAAACAAAGAGATCATTTAAAGTAAGAGTCTTGGAACATATTGGAGATATCCGTAAAAGACGTGATAAACCAATTTCTCGTCATGTTTGGACTAACCACGCCGGGAATCCTGAAGATGTCCGATTCTCAGTGATCGAGGTATTAAAACTCACAACCAGAAAAGGAGACATAGATAAACTCCTAAAACAAAAAGAATCTAAATGGATTTTCAGACTTAATACAACCACACCGGCTGGACTGAACGAACACATCGATTTTGCGTGCTTTTTATGAAGAGGTCAAAAAATCAAATATATAGATATCCTAATACTGGTAATCTGTAAACCAGTGGTATTATACCAATATATCATAGAGAGAATAATCGTCTCTATTCCTATCCCAATACCGCTTATTTATTATTTTGGATCCATTAATCTGAACGACAGTCCCTGACTATATTATGGAGGACCAGCCAACTGTATAATATGATTTAGACATAGGTGATGATCACTAAACTTTACACTATAACCTGACAACCTCATCTACCTCTTGTATATTCACCGGCATATAAATTAGATTAATCATTGCATCATACCTTTATCTATATCACACCTTATGGGTGTCCCCTATAGAATTGATACAATATTCTGCATGATTTTAATTATATGTAATAGTTAATTAAATTGACATATACACTTATGGCCCTTCCGTGACCCTATGGAATGATACCTATACATAGGGCTCCACATACCAACATCCTGTAGGCTATAAGCTTCAACAACTCAGCGATTTGCTATGTGCATCGCTTAAGCCGCCTCCCCCTAGCTATCGAGGCAGTATGCGGGCCTTGCCTCCATGACGTCACGGCAAGCCACGTGACCGCCGTCATGCGATCACGTGTCCGCGCGTCATACCCGGAAGTGGTACTGATTTAAGCACAGACGCCGCTCCCCAGGTGCGGCCGCGTCTTCATCCAGGCGAGCGGTCACGCCAAAACTTCGCGGCACCATCCTCTGCAGCCTCCCAGTATCAGGACATCTGTACCTACCGGAGTGGGCCAAAGATAAGTGGAGAAAACCTCTATCATCTCCTAGACACGCAAGTCTCTATATGCTTTGTCACTGGATAATAGTCTGTTGATCTGTTACAGCTCGAATATGCCGCCATAAGATCAATACAGGGGTCTGATTGTTAGTACAGCCAGAGGGGATAGAGTAATCCCTATATATCAAGATATCTGACCACTCCGGCTCTATGTATACTTATAATAGAGCATTGTGACATGCTAATAGACCTTCTAATATCATTATATTTAACTTGTCAACTAGAACTATAGTTGAATAGACCGCTATCACCTGCTATACTTACACAATTGTCCATCAATACTATTAACACATGATGGGACATGTGTCTATATGGTGACTTTTGGTTCACTATCGTGTGATCAGTTATATTTCATCACCCTCCAGTTGCACCGCCTGGCATACCTTTGCCCTACTGTACAACTGGAGTTTTGTATGTCTTTTTCTCCAATAATTAATCACAATTCAGTGACCAGTTTATCATACTATATTTAATTATACTGTAGTCACGTGATTAATATTGTTTTCGTGGCTGTCTTGCTGTCCTTGATATTTTATGTGATACACCCCGTGTGTTATTTTGGCTTTTGTCCCCTGAGGAGCCCAATATTAACAGGGCGAAACGCGTAGGGACGCTTTTTACAACCATATTACAATCACACATTGTCTTTGTCATTTTTACCTTCACCTTATGGGGGTTGGGGTGTTATTTGTATAAATAAAGCATTTCTTATTTTTGGCACACCTGTAGACTAGTACTGGTCTCCCCATAGGATCACTATCATCGGTCACCTGTATCAGGGTCCTCTAGGGCACTATAGGAGGTACGAGATACGGGATCGCCCCTATCGGGGCGGCCATTCCGTTTTCAGGCAGGGCCATAATTGTAGGGGAATCCACTAGGGACATTGCCCCCTATCATTCACTTGATTGCCTACATCCAAGCAGTCAAGTGGGATAGATTTATTTTTGCTTTATTTCTTTTTCTTGTTTATATCTATTTCTTATACATTATGGGTCTTTAATTTTAAATATAAATATTAAAAGTGAAGCTTTAGAATTAAATGGTTCTTTCTGTGATACCCCTTATAAAAAATACCACATGATCACAGTGCCAAAACAGCTATTTTTTGTTCCCTTCTCTCACAAAAAGTGTAATATAGAGCAACCAAAAATCATATGTACCCTAAAACAGTACCAACCAAACTGCCACCTTATCCCATAGTTTCCAAAATGGGTTAATTTTTTTGGAAGTTTCTACTCTAGGGGTGCATCAGGGGGTCTTCAAATGTGACATGGCAACTTAAAATTATACCAGTAAAATCTTCTCTCCAAAAACCATATGGCGTTCCTTTCCTTCTGCTCCCTGCCGTGTGCCTGTACAGCAGTTTGCTACCACATATGGGGTGTTTCTTTCTGTATTTACAGAATCAGGGCAATAAATATAGAGTTTTGTTTGGCTGTTAACCCTTTTTTGTTACTAGAAAAAATGGATTAAAATGGAAAATCTGCCAAACAAATGAAATTCTGAAATTTCATCTACATTTTCCTTAAAATTTTGTGGAACACCTAAAGGGTTACCAAAGTTAGTAATATCAGTTTTAATTACCTTGAGGGGCGTATTTTCTAAAATGGGGTCACTTTTTGGGGAGTTTCTACTCTAGGGGTGCATTAGGAGTCTTCAAATGTGACATGGCAACTTCAAATTATCCCATTGAATTCTGCCTTCAAAAAACCATATGGCGTTCCATTCTTTCTGCGCCCTGCCGTGTGTCTATACAGCAGTATCACGATCGGCGTAACTGTCACATACGTGACACAGAGGGAGGGAAAGAGGAAGGCCCTGCCCAAGTGAGAGGGAAGGTGGTGACCCCTGACTCACCTTGCGGCTGGCACCTGGCTGCCCTGACGTCCCTAGACGGGTTCCTCACCCGTACACCGATCACGTGCCTAAAACCCTGGCTTTCCCTAAGATGAGCCCTAGATAGTGAACAGGGCGGTGGGAACACTAGTCCGCACCACTAGCTCTAAAGGAAAACACCAAGGGGAGGACAGACAATACAAACTAAACATATAATCCCAGGTGGGTGGCAACAGGAGACAACAAAAAGCCCAACAGGGATCCGGAGGGTAGCTCTCTGGAACAACAACCAGGATTCACAGCTCCAGTGGGTCAGTATAGATGTCCAGGCAGGAAGCTCTGTAACTGGCAACTAGAGAGGCGTGGGAGGAGAATATAAGGAGGTTGGGAGTGACAGACAAGAAACAGCTGAGGAGGAGAAGCTACGGATCCCTGAGTGAGACAAAAAGGATTGCAAGGCAAACACAGAAAACAATCACAAAGAAACAACGTGATCTTTAGACATAGAGCGCGCAGCCACCCGCTGCGACTTCCTGACCCCGGGTATAACGGAGTCAGACGTGGCTCTTGACACCCTCGTGACAAGCAGTTTACGACCACATATGGGGTGTTTCTATAAACTACAGAATTAGGGCAATAAATATTTAGTTTTGTTTGGCTGTTAACCCTAGCTTTGTTATTGAAAAAAAAAATGGATTGAAATTTTTTGGGGATATTTCATTTACATTTTCTTTTAATTCTTGTCGAACACCTAACAGGTTAACAAAGTCTGCAATACTTTGAAGGGGTAGTTTCGAAAATGGGGCCATTTATGGGTGGTTTTTATTATGCAAGTCTCACAAAGTTCAGACCTGAACTGGTCCTTAAAAAGTGGGTTTTGGAAATTTTATGAAAAATTTCAAGATTTGCTTCTCAACTTCTAATGTTCCCCAAAAAAAAAAAAAAAAATGTAATTTACAAAATGATCCAAACATGAAGTAAACATATGGGGAATGTAAAGTAATAACTATTTTAGGAAGTATCACTATCTGTTTTAAAAGCAGAGACATTGCAACTTTAAAATTTGCTAATTTAAAAAAAAAAAGGCAAATTTTTATATTTTTTTTAATAAATGAAAATAAAATATTTTGACTCAAATTCACGACTGTCATGAAGTACAATATGTGATGAGAAAAAAATCTCAGAATGGCTTGGATAAGTAAAAGAGTTTTAAAGTTATCACCACACGTCAGAATTGCAAAAAATTGCCTGGTCCTTAAGGTGAAAAATGGCAGGGTCCTGAAGAGGTTAATCAATTCAAATGAAGGCACTAAAAGTATTTTAGTCTACAAATCCATCTACATTCAAATTCCCTTTTTTCTAAAACAGGCCACCTATTTGACTGCTCCAGAATTCCAAAATGAGTGGATTTGTAATGATGGTATCAAATGTGACGAGATATGGGAGTGTCTTGGTTGGAATTTATGGAGTAGATATGTTGGGATATTCTTGGAGCATTTTCCCAACATAAAGTAAAGGACATGGACATCTGGCAACATATATTACTCCCTGTTGTCGATCAATTAATGAACTGACGCATAAACTCTGCTATCAACAGGACTAGTGAATTGTTTTGTAGTCTGCATAAAACGTCAACTTACAATGGCCACATTTATGAGAACCTGTCATCGTGTTAGGCAGCCATGATGTTGATATCTGTGTGTGTGTCTGTTGGGTATGAACATCTCTTTAAGGTCAGAATCCCCTAACAAGCTTTTCATCAACTGTATCTTGAATGCCTGGGCATCATAAGTACCACCACATCTGATGGTGATATCTAAAGACTTTACAAGATATTTTTTTGCCTTTCTGCTCTCCTTGTTTCTGATAGAGAAGGATGTATATTATTTAAGGGAAATATAGCATCACACACACACACACACACATATATTTACAGAACTGTTCATTCCTGTTAATTGCCCACTTGTTACAAGAGGTGAAAGCTGCATTTACATGCAGCAAACACCTTCATTGTATAGGGGCAAGAGATTACTAGTATGTATCGATATACTAGGTGTGTGTGTATGTTCCGCGATCACTCAAAAATGCAACCATCGATTTCAACAAAACGTCGTATACACATCCCTTGCTACCTGGAAAGAAATCTTGTGAGCGTCTCAGCTCTCTAGGACATACTGTTAGTGAGATATTCACAAAAAATGACCTACATTAGCCAATACAAGCCTGCAAGTCTTTCTCTTCATATCTCAACTGCCATACACACAGTTACATGTCCCTTATCAGCCAATAGAAGCTCGCAGGCCCTTAGTCTCCACATACACACAGTTTTACTCTAGGTTTCCATAACAAACCAGCCATTTTTCTTCACTGCTGTAGGTCAGCTTTAGGCTAGGACTACATAACAACAATAAGATGCACAACTACACTGCTACATGTGTCGCATGACAATAATGACGCACCAATGTCGCTAGACAATTTTTATAATGATAGTCTATTATGTTGCACTGCAACATGTGACATGTTGCGACTACGACTCGACAGTCACAGAAAAATCTATCTTGGATTGATTTTTGCGACTGTCATGTCGCAGTATGTTGCATGTCGCAGTGCAACACCATAGACTATCATAATATAAATTGTTAAGACAAAATGTCTCACGACACGTCATCGTGTAGCCCTAGCATTAAAGGGGAAGGGAACTGTGGAGGTCACTGTTAAAGGGGCGGCACTGTGGAGGTCACTGTTAAAGGGGCGAGTGCTTTGGACATCACTGTTAAAGTAGAAGGGCGCTGTGGAGGTCACTATTAAAAGGGGCAGGGTGCTGTTGGGGTCACTGTTAAAGGGGCAGGCACTGTGGAGGTCACTGTTAAAGAGGCGGGCACTGTTGAAGGTCACTGTTAAAGGTCACTGTTATAGAGACGGGCACTGTGGACGTCACTGTTAACTCCTTAAGGACAGCAATATTTCACCTTAAGAACCAGGCCATTTTTTGCAAATCTGACCAGTGTCACTTTAAGTGGTGATAACTTTAAAACGCTTTGACTTATCCAGGTCATTCTGAGATTGTTTTTTTCGTCACATATTGTACTTCATGACACTGGTAAACTGAAGTAAATAAATAAGCAAAATTCCAAGTTTTAATTTCTTTACTTCTATAATACATAGTAATACCTCCAAAAATAGTTATTACTTTACATTCCCCATATGTCTACTTCATGTTTGGATCATTTTAAGAATGATATTTTTGTTTTTGGGGAAGTTACAAGGCTTAGAAATTTAGAAGCAAATCTTGAAATTTTTCAGAAATTTTCAAAAACCCAATTTTTAGGGACCAGTTCAGGTCTGAAGTCACTTTGTGAGGCTTACATAATAGAAACCACCCAAAAATGACCCCATTCTAGAAACTACACCCCTCAAGGTATTCAAAACTGATTTTACAAACTTTGTTAACTCTTTAGGTGTTGCACAAGAGTTATTGGCAAATGGAGATGAAATTTGAGAATTTAGATTTTTGGGGAAATTTTCCATTTTAATCCATTTTTTCCAGTAACAAAGCAAGGGTTAACAGCCAAAAAAAAGTGCTATATTTATTGCCCCGATTCTGTAGTTTGCAGAAACACACCATATTTGGCCGTTAACTACTGTAGGGGCACACAGTAGGGCGTAGAGGGAAAGGTGCGCCGTATGGTTTTTGGAAGGCAGATTTTGCTGGACTGGTTTATTTACACCATGTCCCATTCAAAGGCCCCATGATGCACCCCTAGAGTAGAAACTCCATAAAACTGACCCCATTTTGGAAACTACGGGATAAGGTGGCAGTTTTGTTGGGACTATTTTTAGGGTACATATGATTTTTGGTTTATCTATATTACATTTTTGTGAGGCAAGGTTACCAAAAATAGAAATTCAGAAATGTCATCTCCTTTTGTCATAAACTGGTGAGGAACACCTAAAGGGTTAATAAAGTTTGTAAAATCAGTTTTAAATACCTTGAGGAGTGTAGTTTCATAGATGGGGTGGCTTTTATGAAGTTTCTACTCTAGGGGTGCATCAGTGGGGGTTCAAATGGGACATGGTGCCCAAAAAAAGGCTATCAAAATCTGCTTTTCAGAAACCATACGGTGTTCCTTTCCTTCTGTGCCCTGCCGTTTGGTCATACAGCAGTTTACGACCACATATGTGGTGTTTCTGTAAACTGCAGAATCAGGGTAATAAATATTAAGTTTTGTTTGGCTGTTAACCCTTGCTTTGTTATTGGAAAAAAAAAGATTAAAAAGGAAAATTTGCCAAAAAAAAGCTGTTTTGGCACCGTTTTTATTTTATTTTATTGACCGTGTTCATCTGAGGGGTTAGGTCATGGGGTATTTTTATAGAGCAGATTCTTACAGACGCAGCGATACCTAATATGTCTACTTTTTTTTATTTATTTTAGTTTTACAAAATAATATTTTTGAAACAAAAAAGTTTTGTTTTAGTGTCTCAAGTCTGAGAACCATAGTTTTATATCAGATTGTCAGTGGCTAAATTGGGATATAAATTTAGTACTCCATGGAAGTGTGGTACTCCCTGAAGCAACCAATAATGCAGAGGCCCGGATGATCGGGGCACGTGTCACACTGAGTAGTGGTGTCCTTCTGCATCCCCCTCCTGTGACACACTCTGCACTTTTTTGGGGTTCGTCCCTTCTTTCCAGTAAGGGGGAACCACACCCGGAAAGTGTTGGCCAGGGACGATCCGGGTGCCTCCAGTTCCCGAGGTACTCCGGCCTCCTCTTTCCCAGTCAGAAAAGATCAGGGCCTTGAGGACTACCTCATAGAACTGAAGGAATATCGCTGTTTTGCCAGAGCTCCGGGACAGCACAAAAAAGTTGTACAAGGCAACCTGTACCAAGTAGACTGCAACTTTTTTGTACCATGGCCGGGTTTTGCGCATGGCGTTATATTGCTTGAGGACTTGATCAGAGAGATCAACTCCTCCCATATACCGATTGTAGTTGACAATACAATCGGGCCGCGGTACCTGGCACAGGGACAGGGGTGATGCCATTACCATGAATTATGGACAATACAAGGACATCCCTCTTGTCCTTATTTCGGACCAGCAACAGGTTTCCACTGGTAAGGGCACGGGTCGCACCCGTGGGCATAGGTACCTGGAGGGGGTGGGTAGGGAGGCTGTATAGATTTTTCCGATCTGGCGGCGAGGGACTGGAACAAGGGGACACTAGTATAAAAGATATCCATGTACAGTTGGTAACCCATATCTAGCAGTGGGTGCATAAGGTCCCACACGAGTTTCCTGCTGACACCCAAAGTGGGGGGACATTCTGGGGATTCAATACGGGAATCTCGCCCCTCATACACACAAAACTTGTTAGTGTACCCTGAGGTACTCTCACAAAGTTTGTACAGCTTCACGCCATACCTCGCCCGCTTAAAGGGAACATACTGGCGGAAAAGGAGTCTCCCCTTGAAGCAATGTGAGACTCATCAATGCGACAAATTTGGGCTCAAAGTGATTGATGAACCGCCTGATTTTGTACATAGGCAGGATCACCTTGGGGGGGGACATGCTGCATTATCTGAATAATGCAGGCATTTCTGGAGCGTGTCATGGCCGTACTATAAAGAGGGGTCTGGTAGAGGACGTCCTCACTCCAGTAATGCCCGACACTAGATTTCTTGACTAGGCCAATGTGCAGCATGAGGCCCCAAAATGTCCTCATCTTGGCTGCACTGACCGGAGTCCAGCCACCGGGTCTAGCCAAAAAGAAGCCCGGGTGTTGAGCAACAAATTGTTGGGCGTACAGGTTTGTTTGCTCCACAAATAGATATACAAAGTGGTCACTCAAAAAAAGACTAAAGTAGTCATATTCAGTGAAGCCCACTGTGGATTCCTGGTTGGCCTACAAAATCAGGAATCACGGGCTCAAAACGCTCTGGCGTATTCCAGACAAGTTCACCGCCAGGGGGCTCCGGTGGACTTAACTGGTGGTCCGGAAAACTAGTACGAGCCCCAGAGCTGCTCGTACTAGGGTGGGCCACAGGGCCCCTAGCATGGCGGTCATCTTGCTCCGCCTGGCGGCGTCTCCACCGCCTTGGGGACTCATCATCATCGCTAGATGAGGAGGACGCGGATGACAAAAGGAAAGTGGAGTCATCCTCGTCCTCACTGGGCGTATGCCTCCTCGGCCGAGAACATCCGGCGGGCCATAGGGGAGTGTGTGCGTGCGTGTGTTTGTGCGTGATAAACTTTATTTGGTGGGCGTGTGTGTGGGGGCATGGGTAAAAAATGATGAAATTAAATTCAAAATCGCTGATCATCCATCCGAAGTTGATCAGCGGTGGGGTTTGCGATGAGTTAACAGTGGCCGGACGCTAGGAGTGCCAGTCAGCGTTCGCACTAAAAAATATAAAATAAACAGCTTGCGCTCCAAAAAAAATTGTGGGGGGGAAGGGCAGGGGGTATAAGCTGCAGCACGGGTCTAGGGTCACACAGCTGTGCTGTGTGTCATGCATTTTCATAAGTGTACAGTCTTATCTGAAGATATAGTTTGAATATCAATGCTCATTGCCTAAGTGTAAAGACAGACTGAACCAAAGTCTAAAATATTTCAGTAGGATTGAAAAAGGCCTAAATGAGGTTATGCTGAGTTCAGTTTGGGTAAAATGTTTGTAGCGGACATATAGTGTATTGTCTCTTAAAATTATTGTGAGCAGATGTGGTGTATCTGTTAATACTATAATGGGTCCTACAGACATGTATTTGTGAGAGACAACCATTTGAATAGCAATGTATTATTTTACTTCCTTACAAGAGAATTAAGGAAGTAAATGCCTTAGGAGAAACATTTGGTGTTCATTGTCCAATTCATGTATGCATGATTATATTGCATATATTTCTGTGTGGTATATTTAGATTTGCAACATATCTTAACCAATAATTTATATAGTATGTCATCTATGTGTAACAGTGTGTCGATATATATATATATATATATATATATATATTTAGAATATATATTTTATGCCGTATATATTTCACTGAGTGGATATAACCTTAGAAGGTTTAGAAAGTATTGAAGTTATCATTCTACTAATTGGGTTTCATGAGGAGAGCTGAATATTATTACTCATCCATGTAGACGAGTTAAATATGTGAACCCGGGTGCCAAATAAAAGGCCCGTAGAGGATAGTGACTCCAACATGTCAGGAAGAAATCCTTAATACTGATGTATATTGGAGAGGTTAAAAGGTCATGTGAACGTATTATTAGGTATTTAGAATTAATGTTTGAAATTGTTATGTGGTAAAACAGTGCCATCTAGAGGTGGATGGATAATAGTATGTCATTCTCACCAGCATTTCGCGGGTTAAAATTACATCTCTATTATCTGCATACGAATACACCCACCTTGTCCGATTGGAGATCCCTAATCTAGAAGGGGATGAGTTATTAGATATCATGGGGTATAAAGTATGCATGTAAAAGGTTAGACAGGGTCTGCTTTTCAACTGAAACAACTGCAACTAACAACTTACTTCAACAACAAAAATAAACTTGGATCAATTTTTGTCTACTGGAAGAGTTTTGAGAACTGATCACACCCAAAACCCTGTTCATCCTTGACCCGGTAACGTATATTTGTATTTACTGATTGTGGTATTAATAAGATATTCCTCTCGACATATAGTCAAGAGTCCCCATACTGAGGGAATATATAGTGCTAAACACCTCCCTAATGCTAGTGGGTGCTGTGAAACTCAATGTTAAAAGGGGCGGGCAGCTGTGAAGGTCACAGTTAAGGGGATGGGGTGCTCGGAGGTCCCATTTTAAAGTGGCGGAGCACTGTGGGGGACCAGTGTTAAGGGGTGGGGGACTGTGGAGTTCACTGTTAAAGGGGTGGGGTGCTGTAGAGGTCACTATTATGGGGGATACTGTCGATATCTTTTAACGACACACACACAAACATTAAATGAAATATACCCATGCAAAGTTGGGTCCTTCTGCTAGTATACAGTAAAGACCAAAAGATTGGACACACCTTTTCATTCAAAGAGTTTTCTTTATTTTCATAACTATGAAAATTGTAGATTCACACTGAAGGCATCAAAACTATGAATTAACACATGTGGAATTATATACATAACAAAAAAGTGTGAAACAACTGAAAATATGTCATATTCTAGGTTCTTCAAAGTAGCCACCTTTTGCTTTGATTACTGCTTTGCACACTCTTGGCATTCTCTTGATGAGCTTCAAGAGGTAGTCACCTGAAATGGTCTTCCAACAGTCTTGAAGGAGTTCCCAGAGATGCTTAGCACTTGTCGACCCTTTTGCCTTCACTCTGCGGTCCAGCTCACCCCAAACCATCTCGATTGGGTTCAGGTCCGGTGACTGTGGAGGCCAGGTCATCTGGCACAGCACCCCATCACTCTGCTTCATGGTCAAATAGCCCTTACACAGCCTGGAGGTGTGTTTGGGGTCATTGTCCTGTTGAAAAATAAATGATGGTCCAACTAAACGCAAACCGGATGGAATAGCATGTCGCTGCAAGATGCTGTGGTAGCCATGCTGGTTCAGTATGGCTTCAATTTTGAATAAATCCCCAACAGTGTCACCAGCAAAGCACCCCCACACCATCACACCTCCTCCATGCTTCACGGTGGGAACCAGGCATGTAGAGTCCATCCGTTCACCTTTTCTGCGTCGCACAAAGACACAGTGGTTGGAACCAAAGATCTCAAATTTTGACTCATCAGACCAAAGCACAGATTTCCACTGGTCTAATGTCCATTCCTTGTGTTCTTTAGCCCAAACAAGTCGCTTCTGCTTTCCTAGCAGATATTCTACCATGAAGGCCTGATTCACACAGTCTCCTTGGTCTTCCTTTCCTGGAGCGGTCCGCATGTGAGCCAGTTTCTTTGTAGCGCTTGATGGTTTTTGTGACTGCACTTGGGGACACTTTCAAAGTTTTCCCAATTTTTCAGACTGACTGACCTTCATTTCTTAAAGTAATGATGGCCACTCGTTTTTCTTTACTTAGCTGTTTTTTTCTTGCCTTAATACAAATTCTAACAGTCTATTCAGTAGGACTATCAGCTGTGTATCCACCTGACTTCTACACAACGCAACTGATGGTCCCAACCCCATTTATAAGGCAAGAAATCCCACTTATTAAACCTGACAGGGCACACCTGTGAAGTTAAAACCATTTCAGGTGACTACCTCTTGAAGCTCATCAAGAGAATGCCAAGAGTGTGCAAAGCAGTAATCAAAGCAAAAGGTGGCTACTTTGAAGAACCTAGAATGACATATTTTCAGTTGTTTCACACTTTTTTGTTATGTATATAATTCCACATGTGTTAATTCGTAGTTTTGATGCCTTAAGTGTGAATCTACAAGGTGTGTCCAAACGTTTGGTCTGTACTGTATATATATATAGATATATATATATATATATATATATATACATACACACACCCTTTAAGAAACGAAAGGGAAAATTAAATATCTGAATTCCCCAGCAAGTAATGGGTGAGGGGGGCCTATGTTTTAGGCTATAACCAGAACATGGCCGTCATCTTGAAATCTGCCATATTGGATCAAGGGCAAATTTTTCTAGTGGAAAGATGGTCCTGTAGCATATAAAAGAAGAATTTTAAATTTCAAGAAGATTAAATGTGATTCTGAAAATCCAGGAAATTAAGAAGAAAATAGAGGTATGGAAAAGACTGTATATGTCGATGGCAGGAAGTATTTAATTGGTTAGGAGGTGTGCATTACCTGCCCTGAATTATATTCTGTGAAATACACCAGTGATAATCCCGAAAAGATATTCTAAAATAACAGCCAGTTTACTAACGGATTTAATATGGCGAGGAAAAAAGACGAGGATAAAAGGTACAGATACTGAGTATCCAGGAGAAGGAGGGTGGACTATCTGTACCAGATTTGGAACTTTATTTTAGTTCAGGGATTATAAAAAATATGATAAAATGGAGTAATACACAAAGTTATAAGAATATAATAGCAGGGATAAATAAAAGACTGGAAAAATGTAATATCTTTCAAGTTATGGAAACGGGTATTCTGGCCCAACAGGGATGTAAATATATACCTTTAATTCTGTTGGGGGCTAAAAGTTGGGAGACGGTAAAAGAATTATGGTCCCAAACCGGGTTCTATGTAGACACCATAATATGGGACAATAGTAGCCTCACAGAATTAAAGTTAATTGAACAGAAAACCTGGTGGAAATACTGTATATACAAATTAGGTCAGGTATGGGAGGAGGGGGGATATAATATCTTATGAAGAGTTAAAAAGGAAATACCAACTGAAAAACATAGGGTCGAGGTTCTATTATTTACAACTAAAACATGCACTGTATAAGACGATAGGGAAAGGCACACAAATAACTACTTTACCTCAGCCTTTAAAAAATATTACTAAGTTAACACCTGGCAAGAAATTGGTTTCAAGAACATACCAATGGTTGTTGTACCAAAAGAACAACAGAAGAGCAGTTGACAATCTGACGCATAAATGGCAGGGTGCTCTGGACACCTTGCGGGAAAACTTTGAGGATTCAGCTATACAGGCAAAGAACAGGGTTTCAAGGAATTTCTCTTATAGAATAACCCAATTTAATATATTGTATCATATTTACTACTCTCCCAAGAAGTTAATGCAGTGTTATAGAACTAAAGTTTTCACCTGTCAAAAACGTGGGGAGATAGAAGTGGACAATACAAATGCTTTATTATCTTATTTCTGTGATTTTCTTCAATAATATGGCCAGGCATATCTGCACATTTGTATATCATACCGTGCAGGATGTTTTATCTTAGTTTTTTCTGTTATTTTTTTGTCTATGTAGTATTTGCTTGAGGGAGTGGCACCTTCAAGTGTAAATATTCACCTATTTTATCTTGGGAGTAGCATTCCTCTGCACTTTTGCCCTTCCTATCCAATAGAGCGGCTTGATTAGGTGGTACATATGGGTGTGCTTGCTCCTCCTCCCATTGGTTGCTTGATACACATGGAGGTGACTAGGAGCAGCACATTATATGTGCGGCGTCTGCACTCCTGAACATAGAAGCCCAATGGCGTAGGTAGGATTAGCGTAGGACCCGCCTGACCTGAGACCACCTTGGCGCTTGGTAGGCGGGCTCAGATGTGTTTTGATCAAAATATATTGGCTAAGTGTCTCAGATATTATCATATCAGAGTGAGGACTTTGTCCATATATAATGCTTGCATCTACTTTACTAAGTGCTTTATTATCTTATTTCTGTGATTTCCTGTGAGAGAGAGGGGAGTTATATTCTCTTCTTTTTTTTTCTCAGCAACCGATAAGTCAGGGGTAGGGGGGAATATTTATATGTAATGTATCAATATAATAATGTAAGAATAAGATGATTTTCTCAGTAATCGATTACCGCAATCAGATTTGCAATATCTCTTGTGGTTCAAAAGTTATCAACACAAAGTTGCAACAACAACTGGGAACATTCCCTGTGACTCTTAACAATTATTTGATGTGTTCAATGTGTTATTCGTGGTGCTAAACACAGAGTTTTAAACTTTCTGTGTGGATAACTTTTGAACCACAAGAGATATTGCAAATCTGACAATTGATTTCTGAGAAAATTCGGATCTTCTTTGATATGCTACAAGACCCCTTTCCACTTGGGAAAACGTTGCCCTTGATCCAATAAGGCGGCATTCGAGATGGCGGCCATGTTCTGGACACAGCCTAAAAGATAGGCCCCCTCAACTATTACTTGCTAGGGTAATTCAGATATTTCATAAAAAAAGGGTGACTCACCGTGTGTGTGTGTGTGTGTGTGTGTGTGTGTGTGTGTGTATATATATATATATATATATATATATATATATGTATATATATATTGTGGTAAGGTTAACAGAAAAGTGTATGGTAAAGTCCTGGAAGGGGTGTATATCCCACCCAGCTTAAAATGGTCTCAGCAATGTGTAGGTTGCTGAGACAGTTTTGTTAAGTTTATGGGCTGGATTTTATTGGACTGGGAGAAGGTAGGATTGGTAGAGGGACCTCCCAAGTCCACCCCATTCCAGGACAGGTTTTCCCCTAGCCTGAGGGATCCCAGCTGAAGCCAGCTGGGATCATCAAGGGGAAATAAAGCACAGTCCATGCTGCCAGTCTGGGGAGAGTAATGCCTGGAGAAAGTCTGTGAAGCTGGCTGCGCTGCTGGCTAGAGAAACTGAATTCTCTGTGTGAACTGTGTTCAAGAGGTGAGTTAGGATCCTTACTGTATTAGCCAGGGCCCAGATGGGCAGGTGTTTATTTTAGTTTGGTTTATGTTTTCTGGTGTTGGACTTTCACCTTACCCAGTAAATTATAACTGGGGTGCCTGTATTGCCGAAGTGTGATAAATAAAGCAGCATTTGGACTTTAACCCTGTGGTCTGCAAGAGAATCTGTCATCGCCGCCCAACCTGAGAGTTTAACCCCTTACAATTGGTGTCGGATGCGGGCAGGCGTACCTGCTAAAAAAGGCAACAGTCGGTTGCTAAGGGCAACGGTGTGACAGTTAATGATTTAATGTCCTGGGTGAAAGCTGCTGCAGCTTTGCAAAGTTCACCAAATACCATGGAGGAAATGATGAAGATGTTTTTACAGGCCAATCTGGAGGAAAGGAAAAGACATGCTGAGGATAAAAAGAGACACGAAGAAGCCTTACGTGTCCAACAACAGGCTAATGCACAGCAACAACAGGCATGGCACAGCAGCAGGAAACTAATCGTTTGTTGATGGAGCATATTGCTGCAATAAGAGAGACTGCTGTAACTCCAGCCCCACAAGTGGGGGTAAGCCCCCCCAGAGACTTTGAATGTGAGGAGGGTTGTGCAGCGGGCCTTGCAAAGACTGACACTTGATGACGATATCGAGGCCTACCTGACCGTATTTGACAGGGTGGCGGAAAGAGAAAGGCTGCCAATAGCAGAGTGGACAGAGGTCCTTGCGCCTTTTTTGTCCGTCGAACCACAAAAGGCCTACTATGACCTTAGGGAGCAGGATGTCCGGGACTATGTCAAATTAAAAATGGAGATCCTGGCTTGTTTGGGCGTTACACCGGCAGTTCGTGCCCGGAGGGTCCATACGTGGAGCTACACCGTGGACAAGCCTGCTCGATCTCAGATGTTTGACCTCCTCCATCTTGTACGGAATTGGCTGGAACCTGAGTCTTCTACACTGGACCAGATCGTGGAGAAAGTAGTGGTGGATTACTACTTCAGAGCCCTCCCGGCGGAGCTACAACGGTGGGTCGGACATGAAGACCCCAAAACTGCGGATCAGCTCGTGAACATGGTGGAAAGGTTCCTGTCGACTGTGGACTACCTCCGTGATGTCCCTACCACACCAACACCTCCCTGGAGTGCTCGACCTGTGTCATCTGTGGGTAAGAGAGTTCCGGCTGTTGGGGGTGTGTGGAAGGGTGCAAGAGGGAATAAGGCTCTAGAGGTTGGGCGTGGGCATAAGACTGAGTCTCCCGGGCAGTCCGGACCCGGAGAGGTTTTCTCACCTAGAAGACCTGGGGCGACCCAGTGCTGGAGGTGCCTTGAGTGGGGACACATTGCTGCCTATTGCCCTCTGACCTCAGAGCCCATGGAGTATGCCGGGAGCCGGAGACAGTCGCTGTATGCGGTGCCAGTGTGTGCGGCCTCCCCAGAACTAGAGACTGAGCCACAGATGTGTACCCTGGTGATAAATGACTGCTCCATCAGGGCTCTGTTGGACTCCGGTAGTCTGGTCACCTTAGTGCATGCCAGCTTTGTGGCTGGTAATTATGTGCCAGACAAAGGAGTAAGTGTGCTGTGCATCCATGGGGATGCAAAATCATACCCGGTGGATTGCATTAAGCTGGAGAGACTGGCTGGGACTGTATCCTATGAAGTCAGGGTCGTAAAAAGACTTATGCATGATATGATATTGGGCCGGGATTCCCCTTGTTTTGGAAGTTGTGGGAGAAGAGAAACATTCCGGCAGAATCTGTGCCGTCTCCTTTAAATAATCATTGCTATGAGGGGCCCATTGAATCCAATTGTTTAATGGAAAAGACCATTGAAAATAATGGTGCCGATAAGGTGCAAAATGATGATGTCATGGTAACTGAAATGTCTGATGAAAATGTGGGGTTATGTGACGTACCTGATAATGACACTTTTCCATTGCAGGTGTTAGCTGGTGAAGATGAAGCTTCCCCAACTGGGGAAAATGTGTTGGACTTAGGGGTGTCTTGGGGTAACTTTGGTACAGAGCAATTGAGAGACCCCACTCATGAGTGCTCACGGAAATGTTACCGTGATAGATGGTGTACCACAGGTACCAGAAGCTGACCAAAAATTTCCGCATTTTTCCATTAATGGAAACCTGCTGCATCGAGTTAATAAATGCAACAATGATATTGTGGAGCAGCTTCTGGTGCACTTGGGGGGTCATTTGGGTGTTAACAAAACATAGGAGAGGGTACTACAAAGGTTTTTCTGGCCTGAAATATACAAGGAAGTGGAAATATACTGCGAGTCCTGCCCAACCTGCCAGATAAGTGCCCCAACCTCACATTTCCAGAGTCCCTTGGTGCCTCTTCCCATCATTGAGGTACCTTTTGAAAGAATTGCCATGGACTTGGTGGGTCCCATTATTAAATCAGCTAGGGGGCACCAGTATATCTTGGTTGTGTTGGACTATGCCACATGATACCCGGAAGCGGTACCCTTGCGAAACATGGCGTCCAAAAATATTGCCCGGGAATTATTTTTCATGTTCTCCCGCACGGGGATCCCTAAAAAAATTCTCACGGACCAGGGTACCAAGGACCCCCTTTAAGTCGAAGGTCATGAAAGAGTTGTGCAAGTTGTTCAAAATCACCCAGATACGTACAGTACAGATCAAAAGTTTGGACACACCTTCTCATTCAAAAAGTTTTCTTTATTTTCATGACTATGAAGATTGTAGATTCACACTGAAGGCATCAAAACTACGAATTAACACATGTGGAATTATATACATAACAAAAAAAAGGGTGAAACAACAGAAAATATGTAATATTCTAGGTTCTTCAAAGTAGCCACCTTTTGCTTTGATTACTGCTTTGCACACTCTTGATGAGCTTCAAGAGGTAGTCACCTGAAATTGTCTTCCAACAGTCTTGAAGGCGTTCCCAGAGATGCTTAGCACTTGTTGGCCCTTTAGCCTTCACTCTGCGGTCCAGCTCACCCCAAACCATCTCGATTGGGTTCAGGTCCGGTGACTGTGGAGGCCAGGTCATCTGGCACAGCACCCCATCACTCTCCTTCATGGTCAAATAGCCCTTACACAGCCCGGAGGTGTGTTTGGGGTCATTGTCCTGTTGAAAAATAAATGATGGTCCAACTAAACGCAAACCGGATGGAATAGCATGCCGCTGCAAGATGCTGTGGTAGCCATGCTGGTTCAGTATGCCTTCAATTTTGAATAAATCCCCAACAGTGTCACCAGAAAAGCACCCCCACACCATCACACCTTTTCCTCCATGCTTCACAGTGGGAACCAGGCATGTAGAGTCCATCCGTTCACCTTTTCTGCATAGCACAAAGAAACGGTGGTTGGAACCAAAGATCTCAAATTTGGACTCATCAGACCAAATCACAGATTTCCACTGGTCTAATGTTCATTCCTTGTGTTCTTTAGCCCAAACAAGTCTCTTCTGCTTGTTGCCTTCTCCTTAGCAGTGGTTTCCTAGCAGATATTCTACCATGAAGGCCTGATTCACACAGTCTCCTCTTAACAGTTGTTCTAGAGATGTGTCTGCTGCTAGAACTCTGTGTGGTATTGACCTGGTCTCTAATCTGAGCTGCTGTTATCCTGCGATTTCTGAGGCTGGTGACTCGGATGAACTTATCCTCCGCAGCAGAGGTGACTCTTGGTCTTCCTTTCCTGGGGCGGTCCGCATGTGAGCCAGTTTCTTTGTAGCGCTTGATGGTTTTTGTGACTGCACTTGGGGACACTTTCAAAGTTTTCCCAATTTTCGGACTGACTGACCTTCATTTCCTAAAGTAATGATGGCCACTCGTTTTTCTTTACTTAGCTGCTTTTTTCTTGCCATAATACAAATTCTAACAGTCTATTCAGTAGGACTATCAGCTGTGTATCCACCTGACTTTTCCACAAGGCAACTGATGGTCCCAACCCCATTTCTAAGGCAAGAAATCCCACTTATTAAACCTGACAGGGCACACCTGTGAAGTGAAAACCATTTCAGATGACTACCTCTTGAAGCTCAACAAGAGAATGCCAAGAGTGTGCAAAGCAGTAATCAAAGCAAAAGGTGGCTACTTTGAAGAACCTAGAATATGACATATTTTCAGTTGTTTCACACTTTTTTGTTATGTATATAATTCCACATGTGTTAATTCATAGTTTTGATGAATTCAATGTGAATCTACAATTTTCATAGTCATAAAAATAAAGAAAACTCTTTGAATGAGAAGGTGTGTCCAAACTTTTGGTCTGTACTGTACCTCGGTGTACCACCCACAGACAGATGGGTTGGTCGAGAGGTTTAACAAGACGCTGAAACAGATGTTAAAAAAAGTAGTAGAAAAGGATGGTCGGGACTAGGACTGCTTCTTGCCATACCTTATGTTCTCTGTTAGGGAGGTGCCTCAGGCTTCTACAGGGTTCTCACGATTTGAGTTACTATATGGCCATCACCCGAGGGGTTTACTTGATGTCGCTAAAGAAACCTGGGAGGCTGAGGCTACTCCCTATAAGAGCGTCATTGAACATGTGGCTGACATGCAAGACAGGATAGCGACAGTGATGCCCATTGTTAAAGAACATCTGCAAAGAGCCCAAGAGGCTCAAAGCAGAATTTATAACAGGTCTGCCAAGGTAAGGGACCTACTAATCCCGGGGACAGGGTCCTGATTCTATTTGCCACTTTAGAAAGTAAGTTTCTGGCAAAGTGGCAGGGTCCTTACGAGGTTATGGAAAAAAAGGGCGAGGTGAACTATAAGGTGCACCAACCAGGAAGGATAAAACACTACCAGATTTACCACGTAAATCTGATCAAGCCATGGAAAGATCGGGAGTCATTGGTGGCCGCACAGTCCATGAGTAATTAGGTCACCACCAATTCCTCCGGTAAAAATTAGTGAGGCATTGTCAGTACCCCAGAAACAAGAAGTAAAGGAGTTTCTACAGAAAAATAGAGTAAGGTTTTCTGACCTACCAGGCCGTACCCACCTGATAGAACATTCCGTGAGAACTGAACCCCACAGTAAGGTGAATCTAAAGCCCTACAGGATACCAGAAGCACGCAGAAAAGTGGTATCCTCTGAGGTCAGGCGCATGCTTGAGTTAGGGGTCATTGAGGAATCTACCATTGAGTGGTCAAGCCCTATTGTCTTAATCCCGAAGCCTAATGGGACTTGGAGATTTTGTAATGATTTCCAGAAGCCAAATGAGGTATCAAAATTCAATGCGTACCCCAAGCCCAGAGTAGATTAACTAATCGAGAGGCATCACGACCCTTGACCTTACAAAAGGGTATTGACAGATACTGTTATCAGATGATGCAAAAGAAAAGCATTCTCCACTCCAGAGGGCAGGGGCGTAACTAGAAGTGACTGGGCCCCACAGCAAATATTTGTAAGGGCCCCCCCAGCGCGCTTCGCATCTCCCTCCTCCTGTGTAAACCCCACTCCTTTGGCACAGTGTAGCGGTATACTGTATATTGTGGGGCACAGTGTAGCGGTATACTGTATATTGTGGGGCATAGTGTAGAGGGGTATATTGTGGGGCACAGTGTAGAGGCATACTGTATATTGTGGGGCACAGTGTAGAGGTATACTGTATATTGTGGGGCACAGTGTAGCGGTATACTGTATATTGTGGGGCACAGTGTAGAGGGGTATATTGTGGGGCACAGTGTAGAGGCATACTGTATATTGTGGGGCACAGTGTAGAGGTATACTGTATATTGTGGGGCACAGTGTAGCAGTATACTGTACATTGTGGGGCACAGTGTAGCAGTATACTGTACATTGTGGGGCACAGTGTAGCGGTATACTGTATATTGTGGGGCACAGTGTAGAGGTATACTGTATATTGTGGGGCACAGTGTAGCAGTATACTGTACATTGTGGGGCACAATATAGAGGTGTACTGTATATTGTGGGGCACAGTGTATGCTATGTGTGTATAACATAAACATATTTTATATGAACACTTACAGTTACTTGGCTTTGCCCTTGGGGATCTCGGACGCCACTTCCACACTTTGGCTGGGGGTTCGGCAGAGCTGATGTTGTGTTTTATCCTAATGAGAAAGATTTTATAATAAGGATTTGGAGAAGGGGCAGAGGGATAGCAGAGCAGGGAGAGGCTGGTGCTGCTACTAGGGGGCTCATACCAAGGGGGAGTAATAAAGCCCACCATAATGCCCCCCCCCCCCCCAGTAGTAATAATTCTCCTTATAATGTGACCGTGCAAAAATACCCCCTTGTAATGCCCCCAGTAGAGCTAATGTCCCCATAGTGCCCCCATAATGTGCCAGTATAAAATACCCCTAGATAGTGCCCACAGTAAATTCCCTCATAGTGCTCCTCTCCCCCCTTCCTGCTAGTGCCCCCCATAATGTACCAGTATAAAATGCCCCATATATAGTGCCCCAGTAGATGCCCCTCAGTGTCCGGCCTCTGATAGGCTGCCGGCCTAGTGTCCCCCATAATGCCCCCCAATAATGTGCCAGTAAGTGTCCCCATAGATGCCCCCCCATCATGTGCCAGTATCAAGTGCCTCTCCCCCCCCACATGTCCCAGTATCATAGTGCCATCTCCCCCCATGTGCCAGTATCAAGTGCCTCTCTCCTTCCCACCCCCCATGTGCCAGTATCATAGTGCCAAACCCCCCCATGTGCCAGTATCAAGTGCCTCTCTGTTCCCCCCCATGTCCCATTATCATAGTGCCATCTCCCCCCAAAAAAGTGCCAGTATTAAGTGCCTCTCCCCCCCCATGTGCCAGTATCATAGTGCCAACCCCCCCCCACACACACACACGCCAGTATCAAGTGCCTCTCTCCTCCCCCCATGTCCCAGTATCATAGTGCCAACTGCCATCTCCCCCCCCCCACAAAAAAGTGCCAATATCAAGTGCCTCTCTCCCTCCCCCTCCCCATGTGCCAGTATCAGGTTCCTCTCCCCCCCCCCCATGTGCCAGTATCAAGTGCCAACCCCCCCTCTCCCCTCCAGGTGCCAGTATGAGGTGCCTCTCCCCCCCCCATGTCCCAGTATCATAGTGCCATCTCCCCCCCCACAAAAAAAGTGCCAGTATCAAGTGCCTCTCTCCCTCCCCCCCCACCCCATATGCCAGTATCAGGTGCCAACCCCTTTCCCCCCCCCATGTGCCAGTATGAGGTGCCTCTTCCCCCCCCATGTGCCAGTATCAGGTGCCAACCCCCCCTCCCCCCCCCAGGTGCCAGTATCAGGTGCCACTCCCCCCCCCATATGCCAGTATCAGGTGCCACTCTCCCTCCCCCCCATATGCCAGTATCAGGTGCCACTCTCCCTCCCCCCTATGCCAGTATCAGGTGCCACTCTCCCTCCCCCCCCATGCCAGTATCAGGTGCCAACCCCTCTCCCCCCCATGTGCCAGTATCAGGTGCCTCTTCCCCCCCATGTGCCAGTATCAGGTGCCAACCCCCCTCCCCCCCAGGTGCCAGTATCAGGTGCCAACCCCCCCCCCCATGTGCCAGTATCAGGTGCCACTGCCAGTATCAGGTGCCTCCCGCTCCCCCATGGCAGTAACAGTCGGGTATTAAAAAAATAATAATAAACACTTCTACTTACCTCCATGTCAGCGATGCGATGCAGCCTCTTCCTGTGTCCCGCCTTGTATTGTGTCCCGCCCTGTATGTCCTTATATAGAGTCAATGCTTGCATTTCAGAAAAGCTTCTGCTGGGATTCGAACCCACGACCTTCTGCTTCAGAGGCAAAGCAGCTAACCACTAGACCATACCAGCTGCCTTGCTGCTGACTGAAAAAAATATGAGACTTCTACTGTTATAGCTGGCTCACATCTATACACATGACAGCTACTCATATATAGAGATATAGCAGAGCTGAATGTGCTGAGACAGCTGTCATATACAGATATAGCAGTATCTCAGATATATCTCTATATGATAGCTGTTCCAGCACACTCAGCTCTGCTATATCTCTATATATGATAGCTGCCCCAGCAAACCCAGCTCTGCTACATCTATATATCTCTAAGTATTGCTATACAGTAGATAGATATATAGAGATATAGGAGAGCTGAGTGTGCTGGGGCAGCTGTCATGTGTATAGATGTAGCAGAGCTGGGTGTGTTTGGGCATCTGTCATGTGTATAGATGTAGTAGAGCTGGGTTTGCTGGGGCAGTGGTCATATATAGAGATATAGCAGAGCTGATTGTGCTGGGACAGCTGTCATATAGAGATATAGCAGTGCTGGGTGTGTTGGGGGCAGCTGTCATGTGTATAGATGTAGCAGACCTGACTGTGTTTCGGCAGCTGTCATGTGTATAGATGTAGTAGAGCTGGGTTTCCTGGGGCAGCTGTCATATATAGAGATATAGCAGAGCTGAGTGTGTTGGGGGCAGCTGTCATGTGTATAGATGTAGCAGAGCTGGGTGTGTTTGGGCATCTGTCATGTGTATAGATGTAGTAGAGCTGGGTTTGCTGGGGCAGCGGTCATATATAGAGATATAGCACAGCTGAGTGTGCAGGGACAGCTGTCATATAGAGATATAGCAGTGCTGGGTGTGTTGGGGGCAGCTGTCATGTGTATATATGTAGCAGAGCTGGCTGTGTTTCGGTAGATGTCATGTGTATAGATGTAGTAGAGCTGGGTTTGCTGGGGCAGCTGTCATATATAGAGATATAGCAGATCTGAGTGTGCAGGGACAGCTGTCATATAGAGATATAGCAGTGCTAGGTGTGTTTGGGCAGCTGTCATGTGTATAGATGTACACTTAGCCAGCTATAACAGTAGAAGTCTCATATTTTTTCAATGAGTTGTAATAACCATAAACCCTGAGAAGTGTGCAATGGGTCTAGAGGAAGCAAAATATCTGGGCTACATTATTGGTAAAGGGCTGGTTAAACCCCAGATCAATAAAGTAGAGGCGATACAAGACTGGCCTAGGCCCTTAACGAAGAAACAAGTCAGGGCCTTCCTTGGCATGACAGGGTACTACCGCCGCTTTGTACCGAATTTTGCCTCGATGGCAGCACCATTGACTGACTTAACGAAAGGCCCTAAGTCAGTAATGGTGAATAGGAGCCTAAAGTCCGCTCTCTGTCAAAAGCCGATGCTCATTTCCCAGGATTTCAGAAAAGAGTTTCTGGTCCAGACTGATGCATCTGAGACAGGCTTGGTAGCGGTCCTGTCACAGGTGATACATGGGGAGGAGCACCCAGTGATGTACCTAAGTAGGAAGTTGATCCCAGCAGAGAAAAATTATGCCATAGTGGAACGAGAGTATCTAGCCATTAAATGGGCTCTGGAGTCACTTAAATATTACCTGCTGGGTAGGAAATTTCTGTTGGTAACAGATCACACTCCTTTAACTTGGATGAAATAAAACAGGGAGAAAAACACAAGAGTGACCAGGTGGTTTCTCTCCCTGCACAATTTTAATTTCAAGGTTGAACACAGGCCGGGGAAATTACAGGGGAATGCAGATGCTTTGTCCATGATACACTGCTTGTTGGCTAAAAATATCCAGAACTCTGGTCTGGAGAAGGGGGGGGGGGGGGATATGTGGTAAGGTGAACAGAAAAGTGTATAGTAAAGTCCTGGAAGGGGTGTATATCCCACCCAGCTTCCTCAACTGGGTGAGGTAAATAAAATCCAGAAGGCTAAAATGGTATCAGCAATGTGTAGGTTGCTGAGACAGTTTTGTTAAGTTTATGGGCTGGATTTTATTGGACTGGGAGAAGGTAGGATTGGTAGAGGGACCTCCCCAGTCCACCCCATTCCAGGACAGGTTTTCCCCTAGCCTGAGGGATCCAAGCTGAAGCCAGCCGGGATCATCAAGGGAAAATAAAGCACAGTCCAGGCTGTCAGTCTGGGGAGAGGAATGCCTGGAGAAAGCCTGGGAAGCTGGCTGCCCTGCTGGCTAGAGAAGCTGAATTCTCTGTGTGAACTGTGTTCAAGAGGTGAGTTAGGAACTTCACTGTATTAGCCAGGGCCCAGACGGGCAGGTGTTTATTTTAGTTTGGTTTATGTTTTGTGGTGCTGGACCTTCACCTTACCCAGTGAATTATAACTGGGGTGCCTGTATTGCCAGAGTGTGATGAATAAAGCAGCATTTGGACTTTAACCCTGTGGTCTGCAAGAGAATCTGTCATCGCCGCCCAACCTGAGAGTTTAACCCCTTACTATATATATATATATATATATATATACACACTGTATATATATATATATAGTGGCAATACGGACAGTGATGTGTACGGTGAAGCCCTAGAAGGGGTGTATATCTCATCTAGGTGAGAAAAGTAAAGTCCAGGAAGATTGTGCTGTCTTCAGCAAACCTAGTTGCTGAAAGTATTTTCTTTATTTATTCAGGGCTAGATCTTATTAGATTGGGATGGTAGGTTTGGCAGTGGGACCTCCCAATCCACCCCCTCATTCAAGGGCATGTTTTCCTTTTACTTGAGGTGATCGCAGGTGAGGCCTGCTGTAATCAGGCCTGACATAAAGCACCTCCCAGTGTGTCAGTCTGGGGAGAGAAAGAGTGTTTGTGAAGCAGAGTCCTGTTGAGGCTCTGCGTATGTGGTCTCAGCTAGCAAGGCTGAGAGGCCACAAGGCTAGGGTATATCCTGAAGTTTGGGGGACGCAGTGACACCTGCGGAAAGTAGGTCACTAGGTCAGAGTCGGGAGGACTACTGGACCACAAACTCCCAAAAAGGTACTGGAATTGCCACAGCCTGGAGGCTGATGGATTGATGTTGGCTGAGGGAAGCCGCATATGATGTTCATGTGTGAAATGTGCTCTACGAGTGAGGTAGGGACGTATTTTTTTTAGGTAGTGCCTAGACAGGCAGGAGTTTATTTGTGTTTTAAGTGTTGGCGGTTTGGACATGAAAATTCGTTGTCTGGCGAGATATCTGATAGTGTGACCCTCTGAAAAGACACGATCCCTTACAATATATACACACATACTTCATTTTTCTCAACAATGCGGGCACATATGAAGATTGGACAACAAAGATGTCTTCAACTGCCAAGTGCACATGCAACAGTTGAGCTAGTTTCATAGGTACAAATCTGCTGACAGATGCTCTTTAATATATAGTAAATTCTATATTTATTTTTTCTGTGTACACCATATTAGACAGATAGATATACACAGTGGCATTCAAAAGTTTGGCCAAGATTACTGTTCATCTTTTACATTTTCAAAATAACAAAAAAGGAAAACTTTAGGAACCCTGCATTGTTAGTACCTAGAAGCAGCCCCTTTGACAAGTATCACAGCTGGTAAATGCTTTGCAGCCAGCCAAGAGTGTTTCAACTGTTTGAAGGATTTTCATCCATTCTTCCCTGCAAAAGTCTTTGTCATGGCACTGTGTGGGTGGATAATTCCACACCGACCACAAGAGGGAAGGGATAAGGTACTAGGCCTGGAATTAGGGAAATGGGAAAAGGTCACCACCTAGTGAAGTATGAACAGACCTTGATGGTAAGAATGTTCATACGCTGAAACCTCAAATAAGTCTCCAGATTCTGGTTAGTGCATTCAGTCTGTCTGTTCAACTGAGAATGAAAGGCCGAAGAGAAGGACAATTGTACCCCCAGACGAGTAAGGAACACCTTCCAGAATTTGGGAAAAAAAAGGAGTCCCCCATCAGACACCACAACAGAAGGAATACCATGTAATTTCACAAGGTTATCAACAAACACTTGTGCCAGGGTTTTAGCATTAGGTAGACCTGGCAATGCTATAAAGTGCGCCATCCTACTAAAGCGATCAACAACCACAAAATCAGAGTTTTTCCTGAAGGAATTAGGAAATCCGTGATAAAATCCATGGATATGGAGTCCAAGGTTGGGACGGATGGGCAATGGAAGTAAAGATCAGGAAGGCCGTGTATGTGTCACCTTAGCACGTGCACAAGTACTGCAAGCAGACACATAGTCCTCAACACACTTATGCAACCCTGGCCTCCAGAATCTATGAGAGATGAGATCGACAGTGGATCTGCTCCCAGGGTGTCCTGTGAGAACCATACAGTGATGTTCCTCGAACACCTTGTGAAGTAAATCAAAAGGAACAAACATCTTCCCTGGAGGACAAGAATCCGGTGCATTTCCCTGGGCCTCCAACACCTCTGCCTCAAGGTCAGGATATAGGGCGGATATAACTACCCCCTCAGACAATATTGGACCCGGATCTTCCGAATCACCCCCTTCCCCAGGAAAGCTACGCGACAAAGCATCAGCTTTGACGTTCTTAACCCCAGGGCGATAGGCGACGATGAAATTAAATCTGGTAAAAAAACAAAACATCTGGCCTGCCTTGGGTTCAGTCATTTAGCCGACTCCAGGTAAGCCAGATTTTTGTGATTAGTAAGCACAGTAATAGGATGAATTGCTCCTTCCAACCAATGACGCCACACCTCAAAAGCCAACTTAATGGCCAGCAACTCTCTATTACCTACATCATAATTTCTTTCTGCAGCTGAGAGTTTCTTAGAGAAGAATGCACATGGGTGCCATTTACTAGGTGAAGGACCCTGTGACAAGACTGCTCCTACTCCTAGCTCGAATGCGTCAACTTCCGCAATGAATGTCTGAGACACATGCGGTTGCACCAGTACAGGAGCAGAGGCAAAACATTCCTTCACCGCAGAAAAAGCTTGTAAGGCCGCATCGGACCAGACTGAGACATCTGAACCTTTCCTAGTCATGTCCGATAAATGTTTAACCACAGTCGAGTAGTTCAATATGAATTTTACGGTAGTAGTTGGTGAACCCAAAAACCGCATACGCGCTTTCAGATTATCGGGTCTATCCCAGTCCAACACAGCATGGACCTTCTCTGGATCCATACGATAACCTGAAGATGAGAGTTGGTAACCCAGGAATTGCACTTCCTGAACTGCAAATACACACTTCTACATCTTAGCAATTTATTCTCTCTTAGGATCTGCAACACCTCTCTCACGTGATCCCGATGAGTCTCCATATCTGGCGAATAAATTCCTTGGAACCAACAATCAGATTAAACAAGTCAGGAATCAAAGGGGGTATGGATCACGGACCGTAATCCGATTGAGTCCAGACATGGTCTAAGAGTTCTGTCTTTCTTCTTTCCAAAAAAAATCCTGCTGCCACTGGGGACTTGGAAGGTCTAATATACTCTCGCATGGCCGTTCTTTCGGGTTCAGAAAGGTTATATAACCTAGATTTGGGCAACTTTTCTTTGGGAATAAAATTGATAGGACAATCATATTCCTGGTCTTGGGGTAAACCCTGGCAACCACTCTCAGAAAATACATCAGAAAAATCAGAAATGAAAGAGGGAACAGCTTTAGTGGTCAAAAAAGAAAGACATTTATTAAGACAGTTGTGCATGCAATAATCACTCCAATCGAGAATATGTCTCGCTTGCCAGTCAATGGTAGGATTATGCTTGTTCAACCATGGTAAACCCAGAACCACCGGAGCAGGCAGACCCTCTAGTACAAAACATGAAATGGATTCCTGATGAAAATCAGCCACTCTTAAAAGGATGTTCTGCACCACCTGTGACAAACAGGTGGTGAGGAGTCTATTGCAAACAACGAAATATTTTTTCTAATGCACTTGTCGTCAACCCATGCAAATGGATGAACTGACCATCAACAAGTTTAACCCCTGTCCAACTGTCAATAAACACCTCAATTCCCACAGTTTTGGACTCTAGCGCCACCTCGGCAGACAGGAGAAATCGGGTATTACCAGAAAATGACAAAAAGTAAATTCTCTGACTCCCCACCCACACCACGTAAGGACAAACATTAACAAAATGTCCCCTTTTTCCACAGAAAAACCATACTCCCTTCTCAGACCCAGGGATAGCTCCCCCTAACTTTATAAGTTTGTCACCAGGCATAAACTCAGGAGTCTCTCCCCCCAAGGTGTCAGAGGAAGCCACAACATTATATGATAGTTTAACCTGAGAGTGAGGGACCTTAGATCTCTCTCTCATTCATCTATCCATATGTACAGCAAGGGACATTGCCGCTTCCAATGACTCTAGCAAGTGCAGCCATTGGATCCATAGCCTTACTGACACAAACAAAAAATTTATGGTATTAAGCGGTTGATAATGTCATGGTGCGGTGTGGGTGGATAACTCCACACCGGCCACAAGAGGGAAGGGAAAAGGTACTAGGCCTGGAAACTAGGGAAAGGGGAAAAGGTCACCACCTAGTGAATCCCTAAACTGAGCCCTGACTACTATAAGTATGAACAGACCTTGATGGTAGGAATGTTCATACGCTGGAACCTGGGGCCCTATCTGACCCTAAAGGGCCCTGGAGATAGTGTCAGGACAAGAGATGACCTGCTCCTTCCCAGCTGAAGGAACAGGAGACTCCCTCAGGCTTAATACCAAAAGGTAGGGGAAGACCACAAACAAATAAGGAAAAAGACACAACTCTGAGACCAGAGGTGTGGTCATACCCAACAACAACACAGGAAGTGAAAGCCTGAGAGGCTGTCAGATCACATAACATGCAGCCAGTCTCTTAGCTATTCAGACCCCTGTCACAGGAGAAACCGTGACAGTCTTCCAGTTCTTTGAGATTCAAGGGCAGTCTTGCATGCACTGCTTTTTGAGGTCTATGAACAGAATTTCAATGATGTTTAGATCAGGGGACTGTGAGGGTCAAGTTAAAACCTTCAACTTGCACCTTTTGAGGTAGTCTATTGTCGATTTTGAGATGTGTTTAGGAACATAATTCATTTGTAGAAGCCATCCTCTATTGAACATCATCTTTTTTTTTTTTTACAGCTGGTGTTATGTTTGCTTCCAGAATTACCTGTGAAATGATCCCTGTACAACTGACACCAACACAACCTCAAAGCAGGATTGATCCACACCCATGCTTAATGGTTGGAGAGTTGTTCCTTTCACCTAATTCTGTGCCCTTTTATCTCCAAACCTTTGCTCGATGTGGCCAAAGAGTTCTATTTTGACCTCACTGGTCCACAGGACTTGTTTTCAAAATAAATCAGGCTTGTTTAAACGTTCTTCTGAAAACTTCTGATGCTGAATTTTGTGGCGAGGATGCGGGAAAGGATTTCTTCTCATTAGTCTTCCATGAATGCCATATTTGTGCAGGTGCCACTAAACAGTAGAACAATGTTCCACAACTCCAGAGTCTGCTAATCTTCCAGAAGGTATTTTGCAGTCATTCCTTTCTAGCAATCCTGAAAGCAGCTGTCTCTGAAATTTTTCTTGGTCTCCCAGACCTTCTATGTTCCTGTTAACTGCTATTTCTTAATTACAATTTGAACTGAAAAAAATTAAAATGGGGAAAAAAACCTCCCAAAGTCAATTTTTTTATTATAGATTTTTAATATGCCTTCAATAAATCTTGTTGGCGCACAACTCAGGGGACACAATTGCATTTTAACATCTCAGTGACATAATTAGTTTTAGCCTTAAGGACCAATAATATTTTTCCCCTTTGTGTTTCAGCAGTTATAACTTTAAAAAATTTTCTTCTAAATTTTTATTTTTATTTTGTGGAATTAGTTGTAAGTTTTTTTAGGAACCATTTTGGGGTGTATACAGGTCCTTCTCAAAAAATTAGCATATTGTGATAAAGTTCATTATTTTCTGTAATGTACTGATAAACATTAGACTTTCATATATTTTAGATTCATTACACACCAACTGAAGTAGTTCAAGCCTTTTATTGTTTTAATATTGATGATTTTGGCATACAGCTCATGAAAACCCCAAATTCCTATCTAAAAAAATTAGCATATCATGAAAAGGTTCTCTAAACGAGCTATTAAACTAATCATCTGAATCAACTAATTAACTCTAAACACCTGCAAAAGATTCCTGAGGCTTTTAAAAACTCCCAGCCTGGTTCATTACTCAAAACCGCAATCATGGGTAAGACTGCCGACCTGACTGCTGTCCAGAAGGCCATCATTGACACCCTCAAGCAAGAGGGTAAGACACAGAAAGAAATTTCTGAATGAATAGGCTGTTCCCAGAGTGCTGTATCAAGGCACCTCAGTGGGAAGTCTGTGGGAAGGAAAAAGTGTGGCAGAAAACGCTGCACAACGAGAAGAGGTGACCGGACCCTGAGGAAGATTGTGGAGAAGGACCGATTCCAGACCTTGGGGGACCTGTGGAAGCAGTGGACTGAGTCTGGAGTAGAAACATCCAGAGCCACCGTGTGCAGGCGTGTGCAGGAAATGGGCTACAGGTGCCGCATTCCCCAGATCAAGCCACTTTTGAACCAGAAACAGCGGCAGAAGCGCCTGACCTGGGCTACAGAGAAGCAGCACTGGACTGTTGCATGTCATTCGGAAATCAAGGTGCCAGAGTCTGGAGGAAGACTGGGGAGAGGGAAATGCCAAAATGCCTGAAGTCCAGTGTCAAGTACCCACAGTCAGTGATGGTCTGGGGTGCCATGTCAGCTGCTGGTGTTGGTCCACTGTGTTTTATCAAGGGCAGAGTCAATGCAGCTAGCTATCAGGAGATTTTGGAGCACTTCATGCTTCCATCTGCTGAAAAGCTTTATGGAGATGAAGATTTCATTTTTCAGCACGACCTGGCACCTGCTCACAGTGCCAAAACCACTGGTAAATGGTTTACTGACCATGGTATTACTGTGCTCAATTGGCCTGCCAACTCTCCTGATCTGAACCCCATAGAGAATCTGTGGGATATTGGGAAGAGAAAGTTGAGAGACGCAAGACCCAACACTCTGGATGAGCTTAAGGCCGCTATCAAAGCATCCTGGGCCTCCATAACACCTCAGCAGTGCCACAGGCTGATTGCCTCCATGCCACGCCGCATTGAAGCGGTCATTTCTGCAAAAGGATTCCTGACCAAGTATTGAGTGCATAACTGAACATAATTATTTGAAGATTGACTTTTTTTGTATTAAAAACACTTTTCTTTTATTGGTCGGATGAAATATGCTAATTTTTAGAGATAGGAAATTTGGGTTTTCATGAGCTGTATGCCAAAATCATCAATATTAACACAATAAAAGGCTTGAACTACTTCAGTTGGTGTGTAATGAATCTAAAATATATGAAAGTCTAATGTTTATCAGTACATTACAGAAAATAATGAACTTTATCACAATATGCTAATTTTTTTAGAAGGACCTGTATATAGTTTAGTAAATAAAGAAAAAAAAAATTTGATATTATTTTGTGGAATTTATTTATGGCGTTCACGGTGTGGTAAAAATAACATAATTCTATTATATGGGTCACTACAACAATGATAATGCCACATTTCTATATATATATTGTTTGTGACTATTTTTCCTTTCCTCAGTGTCAGGCTGTCAGCTCTGCAACTGCTCCGCCTACTCCTCCAGACTAAAGGGGAGAGGGCAGCTGCTTTAGATGTTCATATCTCTGGTTTGGTAGCAGCTAGAGATATGGGAAGATATTATTGTCAGAAATCGGGATACAATGAATGTAGCGGACAAAGATAGTAAAAACAGATTTTACCAGTGATTATTTCCGACTCAGTTTCTAACAGTGATATCTCCTGCTTATCTTGGGCTAATGCTGTCCTTTTGGTCCTGTATGAAAGCCTGGAATGCCAGCTTTCAAACAAGTCCAGGTCCATGTTACCAATCAGAACATACCAGCAGCTAAATCAGCCTCCTTCCACTTAACTATATACCATATGTATAATTGTTTCCCTAGAATAAAGCTAAGGTTCTTTTCATACTGAGATAGAGTGACATTTAGCATATGTGCCAAAAAGGCTCCTGACACATACATTAAAGACCTCATTTATCCCATGAAGACCTTTTTGCCCTCTGTTCGGGTAATATACGTCATGGTCATTTTTTTTAGCTGGATGATGTAGCACAGAAGACTGTGCTTCCAGACCTGGAACAGCTCCCCCAATGTGGCAATTGGGGAGCTGTTTGTTGGTTGTGAAAGGCTGGAGCCTGCTGGGGGCAGCACTACACTGCATTATACTGAATCTGAATAAAATTATTTTGAAAAAAATAAAATTAAATATAGAAAAATCTCCCATTTCCCCAGAATAAAAATATAAACAATGAAAAAAATAAAAATCATAGGCATCGCCACATCAGAAATGCCTGTATTATTCACATTTATCCCATACTGCGAACAGCGTAAAGGAAACAAAAATCAAAATGTAAGACTTGTCATTTTTTTTGTAATTTTACCTCCCACAAAAATTAAATAACAAGTGATTAAAAAGTCATATGCAATCCAAAATGGCATCAATAAAAAAAACTAAAGATCGGGAAAATCGGGATCGGGAAAAAAATGAGCCTTCACAAGGCTATGTAGACATAACTATAAAAAAGTTATGGGGGTCAGAATATGGTGATTTTTTTCAGTATTAAAACACAACAAAACTATATAAATGTGCTATCATTGTAATCATAATGACCCCAGAGATTGAAGGGCATGGGTCAATTTGACCACATAGAAATGCCATAAAACCAAAATCCATAAAACTGTGACCCATAAAACTACATTGTATGCAACAGTAAATTATGTTGCTAGATGGTACAACTTTTGGCTCTGAGAAGGGAGGGAGTAAAAAAAAATATGTATAAATGGAAAGTCTCAGTATCAGGAAGGGGTTAACAGAAAGCTGATGAGGCATCTGATCTGTTGGCTCAACTTTAAATGCATTCACATGTGCAGTGTGAGCAGACAATGACTGACTAGCGATATGCCCCCAATGTCCAAGATGGGACAACTCTTTAATGATATTAATACAAGGGAGGCACATGAAGGTTCAAAAATTAATAACACCATGTGTCTCAAATTAAGGGTGCATTCACACAACCGTATGTATTTTGCGGTCCGCAAAACATATGGACGATATCCGTGTGACATCCGTGTTGCTTCAATTTTTTGCGGACCCATACCTAGTCTAGTTCGCAAAATAGACAATCTTTTTTGCAGGGCTGCGGTAAGAACATTGTGTGCTGGCTGCATTGTTTGTGGCCTCATTGAAATGAAAGGATGCAGAGAAAAACATGATCTTATGAATGGGGCCTACTAGTAATAGTTACCTCATCATGTACCTCATATAATAGCAACATGGGGTTAATGATGGTGTCACTTACTATTTATGTTAGCCACATGGAATCCCAACTTAATAATGCCATGTGCCTCACATTAAGGGTCCATTCACACATCCGTATGTGTTTTGCGGATCCGCAAAACACGGAGACCGACAATGTGCGTTCCGCATTTTGTGGACCGCACATCGCCGGCACTATATTAGAAAATGCCTAATCTTGTCCGCAATTGCAGACAAGAATAGGACATGTTCTATTTTTTTCGGGAACGGAATTGCGGACCCGGAAGTGTGGGTCTATATTTCCGGATCAGGACAGCACATCGTGTGGACCCATAGAAATGAATGGGTCCACAATTCAGTTCCGCAAAATGCGGAACAGATTTATGGACGTGTGAATGGAGCCAAATAGTAACCCCATCAACTACCTCCGCACATAATGGACAACATGAGGTTAAAGTGAGGTACATGACGGGGTGACTTACTATTAATGTGAGGCAAACAGAGGTCCAAATTCATGAAACCAAGTGTCTCACGAACGTGCCTTTTTTTGCGGTCCGCAAAAAACAGATGCCACCCGTGTGCCTTCCGCAATTTGCGGAACGGAACAGGAGGCACATTATAGAAATGCCTATTCTTGTCTGGAAAACGGACAAGAATAGGACATGCATCATAATTTTTGTGGGGCCACGGAATGGAGCAACAGATGCGGACAGCACACAGAGTGCTGTCCGCATTATTTGCGGACCCATTGAAATGAATAATTCCATATACGTAATCAAAATACGGGCCGTATACGGAACGCAAAAAACGTTTGTATGCATAAGCCCTAACAGCAATTAACCCTATGTTGTCCATTCTGTGAGGAGTGCAATTGATACTTTGCCACAAAAAAATAAATAAAAATGTTGCGTGACAACATGAGGTTAATGTGTGGATATTTTTTTTTTTTTTTTTTTGTGTGGTATTGAATGGTATCGAGTATTGCAATACTTTTTCTTGGTATCGAAATCAAATGAAAAGTTTGGTATGATGACATCTCTGTCAGCCTGCTTTATTGACTCCAGGGATCTGTCCTCTCCCAGATAGAGGATACAATTGCAGCTCTGCCCAGCACACTGGTTCCACTATAACAAAAACAAAACAAAAAAAACTGTGGAAGCCTGGGGCCTGTTGTATATGTATGCACAGTGTAGCTGAAGAAAGTGAAAGTAACTGGTGCTGTTACATCATACTGCATTGTATAGTGAAGCAATCGCTGGGTTGCTGAACTACTAATCTCTCATTAAAAACCACTTACCGCTAAGCTAACGCCGAAAGGCGTCATCTCCGCGGCGCTCCCAGGCTACGCTAACGCCGATTGGCGTCATCTCGCGTGAGCCGAGATTTCCTGTGAACGCGCGCACACAGGCGCGCGCGCTCACAGGAACGGAAGGTAAGCGAGTGGATCTCCAGCCTGCCAGCGGCGATCGCTCGCTGGCAGGCTGGAGATCCGAATTTTTTAACCCCTAACAGGTATATTAGACGCTGTTTTCATAACAGCGTCTAATATACCTCCTACCTGGTCCTCTGGTGGTCCCTTTTGTTAGGATCGACCACCAGAGGACTCAGGTAGGTCAGTACAGTCGCACCAAACACCACACTACACTACACTACACCCCCCGTCACTTATTAACCCCTTATAAACCCCTGATCACCCATGATCACCCCATATAAACTCCCTGATCACCCCCCTGTCATTGATCACCGCCCTGTCATTGATCACCCCCCTGTCAGGCTCCGTTCAGACGTCCGTATGATTTTTACGGATCCACGGATACATGGATCGGATCCGCAAAAAGCATACGGACGTCTGAATGGAGCCTTACAGGGGGGTGATCAATGACAGGCGGGTGATCACCCATATACACTCCCTGATCACCCCCCTGTCATTGATAACCCCCCTGTAAGGCTCCATTCAGACGTCAGCATGCGTTTTGTGGATCCGATCCATGTATCCATGGATCCGTAAAAAATCATGCGGATGTCTGAATGGAGCCTTACAGGGGGGGTGATCAGTGACAGGGGGGTGATCACCCTGATTACCCTGATCACCCCCTGTCATTGATAACCCCCCTGTAAGGCTCCATTCAGACGTCCGCATGCGTTTTGTGGATCCGATCCATGTATCCATGGATCCGTAAAAAATCATACGGACGTCTGAATGGAGCCTTACAGGGGGGTGATCAATGACAGGCGGGTGATCACCCATATACACTCCCTGATCACCCCCTGTCATTGATCACCCCCCTGTCATTGATCACTCCCCTGTAAGGCTCCATTCAGACGTCCGCATGATTTTTACGGATCCATGGATACATGGATCGGATCCGCAAAACACATGCGGACGTCTGAATGGAGCCTTACAGGGGGTGATCAATGACAGGCGGGTGATCACCCATATACACTCCCTGATCACCCCCTGTCATTGATAACCCCCCTGTAAGGCTCCATTCAGACGTCAGCATGCGTTTTGTGGATCCGATCCATGTATCCATGGATCCGTAAAAAATCATGCGGATGTCTGAATGGAGCCTTACAGGGGGGGTGATCAGTGACAGGGGGGTGATTACCCTGATCACCCCCTGTCATTGATAACCCCTCTGTAAGGCTCCATTCAGACGTCCGCATGCGTTTTGTGGATCCGATCCATGTATCCATGGATCCGTAAAAAATCATGCGGATGTCTGAATGGAGCCTTACAGGGGGGGTGATCAGTGACAGGGGGGTGATTACCCTGATCACCCCCTGTCATTGATAACCCCCCTGTAAGGCTCCATTCAGACGTCCGCATGCGTTTTGTGGATCCGATCCATGGATCCGTAAAAAATCATGCGGATGTCTGAATGGAGCCTTACAGGGGGGGTGATCAGTGACAGGGGGGTGATCACCCTGATTACCCTGATCACCCCCTGTCATTGATAACCCCCCTGTAAGGCTCCATTCAGACGTCCGCATGCGTTTTGTGGATCCGATACATGTATCCATGGATCCGTAAAAAATCATGCGGATGTCTGAATGGAGCCTTACAGGGGGGGTGATCAGTGACAGGGGGGTGATTACCCTGATCACCCCCTGTCATTGATAACCCCCCTGTAAGGCTCCATTCAGACGTCCGCATGCGTTTTGTGGATCCGATACATGTATCCATGGATCCGTAAAAAATCATGCGGATGTCTGAATGGAGCCTTACAGGGGGGGTGATCAGTGACAGGGGGGTGATTACCCTGATCACCCCCTGTCATTGATAACCCCCCTGTAAGGCTCCATTCAGACGTCCGCATGCGTTTTGTGGATCCGATACATGTATCCATGGATCCGTAAAAAATCATGCGGATGTCTGAATGGAGCCTTACAGGGGGGGTGATCAGTGACAGGGGGGTGATCACCCTGATTACCCTGATCACCCCCTGTCATTGATAACCCCCCTGTAAGGCTCCATTCAGACGTCCGCATGCGTTCTGTGGATCCGATCCATGTATCCATGGATCCGTAAAAAATCATGCGGATGTCTGAATGGAGCCTTACAGGGGGGGTGATCAATGACAGGGGGGTGATCAGGGAGTCTATATGGGTGATCACCCCCCTGTCATTGATCACCCCCCCCCCCCCCCCCCCTGGTAAGGCTCCATTCAGACATTTTTTTTGGCACAAGTTAGCGGAAATTTTTTGTTTGTTTTTGTTTTTTCTTACAAAGTCTCATATTCCACTAACTTGTGTCAAAAAATAAAATCTCACATGGACGCACCATACCCCTCACGGAATCCAAATGCGTAAACATTTTTAGACATTTATATTCCAGACTTCTTCTCACGCTTTAGGGCCCCTAAAAAGCCAGGGCAGTATAAATACCCCACATGTGACCCCATTTCGGAAAGAAGACACCCCAAGGTATTCCGTGAGGGGCATATTGAGTCCATGAAAGATTGAAATTTTTGTCCTAAGTTAGCGGAAAGTGAGACTTTGTGAGAAAAAAACAAAAAAAAAAATCAATATCCGCTAACTTATGCAAAAAAAAAAAAAATTCTAGGAACTTGCCAGGCCCCTCATTGAATACCTTGGGGTGTCTTCTTTCCAAAGTGGGGTCACATGTGGGGTATTTATACTGCCCTGGCTTTTTAGGGGCCCGAAAGTGTGAGAAGAAGTCTGGGATCCAAATGTCTAAAAATGCCCTCCTAAAAGGAATTTGGGCCCCTTTGCGCATCTAGGCTGCAAAAAAGTGTCACACATGTGGTATCGCCGTACTCAGGAGAAGTTGGGGAATGTGTTTTGGGGTGTCATTTTACATATACCCATGCTGGGTGAGAGAAATATCTTGGTCAAATGCCAACTTTGTATAAAAAAAATGGGAAAAGTTGTCTTTTGCCAAGATATTTCTCTCACCCAGCATGGGAATATGTAAAATGACACCCCAAAACACATTCCCCAACTTCTCCTGAGTACGGCGATACCAGATGTGTGACACTTTTTTGCAGCCAAGGTGGGCAAAGGGGCACATATTCCAAAGTGCACCTTTCGGATTTCCCCGGCCATTTTTTACACATTTTGATTGCAAGGTACTTCTTACACATTTGGGCCCCTAAATTGCCAGGGCAGTATAACTACGCCACAAGTGACCCCATTTTGGAAAGAAGACACCCCAAGGTATTCCGTGAGGGGCACGGCGAGTTCCTAGAATGTTTTATTTTTTGTCACAAGTTAGCGGAAAATGATGATTTTTCTTTTTTTTTCTTTTTTCCTTACAAAGTCTCATATTCCACTAACTTGCGACAAAAAATAAAAAATTCTAGGAACTCGCCATGCCCCTCACGGAATACCTTGGGGTGTCTTCTTTCCAAAATGGGGTCACTTGTGGCGTAGTTATACTGTCCTGGCAATTTAGGGGCCCAAATGTGTGAGAAGTACTTTGCAATCAAAATCTGTAAAAAATGCCCTGCAAAATCCGAAAGGTGCACTTTGGAATATGTGCCCCTTTGCCCACCTTGGCAGCAAAAAAGTGTGACACATGTGGTATCGCCGTACTCAGGAGAAGTTGGGGAATGTGTTTTGGGGTGTCATTTTACATATACCCATGCTGGGTGAGAAAAATATCTTGGTCAAATGCCAACTTTGTATAAAAAAATGGGAAAAGTTGTCTTTTGCCAAGATATTTCTCTCACCCAGCATGGGTATATGTAAAATGACACCCCAAAACACATTCCCCAACTTCTCCTGAGTACGGCGATACCAGATGTGTGACACTTTTTTGATGCCAAGGTGGGCAAAGGGGCACATATTCCAAAGTGCACCTTTCAGATTTCACCGGTCATTTTTTTTACAGATTTTGATTGCAAAGTACTTCTCACACATTTGGGCCCCTAAATTGCCAGGGCAGTATAACTATGCCACAAGTGACCCCATTTTGGAAAGAAGACACCCCAAGGTATTCCGTGAGGGGCATGGCGAGTTCCTAGAATTTTTTATTTTTTGTCGCAAGTTAGTGGAATATGAGACTTTGTAAGGAAAAAAGAAAAAAAAAGAAAAATCATCATTTTCCGCTAACTTGTGACAAAAAATAAAACATTCTAGGAACTCGCCGTGCCCCTCACGGAATACCTTGGGGTGTCTTCTTTCCAAAATGGGGTCACTTGTGGCGTAGTTATACTGCCCTGGCAATTTAGGGGCCCAAATGTGTGAGAAGTACCTTGCAATCAAAATGTGTAAAAAATGGCCTGCAAAATCTGAAAGGTGCACTTTGGAATATGTGCCCCTTTGCCCACCTTGGCAGCAAAAAAGTGTGACACATCTGGTATCGCCGTACTCAGGAGAAGTTGGGGAATGTGTTTTGGGGTGTCATTTTACATATACCCATGCTGGGTGAGAGAAATATCTTGGCAAAAGACAACTTTTCCCATTTTTTTATACAAAGTTGGCATTTGACCAAGATATTTTTCTCACCCAGCATGGGTATATGTAAAATGACACCCCAAAACACATTCCCCAACTTCTCCTGAGTACGGCGATACCAGATGTGTCACACTTTTTTGCTGCCAAGGTGGGCAAAGGGGCACATATTCCAAAGTGCACCTTTCGGATTTCACCGGTCATTTTTTACACATTTTGATTGCAAAGTTCTTCTCACACATATGGGCCCCTAAATTGCCAGGGCAGTATAACTACCCCACAAGTGACCCCATTTTGGAAAGAAGACACCCCAAGGTATTCCGTGAGGGGCATGGCAAGTTTTTAGAATTTTTTATTTTTTGTCGCAAGTTAGTGGAATATGAGACTTTGTAAGAAAAAATAAAAAAAATAAAATCATCATCATTTTCCGCTAACTTGTGACAAAAAATAAAAAGTTCTATGAACTCACTATGCCCATCAGCGAATACCTTAGGGTGTCTACTTTCCGAAATGGGGTCATTTGTGGGGGTTTTCTACTGTTTGGGCATTGTAGAACCTCAGGAATCATGACAGGTGCTCAGAAAGTCAGAGCTGTTTCAAAAAGCGGAAATTCACATTTTTGTACCATAGTTTGTAAATGCTATAACTTTTACCCAAACCATTTTTTTTTTGCCCAAACATTTTTTTTTTATCAAAGACATGTAGAACAATAAATTTGGCAAAAAATGTATATATGGATGTCGTTTTTTTTGCAAAATTTTACAGCTGAAAGTGAAAAATGTCATTTTTTTGCAAAAAAATCGTTAAATTTTGATTAATAACAAAAAAAGTAAAAATGTCAGCGGCAATGAAATACCACCAAATGAAAGCTCTATTAGTGAGAAGAAAAGGAGGTAAAATTCATTTGGGTGGTAAGTTGCATGACCGAGCAATAAACCGCTAAAGTTGTGGAGTGCCGATTTGTAAAAAAGGGCCTGGTCACTAGGGGGGTATAAACCTGTGGTCCTTAAGTGGTTAAGAGGTTCTGTATCTCAGTTAGGCTACATGCACACGACCGTATGGGTTTTGCGGTCCGCAAATTGCGGATCTGCAAAATAAAACGGATGATGTTCCGTGTGGCATCTGTTTTTTTTTGCGGATCCATTGCAATAATGCCTATCCTTGTCCGCAAACTAGAAAAAAATAGGACATGCACTTTTTTTTTTGCGGGGCAATAGAACGGACATACTGATGTGGACAGCACACGGAAATGAATTGGTCCGCATCCTATCCGCAAAAAAAACCTGGAACAAACACAGAAACAAAAGTTTCTGTGCATTAGGACTTATCCAGCAATCCTGCTCTAAACTTCAATGTATAATTCAGTGTGGGGAGGGAATGACGTCACAGCACTAATGGTGCCTTTACATGGGACAACAATCTAGCAGATTGTCGGGAAGGAAGCGTTCCTTCCCGACAATCTGCTGATTGCTAGCGGAGGAGACCAATGCATTTACATGCACCAATCTCCTCCAGCTTCTCCAGAGTATGTGGAGGAGAGATTGCCAATCCCATCGTTCTACCCCATACTGTCTCGTTTCCGAGCTGCAGACCGTGTTCACACAGCACGATCTGCCACTGCTAAACAATGATCTTTTGTGCTGCACAAAAGATAAAATTACCTAATGAAAACGCGTTTTGCTCATTCATCGGGTAATCAGCAATGCATTTACACCTGCAGAACACAGCTAACAAGAGTTCCTAGTAACACTGGTTAGGGATGATATGTTCATTTGTCTGCCAGTGTAAAGGTCCCTTAAGAATGTTGGGAGCCTCCTGCGAGGCTGCTTGGAGGAGACTCTTTCAGAGGAGTCGGGCACTTTACATGAGTAGCCCATGCCACACGCACTCCAATTAGCATGCTAATCTTTCTTTTCTTTATAATTGTATTTGGACATTTTATTTTTTATTATTGTATTTGGACATTTTATTTACACATGAAAAATATTTTAAATATGACATGGGTCACTTTAAGTAGTAACAACTTTTCTAAGAGTCCAGGTGATATGTAAAATAGTTGCCTGTCTCTAGGTGAAGTTGTCATGTTGTGAATAAAGTTAACTGTAAAAAATTTACAAACAAGATATACAGAGAAGATATGGAGAACAATGTTAGATGTGTTTCTACACTGAAAGACATGGTGAGATGCCGCTGCAGGCAGTATTGCTGTATATAGTGTATACATATGTTCTGCATCTCAATAAACTGCTATTAACCTGTTAGCTATCTGGACAGTAAACTGAATGGCAATGGTCACATGACACGATTGAGGGTCACATGACTGACACCATCTTTTACAAGACTACAATGGGTTGTAACATTTTTATTTTCTTTAGAGAGAACACTGTGCGTATAAAATAAAGGTCTGCAAGCAACATTTTTAACAAATCTATATTATAAAACTGTATAACTGCCTATTCACTAAACAAATAAATGTAATCAGTAAAACTGGAATAACTCTTTAATGATTAATATTTGAAGTCTGTCAACTTTATGATTGCATCATTTTTTAAACATACTTTTATTTTTGGAGAGGTTAAAAGACTTATAAGTAGAGTTAAGAGGACACCTGAATGTTCGGGTTCGGCCGAACTTCGGAAAAAAAATTGAGTTCGGTACCCGAACTTGACCCCAAACCCTATTTAAGTCAATGGGGAGCTGAACTTTGGAGCACTAAAATGGCTGTAAAAATGTCATGGAAAGGGTCGGAGGGCTGCAAATGGCATCAAAATGTGGTTAAGTGCATGACAAGTGCTCTGCAAACAAATGTGGATAGGGAAATGACTTTAAATAACATAAAATATGTAAAAATAAAAAATAATAATCTTGATCTAGGAGGACGCGGTCCATATGGAGTAGGAGGTAGAGGAGGTAGTGGACGTAGCGGTGTAGGTGGAAGCGGTGGTGGGGGAGGACGAGGTAGCCAACACAAGTTTTTGGTTTTAATTTTATTTTTTTAAATTAGGGTACACTCCAAAAGAGTGTGAAATAACCAAAATACAAGAATGAACAATTGCGCTGCAGTATCACAATGGCTGGATAGTGCCGGTGTACATGTCTATTCTGCACAAGGCACGGACAAGTCTTATGGGATCCATGCCTGGTTCATTTAATGAACGTGAGCTTGTCCACATTGGCTGTGGACAGGAGGCTGCGCTTGTCTGTGATGACGCCCCCTGCTGTGCTAAACACACGTTCAGATAATACACTGGCGGCAGGGCAGCCAGCACCTCCAAGGCGTAAAGGGCAAGCTCAGGCCATGTGCCCAATTTGGAGACCCAGAAGTTGAAGGGGGCAGACCCGTCATTCAGTACGTGTAGGCGTGTGCACACATACTGCTCCACCATGTTGGTGAAATGGTAACTCCTGCTAAGACGTTCCATATCAGCTGGTGGTGCTGGTTGTTGTGGCATGCTGACACATAGCTCCACATTTCGGCCATGCTAACCCTGCCATCTGAGGTGCTGGTGGTGCCCCAGCTGCGTTGGCGACCTCTTCCTCGTCCTTCACCTTGTGCTTCCACTGTGCCCCTGCTGTCAGGTGGGAATGCCACCAGCAGCGCATCTACCAGCGTGCGCTTGTACTCGCGCATCTTACGATCACGCTCCAGTGACGGAATTAAGGACGGTACGTTGTCCTTGCAATGGGGATCCAGTAGCGTGGCCACCCAGTAATCAGCACAAGTTAGAATGTGGGCAACTCGGCGGTCGTTGCGGAGACACTGCAGCATGTAATCGCTCATGTGTGCCAGGCAACGAAAAGCTGTCCTCTGTGGGAGGTGTATCGTCTGCGTCCTCTGTATCCCCCTAGCCACGCACCAGTGATGGCCATGAGCTGGTCTGGGTGCCACCCTGCTGTAAACATAGTTCCTCCTCCTCGTCATCCTCCAGAACTGTGCACCTGGTGTTTGTGGGTGCAGGAACCCACTCTTGAAGCCACTTGGGAATGACTGGCTGGAAACCCTATGAAATGATCCCTCTTCCTCCTCCTGTGCCACATCCTCTTCCATCATCGCCAGGAGTGTTTTTTCAAGGAGGCATAGAAGTGGGATAGTAATGCTGAGAACGGCGTTATCGGCACTGGCCATGTTGGTGGAGTACTCGAAACAGTGCAAGGAACATAGGTCTCGCAAGGAGGCCCAGTCATCGCCAAGCGACTAACCAGTGCGTGCTGCAGCTGAAACTCCACTATCGCCTGCTGCTGCTCGCACAGTCTGGCCAGCATGTGCAAGGTGGAGTTCCACCTTGTGGGCACGTCGCATATAAAGCGGTGAGTGGGAAGGCCGAAGTTATGCTGCAGCGCTGACAGGCGAGCAGCAGCAGGGTGAGAACGCTGAAAGCGTGCACAGACAGCCCGCACTTTATGCAGCAGCTCTGACATATCGGGGTAATTTTTAAGGAATCTCTGCACCACCAAATTCAGCACATACACCAGGCAAGGGATGTGCGTCAAACCGGCTAGTCCCAGAGCTGCTACGAGATTTCGCCCATTATCGCACACCACCAGGCCGGGCTTGAGGCTGACTGGCACAAACCACTCATCAGTCTGTTGTTCAAGGCCCGTCCACAGCTCCTGCGCGGTGTGGGGTTTGTCCCCCTAACAGATAAGTTTTAAAACTGCCTGCTGTCATTTACCACTGGCTGTGCTTAAGTTGGTGGTGAAGGTGTTACGCTGACCGGATGAGCAGCTGGTAGAGGACGAGGAGGCAGAGTAGGAGAAGGAAGCAACAGGAGGCAAACTGAAGCGCCCTGCAATCCTCGGTGGTGGAAGGACATGCACCAAACTGCTATCCGCCTCAGGCCCAGCTGCCACTGCATTTACCCAGTGTGCTGTTAGGGTGATATAACGTCCCTGACCGTGCATACTGATCCACGTATCAGTAGTGAGATGCACCTTGCCACAGATAATGTTGCGCAATGCACACCTGATTTTGTCCTCTACTTGGTTGTGCAGGGAAGAGATGGCTCTCCTGGAAAGGTAGTGGCGGCTAGGCACGACGTACTGTGGAACAGCCACCGCTATAAGGCTTTTTAAACAATCTGTCTCCACCAGACTGAATGACAGCTTTTCAAAGGTCAGTAATTTAGAAATGCTGGCATTCAGGGCTAGGGATCGCGGGTGGGTAGGTGGGTACTTCCTCTTCCTCTCCAGCGTTTGGGAGAGGGAGAGCTGAACGCTTCCTTGGGACATTGTGGAGATGCTTGGTGACCCAGGTGTTGGTGTTGCTGGCAGATCCTCTGTTTGCGGGGTGGCAGGTGGCACTGTCACTCCAGAGGTGGATGAAGAGGCCGAGACTGCAGCAGAAGAGGAAGCAGGAGGAGCCAAAACCTTTCTTGGTTTTTGAGGTGTCTACTCCACTGCAGCTCGTGCTTTGCACTTAAATGCCTGGTCAAGCAGGTTGTGCTCAGGTTGAGAACGTTTATGACTCACTTCAGGCTCTGATTGCACAGCATGCAAACCACTCGTGTCTTGTCGTCAGCACATTGTCTGAAGAACTGCCACGCCAAGGAACTCCTTGGAGCTGGCTTTGGTGTGCTCGGTCCCTTGCTGCGGTGGGCAGTAGCAGGCGTACTGTCTAGAGGACAGCCGCTCCGCTTTTGCACCCTGCTCCCTCTTCAGCTGTGCTGGTGGCTCTGTGCGACCACTGGCTCTTCCTCCGAACTACATAGGTCGCTCGCATGACCTTGATTCCATGTGGGGTCGAGGACCTCATCGTCCTCCACATCATCTTCCACCCAGTCTTCACCCCTGCCTTCCTTGTCGGTCTGCACACTTTCGAAAGCCCCAGCAGTTGGCACCTGTGTTTCGTCATCATCTGAGACGTGCTGCAATGGTCTTCCCATGTACTCATCTTGAAAGATAAGTGGTTGGGCATCGGTGCACTCAATCTCTTCCACTTCTGGGGCAGGGCTAGGTGGATGGCCCTGGGAAACCCTTCTTACAGAGTCATAAAAAAGCAGAAGAGACTGCTGCATGACTTGGGGCTCAGACCGCTTGGTTGATTTGCAAGGGGGTGAGGTGAAAGACTGATAGACATCGGCTGCAGGTGCCAACTATGGTCTTTCAGCATAGTTGGAGAGACAATGGTGGGAGACAATGTGAAGGAACTGGATCCACTGTCAGCAACCCAATCTACAATCGCCTGTACTTGTTCAGGCCTCACCAGTCGTAAAGCCGCATTAGGCCCGACCAAATACCGCTGCAGGTTCTGTCGCCTACTCTCACCTGAGGAAGGGTTTTCACTTGTGCGTGTAGCTGGCACAGATCGACCATGTCCTCTCCCTGCAACAGGAGCTCCACCAGCATCACCATGACCTGGGCCAAGTCCCTTATTTGACACACTCCTCATATTTCTTGAATTTAGGATCTTGCCCTAAATGGATGTTTAATTAATAGTAGAATAGAATGACAGTATGTAAAGGGTGTATCTTACACGGCCTGAACCAGACTAGGCCTCAATTAAAGATTTGTTTGCCCAAAATGGCTGTATTTCAAATACCTGAATCAAACCCCTGTATGTAAAGGGTGTATCTCACACGCCCTGAACCAGACTAGGCCTCAATTAAAGATTTGTTTGCCCAAAATCGCTGTATTTCAAATACCTGAATCAAACCCCTGTATGTAAAGGGTGTATCTCACACGCCCTGAACCAGACTAGGCCTCAATTAAAGATTTGTTTGCCCAAAATCGCTGTATTTCAAATACCTGAATCAAACCCCTGTATTTAAAGGGTGTATCTCACACGGCCTGCCACACAGTAGGGCTCAATTAAAGATTTGTGCACCAAATGGCGGTATTTCAAATATCTTAATATAACCCAAATGTATAAAGGGTGTATCTCACAATGACATATGCAGCAAAGGCTGCCAAATGAACTTTTTTTTGCCCAAACGGGTGTTTGTTTAATAACTGAATATGGCAGCAGTATATAAACCTGGAATTTCAAACGTCAAGATGCTGCAAGACCTGAAATATTGTGTATTTTGCCCCCAAAAGGGTGTTTTATTAATGAAAGAATATAAGCCCTGTATATACAGGGTGTATCTCACATGGCCTGACCCACAGTAGGCCTGAATTAAAGATTTGTGCACCAAATGGCGGTATTTCAAATATCTGAATATAACCCAAATGTATAAAGGGTGTATCTGTCACGGATGAGAGTGGGGGAAACCCTCAACCGTGCAATGTCAATAGGATAAGGGTAGCTGCTAGGCCAGGACGACAGAATCAGGGAGCAGATCACCTCCTAGCGCATCCCTAATTCTGACTCTGACCAGTGGCGTCGCCAGGGGGGGGCCAGAGGGGGCCACGGCCCCCCCTACATCAAGCTGTGCCCCCCCATGTGCCCCCCCAACTAAAATGTCTCCCATTCATTGTTGGTGTATGCTGCGCTGCTGTGCACTGTGTAGGCACTAGGCAGCCGCAGCCCTACCGGACATCATCTTCACATCTCTTCTGATGATCTGAGTCACCGACTCGGTGCAGTTGCGGTCTCACTCTCGGGTCTCCACCCACCGCCGCCGCGCGGCGTCCCCGGCTCCGCCCACAGCTCCGCCCCGGCCACGCCCCCAGCTCCGCCCCCGACTCCAGGACCTGACCAGATTCATTCATCTACTGGCAGCAGCTGCTTAAAGTCATATATTTTTTTTTTTCAACTTAAATTCCTTATAATGCGATATATTAATATATAGGGCTCTTACTCATTTTGGTTGGGTCGTTTCTTCAAAAAACAGACTTTTATAATATGTAAATGAGCTCTCTACCAGGCAAGTAAGGCAGTTACTTGCTGGTAGCAGCCGCATCCTCCTTTCAAAAAGACGCCCCCTTCGCATGTTGGTTGACAGGGCCAGCGAACGCGCTCGTCTTCTGGCTGGCCCTGTCTGCGTTCAAAATCTGGTGCCTGCGCCGTACTGGTCTTCAGTCGGCGCAGGTGCACTGAGGGGACGACGCTCGCTCGGCCGCTCCATCCTCAATGCGCCTGCGCCGATGACGTTACATCTACACTCGGCGCAGGCGCACTGAGGAAGGAGCGGCCGAGCGAGCGTCCTCCTCTCAGTGCGCCTGCGCCGACTGAAGACTGGTACAGCGTAGGCGCCAGATTTTAAACGCAGACAGGGCCAGCCCAGCCAGAAGACTAGCACGTTCGCTGGCCCTGTCAATCAACATGAGGAGGGGGCGTCTTTATGAAAGGAGGATGCGGCCGCCCTACCTGCTGGTAGAGAGCTCATTTACATATTATAAAAGTCCGTTTTTTTAAGAAACTACCCAACCAAAATGAGTAAGAGCACTATAATATATCGCATTATAAGGAATTTAAGTTGGCAAAAAAAAAAAAATGACTTTAGTGGGGTGACAGAAGCCCTTTAAGCCAGCCAGGCCCAGACTAGAGAACAGACAGTGTGTGGCGTGGCGTGGCGTGGCTTTACCCTACCGATACCGATACCGAACAGACTGGACTGAGCCTGACCTAGTGGAGACGGTGTGTAGCAGGTTAACTTAATAATAATAAGGTACAACTTACAAGTAGTGACTGAGTGGACTGACCTAGGCCTCTTTCACACTTGCGTTTGTCCGGATCCGGCGTGTACTCTACTTGCCGGAATTACACGCCGGATTCGGAAAAACGCAAGTGAACTGAAAGCATTTGAAGACGGATCTGTCTTCAAAATGCGTTCAGTGTTACTTTGGCACCCAGGACGCTATTAAAGTCCTGGTTGCCATAGTAGGAGCGGGGAGCGGTATACTTACAGTCCGCGCGGCTCCCAGGGCGCTCCAGAGTGACGTCAGAGCGCCCCATGCGCATGGATGACGTGCCATGCGATCACGTGATCCATGTGCGTGGGGCGCCCTGACGTCACTCTGGAGCGCCCTGGGAGCCGCACGGACGGTAAGTATACCGCTCCCCCGCTCTCCACTACACTTTACCATGGCTGCCAGGACTTTAGCGTCCCGGCAGCCATTGTAACCATTCAGAAAAAGCTAAACGTCGGATCCGGCAATGCGCCGAAACGACGTTTAGCTTAAGGCCGGATCCGGATTAATGCCTTTCAATGGGCATTAATTCCGGATCCGGCCTTGCGGCAAGTCTGCAGGATTTTTGGCCGGAGAAAAAAGCGCAGCATGCTGCGGTATTTTCTCCGGCCAAAAAACGTTCTGGTCCGGAACTGAAGACTTCCTGATGCATCCTGAACGGATTTCTTTCCATTCAGAATGCATTAGGATAAAACTGATCAGGAGTCTTCCGGCATAGAGCCCCGACGACGGAACTCTATGCCGGATCCGGACAACGCAAGTGTGAAAGAGCCCTAAGTCTCTTTCTATTCTAACTAGAGAGATTAGATCTGACTGAGTCTGAGAGGAGAGCTGGCTTGCGGCTGCCCCAGAATCTTCCTGATTTAAAAGTTAAAGGGGTTCTGCACTTTAATTTAACTGATGATCTATACTCTGGATAGATCATCAGCTTCTGATCGGCGGGGGTCAGACACCCGGGACCCCCGCCGATCAGCTGCTTGAGAAGGCACCGGCGCTCCAGTAGCGCCGCGGCCTTCTCACTGTTTACCGCCAGCCCACTGACGTCACGACTAGTATCAACTAGCGTGGACGCAGCTAAGCTCCATTCAAGGGACAGAGCTTAGCCGCGCTCAGGCTAGTTGATACTAGTTGTGATGTCAGTCAGTGAGAAGGCCGCGGTGCTGCTCGAGCGCGGCTGCCTTCTCAAACAGCTGATCGGCGGGGGTACCGGGTGTCTGACCCCTGCCGATCAGAAGCTGAAGATCTATCCAGAGTATAGATCATCTCAGTTAAATGAACGTGCAGAACCCCTTTAAAGTTACTGTCAGTGCAGCCTGGATGATTACAGTGTTCACTTCACCGTTTAGAGAAATCATGTTCAAATGTGAGCGGTGGGAGGGTGATCTGTGGTCTGTGGATGTCATTACACTGGTATACGGGGGGGGGGGGGGGATCTGTGGATGATACTCTTATAGTGTTATAGGGAGGGGGATCGGGGGGTCTGTGGATGTCATGAGTCATTACACTGTTATAGGGGGGGGGGGGGGGTCTGTGGATGATACTCTTAGGCTACTTTCACACTAGCGTTCATGGGTCCGTTCGTGAGCTCCGTTTGAAGGGGCTCACGAGCGGACCCAAACGCCTCCGTCCAGCCCTGATGCAGTCTGAATGGACGCGGATCCGCTCAGACTGCATCAGTCTGGCGGCGTTCAGCCTCCGCTCCGCTCGCCTCCGCACGGACAGGCGGACAGCTGAACGCTGCTTGCAGTGTTCGGGTGTCCGCCTGGCCGTGCGGAGGCGAGCGGATCCGTTCAGACTTACAATGTAAGTCAATGGGAACGGATCCGCTTGAAGATGTCACCATATGGCTCAATCTTCAAGCGGATCCGTCCCCCATTGACTTTACATTGAAAGTCTGAACAGATCCGCTCAGGCTGCTTTCACACTTAGCTTTTATATGCCAATATAATGCAGACGGATCCGTTCTGAACGGAGCCTCCGTCTGCATTAATATGATCGGATCCGTTCAGAACGGATCCGATCAAGCGCAAGTGTGAAAGTAGCCTTATAGTGTTATAGGGAGGGGGATCGGGGGTCTTTGGATGTCATGAGTCATTACACTGTTATGGGGGGGAGGGATCTGTGGATGATACCCTTATAGTGTTATAGGGAGGGGAATCGGGGGTCTTTGGATGTCATGACACTGTTACGGGGGGGGGGGGGGGGAATCTGTAGATGACACTGTTATAGGGGGGGGGGGGGAGATCTGTAAATGACAGTTATGGGGGGGGGGGGGATCTGTGCCACTCTGTGGATGACACTGTTAGACTCCCTTCAGACGTCCATAGCAGCGGCAATGTGCGGGTCCGCATTTTTTTTCGGGAACGGAATTGTGGACCCGGAAGTGCGGGACCGCCTTTCCGTATCCGGCAGCACGTCGTGCTGCCCTATAGAAATTAATGGGTCCGCAATTCCGTTACGCAAATTTCGGATGTGTGAATGGGGCCTTATAGGAAGAGGGATCCCGATATGACACTGATATGGGGTGGATCTGTGGATGACACATAGCATGAGATGCTATAAACGGTATGTGTCATCCACAGATCCCCCTCCATAAGTGTCATCCACAGATCCCCAGGCAGCTAGGAGATGTTGAAATCTGAGTGATTGGGGTTTTTCTTCCCTATTGCGGTTTTAGGTATTGGGTAAAGTATCGCAGCATTTCTAAGCGCACTTGTGTAAATGTATCGTTGTTATAGCTGCCCCCCTACTTTTGTCCTGGCCCCCAGTGTGCCCCCCCAAAATTTGAAAGCTAGAGACGCCACTGACTCTGACTCATAACCGTATGAAACAAACCCAGATGGTAGGAGGGCTCATAATCCGTAACCTAGGGTCCCTACTAGCCCTCAGTAAATCCCTGGACTAGGAGCAGGGTAAGACGACCTGTTCCTCCTAGACACGGACGAACAGGAGTCTCACTGGCCAAGGAGCAAGGAGAGGGGAAACATATACATATGGATATGGCAGGTGAGTTAAACCAGTACTACACCTACCTGCCACAGACACGCTGACTAGAACCCGTGCACAAGTACTGATGTCCACACAAACACTAAGGACACAGCACACACCACACACCACAAAACACACAGGTACCCAGGACACCCATAGCTGCAATAAATATAAAGAGCATAAAAACATCATCTTAACATCATACATATATTTTTTATGACCACAAGGGTGGCCCTCACTGGATAGATGGCATATGAGACCAGGAGGATGACTCCAGCATAAAGCATGGCTGGAGTACCCCTCAGCTACAGGCATCCAGCAGGAGCAAAATAGCCCAAGCAGCCAAACCCACATACTAGGAAAGGAGTTAACCCTTCCAACACCAGACAAGGTAAGTGTCACTTAAAGGGGAAATGCACACACAACTAAATCCTGTGCAAACCAAACATGGAAAGCGAACACATACAAACACACGTTGCTAGATGCAACCGCATGCCTCGACAGCGAGCTGCCTGGCAACCAGCTCAGGCTGCTACACTGCTAACAACATCATGTTGCCAGCGGCAACCACACGTGAGACAACATACTAAGGCCTAGCTCACACGAACGTATGGCTTTTATAGTTTTTTGCGGTCCGTTTTTCACGTATCCGTTGTTCCGTTTTTGAGTTCCGTTGTGTTTCCGTTTCCTTTCCGTGTGCCATGTACAGTATACAGTAATTACATAGAAAAAATTGGGCTTGGCATAACATTTTCAATAGATGGTTCAGAAAAAATGGAACAGATACGGAAGACATACGGATGCATTTCCGTATGTGTTCTGTTTTTTTTTGCGGACCCATTGACTTGAATGGAGCCACGGAACATGATTTGCGGACAAATATAGGACATGTTCTATCTTTCAACGGAACGGAAAAATGGAAATACGGAAACGGAATGCATATGGAGTACATTCCGTTTTTCTTGCGGAACCATTGAAATGAATGGTTCCGTATACAGAACACAAAAAAAACGGCCCGTACACTCGCAAAAAAACTGTTCGTGTGAACTAGGCCTAACTGTCCTCACCTGTGGTAGACAACAAGCAGACCGCTGACAACTGCATGCGACACAAAGAGTCATGACCAAACACATAGTCGTGACAGCATCTCACAATGACATATGCAGCAAAGGCTGCCAAATAAACTTGTTTATTAACTGAATATGAATTTGTTGGCCTAAAATGGCTGTATTTCAAATACCTGAATAGAACCCCTGTATTTATAGGGTGTATCTCACATGCCCTGATCCACACTGGGACGCTATCAAAGAATTGTACCCAAAATGGCTTTATTTCAAATAACTGAATAGAAAGACAGTATGTAAAGGCGGTATCTCACAATGACATCTGCAGCAAAGGCAGCCAACACATTTTTTTTTGGCCCAAACAGGGGTTTGTTTAATAACTGAATTTGACAGCCCTATATAACCCTGGAATTTCACACGTGCTGAAAGACCTGAAAAATAGTGGAATCTGGCAAAAAAAAAAATGTGTTTTTAAAAATCAAGAAAACGATGGCTGTATTTCTAGCTTAAATTGCACACTGACTAATACCAGATGCTGTATATTGCCAAAAAAGTGTTTTTTTGGTAACAGAATATGAAAGCTGTATATATTAAACTTGAATTTAACACTTGCAGATCTGGAAAATAGTGTTTTTTGGCAAAAAAGTGTGGTTTTAAAAACCCAGAAAATGATGGTTGTATTTCTAGCTTAAATTGCACACTGACTAAGCCTGCAAATGCAGCAAATGTTGTAAATTGCCCAAAAATTTGGGATTTTCAATGTCCCAAAAGCTCAGATGCAGTGCTAGTGCACTGAGCTTGCATAAAATGTCCGCCGCCGCCGCCCACCTAACTGACTTATTAAAGTAATTTTGTTTTTGGTCACTGGGCTCAGGGCAGGGTAAACACATTGTGCCCTGCACCCACAAAACACAATGTATGTAGATCGCTCAGTTAGATTCAGATTTTGAGCAAAGATTCAGTCCTATTCTCTCCCTGAAATCACCAGCAGCATCCTCTCCCTACACTAAGCACAGCACAGTGATGTGCAGCGCTACATGACTCCAGCTTATATAGAGGCTGGGTCACATGCTACACTGGCCAATCACAGCCATGCCAGTGATGGCTTCTAAGGTCATTTAACCGCTTGCTGATTGGCTGCTCTGCAGCCTTTCAGAAAGCACCAAGAAAGCGCCGAACACCGAACCCGAACTTTTACTGAAATGTTCGGGGTCCAAAAATCCTAAAGTTCGGGTTCGTTCAACCCTACTCTCCATTCAAAATGCATTAGGATAAAACTGATCAGTTCTTTTCCGGTATAGAGCCCCTAGGACGGAACTCTATGCTGGAAAAGAAAAACACTAGTGTGAAAGTACCCTTACTCTCACTGGTCTTTTCTTTTAAACAAATTACTTCTTCTCTCCAGCTCTTAATGTTCATATATCATTAACAGCTCTGTATCCCTTCCTCCCACTTCTGCTCCTCAGCTACTCACCCACTTAGGGCTCTTTCACACGAGCGTGTCCCTTACTGGAATCATGCTCCATGTGAGAGAGGGATTGTGTGGCCTGGACTACAGAAGCGCAGGGAATTATCATGGTTGACAATGCTGTGTACTTCTGCATGGCCTTTCTGTAATGGAGTCATACTGACAGCTTTATGTCAGTATGATTCTGTTACAGACAGGTCAGACAGAGGCACACAGCACTTCAATCATTATAATGCCATGCGCTTCTAGGTCCAGAACACCGATCCCTATCTCACGCGGAGCACCATTCCCGCAAGAGACACGCTCGTGTGAAATAGCCCCAAGGGTGCTGCCACATGTTCAGTTTTTAAAGTAGTTTTTGAAGCCAAAATTAGGAGTCGATTCAAAAAGATAAATTGTATCTGTTCTTAAGGGGTTTGTCCGCTTTTTACTATTGATGACCTATCCTAAGAAAAGGTCACCCATATCAGATCAGCGGGGGTCCCACTCCCGACACCCCTGCGATCTGCTGTTTAAAGAGAAGGCAGTGCTCATACAATTTCTGCCTTCTCTGCTGTTTACCTGTTTGCTACAACAACTGCAGTGGAGAGCAGGTGTAATTACAGGTATGGCATCCCCATTAACTTCTATGGGACGGCTCTGTACTAGTCACTTGAACAAATGGCGCTGTCCCATAGAAGTTATTGGGGATGCCATACTTGTAATTACACCTCAACACTGCAGTTGCTGCGGGGAGCAGGTAAACAGAGCAGAGAAGGAAGTGCTCATACTAGTCGCTGCAGAATGGCAGGGTGCTGGGAGTCGGACAACAATGATCTGATATTGATGACCTATCCTGAGGATAGATCATCAATAGTGAAAACTCCTTTAATATTTACTCTCCCTTTATGGTTCACACCTCATTTTGTCTTGAAAAAAGTGAATAAAGTGAAAGTGTGGCAGCACCCCCGTTTCCTAGTCAAGATTCAACTCAATTTAAATCAATGTGAGCTGTGCTGGCATGACAATCTCAGTCCACAATAAAATTGACAGAGCTATCTGCTTCCAGCGCAGGAACTATTGCTAAACAGCTGATTGACAGCGGTGAGGGGATTCGGACAACCCCCTTAAGGAGTCAAGAAGCATCTGAAACGCATTTCTGTCTTGCTGCTATGTGGAGTAAATTTTAATGTTTAAAGTTTTGATTACTTCTTAATAGAGTTTTTCAGACTCCTGATATTGATGACCTATCCTTAGATTGGTGTTGGGGCAGGGTGTCAGAGCTTAACCAATTAGATGCTAGGGTACTAGCACTGTGAATGGAACAGGAAGCACAGCTTAGCTCAAAGGGTAATGGTCAAGTTTGGTTACTGCAGCTCAGCTCCTATTCACGTCAATGGGAGCTGAAGTGCAGTAACGCAGGATTGCCACTACAATTTGAATGGAGCTGTGCTAGTCCTAGTGCCAGAGGCTGCAGAGAACTGCTGATCATTGAGGGTGTGTTGTTCAAATCCTCACCGATCGTATATATATATGATCTATCCGAAGATAGGTTATCAATATCAGGACCCTGGGGACCCCCTTGAACTCTATGCTGGATCAAGACTACAGACACAAGCTTGGAGTAGGATTAGAGAATAAAATTAGAGACAGCTGTCACATGTAAAGGCATCCTTGGCAGATCATCACTTTTTGATTAGCGAACTCGGACAGCACTGTTTGGGTTTGTACCGAACATTACGATGTCGGGTACCCAAACATGGACATTGGCACGAAAGTGACTTACAAACCACTCAGCTCAAAGCGCTGCCTTACCGCTTGACGAAACTGAGCCAAACTGATCTGACACAATTGTAAACTGATCCATCTCCCATTGACTTTCAGTGGGGTTCATGACGGATATATCTTGGCTATGTTACAGATAATACAAAAGGATACGTTCATGACGGATGCATGCGGGTGTATTATTGTAACGGATCCGTTTTTGCAGATCCGTGACGGATCTGCCCAAAATGTGAGTGTGAAAGCAGCCTTACCCTGATTCTTCAGTTTTCAGAAATATCCCATATGTGATTAATGGAAGAAAAAGCTTCCAAAAATTGTTGTGCTATTTCTTCCAAGTTCAGCAATACCCCATATATAGTTGTACAGCGCACCATTTGGCTTTTGAAATGCAGATTTTACTGGAATGGGTCTGGGCTCCATGTCAAACTTACAACAACCCTAGTGGAAGTCTCAAGAAATAACCAAATTTTTAATACTACTGTCACAGTCCCTCTCATGAAAGAGGTGAGATCTGAGAGACTGGCGGCATGTGAAGGTATCTGACAGTCTCTCTGTTTTCATCTTACAGTGTTGTTTGGTAATGACCACACCTCTTGTCAGGTGCAGCTTGTGGTCATTACTGAGGCTCTATTAACCACCTCCCGACCGCTGTACGTGTATATGCGTCCGGGAGGTGGTTGCTTTATTCCTCCTGGACGCATATACGCGTCTTCTCGCGAGACGCGAGATTTCCTGTGAACGCGCGCGCACAGGCGCGCGCGCTCACAGGAACGGAAGGTAAGCGAGTGGATCTCCAGCCTGCCAGCGGCGATCGCTCGCTGGCAGGCTGGAGATCCGAATTTTTTAACCCCTAACAAGTATATTAGACGCTGTTTTCATAACAGCGTCTAATATACCTCCTACCTGGTCCTCTGGTGGTCCCTTTTGTTAGGATCGACCACCAGAGGACTCAGGTAGGTCAGTACAGTCGCACCAAACACCACACTACACTACACTACACCCCACCCCCCCCGGTCACTTATTAACCCCTTATAGACCCCTGATCACCCATGATCACCCCATATAAACTCCCTGATCACCCCCCTGTCATTGATCACCGCCCTGTCATTGATCACCCCCCTGTCAGGCTCCGTTCAGACATCCGTATGATTTTTACGGATACATGGATCGGATCCGCAAAAAGCATACGGACGTCTGAATGGAGCCTTACAGGGGGGTGATCAATGACAGGCGGGTGATCACCCATATACACTCCCTGATCACCCCCTGTCATTGATCACCCCCCTGTCATTGATCACCCCCCTGTAAGGCTCCATTCAGACGTCCGCATGATTTTTACGGATCCGATCCATGTATCCATGGATCCGTAAAAATCATGCGGACGTCTGAATGGAGCCTTACAGGGGGGGTGATCAGTGACAGGGTGGTGATCACCCTGATCACCCCCTGTCATTGATAACCCCCCTGTAAGGCTCCATTCAGACGTCCGCATGCGTTTTGTGGATCCGATCCATGTATCCATGGATCCGTAAAAAATCATGCGGATGTCTGAATGGAGCCTTACAGGGGGGGTGATCAGTGACAGGGGGGTGATCACCCTGATCATCCCCTGTCATTGATAACCCCCCTGTAAGGCTCCATTCAGACGTCCGCATGCGTTTTGTGGATCCGATCCATGGATCCGTAAAAAATCATGCGGATGTCTGAATGGAACCTTACAGGGGGGTGATCATTGACAGGGGGATGATCACCCTGATCATCCCCTGTCATTGATAACCCCCCTGTAAGGCTCCATTCAGACGTCCGCATGCGTTTTGTGGATCCGATCCATGTATCCATGGATCCGTAAAAAATCATGCGGATGTCTGAATGGAGCCTTACAGGGGGGGTGATCAGTGACAGGGGGGTGATCACCCTGATCACCCCCTGTCATTGATAACCCCCCTGTAAGGCTCCATTCAGACGTCCGCGTGCGTTTTGTGGATCCGATCCATGTATCCATGTATCCGTAAAAAATCATGCGGACGTCTGAATGGAGCCTTACAGGGGGTGTGATCAGTGACAGGGGGGTGATCACCCTGATCACCCCCTGTCATTGATAACCCCCCTGTAAGGCTCCATTCAGACGTCCGCATCCGTTTTGTGGATCCGATCCATGTATCCATGGATCCGTAAAAATCATGCGGATGTCTGAATGGAGCCTTACAGGGGGGTGATCAATGACAGGGGGGTGATCAGGGAGTCTATATGGGTGATCACCCCCCTGTCATTGATCACCCCCCCCCCTGGACGCACCATACCCCTCACGGAATCCAAATGCGTAAACATTTTTAGACATTTATATTCCAGACTTCTTCTCACGCTTTAGGGCCCCTAAAAAGCCAGGGCAGTATAAATACCCCACATGTGACCCCATTTCGGAAAGAAGACACCCCAAGGTATTCCGTGAGGGGCATATTGAGTCCATGAAAGATTGAAATTTTTGTCCTAAGTTAGCGGAAAGTGAGACTTTGTGAGAAAAAAACAAAAAAAAAAATCAATATCCGCTAACTTATGCAAAAAAAAAAAAATTCTAGGAACTCGCCATGCCCCTCATTGAATACCTTGGGGTGTCTTCTTTCCAAAGTGGGGTCACATATACTGCCCTGGCTTTTTAGGGGCCCGAAAGTGTGAGAAGAAGTCTGGGATCCAAATGTCTAAAAATGCCCTCCTAAAAGGAATTTGGGCCCCTTTGCGCATCTAGGCTGCAAAAAAGTGTCACACATGTGGTATCGCCGTACTCAGGAGAAGTTGGGGAATGTGTTTTGGGGTGTCATTTTACATATACCCATGCTGGGTGAGAAAAATATCTTGGTCAAATGCCAACTTTGTATAAAAAAATGGGAAAAGTTGTCTTTTGCCAAGATATTTCTCTCACCCAGCATTGGTATATGTAAAATGACCCCCCAAAACACATTGCCCAACTTCTCCTCTCCTTATTTTTTGTCACAATTTAGCGGAAAATGATGATTTTTCTTTCTTTTTTCCTTACAAAGTCTCATATTCCACTAACTTGCGACAAAAAATAAAAAATTCTAGGAACTCGCCATGCCCCTCACGGAATACCTTGGGGTGTCTTCTTTCCAAAATGGGGTCACTTGTGGGGTAGTTATACTGCCCTGGCAATTTAGGGGCCCAAATGTGTGAGAAGAACTTTGCAATCAAAATGTGTAAAAAATGCCCTGCAAAATCCGAAAGGTGCACTTTGGAATATGTGCCCCTTTGCCCACCTTGGCAGCAAAAAAGTGTGACACATCTGGTATCGCCGTACTCAGGAGAAGTTGGGCAATGTGTTTTGGGGTGTCATTTTACATATACCCATGCTGGGTGAGAAAAATATCTTGGTCAAATGCCAACTTTGTATAAAAAAATGGGAAAAGTTGTCTTTTGCCAAGATATTTCTCTCACCCAGCATGGGTATATGTAAAATGACACCCCAAATCACATTCCCCAACTTCTCCTGAGTACGGCGATACCAGATGTGTGACACTTTTTTGATGCCAAGGTGGGCAAAGGGGCGCATATTCCAAAGTGCACCTTTCGGATTTCACAGGTCATTTTTTACAGATTTTGATTGCAAGGTACTTCTCACACATATGGGCCCCTAAATTGCCAGGGCAGTATAACTACGCCACAAGTGACCCCATTTTGGAAAGAAGACACCCCAAGGTATTCCGTGAGGGGCATGGCGAGTTCCTAGAATTTTTTATTTTTTGTTGCAAGTTAGTGGAATATGAGACTTTGTAAGGAAAAAAGAGAAAAAAAAAAAATCATCATTTTCCGCTAACTTGTGACAAAAAATAAAAAATTCTAGGAACTCGCCGTGCCCCTCACGGAATACCTTGGGGTGTCTTCTTTCCAAAATGGGGTCACTTGTGGCGTAGTTATACTGCCCTGGCAATTTAGGGGCCCAAATGTGTGAGAAGTACCTTGCAATCAAAATGTGTAAAAAATGGCCTGCAAAATCTGAAAGGTGCACTTTGGAATATGTGCCCCTTTGCCCACCTTGGCTGCAAAAAAGTGTGACACATCTGGTATCGCCGTACTCAGGAGAAGTTGGGGAATGTGTTTTGGGGTGTCATTTTACATATACCCATGCTGGATGAGAGAAATATCTTGGCAAAAGACAACTTTTCCCATTTTTTTATACAAAGTTGGCATTTGACCAAGATATTTTTCTCACCCAGCATGGGTATATGTAAAATGACACCCCAAAACACATTTCCCAACTTCTCCTGAGTACGGCGATACCAGATGTGTCACACTTTTTTGCTGCCAAGGTGGGCAAAGGGGCGCATATTCCAAAGTGCACCTTTTGGATTTCACCGGTCATTTTTTACACATTTTGATTGCAAAGTTCTTCTCACACATTTGGGCCCCTAAATTGCCAGGGCAGTATAACTACCCCACAAGTGACCCCATTTTGGAAAGAAGACACCCCAAGGTATTCTGTGAGGGGCATGGTGAGTTCTTATAATTTTTTTTTTTTTGTCGCAAGTTAGTGGAATATGAGACTTTGTAAGAAAAAATAAAAAAAATAAAATCATCATCATTTTCCGCTAACTTGTGACAAAAAATAAAAAGTTCTATGAACTCACTATGCCCATCAGCGAATACCTTAGGGTGTCTACTTTCCGAAATGGGGTCATTTGTGGGGTTTTTCTACTGTTTGGGCATTGTAGAACCTCAGGAAACATGACAGGTGCTCAGAAAGTCAGAGCTGTTTCAAAAAGCGGAAATTCACATTTTTGTACCATAGTTTGTAAATGCTATAACTTTTACCCAAACCATTTTTTTTTTTGCCCAAACATTTTTTTTTTATCAAAGACATGTAGAACAATAAATTTGGTGAAAAATTTATATATGGATGTCGTTTTTTTTGCAAAATTTTACAGCTGAAATTGAAAAATGTCATTTTTTTGCAAAAAAATCGTTACTTTTTGATTAATAACAAAAAAAGTAAAAATGCCAGCAGCAATGAAATACCACCAAATGAAAGCTCTATTATATTAATGATAAGAAAAGGAGGTAAAATTCATTTGTATGGTAAGTTGCATGACCGAGCGATAAACGGTGAAAGGAGTGTAGTGCCGAAGTGTAAAAAGTGCTCTGGTCATGAAGGGGGTTTCACCTAGCGGGGCTGAAGTGGTTAAGTTCTGACTCACACTGCTTACCATGCGGTTGATTATTTCCTGCTGGAGTTGGTTGAGCTGGTGTGTTGTTCCTTTGGATCTCCTGCTCCTCCATTCTTCTTTAAGCGAAGTGCATTTAGTTTGTTGCATTTTGTTGTTCGTTTGTGTGTTTTGTTGTCTAGGCCTTAGGGTCAGGCTGGTTCTTTCATCTGGGGAGGAACCAGAAGTCTCATTCCCTGCCACCACTACTAGGGGCTTCCAGGGCTAAGGTTCCAGTGTATGAGTATTTCCACCATCAGGCTCTACTCATACTGGCAGGAGTCAGGGAGAGGTCTAGGAATTCCTAGGAGGTCACCATCCCTCTCCCTTAGAGAAGGAATATACCGGAGTCTAGGCCTCAAAGCTGTGTGATCTTGTGTTATCCCCTTCCCCAATAGTAGTAAACATTATCAACCACCCAAAACACTTAATTTTGTTTGTGTCAGTGCAGCGATGGATACCATTTCTGCACTGGTTGATCATATGCAGGGACTATCTTTGGAGGTGGCTGACCTCCGCACGGCCGTCTCGCAGTATCAGAGACCACAGGCAGCAGCGGGAACCTGGCCTGCCCTGAAACTAATGTAGGTTTTCCAGGGGAAGTGACAACTTTATTTGGTTCAGGGAGTCGTGCAAACTATATTTTAGACTACGTTCTAACTCTTCTGGGGACGAGAGTCAAAGAGTGGGGATTATTATTTCGTTACTGAAAGGTGACGCTCAGTCTTGGGCTTTTTCTTTGCCGACCAGATCACAATCCCTCCGGTCAACAGATGAATTTTTCAGAGCTCTGGGGCTCATCTACGATGACCCAGATCGGGTTTCCCTGGCCGAGACTAAGTTGCGTGGCTTATGGCAGGGAGAGCGTTCTGCAGAGTCCTATTGCTCTGAATTTAGGAGATGGACAACTGATATTGAGTAGAATGACCCAGCCCTCTGCAGTCAATACTGTCAAGGGTTATCCGAGAACCTGAAGGACGCCTTGGCATTTCACAAATATCCAGAGTCATTGGAGGCAGCCATGTGTCTGGCTGTACGTATTGATAGACACCTGAGGGAGAGATCTAAGGTCCCTCTCGCTCGGGACGTACTATCATATGGGAAAGCGGCCTCTTCTGACACTTTGGGTAGAGAGGCACTTGAGCTCATGTCTGATGATCAGCCAATGCAGTTAGGGGAAGTCACTCCTCGAACTGGTGATAAAAAACTTTAGGGTTAAGAAAAGACTCAGCTTTTTCTGTGGTAAAGGGGGACATTTTGTTAACCTATGTCCTTATGTTAAACAGCAAGGTAGAAAAGAGAGAAAGAAAACTAATGTGTTTAGTCCTCTCCTCGCTCTTGGTAGTGTGGGTGGGGAATCTGAGAATGTACTTTTGTCATTTACTGGTATTACCCAATTTCTCCTGCCTGCCAAGGTGGTGCTAGACTCCAAAACTGTGGAAATATTATTTCAGATTTTTCTGATGTACTCTCTGAAAATGGAGACCAGGGGTTACCTCCACATCGGGAGTATGATTGCCCCATCAACTTTATTCCTGGAGCTAGGTTGCCCAAGTCTCGGTTGTACAATCTTTCTGAATCCGAAAGGAGTAGCCATGCGAGAATATATCACTGAGAGTTAGGCTAAAGATCATATTAGAACATCCAAATCACAAGTGGCTGCAGGGTTCTTCTTTTTTTTTTTTTAAATAGAGAAAAAAAGCACATGGGCGCCATTTGCTAGGAGAAGGACCCTGCAACGAGACTGCTCCAACCCCTACCTCGGATGCGGCAACTTTCACAATGAATGGCTGTGACACATCAGGTTGCACCAGTATAGGAGCAGAAGCAAAACATTCCTTTACCACTGAAAAGGCATGTAATGCCTCATCAGACCAGACTGAGAAATCCGCACCTTTCTTAGTCATATCTGTTAATGGTTTAACAACCGTCGAGTAATTCAAGATACATTTACAGTAGTAGTTGGTGAACCCCAAAAATCGCATGAGCACTTTCAGATTTTCAGGTCGATCCGAGTCCAAAAAAGTACGGAACTCTTAGGACATGTTTGGACTTCTGTGAGCTTAATCGCATTACTGTCCTGGATAGCTATCCCATTCCTTTGATCCCAGATTTGTTCAATTAGATTGTTGTGCCAAGGTGTTCTCTTAGTTGGATTTGAGGGGGCATGTCATCTGGTAAGGATCAAGGAGGGGGACAAATGGATAATGTATTTAATACCCCTGAAGGTCATTTTGAGAATTTAGTCATGCTTTTTGAGTTGACCAATGCTCCTGCTGTTTTTCAACATTTCATCAATGACATCTTTCATCATCTGGTGGGCAGGTCTGTGGTGGTGTATCTGGATTATAATTTAATTTATTCCCCTGACATGGAGACGCATCAGGATCACGTGAGACAGGTCTTACAGATCCTAAGGGATAATAAATTGTATGCTAAGATGGAAAAGTGTGTATTTGCGGTTCAGGAAGTGCAATTCCTGGTTTACCTACTCTCATCTTCAGGTTTTCGTATGGATCCGGAAAAAGTATCTGGAAAAAGTCCGTGCTGTGTTGGACTGGGATCAACCTGAAAATCTGAAAGCGCTCATGTGATTTTTGGGGTTCACCAACTACTACTGTAAATGTATCTTGAATTACTCAACGGTTGTTAAACCATTAACAGATATGACTAAGCAAGGTGCGGATTTCTCAGTCTGGTCTGATGAGGCATTACATGTCTTTTCAGTGGTAAAGGAATGTTTTGCTTCTGCTCCTATACTGGTGCAACCTGATGTGTCACAGCCATTCATTGTGAAAGTTGCCGCATCCGAGGTAGGAGTTGGAGCAGTCTCGTCGCAGGGTCCTTCTCCTAGCAAATGGCGCCCATGTGCTTTTTTTTCTCTATTTCAAAAAATAAATAAAAAATCTCTACTGCTGAAAGAAATTATGATGTAGGTAATAGAGAGTTGCTGGCCATTAAGTTGGCTCTTGAGGAATGGTGTAATTGGTTGGAAGGAGTGATTCATCCCATTATGGTAATTACTGATCACAAAAATCTGGTTTATCTGTAGTCAGCTAAACATCTGAACCCAACGCAGGCCAGATGGTCGTTGTTTTTTTTACCAGATTTCATTTTGTTGTCACCTATCTGAGGGGGGGGGGGGGAGCCATTCGGAGGATGATATTAGCTGATGGGGTGGTTGTGTCCACCCTTTATCCTGAACTTGAGGCAGAGGTGTTGGAGGCTCAGGGAGATGCACCTGATACTTGTCCTCCAGGGAAGTTGTTTGTTCCTTATGAGCTTTGGCACAAGGTGTTTGAAGAACATTGCGGGGCACCCTGGGAGCAGATTCACGGTTGATCTTATTTTCCAGAGATTTTGCTGGCCAGGGTTGCGTAAATGTATTGAGGGCTATGCGTCAGCTTGAGAGACTTGTGCGCATGCCAAGGTAACAGATACTCGCCTTCAGGAGATGGCCACTGAGAAAGAGGTCGGAATACCTCGAAACGCATCTGGCTACCTGACATCATCCTTGAGACTACCCACCAATACCCACGCCTTCACAAAGGAAATTTTGATTGCCACACAACCAGAAGAAATCAGTGCGATCAACTTAACATACGAAAGAAACATCAGCTGACCGGCATACAAGAAACCACGTGTCAGATCACGTGAGACGCCGAATCAGCTCCACAAAGCGCGCAACACACAGCGTGAGTAAGCAGGTCAGACACTGGAGACCTACACCGCCTGACGCCGCACTCACGCACAGCAGAGATTGGACCGCTATTTGCTGTGTAGGACGCCACCGACAATAGCAAACACTAGACTTTGAACACTTAACAATACCCCCTCTGCCGGCATATACCATCTGCTCTGCTAACAAGCGTGTTATTACCCAATATGAACAAGTGACATTGGATTAACCCACCGACTATTTCTACTATTTATTGGACCATTATTTTACTCTTATACCTATTTTATACTCTCATTTTATTTTTATAAGTATATTTTTTCACCTATTTTCATAATTTTTTCACCTATCATCCTTATTCTTTATATATATATATATATATATATATATATATATATATATTTATTTATTTTTTCCACCATCACGCATAACCACTCCATGGATATTTACCTAAACTAACATATGTCTGAATATCTCTTAGATATATGATTTAAATAGATCAACCATCAGAAGCCATCCCTTACTCGCCTTTATATTTGTATTTAATCAACCAACCAACCATCACCATTTTAATTGCCAATTTTAATGAATAATCTAATGACCTTATCACCTATCTTTTATTAATTAACTACTAATAAAATATCCTATTAAACCAGATATAGAGTGCCTGCCTATTTTTTTTTACTTATTCTATTTCCTAATTTACTAGTGGTTGGGTAAACTACTCTAGACAGAGCACCACCCCAGGGTGAGATCTGGGAGAGCCACTATTACCTTCTTGTTCAAACCCTTTTATCACAGATTTGACTAATTCCTCAGGGAAAACTGTGATTCTGGTGGTTGTTGATCACTTCAGCAAGATGTCGCACCTTAGCATTATCAGGTTTACCTAATGCTAACACTCTCGCACAAGTGTTTGTTGATAACATCGTGAAACTACATGGTATCCCCTCTGATATGGTGTCTGATAGGGGGACTCAGTTTGTTTCCAGATTCTGGAAGGCGTTCTGTACTTGCCTGGGCGTCCAATTGTCCAGAATTCTGGTATACCGGAAGAGGAAATATTTTCCTCTTCGTTGCCATCAATTTGGCAGAAAATTCAAAACAATAAAAAATAAATGGCCAAAAAGTATAAACGTATGGCTGACAAGAGACGTATGAGTGGTTCGGACCTGAGAGTGGGTATTTCTGTGTGGCTGTCCACAAGAAACATTAAGTTGAAGGTACCTTCTTGGAAGTTGGGGCCAAGGTTTATTGGTAGGGATGAGCGAACCCAAACTGTATAGTTCGGGTTCGTACTGAATTTTGGGGTGTCCGTGACACGGACCCGAACCCGGACATTTTCGTAAAAGTCTGGGTTCGGGTTCGGTGTTCGTCGCTTTCTTGGCGCTTTTTGAAAGGCTGCAAAGCAGCCAATCAACAAGCGTCATACTACTTGCCCCAAGAGGCCGTCACAGCCATGCCTACTATTGGCATGGCTGTGATTGGCCAGAGCACCATGTAACCCAGCCTCTATTTAAGCTGGAGTCACATAGCGCCGCCCGTCACTCTGCTCTGATTAGCGTAGGGAGAGGTTGCAGCTGCGACAGTAGGGCGAGATTAGGCTGATTAACTCCTCCAAAAGACTCCATCCATTGATCGATCTGCAGCTGTGGATGATTGAACTGCTGCTATTGAATTGCTCACAGTTTTTAGGCTGCCCAGAGCGTTTTTCAGTCACTTTTTTCTGGGGTGATCGGCGGCCATTTTATGTCTTGTGTTGCGCCAGCACAAGCTGCCACCAAGTGCATTTAACCCTCAATGGTGTGGTTGTTTTTTGGCTAAAGCCTACATCAGGGTCAAGCTGTCACACCAAGTGCATTTAACCAGCAATAGTCTGTTTATTTTTTGGCCATATACTACATCAGGGGCAAGCTGTCACAAAGTGCATTTAACCCTCAATGGTGTGGTTGTTTTTTGGCTAAATCCTATATCAGGGTGAAGCTGTCACACCAAGTGCATTTAAACATCAATAGTCAGTTTATTTTTTGGCCATATACTACATCAGGGGCAAGCTGCGCCTGTCACCAAGTGCATTTAACCCTCAGTAGTGTGGTTGGTCAAGCTGTCACACCAAGTGCATTTAACCAGCAATAGTGTGATTATTTTTTGGCCATATCCCAGTCTAATTCTGTCAGTAAACGTATACCTGTCACCCAGCGCCTAAATACTAGGCCTCAAATTTATATCCTGCTAAATCTGTAGTTACTGGTGTGGCTGGTCAAGTTATTTAGTGTCCGTCAAAGCACAGTTTCTGTTCTGGGTTGAAATACAATTCCCAATTTAGCAATTTCCTAATTTAGTGGTTTCTGCTGTATCAGAGCTATTTTAAATCTATCCCTAAAAGGGTATATAATATTCAAGGTGCACATAGGGTCATTCTGAATAACTTCACACAAGCTACTGTGCATTTCCAAGTCTAATTCTGTCAGTAAATCTATACCTGTCACCCAGAGCCTAAATACTAGGCCTCAAATTTATATTCAGCTAAATCTGTCGTTACTGCTGTACTGTTGTGGCTGGGCAAGTTATTTAGTGTCCGTCAAAGCACATTTTTTGTTCTGGGTTGAAATACAATTTAGCAATTTCCTAATTTAGTGGTTTCTGCTGTATCAGGCCTACTTTAAATTCATCCCTAAAAGGGTATATCAGATTCAAGGTGCACATAGGGTCATTCTGAATAACTTCACACACACGATACTGTGCATTTCCAAGTCTAATTCTGTCAGTAAATCTATAACTGTCACCCAGCGCCTAAATACTAGGCCTCAAATTTATATCCAGCTAAATCTGTCGTTACTGCTGTACTGTTGTGGCTGGTCAAGTTATTTAGTGTCCGTCAAAGCACATTTTTTGTTCTGGGTTGAAATACAATTCCCAATTTAGCAATTTCCTAATTTAGTGGTTTCTGCTGTATCAGAGCTATTTTAAATCTATCCCTAAAAGGGTATATCAGATTCAAGGTGCACATAGGGTCATTCTGAATAACTGCACACACACGCTACTGTGCATTTCCAAGTCTAATTCTGTCAGTAAACCTATACCTGTTACCCAGCGCCTAAATACTAGGCCTCAAATTTATATCCAGCTAAATCTGTTGTTACTGCTGTACTGTTGTGGCTGGGCAAGTTATTTAGTGTCCGTCAAAGCACATTTTCTGTTCTGGGTTGAAATACAATTCCCAATTTAGCAATTTCCTAATTTAGTGGTTTCTGCTGTATCAGGCCTACTTTAAATACATCCCTAAAAGGGTATATCAGAATCAAGGTGCTGATAGGGTCATTCTCAATAACTTCACACACACGCTACTGTGCATATCCCAGTCTAATTCTGTCTGTAAAACATATACCTGTCACCCAGCGCCTAAATACTAGGCCTCAAATTTATATCCTGCTAAATCTGTCGTTACTGCTGTACTGTTGTGGCTGGGCAAGTTATTTAGTGTCCGTCAAAGCACAGTTTTTGTTCTGGGTTGAAATACAATTCCCAATTTAGCAATTTCCTAATTTAGTGGTTTCTGCTGTATCAGAGCTATTTTAAATCTATCCCTAAAAGGGTATATAATATTCAAGGTGCACATAGGGTCATTCTGAATAACTTCACACACACGCTACTGTGCATATCCCAGTCTAATTCTGTCCGTAAAACGTATACCGGTCACCCAGCGCCTAAATACTAGGCCTCAAATTCATAGTCAGCTAAATCTGTGGTTACTGCTGTGCCTGTATTAGTGTAATACGGTACCTAAATAGATAGCCAGATAGTGTCAGGTGTCTGTAAAAAAAGGCCTGAATTTGAATTCAATACATTGGGCCAAATAATATTTTTGTTGTTGTGGTGAACGATAACAATAAGGAAAACATCTAGTAAGGGACGCGGACGTGGACATGGTCGTGGTGGTGTTAGTGGACCCTCTGGTGCTGGGAGAGGAGGTGGCCGTTCTGCCACATCCACACGTCCTAGTGTACCAACTACCTCAGGTCCCAGTAGCCGCCAGAATTTACAGCGATATATGGTGGGGCCCAATGCCGTTCTAAGGATTGTAAGGCCTGAGCAGGTACAGGCATTAGTCAATTGGGTGGCCGACAGTGGATCCAGCACGTTCACATTATCTCCCACCCAGTCTTCTGCAGAAAGCGAACAGATGGCGCCTGAAAACCAACCCCATCAGTCTGTCACATCACCCCCATGCATATCAGGGAAACTGAGCCTCAAGTTATGCAGCAGTCTCTTATGCTGTTTGAAGACTCTGCTGGCAGGGTTTCCCAAGGGCATCCACCTAGCCCTTCCCCAGCGGTGGAAGACATAGAATGCACTGACGCACAACCACTTATGTTTCCTGATGATGAGGACATGGGAATACCACCTCAGCAAGTCTCTGATGATGACGAAACACAGGTGCCAACTGCTGCGTCTTTCTGCAGTGTGCAGACTGAACAGGAGGTCAGGGATCAAGACTGGGTGGAAGACGATGCAGGGGACGATGAGGTCCTAGACCCCACATGGAATAAAGGTCGTGCCACTGACTTTCACAGTTCGGAGGAAGAGGCAGTGGTGAGACCGAGCCAACAGCGTAGCAAAAGAGGGAGCAGTGGGCAAAAGCAGAACACCTGCCGCCAAGAAACATAGAAACATAGAATGTGTCGGCAGATAAGAACCATTTGGCCCATCTAGTCTGCCCAATATATCTGAATCCTATGAATAGCCCCGGCCCTATCTTATATGAAGGATGGCCTTATGCCTATCCCATGCATGCTTAAACTCCTTCACTGTATTTGCAGCTACCACTTCTGCAGGAAGGCTATTCCATGCATCCACTACCCTCTCAGTAAAGTAATACTTCCTTATATTACTTTTAAACCTTTGCCCCTCTAATTTAAAACTGTGTCCTCTTGTGGTAGTTTTTCTTCTTTTAAATATGCTCTCCTCCTTTACCGAGTTGATTCCCTTTATGTATTTAAAAGTTTCTATCATATCCCCTCGGTCTCTTCTTTCTTCCAAGCTATACATATTAAGGTCTTTTAACCTTTCCTGGTAAGTTTTATCCTGCAATCCATGGACCAGTTTAGTAGCTCTTCTCTGAACTCTCTCTAGAGTATCTATATCCTTCTGGAGATATGGCCTCCAGTACTGCGCACAATACTCCAAGTGAGGTCTCACCAGTGTTCTGTACAGCGGCATAAGCACTTCACTCTTTCTACTGCTTATACCTCTCCCTATACATCCAAGCATTCTGCTTGCATTTCGTGCTGCTTTATTACATTGTCTTCCCACCTTTAAGTCTTCTGAAATAATTACTCCTAAATCCCTTTCCTCAGATACTGAGGTCAGGACTGTGTCGAATATTCTATATTCTGCCCTTGGGTTTTTACGCCCCAGGTGCATTATCTTGCACTTATCCACATTAAATTTCAGTTGCCAGAGTTCTGACCATTCTTCTAGTTTTCCTAAGTCCTTTTCCATTTGGCGTTTCCCTCCAGGAACATCAACCCTGTTACATATCTCCGCCTGCTACTGACCGCCGCCATCTGGGACCGAGCACCCCAAAGGCAGCTTCAAGGAGTTCCCTGGCATGGCACTTCTTCAAACAATGTGCTGACGACAAGACCTGAGTGGTTTGCACGCTGTGCCATCAGAGCCTGAAGCAAGGCATTAACGTTCTGAACCTTAGCACAACCTGCACGACCAGGCACCTGCATGCAAAGCATGAACTGCAGTGGAGTAAACACCTTAAAAACAAGGAAGTCACTCAGGCTCCCCCTGCTACCTCTTCTGCTGCTGCCGCCTCGGCCTCTTCTGCTGCTGCCGCCTCGGCCTCTTCCTCCGCCTCTGGAGGAACGTTGGCACCTGCCACCCAGCAAACAGGGGATGTACCACCAACACCACCACCACCACCTCCGTCACCAAGCATCTCAACCATGTCACACGGCAGCGTTCAGCTCTCCATCTCACAAACATTTGAGAGAAAGCGTAAATTCCCACTAGCCACCCTCGATCCCTGGCCCTGAATGCCAGCATTTCTAAACTACTGGCCTATGAAATGCTGTCATTTAGGCTGGTGGACACAGACAGCTTTAAACAGCTCATGTCGCTTGCTGTCCCACAGTATGTTGTTCCCAGCCGCCACTACTTCTCCAAGAGAGCCGTGCCTTCCCTGCACAACCAAGTATCCGATAAAATCAAGTGTGCACTGCGCAACGCCATCTGTAGCAAGGTCCACCTAACCACAGATACGTGGACCAGTAAGCACGGCCAGGGACGCTATATAAATGTAGTGGCAGCTGGGCCCCAGGCAGAGAGCTGTTTGGCGCACGTCCTTCCGCCGCCAAGGATCGCAGGGCAACATTCTTTGCCTCCTGTTGCCACCTCCTCCTTCTCGGCTTCCTCCTCCTCTTCTTCCACCTGCTCATCCAGTCAGCCACACACCTTCACCACCAACTTCAGCACAGCCCGGGGTAAACGTCAGCAGGCCATTCTGAAACTCATATGTTTGGGGGACAGGCCCCACACCGCACAGGAGTTGTGGCGTGGTATAGAACAACAGACCGACGAGTGGTTGCTGCCAGTGAGCCTCAAGTCCGGCCTGGTGGTGTGCGATAATGGGCGAAATCTCGTTGCAGCTCTGGGACTAGCCGGTTTGACGCACATCCCTTGCCTGGCGCATGTGCTGAATTTGGTGGTGCAGAAGTTCATTCACAACTACCCCGACATGTCAGAGCTGCTGCATAAAGTGCGGGCCGTCTGTTCGCGCTTCCGGCGTTCACATCCTGCCGCTGCTCGCCTGTCTGCGCTACAGCGTAACTTCGGCCTTCCCGCTCACCGCCTCATATGCGACGTGCCCACCAGGTGGAACTCCACCTTGCACATGCTGGACAGACTGTGCGAGCAGCAGCAGGCCATAGTGGAGTTTCAGCTGCAGCACGCACGGGTCAGTCGCACTGCGGAACAGCACCACTTCACCACCAATGACTGGGCCTCCATGCGAGACCTGTGTGCCCTGTTGCGCTGTTTCGAGTACTCCACCAACATGGCCAGTGGCGATGACGCCGTTATCAGCGTTACAATACCACTTCTATGTCTCCTTGAGAAAACACTTAGGGCGATGATGGAAGAGGAGGTGGCCCAGGAGGAGGAGGAGGAAGAGGGGTCATTTTTAGCACTTTCAGGCCAGTCTCTTCGAAGTGACTCAGAGGAAGGTTTTTTGCAACAGCAGAGGCCAGGTACAAATGTGGCCAGCCAGGGCCCACTACTGGAGGACGAGGATGAGGAGGAGGTGGAGGAGGATGAGGATGAAGCATGGTCACAGCGGGGTGGCACCCAACGCAGCTCGGGTCCATCACTGGTGCGTGGCTGGGGGGAAAGGCAGGACGATGACGATACGCCTCCCACAGAGGACAGCTTGTCCTTTCCCCTGGGCAGCCTGGCACACATGAGCGACTACATGCTGCAGTGCCTGCGCAACGACAGCAGAGTTGCCCACATTTTAACGTGTGCGGACTACTGGGTTGCCACCCTGCTGGATCCACGGTACAAAGATAATGTGCCCACCTTACTTCCTGCACTGGAGCGTGATAGGAAGATGCGCGAGTACAAGCGCACGTTGGTAGACGCGCTACTGAGAGCATTCCCAAATGTCACAGGGGAACAAGTGGAAGCCCAAGGCCAAGGCAGAGGAGGAGCAAGAGGTCGCCAAGGCAGCTGTGTCACGGCCAGCTCCTCTGAGGGCAGGGTTAGCATGGCAGAGATGTGGAAAAGTTTTGTCAACACGCCACAGCTAACTGCACCACCACCTGATACGCAACGTGTTAGCAGGAGGCAACATTTCACTAACATGGTGGAACAGTACGTGTGCACACCCCTCCACGTACTGACTGATAGTTCGGCCCCATTCAACTTCTGGGTCTCTAAATTTTCCACGTGGCCAGAGCTAGCCTTTTATGCCTTGGAGGTGCTGGCCTGCCCGGCGGCCAGCGTTTTGTCTGAACGTGTATTCAGCACGGAGGGGGCGTCATTACAGACAAACGCAGCCGCCTGTCTAAAGCCAATGTGGACAAGCTGACCTTCATAAAAATGAACCAGGCATGGATCCCACAGGACCTGTCCATCCCTTGTGCAGATTAGACATTAACTACCTCCCCTTAACCATATATTATTGTACTCCAGGGCACTTCCTCATTCAATCCTATTTTTATTTTACCATTATATTGCGAGGCTACCCAAAGTTGAATGAACCTCTTCTCTGTCTGGGTCCCGGGGCCTAAATATATGCCAATGGACTGTTCCAATGTTGGGTGACGTGAAGCCTGATTCTCTGCTATGACATGCAGACTAATTCTCTGCTGACATGAAGCCAGATTCTCTGTTACGGGACCTCTCTCCTCTGCCTGGGTGCTGGGCCTAAATATCTGACAATGGACTGTTGCAGTGGTGGCTGACGTGAAGCCTGATTCTCTGCTATGACATGCAGACTAATTCTCTGCTGACATGAAGACAGATTCTCTGTTACGGGACCTCTCTCCTCTGCCTGGGTGCTGGGCCTAAATATATGCCAATGGACTGTTGCAGTGGTGGCTGACGTAAAGCCTGATTCTCTGCTATGACATGCAGACTGATTCTCTGCTGACATGAAGACAGATTCTCTGTTACGGGACCTCTCTCCTCTGCCTGGGTGCTGGGCCTAAATATATGACAATGGACTGTTGCACTGGTGGCTGACGTGAAGCCAGATTCTCTGCTATGGGACCTCTCTCCAATTGATATTGGTTAATTTTTATTTATTTTATTTTTATTCATTTCCCTGTCCACATTTGTTTGCATGGGATTTACCTACATGTTGCTGCCTTTTGCAGCCCTCTAGCCCTTTCCTGGGCTGTTTTACAGCCTTTTTAGTGCCGAAAAGTTCGGGTCCCCATTGACTTCAATGGGGTTCGGGTTCGGGACGAAGTTCGGATCGGGTTCGGATCCCGAACCCGAACATTCCCGGGAAGTTCGGCTGAACTTCTCGAACCCGAACATCCAGGTGTCCGCTCAACTCTATTTATTGGGCCATATAAAATATCTGCCATTATTAATCCGGTTGCTTTTCGTCTTGAACTTCCGCAGACTTTAAAAATTCATAATGTTTTTCACAAATCATTGCTGGAAAGATATGTCGAACCTGCTGAACAGTCCTCCTGCTCCTGTCTTGGTGGACGGTAATCTTGAATTTCAGATTGGCAGGATAGTGAACTCACAAATTTTCCGTAGATCTTTCCAGTATCTCATGCACTGGAAAGGTTACGGTCCAGAGGAAAGAATGTGGGTTCCTGCGACCGACGTTAATGCCAGTCGCCTTGTGAAGAACTTTCACAGGGCGCATCCTGATAAAGTTGGCCCTTGGTGTCCAGAGGTCACCAGTAGAGGGGGGGTACTGTCATGGTCCCTCCCATGACAGAGGTAAGAAGATCTGAGAGACTAGCGGCACGTGAGGGTATCTTGTAGTCATTACTGGGGCTCTAATAAGTTCTGACTCACACTGCCTACCATGCGGTTGATATTTCTTGCTGGAGTTGGTTGAGCTGGTGTGTTGTTCTTTTGGATCTCCTGCTCCTCCATTCTTCTTTACGATAAGTGCATGTTTTTGCATTTTGATATTCGCTTGTGTGTGTTGTTGTCTAGGCCTCAGGGAGACGCTGGTTCCTTCATCTGGGGAGGAATCAGAAGTCTCATTCCCTGCCACCACTCCTAGGGACATCCAGGGTCTCCAGGGCTAAGGTTCTGGAGAATGAGTATTTCCACCTTCAGGATCTACTCATACTGGAAGGAGTCAGGTAGAGGTCTAGGGATTCCTAGGAGGTCACCATCCCTCTCCCTTAGCTTTGAGGCCTAGAATCAGGTCTATTCCTATCTGGTGTTACCCCCTCCCCATTACCCGTGACAACTGCACCTTCCAAGGTATTCAGTTAGGGTTGTAGTGATTGTTTTAAATCCACAGATTTTTCACAAAACATATTACAAATGACATTTTTTCCAATAATAAGTTAATTTAGCCTAAAAAATTTGAAGGAAAAAAAGCACTACATAATCAGTTATGCATTTCTCCCGAGTATGGAAATACCCAAATGTCATAAACCAGGCATCCTCAAACTGCGGCCCTCAAACTGTTGTAAAACTACAACTCCCACAATGCCCTGCTGTAGGCTGATACCTGTAGGCTGTTCGGGCATGCTGGGAGTTGTAGTTTTGCAACAGCTGGAGGGCCGCAGTTTGAGGATGCCTGTCATAAACTGCTGTTTGGTAACACGGCAGGGCTTCAAATGGAAAGAGTGCATTTAGATTTTGGATCATGGGATTTGCTAAAAAGAGCAAAAGGGGTAATTTTTTCACTGGAAAAGTTCTCTTTTTATTTGTATCATCTTGGGGTATATTTGACTTTTTGACTGCTTCTTATTAAATTTTTGGGATGTAGACAAAAATTGCAGTTCGGTTTTTTTCTTTTTTTTTAGCTTCTATTGGGTTCACTGTGAGGTATAAATATGAAAACCATATTGTTAAGGTTGATACAATTACTTTGATATCAAATATATACATACATATATATATATATATATATATATATATATACACAGTACAGACCAAAAGTTTGGACACACCTTCTCATTCAAAGAGTTTTCTTTATTTTCATGACTATGAAAATTGTAGATTCACACTGAAGGCATCAAAACTATGAATTAACACATGTGGAATTATATACATAACAAAAAAGTGTGAAACAGAAAATATGTCATATTCTAGGTTCTTTAATGTAGCCACCTTTTGCTTTGACTACTGCTTTGCACACTCTTGGCATTCTCTTGATGAGCTTCAAGAGGTAGTCACCTGAAATGGATTTCACTTCACAGGTGTGCCCTGTCAGGTTTAATAAGTGGGATTTCTTGCCTTATAAATGGGGTTGGGACCATCATTTGCCTTGTGGAGAAGTCAGGTGGATACACAGCTGATAGTCCTACTGAATAGACTGTTAGAATTTGTATTCTGGCAAGAAAAAAGCAGCTAAGTAAAGAAAAACGAGTGGCAAGCATTACTTTAAGAAATGAAGGTCAGTCAGTCTGAAAAATTGGGAAAACTTTGAAAGTGTCCCCAAGTGCAGTCACAAAAACCATCAAGCGCTACAAAGAAACTGGCTCACATGCGGACCGCCCCAGGAAAGGAAGACCAAGAGTCACCTCTGCTGCGGAGGATAAGTTCATCCGAGTCACCAGCCTCAGAAATTGCAGGTTAACAGCAGCTCAGATTAGAGACCGGGTCAATGCCACACAGAGTTCTAGCAGCAGACACATCTCTAGAACAACTGTTAAGAGGAGACTGTGTGAATCAGGCCTTCATGGAAGAATATCTGCTAGGAAACCACTGCTAAGGACAAGCAACAAGCAGAAGAGACTTGTTTGGGCTAAAGAACACAAGGAATGGACATTAGACCAGTGGAAATCTGTGCTTTGGTCTGATGAGTCCAAATTTGAGATCTTTGGTTCCAACCACCGTGTCTTTGTGCGACGCAGAAAAGGTGAACGGATGGACTCTACATGCCTGGTTACCACCGTGAAGCATGGAGGAGGCGGTGTGATGGTGTAGGAGTGCTTTGCTGGTGACACTGTTGGGGATTTATTCAAAATTGAAGGCATACTGAACCAGCATGGCTACCACAGCATGCTATTCCATCCGGTTTGCGTTTAGTTGGACCATCATTGATTTTTCAACAGGACAATGACCCCAAACACACCTCCAGGCTGTGTAAGGGCTATTTGACCATGAAGGAGAGTGATGGGGTGCTGCGCCAGATGACCTGGCCTCCACAGTCACTGGACCTGAACTCAATCGAGATGGTTTGGGGTGAGCTGGACCGCAGAGTGAAGGGAAAAGGGCCAACAAGTGCTAAGCATCTCTGGGAACTCCTTCAAGACTGTTGGAAGACCATTTCAGGTGACTACCTCTTGAAGCTCATCAATAGAATGCCAAGAGTGTGCAAAGCAGTAATCAAAGCAAAAGGTGGCTACTTTGAAGAACCTAGAATATTAAATATTTTCAGTTGTTTCACGCTTTTTTGTTATGTATACAATTCCACATGTGTTAATTCAGTTTTTGATGCCTTCAGGTGAATCTACAATTTTCATAGTCATGAAAATAAAGAAAACTCTTTGAATAAGAAGGTGTGTCCAAACTTTTGGTCTGTACTGTGTATATATATATATATATATACACACACACACACGACCATAAGACGCACCTAGGTTTTAGAGGAGGAAAATGTTTTTCATCAGACCTCAGCTCAGACCCCCAAATGTTAATCAGACCTCAGAACAGATCCCCAATGTTAATAAGACCCTCATTCAGACCTCAGATTGGACCTCCAATGTTAATAAGACCCCCAATCATATCTCAGATCAGACCCCTAATGTTATATAGGACCCCAAATCAGACCCACAATGTTTCTAAAACCTCCAGTCAGACCTCTGTTCAGAAGCAGATGACCACAGACACATAAATCTCATTGTCCTATTCATCATTGATTATCCTAGCTAAAGGAGGGGTTTGTAATGTCTAAACATTGAGCAGAATGCTTTCCATGAGAACTGGTCACATTCACACTAATCAATGAATGAGAAAACACTTGAGGGCAAAGCCTCTATATGTTAATATGTGGCGAGGTGGTTGAGAACTGTTTAGCATATACATTTCCATATACTAAGGTTAACAAAATAAGGTATATTAGACAGATGTTATTCGATACGATATGTAGAAATGGTGGGAAAGTCATGTGGGAAAAGTTACAGCACATATGTGCCGGTATTTAGTAAATAACCAAAAGGGCCGTGTCACGGGTAGTACGGGGAAGGACAGACAACCAAAGGGAACCTCAACAAAACAACAGACTAGGCCCCAAACCTAGGGAACAAAGAGCTCACCTCCTAGCAATCCCTGATTCTTTCCCTAGGCTGCTAACAACATGTGCAAATCTCAAAAGGTAGAAAAGCACATGCACAGGAACCTGAGACTGCTGAAACACTGCACCAAACCCTCAGCTTAGGGAACAGAGAAAGAGGCAACCAGCTCCTTCCAAACTAAAAGCGTCTCCCTGAGGCCTAGTCAGAACAGAAACGACCGGAAAAGGACTTAGCATGAGTAGCAACTGGAACAGGAAAACCACCACTCAAGCAGAGCAATCCACAGAAGAACTATCAGCCGCAGGGAAACAAGTGAGAGGCAGACCATATAAAGAGCCACCTGGCTGATAATGAGCAGCATCTGCAAAGGGGTGGAAACCTGTCAGCAACAATAAAAACAAGAGAGATCTGTCAGATAGACTCCTGAGTCTTCCGTCTATTTGAACTTCTAAGATCTCTCCCAGGATCGGCGGTGACAGTCAGAGGTAATGCAGCCATTCATGAAAATCTGGATATACGGGGAGACCATGGATATGGACATTGGAGCCTCATTTGAGTAACACACTAACACTATTTTGTCTAGAGCAATCCCTTCTGCAGCTACTTAATCAAGAAGCTGAAGCTGGCCACAGGGCTCTTTCTTGAAACCTAGGTGGACCTTGCAGGCTATAAGTGCAGCTAAGTAGCAGTTTATTATCATGGTTTAAGTCTTACTTAGCTAAATAACACCAGTTAGTGCTTATTGTCTAAAATTCTATATTGTGTTTGTTGTATTTGCCAGTTATTGTTTAGTGCTTTTATAATGATATTCTGATTCATTGTTGCTTATGTCTGATATAATACCTTTTCTATTTTCATTATTTTCCATATTATTGTTATTCATTAAATGTTATTTTACATACTGTCTGTTTGTGATTTTTGAGTTGCAAATCCTAAAAGATCCTAAAGAACCTTAAGGAGTGATGCTAAAGTTTCACACTTCCTAATACTGTAACTTAACTCTTCGTCTCAACGCCACCACTCTTGCTCCTCCTGCTGCGTTGTGACCTGACGTTGCACAGTGTAAGTTCACAGAGCACACTGGTGTTCACACTCTCTGCGCATGTCACAGAACAGCATGCGGCTGACAAAGACCAGGAAGCAGAGCCTGCAATGGGAGCGCTGCATTCACTGATCCCCTGTCCCTCCTGTACTGATAAGCGCTTTGATAATGCAAGCGCTCATTAGCATTCGACCCATAAGACACAAGAAAAATACTGTATATATTTTTAATGTTTTACTACTTTTGCATCATAAAATAACTTTGCAATTAAAAATCTGTTGCTTTTGTTATTTTGCATCACCATATACTAACACCCATAATATTTTCAGTTTTCGGGGCAGGCATGTGTTGTCTTGTTTTTTGGTGGAAAGGGCTGCATTTTTTGTTGGTACCATACTGCGATAGATTTTTTTATTGCTTTTTATACCATTTAATGAGATGTGAGGTACCAAGTTTTTTTTTTCTATGGTGTTCATTGTGTGAGAAAAGTAACATGATTCTTTAATAGATCAGGTAGTAACAGACATGGCAATACCAATTCAATTATGTGTACTTTATACATACTGTATATGAGTGGATAAGGAAAAAGGGATTTTTTTTACTTGAAATTCTTTTTTCTTTGTAGGACCTCCTGCTGCTATAGCAAACATTAGAACCTCCAATCGTGTTGAGGAAGTCCCCTTACTCTATTAACCACCTAGATGCTGCGGTCGCTACAGACAATGGCATGGAAGGGCTTAAACAGTCAGGATCTGCACTAGATCTGATCTTGCACGTCACGGCAATTATATGACATGATATGGGAATGTACTACTTGCCATGCCGTACATTTACAGCATGGTTGCAGGAAGGGGTTAATGGCAAAATACATATGTTTTAGCTGCATGGTGACTTGAAATTAGGATGTCATCCACACATATTGGAAACAGATGTGATTCACATATTCACTGTTGCTGGGCAGAATCCAATCCCTATATGGACATAAGGCTAATGTAAACATATTCTCCCTCTAGACTGGTTGAAATTGATAGGAATAGCTCACTCCTATGTGATCAAGGGATAGGTGCTCTAGTCCTATACACTGTTTAACCCTTACAGGAAAGAAGTTTTATAAAAATGTTTGGAATATGATAGGCAGATCACCACTGTATATTGTATTAAATGGTCATAAACATTTATTTGTAAAATAGTTAAAAACACAATCAAATATAAAACCATACATATAGTAGCCTATGCCTCAGAAAGGGATGGACGTCTAGGATAGCTGATAGAGCCAACCAGAGATATATTAATCCTCTCCAGAGTAAGTTCATTCAGTGTTCTTTGAGAGAATACTCTAGTGGTTCAAAGATCTATATTAGACTTGTGTGTTGCACAGTATTAGAAAAAAGGGGCACGTCTCATGTGAATAAGAATCCACTTATTATCACACAATTGTAAGCAAACGATCTTCTTGTGTGGTTACACCTTTTGAGATGGGTCCTCAGTTTGTGTATAATGCAGATTATATAATTAAGAAAGTCCGCACTCGGTTTCAACAGATAGTTGTATGTTTGGTATATAAAAGCGATATCACACTTGTAGATAATTCTTACCTTCTCTTCTTTTCAGATTTTTTGCTCAATTACATACCCGACATCGATTCCCTATTCTGATACTATGTTCGTTATCCTAGCACGCTCGCTGGTATGCACCCTGGCGTGTAACGTGGTTTGCAGGAGGATCTCAACGTGTGTCTCGTAGCAAGGTATCGCGGGAGTTGATGCCGTAAGTCTGTTAAGAATATTTGTGGTATTTGGAGCGCTCCAGTTGTTCAAATATTTGGTTGGACTATGCAGTCATCTGTGTAGAGGCCTCTTCTTACTGTTGATTCAATGGGAGTAAGTAGCTTTCAAGCCAGACGCGTTTCGGGGACCTCTTTCCCCTTCCTCAGTGGCAGCTCTGCTCCCATTCTTTAAGCTATTTATAGACCGCCTGGATTGACAAAAAAAACTAGTTGGGATTGATCATCTTAGGATTCGGCTTCTTTTCTATAGTATGCGATTTGCACTGTGAATCTCCATTGGTGGCAGGCATGTAGACCTACTCATCATGTATGGACTGGCATTCTACTGTGATACAGATTTGTATATACTATGATCTATGAATAATCCTAAACATAGAAATGTCCCTTCCCCTCCCCTTTCCTTCCCCCTCCCTTCCCAATTTTTTCCACCACACAATCATGTACCTTTTCTACAAGCCGTATAGGGTATTCGTTTTTATTTTTATTTTATTGTGTATCACTTATCATTTTATTATCAATTGTCCATTATTTTATTCTCTTTGTGTAATAATTAGAATTGTTTATGTAATTGGACGACCAAATCCATATAAAGCAAATAGAATTAGCCTTATGTACAGATGGACATTTCTTTTTTTCCCTTTTCTGAATTATAGCAATGTGATATAGCTTTTCTTTTTATTGGGCAACAAATACTAGCTGTGATACATATTATATGTGAAAAACACACAAGTAGCCAAAAAACGCAACAAAACCGCATGCAAATCGCATACTATGAAAAAGAAGCCAAATCCTAAGATGATCAATCCCAACTAGTTTTTTAGTCAATCCAGGCGGTCTATAAATAGATAGCTTAAAGAATGGGAGCAGAGCTGCCACTGAGGAAGGGGAAAGAGGTCCCCGAAACGCGTCTGGCTTGAAAGCTACTTACTCCCATTGAATCAACAGTAAGAAGAGGCCTCTACACAGACTGCATAGTCCAACCAAATATTTGAACAACTGGAGCGCTCCAAATACCACAAATATTCTTAACAGACTTACGGCATCAACTCCCGCGATACCTTGCTATGAGACACACGTTGAGATCCTCCTGCAAACTACGTGACACGCCGGCGTGCGTACCAGCGAGCGTGCTAGGATAACGAACATAGTAGCGGAATAGGGAATCAGCGTTGGGTATGTAATTGAGCCCAAAAAAATCTAAAAGAAGAGAAGGTAAGAATTATCTACCTACCTACATCAAGTGTGATATCGCTTTTATATACCAAACATATAACTATCTGTTGAAACCGAGTGCGGACTTTCTTAATTATATAATCTGGATTATACACAAACGAGGACCCATCTCAAAAGGTGTAACCACACAAGATCATTTGCTTACAATTGTGTGATAATAAGTGGATTCTTATTCACATGAGACGTGCTCCTTTTTTCTAATACTGTGCAACACACAAGTCTAATATAGATCTTTGAACCACTAGAGTATCTTCTCAAAGAACACTGAATGAACTTACTCTGGAGAGGATTAATATATCTCTGGTTGGCTCTATCAGCTATCCTAGACGTCCATCCCTTTCTGAGGCATAGGCTACTATATGTATGGTTTTTTTTTTTATTGTGTTTTTTTTTACTATTTTACAAATAGATGTTTATGACCATTTAATACAATATACAGTGGTTATCTGCCTACCATTAATACATTCAAAACACATATTCTCCCTCTAGTATGATGTCACCCAGCATACCTGTCCTTCTATTTTAACCCTTCAGTCAGTTTGTGGGGATAAACGGGGTTTAACCAGTTACTACATAGAGAAATGGATTTTCTTTTGTATTACTTTCTTATTGAATTGAAAGACAAAGAAATAAACCACTCAATACTCACTTGCCATTCACAGGCCACGTACGGGTAATGTCACTGACATAACAGGATGCTTCACAGCCACCATCCAACAGAACCATCTCCCCAGACTAACAAATAAATAAGAGAGTTTATAATGTTTAAAAATGTCATCAGTGATATCAGAGATACAATGCTGTCTATACATAAGGAGATTGTATAACAAAAAATAGTGCTGAATAATTTGAGCAACTATTCACACTTTGTAATACTGTATAAGATGTTAAAATATTGTCTCATTAAGAGGCTATGTAGAACTATACAGTGCAGTGGTCTCAGGTTACAATATTTTCAACATACAATGTTGTTTCCTGGACCATTATAACTTGAAACCACTATCAACATATAATTCCACAGACACTGCTGATCTCTTTCCTAAAACACGTATATTACTGAAAAGTGTCTCCGCACAGTGCAGCAGACAGCCATCATATCCTGCCAATACATTCACACAGCAACTTGTACACTATCTTGAAAGTGATTAGACACACGTGGACAAAATTGTTGGTACCCTTCCGTTAAACCGTTCGCTACCAGCGCTGCACAAGTAAGGGCAAACGTGGGTCCGCTCGTGTGTGCAGCGGGTGTCAAACAACAGAGACCCACGGCTAATGACTGTGACCAGCAATATTGACTATCGCGGTCATTACAGCCTTTAGATGCCGTGATATAGGGAGATCACGGTATCTAAAGGGTGAAAAAAAACGGCTTCTTATCGGGATCCTCTGCAGCCAATAAAGATGCTGATTTTGTAGGCTTAAATACGAGCTTCAAAAATATAAACATCATGGTCATCACCGCATGTGAAAACAACCGTACTATTATTTTTTTTTTTATATTCTTCAAATGCAGCGAATGGCGTAAAGAAAAAAAAGGGTCAAAATGGCCAATTTGCCATTTTTTCATTACTTCTCTTACCCAAAAATAGTAAATGTGATCAAAAAGTCACAAATACACTCCAAAATAGTATAAAAAAAAACTACAGATTGTACTGCAAATAATGAGCCCCCACACAGCTCAGTAGATATAACTATAAAAAGTTATGGGGGAACATGGGAACAAATGCTGTAAAACATTGGAGGAATTGCGTTTTTTTTTTTTTTTTCAATTCCACACGATTTGGATATTTTTTTCCACTTCCCACTACATTGTATACCATATTAAATGGTGGCATTAGAAAGTAGAACTTGTATGAGGGCTTATTTTTTTGAAGGACATCTATGTAAACGGAAAAATAAAAAAGTTATAGCTCATGGAAGATAGGGAAGAAAAATGAAACAGCAAAAACTAAAAAAACATCCGGTATCCTAAGGGTTAACGGAAGAAAATCCCACAATGATCACTGAAATAACCTGAAACTGACAAAAGTAATTATAAAATTAACTGAAAATAAGCTGCCGAATAGCAGATATAGATTTTTTTATTATAATGAAACTGGCCTGAACAAAAATGATGGTACCCTAAGGCCCCATGCACACGGCCGTGTTTCACAGCCGTGTGCGGGCCGTGGAACCGCGGCCTGGATCCCTCCTGAGAGCAGGAGCGCACGGCGTCACTGGTTGCTATGACGCCGTGCGCTCCCTGCTGCCGCCGCAATACAGTGACACACTGGTATGATCTATACCAGTGTATTACTGTACTGTGCCGGCAGCAGGGAGCGCACGGCGTCATAGCAACCAGTGACGCCGTGCGCTCCTGCTCTCAGGAGGGATCCAGGCCGCGGTTCCACGGCCCGCACACGGCTGTGAAACACGGCCGTGTGCATGGGGCCTTAACTTAATATTTTACAGCACAACCTTTTGATGCAATCGCTGTATATTGTATTTTGGCCCACTTCTCATGTGCAAACTGCTCCAGAGGTCTCAGGTTTGAAGGGGGCCTTCTCCAGGCGACATGTTTCAGCTCCTTCCACAGATGTTCAATAGGATTTATTTTATTTAAAAAAATGTTTTTATTGCTATTTTAAAAGGTACATCATAACATCAATAAGTACAACATGTACAATGTTTAATAGGATTCATAGGGCTCATAGAAGGCCACTTCAGAATAGTCCAATGCTTAGCTCTCAGCCATTCTTGGACATTTTTAGCTGTATGTTTTGGGTCATTATCCTGTTGGTGAATCCATGATCTGTGTCTGAGACCAAGCTTTCTGCAACTGGGCAGCACATTTCTCTCTAGAATGCTAGTCTTGAAATTGCATTGTACCCTGCACAGATTCAAGACAACCTGTGCCAGATGCAGCAAAGCAGCCCCAAAACATAAATCAAGCCTCCTCCATGTTTCACAGTAGATACAAAGTTCTTTTCTTTGCACGCTTCATTTTTTCATCTGTGAAAATAGAGCTGATGCGACTTGCCAAAAAATATCCAGTTTTGTCCATCTGTCCAAAGGACGTTCTCCCAGAAGCTTTGTGGCTAGATAATATGCAAATTCCAGTCTCACATTTTTAGGATTTGCTTTCAACAGTGGTTTCCTCCTTGGTCATCTATTACATCTACTTTGACTAAGACAGTGACGGACGGTGCTGACACTGAATTACCTTGATCTCTAATCTCTTGGATTGTTGTTCTAGGCTCTTTGGTTACGATTTGTATTATCTGTCTCTTCAATTTTTCATCAATTTTCCTCATGCGGTCACATCCAGGGAAGTTGGCTACAGTCCTGTAGGCCTTAAAATTCTGAATAATATGTGCAACTCCAGTAACAGGAACATCAAGCTGTTTGGAGATGGTCTTTACCTTTATATATAGCGTTTACCTTTAACATGTTTGTCTATAATTTTCTTTCTAATGTCCTTAGACAACTCTCTACCTAGCTTTTTTTTTGGTCCATGTTCAATGTGGTACACACTATAATACTAAACAGAACAGTGACTACTTTTCAGCCTTTAAATGGGCAGACTGACTGATTACCAGATTGAAGACACCTGTGAGGCTAATTAAAGGACACACCTTAGTTTAACACTTCCCTATAGTCAAATTATTTTCAGTCTTTTTTTTATTATTATTAGTCTGTTGAACCTCAATTCAAAAGCAATGTTATTATTTATTTTTTATTATAACTTTTGTCAGTTTCTAGTTATTTTAGTGACCATTGTGTGTTTTTCTTTCTTTAACGGAGAGGTACCAACAATTTTGTCCACGTGTGTATAAAATTTAGTTGCTCACAGTCCTGAATATGCAGGAACTTCCGTAAGACAATAACGAGATAGTTGAGATGTTCCGAGTGGAAACTAGATTGAATTTATTTAACAACTGCCGAGAAATGGGTTGTCCCAGCGGGTTGAGGCGGTTCCCAAGGAGGGCTTTTTGTATGAATTTACCATCAAGAACTTTTTTTTTTTTTTTTTTTTTTTTTTTTATATATTTTATTTATAGTGCAAAAAAAACATATCCACATAACATTTATAATATTATAAAGTCTAAGATCATCCCCGGCCCACCCCATCTATTCCCCCCCCCCCCCCCTCCCAACCTTGCAGGAGGAAAAAAAAAAAAAAAAAAAAAAAAAAAAAAAAAGGTACATATGCATGCATACACATATACACACACATACATACGTGCATATACATATATACACATGCACATACACATACATACACACATAAAAAAAAAAAAAAAAAAAAAAAATATATATAAAAAAAAAAAAAATAAAAAATAAATGAAATCCAAATTAATTAACCATATCCCAGTCTTCCCACAGTTTACCCCATTTTAAATAGGATCCTCTTTGTTTATACAGAATCCTCTCATAGCTTTTCACTTTCTCTACCAAGGCCAGCCAATTGCTGCAATCTGGAGCGGAGGAACTAAACCATAACCTGGAAACAAGAAGCCTGGCCAAGAACATAACCTTAATCAATAATTTACGTTTTATGGGCTGATAATTAACCTCCGATAAGTCTCCCAAGACCCATATCCTGGGAGACAGAGGAACAGCAATGTTGAGTTTACGAGCCAGAGTGGTCTGGACCGATCTCCAATAGCTGCCCACCATTGGGCAGTCCCAAAACAGGTGTAAGTGGTCTGCCTCGGAATCGCCACAGCGTGGGCAATCGGAGGAGGCTCTAAGTCCTCTTCTATATAACCACATAGGTGTCACATATATTTTGTGCAAAATGTTAAATTGTACAACAGTGTGATTAAAATTGTGTGAAACATATTTTAAACTTTCCCCTATGTTCTCCCAATCTGGGGGACCCACCTCTAAAAGTAACGAAGACCAGGACTTCTGTCCTGGTGAAAGAAGACCCAAAAAAAAATGTTTCATTAAGTGTCTATAGCAATGTGATATTTTAATTTTCGTGACGGGTTTCTTAATAATTAAATCGTGTAAAAATTCAGGAGTATCTATAAGAAAAAGGTGACTATTCAAAGTACTAGAAAGTGCAGACCTCAATTGAAAATATGCGTACCAGGCCACCTCACTCAGATTAGCCCTTTGCCCCAATTCCATCGAGGACAGAATTTGTCCACCACTAACCACCTGATGTAAGTACTCAACATTCCTAGTCCTCCAATACTGGCAGCAATTCAAGTCCCTTAAATTCAAAAGCTTTGGATTATGCCATAGTGGGGTACATATAAGTGATGCCTTAACTCCACACCAGCTCCTAATAACCCGCCAGGTCTTTATAGCCATTCTGCAGAAAAGTGTATGCCCGGTCTGTATATTTGATAAATAGTCGGACTCCAATACAGTAAGGAAATCCGTAAAACCTGAGTCTTTCACCACTTTACTGCAAAAGCTGCTATTTTCCCAGTCCTTAAAAAGGCACAGTTGAGAGGCCATAAAGTAACCCCTAAAATAGGGGAGATTAAGGCCTCCCTGGTTATAAGGCATGGAGAAATAAAGCGCCTTCAATCTAACACGCTTCCTCCCCCATAATAGATCGTTAAGCATCCGCTCTATCAATCTAAAATACTTATCTGCGATCCATACAGGTGAGTTGCGCAGGACATAAAGAACCTGGGGAAGTACTACCATTTTTATTAGAGAAATTCTATCAGCTCTTGTATGCAGAATTTTTTGCCATATCTTGATTTTAGCCCTCAACTTTATCAGCAGGGGAATCAAGTTAAGTTGTAGATATTCCTGAGGTTTGGCAGAAACTGAAATCCCCAGGTACTTTATTGATTCAGAGACTGTTAACTGGTTATCCCAATCGCCTCGCAGCTCGTCTATAGGGAGGAGAACAGTCTTCTCCCAATTGATCTCCAGGCCAGACGGAGCAGAGAAAGAACCAACCAAATTCATTATACGAGGGAGAGTGGTTTCTGTTTGATGAAGAAAAACCAAGATATCATCTGCGTAAAGAGATACACGGTCATACTTCCCCATTATACCGAAGCCGGCCACCTGCAGATCCTGCCTTATACTGGCTGCTAAAGGTTCAATATAAATATTGAACAAAAGAGGGGAGAGAGGACATCCTTGACGGGTGCCTCTTCCTAAGGTGAAGCTCTCTGTAATCGTGTCGTTAATCCTGATCCTAGCAGCTGGGGAGCTATATAATAACTGAACCATCGCCATAAATCTAGGGCCAAAGCCCATTTTTTTCATCACCTCCCAGAGAAAAGTCCACTCCACCCTGTCGAAGGCTTTGGTGGCATCCAACGACAGGATGGAGCGGGCGCCGCACCCCGGGGACTGAATATTCATAAATAGCCTGTGCAGGTTGTGATGGGTACCCCTTTTGGGCATAAAACCATTTTGGTCTGGGTGGATAATAGTGGATATGACCCGTGAAAGCCTCCTAGCCAAAACTTTGGATAATAACTTAGCGTCTGTGTTTAGTAGCGAAATTGGTCTATAAGAGCTCATTTCTATCGGGTCCTTGTCCTTTTTAGGAATTAAAACGATAAGAGCCTCCATCATAGTACATGGTAAGCTCCCTGCCTGTGTTGCCTGGGAGAAGACCTCTAACAGCTGAGGGAAAATCACATCGCTGTACTTGCGGTAGACCTCATATGGAAGACCATCCATACCTGGTACCATCAAGAACTTTGATAAGTATGCACTTTAATTAAAGGTCCATCATCATGGGGTCAGTAATATTTGTGCTTCTATAAAGCAATAATTTTGGCTTTTGGAATAGTCTAGTGATGAACCTATTGAAAATATAACACACTCGTCTATCCCCCACTGACATCAAATGTGTCACAATTATTAACCTTTCAGGACACAACCCATTTTAAAATTTTCATTTTTTCCTTCCAAGAGAATTTTTCTTCGGCTTATAGTCATATGAGAACTTGTTTTTTGCAGGACATGTACTTTTTAATGCCACTATTTTACCAGTTTGTATTGGAAAACAGGAAAATGACAATGCTGTGTAAGGCTTTTAAAATTTTGTTTTTACAATGTTCACTGTGCGCTAAAAATTATATGACCACCTGTTATGTTTTACTACTTTTACAAAAAATGTAAACCTTTGTAAAAACCTTTTTTCTCTTTGCATCGCCATGTTCTGCGCATAAGACGACTGGGCGTATAAGATGACCCCCAACTTTTCTAGTTAAAATATAGGGTTTGGGCTATACTCGCCGTATAAGACTACCCCTCCAACGCTATTTACTTTGGCATCAAGATCTGCAGGTAATTGTTGCGCAATTTTCGTCTTTTGCCTCAATACCATACTATGCCTTTCCAAGAATCTAGTACACCAGGATGCAGTGGCCTTAAATCTGTTGCTGTGATCTGGGTTAGATTTGGCTCACTGAAGTGCAAACAAACGTATTTTATTTTGTGTCACTACATAACCGTTTTGGCGATGCTCATTCACCATGTCTGGTACAAGTCTTTCGAGTTCTGGCCAATGTGGGGTGCCTCTTCTTAATGCACACTTACCCCATGGCATACTCTAATACTTTTTTATTTGCTTTCCAGTCCCAAACCATCTTTTCTGTTACTCCATATTGTCTTGCAGCAGCGCAGTTATTATGTTCCATGGCAAAGTTTACAACTTTAAGTTTGAAACTGGCTTCATATTTCTTTCTTCTTGCTGGTAGAGCCAGGTATGTACTGGTGCAGTACTGTATGAACCGGTACAGATACTGGTGCTGTACTATATGTACAGATACTGGTGCTGTACTATATGTACAGATACTGGTGCTGTACTGTATTCACCACCACATGTATCTGCTCCCCAGATAGACTCTGTTTTTTCACCACAGATAAGATGCACACCAAACTTCATTAGAGATCCGCCAACATTAGAATTGGCTGAAGTGCAGATGCTCCTGCTCCCCCCCTGCCTTCCCTCAGAATCACCAATCCAACCCAGTATACAATAACCAGCCAATCACAGCAAGCGATGTACTGGTATTTTCTGTGCACACTGCCTACAAAGCCTGCTTGGAATGGGTGGGTCAGCTCTCCCTGCCTGCCCAGCCCTCCCTGTCTTCAAGACGATCTGAGCGGTAGTGCGCAATGTGATACTGCCGGCATGAGAAAACCACTGAGAGCAGGAAGAGGGGGCTGCTTCAGGAGCGGCTGGCCGGGATGCAGCGCACGGTGGCTAAGCTAGAGGGCGCCTATCCCTGAAGCTGGAGAAGGACAGCTTCTCCAGTCGGCTAGGAAGTAAGTTTCAGCATGCCGTATACCGGCATATAAGAGGAAACCCGGCGTATAAGACGACCCCCGACTTTTGAGAAGATTTTCATGTGTTAAAAAGTAGTATTATGCGCAAGAAAATACAGTAAATATAAAAAAACATCTAACATCCATTATTTTACAACTATTTTCTTTCAAGAATATGTTAATTTTCCCTTTTATAAATCCATATATTAAAAATTATTCTACGTCACACACATCGCATATGTGGTTCAGATTTAGACCACAACTACTTATTCATTAATGAAAAGATCAAGTGCATAGGGCTACCAATACCAAGTAGGTTAGATTCTGTCTTTCATATACTGTACAAGGTTTTAAACTTTAAGTCAATCAATTAAGCTTCCACAACTGACATTTCAGCATCATCAGCAGAGCATGTCCATTTAATTCACAGATCGATCACGTGAAACTCGATTCCAATCTTGATATAGACAAACCCACGCATCATCCAATAGGATAAAGACAATAAAGGGGTGTGGAGTATTGGTGGTCCACAGTTTTCGATACCTTCTGGTGCAATAACACGACCTCAAGTAGTTGGAGACAATTCTTTTTATTTACAAATATGTGACAACGCGTTTCGGAGTAGACAAACACACCTTTTTCAAGTCTAAAAAATAGTAATTAGATGTCATAGAAATAAAATCGAGACTAGTAATGGCTGAAGGAACAAGTACGACATATGATAATAGTAATGGTAGTGACAATAGCGAAAATGTCCAGTTTAGGATAAAAATTGAAGTAAAATCATGTGTTTAAAATACATCATAGATGAGGTTAAAGCTCTAAAAACATAAAGACATTATGCTGGCTTAAAGTAGTGATGATGATTAATAGATGTGTGTGTGTATATATATATATATATATATATATATATATATATATGCATGCATATGCTGATTGTGGTGGCAGTTCATGATGAAAGATTATATGATTGAATTGGCTGGACATAAGGGGGAGAATATCAGGATGACAAATGGATATGAGCCACCCATTTTCATATGCTGGGTGGTGGATCCCATGAATGAAAATGTGTAAAAACATAGAAATGTAGAATATAAAAATCAATCTGTAGATACATGCATGCACGAATCTGTGCATGAACATAAATATATACATACCCATACATGCACTCATATAAACATACAGGAATGCATGTACAATCATGTGCACTCCTGTGTAAATGCCCATAAACAAGTGAAGCACTGCATATGGAGAAACTGTGATTATTATCAGGACTGGCAGTTAGATGGTTAATAATTGCAAAGTGTAAAAAGTGATCAAAAAGTCATACACACCCCAGAATTGTATCAATGAAAATTTCAGATCGCCCCACCCAAAAAATGAGCCCCCATACAGCTCTGTACACATAATTACAAAAACGATATAGGGGTCAAAACATGGCGACAAAAAAATATAAAAGATTTTTTTCCCCACTTTTAAATATTTTTATCACTACCAAAACGCAAGAAAAACTATACATATAGGGTATCTCCGCATTCGTACTGACCTGTAGAATAAAAGTAACCGGCCAGTTGTATCGTACATTGAGCGTCATAAATAAATAAAAAAGTAAAACTGTGGTGGAATAGCTTTTTTTTTGCTCACTTCCCACTACATCATATGCAATATTAAATAGTGGCATTGGAAAGTACAATTGTCCCGCAGAAATCAAGCCCTCATATGGCTATGTGAACAGACAAATAAAAAGGTTATGGCTCTGGGAAGGCAGGGAGCACAAAAGGAAAGCGCAATAAAAATTAAATAAAAAAACTCAGTGGCTGAAAGGGTTAAAGTACGTTTTAGTTTTTATTTGTCCCTCCTCCACAAAAATGGTTACATCTAGAAAGTTAACGTATTCCAAAATTTTGATTCGGTTTCGATACCATAAAAAACTATTGCGATACTGGATACCATTCAATACCACCATAAAACACCAAAAAAGCCACGTGCATTCCGCATTTTATGGAACGTCCGGCTCATAATCGAACAGTCCGATCCTATTTGTTGGGGTGACAAGGTGACTAAAAAATGGTGATTTTTTTTCTGTTCTGGAGTTCACCGCATAGGAGATTTTTTTATATTTTAATAGTTTGGACTTTTCGGACGTGGCAATATGTAATATGTTTATTTATTGTTTATATATTGTATATGCAAAATTGGGAAAGGGGGTGATTTATACTTAAAGGGAACCTGTCACCAGGATTTTGTGTATAGAGCTGAGGACATGGGTTGCTAAATGGCCGCTAGCACATCCGCATTACCCAGTCCCCATAGCTCTGTGTGCTTATATTGTGTAAAAAAAAACGATTTGATAGATATGACTCATCTCAGGGACAGGGACTCATCTCAGGTTCATTTGCATATGTATCAAATCGGGTTTTTTACACAATAAAAGCACACAGAGCTATGGGGACTGGATATTGCGGACGTGCTAGCGGCCATCTAGCAATCTATGTCCTCAGCTCTATACCCAAAATACCAGTGACAGGTTCCCTTTAATATTTTGGTGTTACTTTTAAACTTTTTATTTCATAACTTTTTCCCCCCTTAGGGGCTAGAACCTGGGATCTTTTAATCCCTTGTCCTATTCACCCTAATAGAGATCTATTAGGATGAATAGGGCGTCACACTCTCCCTGCTTCCATGTGCATAGTGAACACAGCAGCAGGGAGCTTACTATGGCAGCCAGGGCTTTAGTAGCATCCTGGCTGCCATGGTAACCAATTGGAACCCCAGGATTACACTGCTGGGGCTCTGATCAGAAGCTGCCACTGCCACCAATGAAATGGAGGGGACCATGTGGCCACTGCCAACAGCGATTTTAAGACTGGTGAGAAGGGGGAGGGCGCACTGCGCCACCAGTGGTTTTAATACTGGGGAGGGGGGCGCACTGCGCCACTAGTGATAGTTAACCTTCAATACAGGAGGCGGTGCTGGCAGAATTACATAGCCGGCACCCTGCCTCTGACAGGGAGCTGCGATCAGCGGCAGTTAACCCCTCAGGTGCTGCACCTGATGGGCTAACTGCGGCTGATCGCAGCGTCCTGTCACAGAGGCAGAGTGCCGGCTATGTGATTCTGCCGCCTCCTGTATTTGTATTAGAAGTCAACTTTCGATGGTGGCGCAGTGCGCCCGTCCCTCCTCCTCCCGTCTCTCCTCATTGGCAGTGGCAGCACAGGGGGAGGGAGAGACTGCTTCCTTCTCCCCTGTGATGCTGACGGAACTTGGAGCGCTCCAAGCTTTGTGATACTAGACTGCACAGCAGCGCAGCCCAGTATCGAAAAAATTGAAATCCCGGTATCGTATCAAAACCGGTACAAAAGTATCGATTGGATATCGAAATTTCAATACCAGAAACAACCCTATTTCCCACATACCTCCCGTCCGTTCCTAAGGGTTTTTGAAAGCTCCTCTTGCAGTCATTCAGTAGAAATCTTCCTGGTCTTGTGATAATCAGGTGCACTGCTTGATAAAGTACAGTTAGGGTACTGCCACACAATGCAGTGAAAACTAAGTGCGATGGACTGCATGCAGTTACTGTATCAATAAAGACAAATTCAAAAAGAAGTTAAAGGCATTTTCAAGGCTTTTATACTGATGACCTATCTGATCGGTGAGGGTCCGACAAATAGGACCCCCATGGATCATCTGTCTGAGAGGGCATCGGCGCTCGCAGTAACGCTGCAGCCTTCTCTCAGCTTACCAAGAACAGTGCTGTACATTGTACATCAGCTGTGCTTAGTATTGCAGCTGAGCCCCATTAACTACAATGAGGTTGAGCTGTGCCTAGGCCATATAACTAATGAACGTGAAGTTATATGGCTTAGGCTAAGCTGTCAGAAAGCCACAGCGCTACTTCTCAAACATTTTGACCCCACTAATCAGATACTGATGACTTATCAATAGGTCATCAGTACAAAAGTCTTGAAAACCCCTTTTTAAAGAATTTAGCCAGTTTAGTATCCTAATTACGTATTGGTGTTCTGCACAGCAAACATAATCTTAATTTCATCAATTGTAAATGGCTAAATTTTTTAAGGGCGCTACGGCTTTTATGATACAGTTTGAAGCCAAAATCAAGTGTACCTCATTAAAAGGAGAAAAAGTATTTAGGGCAGATACAACTTTCCTTTTTTATAATCCACACGGTTTGGGCTTCAAATAGTGCCTAAAAAAAATCTAATTGTGTGGAAACACCCCATTGTGCAGCTGTTCCGTGCATTGGGAACCGCAATTGAATGGGTCTGTGGTCTGTCCTCACCACAAAAAAATATGACATGTCATATTTATTTGTGGTGCGGAACAACAGAAAGAAACACCACGGAAGCACTCCGTAGTGCTTCCGGTGTTCCAGTCCCTGACTCCGTTCAGTATCTCCGGAATTGAGTACCTATTCAAGGGAATGGGTCAGCATCCGTGATGCGTGGTGCACACGGCTAGCGGCCATGGATTGCAGACCCGCCGTTTGCGGGCCGCAATGCGGCCACGGCCGACCAACAGCCGTGTGCATGAGGCCTAAGGCTACTGGAACAGGGTGAGATTTTTCTCAGGTTATCAGATGCAGTTTAGAAGCTAAAACCAGGTCTATAGAGACAGTGTAAAGGGTAGATTCTACGTCTTCTATTTTTGAAACAAATAACTGGTTTAAGTTTCAAAACTGCATCTGAAAATCTGATAATGTATGCATGTTAGCTGATACAGTAACTGCATGACAACTGCAAATGTGCTGTTGGGGCAGCATCCTTAAAGAGGTTGTCCAGTACTTCTTTCTTCACAAAACAGCACCACATCTGTCCACAGGTTCTATGTGATATTACAGCTCAGCCCCATTCACTTCAAGGGAGCAGAGCTGCAATACCAGGCACAACCTTTGGACAGGTGTGGTGCTGTTTCTGGAATGAAACAGCCATGGTTTTCTAATCCTGGACAACCCATTTAACTGTGCGATAGGCCCCTTTCACACGGGCGAGAATTCCGCGCGGGTGCAATGCTTGAGGTGAACGCATTGCACCCGCACTGAATCTGGACCCATTCACTTCAATGGGGCTGTGTAGATGAGCTGTGATTTTCACGCATCACTTGTGGCTTGTGTGAAAATCGCAGCATGCTCTATGTTGTGCGTTTTTCATGCAATGCAGGCCCCATAGAAATGAATGAGGCTACGTGAAAATCGCGATTTTCACGCATGGTTGCTAGGAGATGATAGGGATGAGCACCCCCCCCCCCCCCCCGGACCCCAGTCTGTTCACTGTATTATTTTCCCTTATAACATTGTTTATAAGGGAAAATAATAGCATTCTTAATACAGAATGCTTAGTAAGGGTACTTTCACACTAGCGTTTTTCTTTTCTGGCATAGAGTTCCGTCCTAGGGGCTCAATACCAGAAAAGAACTGATCAGTTTTATCCCCATGCATTCTGAATGGAGAGCAATCCGTTGAGCATGCATCAGGATGTCTTCAGTTCAGTCTTTTTGACTGTTCAGCATGAAGATAATACCGCAGCATGCTGTGGTTTTATCACTGGCCAAAAAAACTGAACCCTTGCCTGAATGCCGGATCCGCCATTTTTCTCCATAGGAATGTATTAGTGCCGGATCCGGCACTAATGAGGCGAGTTATGTTTATTATTTTTTAACCCTCAATGGACATTTTACTTCCAGGTTCGGGTATGGGTACCACATTGAGTTTTTTCTCTGAACATCGGAACGCAATCGCAGACAAAACTGACTGCATTTGCGTGCCTACTTGCGTTGGTTTCCCGCAATGCACCCTGAACGCATACGGTCCTCACCCGCGACGCCCGTGTGAAAGAGGTCTTAATGTACATAATTTTACCTGTACAGATTTTGATCCCCTAGAAGTACATAATGAAGATTCCTATTGAATGACTGCATCAAAGCACTTGAAAAACCTGAGACTGCAGAATGGACTGTATACTGGGAAATTATATAACTTCATTACGCTAATTTTGTTGCAGAAAATATTCTGTGACTGTAAATCAGCTCCATTTATTTGAATGAGGTTATTTCGGTGGGAAGTACCAGGTAAATTGAATGGATTTTCAGCTGCAGAAAACTTTTTTGAAAAAACTGAGCCATATGTGAAGGCACCCTTATACCCCTTAAAGAGGATCTGTCATCCAAAAATGCAATGCAATCTAAATGCACCATGTTATAGAGCAGGAAAAGCTGAGCAGATTGCTATATAGTTTGGTAAGCAAAGATTCAGTACAACCAGTAATTTGTACATTTATATATATGTTTTTTTCCACTTCCTGTGGATACCTATCAATACAGGAGGGAGGGGTTATCAGTGACTGACCGCATTGTGTTTATAAGTGTACATAGAGATAGTTGTCAGTCACTGTAAACCCCTTCCCTCCTGTACAAATAGCACTTCACAGGGCTGCAGATATAAATGTAAAAATTACAAGTTTTATTGTATTGTTTCCCACAAAAATATATATCAATCTGCTCAGCTCTTCCTGCCTGCAGATAGCATTGCATTTTTTTGATGATAGGTTCAGTTTAAATGGGAATGTAACATCAGAAACAGATCTATTGTTTAAATCAAGCATTTGTTAATTAATCATATTTTAAGAATTTTTACTGGTGTTTAAATAATGTTGCATGTCATTACCTATACAAAGGTAATCCCAAAACTTTGCAGTTTTCAGGCTGGAAACCGCTTCAGAATATGCTGACACCTTCTGTACTCTAGAAATCATTTCTAACCGCCAGTTATCTAAACTGTATGGCCACCTTAAAAGGTTCTCCAATCCCATAATCATTGTTATCTGTACTTAGTAACACAATTTTTTGTGATTTTGCGGTCGAAATAATGTGCAAGTCACTCTGCAACTCTATTCAGTTAATTGTCTACACTGCTACACAGCGATCTTTGGTCACACAGTGATCTCCATACAGCCCCAGCCTGAGGCCTCATGCACACGACCGTTGTGTGCATCCGTGGCCGTTGTGCCGTTTTCCGTTTTTTTTCACGGACCCATTGACTTTCAATGGGTCCGTGGAAAAATCGGAAAATGCACCGTTTGGCAGCCGCATCCGTGAGCCGTGTTTCCTGGCCGTGAAAAAAATATGACCTGTCCTATTTTTTTCACGGCCAACGGTTCACGGGCCCATTCAAGTCAATGGGTCCGTGAAAGAACACGGATGCACACAAGATTGGCATCCGTGTCCGTGATCCGTGGCCGTAGGTTTTAGTTTCATACAGACGGATCCGAAGATCCGTCTGCATAAAAGCTTTTTCAGAGCTGAGTTTTCACTTCGTGAAAACTCCGATCCGACAGTATATTCTAACACAGAGGCGTTCCCATGGTGATGGGACGCTTCTAGTTAGAATACACTGTACAAGACTGCCCCCTGCTGCCTGGCAGCACCCGATCTCTTACAGGGGGATATGATAGTACAATTAACCCCATCAGGTGCGGCACCTGAAGGGGTTAATTGTACTATCATATCCCCCTGTAAGAGATCAGGGCTGCCAGGCAGCAGGGGGCAGACCCCCCCCTCCCCAGTTTGAATATCATTGTGCGGCCCCCCCCTCCCCTGTTGTTAACTCGTTGGTGGCCAGTGTGCGCACCCCCCTCCCTCCCTCTATTGTTTTAATACATTGGGGCCAGTGTGCGCGCGCCCCCCAACCCCCCCCCCCCTCCCTCCCTCTATTGTTTTAATACATTGGGGCCAGTGTGCGCACCCCCCCAACCCCCCCCCTCCCTCCCTCCCTCTATTGTAATAATAGCATTGGGGCCAGTGTGCGCACCCCCTCCCCCCCCCCCCCCCCCGATCATCGGTGGCAGCGGAGTAGAAGATTTTCATACTTACCTGGCTGCTGGCTGCTGCGATGTCTGCGTCCGGCCGGGAGCTCCTCCTACTGGTAAGTGACAGCAATGCACCGCACAGACCTGTCACTTACCAGTAGGAGGAGCTCCTGGCCGGACACAGAGATCGCAGCAGCCAGCAGCCAGGTAAGTATGAATCTTCTACTCCGCTGGCACCGATGATCGGGGGGGGGGGGGGGGGGGCACAATGGCCCCAATGCTATTATTACAATAGAGGGAGGGAGGGGGGGGGGGGGTTGGGGGGGCGCGCACACTGGCCCCAATGCTATTATTACAATAGAGGGAGGGAGGGGGGGGGGGTTGGGGGGGCGCGCACACTGGCCCCAATGCTATTATTACAATAGAGGGAGGGAGGGGGTTGCGCACACTGGCCACCAACGAGTTAACAACAGGGGAGGGGGGGCCCACTGGCCACCAATGAGTTAAAAACAGGGGGGGGGGGGGGTCTGCCCCCTGCTGCCTGGCAGCACCTGCCAGGCAGCAGGGGACAGTCATGTACACAGTTTTTTTGTATATTCTAACCTGAAGCGTCTCCATCACCATGGGAACGCCTCTGTGTTAGAATATACTGTCGGAAATGAGTTTCACGATGTAGCTCATATCCGACAGTATATTCTAACATAGAGGCGTTCCCATGGTGATGGGGACGCTACAAGTTAAAATATACCATCGGATTGGAGAAAACTCCAATCCGATGGTATAACAGAACTCCAGACTTTACATTGAAAGTCAATGGGGACGGATCCGTTTGAAATGGCACCATATTGTGTCAACATCAAACGGATCCGTCCCCATTGACTTGCATTGTAATTCAGGACGGATCCGTTTGGCTCCGCACGGCCAGGCGGACACCAAAATGACTTTTTTTTCCTGTCCGTGGATCCTCCAAAAATCAAGGAAGACCCACGGACGGAAAAACGGTCACGGATCACGGACCCACGGACCCCGTTTTTGCGGGCCGTGAAAAAAAACTGTCGTGTGCATGAGGCCTAAGGCTGCTTTAATACAGTTGGTGTTTGATCAGTGATTTCCATCAGTGATTGTGAGCCAAAACCAGGTGTGGAGGCTACACAGAGATAAGGTATCATGGAAAGATCTGCACCTATTCTACGTTATCAACCCACTCCTGGTTTTGTCTCACCATCAGTGAAATTGCTGATAAAACACTGGCTGTTTGAAAGCAGCCTAAATGCCTCTTTACACTGCCTGATGTTCAGGCAGATTATTGTATGAATACTGGTTAGCGATAATCTGATGGTGCAAAGGTGCTACCAATTAGGATAGTTGGTGCGGATACCTAAATCATCGTTTGCTGACAGCAGATTGCTGTTTAGACAGCACTCTACTAGGGCAAACAATGATTCTGTATGGGGACAAGCGATGGTTGTAACCTGTAAGCCTGTGGCTCCTCCCCATACCACAGAGGGGATTGCTACATGTAAATGCAGGAGTCATCTCCACTGACTGAGCATGCAAATGTCAGGAAGGAATGCTTCCTTCCAGACAATCGTCTGCTCCATCGAGTGGTGTAAAGGGGTCTTAAGTCTCACTAAACTATTTTTGTTAAAACATAATCATTGTTTTTCCACATTTTTGTGGGATTTTATTTTAATATTTATAATTTAAAAAAGTAGTGCGTGGCAGAAAATGTGTCAAAGGGTGCATTCACATGACCGTATAAATGGATCATCATCTGTTCCGCAATTTAGCGGAACGGGTGCAGACCCATTTCAATGGGGCCGAAAAAGATGCGGACAGCACTCTGTTCTGCGGCATAACTGTGGACAAGAATTGGCATTCTTTATATAAAGCCAGCCATGTGCGGTCTGAAAATTGCAGAACGCACACTCCCGGTATGCATGTTTTGCGGACCGCACAATACTGTGAATGCACCCTAAAGTGGATGGAGAACAAAAATCCTAAACAACATGATATAAAAGCAAAGAAATTAGTCATAGAATACTGAACAAGACTGATACATACCTTGACTATCTGATTATTATTCACATAGTGCAGTGTATTAGCTCTGTTTCCTCCAGCAACCACTGGTGGGTAAGCAAGAATTTCAGCACCTCGGGATCGGCACTCAAAATCAAACTGTTAAGGAATTAAATACAGTTATATTAATGGATATTTTGCGGTCTCATAATTACTGTTCTTGTTGCAAATGTAAGACTCTTAAAAGGGTTGGACAGTATTTTTTATATTGATGGCCTATGCTCTACATAGGCCGTCTATATCAGATCAAAGGGGGGTCACCCTGAAAACCCTTCGAACAGCTGTTTCGTTGCAGCTACAGTGCGGAAAGTAGGCATCTGAGAATGGTTGAGCATAAACAATCAATATAAAAATCCTGGAGAGCCTCTTTAAAGCTCAGGGAGCTCACATGATACAACATGGCAAGCCATGTTTTACAGTTGTCTTTATACTCCTGTAAAACAGAGACTGAGAAGGAATGTGAAAGGAGTTGTTCCATTAGGAAATGCTTGTCCATATGTCCTATTACCGCAAAGCAAAATTTAAACTAATGAGACCTCTCATATTAGCAAGACTTAAAGGGACACTTTGTCAGAAAGGGGTATTCTTTTTTAAACTCCGTATTCATAGAATTTTTTTTAAAAAATGTTGGGCTGTTTCTCCTTATTTCAACAGTACTATACTATTGTAAATATACATAGGTAACACTAGTGACGTAACTAGAAAAGGCTGGGACCCACAGCAATTTTTTTAATACCTCCCCCTCCATACCAAGCAACTTCCTCACAAACCCCCTCATGCAGCTAGTAAAGACTGCCCATGCTTGCCAGAGAACCCTCCACCCACTCTGTGGTTATGTCTCTTTAGTGCCACCTTCACAGCAGAATGCCCCCTTAATGACCCCACACATGAAATGCTCACACACAGTAGTTATGGCCCCTTAGTGCCCCTACACATTAGAATGTTCCATTAAAGACCCAACAGTAGTTATGTCCCTTTATTGCTCCCTTCACAGTTAAATGACCCCTTAGTGCTCCTACAAAGTAAAATGTCATTAGTGCCCTCACATAGTAGTTAACCCCCTCTTGGTGTCCCCACACAGTAGTTATGCTCCGTTAGTGACCCAACATAGTAGTTATCCCACACTGGTGCCCATACACAGTAGATATGACTCTTTAGTACATATCCAGTGAAGCAGACTGTGGTATAAATAAGATTTTTAAAAAGTGCTGCTGTGTAGGATAGTGAGAGGTTGGGAAATGATCCTTGGCCCTCGTACTTTTCTACTCATCCCAACAGGTGGGATGCTGTCACTGTATCATAACTGCTTGATGAGCACGGCTGCGTAATAAAGTCCAGGACTTGCCTGAGTACACACAGTAAATCTAAGGATGAGTGAATCAGTTTGGACTGAATCGAGTTGGTTGGAACTTTGCCAGTCAGACCCCTTTTTTTTCTTTCTTTGCAGTTTGTACTGGGAGGTATGGCGGCCTCCTCAGTCATGCACTCCTGACCAGCTTGTCTGCCCTATAGGCTGATTTGAATTAGTGTGAGTGTATAGCTTGGCCTGCTCCCCCTCACTCACTGAAGCCATTTGGCACCAGGAGTGAGATAGTTTGTGGACTCTCACTGCAGTCTTTGGTGGCCATTTGGCGCCGGGAGTGTTGTGGAGTGGGCCGGCATGCATGTTGGTACCTGCACTCATTGGATACAGTGGAGGCCATTTTGGCACCCAAAATGACAGTTATTGAAGCAGACCCAGCATGCATGTGGAACCTACACTCCCTGTAGTGTATGGTAGCGGTCATGTCACTAAGGCCTCATGCACACGACCGTTGTGTGCATCCGTGGCCGTTGTGCCGTTTTCCGTTTTTTTTCGCGGACCCATTGACTTTCAATGGGTCCGTGGAAAAATCGGAAAATGCACCGTTTTGCAGCCGAGGCCGTGATCCGTGTATCCTGTCCGTCAAAAAAATATGACCTGTCCTATTTTTTTGACGGACAACGGTTCACGGACCCATTCAAGTCAATGGGTCCGTGAAAGAACACGGATGCACACAAGATTGGCATCCGTGTCCGTGATCCGTGGCCGTAGGTTGCTTTCATACAGACGGATCCGAAGATCCGTCTGCATAAAAGCTTTTTCTGATCTAAGTTTTCACTTCGTGGTGATGGGGACACTGCAAACTTTGTATAAGACTGCCCCCTGCTGCCTGGCAGCACCCGATCTCTTACAGGGGGATATGATAGCACAATTAACCCCTTCAGGTGCGGCACCTAAAGGGGTTAATTGTACTATCATATTCCCCTGTAAGAGATCAGGGCTGCCAGGCAACAGGGGGCAGACCCCCCCCCCCTCCCCAGTTTGAATATCGTTGGTGGCACAGTGTGCGCCCACCATCGCCCCCCCCCCTCCCTCTATTGTAATAAATCGTTGGTGGCACAGTGTGCCCCCACCATCGCCCCCCCCCCTCCCTCTATTGTATTTAATCGTTGGTGGCACAGTGTGCCCCCACCATCGCCCCCCCTCCCTCCCTCTATTGTATTAAATCGTTGGTGGCACAGTGTGCCAACCACCATCGGCCCCCCTCCCTCCCTCTATTGTATTAAATCGTTGGTGGCACAGTGTGCCAACCACCATCGCCCCCCCCCCCTCCCTCTATAGCAGTAACATTGGTGGCAGTGTGCGGTCTCAACAGTAGAAGATTCATACTTACCTGCTTGCTGCTGCGATGTCTGTGAACGGCCGGGAGCTCCTCCTACTGGTAAGTGACAGTTCTTTAGCAATGCGCCGCACAGACCTTTCACTTACCAGTAGAAGGAGCTCCCGGCCGGACACAGACATCGCAGCAGCAAGCAGGTAAGTATGAATCTTCTACTGTTGTACTATTGCTAAGTAACCATGGCAACCAGGGCTGCAGTAGCGTCCTGGTTGCCATGGTTACCGATCGGAGCCCCAGCGATTAAACTGGGACTCCGATCGGAACTCCGCTGCCACCAATGATGTGGGGGGGGGGGGGAATGGGAGACCGCACACTGCCACCAATGTTACTGCTATAGAGGGAGGGGGGGGGCGATGGTGGTTGGCACACTGTGCCACCAACGATTTAATACAATAGAGGGAGGGGGGGGGGCAATGGTGGTTGGCACACTGTGCCACCAACGATTTAATACAATAGAGGGAGGGAGGGGGGCCGATGGTGGTTGGCACACTGTGCCACCAACGATTTAATACAATAGAGGGAGGGAGGGGGGGCCGATGGTGGTTGGCACACTGTGCCACCAACGATATTCAAACTGGGGAGGGGGGGAGGGCTGCCCCCTGCTGCCTGGCAGCCCTGATCTCTTACAGGGGAATATGATAGTACAATTAACCCCTTTAGGTGCCGCACCTAAAGGGGTTAATTGTGCTATCATATCCCCCTGTAAGAGATCGGGTGCTGCCAGGCAGCAGGGGGCAGTCTTGTACAAAGTTTGTAGTGTATTCTAACCTGAAGCGTCCCCATCACCATGGGAACGCCTCTGTGTTAGAATATACTGTCGGATCTGAGGTTCACGAAGTAGCTCATATCCGACAGTATATTCTAACATAGAGGCGTTCCCATGGTGATGGGGACGCTTCAAGTTAAAATATACCATCGGATTGGAGAAAACTCCAATCTGATGGTATAAAAGAACTCCAGACTTTACATTGAAAGTCAATGGGGACGGATCCGTTTGAAATGGCACCATATTGTGTCAACATCAAACGGATCCGTCCCCATTGACTTGCATTGTAATTCAGGACGGATCCGTTTGGCTCCGCACGGCCAGGCGGACACCAAAACGACTTTTTTTTCATGTCCGTGGATCCTCCAAAAATCAAGGAAGACCCACGGACGAAAAAACGGTCACGGATCACGGACCCACGGACCCCGTTTTTGCGGACCGTGAAAAAAAACTGTCGTGTGCATGAGGCCTTAACAGGTAGAATTTAGTGTTAGGAACCCGTCTAAAAGAGATCGCCTTGATGCGCGGCAGACGGGCTCAAATAATTTTGTACAAAACGATTTGCCAAGCATCTCTCACTTATAGTGTAGCACTTGTAATTATTATGCAATTTTGTACTTTATATTGCAGTGAGTTGTCGCATTGCTTTTTTTGTCTTTTAGCGTTGTTCCCTGCCATAGCAATGTGCTTCTGCGGTTTGGGATGTGCTAACTGACCCCCTTTCCATCTTTAGGATTAGTAAGCCTGGGCCATTGTTTAGTTTACTGCTGGTGCAAGGGAAAGATGTTATTTGTAAGTAAAATAGTAGAACTGTTTGACAGCTGTATTGTTCTCTTGATAGGCCTAGTTAAAGATGCCTATAAAAGAGCACTGCACGTATTAGTGCAATAAGTGATGCTCTAACAGAGTCACTCATCCTCCTTCCTTAGGGTACTTTCACACTTCGGTTGCCGGAACTGCCTGCTGGATCCGGAAATCCGTATACAAATGGATAGCATTTGTTTCCGGATTCGGCTGAGGATGCGTCTGACAAATGCATTGAAATACCGGATCCGTCTCTCTCTGATGTCATCCGGTATTTATGTTTTTCACATTTTTAAAGGTCTGCACATGCGCAGACTGGGAAACCGGATCCGTTTTCCAGACCACTTGGTAATCTGTAATTAATACATTTCAATGGAAATCAATGCCAAGTGTTCCGTAATTTTGGACTGAGAAAATACATCAGCATGCTGTGATAATTTCTCTGTTCAAAAACAGTACAGTGACTGAACTGAAGACATCCTGATGCATACTGAACAGATTGCTCTCCATTCAGAATGCATTAGGATAAAACTGATCAGTTTTTTACCGGTATTGAGCCCCTAGGAGGGAACTCCAGAAAAGTTTAACGCAATTGTGAAAGTAAACTTATATTAGGTATTAAAATTAACTAAAAACAACCAAAGGGACCTGTCAAGGGAAGCATACTTACCTACTCTCCAACCGTTGGCTCCAGCTTTGTATCTCTGCTGTGCTTTAGTCCCCACATGTAAACGTCCAGCACAGATGAAGGCTGACTGGCTACAACTCTGATGTGCCTCCAAGTGGCACATCACTGCAGTCTCTTGCCACATTGGGGACACTTCACTGCTGTGGCCAGTCATTGCCTCCAGCGGTGCATGTGATCCCCATCCTTGCCGGAAGTTTACATGTGGGGACTAAGGTGGACCTATGGAGCCAGAACCTATCAACAAATGAAGCTGAACAAACCTTTTAATGGCATCAAAACCTACTAATTTTGTCTGCATTAGCCAAACATTTAGTGTGTATGATATGTGTCTCAACTCTCCCACTAAATTACAGATGTTGGGGGAAAGAAGGCTCAAGCTGTTGGATTTCAATAAAGAACCTTTGTACTTAGGGAAGAAAAGGCCCTTTTTAGAAGTATCTGGCTGCGACTTACTCCTCTCTCAGAGCACATGCATATGGGAGAAATAGTAGCTAGGAGTCAACAGCAATATAACGTTAATGGCCAGAAAGATGGCTTCAATAACTGTTGGCCAAATGCTCATTAAACAAACAGATATCTCCCCTCAATACACCTACATACCCTGTTAAGGAAAGCAAAGCTGCTACAAGACACATCTGGTGGTGGCTTAGGCTAATTTCACACTCGCGTTTGGTGCGGATCTGTTCAGATAATATAACCGTCTGCATCCGTTCAGAACGGATCCGTTTGTATTATCTTTAACATAGCCAAGATGGATCAGTCTTGAACACTATTGAAAGTCAAAGGAGGACGGATCAGTTTTCTATTGTGCCAGTGTCATAGACTTACATTGCGTGTCAGAACGGATCCGTTTGGCTCAGTTTCGTCATTCCAAAGCGGAATGGAGAGGGAACGGAGGCAAACTGATGCATTCTGAGCGGATCCTTTTCCATTCAGAATGCATTAGGGCCAGTCCCCATTGACTTACATTGTGTGTCAGAACGGATCCGTTTGGCTCAGTTTCGTCATTCCAAAGCGGAATGGAGAGGGAACGGAGGCAAACTGATGCACTCTGAGCGGATCCTTTTCCATTCAGAATGCATTAGGGCAAAACTGATACATTTTGGACAGCTGAGAGCCCTGAACGGATCTCACAAACAAAAAGCCAAAACGCCAGTGTGAAAGTAGCCTTAGTCTTGGAAGAACACAATGATCAAGCATTGAAACCCAATGTGCCTGATCCTTCTCTGCACTAATATCATCTGTTGGGGGAAAGTTTAGAACTCCTAATACATTGTAAATGATTGGAGAGCTTAGTCAACAATAGTTTATCATGTATTAGGGCCTTAAGAGTATTCCTGAATAACAAAGAAAAGTGATCCCATTATAGACAGTAACCTGTTCCGTTAAAATTAATTTTTCCAATAAAACCATATAGTAAGGCTGGTTAAGCAGATCCAACAGGGTGTTCCCAGATCAGCTTAAATGCTTATGTGAAACAGGCCTTAGTATTTTTGGTAATTAGGCTGCTTTCACACTAGCGTTCGGGTGTCCGCTCGTGAACTCCGTTTGAAGGGGCTCACGAGCGGACCCGAACGCAGCCGTCCAGCCCTGATGCAGTCTGAATGGAGCGGATCCGCTCAGACTGCATCAGTCTGGCGGCATTCAGCCTCCGCTCCGCTCGCCTCCGCACGGACAGGCGGACAGCTGAACGCTGCTTGCAGCGTTCGGGTGTCCGCCTGGCCGTGCGGAGGCGTACGGATCCGTCCAGACTTACAATGTAAGTCAATGGGGACGGATCCGTTTGAAGATGCCACAATATGGCTCAATCTTCAAGCCGATCCGTCCCCCATTGACTTTACATTGAAAGTCTGGACGGATCCGTCCGAGGCCATTTTCACACTTAGCTTTTTTTTGCCATTTTAATGCAGACGGATCCGTTCTGAACGGAGCCTCCGTCTGCATTAATATGATCGGATCCGTTCAGAACGGATCCGATCGAACGCTAGTGTGAAAGTAGCCTTACTTACATACAATAGATAAAGTAATCAGAATCTTCTGTAATGTACTTGCTCAGAATAGAATATAAAAAATAATATTGAAATATATTCAGTCTTTTCAGGGTTTCTCACCTTGGCATATATTAAAGCTTCGTCCACTGGAGCCTTACACCAATGCATAGTCTCTATGAAAGCCTGAAGGAAAAATGTCAGGAAAGAATGTAACAAGGCATACAACATAAATATATCCACCAAAACTAGTACTTGATAATAAATCATATGTAGATCTCAAAGCACTTGCATGTGTCTCTTCTAATGTTTTCTGTTGCAGTTACTTCTACACACCAATCATGGATTTGGGCTTTTTTTTGTGTTAAAGGTCTATTCTGGTTAGTAAAATTCATCCTCTATCTACAGCAGGCATGGCCAACCTGCGGCTCTCCAGCTGTTGTAAAACTACAGCTCCCACCATGCCCTGCTGTAGGCTGCTAGCTGTAGGCAGTCTGGGCATGCTGGGAGTTGTAGTTTTGCAACAGCTGGAGAGCCTCAGGTTGGCCATCCCTGATCTACAGCATAGGATATAACTGTTAAATTGTTTGGATCTGACAGCTGGGACCAACACACAAGAACGGGGGCTCTGTGCCCCATATAAATAGAGCGACTGGTTGAGCATGCACACGTTTCCTCTATTCTTTTTGTATGGGACTTTTGGAGAGAGCCAAGCACTGTACTCAACCAGACTCAGACTGGCCCACATGGGAACAGGTGAATGCACCAGTGGGCCCCTGTGCAAGGTAGGCCCTTAGTCTTTCACCCCCTGCACAAGTGGTTTATGGTAAAGTAGACTGACTACACTACATATAGTGTACAGCATGTCAACCAGGCTATGTCATATAAAAATTGGTTAATACTTTATTTTGCAAACTATCCACTTTAATATTATAGATGCATCCGATGGCTGAGATGACTTCTAGGTACATAGGCAGGGTATCTAGCTTCCTTCCTCTTTACTTAGAGACCTGTCTTTTCAATGTCATTGCAGGGACCCCTATAATTTGTCATCTTGTACAGTCTTGCTGCTGCTTCAATACAGTAGCTATACATTGGACACTCAGAATACATTTTACTGGTGGGCCCTAGGCTATCTCCAGCAGTCCCAAAGAAAATGAACGGAGGAGCAGCATGCATGCTTAACCAGTCTCATTGGTCCCCCCACCAATTTGTTATCCTCTATCCCTTCATTTCATAGAAGCCAGTCACCTGTTGAATATCACTTTAAAGGGTACCTGTCACAAAGAAAATGCAGTGTAATCTGCCAGCAGCAAGAAATAGAGCAAGCGCAGCTGAGCAGAACTGTTTTATGGGAAAAGAGTCAAGGAAATGTGTCACCAGAAATTTTATCTGCCAGTTAAAATCAGATTGTAACACATATACTTTTTTTCTAATTTTTTTATTTTCTGATTGTAGATTTTTAATTCTATTTCCTGAACATGGCTATGGGGGCGGCCACCTTGCCTGAGCTGTTCTTAACAGCATTTGGAAAGTTGCTTTGCGGCAGCCCCATGGGCAATAACACATCTATGGTCTATTCAGACCCTAAATTCCCTGTAGGGGTCCCTAACTGAAAATAAAAATATTTCTTTATTAGTTATTATTTTAAAATAAATAAACCAAACAACTATACAAAACTATTAAAATTATCAGTGTCTGATGGAGGGTACAATTGGAGTGTATGAATATATTTGCCTTTGTCACATGTAGCCACTATGGAGTGCAGTGCCTCCCATTCATTTGTATGGGGTATAGCTGCACTTGCAAGCCTCTGCTAATACTTTGTTTGTGCATTCATACAATGTGATGGCAGATTGAGCGATCCTATTAAGATCCTTTTATCGTTCGGCCTTTATATTCAGGCTGGACAACAGTGAAACAATGTTGCTAGGTTTGTGTGTACTTTTGAAGCTGCCACTAGTCTGCTCAATTCACTTGTCTCTAGGCTACACTCTACACTTTTGTGCTACTGACTGCTCTATTTCATCCATAGAAGTCACTGTTCGCGCTAAACCGCTCATGTGGCATGCTCAATTCCATTCCTCAATGTCTGGTGCTGTCTCTGCAGCGTACTCTTTTATTACTAGTCCCTAACCTTTCAGGCACTGTTTAAAATACAGGACGTTATACCACCCCTCCCGACATGTTTCGCCACGCTCGGTGGCTTCGTCAGGGGATGTGGGGTATGTGGAATATACCCCACATCCCCTGACGAAGCCACCGAGCGTGGCGAAACATGTCGGGAGGGGTGGTATGACGTCCTGTATTTTAAACAGTGCCTGAAAGGTTAGAGACTAGTAATAAAAGAGTACGCTGCAGAGACAGCACCAGACATTGAGGAGTGGAATTGAGCATGCCACATGAGCGGTTTAGCACGAACAGTGACTTCTATGGATGAAATAGAGCAGTCAGTAGCACAAAAGTGTAGAGTGTAGCCTAGAGACAAGTGAATTGAGCAGACTAGTGGCAGCTTCAAAAGTACACACAAACCTAGCAACATTGTTTCACTGTTGTCCAGCCTGAATATAAAGGCCGAACGATAAAAGGATCTTAATAGGAGCGCTCAATCTGCCATCACATTGTATGAATGCACAAACAAAGTATTAGTAGAGGCTTGTAAGTGCAGCTATACCCCATACAAATGAATGGGAGGCACTGCACTCCACAGTGGCTACATGTGACAAAGGCAAATACATTCATACACTCCAATTGTACCCTCCATCAGACACTGATAATTTTAATAGTTTTCTATAATTGTTTGGTTTATTTATTTTAAAATAATAACTAATAAAGAAATATTTTTATTTTCAGTTAGGGACCCCTACAGGGAATTTAGGGTCTGAATAGACCATAGATGTGTTATTACTAATAATATCCCGAGGGTTCCTAAAAGGGACTTTATTTAATAACCCATGGGCAATAGACACAATTGTCAGGAGCTGATCTGCAGGGGTCCCGGGTGTCGGACGCCCACAATCACATACTGATGACCCATCCAGAGTACCAGCAAACCTAAAGTTTGCAATAAAAAAAAAAAAATAAAAAAAAATATATATATATATATATATATATATATATATATATACACAGGAAAAATGGCGGCACTGGAACACAATCAAAGAAAAAGAGGGTGCACGTCTCCAGGGGAATAGGCTTCTTACCCCAATTTGTAATCCAGAAAAGTAGGCGGCACTCCAAGAAAGATGAAAAAGTGAACTTTATTCACCCAGGTGGTGCAAGGAACCGAAACGTTGCACCACCTGGGTGAATAAAGTTCACTTTTTCATCTTTCTTGGAGTGCCGCCTACTTTTCTGGATTATATATATATATATATATATATATATATATATATATAATGAAAGGGGTTGTCTTACTTCAGCAAATGTCTAGTTTCCAATTAAAATAAGAAAAACTTTTATGATTAAATGCCATTTGCTGCAATCCAGCAGCAGTGGCTGTGCTTGCACACGATAGGAAAAAATGCCTAACTACCTGGTGACCGGTACGGTGGTAGTGGTCGAGGGGGTATATAGGCATGCATATGCAGCAGCTCATGTCCCAGCCACCTCTTATCTGCGCTGCAAGCAGTGTGTAATGCGATGGAAAAATGAATCAAGCCAGCAAAGGAGGCAATATGTATTACATGATAAAAGTAATTTATTGAAGTGAGGCAACCCCTTTAAATGGAATGTGTAATTAGAAAATGGCACACAGATGTAGCAGGCAATGCAACCACAATCGTGTTATCCTACTAACATAGCATGCCATCTTGATTACTTTAGCATCTGCTATACCTGTATTCTTTAAATAAAGTTTTTAAGTTAGACATAGTAGGGAGAATTTATCATGAGGGTAATATTTGAAGTCAAATTTGGTTGAGTGTGTGTTGACTTTGTTTGGCTCATCTTTAAACCTAACACTTTTGCCTAGAATTGCTACTCTAGTTTTCTGCACCACTCACTCCTGGAATGACTTCTTTTTTTTTAAACCAAATCATCCATCTGGAATGAAACTTATTAATATTGCAAGTCGTGATTTATTTTTTAATTAAAAAAAGTGAATCAAGGGGTTTTCTGAGATGAATTATATGGCTGACCTATCCTCAGGATCATCAGTATCTGATTGGTGGGGGTCCTACACCTGGGTCCTCCAGCAGCTGCAGCTTACCAAGCTCAGCCACATTCACTTGTATGGGCTGAACTGCGCCTAGGCCACGTGACCGATAAACTTGTCGTCACTAGCCTAGGAAAAGCTGAGAGAGTGAAATACCAAGCATAACCGCTATACAATGTATAGTGCTGTGCTTGGTGAGCTGTGAGAAGGCTGCGGTGCTCACAGGAGCACTGGTGCCTTCTCAAACAGCTGATTAGTGGGGTTCCTGGGTGTTGGATCCCCACCAAACCTGTCCATCCCTAGTAATCAGTATAAAAATGTCGGAAAGCCCCTTTAACCCCTTTGTGCCACAGTCAGGGCAGGAAGGGGTTAATTCACAGACTGCAGGGTGAAATTTAATTTTAAAGCCAGCAGGGGGTGCACTTACATTACACTGTCCTGACCTTTACACCTTTGTCTTGTCAGAACAACTGGATGTCATCTCTATTCTGTAATACATGCTGCATTAAACTTGGCACTGAAGCATCCTCAAACTGGACTACATAGATCATTCTTATTTCACCTCCACTGGAAACCTATGGATCAAGCCCACGCTCTCGTCTCACTGACCTCACTATATCTCTTTATGATCTTCAACTCAAGAACACTCAGTTTGTGAGATACTAGTAAATATTTTTGACTAAACAAATAAAATATTACAGCAAAAACTTTAAAGAGATTGTGCTATGCTTAGATATTGGTGGCTTATCCTCAGGATAGATATTCAATATTAGATCAGCGGGGGTGTGACAAACGACACCACCGCCAATCGCCGGTTTGAAGCAGTGGCAATCACGTGAGCAGAGTGTCCTCTAGATAGCGAAGATGTCAACAGTGAAGACGACTCAGTGGCAACCTCTTTAGACTGCTGATCGGCAGGGGTGGCAGGTAATGGACCCCTGCTGATTTGATATCGATAACCTCTCCTGAAGATAACCCCTTTACCTTTCCTAAGGTTAAGCATGCAAATCATGTATAGATGGGTTATCACGCCAGCTCTTAACTTAAATTTCTTAACTCATCGTGTTATCTTGAGACAAAAGCCACTGAAAAGCAATTGAATGTGTTTGCTTAGATTAGATAACACAACTCAGTGTTAACTCTACTCCATCCGCAAATCCAAGTCAACCGATTTGCGATTTAGTATGAGTTCACACCTAGGATCTAAACGTGTTGTTCACTCTGATCTGTGCAAGATTCAGGATACAAAGCTTCTCTGTATACCCAAGTTATCACATTGCCAAAATACACAATCAGCTGATTTACTTTCAGTATGCCATACCAGAACAGCATATTACCTAAACCCAGATCAGATAGATTTTTAAAGATCTTTGCAGATTTTTAGAAAGACTCACAGAGGCTGTAAAGGAGGTATTCAAAGAAAAAAATTTAAAGGGATTGTGTCATCAGAAAATGACCTATTGTTTTAATCACTGTTTTTAAATAATTTTTTGGTAATGTTATTTTCAATTTTCCAAGTCATTATCTCTATTTAAAGAAAATCCCCAAATTCCTGCAGCTTTCACACTGGTTACTAAGCCTAATAATAGGCGCCACTTCTTGGTCTGTGCAGATCACTTTACTGCAGTTATCCGCTTATCTGTTATTAGTGATGAGCGGCATAGACAATATCCGAATTCGCGATACTTTGCAAGGTTTTGGGCGAATATTCGCCATAAATTCTCAAATTCGCTATCTCCAGTCATTGTTTACTTGATTGTGAAAATAAGCAATGTAATATATTCGTGATAAATTTACGATTAGAATATTCAACACTATTCACGAATACGAATATATAGCACTATATTCTAAATATTCGCAAATTCTCGAAGTGGTGATATTCGCGCTCAACACTATCTGTCAATCTAATCCTGTCTGTAATGATATCACCTCTGTGTATAGATAATACAGAATCTACCATTCAAAATAGGTGATTGTCAAAGCTTATCTATTCTTTCCTTGTACAATGACCTCTTCACAGGTCACAGAGGATGTCTAGCAAACTCCCTCATAGAAGTCAATGAGGTTATCTCCTGACGATTGAGTCTATGGCCCATAGGGCTGCCATAAAGCAAGCTTCTTAATGTTTTCTAATTGCTGTTAAGAATAGCTCAGGCAAGATGCCAGCCCCTAAAATCAAGTTCAGGAAATAGAATAAATAAATCTGTAAAATAAAAACGGATTATAAAAAGGGTTATGTGCCGCTATCTGTTTTACCTGGCAGACAATATTTTTGGTGACACGTTTTCTTCAAGTCCACAAAGCAATCAGCCATGCTGCACAGGCAAACATCTCAGAAATAAAAAATAGCAGCAAGGACAAGAATAAAACATAAAATGGACAAACACAAATGTAATGCAAATTAACCCCCTAATAATCACATTAATATTGGAGAAACCTTCCGGAAAATGTCACTTTGTTATTGTAGATCAAATTGCGTCTGAATAAAATATAGGTAGTGTACAACTCAGGTGACTGAAGTGTATTTTAACCCCTTAGTGACATAACTAATTTTAGCCTTAAGGACCAGTAACATTTTTCCTCCTCTGTGTTCCAACAGTCATAACTTTTTAATTTTTTCTTTAATTTAGCTATATGTATATACCTTGAATTTTCAAAGGGGTTATCCAATATCATGTGCCAGGCTCATCACCGGAAACATACTTACCTGGGTCTCCACTTCCTGCACCACTGCTGCTGCTTCTCCCCGTGCACGGATGAAAACATCCAGTGGGGAGGGGGGCATATACTTACCTGGGTCTCTGCTCCCTGCGCCGCTCCTGACCCCGCAATGAAACCAAACAGCTCCTGTGATCTTGGTGCGAGGGAGCCATTCTGTCCCTGGGGATACTACACTCCCAGAAAATTAACTGCTCGGATACCATTGTCACAACTGACGGCATCTGAGGCGTTACATTTCTGCAATCAGCGATAACTCTGCCTTCTGGTGTGTAAAAACAGTAGACACCCAGCGGCTATGGCGTCCGTTTATCTCCTAGGCAGGTGCTATCTGTAGACACCCAACATCCGTTGCAAATTTATGGTGGGTGGTCAAGAAGAGGTTAAAGGGGTTTTCTGAAAATTGCATATTAGTAACATAGTTTGTAAGGATAAAAAATACATTTTCCTCCTGTTAGCAGACAAAAATGTATTCCTTACTCCAATCAGGAAGTCAGAATAACTCCCTGGATCAACAACCTCTCCAGAATTCTAGTAACTATAACCTGTAATATTATTACACACCAGAAATACATCCAGGCCCCTCTAACTCTTTTAGTGAATTCACCATCACCACCTCCTCAGACAGAGAGTTCCATAGTCTCACTGCTCTTACCGTAAATAATCCTCTTCTATGTTTGTGTACAAACATACGCAGAGGATGTCCCCTTGTCATAGTCACAGTCCTGGGGATAAATAGATGATGGGATAGATCTCTGTACTGACCCCTGATATAATTATACGTAGTTATTAGATCACCCCTCACCCATCTTTTTTAGAGTGTGAATAACCCTAAGGCTCCATTCATACGTCCGCAAATGTGGTCCGCATCTGTTCCGCAATTGTGCGGAACGGGTGCGGACCCATTCATTCTCTATAGGGATGGAATGGATGCGGAGAGGATCCGTAATACACTACGGACATCCATTCATACACTAAGAGTCTATTCACACATTAGTATTTTTCCTTTCCAGATATTTGTTCAGTTTTTTGTGGATCTGTTTCAGCAAAAACCTTAAGTTTTTATCAAATACACATCCGCATTTAAGAAAAGATGTTGCTAGGGTACCAAAAAAAAAAATTTTATAAATCAGAGGTCCATTTTATTGTGCTTTTGGTGTCGTACAGAACTGTGTGAGAAAACTTTGCTTGGCTGGCATTGATTTCTACCAACAGTCAGGTCCATAAATATTGGGACATCAACACAATTCTTACATTTTTGGCTCTATACACCACCACGATGGATTTGAAATGAAAGGAAGAAGATGTGCTTTAACTGCAGATAGTCAGCTTTAATTTGAGGGTATTTACATCCAAATCAGGTGAACGGTGTTGGAATTACAACAGTTTGCAAATGTGCCTCCCACTTGTTAAGGGACCAAAAGTAATGGGACAATTGGCTTCTCAGCTGTTCCATGGCCAGGTGTGTGTTATTCCCTCATTATCCCAATTACAATGAGCAGATAAAAGGCCCAGAGGTCATTTCAAGTGTGCTATTTGCATTTGGACTGTTGCTGTCAACGCTCAAGAGGAGATCCAAAGAGCTGTCACAATCAGTGAAGCAAGCCATCATTAGGCTTAAAAAAATAAACAAACCAGATCAGAGAGATAGAAAAAACATTAGGCGTGGCCAAAACAACTGTTTGGAACATTCTTAAAAAGAAGGAACGCACTAGTGAGCTCAGCAACACCAAAAACCCAGAAGACAACCGAAAACAACTGTGGTGAATGACCGAAGAATTATTTCCCTGGTGAAGAAAACACCCTTCACAACAGTTGGCCAGATCAAGAACACTCTCCAGGAGGTAGGTGTATGTGTGTCAAAGTCAACAATCAAGAGAAGACTTCACCAGAGTGAATACAGAGGGTTCACCACAAGATGTAAACCATTGATGAGCCTCAAAAACAGGAAGGCCAGATTAGAGTTTGCCAAACAACATCTAAAAAAGTCTTCACAGTTCTGGAACAACATCCTATGGACAGATGAGACCAAGATCAACTTGTACCAGACTGATGGGAAGAGAAGAGTATGGAGAAGGAAAGGAACTGCTCATGATCCTAAGCATACCACCTTATCAGTGAAGCATGGTGGTGGTATTGTCATGGCGTGGGCATGCATGGCTGCCAATGGAACTGGTTCTCTTGTATTTATTGATGATGTGACTGCTGACAAAAGCAGCAGGATGAATTCTTAAGTGTTTCGGGCAATATTATCTGCTCATATTCAGCCAAATGCTACAGAACTCATTGGACGGCACTTCACAGTGCAGATGGACAATGACCCAAAGCATACTGCAAAAGCAACCAAAGAGGGAAAGAAGTGGAATGTTTTTCAATGGCCAAGTCAATCACCTGACCTGAATCCGATTAAGCATGCATTTCACTTGCTGAAGACAAAACTGAAGGGAAAATGCCCCAAGAACAAGCAGGAACGGAAGACAGTTGCAGTAGAGGCCTGGCAGAGCATCACCAGGGATGAAACCAAGCATCTGGTGATGTCTATGCGTTCCAGACTTCAGGCTGTAATTGACTGCAAAGGATTTGCAACCAAGTATTAAAAAGAGAAAGTTTGATTTATGATTATTTTTATGTCCCATTACTATTGGTCCCTTAACAAGTGGGAGGCACAGAAGCAAACTGTTGTCAATCCTACACCGTTCACCTGATTTGGATGTAAATAAAAACTCAAAGGAAAATTTGATAGATAATAATAGTATAAGTGTCCGTGAAAGTGAATATTAGCCTAGAGGACACTTTTAAAATGTAGCTTTTATTAGTTCAATTTAAAAAGCAAAAAGTATCACCCTATGATAACTGGGTTACCAAAAAACATATATATCAGGACAGGATATCGCCCAGCTACCACCATGAATTGGTGCAAAAAATAAATAAGATTTAAGTAGTGCAAATTCCAAGGGCACTAATGACATTTATGAGAGGTGTGGGACATGGGGAAAGGTTAGGGCACTTATTATGGGTACTGGGGATGGTTCTCTCCCTGTATCTGGCCCTGTACCTTGGGAATTTTTACACATACAGGGAGTGCAGAATTATTAGGCAAATTAGTATTTTTGACCACATCATCCTCTTTATGCATGTTGTCTTACTCCAAGCTGTATAGGCTCGAAAGCCTACTACCAATTAAGCATATTAGGTGATGTGCATCTCTGTAATGAGAAGGGGTGTGGTCTAATGACATCAACAACCTATATCAGGTGTGCATAATTATTAGGCAACTTCCTTTCCTTTGGCAAAATGGGTCAAAAGAAGGACTTGACAGGCTCAGAAAAGTCAAAAATAGTGAGATATCTTGCAGAGGGATGCAGCACTCTTAAAATTGCAAAGCTTCTGAAGCGTGATCATCGAACAATCAAGCGTTTCATTCAAAATAGTCAACAGTGTCGCAAGAAGCGTGTGGAAAAACCAAGGCGCAAAATAACTGCCCATGAACTGAGAAAAGTCAAGCGTGCAGCTGCCAAGATGCCACTTGCCACCAGTTTGGCCATATTTAAGAGCTGCAACATCACTGGAGTGCCCAAAAGCACAAGGTGTGCAATACTCAGAGACATGGCCAAGGTAAGAAAGGCTGAAAGACGACCACCACTGAACAAGACACACAAGCTGAAACGTCAAGACTGGGCCAAGAAATATCTCAAGACTGATTTTTCTAAGGTTTTATGGACTGATGAAATGAGAGTGAGTCTTGATGGGCCAGATGGATTGGTAAAGGGCAGAGAGCTCCAGTCCGACTCAGACGCCAGCAAGGTGGAGGTGGAGTACTGGTTTGGGCTGGTATCATCAAAGATGAGCTTGTGGGGCCTTTTTGGGTTGAGGATGGAGTCAAGCTCAACTCCCAGTCCTACTGCCAGTTTCTGGAAGACACCTTCTTCAAGCAGTGGTACAGGAAGAAGTCTGCATCCTTCAAGAAAAACATGATTTTCATGCAGGACAATGCTCCATCACACGCGTCCAAGTATTCCACAGCGTGGCTGGCAAGAAAGGGTATAAAAGAAGAAAATCTAATGACATGGCCTCCTTGTTCACCTGATCTGAACCCCATTGAGAACCTGTGGTCCATCATCAAATGTGAGATTTACAAGGAGGGAAAACAGTACACCTCTCTGAACAGTGTCTGGGAGGCTGTGGTTGCTGCTGCACGCAATGTTGATGGTGAACAGATCAAAACACTGACAGAATCCATGGATGGCAGGCTTTTGAGTGTCCTTGCAAAGAAAGGTGGCTATATTGGTCACTGATTTGTTTTTGTTTTGTTTTTGAATGTCAGAAATGTATATTTGTGAATGTTGAGATGTTATATTGGTTTCACTGGTAAAAATAAATAATTGAAATGGGTATATATTTGTTTTTTGTTAAGTTGCCTAATAATTATGCACAGTAATAGTCACCTGCACACACAGATATCCCCCTAAAATAGCTAAAACTAAAAACAAACTAAAAACTACTTCCAAAAATATTCAGCTTTGATATTAATGAGTTTTTTGGGTTCATTGAGAACATGGTTGTTGTTCAATAATAAAATTAATCCTCAAAAATACAACTTGCCTAATAATTCTGCACTCCCTGTATGCTGATGTTGATTTTAACCCCGATGCGTTTCCCCACTACGGTTCATCAGGGGGTCGGTTAAAGGATGATAGTTGTTATGAATAACATCATGGATCAAAGCAGGATAAATAGATAGATAAAAAGTGTAAATACTATGTCCTGGATGATACCGTGAGGCAGGCCATACTTGGGGCAGGATAACTCACACAGACTCTCTTATCAATGAAGAGGGATGCCACCTGAAACTAAATAAATAAATCGTTGGTATTTACTTACTGGATCGCCCATCTCTTGGCGTCCATAGGTGAAGAAACTTACTGGTGATATGCTGCAATAGTGTCCGGACTGCCACTTGCCGTGTTTGGTAAGGCAGTGGGGCTTCCCTGTGCAGGCTTGATTTAAATGAGTGCACGAGCGCGCGTTTACACCTCCAGGAGCCGAATGTCCGGTGTGTGGAACGTACGCCGTCCGCAACATCCGGTGTCCTGGAACGCAAGCATCGTTTCCGGTCTGCTGGACCGCAGACGTCATTTCCGGTTTAGCGATGCTGCGGCATTCCAGCTTCTCCCCGGGTAGTTACGGTGTAGGGGAAGTGCATAGAGGTATTGCACCAATTGCCCCCTGAAGTTAACTTATTAAGGCGCTAGTTAGCACAGGGAAGAGGAAAGGGGGGGGGGGGGGGTTATTAGTCTCTTATCAGTCTCATTAGTCAGCCATATATTTTAATAGGCTAGATAGTACAATCCGAATGGCATAATAAAATTGCTGTTCATATATGCTATATTCGGAATTGCCTAATGGTTTATGTACTTTCTCCCCCAGGACACCCAGATTTGATCATGCCCCAAAACTTTTTCAAAAATGATAAAAACAGGACATAATTTGTTCGCAGTTGTAGCTCTTCTGATCAGGGGATGCATGGTTACGGTAATTGATTATAGTCATCACCTAATGAGAACATTAGAATTTATTAGATAAAATTAGATATTGAAACTCGGGTTAAGCATGATCTAACTAAAACGCTTTTTGATATAGTTTTTTGAGTACTTTGTGTACTCATGACCAGTTAGGACTGTATTTAGTTACTCAAGGAATGTAGAGGGAAGCGTGGAGAACAGAGATTCCAGGACTGCAATACCTCCCACTTTAATATCCGTATTCCGTCACTAGGGGGCATGATTATTTTACAGAAAACAGGTAAAGGTAAGCCTTTCATTAAGGCCAGAGGGGGCTTGTGAGTGGCACCTATAGATCCATTCCGCTTCCCTCCGCAGTATCTTATTGTTCCAGTTTTCTTTTCTCTGGGATATTGGGACAAGTTCCAGTGCCGAAAATCTAAGTGCACGAGGGTCCCCTGCATGATATTCATGTATGTGACTCGCCACTGGTGTGATTTTGTTGTTTTTGACATCATTAACATGTTCCCCCTCCCTTTTCCTTAGCTCCCTGAACGTTTTTCCAATATAGTCTTTGGGGCATGGGCACGGGCAGATATAAATTACCCCTTTGCTTTTACAGTTTATAAAATCCCAAATGGTGAACACCCTTTGGGTGGCTGAGCATGTTACGGTCTTGCCTGTGGAGATGAACTCGCATATTTTACAGGTCCCGCACTCAAACATGCCTAGGGGACGACGATCAAGCCCTGTTCCTGGTGTAGCTGGGGGTAGGTAGTGACTGTGTACCAGTCTATCCCTGAGGCTGGATGTAAATACCCTCAAATTAAAGCTGACAGTCTGCAGTTAAAGCACATCTTCTTTATTTCATTTCAAATCTATTGTGGTGGTGTATAGAGCCACAAATGTTAGAATTGTGTTGATGTCCCAATATTTATGAACCTGACTGTATTCTCAGCAATCATCATGGCAGAAGACCTTCTGAATGAAGTAGTATTTCAATGGATTCTTTCCCAGCGATTTAGTCGGCAGTCTGCGATGCTAGGCGAAGAACCGGGGAGGAAGAGGAGACGGCAGTGGGTTCATCCGATTGTTGCTCAACGCCTTAAAGGAAAGTTCCATACCTTGCATAAAGAGCTGCGCCGTGACCCCGTGAAGTTTAAAAGCTATTGCCGGATGTCCATGGAAGCATTCGATCATCTGCTGGTCTGTCTTCATCCGGACCTGAATTTCATGGACACCAGGATGAGGTGCTGCATATCAGCTGAGCAAAGATTGATTGTCACCTTGAGGTAAGTGAATTTAATCTTTTTAAATACTATATATTGAATATATAACTTATGAAAAAGAATATAAAAACTTTTTTTTTTTTTTTAGATTCCTTGCTACAGGAAACTCGTTTGCTTTGTTGCATTAGTTCTCCTTGGGTTTCTCCTTGGGATCTCAACAATCTCTGGGAGAGATTAGGAACTCGAAAGAGAATGAGGACCCTTGAAATAGGCTTGCGAGCTGAGGTATTTTGTAAAAGCCTAATTTATTTAAAAATTTGGTGTAAATACCTTCTAATACATCATTTCTAATTACGTCTTATCAATTAAAATAATAATTTTAAACTGACATTTAAAAATACTTGTTGTCCAGGTTCACAGCTGAAGGCGTTCATGTCCCATTTATCTTAGATTTTTAAGGCGAGTTCATCCAAACCACAAAGAATACAATCTATGCAGACAAGGTAATGTTGCCCGTGCACTGGGTAACACAAATTGCGGTCCCAAATGCATGGAACTACTGCACAAGGCCGCGTGCATGAGCCCTCAGACTACAATAATTTCAATTATTTAGTATTTTTTTTTTTATATTGGTGAAATACATAGATAATAGCTCATCAATATCAAATGCAGTATGTTCCGGCGGGAGAACAGCCAGCCGAATCTGTGCAGAAGCTATACTACTGTGCTGCTAGATTTCGACTCCAGCCCCATTCACCAATGGGAATTGGCCGGAGTGAATGGGGCTAGCTTCAGAATGGATCCAAAAGTCTGATCCCTCGCCAGAAGAGCCAGACGGACTCTGCTGCCTCCAGTGTGGAAGCATACCAATCTTAAAAAAAAAAAAAAAGACAATATTTTTAAGGTGCAATACTTTTATTTATTTTCCAATAAAAAAATAAATGTTGGTATATATAATTCCCTTGTAAAAGGGCCAGGGGTCTGAATTATTGGTGGGTCTGTTCGGTGCAACTGTGAACTTGGAGTCTCTACATTGAGATTTCTATCGCGCACATTCTCTATTTTCTGAGCCTCCATAATTGGTTCTTCCGGACTGGCGTATAAGATTAATACCATGGCCATTGCAGAAAGGCAACGTGATTGCCGTTCACCAGGCACAGGAGCTAAATAGGGCACCTGACTTTTTAATACCCTTTCCTCATTGGTATCAGACCAATTCCGATTTAGATATTCGAGAACCCGAGCATCAATCAGGCCTCGAATATCTAATTCGGAATCGGACGCTGGTCTGCGCCGTTGTCTACCTGATGAACGGCAACCATGCTCTTCCGTAACCAGGGTACTTTCTGCGATGGCTTCATTGTCAGGTGGCCGCATAATCTCCGGTTCCATTGGCTCTTCAACATTCTCAGAATCTTCGGGTGGAGCTTAAGACGCCTCAGAATGTGAAGCTTCACCGGTAGCCTCTGGATTTCTTTCCATTGGTTCGGAGGAAAGATTGTCCACAGTGCTGTTGAATAAAATGTATGAATTAAAATTATTTATAATGTTTACTTTACATTAAAAAAAAAAATTATGAAAAATAAACTTACCTCCTTAGTTACATAACTGGTTTAAGGAATTGGAGCGGTTTAGTGTAAAGGTATGTTTTACATTACATTTTTATAAACAATCTTCAAAAATTTCACGATCACTCAAATGTACACCATCTTTATTATTCAAGGACATAAGCCCCACTCACGAACCTTATGTCTGAATCTATACTTAAAAATTACACATTATATCTTAAAATGTATATACTCACCAATTTTTTTTCTCTTTTAGCGATGTTCACCAATTCTTGGGCAATTTCTTCCCATGACCGGTCCTTCATGACACGGTCATGGTAGGCATCTTTGCGGGTGTCGCATAGGCATGGCCATTCTTGAATGAGGACGATCAATCTCTCAACTTCGAAAGCAGACATTTTCCTGCAGACAGTACACAACTACACTACTTTCCAGGGTTCTGAAGCACATGTCACAGGGGGCATGTCTTTTTTTTTCTTCTATTTCCTGTAAACGGATCCGCAATTGCGGATCTATTGACTACAAGAGGGACGGCCATACTGGACTTAGTATTAACCAATAGGCCGGACAGAACAACAGACGTGCAGGTTGGGGGACACCTGGGAAATAGTGACCACAAAGTAATAACCTTCCAATTATCATTCAAAAGAGCGTTTCTACAGGGAGGAACAAAAATACCAAACTTCAAAAAAGCTAAATTTAGCCAACTAAGAGAGGTCATAGGCCAAACTAACTGGGACAAAGTCCTCAAAAATAAAAATACAGCCACAAAATGGGATATCTTTAAAAACATCCTAAAATCTCATTGTGAGAGGTACATACCGTATGGTAATAAAAGGTTAAGGAATAAAAAGAAACCAATGTGGATAAATAGAACTGTAACAAAAGCAATAAATGACAAAAAGAAAGCATATCATTCACTGAAACAGGAGGGGAGCACGGAAGCACTGAAAAACTATAAGGAAAAAAATAGAACATGTAAAAAACAAATAAAAGCGGCCAAACTAGAGACCGAGAGATTAATTGCCAAAGAGAGTAAAACTAACCCTAAAATATTCTTCAATTATATAAATGTTAAAAAGTATAAATCTGAAGGTGTCGGCCCTTTAAAGAGTAATGAGGGGGAAGTCGCAGAGAGCGATGAGGAGAAAGCAAAGCTGTTAAATATTTTTTTCTCCAATGTATTCACTGAGGAAAATAAATTGTCAGATGACATGCAGAATGCAAAAATAAATTCCCCATTAAAAGTGTCCTGTCTGACCCAGGAAGAAGTACATCAGCGACTTAAAAAGATTAAAATAGACAAATCGCCAGGACCGGATGACATACACCCCCGTATCCTAAAGGAATTAAGTAATGTCATAGCCAGACCCTTATTTCTGATATTTGCAGACTCTATACTGACAGGGAATGTCCCACAGGATTGGCGCATGGCATATGTGGTGCCAATATTCAAAAAGGGGCCAAAAACAGACCCTGGAAACTATAGGCCGGTAAGTTTAACATCTGTTGTGGGTAAACTGTTTCAAGGTTTTCTGAGAGATGCTATATTAGAGCATCTCAACAGAAATAAGCAAATAACGCCATATCAGCATGGCTTCGTGAGGGATCGGTCATGTCAGACTAATTTAATCAGTTTCTATGAGGAGGTAAGTTCTAGACTTGACAGCGGCGAATCAATGGATGTCGTATATCTGGACTTCTCCAAAGCATTTGACACTGTACCACATAAAAGGTTAGTATATAAAATGAGAATGCTCGGACTGGGAGAAAACATCTGTATGTGGGTAAGTAACTGGCTCAGTGATAGAAAACAGAGGGTGGTTATTAACGGTACACACTCAGATTGGGTCACTGTCACTAGTGGGGTACCTCAGGGGTCAGTATTGGGCCCTATTCTCTTCAATATATTTATTAATGATCTTGTAGAAGGCTTGCATAGTAAAGTATCAATTTTCGCAGATGACACTAAACTGTGTAAAGTAATTTACACTGATGAGGACAGTATACTACTACAGAGGGATCTGGATAGACTGGAGGCTTGGGCAGATAAGTGGCAGATGGGGTTTAACACTGATAAATGTAAAGTTATGCACATGGGAAGGAAAAATGCAAGTCAACCGTACATACTAAATGGTAAAACACTCGGTAACACTGACATGGAAAAGGATCTAGGAATTTTAATAAACAGCAAACTAAGCTGCAAAAACCAGTGTCAGGCAGCTGCTGCCAAGGCCAACAAGATAATGGGTTGCATCAGAAGGGGCATAGATTCCCGTGATAAGAACATAGTCCTACCACTTTACAAATCGCTAGTCAGACCACACATGGAGTACTGTGTACAGTTCTGGGCTCCTGTAAACAAGGCAGACATAGCAGAGCTGGAGAAGGTCCAGAGGAGGGCAACTAAAGTAATAACTGGAATGGGGCAACTACAGTACCCTGAAAGATTATCAAAATTAGAGTTATTCACTTTAGAAAAAAGACGACTGAGGGGAGATCTAATTAATATGTATAAATATATCAAGGGTCAGTACAGAGATCTATCCCATCAGCTATTTATCCCCAGGACTGTGACTGTGACGAGGGGACATCCTCTGCGCCTGGAGGAAAGAAGGTTTGTACACAAACATAGAAAAGGATTCTTTACGGTAAGAGCAGTGAGAATATGGAACTCTCTGCCTGAGGAGGTGGTGATGGTGAGTACAATAAAGGAATTCAAGAGGGGCCTGGACGTATTTCTGGAGCTTAATAATATTACAGGCTATAGCTACTAGAGAGGGGTCTTCCTCTGGATCAACTTGCGGGATAACAGGCCGAACTGGATGGACAAATGTCTTTTTTCGGCCTTATGTACTATGTTACTATGTTACAATGGGACGATAGAACGTATTTTGCCGACAATAGTAGGACAAGGTATATTTTATTTGCGGATCCGCATAATGGAACAGAATGACGGATTTTGACAGCACAATGAGCGCTGTCCGCATTTTTTGTGGGGCCATTGAAATGAATAGGTCTGCATAACGTTCCGCAAATTTGCGGAACGGATGCAGAGTATGTCACACAAATGTGTGAATGGACCCTAATTTTGATAATTTTTCTTGGTATTGTAGTCCACCAATTCCAGTTATTACTTTAGTTGCACTTTTCTAAACCCTCTCCAGCTCTGCTATGTATGCCTTGTTGACAGGAGCCCAGAACTGTACACAGTACTCCATGTGTGGTCTGACTAGTGATTTGTAAAGTGGTAGGACTATGTTCTCATCACAGGCATCTATGCCACTTTTGATGCAACCAATTATTTTACTGGCCTTGGCAGCAGCTTCCTGACACTGGTTTAGTTTGCGGCCCTGTAAAATTCCTAAGTCCTTTTCAATGTCAGTGTTAGGCCTCATGCACACGACCGTTTTTTTTAAGGTCCGCAAAAACGGGGTCCGTAGGTCCATGATCCGTGACCGTTTTTTCGTCCGTGGGTCTTCCTTGTTTTTTGGAGGATCCACGGACATGAAAAATGAAAAAAAATCTAAGTCAAGTTTGCTATTGAAATGATAGGAAAAAACGGACACGGATCACGGACACGGATGACAATCTTGTGTGCATCCGTGATTTTTCACGGACCCATTGACTTTAATGGATCCGTGAACCGTTGGCCGTGAAAAAAATAGGACAGGTCCTATTTTTTTCACGGCCAGGAAACACGGATCACGGATGCGGCTGCCAAACGGTGCATTTTCCGTTTTTTCCACGGACCCATTGAAAGTCAATGGGTCCGTGAAAAAAAAACAGAAAACGGCACAACGGCCACGGATGCACACAACGGTCGTGTGCATGAGGCCTTACCCAGAGTTTTACCATTTAGTATGTACTGGTGACTTGCATTATTCCTTCCCATGTGCATAACCTTACATTTATCAGTGTTAAACCTCATATGCTACTTCTCTGCCCAAGCCTCCAATGTATCCAGATCCCTCTGTAGCAGTATACTGTCTTCTTCCGTGTTCATTACTTTTCACAGTTTAGTGTCTGCAAAAATTGATATTTTATTGTGCAAGCCTTCTACAAGAAAATTAATAAATATATTGAAGAGGATAGGGCCCAATACTGACCCCTGTGGTTCCCCACTAGTGACAGTGACGCAATCTGAGTGTGTACCATTAATAACCACCCTCTGTTTTCTATCACTGAGCCAGTTACTTACCCACATACACACATTCAGTCCAAGCATCATCTGAAGAATGGGTTAATCCCCGAAACGTGTTGAATTTTGGAATAAAGAAACACAATTTTAAAGGATCATTGTTGTCTGGTGTAGAAAATTCCTCTCTTTGGAGTTCCAAAACTCCAGCTCCACGACGATAATCCTGCACTGGCAGCCATCAGCACATTCAAATGATCCTTACATGCGAGTATAGCGGGTTGTAACTGGTCACAACCACACAGGGTGAGAGCAATATCTTAGCTCTACGACTGCAATACTTGCTTTTTGTCTTTACCGTACTACTTATGTAGCGCTCTTTGCTGTTTATTTAGTGTTACTGGGGCTGCTGAACAGAAGGCTTTTTCAGCACTTGGCGTTTCTCTGTTATATGTGAAAAGCATTGATTGGCAGAGCTTATTTCTCATTCCCACTGATGCGACTTCTACCAACAGACTCTTCCAATAATGAGGAGACACTGATTTACTGAGTTTGTGTTTAACTGTCCCAGCCACAAGGAGTAGGGCAGCTTCTTATCGGTTTCTGAACAGGTTAGCTCTTGCCCTCTCTTTACATAACTCACTGGTCAGATGGCTCTGTAGCAGCATAATTTTAGTTGTCAGAACTCAGGCCCTTATTTGGAAGTAAGGCTACTTTCACACTAGCGTTCGTCGGTCCGCTCGTGAGCTCCGTTTGAAGGGGCTCACAAGCGGACCCGAACGCTTCCGTCCAGCACTAATGCATTCTGAGTGGACGCGGATCCGCTCAGAATGCATCAGTCTGGCAGCGTTCAGCCTCCGCTCCGCTCAGCAGGCGGACACTTGAACGCTGCTTGCAGCGTTCGGGTGTCCGCCTGGCCGTGCGGATCCGTCCAGACTTACAATGTAAGTCAATGGGGACGGATCCGTTTGAAGATGACACACTATGGCTCAATCTTCAAACGGATCCGTCCCCCATTGACTTTACATTGAAAGTCTGGACGGATCCGTCTGAGGCTACTTTCACACTTAGAAATATTTTAACAATATAATGCAGACGGATCCGTACTGAACGGAGCCACCGTCTGCATTATATGAGCGGATCCGTCTGAGACGGATCCGCTCTGAACGCAAGTGTGAAAGTAGCCTAAATTGGTCAGACAGGGAAGCCATGGGAAATTTCAGCTTCCCTGCTCTATTCTTTTTGAAAAAGGTATATACAGGTTTGGTCACGAATAACAGAAATGTTTGCCTTGTGTGGTTTGCACAGGAAAATGGAAGAATGACGTACTTACCCATTACAGAATATGCTGTAATCGGTTTCAACCAGCGGCTATGCAAAGCCCATTTTATGTTCATGAATCAAATCATTTTTATTGAAAATTTTTAAGAAAGCAAAATCAGGGTTCACAATCACCTTATGCCAGTACCACCATCCAAATACGATTCTATCATAGAGCTCACAACTGACAAAAATGACTCTTGCAAATACACACAAAATTCAATCATGAGTACAAGAAATGGCAAATAAGATACCCCCCCCATAATCTACTAAGAACACTAATCATAACAATGTTCCCTAGACTAACATGTTAACACCCCTCCCCCCCCACCCCCCCCCCCCCCCAATTGAAAGGAGTACTACACCTTCTATCCTAGTTTATAGCACTAGATGAGTGTGAGACAACCATTCGTTCCACAGCTTATCAAACTTCTGAGGACAGCCACGCTTAACAAACACGCTCTTCTCCAATATCAACATGTCATTCACCTTCCTTTCAAACTCTGCAATCTCTGGCGGACTCCCCTGGATCCATCTCTGCGCCACCAGTTTCCTGGCCACATATAACAGTCTACCCACCGCCACCTTAACTAACTCACTTCCCCCGATCTCAGCCACATATCCCAGCACACACACCTTAGGATCTTTTTGCAAACTCAGCCCCAGCTTACGGTTAATATTATTCAACACCTCATCCCAATAGCTACTTATTACAGAGCACGACCACAGCATATGCACCAGATCCGCTCCTTCCTCCATACATTTCGGACACCTATCATCAGTCCTGACCCCGATTTTTCGTAAAAATACTGGTGTTTTATAAACTCTGTGGATGATAAAGAGTTGTGATAATTTCGCCTGCTCACTCAGAGACACACTGTGAACTGCATCTAAAATAGCATCCCACTGATCCTTCGAAACTGCACCCAAATCACCCTCCCACTTCAACATCCGCGACCGAGGGAACCCATCCAGAAACGTATCCAGTAATAACGTATACACCTGTGAAATCAGTCCTCTCCTCCCACCTTTTGAAAGAATAAGCTTCTGCACCACATCCGTTTTGGCTACGACACCCTTTCCTTACCGTGACATCATAAGCGTGCCTCAATTGCAAATACTGGTAAAACCATCTCTTTGGGACATTAAACTCTTGCTGTATTTCCTGAAAGGATTTGAATACCGTGCCTTCAAGTAATTGACCTATCCTCATCACCTCCCGAGACTCCCAGTTCTTGAGACCCGACAGTGACGTGAATTCTGGCAATAGATTATTATCCCATATTGGGGAAAGCTCACCAACACCCCCCACACCTCTAAGTTGCTTCACCGTCGCCCACACTTTCTTCATAAGATCAATAATTAGGACCCTATCTCTCCCCCCATGCATTCCCGCCCCCTCTAATATACACATAAGGTCCCGACTACCCACCCAATGTTGCAATATTATCCCCGTCACATCCAAGGCCTGAAAATCAATCCAGCCCTTAAAGTGCTGGCACTGAGACGCCAGGAAATAAATCCAGGCATTCGGGACTGACAAACCACCCTCCGTCTTAGGGTACTGCAACGTCTCTAATTTGATCCTTGCTTGGCCATACTTCCAAACAAGATCTCTAAATATGGAATGAATTTTCCTAAACCTATCCCAAGGGATCCATACAGGAGCATTATTAAGAACATAAAGCAGCTGCGGCATCATAACCATTTTTAAAAGGTTCACTCTACCCACTACCGACAAAAAGAGCTTACACCAAGTTCTCACCTTAAGCCTGAAAGCCACAAGCAGGGGGGTTAGATTAAGATCTTCAAAGTCCAACAGTCTAGGCGTTATGTACAGCCCTAAATATTTAAACTTATTAACCCAGGGAATTCTATCATCCACTCGCACATCCGGCACAACCTGTCCATCCACAGGCATCAAAGCAGATTTTTGCCAATTGATCCTAAGACCGGAGAAACTCCCAAATCTATCTATTAGTGACATGGCACTGTCCAAAGATGACCCAGTATCACCCAAAAAAAGCAAGGTATCATCGGCATATAGAGCCACCTTATTCTGGAATTCACCATATCTAAACCCCACAATATGAGGAGACAGGCGAATTAAAGCTGCTAGTGACTCAATGGCCAGTGCAAACAGTAAGGGCGACAATGGGCATCCCTGCCTGGTACCTCTAGCCAAATTAAAACTGTCCGACAATCCTCCATTAGCTCTAATGCGGGCTCTGGGACAGGAATACAAAACCTGTACCCAAACCCCATAGCTCTCAAAACACCCCACAGGTAAGTCCACTCTACACTATCAAATGCCTTAGCGGCATCTAAAGAAAGCAGAGCCCTATCTACACAGTTGTCCGCCGGGACATTCAGACCAGCATACAACCTCCTGATGTTAATAGCCGTCGACTTCCCAGGCATAAAGCCCGTCTGGTCAGAATGTACAATAGTCAGAATCACCCTGGACAACCTGTTCGCCAGCACCTTAGCCAGGAGCTTCACATCAGCCGTGAGAAGTGAAATCGGCCTATATGATTCTGGAAATTTGGGATCTTTCCCAGGTTTGGGAAGTACTACAATTATAGCCTCCTGCATCGAGAATGGTAGCGAACCTGTCTCCAGTGAGAATTCCAGCACCTTAAGTAATTCCGGAAGGAGCACCCCCTGCAGCTTCTTATATACCTCCACAGGCAATCCATCTGCCCCCGGGGCCTTACCATTCGCCATACCTCCCAGTGCTGCCTCCAGCTCCTCCAGTGAAATCGGCTCTTCCAGTCTCTCTCTATCCTCATCCGACAGAACCGGCAACTGAGCCCCCTCTAAAAAGACGTTCAACGCATCCCCAGAACTAGGGACAGTAGATTTATACAGTGACACATAAAAACCTTTTAATATATCCAAAATTCCCTTGGTGTCTTGCCTACCGTTCCCATTTCCATCCCTCAGTTCCTGTATACAGGAGGATCCCCTTTGGGCCTGAGAGACGACCGACAGCAGATGCCCAACCTTCTCACCCTCTTCAAAGGATCTATGGCGGTAAAAACTACGCTTCCGCTCCGCAGCCTGAATTAAGTGACACCTCAACTGTTCCTGGGCAACCGCCAGCGCCTCACTATTAGCCAAGGAGGGCACCCTGCTAAACACCCTTTCAGCTTCTGCCGCTTGTAAATGTACCTTAACATCTGCTTCCCTAGACTTGGTTTTATGCTTACAAATCTCTTTAATTAACACTCCCCTCAGGAACATAGAAACATAGAATGTGTCGGCAGATAAGAACCATTTGGCCCATCTAGTCTGCCCAATATATCTGAATCCTATGAATAGCCCCGGCCCTATCATATATGAAGGATGGCCTTATGCCTATCCCATGCATGCTTAAACTCCTTCACTGTATTTGCAGCTACCACTTCTGCAGGAAGGCTATTCCATGCATCCACTACCCTCTCAGTAAAGTAATACTTCCTTATATTACTTTTAAACCTTTGCCCCTCTAATTTAAAACTGTGTCCTCTTGTGGTAGTTTTTCTTCTTTTAAATATGCTCTCCTCCTTTACCGAGTTGATTCCCTTTATGTATTTAAAAGTTTCTATCATATCCCCTCGGTCTCTTCTTTCTTCCAAGCTATACATATTAAGGTCTTTTAACCTTTCCTGGTAAGTTTTATCCTGCAATCCATGGACCAGTTTAGTAGCTCTTCTCTGAACTCTCTCTAGAGTATCTATATCCTTCTGGAGATATGGCCTCCAGTACTGCGCACAATACTCCAAGTGAGGTCTCACCAGTGTTCTGTACAGCGGCATAAGCACTTCACTCTTTCTACTGCTTATACCTCTCCCTATACATCCAAGCATTCTGCTTGCATTTCGTGCTGCTTTATTACATTGTCTTCCCACCTTTAAGTCTTCTGAAATAATTACTCCTAAATCCCTTTCCTCAGATACTGAGGTCAGGACTGTGTCGAATATTCTATATTCTGCCCTTGGGTTTTTACGCCCCAGGTGCATTATCTTGCACTTATCCACATTAAATTTCAGTTGCCAGAGTTCTGACCATTCTTCTAGTTTTCCTAAGTCCTTTTCCATTTGGCGTTTCCCTCCAGGAACATCAACCCTGTTACATATCTTTGTGTCATCAGCAAAAAGACAAACCTTACCATCGAGGCCTTTTGCAATATCACTTATGAAGATATTAAACAAAATTGGTCCCAGTACAGATCCCTGTGGAATCCCACTGGTAACATGACCTTGTTTTGAATGTTCTCCATTGACTACAACCCTCTGTTGTCTGTCCCTCAGCCACTGCCTAATCCACTCAACAATATTGGAGTTCATGCTCAATGACTGCAGTTTATTGATAAGTCTTCTATGTGGGACAGTGTCAAAAGCCTTACTAAAATCCAGATAAGCGATGTCTACTGCACCTCCACCGTCTATTATTTTAGTCACCCAGTCAAAAAAATCTATAAGATTTGTTTGACATGATCTCCCTGAAGTAAACCCATGCTGTTTTTCATCTTGCAATCCATGGGATTTTAGATGTTCCACAATCCTATCCTTTAATAGGGTTTCCATTAATTTGCCTACTATTGATGTCAGACTCACTGGTCTATAGTTGCTCGATTCCTCCCTACTACCTTTCTTGTGAATGGGCACGACATTTGCCAATTTCCAATCTTCCGGGACGACTCCTGTTACTAATGATTGGTTAAATAAATCTGTTAACGGTTTTGCCAGCTCACCACTAAGCTCTTTTAATAATTTTGGGTGTATCTCATCAGGCCCCTGTGATTTATTTGTCTTCACTTTAGACAGCAAACTTAGAACATCTTCCTCTGTAAAGACACATGCATCAAACGATGTATTAGTCATCCTTTCTAGTGGAGGTCCTTCTCCTTCTTTTTCTTTTGTAAAAACTGAACAGAAGTATTCATTAAGGCAGTCGGCTAGCCCTTTATTCTCTTCTACATACCTTCCGTCCTTTGTTTTTAATTTAGTTATTCCTTGTTTTAATTTCCTTTTTTCATTTATATATCTGAAGAATGTCTTATCCCCTTTTTTCATAGACTGAGCTAGTTTTTCTTCTGCCTGCGCTTTAGAAGTTCTTATAACTTGCTTGGCCTCTTTCTGCCTAATCTTGTAGATTTCCTTATCTTCATTGCTCTGGTTTTTTTTATAATTACAAAATGCTAGCTTTTTATTTTTAATGATTTGGGCCACTTCTGCCGAGTACCACAGTGGTCTCTTCCTTTTTTTGCTTTTACTGACAAGTCTAATTGAATTTTCTGTTGCCTTTAATAATGCACCTTTTAAGTAGTCCCATTTCTCCTGGACTTCATGTAATCCGTTCCAGTCTGATAAGGACTCATTTATGACTAATTTCATTTTTGAAAAGTCTGTTTTTCTAAAATCTAAAACTTTTGTTTTTGTGTGGTGGGACTCTTTCACAGTTCTTATATTAAACCACACTGACTGGTGATCACTAGATCCCAAGGTTTCGCCTACAATGACATCATATACCGAATCCCCATTTGTGAATATCAAATCCAAAATGGCCTCCCTCCGGATTGGCTCCTCAACCATTTGTTGTAGGGATAACCCCAGTAGGGAATTTAGAATATCTGTACTCCTGGTAGAACTTGCTATTTTGGTTTTCCAGTTTATATCTGGAAGATTGAAATCTCCCATAATGATAACTTCTCCTTTCATTGTCATTTTAGCTATTTCTTCAACTAGTAGATCATCTAGTTCTTTAACTTGATCAGGTGGTCTATATATCACACCTACACGAGTTACTGCATGATTAGCAAACTGCAACGTAACCCAAACTGACTCTATGTTGGCTTCACCAACTTGTATTAGGTTAGATTTAATGCTATCTTTCACATACAGGGCCACTCCTCCTCCTTTCTTGCCTTCTCTGTCTCTTCTGTATAAAGAGCATCCCAGACACCATGAATTGAGGCCGTCCCTACATTAATAGCAAAATATTCTCTAAGCGCCATAGAAGCTTCAGATAAATCACCCAATACATTAAGCCAATGCGGATTGCACACATTCCACAACCTCGGTCCCTGTCCAAGCTCCCCCAAGCACAGGTCAATTTGTACCAGGGAGTGGTCAGACAACGACCGGGGATGATAGACAACCCCCCGGACCAGAGGCAACATACAATCATTAACCAGCGCCAAATCAATACGTGACAGTGAATGATGCGTAGCAGAACGACACGAATATTCGCGCCTATTGGGGTTGCGTACTCTCCACACATCCACCAAACCGACTTCAGTCATAATATTTCTCAAGGCCGCACTACCAGGCGATCCGCCCCCACCTTCCAACCGACATCTATCCATCGAGTCATCTGGCGTGCAGTTAAAGTCCCCCACTAGTAGCCATGGCAACCCAGGGAAGTCCGCCACAAACGACATAATTGCCCTTAATAAAGGGGAAGCGAATGGAGGTGGCACATAAACCGCCACTAATACCACCTGGATCCCATCAATCTTACACACAATACAGACAAACCTGCCCTCACCATCCACACATTGCTGCACATGTTCATACCTGATACTCTTATGCACTAAAACACTCACCCCCCTGGAATGTGAAGAATGCGTCGCATGAACCACCTGGCCCACCCAATTCTTGCTCAACCATTGTACAGTATCCCTAGTCAAATGCGTTTCTTGCAAGCAGAGAATAGCTGGCTGAAATCGCCCCAAATAATGAAAGACACTTTGCCGTTTTTTCGCATCAGCCAAACCTCTCACATTCCAGCTCAAAACTTTAATCCCCTGTGTCATGGCAAACCATACCGACATATCTGCTACACACACCCCGCTCACATCTCATCCACACATACAGACGTGGACAAAATTGTTGGTACCCTTTGGTCAATGAAAGAAAAAGTCACAATGGTCACAGAAATAACTTTAATCTGACAAAAGTAATAATAAATTAAAATTCTATAAATGTTAACCAATGAAAGTCAGACATTGTTTTTCAACCATGCTTCAACAGAATTATGTAAAAAAATAAACTCATGAAACAGGCATGGACAAAAATGATGGTACCCCTAGAAAACACAGAACATAATGTGACCAAAGGGACATGTTAATTCAAGGTGTGTCCACTAATTAGCATCACAGGTGTCTACAACCTTGTAATCAGCCATTGGGCCTATATATATGGCTCCAGGTAATCACTGTGTTGTTTGGTGATATGGTGTGTACCACACTCGACATGGACCAGAGGAAGCAAAGGAAAGAGCTGTCTCAAGAGATCAGAAAGAAAATTATAGACAAGCATGTTAAAGGTAAAGGCTATAAGACCATCTCCAAGCAACTAGATGTTCCTGTGAGTACAGTTGCACATATTATTCATAAGTTTAAGATCCATGGGACTGTAGCCAACCTCCCTGGACGTGGCCGCAGGAGGAAAATTGATGACAAATCTAAGAGACGGATAATCCGAATGGTAACAAAAGAGCCTAGAAAGACTTCTAAAGAGATTCAAGGTGAACTTCATGCTCAAGGAACATCAATGTCAGATCGCACCATCCGTCGTTGTTTGAGCCAAAGTGGACTACATGGGAGACGACCAAGGAGGACACCATTGTTGAAAACGAATCATAAAAAAGCAAGACTGGAATATGCCAAACTACATGTTGACAAGCCACAAAGCTTCTGGGAGAATGTCCTGTGGACAGATGAGACAAAAATCGAAGTTTTTGCCAAGGCACATCAGCTGTATGTTCACAGACGAAAAAATGAAGCATATCAAGAAAAGAACACTGTCCCTACAGTGAAACATGGAGGAGGCTCTGTTATGTTCTGGGGCTGCTTTGCTGCGTCTGGCACAGGGTGTCTTGAATCTGTGCAGGGTACAATGAAATCTCAAGACTATCAAGGAATTCTAGAGAGAAATGTACTAGCCAGTGTCAGAAAGCTTGGTCTCAGTCGCAGGTCATGGGTCTTGCAACAGGACAATGACCCAAAACACACCGCTAAAAACACCCAAGAATGGCTAAGAGGAAAAAATTGGACTATTCTAAAGTGGCCTTCTATGAGCCCTGACCTCAATCCTATTGAGCATCTTTGGAAGGAGCTGAAACATGCAGTCTGGAAAAGGCACCCTTCAAACCGGACACAACTGGAGCAGTTTGCTCATGAGGAGTGGGCCAAAATACCTGCTGAGAGGTGCAGATGTCTCATTGACAGTTACAGGAAGCGTTTGATTGCAGTGATTGCCTCAAAAGGTTGCGCAACAAAATATTAAGTTAGGGGTACCATCATTTTTGTCCATGCCTGTTTCATGAGTTTATTTTTTTACATAATTCTGTTGAAGCATGGTTGAAAAACAATGTCTGACTTTCATTGGTTAACATTTATAGAATTTTAATTTATTATTACTTTTGTCAGAATAAAGTTATTTCTGTGACCATTGTGACTTTTTCTTTCATTGACCAAAGGGTACCAACAATTTTGTCCACGTCTGTATATACCACCCATCATCATACTCCTATCTAACTTACTACTCCCCCCCCCCCCACCTCCCCCCCACCCCCCCTATTCGTTATCAGGTTACCGGAACTGGGGAACTCAGTCCCCCCTTCATCACCCCCCATTCCTAACACGGGGCACACATAGAGCAAGTCGCCCCCTAACTTATTACAATCATAACATAACACAACACCTTTTCTCTGGTAGAGAAACCTCCCCACATCTGAGAAAAACATCATACATTTTTAACCACCTACTCCCTCCTCAGGATCTACCATACGGTAGCATTGCATAACACACTTCATAACTGGTGCAACATCAAAGCAACCTTAAAGTGCAAACACATATTAACATCAAGCATAAGAAACCATATCTCAGCCTTCTTCAAGTGTCCAGGGCCCCACTCCTCAATTGCCGCTCGTGGACGTCCAGCCACTGTACCGCTTCCTCCGGATCCTCAAAAAATCTGGTGGATCCCAACGCCACCACACGCAGTTTAGCAGGGAACAGCATAGCGTACTGGACTTGTAATCCTCTCAGCCTTTTCTTTATGTCCATAAATCTACTTCTTCTCCGCTGCACTTCGTTGGAATAATCCGGGAATATGGACACTTTAACCCCATTCAGGACCATCTCCACATTGTCCCTAGACTGCCGCAAAATAGTGTCCCGGTCCTTGAAATGCAAAATCTTCGCCAATATCGGGCGAGGGGGCCTGCCGGGCGGCAGCGGCCGCATGGGCACTCTGTGCGCCCGCTCCACCGCATATAAGGAAGAGAGGCCTTTCTCATGAAACAGTTGGTGCAGCCATTTTTCCACGAATTCTGTGGCGTTATCGCCTTCCGCCTTTTCCGGCACCCCCACAATCCGCAGGTTATTCCTTCTGGACCTGTTCTCCAGATCATCCGTTTTGGCATATAAAGCAGCAATGTCCTTAGCAGTCGTTTTCGCCGCCATTTGCAACGGCTGTACTACATCTTCAATCGTGGACACCCTTTTCTCCAATTCAGAGGTGCGCTCAGAAATCTTGTGAAGGTCATGCCTAATTATAGACACATCCGATCTCAGGCTGCCAACTTGCACTGTGAGCACCTTCAGGGTACTGTTACAGCTGGCCACAGCAGCCATGATATCTTTCAAGGTGGGCTCCTCACTGGACGCGGCCTTAGGGCCTACTTTACTTTTAACTGCGCCTGCAGGAGTCAGCGGCGGCAAGTTCACCGCATCCAGGGCCTCACTATCAAGGGATCCGTCCTCCAGATCAGACGAGGTATGTATGTCTGCCTCCTTTCCCTCAGCCCAATCGCCCGCTCTGGTATCGGCACGAGCATACTTGCTCAATTTAGCAGCCACGCTCTGGCTCATCGTCAGCTGCGCCGTCTCCTCTCTTCCATCAGCGCCATCTTGGCCCACCTCCAGTCCGTCGGACTTCGGCACCTTGCTCGACTTCCTCGGCATATCGGAGCCCACACAATCACCGCCGCACTCTCCGGTCACTTTCCTCCCACCAGGGTACACAGGATTAGTAATCCGCCGGGTGCTACCACACATTAAGTCAGGATACCGACAGGAGCTATGAGCGGTGCGACCTACTCCATGCGCTCTCAGGCCACGCCCCCCCCATTTTATGTTCATGAACACCTTCTGCAACACCACGTGCTTGATATTCCAGAAATTAATTTCAATTTGCAATATCAGTTTGAGCACTGCCTGAGGATTTGTTTCAAAGACTCCACCCTTCAGGTAACTGCACATGTAAAAAAGTCACACACCATTAGGTCTGCTGACTTTCAAGGTTTATTTTCTTCTGTGAATGCCATATGAACTCACCACAAGGACATGTGTGACGTATTGCAAGCTGCCAAACAACATTCACAATCATGATCTGTTAAAGGGAATCTGTCAGCTCCAAAACAGCCCCAAACTAGAGTAAGTGGTGACAAGTCCAGTTATGCAAGTTTTATATTCACACTTGTTTGCATTCCAACGTTTTGCTCGACAAACCAGCATTAAAGTGCATTGAGAGGACTACTGAGATCATGCACATAATGGAGAGGATTCTAAAAGTAGTCCTCTAAATGTCGGTCTGTCAGAGCACAGCATTGTATTGCAAGTGAGTATGAAGATAAAAATTACATAAACGGACAGCTTCACTTACACTATACACCGCTTACTCTTGTTTGGGGGCTGTTTTAAAGCTGACAGATTCCCTTTAACTGTGCATAGAAATCAATGAACATGTCCATGTACATGGAGGTGTTCACATTTTTATCAAATAATACAGATACACACTATCTGCATACCTATAGCAGCACACCAGACTGCAATTTTTTGTTATTATGAAGTGTCCGTTGGTGCACAGGCGTTCCCACGGTCCTCTTTATTGTCACGTGACTGCTCCTTTAGTGTTTTCAGCTCTTCTGGTCCCTCATCATCTTCTTTTCTTCCTCTCTCCATGCAGTAGATGGCGCATCATCCCTGACTTCACCGACTCCTGCTGGCCTTCCCGGGTCCCGATGCTTATACATTACTGAGCATGTGCCAGGACCGCCGGCCGTCTTCTGAGTGTACAGGCTACTATGTGAAGCCTGTACTTGGTGCAGTTGTGTGCACAGGCGTTACCACGGTCCTCTTTATTGTCACGTGACTGCTCCTTTAGTGTTTTCAGCTCTTCTGGTCCATCACCATCTTCTTTTCTTCCTCTCTCCATGCAGTAGATACTATATGAAGCCTGTGCTGACTCATGCACAGCGTGATGTAAGCACTGTGTATGAGTGACAGCATAGCAATCAGCCACAGAGGCTGATCGCTATGCTGTGGATGGCAATGGGGGGTACTGGACGGCACATGTGAGTCACTGAATGGCACTTTGGGGGCAATAGATGGCACATGGGGATCACTGGATGACACTTGGGAGGCAATGAATGGCACATGGGGATCACTTTCTGTTGGGACAGTGAGCAGTTTCCCAGTCACCAGGATTTACCTACAAAAGACGTATTTTTTCGTGAGAATTATCACCTGACGAACTATTCCCATTTTTTCGAATTGGATCCGATCCTCTGAGAAGAGGTAGGATCACAGGAATCGTTTAACACTACACCGCTGCTAAGCCGAGGAGTCACGCGAGACATCACAGTAGAGACTCCATACCATGTGGGACGCCGCGTAGGGTAAGAACGGCAGGAGGATCGAGTGTAAGATCCAGCAGGTGATGACGTGGTAATAAATATCCTTCACGATTAGTACTACCTAGCTATCTGATTGAGCTAGCGAGACAGATCCTGGATATTGTGTGGAGCTATCACGGCCTTGAGCACGGAGTCCTGCCATCCGACGTAGGTGAAACTTCGTATTGAGCTAGAGACAAGGACTTCGATCGTTTACAAGTAGAGTCGCACTGCGATTTTTTTCACAATTTTTTTATGATCATCTGCATTGCGATTTTTGGGCGATCATTTGCATTGCGATTTATTCATTAGCGTTCGCATTGCGATCCGTTTGCGACTATTTGCGAGTAGAGTCGCATTGGGATCCTATTGATTCATTTAAGGTCCAGACTCATCTAATACATCATTTTATTGTATGGTTTTATTATTGTGATGTAATTTTATGTGTTGGCACATCATATTAAATACTTAATATTTGATTTATACATATGGTACCTACTGCCATTTTCCTAAATTTGGAGTGCCCCTCATTATCTATTGCTAATACAGGCTTTAGTGGCGAGTGCAAAAAGTGCATGAACATATGTTTTTCTTGTTTAAACCTTTCACTACCGAGCCACTTTTTACCTTAAATCCCAGGCTGATTTTTGCAAATCTGACATACGTCACTTTATGTGGTAATATCTTTGGAACACTTTTACTTATCCAAGCCATTCTGAGATTATTTTTTTTTGTAAAGCATTGCACTTCTTGACAGTGGTAAATTTGAGTTGATATATTTCACCTTTATTTATGAAAGAATCCAAAATGTACCCAAAATTTTGAAAAATTCACAATTTATAAATTTGAATTTCTCTACTTTTAAGACAGATAGTAATACCTCATAAAAAAAAAAATATCAGTGAACATTCCCCATATGTCTGCTTTATGTTGGCATAATTTCACAAATGTCATTTAATTTTATTGTTTTGAATGTTAGAAGGCTTAGAATTTTAGAAGCCATTTTTTTTACTTTTCAACAAAATTTCTAAAACCATTTTTTTAGCACCAATTTAGTTATAAAGTGATTTTGATGAGTTTACGTGATGGAAACCACCCATAAATGACCCCATTTTGGAAACTACACCCCTCAAATATTCAAAACTGATGTTACAAACTTTGTTAACCCTTGAGGTGTTCCACAAAAATTAAAGGAAAATGGAGATGAAATTTCAAAATGGTTTCTTGCAACGCAGCAAGGATTAACAGCAAAATAAACCTCAATGTACAGTGCATTACTCTGATTCTGCAGTTTACAGAAATACCATGTGGTGGTAAACTGCTCTAAGGGCAAGTGGCAGTGGTCAGAAGGAAAGGAGAGCCATATGGATTTTGGAGGCAGATTCTCCTAGAATGGTTTTTAGGCACCGTTTTGTATTTGAAGAGACTCTGACGTACCCCTACAGTGAAAACCCTCAAAAAGTGATCCCATTTTGTAAACTACACCCCTTAAAGAATATATTAAGTTGTGCACTGAGCACTTTGACCACCTAAGCACTTTATGGAATTTAGAATTGGCTGTGGAAATGAAGTTTAATTTCTTCCAATAAAATGTTGCTTTAGCCCCAAATGTTTCCTTTTCACAGGGGGTAACAGGAGAAAAAGCACCCCATAATTTGTTATCCATATTCTCCTGAATATGGCAACACCCCATATGTAGTGGTAAACTGCTATCGGGTCACATGGCAGGACGGAAGGAGCACCATATGGCTTTTGCAGCGCAGATTTTGATGGAATGGTTTACGGGTGCTTTTTATTTATTTATTTTTTTACTTGAAACTTTTAATTTTTTTTACTTTATTTTTTTGTCCCCCATTGGGACATCAACTTTTGGGGGTCTGATCCCCTGTACAATGCATTATAATACATCTCTATTGTAATGCATTGGCTGTAAGTGTATTATACACTGTAATACACTTCAACCTGCTTGCCTGTGAGATCCAGGGGGCTGGATCTCACAGGCTTACAGGGAAGGCAGCCACTATGCCTAAGGAAGGCATCGGGCTGCCGTCCCAGCCATTGGGTCCCAGTCCCAGCAGCACGGGGACCGAATGGGAGCTCCCTCCCTGCATGGACAGCGCACGTGCCAGGGTCAGCGCTGACTGCAGCACATTTAGGGTTAATGTACAGACATCTGTGTTTTCACCGATGCCGGTGCATACAGCAGCAGTCTGGATATCAGTGACTGCCGGACCCCTGCAGCTGATCGGGCGGGAGCAGCTCCAACACCAGCCAGATCAGCCCACCATAGTACTGCGGCACTGGTATTTTAGACACAGTACCCAGCGCCGTACATATACGGCTCTGGTACTGTACAGCTTAAAGATAGATATTGACATAAATTAAAAAGGACATCACCAAAAAGTCTTTAAAAACATGACTTAAACAATAGGTCATTTTCTGATGGCACATTTCCTTGAACGCTTACACAAATGACACTCGGTATGGCTTCAGGTTAAATGATATAATATTTGTGTCATTTTCCTCAGACTTCATATAATCCTCTTATGGATGTCTGTAACCACAGGTGTCTAAACACATGGTTGTCTATATGTTTTTCTTTTTTGCACTGGCCTAGGAGTCTTTGCTATGCCACTCCTGCACCAATACAGCTTTTTCCTGGAAAAAAAAGAGAACCAGAAATTGACCAGAAAATACTGTCTCTCTTTGAATTATCCTGTGTGCACATAGGCTTCCACTATAGCAATTCTTGTCGAATATGACAATCTTGGACACTCTCATGCACAACACAACTTCTCTCAGAAAAGAGGACCACTTAGCTGGCAAGAACCACCCGATTTATTTCTTAAGCTGCATCTGTAAAATGAAAGCTGATCACTTATTGGTTGCCATGAGCATTAAAGCCAGATTTTGATGAATGAGGCCTGATAAGCATTACACTGCACAATCCACACAGGGGAAACAGGGTTTTGCCTTTCCTTGCCCATGCTGTATTAGGAAAGGGTTATTTATGCAATTCCATAACATACTGTACAAGAAAACTTTAAATCAAAATAGTTGGATAGCAAGTACTACGTTATTAAAGAAGTAAACATTTTAAAGGTAATTTATTGTCTTATAGCAGAATTAAAAGGGTTTTCAGATATTTTTATACTGATCGGTGACAGTTCAAAACCCCCGCCGATCAGCTTTTATGAGATGGCCCTGGCACTATTGCTCCATCAAGCACATCACCGTACATTGCACAGTGGCTGTGCTTGGTACCACGCCCAGACAGATTCACTTGAATGGAGCCAAGCTGCTCCTAGGCCATGTGACATGTGAACGTGTCATAACTCGGCCTAGGAAAAGCAGAGAAGGCTGTGGCGCTCACAAGAGCCCCACTGCCTTCTTTAACCGCTGATTGGCAGGGGTCCCATTTGTCAAACCCCCACCGATAAGATACTGATGACCTGTCCAGAGGACAGGTCATCAGTATAAAAATCTCAGGAAAACCATTTAACCTTGACAGGAGTCCTAGGAGAGACAGTCCTGCCTTCCCCATCCGAATGACAGCTTTCCCGATGCACACTGTACATAGAAAGTTGTTAATCACAGTGTGTAGGCACGGAAAACAGGCCTCTTAATGTTTCACATAGGAGTCCCGTTAGGATGAATGCCTCATTCACACATCAGTGTTTTGGTCAGTGATTTTGAGCCAAAACCAGGTGCGGCTCTAAACACAGAACAGGAGCAGATCTTTCACTTGTACCTTATGTCTGTGGAGGCTCCAATTGTAGGCTTTACTCCGCTTTAGATTTTTTTTTTTATGATCCCTTCACATTGATGAACAACAAAACACTTATTCATTGCATAATATGATTGTATATGCGGTCGCCAAAATCATGAATGCGATGGCATTAGCATCCTTCACTGATGAGCATATGACTGTTGGAAAAGGAGGAATGCTTACTTCCTGATAATCATCTGCTGAATCTATCACTGTAAAGGGACCTTTACTTAGAAATCCTTCTAAAAAAATTATAAACATATACACCAAAGAGCTCAGTTTCTCACCCTATATCATATTCTGCCCTGAAACAGGACAGCATAAATCTCCTGACACATACGCTTTAAAGGGGTTCTCCAGGATTTTTATATTAATGCTGGAGCTATTTGGCTTAATCCACTGTGTAGTGGACAGATCTGGTTACTACGACACTGCTCTCATTCAAGTGAATGGGTGCAGAGCTGCAGTATCTAGCTTTGCCACAACACAGAGCTACTGCAGAACAGCTATTCGACAGGGGTTATGGGAGTTGGACCCTACCAATTTGATATTAACAACTTATCCTAAAGATAGGCCGTGAATATAAAAATTCCAGAGAACCCATTAAAAAGGTACCTAGCAAACGATACCAGTCCATCAACAAAATTAAGGACATTTCTGCATTTAATCACACTACAAAACATCTTAAATATGTTTAAAAGGTTGTCTAAAGTTCCATACATGAGAAGAAATATGTCCTGCTTTTTTCATAAGCTTAATTTCAGCTTCAGACTTTATTAAACGAAGATTCTGTGTGAGGAGCCGTGTAGACTTGATCCTATTTTTGACCTTGGAGTTTGACTCTAGTAGAGGCTGTATGTAGTTAGAGTGTAAAGAATGATGAGATGGTTTCACATAGTCATACCATAATGTCAGCTTTTCATCTGAAATCAGATAAAATTGAAAAAAAAGTAATTTATAAACTGTAGCAACTTTACGTATAGAAATATTCTTATTCATTTTATTATGCTTATTTTAAATTCAATTTTAACCCCTTATTGGCACAGCCTATTTAGCAATTTAGGATGTACTATTCCCCCATCTGAAACAATGGGGGCATGTCGTTAGGATATGCCCCCATTGTCTGATAGGTGCGGGTCCCACACCGAGAACGGAGTGGGGAAGGTGGTGGCCGGAGGACACCAGGTTTCACTGGGACCGACCACCACCAAGCACTCTCCCCATAGTACTGTACAGAAACGTACAGCGCTTGCGGACCCGTATCTATCAAACAGTGGGGCATATCCTAGTGATATGCCACTATTTTCTGAGATGGGAAAACCCCTTTAAGTCTGATATGTCGTTTTATATGGTAATAACTTTGAAATACTTTTACTAATACTGATTCAGATTGGCCCAGATTTATTAATGCGTCTGTGCATACAGGGAGTGCAGAATTATTAGGCAAATGAGTATTTTGACCACATCATCCTCTTTATGCATGTTGTCTTACTCCAAGCTGTATAGGCTCGAAAGCCTACTACCAATTAAGCATATTAGGTGATGTGCATCTCTGTAATGAGAAGGGGTTTGGTCTAATGACATCAACACCCTATATCCGGTGTGCATAATTATTAGGCAACTTCCTTTCCTTTGGCAAAATGGGTCAAAAGAAGGACTTGACAGGCTCAGAAAAGTCAAAAATAGTGAGATATCTTGCAGAGGGATGCAGCACTCTTAAAATTGCAAAGCTTCTGAAGCGTGATCATCGAACAATCAAGTGTTTCATTCAAAATAGTCAACAGTGTCGCAAGAAGCGTGTGGAAAAACCAAGGCGCAAAATAACTGCCCATGAACTGAGAAAAGTCAAGCGTGCAGCTGCCAAGATGCCACTTGCCACCAGTTTGGCCATATTTCAGAGCTGCAACATCACTGGAGTGCCCAAAAGCACAAGGTGTGCAATACTCAAAGACATGGCCAAGGTAAGAAAGGCTGAAAGACGACCACTACTGAACAAGACACACAAGCTGAAACGTCAAGACTGGGCCAAGAAATATCTCAAGACTGATTTTTCAAAGGTTTTATGGACTGATGAAATGAGAGTGAGTCTTGATGGGCCAGATGGATTGGCCCGTGGCTGGATTGGTAAAGGGCAGAGAGCTCCAGTCCGACTCAGACGCCAGCAAGGTGGAGGTGGAGTACTGGTTTGGGCTGGTATCATCAAAGATGAGCTTGTGGGGCCTTTTCGGGTTGAGGATGGAGTCAAGCTCAACACCCAGTCCTACTGGCAGTTTCTGGAAGACACCTTCTTCAAGCAGTGGTACAGGAAGAAGTCTGCATCCTTCAAGAAAAACATGATTTTCATGCAGGACAATGCTCCATCACACACGTCCAAGTACTCCACAGCGTGGCTGGCAAGAAAGGGTATAAAAGAAGAAAATCTAATGACATGGCCTCCTTGTTCACCTGATCTGAACCCCGTTGAGAACCTGTGGTCCATCATCAAATGTGAGATTTACAAGGAGGGAAAACAGTACACCTCTCTGAACAGTGTTTGGGAGGCTGTGGTTGCTGCTGCACGCAATGTTGATGGTGAACAGATCAAAACACTGACAGAATCCATGGATGGCAGGCTTTTGAGTGTCCTTGCAAAGAAAGGGGCTATATTGGTCACTGATTTGTTTTTGTTTTGTTTTTGAATGTCAGAAATGTATATTTGTGAATGTTGAGATGTTATATTGGTTTCACTGGTAAAAATAAATAATTGAAATGGGTATATATTTGTTTTTTGTTAAGTTGTCTAATAATTATGCACAGTAATAGTCACCTGCACACACAGATATCCCCCTAAAATAGCTAAAACTAAAAACAAACTAAAAACTACTTCCAAAAATATTCAGTTTTGATATTAATGAGTTTTTTGGGTTCATTGAGAACATGGTTGTTGTTCAATAATAAAATTAATCCTCAAAAATACAACTTGCCTAATAATTCTGCACTCCCTGTAGAATCTGTCTAAAATGTGGTGCAAAATGGCACAATTTGAGTTTCCACAATTTTCATTTCTTTTGAAAAGAGGTGTAGCTTATTAGGAAAGATGGGACTTCAGTAGAATGGGGCATGGCCTAAGATGCAATGTTTTGTGGCCACAATTTTGGTGCAAAACTCTGTCTCAAAGTAAGCCAACCAATAGCTAGTATAGTTTTAGAAAAAGTGTTTAGCCCTGCACCAAGTTTACATCATCTATACATTTAGTAAATCAGACACATTGCACGTAATGTTAGTGGTAAAATATAGTCTATATGCAACGTGTTTATAAAAAACAAAAACAAAAATGGAGATTTATAATTAAAAAAAATATAAAAAATTTGAAATGTTCAAAATTAGAATTTCTATGCTTTTAAGAATGTCATACACTACACATAAATGGTTCATAATATAACATTTACCATATGACTACTTGAAGTGGCTATGTTTTTTCCTGTACAGCAGCATTTACTATTATGCTGCTGAACAGGAAAAGAAGTAGCTACATGCAGTCAGGACCCAGGTGGAAGAGCGCACAGTCTGCAAGAGTGCAGCGGAGACATGGCATCAGCAGTGCAGTGCAAGACACGGGTTAGTACTATGTGAAACATCTTCCTTCCACAGGTTAGTAACAAGTCCAGATTAGAAGAAATGTCCAGAGAAACACTTTAAAGAGTTTTTCTGAGATTTTTTTTTTTTTACTGATGACTGATGATAGGTCATCAGTATCTGATCGTTAAGGGTCTCATACCTGGGACCCCAGATGATCGGCTGTTTAAGAAGGCAGTGGCGCTCGCAGTAGTGCTGCAACCTTCTCCAGCTTGGAGCTGAGCTGCGATACCAAGCACAGCCGATATACGATGTATGGTGCTGTGCATGGTGAGCTAAGAAAAGGCTGTTGCGAGCACCTGTGCCTTCTCAAACAGCGATCAGATACTGATGAACTATCCTTTGGTAAAAACCTCTTAGAAAAAACTTTCAAATGACAATTTTGCTGAATGTCAATCTACTTAGCATCTCTTGCTCTATTACAGGTTGCCTATGGCTTGAACACAGTGCTCAAAAAAACGATTTGATACATATGCAAATTAACCTGAGATGAATCAGAGCTTGAAAATATGACTCTTCTCTGGTCACACAAGTAAGATATGACTCTTATGTTATTTGCATATGTATCAAATCGTTGTTTTCCACAATAAAAGCACAGAGAGCTATGGGGACTGGGTATCGCGGATGTGCTAGTGGCCATCCAGCAACCCATGTCCTCAGCTCTGTACACAAAATCCCGGTGACAGGTTCCCTTTAAGGACCAGGCAATTTTTTCGGCAAATCTGACCAGTTTCACTTTATGTGTGAATAACTTTAAACCGCTTTTACTTATCCAGGCCATTCTGAGATTGTTTTTCCGTCACATATTGTACTTCATGACATTGGTAAAATGGGAGTAAAAAAATAAATCATTTTTATTTATAAAAAAAATACTAAATTTACAAAAAATTTGGAAAAATTAGCAAATTTCCAAGTTTCAATTCCTCTACTTCTATAATACATAGTAATACCTCAAAAAATAGTTATTACTTTACATTCCCCATATGTCTACTTCATGTTTGGATCATTTTGGGAATGCCATTTTATTTTTTGGGGATGTTACAAGGCTTAGAAGTTTAGAAACAAATCTTGAAATTTTTCATAAATGTTTATAAACAAACTTTTTAAGGACCAGTTCAGGTCTGAAGTCCCTTTGTGAGGCTTACATAATATAAACCACCCAAAAATGACCCCAACTACACCCCTCAAGGTATTAAAAACGGATTTTACAAACGTCGTTAACCCTTTAGTTGTTCCACAAGAGTTAATGGCAAATGGAGATAAAATTTCAGAATTTCGATTTTTGGGCAAATTTTTCATTTTAATCCATTTTTCCCCCAGTAAAAAAGCAAGGGTTAAAAGCCAAACAAAACTCAATATTTATTGCCCTGATTCTGTAGTTTGCAGAAACACCCCATATGTGGTCATAAACTACTATATGGGCACACGGTAAGGCGTAGAGGGAAAGGAGCGCCGTGTGGTTTTGTTTGGGAAAGCAGAATTTGTTAGACTGGTTAATTTACACCATTTCCTATTTGAAGCCTCCCTGATACACCCCTAGAATAGAAACTCCATAAAAGTGACCCCGTCTAAGAAACTACACCCCTCAAGGTATGCAACAGTTATGTTTTATTGTTGCCATTTACAGACACACACACAGATATCAACATCATGGCTGCCTAACACGATGACAGGTTCTCATAAATGTGGCCATTGTAAGTTGCCGTTTTATGCAGACTACAAAACAATTCACTAATCCTGTTGATAGTAGAGTTTATGAAATGCGTCAGTCATTAATTGTTCGACAACAGGGAGTAATATATGTTGCCAGATATCCATGTCCTTTACTTTATGTTATGTAAGCTTTGGGGTCTTTAAGCTCCGCGAGACAAGTGCGAAAAACCGTGTCAGTAAAGCAAAGGGTCTTTATTGGTGACCAAACAAAACAAAATAAAGCTTTTTTTCCAGCATCCAAACTGTCACAACAAAAGTCCTGCTTGTTTCCAGCATAAATTAGGAAAACAGTCTTTCTTCAGAAAAACAACCAAAAGAAAGGCACATACGTTTTTAGTAGAGGTCCTTCAGACCTTCCCTGCAGACACAGCTTCCCTTCCAAACTACTCAAAAGTCCTCTCTGAGCAGCTAGCAGACTTCCATCTTATCCTCACAGGTGCACTCTCCCAACCCACACCCTCCAGCATCACTTCCTGCTTTAATGGGTGGTTGTCTGTGAGATCTTAACCCCTTGTGCGCTGGCTTCCAGGGTTTAGGAGTGGAGGCTTCATCCCACCCAAATAACACTTTGGAGCCTCCAAAATTCCAGGCCCCAAACTCCTTTACTAAGATAGAGAAGACTGCGAGCCAGTCCTCTCTGAATTAGCGCCTGCCTGGAACTTTTCACCCACTTTTGGGTGACCCCCTGAACCTTCTACTTCTATTTAAATGGACCATAGTCCAAACAATGGTGCCGTATAGCACCCGTCCAGGACCCACCCCCGGTGTCCTGTACATATCCCCCCCCCCCTCTGCCTCAACGCGGAGGTGTTGGAGGCAACAGTAGACACCATACAATGGACTCGGGAGAGGGCATCGGCATTCTGATGCTGTCTCCCGGGTCTGTGCTCTACCATGAAATTGAACTCCTGGAGAGAAAGGAACCACCTTGTTACCCTGGCATTGGTGTGTTTATTCTGTCTCATCCAGGTAAGCGGAGCATGGTCTGACACCAAGCGGAACTTTCTGCCCAGGAGGAAATATCGCAGGGAGTCTAGAGCCCACTTGATGGCCAGACACTCCCGCTCTACCACCGCATAGTTTCTTTCAGCTGCCGTCAGCTTCCTACTAAGAAAGACCACAGGGTGCTCCTCCCCATTGATTTCCTGAGACAGGACCGCTCCTAACCCTTTGCTTGAAGCATCTGTCTGTACTACAAAATCTTTTGAAAAATCTGGAGCTACAAGCACCGGATCTTGGCACAAAGCTGTCTTAAGCATTTGAAAAGCCGTCTCGGCCTCGGCGCTCCACTTTATCATCACTGACTTTCTGCCTCTGGTCAGGTCGGTCAGTGGTGCAGCAACAGTGGCAAAGTTGGGGACAAACCTCCTATAATAGCCAACTATGCCCAAAAACGCTCTGACCTGCTTCTTGGTTAGGGGACGGGGCCAGTCCTGTATGGCCTCCACCTTACTCATTTGGGGCTTCACCAGCCCTCTACCCACAATATACCCTAGGTATTTTACTTCCTCCATCCCAATGGCACACTTCTCGGGGTTGATGGTGAACCCTGCTCTTCTTAAGGAGTCTACGACTGCCTGAACCCGGGGAAGGTGGGACTCCCAATCAGTGCTGAAGATGACTATGTCATCTAGGTAGACAGAAGCGTACCGTTGGTGTGGACGCAGAGTTTTGTCCATGGCCCTTTGGAACGTGGCCGGGGCTGAGTGTAGACCAAATGGCATCCTCTTATATTGGAAGTGGCCATCTGGGGTAGAGAAGGCTGTCTTCTCCCTGGCTTCCTTAGTCAGGGGAATCTGCCAGTACCCTTTTGTGAGGTCTAGCGTGGTAATGTACCTGGCAGGCCCCAACCTTTCAATTAGCTCATCTACTCGTGGCATGGGATATGCGTCGAACTTGGAGACTTCATTAAGCTTTCTGAAGTCGTTGCAGAAGCGGAGGGCGCCGTTGGGCTTGGGTACCAACACAATTGGACTTGACCATTCGCTCTGCGACTCCTCAATGACTCCAAGCTCGAACATTCTTCTAACCTCTTCGGACACTGCCACCCTATGAGCTTCTGGGATACGGTAAGGCTTTAACCTGACTTTTACCTTGGGCTCGGTCACAATGTCATGCTCGATGACGTTGGTGCGACCGGGCAACTCTGAAAACATATCTCTATTTTTTTGTAGAAACTCTTTTGTTTGCTGGGTTTGAGGTCTAGTCAGGGTAGAAGCAACCTGCACCAAGTCGATCCCTGCATGGTCCCCTGACTGTACCCCTACTACCGCTGACACTTGTTCTCTGTCTCTCCAGGGTTTCAACAAATTGATGTGATAGATCTGGTATGGTTTTCTTTTCCCTGGCTGGTGTACCTTGTAGTCCACCTCACCGAATTTCTCTACTACCTCAAATGGGCCCTGCCATTTGGCCAAGAATTTGCTCTCTACCGTGGGTATTAGAACAGCCACCCGGTCTCCTACTTGGAACTGTCTAATTTTAGCCGACCTGTTATACACTTTTCTTTGGGCATCCTGGGCCTTCTGCATGTGCTCCTTCACCAGTGGCATCACCTTAGCCACCCTTTCTCGCATTTGAGAGATATGTTCTACCACCGTTTTGTGTGGTGAGGACTCACTTTCCCATGTCTCTTTTACCAGATCGAGTAACCCCCGGGGCCTTCGTCCATACACTAATTCAAATGGCGAAAAACCTGTGGATGCTTGTGGGACCTCCCGGATAGCAAATAACAGGGCAGGGAGTAACATATCCCAATCCTTCCCATCTTTCTGGACTACTCTTCTCAACATGGACTTTAGGGTTTTATTAAATCTTTCGACTAGGCCATCGGTCTGTGGGTGGTAAACCGACGTCCGCAACTGCTTAATTTGGAACAATTTGCATAAGTCCGCCATTACCTTTGACATAAAAGGGGTACCCTGGTCTGTCAGGATCTCTTTGGGGAACCCAGTTCGTGAGAACATTTGAAACAACTCCCTGGCGATGGCCTTAGAGGAGGCTTTCCTCAAAGGGACAGCTTCTGGATACCTAGTTGCGTAGTCTAGGATGACCAATATATATTGGTGGCCCCGTGCCGACTTTACCAGGGGTCCCACCAGATCCATAGCGATCCGTTCAAACGGGACTTCGATAATCGGCAAGGGCACCAGAGGGTTTCTATAGTGTGGCGCTGGGGCGGTTAACTGGCAAATGGGACAAGACGCACAGTATCTTTTAACCTCGGCCTTCAACCCTGGCCAGTAAAACCGGTCGTTTATCCTGGCCTCTGTTTTCTCCGCCCCCAGGTGTCCTCCCAGTGCATCGTTGTGGGCTAGATCGAGGAGCATCCGCCTATACGGTTGGGGAACCAGCAACTGCTCTATAGTTTCCCCTCGGCTCTCAGCCACTCGATACAGTAAGTCCCCCTTCAACGCAAAGTGAGGGAACCTCTGATCTGCATCTGGCATTTGTGGGACCCCATCAACAACCGAAACCTGCTCTCGAGCATTGACCAAGGCAGGGTCCCGTAATTGGGCGGTACCAAATGCACCTCTGGACACGTCTAGATCTGGATGTACTGGCCTTGAGGATGTTTCCCCTTCATCCTCCTCAACTGGGGAGAGCTCCTCGTCATCCTCCCCCAGCATGACTTGTAATGGGAAGACCTCCCCCCTCTCAGAGATCAACCCGGGTTTAAGACCTGGGTCAGGGGCATTATCCTCCACATCAGCATTCCCTGCGACTTCATTATCAATGGTAGGTATTTCTATATCAGAGGGGTGTATTTCAGCTCCGGACCCCTCGGACCCTGTCCCTTCCAGGCCATTTGCACCTCGTTCCATAGTTCCAGAAATAGTGGACAGTCCCGCCCCACTATGATGTCATGAATTAAACTGTTTACCACCCCGACCTCCTGTGTAACTGAGGCACGGCCATAAGAGACAGTCACCGGAACCAAGGGGTACTCCTTGGTATCCCCATGAATGCATACCACCCGAAGAGTTTTAGTCACTGGTCTAAGCCTCCCAAGTACCCTGGCATGTACTAATGTTACCATGCTACCGGAGTCCAGGAGGGCCCTGGCAGGAAGGTGGTTCACCCACACTTCACACTCCATAGGCTCCTCCTGCAGTGGGCATTGTGCCCGGGTATGCCCCCAGGACAGACATCGCCAACATTGTATGTCTCCCATCTTTGGTACAGGAACCGACCTCCGTGGTTCTAGGGCAGATGGTGTAAACCTGCGGACGCCAACATCTGGCAAGGCTTCTCTCCTCAGGTTGGTGGCTGGTCTGGGTGTCCTTGGCGTGGGTTCTCGACGCTTGGCAGGCCTAAGCAGGTCCTCCACCACGGTATACCGTTCAACCAGCTCGATCAGCTGGTCAGCATTAGTAGGGTTTCCATGGCTTACCCAGCGCTGTAGGTCATCCTGTAGGGACCGTAGGTACCGGTCCATCACCACTCGTTCCACCATTTGTGGACCTGACAACTTTTCTGGCTGCAGCCATTTTTTAACTAACTGAATTAGTTCATGCATCTGGGACCTGGGTGGTTGGTCTGATTTGTACCGCCAGCGATGCACCCTCTGGGCCCGGACAGCTGTGGTCACTCCCAGGCGGGCCAGGATTTCAGCTTTTAGACGTTCATAGTCTTTGATGTGCTCAGCTGGGAGGTCAAAGTAGGCCTTTTGCGGGTCACCAGTGAGAAAAGGCGATATAATGCCGGCCCATTGGTCCCGGGGCCACGCTTCTCTCTGCTATCCTTTCAAAGGTGGTAAGAAAGGCTTCCACGTCATCGCTGGGTGTTAGTTTCTGCAAAAAATGGCTGGCTCTAACAGACACTGGGTTGCTAACGGCAACGACCGCTTGCGCTTGTCCCTGAGCCAGCTGCTGTACGGCCTCCTGCAAGGCAGCCACCTGTGCTTGAGTGGACTCCCGCTGGGCCGTAAGCTGGGCGGATAGCAGCCGTGTATTTTCCTGCTGCGCAGCTATAGCCTGTGCCAGGGCCTGCTGCTGCTGAGCCATTGCTTCCTCATGGCGACGGTTTGACTCTGCTGACGCTTGCTGCTGGGCCACAGTGGCTTGCTGCTGGGTCACAGTGGCTTGTGCCAAAGCCTTAACGACCTCCTCCATGCCTTTGTCTGCTGTTTGTAACGCCTGGGCTGACTTTACCCACGACATGCCATAAGTATACTGTCTCTTTAAATGTCAGTTTTAAACGTTTTTTTTGCGCCTGCAAATGCACTTTGCCCGCATCCTCCACCAGTTGTAAGCTTTGGGGGTCTTTAAGCTCCGCGAGACAAGTGCGAAAAACCGTGTCAGTAAAGCAAAGGGTCTTTATTGGTGACCAAACAAAACAAAATAAAGCTTTTTTCCAGCATCCAAACAGTCACAACAAAAGTCCTGCTTGTTTCCAGCATAAATTAGGAAAACAGTTTTTTCTTCAGAAAAACAACCAAAAGAAAGGCACATACGTTTTTAGTAGAGGTCCTTCAGACCTTCCCTGCAGACACAGCTTCCCTTCCAAACTACTCAAAAGTCCTCTCTGAGCAGCTAGCAGACTTCCATCTTATCCTCACAGGTGCACTCTCCCAACCCACACCCTCCAGCATCACTTCCTGCTTTAATGGGTGGTTGTCTGTGAGATCTTAACCCCTTGTGCGCTGGCTTCCAGGGTTTAGGAGTGGAGGCTTCATCCCACCCAAATAACACTTTGGAGCCTCCAAAATTCCAGGCCCCAAACTCCTTTACTAAGATAGAGAAGACTGCGAGCCAGTCCTCTCTGAATTAGCGCCTGCCTGGAACTTTTCACCCACTTTTGGGTGACCCCCTGAACCTTCTACTTCTATTTAAATGGACCATAGTCCAAACAGTGGTGCCGTATAGCACCCGTCCAGGACCCACCCCCGGTGTCCTGTACAGTTAGGAAAATGATCCAAGAATATCCCAACATATCTACTCCATAAATTCCAACCAAGACACTCCCATATCTCGTCACATGAGATACCATCACTATAAACCCACTCAGTTTGGAACTCTAGGGCAGTCAAATAGGTGGCCTGTTTCATAAAAAAGGGAATTTGAATGCAAATAGATTTGTAGACAAAATACTTTTAGTGCCTTCATTTGAATTGATTAACCCCTTCAGGACCCTGCCATTTAAGGACCAGGCAATTTTTAGCAAATCTGACATGTCACTTTATGTGGTGATAACTTTAAAACGCTTTTACTTATACAAGCCATTCTGAGATTGTTTTCTCGTCACATATTGTACTTCATGACAGTGGTGAATTTGAGTCAAAATATTTCATTTATTAAAAAATACCAAATTTAACAAAAATTTTGAAAAATTAGCAAATTTAAAAATTTCTCAGCTTTTAAAACAGATAGGGATACCTCCTAAAATAGTTATTAGTTTATATTCCCCATATGTCTACTTCATGTTTGGATCATTTTGTAAATTAATTTTTTTTTTTTTGGAACGTTAGAAGGCTTAGAAGTTTAGAAGCAAATCTTGCAATTTTTCTGAAAATTTCCAAAACCCACTTTTTAAGGACAAGTTCAGGTCTGAAGTCACTTTGTGAGGCTTACATAATAGAAACCACCCATAAATGGCCCCATTTTAGAAACTACCCCCCCCCCCCCTCAAGGTATTACAAACTTTGTTAACCCTTCAGGTGTTCGACAAGAGTTATTGGCAAATTGAGATGAAATTTAAGAATTTAAATTTTTGGGCATATATTAAATTTTAATACATTTTTTACAGTAACAAAGCAAGGGTTAACAGCCAAACAAAATTCAAAATTTATTGCCCTGATTCTGTAGTTTGCAGAAACACCCTATATGTGTAAGATCCTCACCTGCTTTGCACTCCAGGGGAACCAAGAGGGGTCCTCGTGGAGTTGCGGGACAGGTTATGCGTGTCTCTGATGCACCAGCGCTGACCCCTTTGCGAGCCAGTGCGGAGATGCGTTCGCGTGGACATCGGAGGGGAGGACCGTCGGAGTCCCGGGGACAGAGTGGCCAGGCGAGTGACAAGACGCCGCGGCCAGGGTTGTCTCCTGTGACTTCCGTTTCCGCATCTGGGTCCACGCGCTCGCATACTCGCGCTGACTCAATCATGCGTCCGTGCGTACGCACGAGGGCAGGTTCGCAAAGGGATACACGGTCGCGAGTACGCGCTTCTTATGCACTTCGTCGACCAGTGGCGCATATTATACTGACTCACAAGAGCAAAGTGGATTAGGGAGCCAGCCATGGGTTAATCAACTTGTGATTGCCTTAGGCCTTGTACTCAGGTGCAGGGCAATTTGTTCACCTATGGTAGTGGACACTTGGCACCCTGGGATTGGTCAGCAGGCATTTAAAAGGAGGTCTCTCAGGGTGATCAGTGCCCACTGTTATTTTCCCTCAACCAGGTATAGGTCACAACTCCTAGTGACTGAAGACTGCCAGGAACTTTGTCCTTACAGCGGACCCAAGATCTAGAGTGACTCGACTGCCAAGTGCACAGCATCATTCAGCACTGGTTGGGACTATTCCTGGAATCTCCTTGCCTGGTTTTTTGTTATTATTCCTTGTTACCAGCAAATGTCCTGGACGTTTATGTTTCTGGTGAATAAACACCTTTTTGCTTTCATCACTGGTCTGTTTGTTGGTGCCTTGCATTACAATATGTGATCGTAAACTACTGTACGGGCACACAGTAGGTAGTAGAGGCAAAGGAGCGCCGTGTGGTTTTTGGAAGGCAGATTTTTCTGGACTGGTTTATTTACACCATGTCCAATTTAAAGACCCCCTGATACACCCCTAGAGTAGAAACGCCATAAAAGTGACCCCATTTTGGAAACTAAAGGATAAGGTCGCAGTTTTGTTGGGACTATTTTTAGGGTACATATGATTTTTGGTTGCCTCACATTTTTGTGATGCAAGATTACCAAAAATAGAAATTCTGAAATTGTATCTTCATTTGCCATAAACTGTTGAGGAACACCTAAAGGGTTAATAAAGTTTGTAAAATCAGTTTTAAATACCTTGAGGGGTGTAGTTTCTTAGATGGGGTCACTTTTATGGAGTTTCTATTCTAGTGGTGTAAATAAACCAGTCCAACAAAATCTGCCTTCCCAAAACCACACGGCGTTCCTTTCACTCTAGGCCCTACCGTGTGCCCGTATAGTAGTTTATGACCACATATGGGGTGTTTCTGTAAACTGCAGAATCAGGGTAATAAATATTAAGTTTTGTTTGGCTGTTAACCCTTGCTTTGTTACTGGAAAAAACTGATTAAAATTTGCCAAAAAATTGCTGTACCGTTTTTATTAATTTTTTTTGACCATGATCATCTGAGAGGTTAGGTCATGGGATATTTTTATAGAGCAGATTCTTACGGACATGGCAATACCCAATATGTCTACATTTTTTAAATGTATTTAGGTTTTATACTATATTATTCTTTTTTAACAAAAAAATAAAACATTTTCGGATCTCCATAGTCTAAAAGTCATTTTTTTTTTTTTTTTAGCCGATTATCTTAGGTAGGGGCTCATTTTTTGCAGGATGAGAGGACGGTTTTATTAGCACTATTTTAGGGGGCATATGAATTTTTTTGATCGCTTGCTATTACACTTTTTGTGATGTATGGTGACCAAAAAAATACCTTTTTTTGCACCGTTTTTATATATTCTTTTGACCATGTTCATCTGAGGGGTTAGGTCATGGGGTATTTTTCTAGAGCAGATTCTTACGGACGTGGTGATTTTAGTTTTATCATATAATATTTTTGACGGTTGGTTTAGGGATTACCACACTTCCATGGAGTACTAAATTTATAAACCCCTTCCCCAATTTTAAATCCGTTTTAACCACTAACAATCGGGGAAAAAAAACTATGGTTCTCAGACTTAAGACACTAAAACAAAAACTTTTTTATGTTTTTGTTTTAGTGTCTTAAATCTGAGAACCCAATTTTTTTTTCTTTCGGTTGTCAGTGGTTAAAACGGAATTAAAATTGGGGAAGGGGATTATAAATTTAGTACTCAATGGAAGTGTGGTAATCCCTAAACCAACCGTCAATGCAGAGGCCCGGATGATCGGGGCGCGTGTCACACTAGTGGTGGTGTCCTTCCGTATCCCCCTCCTGTGACACACTCTGCACTTTTTTTTTATGACCGTCCCTTCTATTCAATATAGGGGACCACACCTGGAAAGTGTTGACCAGGGACAGTCCGGTCGCCTCCAGTTCCCGAGGTACTCCGGCCTGCTCTTTCCCAGTCAGAAAAGATCAGGGCCTTGAGGACTGCCTCATAGAACTGCAGGAATTTCCCTGTGTTGCTAGTGCTCCGGGACAGCACAAAAGAGTTGTACAAGGCAACCTGTACCAAGTAGACTTTTTTATACCATGCCCAGGTTTTGCGCATGGTGTTATATGGCTTGAGGACTTGATCAGAGAGATCAATTCCTCCCACATACCGATTGTAGTCGACGATACAATCGGGCTTGAGGACCGTTGCCGCGCTGCCTCGCACAGGGACAGGGGGGATGCCGTTACAGTGAATTGTGGACAGTACGAGGACATCCCTCTTGTCCTTATATCTGACCAGCAACAGGTTTCCACTGGTAAGGGCACAGGTCTCACCCCTGGGGATAGGTACCTGGAGGGGGTGGGTAGGGAGGCTGCGTTGATTTTTCCGCACGGTCCCCACAAGCGGATGTGGATATGGCGGCGAGGGACTGGAACAAGGGGATACTAGTACAAACCAGATTCCAAAAAAGTTGGGACACTAAACAAATTGTGAATAAAAACTGAATCCAATGATGTGGAGATGGCAAATGTCAATATTTTATTTGTAATAGAACGTAGATGACAGATCAAACGTTTAATCCGAGTAAATGTGTCATTTTAAAGGAAAAATACATTGATTCAAATTTTCACGGTGTCAACAAATCCCCAAAAAGTTGGGACAAGTAGCAATAAGAGGCTGGAAAAAGTAAATTTGAGCATAACGAAGAGCTGGAAGACCAATTAACACTAATTAAGTCAATTGGCAACATGATTGGGTATAAAAAGAGCTTCTCAAAGTGGCAGTGTCTCTCAGAAGCCAAGATGGGTAGAGGATCACCAATTCCCACAATGTTGCGCAGAAAGATAGTGAAGCAATATCAGAAAGGTGTTACCCAGCGAAAAATTGCAAAGACTTTGCATCTATCATCATCAACTGTGCATAACATCATCCGAAGATTCAGAGAATCTGGAACAATCTCTGTGCGTAAGGGTCAAGGCCGTAAAACCATACTGGATGCTCGTGATCTCCTGGCCCTTAAACGACACTGCACCACAAACAGGAATGCTACTGTAAAGGAAATCACAGAATGGGCTCAGGAATACTTCCAGAAACCATTGTCAGTGAACACAATCCACCGTGCTATTCGCCGTTCGCCGAAACTCTACAGTGCAAAGAAGAAGCCATTTCTAAGCAAGATCCACAAGCTCAGGCGTTTTCACTGGGCCAGGGATCATTTAAAATGGAGTGTGGCAAAATGGAAGACTGTTCTGTGGTCAGACGAGTCACGATTCAAAGTTATTTTTGGAAATCTGGGACGCCATGTCATCCGGACCAAAGAGGACAAGGACACCCCAAGTTATCAACGCTCAGTTCAGAAGCCTGCTTCTCTGATCGTATGGGGTTGCATGAGTGTGTGTGGCAGGGACAGCTTGCATGTCTGGAAAGGCACCATCAATGCAGAAAAATATATTCAGGTTCTAGAACAACATATGCTCCCATCCAGACGTCATCTCTTTCAGGAAAGACCCTGCATTTTTCAACAAGATAATGCCAGACCACATTCTGCATCAATCACAACATCATGGCTGCGTAGGAGAATGATCCGGGTACTGAAATGGCCAGTCTGCAGTCCAGATCTTTCACCTATAGAGAACATTTGGCGCATCATAAAGAGGAAGGTGCAACAGAGAAGGCCCAAGACGATCGAACAGTTAGAGGCCTGTATTAGACAAGAATGGGAGAGCATTCCTATTTCTAAACTTGAGAAACTGGTCTCCTCAGTCCCCAGACATCTGTTGAGTGTTGTAAGAAGAAGGGGAGATGCCACACAGTGGTGAAAATGGCCTTGTCCCAACTTTTTGGGGATTTGTTGACACCATGAAATTCTGATTTAACATATTTTTCCCTTAAACTTTTTTCAGTTTAAACTTTTGTTCCGTGATTTATGTTCTATTCTGAATAAAATATTAGAAGTTGGCACCTCCACATCATTGCATTCAGTTTTTATTCACGATTTGTATAGTGTCCCAACTTTTTGGGAATCCAGTTTGTATAAAAGTTATCCACAGGGGCGTGTCCTGACTATGGCAGCGTGTGTTAATTTGTATTGCAGTATCTCATTCTTCCTGTTTGGCTTTACCTTGCTCTATACCCTCGTCCTATTCATTATCTATATTCTATTTATTTATCATTATTTATATAGGTATTTATTTGTTTTCCTTATTTCTCTCTTTTTCTCCCTTCCCTCTTATATTTAGGTTATGATGGGAGTAACTGCTGCAATATAGCTATTACTATTGTTCGGGTCAAGGACCTTTGTGATGCAGGCTAATCTCTGCTCCATGGTTAAAGGACCTTCCTGGTGCATGGCACGGCCATCACGTGACCCGCCGTGTCATGGGGCGGTACTATGTGCACTGCCACTCGATTGGCCACCAGGCAGCCTGGCACACACACCCTTTTCTAACCAGTGATGTCATCAAGGGCAGACGCAGCAGTCTGCAAATCCAACTTTGATTGAACACAGGTGAGCTAGGCGTTTTAAATACAGACACATTGCAGGTTGAGCCACATCCCCCAGAAGAAGGCATCCTAGCCGAAACGCACGGCGGGCTACGTGGCTCTCCTGAGTTTGGACTGTCTTTATCATATGGGTATGTAATGCTACAGTGTGAGGTTCCTCTTTGCTTTGTTAGCTAATGGTTCTGCAGCATAATTCAGCTATGTCTTTTTTAGTGCAGGAATTGATCCGTGTTTGTTTCTGATACTTTGATTGTAGCTATCTAGATATAGTCACTCAGTTTATTGATTTCTAGGATGCATATATTTGTATGTGCGTGTCCTTGCATTGCTCCACTTTTGGGGCACTAGTAGCTATTTACATCTGCCACTGAGGCGACAGGCACATGCACATGCACGTTCATGTATCCTTATGCGACTCTGTTTCTACTCTTCATAATAGATAATAATATACACACTTGCACTTTTTGGCTGAGTTTAAGGCACTAGTCCCTCTCCCCACGTGGGGTTGGCTCTGTACGTTTTACACATGTATGTCCTGATTTGATGCACTGGCAGTGGAGATACATGTGTATATATCAGCATCAATTGTGGATATTTGTGATATATGTAGAGAACCTCTCTGTATGTGAAACAGGTCCTATATATGTGTGTATATATATATATATATATATATATATATATATATTGCAAGCTTTGAGATATGCACTTGCACTTTTTCTAGCTACTTGTGAACCTTAGCTGAGGTATAGCTGAGTGTTGACCTCATTGCCCCCTTCTTTGTATGTAATCATGTTATGTCCCCTCAGGTGTAGTCCACCTTTTTTTATGATGTGATATATCACCTAATTAATTATGGATTTTTTACGTATTGTTTAATAAAGTATATGTACATTTTTTCTACTATACCCGTCTAGTCTAGTCTCAGTTTATCCTTTGTTCGTGTATGCTTGTGTACACTGAGTGGGTTTCTCACTATACAGGTCCTTCTAAATTAGCATATTGTGATAAAGTTCATTATTTTCTGTGAAGTACTGATAAACATTAGACTTTCATATATTTTAGATTCATTACACACCAACTGAAGTAGTTCAAGCCTTTTATTGTTTTAATATTGATGATTTTGGCATACAGCTCATGAAAACCCAAAATTCCTATCTAAAAAAATTAGCATATCATGAAAAGGTTCTCTAAACGAGCTATTAACCTAATCATCTGAATCAACTAATTAACTCTAAAACACCTGCAAAATATTCCTGAGGCTTTTAAAAACTCCCAGCCTGGTTCATTACTCAAAACCGCAATCATGGGTAATACTGCCGACCTGACTGCTGTCCAGAAGGCCATCATTGACACCCTCAAGCAAGAGGGTAAGACACAGAAAGAAATTTCTGAACGTATAGGCTGTTCCCAGAGTGCTGCATCAAGGCACCTCAGTGGGAAGTCTGTGGGAAGGAAAAAGTGTGGCAGAAAACGCTGCACAACGAGAAGAGGTGACCGGAGCCTGAGGAAGATTGTGGAGAAGGACCGATTCCAGACCTTGGGGGACCTGCGGAAGCAGTGGACTGAGTCTGGAGTAGAAACATCCAGAGCCACCGTGTACAGGCGTGTGCAGGAAATGGGCTACAGGTGCTGCATTCCCCAGGTCAAGCCACTTTTGAACCAGAAACAGGGGCAGAAGCGCCTGACCTGGGCTACAGAGAAGCAGCACTGGACTGTTGCTCAGTGGTCCAAAGTACTTTTTTCGGATGAAAGCAAATTTTGCATGTCATTCGGAAATCAAGGTGCCAGAGTCTGGAGGAAGACTGGGGTGAGGGAAATGCCAAAATGCCTGAAGTCCAGTGTCAAGAACCCACAGTCAATGATGGTCTGGGGTGCCATGTCAGCTGCTGGTGTTGGTCCACTGTGTTTTATCAAGGGCAGGGTCAATGCAGCTAGCTATCAGGAGATTTTGGAGCACTTCATGCTTCCATCTGCTGAAAAGCTTTATGGAGATGAAGATGTCATTTTTCAGCACGACCTGGTACCTGCTCACAGTGCCAAAACCACTGGTAAATGGTTTACTGACCATGGTATTACTGTGCTCAATTGGCCTGCCAACTCTCCTGACCTGAACCCCATAGAGAATCTGTGGGATATTGGGAAGAGAAAGTTGAGAGACGCAAGACCCAACACTCTGGATGAGCTTAAGGCCGCTATCGAAGCATCCTGGGCCTCCATAACACCTCAGCAGTGCCACAGGCTGATTGCCTCCATGCCACGCCGCATTGAAGCAGTCATTTCTGCAATAGGATTCCCGACCAAGTATTGAGTGCATAACTGAACATAATTATTTGAAGGTTGACTTTTTTTGTATTAAAAACACTTTTCTTTTATTGGTCTGATGAAATATGCAAATTTTTTTAGATAGGAAATTTGGGTTTTCATGAGCTGTATAACAAAATCATCGATATTAAAACAATAAAAGTCTTGAACTACTTCAGTTGGTGTGTAATAAATCTAAAATATATGAAAGTCTAATGTTTATCAGTACATTACAGAAAATAATGAACTTTATCACAATATGCTAATTTTTTTAGAAGGACCTGTATAGGGTACTTTCCATCAAATAGGATCACTATAAGTGAACAGAAATCTGTGTTTTCTGTGACTGTTGTTTTCTAACTCTTCAAGCCATACCCATGGTACCACTGAGGAAGGGGTAACAGACCCTGAAACGCGTTTGGTGCCAAGACCCCCCGAATGGATACTGAGAATTTACGCTGAAGCACTACAGAGACCCGAAATACACCCCGATTAACCCAAGACCCGACGCGCATTCAAATAGGACTATAGCTGGAGTGCAACACGTGCCCCTACAGACAAAGTCCAGCGCGAAAAGAGGGGATCCTGCATACTCATCAAGCGCTGGCTCTTATATCTATGGAGCGGCGCCTAAGAGTCACGGGAACGGGACAAGTGCAATAAAGGTCTGAATAGGACAAACAAGTGTAGCAGCACAGAAGTGGAGATTTCCTAGGACACAGCCAATCACAGCAGAACAGTTGTCATGGAACCATGAACCAGACGTACAACAAGAGATAAGTGGAAAATAAGAAGGTTTTATTGAAGAGCAAGCCGTAAGCAAAGTCCGAACGGATGGCTAAACCGAAGCAGGGTCTTGCGGAGACAGAGGTCAGGAACCAGAAGGGTAGTCAGACGAAGCCAGGAACAGGAACCAACAGGGTAGTCAGACGAAGCCGGAATCAGGAACCAACGGGGTAGTCAGACGAAGCCGGAATCAGGAACCAACGGGGTAGTCAGACGAGGCCAGGATCAGGAACCAGAAGCAGCAGCAGTCTTGGAAGCATGTGAACACAGGAGGACCAAGCAAGGAACTGAAGCCACAGACCTCCTATATATATGAGCTGGGCATCCAGCTCCTCCCAGTGGGAAGGAGGAGCCGCAGGGTGGGAGGCTACAAGAAAACCCAGAAACCAAGATGGCCGCCAGCACATGTCAAACGAAGGGAACAGCAAGGAGGTAAGACCATGACAGTACCTCCCCCTCAAGGGCCCCTCCTCCGCGGAGTAAGGAACGGTTTCCGAGGGAAGCGTGCGTGGAAGGCTCGGAGCAAAGCAGGAGCATGGACATCTGCGGAGGGAACCCAGGAACGCTCCTCTGGACCATAACCACGCCAATGGACCAAAAACTGCACCCGGCCGCGGACCAGGCGTGAGTCCAGGATATTGCTCACCTCATACTCCTCACGATTGCCCACTTGGACCGGACGAGGCCGAGGAATCGAGGAAGTGAAACGATTACACACCAGTGGCTTCAACAGGGAGACATGAAACACGTTGGAGATCCGCATGCCAGGAGGAAGCGCAAGGGCATAGGCTACCGGGTTTACCCTGCGAAGCACTCGGAAGGGACCAACAAAGCGAGGCGCCAGCTTGGGAGTGGGCACTCGAAGGTTGAGGTTGCGGGTGGACAACCATACGCGGTCTCCGACCTGGTAGGAAGGAGCGGGCGCTCGTCTGCGATCAGCCTGGAGTTTCTGGCGCTGCGCAGAGACCTCAAGGGACCTCTGGATCTGTACCCAAGAAGCACGTAGGACGGAAAGGTGATCCTCCACAGCCGGAATATCCTGGGGAGAGAATACCTCCGGTAACACGGCAGGTTGGAACCCATAATTGGCCATGAAGGGAGACGTCCCAGAGGAAGAGTTCACCGCCGTGTTCCTGGCAAACTCAGCCCAAGGCAGGAGGTCAACCCAATTGTCTTGGTGATCGGAGACATAGCAACGAAGGAATTGCTCCAAGGCCTGATTGGATCGTTCTGCGGCCCCATTGGACTGAGGGTGGTAGGCCGAGGAGAAAGAGAGATGAATCCCCAACTGGGAGCAAAAGGCGCGCCAGAACCTGGACACAAACTGACTCCCCCGATCCGACACAATCTCCTTGGGCAAACCGTGCAACCGGAAGACCTCCCTGGCAAAAATCGAGGCCAACTCTTGTGCAGAGGGTAACTTCTTGAGAGGAACACAGTGGCACATTTTGGAAAACCGATCCACTATCATGAGAATGACCGTATGGCCTCGGGATGCAGGGAGGTCCACAATGAAATCCATCCCCAGGTGTGACCATGGACGCTCCCCGGTGGCTATGGGTTGCAAAAGGCCCAACGGAAGGTGCCGAGGGGACTTACTCTGGGCACAAACGGAGCATGCCGCTACATATGCGGCGATGTCGGAACGTAGAGAAGGCCACCAGAACAGACGTGAAACCGCCCAGGACAGCTGATTCTTTCCAGGGTGCCCCGCGGCCTTGGAGTTATGGTAGGTTCGCAACAACCGAGTGCGCAACTCCTCAGGCACAAAACATCTGCCGTTGGGTCTCCCAGAGGGAGCACCAGATTGAGCCGCCAAAATCTGCTCACCCAGAGGAGAAGTCAGGCTGGTGCGAATAGCGGCCAGGATCTGATTCGGGGGTATGACCGTAGTCGGAATCGACTCCTCCCCGGACAGCTCGGAGTACTGCCGTGATAAGGCATCCGCTCTGATGTTCTTGGAGCCGGGTAGGTAGGAGACCACGTAATTAAAACGTGACAAGAACAGAGCCCATCTGGCCTGACGTGGTGTCAATCTCTTGGCCTCAGAGAGGTAGGTCAGATTCTTGTGGTCCGTCAGGATGAGAACCGGAACCACCGAGCCCTCGAGCAAGTGCCTCCATTCTTTAAGGGCCTGCACGATGGCCAATAACTCCCTGTCACCAATCTGATAGTTGCACTCCGCGGAAGACAGTTTCCGGGAGTAAAACCCACAAGGAAGCAGAGGACCCTCTGGTGTTCTACGCTGAGACAGGAGGGCGCCTACTCCCATCTCAGACGCGTCCACCTCGAGGACAAAAGGCAACCCAGGGTTGGGATGCGACAGAATCGGAGCCGACACAAAGGCGGACTTTAGAGCCTCAAAAGCTCGGATGGCCTCGAGCGGCCAGACCTGAGGATTACTGCCCTTCCTGGTCAGATCCGTGAGAGGCTTGGCTAGCATGGAAAAGTCCCTGATGAACTTCCGATAATAATTGGCGAAGCCCAAAAAGCGCTGCAGGGCACGAAGCCCACTGGGCTGGGGCCACTGTAAGACAGCCGAAACCTTCTCAGGATCCATGGAGAACCCCTCAGCGGAAATGATGTAACCTAAGAAGGTTACCTGGGATCGGTGAAATTCGCATTTCTCAAGCTTACCGAACAGCTTGTTCTCTCGTAAGCGTTGCAACACTCGTCTGACATCCAGAATGTGGGCCTCCATGGATGCAGAATATACCAAGATGTCATCCAAATAGACCACCACACACTGCTGCAACAGGTCACGGAAAACATCGTTGATGAATTCCTGGAAGACTGCGGGCGCATTGCACAACCCAAAGGGCATAACCAAGGATTCATAATGACCGGTCCTGGTGTTAAACGCGGTCTTCCACTCATCGCCCGCCTTGATCCTTACCAGGTTATATGCCGCCCTCAGGTCGAGTTTGGTAAAGACCGTGGCCCCTTTGAGGCGATCGAACAGCTCGGAAATCAAGGGTATCGGGTAAGCGTTCTTGATCGTGATGCGATTGAGACCCCTGTAATCGATGCAAGGCCTCAACTCGCCGCCCTTCTTTTTCACAAAGAAAAATCCAGCCCCTGCCGGGGACGAGGATTTGCGAATGTGTCCGCGTGAAAGCGCCTCCCTCACGTACTCCTCCATGGCCTCATTCTCCGCTACCGACAGTGGATAGACTTTGCCACGAGGAGGAACGGCACCGGATTGTAACTCTATGGCACAATCGTATGGGCGGTGTGGAGGTAGGGCAACCGCGCGCACCTTATCGAATACATCCCGGTACTCTTCGTATTCAGGAGGCAACAGAGAGTCCGAGGAAGTACACAGCAACTTGACAGGCCCATGGATGCAACTAGCCCCACACTGCGGTGACCACGAGAGGATCTCGACCGATCTCCAATCGAAAGTCGGATTATGCTTCTGGAGCCAGGGGTACCCCAAGACCACCGAGTAGTGTGGAGACGAAATAACCTGGAGACAGACCGACTCTCTGTGAACGGCACCAATGGCTATCCCCACTGGAAGGGTCTCATGAGTCACGTGTGGCGGCAGAAGGGGTCTGCCGTCTATCGCCTCAAGAGCCAGTGGGGAACCTCGAGGCTGCAGAGGAATGGAATTGGCGGCAACGAACACTCTATCAATGAACAAACCACCAGCACCAGAGTCCACCAACGCCTGGGTCGTCACCGAGCCCCCGACCCAGGAGAGGACAACCGTGATCAGTGGTTTGTCAACACGGGAAACCGGGGACGAGGAGACTCCACCCAAGATCTGCCCCCGACAGGACCTCAGGTGCGAGCGTTCTCCCGGACGGTTCGGACATGCCAACCGAAAATGCCCACCGAGACCACAGTACATGCATCGGCCCTCGCGTCTCCGGAGTACCCTCTCCCCCTCAGACAGGCGAGCAAACCCCCGCTGCATGGGTTCACCCCCAGACAAGTCATCCCCAGGAGGCGTGGGAGGAGAGGGAGGCACGGGTGGGACAGCAAACGTAGGCGCCAATCTGTTAGGAGACCTCCGCAGGCTCTCCTTAAAGGAAGGTCTCTCCCTGAGTCTGGTGTCAATCAAAATCAGGAAAGAAATAAGAGACTCGAGCTCCACTGGTAGGTCCTTAGCTGCAACCTCATCCTTCAAGGCATCCGAGAGACCATGAGAGAAAGCAGCGACCAGAGCCTCATTATTCCAGCCCACCTCTGCTGCCAGGGTACGAAACTCAATGGCGTATTCAGCTACGGATCGTGAACCCTGTCTGATGGACATAAGGAGCTTCGCAGCAGAGGCAGCACGAGCCGGCACATCGAATACCTTCCGAAGAGAAGCAACAAAACCGGAAAACTCGGCAACCACCGGATTGTTGTTCTCCCATAAAGGGCTGGCCCAGGCCAAGGCCTTGTCCGAGAGCAGCGAGATCAAGAAGCCCACCCTTGATCTCTCAGTAGGAAAGGCATGTGGCAGCAACTCGAAGTAAATGCCCACCTGGTTAAGGAAACCTCGGCACTGAGTTGGCTCTCCCCCAAAGCGCTGTGGAAGGGGGGCAGAACCGGTCATACCCTGAAACACCACAGGCGCAGCAACAGGTGTCAGGGTAGACTCTGGCGCAACAACCGGAGCGGCAGTAGGAGCGGGACCCAGGAGCGACAACCGACCCATCGGCAACGGAAGCTAAATGAGCCGTGCGTTCAAGCAGGGTTTGCAACGCCACAGCGAACCGACCCAACAGGTGATCCTGCTGATCAAGTCTGGCAACCAGCGTAGGTAGCGAGGGTGGCCCTGTACCGTCAGAATTCATGGCTTGGTCCTAATGTCATGGAACCATGAACCAGACGTACAACAAGAGATAAGTGGAAAATAAGAAGGTTTTATTGAAGAGCAAGCCGTAAGCAAAGTCCGAACGGATGGCTAAACCGAAGCAGGGTCTTGCGGAGACAGAGGTCAGGAACCAGAAGGGTAGTCAGACGAAGCCAGGAACAGGAACCAACGGGGTAGTCAGACGAAGCCGGAATCAGGAACCAACGGGGTAGTCAGACGAAGCCGGAATCAGGAACCAACGGGGTAGTCAGACGAGGCCAGGATCAGGAACCAGAAGCAGCAGCAGTCTTGGAAGCATGTGAACACAGGAGGACCAAGCAAGGAACTGAAGCCACAGACCTCCTATATATATGAGCTGGGCATCCAGCTCCTCCCAGTGGGAAGGAGGAGCCGCAGGGTGGGAGGCTACAAGAAAACCCAGAAACCAAGATGGCCGCCAGCACATGTCAAACGAAGGGAACAGCAAGGAGGTAAGACCATGACAACAGTGAGTACAGCGGGACGCCGCACTAATAAATCACTGCATTGAACAGCTGTGTTTCAACTTTGATTCCATTGGAAAAAGATCCTAACTGTGGGGCTGATATACTCCAGGGGACAGTCCCTCTACAACCCAATTGTATTGACTGAAAAATATTTAGTAGGAGGACTTCCTTTGCCGAACCCTTAGGGGATTACTGTTGTTTTTTAAGAATATATTTTTATATTTTTAGACTTATATATACAGATTTTTATGGTATTTGTATGTGTATTATATTTATTTGTTCGTAAAGTATATATACATTGTATTAATAAATTGTGTGGTTACATATATTGAGAGAGTGCTCAATATTTTCGCAACTATTTAATTATCTTATTAGAGGAAGGGTGAGACGTCTGTACTGAGAGCACCTCCACTGTGGACTGCACCAATCCTGTGTGTCAGTTACTTTATATTTATATCTGCAACAAGGTACAATTGAAGGTACTTTGTCCACACTATACCGAGTGCTCCTTGATATACATAGTAGAGAAAGGGCATAATTTTTCGATAGATGGGAATCTGATTTGCAGAACCGGTTCACAGATGCGGAGGAAGAAAAGATGTGTACGCTCTCCCATTGAATCTCACTGGCGTCACAGGTCAAAGAAAATAACTACAAAATTCTCTCAAGATGGTACTATTGTCCTAATAAATTACATCAGATGTTCCCTACGGTGTCAGAAAAGTGCTGTAGATGCAAGAATGATAGGGGCTCCTTGTTGCATATATGAAGTTGTCCGAAACTCTACTCGTTCTGGGAACGAATCTTGCAGATTTATGCCAAATACTCAAACAGGACGATCCCTAACACTCCACAACTTACCCTGCTATCCCCGATTCCTGGTTCTCTTGCCCAGGTCAATACAGGGGTTCTGCGACATTTCCTGTTAGCTGCGAGGATGGTTATCCCCAGACATTGGAAGTCCAGTTCTCCACCCACATTGCTTGAATGGACAAGATAGCTAAGATTTATATTGCGTATGGAAGAGTTGATAGCAAATGAGCGAGCAAGAAAGAGCTGAATCTTTTGCAGGTAGCTGTGACCCCTTATTTCAGTTTTTGGACTCACCGAAGTTTAACTTACACGATAGGAGTATAATGAGTTTTGGAAACACACAAGATCTCTCACAGTATTTTTAGGTCAGGTCTATTTATATTAACATCTTTGAATGTTGTCCTTCCTTCCACCCCCCTACTTCCTTACGTTCCCTCTGTTCCTCCCATGTTAGTGTCTTACTAAATGGTGATAATTTCCCATGAGATAAACTTATAGCCACAAAAAATATATTGAGATTGACAATCGGTTACATAGACCATAATGCTTTCAGGTTTATTGTTAACATGGATACAATGTTACAAGAAAGTCTATATCTGTATTCATTTATTGACGATTGTATACGCTCTTTATGTGTGTTGTTGATAACAACTATTCTCATTGTTACTTTATGCACTGGACCTTGAGAGGTTCTAATGTAATATGCATTCACATCAAATGTCACTTTTCACTTTTTCTGAAAATGGTGATTTCAATAAAATCAGAGTAAACATAAAAGTGATCCACGTACAGGTGGTAACCCTTATCTAGCACTAGGTGCATAAGGTCTCACACAAGTTTACCGCCAACACCCAGAGTGGGGGGACATTTTGGGGGTTCAATACGGGAATCTTGTCCCTCGTACACACGAAACTTCGCCCGCTTAGAGGGAACATACTGGCGGAAAAGGAGTCTCCCCTTGAAAGCAATGAGAGACTCATTAACCGCGACCTCTCTATCAGGCACATAGGCCTCCAAACTGTTGTGCATTTTCATACGTATACAATATTATCTAATGACATTATAACCAAAATGAATGCTCATTGCCTTTAAGAGGAAATCAGCTTGAACCAAAGTTCTATTATGTGGCTGAAGAGGCCAAGATGAGTTCATGGCAAATTCAGTTTGTATAAAAAAAGAAAATAATTGTGAACATGAACGGACATTGTATTTAAAAGTTAGTGCTAAAGATATGGGTTTATATATGGTGAGTAAACTAGCTTCCTCAGACATGTCTGAAGGGAACAAGGTTGTTTCATGGATAAGCCATGACGAGATAAGGATTCATATCCTTGAGGCACACCTGCTGTATGAGGTTCAATTAATATATTCATAATGAGATTATATATATCTCTGTATGGTATATTTAGTTTACAACATATTTTAACCAATAATCCATATAATGTGTTATCTATGTGTAACAATGTATCGATTTATATATATGCTATACCATGTATATATGATTTAGAATATATTCTGTAGGTAATACAGAGGGATTGAAGTAAGTTTCTGTCAATTGGATTTCTGAGAAGAGTTAACATATTTCAAAAAGATAGGATAAGACAGTGACTCCAAGTCCAGGATATAGGTAATAAAAAGTGTCAGGCAAAGACCTTCTTAATGATGTATATTAAAAAGGTCAAGAAGGTCATGTGAATGCATTATTAGATATTTAGCTTAAAAGTTGCAATGTTTATCTGCAGTATCACAGTGCCATCTGGAGGCAGATGGACAATATTATATCATTTTATTATTTGTTTTATGCCATATTAGGAGTTAATATGACATCATGGTGTTATTAGCATGCCAATACACCCACCTTACCTGATTGGAAATCACTAATCTAAAGGGGATGATTCTTAGATAAGGGGGGGAGGGGATAATTACTTGTGTGCGGAGCAGCAAGGGAGATCCATCTATTCAATCAAAAAGAAATCTTTACCAGAAGAAACTTTATATAGTGTTAGGCGCCTCCATAATGCTGATTATTCTCTTAGCAAAGATGCATATTGTTAATGGAAGATCAGACATTATTTGAAAAGAGGACTAAAACCCTTTTAAAGTTACTTTCCATAGTCTGATTGCCGAGCTGAATATTTTATCATATTAATATCATATATTTTTGATTGGTCAAAGGAAAACAGAGTCAAGGGATAAGTTATTTTCCTGTATATCCGTGTTTTATTTGTTATAGCCTGTTTGATAAACAGAAGATCCTAAGTTTCTCTTGTTATATGAGTTTATTTTTTGGGGATGCTACAAGGCTTAGAAGTTTAGAAGCAAATTTTGAAATTTTTCAGAAACCTCCCAAAAATGACCCCATTCTAGAAACTACACCCCTCAAGGTATTCAAAACAGTTTTTTCAAACTTTATTAACCCTTTAGGTCTTCCACAAGAGTTAATGGCAGATTGAGAAACAATTTCAAAATTGCAATTTTTCAGAAAAGTTTCCAATATAATAATTTTTTTCCAGGAGTAAAACAAGGGTAACTGCCAAACAACACTCAAAATGGGTTGCCCTGATTATGTAGTTTGCAGAAACACCCCATATGTGGTCGTAAACTACTGTTTGGCCGAACAGGAGCACATAGAAGGAGGGGAACACCATATGGGTTTTGGAAGGCAGATTTTGCAGGACTGGTTTTGTTTATACCATGTCCCAGTTGCACCCCTAGAATATAAATTTCAAAAAAGTGACTCCATCTAAGAAAGTACACCCATCAAGGTATTCAAAACTGGGTTTACAAACTTTGTTAACCCTTTAGGTGTTCCACAAGAGTTAATGGCAGATGGAGAAACAATTTTGAAATTTCTATTTTTTGGAAAATTTTCCATTTTAACCCTTACTTTATTACTGGAAAAAATGGGTTAACAGCCAAAAATGGGTTGCCCTGATTCTGTAGTTTGCAGAAACACCCCATATGTGGTCGTAAACTACTATTTGGCTAAACGGCAGGACATAGAAGAAGGGGAATGTCAAATGGTTTTTGGAAGGCAGATTTTGCTGGACTGGTTTATTTACACCATGTACCCTTTCAAGCCCCCTGATGCACCCCTAGAGTAGAAACTCCATCAAAGTGACCCCATCTAGGAAACTACGGGATAAGGTGGTTGTTGTTTTTGAGCTATTTTAGGGGTAAATATGATTTTTGGTTGCTCTATATTACTCTTTTTTGAGACAATGTAACAAAAAAATTAAATTCTAAAATTGTTTCTACATTCGCTATTTAGTTTTGTGGAACACCTAAAGGGTTAACATAGTTTGTAAAGTAACTTTCGAATACCTTGAGGGGGTGTAGTTTCTTAGATGGGGTCACTTTTTTGGAGTTTCTAGTCTAGGCTACATCAGGGGGGGCTTCTAATGGGACATGGTGTCCACAAAAAAACTGTCCATCAAAATCTGCCTTCCAGAAACCGTATGGAGTTCCCTTCGTTCTATGCCCTGCCGTGCAGCTATATAGCCATTTACGACCACATATGGGGTGTTTCTGCAAACTACAGAATGGGTGCAGGAGGGTGATGGATGCCGATTTTAGGGGGACTCAGGAGCTGGTGCTGGACGATGCTGCCGGGTGCTCGTGCAGAACAGGAAGAGGAGGGGAGAGAGGAGCGCAGGAAGTTTGAATCTCGCACCTCTCTCCCCTGGACAGCAGTGTTCAGCACCAGGGCCAGCACCGCCTCTCCAAATCTTCGGACTTCAATTGGTGGTGTATAATTACGCCACCGATCGCAGTCTTTTTCCGGTTCATCGGGTCACAGGACACCCGAATGGACCGGAAACTCAGAAAACCGCAGGTCTGAATTGACCTGCGGTTTTCTGCGATCGCCGAAACCCTCCGTCCACTAACCATTTCAGCCGCCCATCGCGTCCCTCCAGCCTGCCCCGCTCCTGTTGATTGACATGAAACTTCTCAGTATCTCGTACCAATTCGCCGCTCCTGTTGATTGACATGAAACTTCTCAGTATCTCGTACCAATTCGCCGCTCCTGTTGATTGACGTGAAACTTCTCAGTATCTCGTACCAATTCACGCGCCTGCGCCGTGTGCTTCTGTATTCTCCCGGCGCCGGCTTCCTCACTGCGCCTGAGCCAACTACGTTACAGTGAGGAAGCCGGCACCAGGAGAGCGGCATTTACTCACTACGCCTGCGCCGAATACAGAAGCGCACGGCGCAGGCGCGGGAATTGGTACGAGATACTGAGAAGTTTCATGTGAATCAACAGGAGCGGGGCAGGCTGGAGGGACGCGATGGGCGGCTGAAATGGTTAGTGGACGGAGCCCTCTAGGTGCTAATGACGCCCACATAGCACCTAGGGGCTCATTAGCATATCTATAAAAGTATGTTTTTAAGGTGAACGGCAGCAGACAGATGATAAGTAAGAACACTGTTATGGACTGCTGACACTAGCGCATCGCTAGTGTCAGTCAGCTAAATAGGACCAAATCTGGTGGTAGAAACCCTTTAATAGGGACCTGTGAAAAACATTATGGATCTTTCAAGTTTGAGGAAGATCAAGACGGAAGGCAACGGGATTGATGACGGACAAGATCTTGTAAGGCACAATAAACTTAGAAACCAACTTCCAGGAGGGAACCTTCAGTTTGATATTCTTTGTAGACAACCACACCAGATCACCCACATTCAGGTCGGGACCAGGCAGACGTCTCTTATCCGCCACACGCTTATATCTCTCACTCATCCTCTTCAGATTACCCTGAATCGATAGCAAAAACAGGTATATCCTTTTCCAAAGTGCATACCTGGAAACCATGCGTTATTGCATAATTGATTATTAATGAGATTGACAGCTGCGCCATTATCTACAAAAATCTCACAAACAATGTTCTTGCTGTCTTGCGCCACCCTGGCACGTAGTAGAAAACGGGAACTATAAGTAAATGGCAAACCTTCAATTTCCGCGTCAACCTGGCCAATAGTAGCAAATAGAAAGTTTTTAGAGGGTTTTTTTCTTTTTCTTTTATTACCCTCAGAAAACTCCATGAATCTCCTAGAGGTGCAAACATTTGCCAAATGATTTATACCCCCACAACAGAAACAAACCCTCCTCTGAGAGCTGAATCCTCTACTATCAGAGGCAAGCAAACCCAGCTGCATGGCCTCCTCCTCAGAGGGGATTGAGACCAACTAAGACCCCTGCGCACTGAATCAGACAGCCCCACTGTCCTTGGACTGAATATGACAGGAAGGAGTAGTCTCCACTCTCTCTCTAAGACGCCTGTCAATACGAACAGCTAGAGACATGGCAGATTCTAACGAGGCTGGTCTCTAATGAAAAGCAAATGCATCTTTCAATCTTTCCGAAAGACCATGGCAAAATTGACTTCGGAGTGCAGCATCATTCCAAGCAGTATCAGCTGCCCATCTCCGAAATTCTGAACAATATATCTCTGCGGACTGTTTACCCTGGCATAAAAGGTGCAGTTTAGATTCAGCCAGAGCAATACGATCTGGGTCATCATATATCTGCCCGAGGGCTACAAAAAATTCATCCACCGATCGATGATGACCCCCACCCTCTGCTCCTCATCACCAGAGAAATGGGGAAGTAGGCAAAAATGGAGTTTGCAAGCCTCTCTAAAGCGAACAAAATTCTCACTACCCCCGGAGAACGTATCCAGAAGCGAGATCTTAGGCTCAGGACAAACTCCATTAACGCCAGCAGAACCGGTCACCTGAAACTGAGACACAGTTTTACGGAGATCTGCTACCTCCAGCAAAAGATCCTGCATGCAGTCAATCAAGGCTGAAACCGGATCCATGCTTAAGACGGTTTATAATGTCACAGATAGTGTTGCAGAAAGCTGGAACTTATAAATAAACATCCGACTGGCTTGATCCCAAACTAAGGAGCATATGGATGAGCCCTATAAAACCCCTAGAGCTCTCCCTGACTGCTATGCCCATGAAAAGGTCTTTATGGTAGACGATTGCATGTCCACATACCTGATACTATGTGACACCTGAAAACCCTATAATAGTGAGGGGACACGACCACTGGCTCCCTGCACTTAATACGGATGGAGTCAGGGTCATCTAGAATCAAGCCAGCAAGGAAACACAGATAAAGGAAACAGACGTATCTGAGGAATCAGCAGAAGCAGCCTCCAGCAGTGAACACAATCCAGGAAGAAATATAAACCAAAGTGAGGCAGTATGGGAGGGAATATAAAGGGAGAGAATTAGTGTAAATAGGTGACAGCTGGGAGAAGGAAAGGAGATGACAAAGTGGAACCACAACAAAGAACTTCATGCAGGTAGAGATCTAACAGACCTTCTCACAGAAGTGGCGGGGACAGTACAATGTTGAACAGTCCTGACATGTTGGCCTAGGACATTGTTTAACAATTCAAGGATTCTGTCCCTCTCAATCTAAAACAAGTGGAGATACAGTAACTGCTACGTTGACAACAAGGAGGTATCGCACAATCACCCACATGACTTGATCCAATTTTTGAGGTTTCATGTGGCTACAAAAAAACATTGTTTTCATTGTAGCTTTGATGTACCTCTGTTGTGGATATGAGACTGAAAGATCTGGAGCCATTAGATGCGGGACTACTCCCCACTTATCTATAGTTCACATTCCTTAGCTATGCTAATTGCGCAGAAGTGAAATTTTATTTTTGTATAATGACCAATGGAACAACGCCACAAGCTTTAGGGGGGAATCTCCCTCTGATGTACATATATACTGCTTAACTTCCTTAATAAATAAGAGACTTTTGCTTTGATCCTTAAAGAGGTGCCACTGTGCATCCAAAACAGTTGGCGTCCAACGTGGGGCAAGGGTGAAATCGTTCAGACTGAGCAGCCGCATGAAATCATCCACTGGTGGGTCGAATGTATACGATGGAGAAGACTGCACAGCTCCGGGAAAAGTAAGAAAACTAGTCATCTTACCTAATATCCCTTCTGTGCCTCGGCTCTGTGCAGTGGGTGTGACGGCTGTCCATCTGGACACCAGATTACATAAGCCCTTGTACCAAGAACCTGGTCAAATTGTATTATCAACCGTCTGTGGTTTGACACGGACTTCAGAGGAAATGGTATATGGTTACACGTGTTCCAACTTTAGACAGTTGATGACTTAAAATTAAACTCATCCTGCCAGCAATAGACTATTGTCACGCTGGTAGGAGTGTTCCTATTGGTGTTATGTATCTGACACACCGATAAAGAGAAACATATTAGTGGATGGAGTATAGGTTGTTGTAATAATATTTTAGAAAAAGAGATAGGACTCATGACGTATGTGCCAGAATTGTAAAACAAGGACTAAAAATAGCCATTGCAGAGGCAGGCTGGCATGTCATTGGAGTATAAGCGAAGTCCCTCTCCAGATGAAGAGAACAGGTTATCAGTATGTAGCTGCTATCCTCTAGCTTCAAGGAGTTCGAAAAATTTTCAGATTGAATGTACATGCAAAGATAACTTAGAGAGATTGACAGTACAGTGCAGCGTTAGAGGCTGGGAGCAGTGTACAGAGTTTTCGGTGTAGTGAAGAGTTAAAAACGAAATGAAGATAACGGGTTCACCCAGGAGGAAGGTTAAATGAGGAGGAATGGAAGACAAAATGGTCACAAATGCGACCTAAAATTGCTAAATGGCGACAAGACTTTGTAGTCTTGTCGCCATTTGCACCTAGACCTGCCGCTTTCACATTAAACTGACATGGCACGCGCTGCTGTCAGCGCGTGCCATGTTCTCCTCAACAGCACAGGGTAGAACAAGGCAGTCCCTCCCCCTTGCACCGCTGCCACCAATAGGCTGATAACAGGGAGGAGGGGAGGGGCTGTGTATGGGATATGTCCGGCACCCGCAGCCTGCATTTGTATTAAGCATAAACTATATTCATTGGTGGCGCAGTGCACCGAACCCCCAACCCCAGTATTATAAATCAGAATCATTAGTGGTGCAGTGCGCCCCCAACCCCCCATCCCTCAAATATTATCATTGGTGGCAGTTCCGATCGGAGCCCCAGCAGTGTATTGCGGGGCTCTGATCGGTTAACATGGCAGCCAGGACGCTATTAAAACAAGAAGAATTCTTGCATTAATACCGTCTTCTCCAGTGATTTCGAGCCAAGGCAGAAACCTTCTCTTTCTCTACTAAAAATTCCTTTTTGGGGGATTGGACATCCCAGCGACAATCTGCGGCTGCAGTCCTGGTAAAAAATACCTTATTTCTACTAAGTCTACAGTAGAGTTGTGCCTATTTAAGCACAACCCTACAAGGTTAGTGTGGATATTTCTCACTGTACGTATTTGTTTGTTTAAACAATACTACCCTATTGTGCGCTCCCTTTTTCTCCTTTTTTCCCTCATTTGGAGGGGAATCTAGATTTGTCCTTGACATAAGGCTATTGAAGTCCTGGCTGCCATAGTCAGCTCCTTGCTGCTGTGTGCACAGAGCACAGGGCAGCAGGGACAGTATAAGAAAAAAAAAAAAAAAGGTATTAAACGAAAAAAATAAAAATAAAAGGTAAAACACCCCAAAATATTACGTTTAAATCACCCCCTTGCCCAATTTTACATATAAAATAAACAATAAAAAAAATGTACACATCGCCACGCCCAAAAAAGTGCGAACTATTAAAATATTTAAAAATATCTCCTTTGTGGTGAATGCAGTAACAGAAGAAAAACGTGCAATATGCAATTTTTTTGTCACCTTGTCCCGACAAAAATTAGGACTGTTCTATTATGGTCCAGACGTTCGATAAAATCTGGAATGCATGCAGCTTTTTTAGTGTGTAACTTTTTTCACATGGTATCGAGTATCGCAATACTTTTTTATGGTATCAAAATAGAGTAAAAATTTTGGTATCGTGACAACCCTAGGTAAGACATGTGTGATTTTTTTTTTTTTTTTATTATACTGCAATTATATGTATTTTAAATTTGGCGATTTTAAATTTTTTCAGGTTAGGAGCCAATGGCTCCTTGACATTTTTTTTTGTCTGGAGCCCTGGAACAAAGTGCTGACAAATAAAAAAGGAATGCTTCATGATAACAACATACTAAAGGATGCAAAAGCATAGTATAGAACAGCCAGAGAAATCAAGAAATTAGGCTGGTTAGAAATATATGATGAAAAGACAAATGATTACTTTTAAATGCCGCCAACACAGCACCATAAAATGGCGTCAGAGGACTCTGCCGTGCTTCATTAGGCACGACCCCAACCATATAATCAGCCCCCTCATTCTCCGGAGGGGTGGATCTGTGGAGTATGTCATTGCCAAAATCTCACAGGGAGGAATTTCTGTTACAGCTGCGGAGCGGCAAAACCACGCCCCAGGCCAACCTCCTTATACCCGATTATCACACAGGATGGCACACCTTATGTACCAGCTTCCTGTCAGTCAGCCATATGAACTAATCCCACTTCCTGTACGGCAGCCATTTTAACTAATCCCTCTTCCTGTCTGGCAGCCATGTTAACTAGTCCCACTTCCTCTCTGGCGGCCATCTTAACTACTGGCATCTTCATCAATGGGGAAGAGAAACAACTGGAAGACAAGGCTGAAGAAGTAGGGGCTCCCGCAAACACTACATATGAGGTTAGACAATTACAGGCCTCCCAGAACCCCTCTCAACCAGGTCCCTCAGGACAGTTAGTTATCCCACCTGAAATAACTGTGACTTTAAAAGCGGGACAGGGCTCATCGACTCAGTCGACACCCAGGGCATACCACGATACACCGTACTCTTCATTTGTAAATGAACCAAAGCATACTCCCCTCTGGCCACTTCAAAGGCCAAAATATGTTACATGGAAACCAGCCCTAGTGAAGATCAAAGTGAGAGATGGATTCAGGCCAGTCATGGAACAGAATCGATACATGGAGTATAAAGGGTTAGAGGAAACCATAGAATCAGGAGACCATTTCACTAGGCAATTGGGAAAATGCGCCAGAGGAAGACTGACTAATCAAGCAAACACAATACAAGATATATGTCACGAGGGTGTCAAGAGCCACGTCTGACTCAGTTATACCCGGGGACAGGAAGTCGCAGTGGGTGTCTAAAAATCACGCTGTTACTTACTGGTAGCTTTCTGTGTTTGCCTTGCAATCCTTTTTGTCTCACTCAGGGATCCCTAGCTTCTTCTGCTCAGCTGTTTCTTGTCAGGCACTCCCAACCTCTTTATATTCCCCTCTCCCACTTCTCTGGTTGCTGGATATAGAGCTTCCTGCCTGGACTTCTATACTGACCCTCTGGAGCTGTGTAGCTGTTATTCCTGGTTGTCATACCAGAGCATTACCCTCCGCTGTTGTCGCCCACCTGGAATTATATGTTTTGTCAGTATTGTCTGTCCTATCCCTGGTGTTTCCCTTTAATGTTAGTTGTGCGGACTAGTGTTCCCACCGCCCTATTTACTACTTAGGGCTCATCTTAAGGAAAGCCAGGGTTTATGCACGTGATCTGCGTACGGGTGAAAAACCCGTCTAGGGACATCAGGGCAGTCAGGTGCCAGCCTCAAGGCGAGTTAGGGGTCACCATCTTTCCCCCACCCTTGGACAGGGCCTTCCCTTTTCCCTCCCTTTGCGTCACGTATGTGATCGGCACGCTGGTCGTGATAATATACCCAAGAGAAAGGTGATTCAGTTGAGAAATTCTTCCACGTCTAAACGTGATGTTCCATGATCTGGGATTACCAGCATGGGAGAAGTCACATCAATAAGTTTGGACACGAGCCTTTGTACAGGGACTGAGAGAGCCTATCAGAAAACAACTGCTGATGACAAGACCTAAATACCGCACCTTGGAGCCATAATTCCTGTACCAAGTGGCAAAGGGGATTGAGCATAACTGTCATCTCCAGAAGCCCAAGGCTGCCATAATGGCCTTTCAAACGGTGCAAGACCCCAACAGAGGATTGCAACTTATTTCACAGTGATAGACCTGGCAAATGCATTTTTAAGCATACCCCTAGATGTGGACAGTCAATACCTTTTTGCTTTCACCCATGCTAGTATTCAATATACCAGGATAGTCATACCACAAGGGGCCCAGAATAGCCTTTAATGTTCTCCCAAGCTATGACACAAGTTTTGGAACCATGGAAGATGGAACATCCCTTGGTTGTGCTCCTACAGTAATTGGATGATCTCCTCCTCTGTGTACCCACCACAGAGCTCTGTAACAAGGCCTCCATCTCTCTTCTTCAGTTTATCTACAATAATGGATGTAAAGCCTCAAAACTAAAACTTCAACTAAGGCAAGAGAAGGTTATCTATTTGGGGCATTGTATCTCTCACCAAGCAAAACACCTTACCGAGGACCGATAAGCTGTTATTCAAGCCCTAAAATTACCTACCTGACTACAATACGCCTTTCAGACTTTATGTGATGAGAGACAAGGCCACGCCACAGGAGTCCTTACACAAGAACATGGGGGCAGACAAAGACCTTTTGGTTAATACTCTGCAAGACAAGACCCAGTTGCAAGATGAAATCCATCATGCATAAGAGCTGTGTTTGCAGTGCATCTTCTCCTGGATAAAACCTCAGAACTTGTACTGACCTACCACCTGAAGATACTGGCTCTGCATTATATCACTGCCATACTACAGCAGACTCAACCCAAACACCTGTCCACAGCCAGACATCTGCGCCTCCAGTGCTCGCTTCTCATTCTTGATAACGTTTCTCTTTCCTGTTGTGCCGTTTTTAATCCCGACACTCTCCTTCCTCTTCCAAAGGGGGGATGAAGAAAAAGTTGAAACTGAAGATTATGCAGGTATGCACGTGGAAGATGAAGTTTCTGACTTACCACATGACTGCCTTGCACTTATGAGCCAAGAGACATCTGGGTTTGACTCAGTTACAAATCCTTACAGGATGCAGAAATAACTCTCTTTGTGGATGGCTCCAGGTTTGCAGAAAAGACGGTTTCACATGGATATGGCAGTGACCACCTTCAAAGAAGTGCTGCTGGACCAGCCCAGGAGGCTGAGTTGAAGGCTCTGCCGGCCACCTGTAACATGGTTCCATTTGAAAGGCTAGAGACTTCATAACAGTAAATAAAACGCCTGTCAGACATCACAAGGCAGTAGCCCTTTTCTTGGAAGCTCTGCTGCTACCTCAAGCGGTAGCAATCATCAAAGTAAAAGCCCACACCAGGGCAGAGACGCCAAAAGCAAAAGGAAATAATTTGGCAGATCTGGCACGAAAGAGAGCGGCTCAGGACTCTGAAGCGCATACAGAAGAAGTTGTTGATCTTATAATGACACAAGGAGAGAAGGAGGAAACTGAAGAGAACAAGGATGAAACTGAATAAGACAAGAATATAGACTCCTAGGCTTGAGATTTTATCATTACTCTACAGAAACAAGCTCCAAAAGGAAAACAAGAATGGATAAAGAAGGGAGCGGTGATGACAGAAAAAGGAGTCTACATGAAGAACAAGAAGCCCTGCTTGCCCAGAACCATGTATCCAATGGCAAAGTGGGCTCATGGAACCACACATCCATACAAGACTAAGATGAACAACTTGGTGGCATCATATTACTTTGCTCCAGGATTTTCCGAGGCATCTACACAATATACTCGTAGATGTCTTGCGTGTATATAACCTACATAGACAAAAGCCAGACCGCTGGTATTCATTGATTCTTTATTACAAAAAACATTATAATTTAATAACATACATGATTAAAAGAGAAACAGTGCAGGAGATAAAAAAGCAACATCACTGGAGGAGACATACAGTGGACATAGTCCCCAACATCACTGTATGTCTCCTCCAGTTATGTTGCTTTTTTATCTCCTGCACTGTTTCTCTTTTAATCATGTATGTTAATAAATTATAATGTTTTTTGTAATAAAGAATCAATGAATACCAGCGGTCTGGCATTTGACTATGTAGGTTATGTATTTAATGTATTGCCAAAGGTTGGTTTACGTTTGAATAAGTAATTATTCTATGGTTGTAGGTATATATTTTTCGGTTGGTATGTCTTGCGTGTGCACGGTGTAATACGGGAGAAATGGCAATCTCCACCGCCAAGGAACTCCTGAATAAAATAGTCTGCCGGTTTGGCCTACCAAGGACAATTGAAAGTAACAGAGGACCAGCCTTCACAGCCAATTTTACCAAAAAGGTATGGACACAGTTGGGGACAGAATTAACTTGGCATATCCTGCATCCCTCACAAAGCAGCAGAAAGGTCGAAAGAACGGCACGTTGAAGCAGAAAATTCTGAAAGCTGCCGAGGACACTGGGAAACCCTGGACAGAAAGCCTGGCCCTAGCTCTTTTCAGCGTGAGACACACACCAAGAGGACCCCAGAAACTCAGTCCATATCAGAAATTGTTGGCAGCGTCCCTAGGTTGGGGCTATGTGCCAGAAACAGAAGTGTTTCTGGAAATAATAATAAAGAAACGTTTCTGTTTCTGCATAATAACTCTCCATGAGGTTCCAGGGATACTCATTAAGAAGATCTACATCCGTGGCTGAACACCAACCTTTTTGGAAATGAAAATTATTCCCATCACGTCTACAGTAGGGTTGTGCCTATCATTTGCACAACCCTTTAAGGCGAGCCTTCCTTTGGAGTACCTTTTTTTATCTTTACATACGGTATTTACCCTATGGTGCGCCTTTCTTTGTTTATTTAGTAAAACAACGCCTGAGAACGTAGATATGTTATTGAGTTATGTAAACAAAAATATATTCTCAAGTCTTTCCCTCTCTCCCAGATCCAGAAGCGTGTCCAGGCCAACATACCATACAGCCAGGTGACTGGGTGCTTGTGAAAAAGTTCAGCACAAAAACACCTCTTGAACCAAGGCTTGATTGTCACTATGAAGGTGCTAACTACAGATACCCCAGTCAAGGTGCAAGGGAAGCCAACATGGATCCATGCCTCCCACTGCAAGAAAGCCCAGGACCCAGAGGATGGGACCAGATCTTGCTAAGATATCCTTTTTCTGAGTTTAAGGGGGATGGGGGAGCAGACACAGCAGATTCCAACTGTGGTTTTCTATCAAGGTGAATCTGGAACTGTTAAATATGATTTCTGCAGTGTAGTGGACTGCGGTACTGAAGACAAACAAGATGCTTGGCTCTGGTCTGACAAGTATATCTGTGTTTAAAGCAGGCTTAATTCGACTGTGGAACAAAAGAAATGGCGCACCATAGGGTAATATAGTCTTAAATGAAAAATAAGTAGTATGTCCAAAAAAGGAGGCTCATCTGGTAGAGTTGTGCTAGATTAGGCACAACTCTAATGTAGACATGTATCAGGTTGGTAAAAAGCCCTTCACGGTGGATGGTATGCAGCCCGGGAAAAATACTTCTGCTCAGAGATGCCTGAAATCCCTCAGAAAGCCAGTAATTAAGTAGAAAATAGGAATGTCCCACGGTGCAAAAACCACCCAGTGGTTAGATTAAGGGTTCTTTTTTGTTAGAGCAAGCGGTACAACGCGTTTCCTATTTTCTACTGAAGTATATCTGTGTGACAGGAAAATAACCATATTATGGTAAATATGCAGTCTATAGATATGAACATGGAAATTGCGGACATTTGGGACTAGTGGGGTGGTACACTAGCCCAAATAGTTGAGAGTTTAATCCAAATGAGGCAGTTACTAAGTAAAAGTGAAAAGAGGAAGAGAAAAAGGTAACCCCACAAATGAACTGTAAGACTAGTGAGCGTAATCCTCTTTTTCTGTCTATCCATGATCCAATTGTAATGCAAGGCACCAACAAACAGACCAGTGATGAAAGCAAAAAGGTGTTTATTCACCAGAAACATAAACGTCCAGGACGCTTGCTGGTAACAAGGAATAATAACAAAAAACCAGGCAAGGAGATTCCAGGAATAGTCCCAACCAGTGCTGAATGATGCTGTGCACTTGGCAGTCGAGTCACTCCAGATCTTGGGTCCGCTGTAAGGACAAAGTTCCTGGCAGTCTTCAGTCACTAGGAGTTGTGACCTATACCTGGTTGAGGGAAAATAACAGTGGGCACTGATCACCCTGAGAGACCTCCTTTTAAATGCCTGCTGACCAATCCCAGGGTGCCAAGTGTCCACTACCATAGGTGAACAAATTGCCCTGCACCTGAGGACAAGGCATAAGGCAATCACAAGTTGATTAACCCATGGCTGGCTCCCTAATCCACTTTGCTCTTGTGAGTCAGTATAATATGCGCCACTGGTCGACGAAGTGCATAAGAAGCGCGTACTCGCGACCGTGTATCCCTTTGCGAACCTGCCCTCGTGCGTACGCACGGACGCATGATTGACTCAGCGCGAGTATGCGAGCGCGTGGACCCAGATGCGGAAACGGAAGTCGCAGGAGACACCGGAGACAACCCTGGCCGCGGCGTCTTGTCACTCGCCTGGCCACTCTGTACCCGGGACTCCGACGGTCCTCCCCTCCGATGTCCACGCGAACGCATCTCCGCACTGGCTCGCAAAGGGGTCAGCGCTGGTGCATCAGAGACACGCATAACCTGTCCCGCAACTCCACGAGGACCCCTCTTGGTTCCCCTGGAGTGCAAAGCAGGTGAGGATCTTACATTACCCCCCCCTCGAGGAGGCGGCTCTGAAGACTCCAAGCAAGCTTTCCCCGGATTATCCCGGTGAAAGGCTGCCACCAACTCATCCGCATGCACCTGGCGAGCAGGTATCCAACATCTCTCCTTTGGACCAAAACCCTTCCAGTCCACCAAGTATTGAAGAGACCTTTGGACAAAACGAGAGTCCAAAATTCTGTTCACTTCGAACTCCGGTACCCCTTGGACCTCCAGCGGGGATGGGGTCTGAATGAAGGGAGCGGAGTCGGCTGTCGATTTGAGAAGTGAAACATGAAAGGTGTTCACTCCTCGGATCGACGGTGGAAGAGCAACCTTGTATGTAACTCGGTTGATCTTTTGTGTCACTGGGTATGGGCCAATGAATCGAGGACCCAACTTGGAAGATGGCTGACGCAGCGGAATGTTCCGGGTGGAGACCCACACCTGATCTCCCACCTTAAACTTTTGCTCTACGGTGCGATGACGATCAGCAAATTTCTTCTGTTGCGCCACCGCACTGCGGAGATTCCGCTGGGCCGACGACCAAATGGGACGGTGAGTCAGTGGAGGGTCCGGCCAAAGAAGAGAGTCTTGGATCCCTGCCCCCCACGCACCTGAACGGAGACATCTTAGTGGAAGCATGCTCAGAGTTATTATAAGCCACCTCCGCAAAGGGTAGATACGCTGCCCATTCCTCCTGGCAGTCTGACACGAAGCACCGGAGATATTGCTCCAGGGTCTGGTTAGTCCTTTCCATCTGACCGTTGGTCTCTGGGTGAAAACCAGAAGAAAAAGACAAATTAATACCCAATCGGGAGCAGAAAGAACGCCTGAAGCGGGAGATGAATTGCACTCCTCTGTCTGAAACAATGTCATCCGGCGCTCCGTGTAATCGAAAGACATGATTCAAGAACAGATCTGCCAATTCTCTGGCCGAGGGCAATCCAGGGAGTGGGATAAAATGGGCCATTTTACTAAAACGGTCCACCACTACCCAGATTACCGTACTTCCAGAGGACCTTGGCAAATCTGTGATGAAATCCATGGAAATGTGAGTCCATGGAGCCTGGGGAATAGGCAGTGGGAGTAAAGTCCCAGAAGGGGCAGACCGGGACGGTTTACATCTGGCGCAAACAGTACATGCCTGGATATAGGCCTTAACATCCACGGACATGTTGGGCCACCACACGTGACGTTTAACAGGGGGCAAGTGTTTTTTTAACACCCAAATGCCCGGCAGACTGAGTCATGAAGCTGTCGGATGACCTCCAATCGAAGGTTAATGGGTACGAACCATCGACCCTCGGGTTTGTCAGGTGGACTCTCTGCCTGTGAGGGCTCAAGAAGAGAGGACAAGTCCTCCATTACTTCTGCGGCCCCCAGGGCAGCAAGAAAACATTTAGTTGGGAGAATGGTTTCTGGCTCAGAGTCCAGGACGGAAGCAGCCTCAGGGAAGCAGCGGGACAGGGCATCTGCCTTCACGTTTTTGGAACCTGGTTTATAAGTGAGGCGGAAATTGAAGCGGGTGAAAAACAATGCCCACCTGGCTTGTCGGGAGTTGTGTCTTTTGGCACTCTCTAGATACTCCAAATTTTTGTGGTCAGTGTAAACCGTGATGGGATGTTCTGCACCCTCTAGCCAATGTCTCCACTCTTGAAAAGCCAATCTTACTCCCAGAAGCTCTCTATTGCCGATATCATAATTACACTCGGCTGGAGAGAGCTTCCGAGAGAAGAAGGCACAGGGATGTAACCTCTTGGGGTCCCCAGAATACTGTGAGAGAACTGCCCCTACACCGACCTCTGAGGCATCGACCTCGAGAACAAAAGGTCTGGAGGTGTCTGGATGAGTAAGAATTGGTGCCGTGCAAAAGGCCTGTTTCAGCGTCTCGAAGGCTCTGACTGCCTCTCTCGTCCACTTAGAAGGATTAGCTCCCTTCTTAGTGAGGTTGGTGAGAGGTACTACTATCGCAGAAAAATTCTTAATAAACTTGCGGTAGAAGTTGGCAAAGCCTAAGAAACGCTGCAACCCCTTAAGATCCTTAGGTTGAGGCCAATCCAAGACAGCAGAAAGTTTGGATGGGTCCATAGCCAATCCCTTTTCTGAGATAATGTACCCCAGGAAAGGCAACTCCTTCACCTCAAACAGACACTTCTCAAGTTTGGCATAGATGCGGTTCTCCCTCAGCTTCTGGAAAACCTGACACACGTGTCTCCGATGAGAGACCAGATCCGAGGAGTAGATTAGTATGTCATCTAGATAGACAACAACACATCTATCCAAGAAATCTCTGAGAACATCGTTGATGAACTCCTGGAAGACCGCGGGAGCATTACAGAGACCGAAAGGCATCACGAGATACTCGTAATGCCCGTCTCTGGTATTAAATGCGGTCTTCCATTCGTCACCCTCTCTAATGCGAACTAAATTATAAGCACCCCTTAAAATCGAGTTTGGTGAAGACTCGGGCCCCTGCCACCTGAGAAAACAGATCATCAATCAGAGGCAGTGGATACCGATTCTTCACCGTAATCCGATTAAGGGCACGATAATCGATGCAAGGTCTCAAGCCTCCATCCTTCTTCTCCACAAAGAAGAATCCAGCTCCAGCAGGGGAAGTGGATGGACGAATGAAATTCTTCTCAAGGTTCTCTTTAATATACTCCCGCTGAGCCTGAACCTCAGGCCCAGTGAGATTATAAAGATGCCCTCGTGGTGGCATGGTGCCTGGCAACAGGTCTACAGGACAATCATATGACCTGTGGGGAGGTAATACATCAGCCCCCTGAGGACTGAACACATCTCGGAAACTATGATACTGCTGTGGTAAAGTACTTAATACTTCCATGGAGGCTAGTGACAGGTCGGGACGAATGCACTTAGTAAGGCATTCCGTACTCCACTGACAGATAAGACCCGAGCGCCAGTCCACTACTGGATTATGGAGCCTTAAACAAGGGAGACCCAAAATCACGGGAGTGGATGGCATGTCAAGGACAAAAAGGCTTAAGGTCTCCCGATGATCAGCCCCCACCGTTACCTGTATTCCCGGAGTCATCCACACTGCACGACTGTGACGAAACCAACCTCGCCACAGTGTTTTGGAGGGGGCTGGTTGCTAGCCTCTTGCCTCAGGATTATGGCCCATAGTAACTTTTAAACCCCTGAACCTATTCCAGGGAATTTTGGATAGGTTTGTCCCCCAAGTTATACTGTTTAAATTGATGTAAGTTATATGTATGGACAATGTAACCTCACAAAGTTATAACAACTTATAATAAGTGTAACTTGTCAGCTTGGGAGGAATATGCTGGGTGTGGTTCTATTGTCCCATTGTGTGTTTAAATGGTGTATCTGTCCTGTTGTCTCCACATGTGTATTGGTGATCTCCCCTTTGTCCTGAGAGATAATTGGATTGTCTTTGGTCGTCTCCCAGGCAGAGAGGAGGAAACCATGATGCATTATGGGGATATGTTGTATCTGTTCTGTGTCGCAGTCTCCCTTCTGGTCCTCTAGGGGGCGGGAACGATTGGTTGATGTATTTACATTGTGTGTGTTGTGAATTACTGATTGGTTGGATTTCAAAACCCTGTGGGCAGTACTATGTTTGGTTTGTATCAATAAAAGAGGCTGTACTTGAAGTACAGTCAGATCACTGCTGACCCTCAAGACAGAGCCTTGTCTCGTTATTGGGGGGATTCCCTGTATGCTGTTAGAGACTAATTGCCAGGAGTGTAAGCTGATTGGATCCTTTTCCTGTTCGTCTGCTGACAGCTAGTTGTGAGGTTCCAGTTTGGAGTGCTATTTTGTATCCAGTTCGGGAGGTTGGTGTTCTGCAGTAGCTGTGCCTGTCTCTCGGAAAGGGGCATATCGCCTAAACGGATTTTAACCCCTTGTCTGCTGAAACGGTCCGTTACATTGGTGGCAAGCGGCGGGATCGTTCCTACAGCCAGAAGGACAGCTACAGGAGACACCATTTCTTTGGATTCTACAATTTAAGGGCAACGCATGTCCCAGTACAGCGACCCTAAAAGCACCAGGATGGAACCAGCAGTGTTATACGAGGAGGAGGACCCGGACTGGAGGGATGCTGACAGAAAGGAAGTCTGGTATGATGCCCTGGAAGATACCCAGCGGCGGCGAGGTGAGAGTCTCCCCAGTTATGAGCAGCGGCTACAAAAGCGTGTGGCGATGCGGATGGGTCTCTTGGGAGAGCAGCCCCTGGATGACTGGGTAACAGAGCTCCAGAACCTGGTATGTAAGGAGCTTTGGCTAGAGGACGCTTACCAGGCCCTAAGGTGGCATGTCATTCAACATTCCCCCTGGATGGCTGAGCACGACAGACCCGAGGGTGAGGATTATGATGGACCTGGGTTACTATGGGATGCCTTGGAGGAGGACATTGATCTTGGCAGCACGGAGGAGTCTAGGTTTTGGGACATCTACGACTACCGGATGGGCATTCATGATTATGCTGACGAAAGGGAGGTGAGCAAAGACATGATCCACCTGGTAACAAGGGAGTGGGAGCTGGAGCAGACCTACCAACACCTGCTCAGCTCTGTTCATCCCCAACCTACTCGACAAGTAGAGCCAGATCTGCCCTCCTACAACTGGGAAGATTTGCCGGCGATACCCCCTGCTTCCCTACCAACTCCCAAAGTAGGGAACTTCATTGACTGGGTCTGGGAAGACGTCCCGACGGCAGGTAGAGATGGGACCGAAGTCTCTCCACCGGCCCTACAGGGATGCTGGGTAGCCGGCCCAGATCCCCAACCACAGGGGGACAGCACCCCTAACTTCGATGGTGCAGATGGGACCGCGGTCTCTGCACCAGGCCTACCAGGATACTGGACGGCCGGTTCAGATCCCCCACCAACCCTGCAGGAATGCCTGGAGGAGGAGGTAAGCGATTCCTCCTCTCCACAGCCGATCTGCAACAAGGTCCTGGGGATAGGATTTCCTGATCCCATCCCAGCGGAAGAGCTGGCCTCTGGGCAGAGCGCAGTCGGCCTCTGCCCTCCCCTATCCTCTTCTCCAGAGCCGGACTTCCCACAGGCTACCCCAGCGGAAGAGCTGGCCTCTGGGCAGAGCGCAGTCGGCCTCTGCCCTCCCCTATCCTCTTCTTCAGAGCCGGACTTCCCACAGGCTACCCCAGCGGAAGAGCTGGCCTCTGGGCAGAGCGCAGTCGGCCTCTGCCCTCCCCTATCCTCTTCTTCAGAGCCGGACTCCCCACAAGCGATCCCAGCGGAAGAGCTGGCATCTGGGCAGAGCGCAGTCGGCCTCTGCCCACCAAGTACCTACAGCTCCAAGCTGGAGAACCACAAGGCAGCAAGGAGTCGCAGATGCTCACTCAACAGCTGGGGACATACGGAACAGAGCCAGGCCCCAAAATTCAACAGGTCCAGTATGGGGTTGTGGTTGGACTGCCAGACTAACTCAGGTACTGACCGTGAGGTCAGGTATCTGGTTAGTCTTCCCTGGAAGGGGGAGATGTGTGACGAAACCAACCTCGCCACAGTGTTTTGGAGGGGGCTGGTTGCTAGCCTCTTGCCTCAGGATTATGGCCCATAGTAACTTTTAAACCCCTGAACCTATTCCAGGGAATTTTGGATAGGTTTGTCCCCCAAGTTATACTGTTTAAATTGATGTAAGTTATATGTATGGACAATGTAACCTCACAAAGTTATAACAACTTATAATAAGTGTAACTTGTCAGCTTGGGAGGAATATGCTGGGTGTGGTTCTATTGTCCCATTGTGTGTTTAAATGGTGTATCTGTTCTGTTGTCTCCACATGTGTATTGGTGATCTCCCCTTTGTCCTGAGAGATAATTGGATTGTCTTTGGTCGTCTCCCAGGCAGAGAGGAGGAAACCATGATGCATTATGGGGATATGTTGTATCTGTTCTGTGTCGCAGTCTCCCTTCTGGTCCTCTAGGGGGCGGGAACGATTGGTTGATGTATTTACATTGTGTGTGTTGTGAATTACTGATTGGTTGGATTTCAAAACCCTGTGGGCAGTACTATGTTTGGTTTGTATCAATAAAAGAGGCTGTACTTGAAGTACAGTCAGATCACTGCTGACCCTCAAGACAGAGCCTTGTCTCGTTATTGGGGGGATTCCCTGTATGCTGTTAGAGACTGATTGCCAGGAGTGTAAGCTGATTGGATCCTTTTCCTGTTCGTCTGCTGACAGCTAGTTGTGAGGTTCCAGTTTGGAGTGCTATTTTGTATCCAGTTCGGGAGGTTGGTGTTCTGCAGTAGCTGTGCCTGTCTCTCGGAAAGGGGCATATCGCCTAAACGGATTTTAACCCCTTGTCTGCTGAAACGGTCCGTTACAACGACCATCTTGAAGAGGGGAACCATCAATCGCGGTCACTGACATGGTGGTTTTCGGCTGGATCAACGGGATGCCAAGTCGACGAACCAAGGTTGAGTCCACAAAATTCCCAGCGGCCCCAGAATCGATTAGTGCTGAAAACTCATGGACCTTGTTTTGCCACCGTAAGGATATGGATACCATCACCCGGCTTGGAGGAGGGATAATAGCACCTAGGGGGTTTGCCTCTATGCCCCCTAGGTTCATTCGTTTCCCGCCGGCAGGAGGGGACAGGTTTTAACGAGGTGTCCAGACTTCCCGCAAAATAGGCACAGGCCTTTCTGTTGGCGACGAGCTCGTTCTGCCTGTGTGAGATGGGAGGATCCAACCTCCATTGGCTCTTCGGCCGATTTTAGAGGCCCTGGATGTGGTCGAGAGGATGAAAACCGAGACGACCGTTCCACTCGCCTCTCACGGATTCGCCTGTCGGCATCGATTGCCTGAGAGATAGCCATTTCCAACGAGAAGGGGGTAGGCAAGGCCAAAAGAAGAACCCGGACCGCATCCGAAAGTCCCAAACGGAAGCGATGGCGTAGGGCTGCGTCGCCCCAGGTGGTGAAAGCTGCCCATCGCCTGAATTCTGCAGCGTATTCTTCAGCTGGGCGGCGGCCTTGTTGAATATGCTCAAGATTGGTCTCTGCGGTGCGAGTACGATCCGGATCATCGTAAATCACAGCCATAGCCTCGAAGAAGGCATCCACTGACGAAAAAGCTGTATGGTCTTGAGGCAAGTTAAATGCCCAACGTTGGGGGTCTCCACGTAGCAGTGACATTACAATCCCAATTTTCTGCCTGAGAGTGCCAGAAGCCATCGGTCGTAACTGGAAATAAAGGAGACAGGAGTCCCTGAAGTTTAAGAACTCCTGTCGCTCTCCTGTGAAGGGGTCAGGCAGAGGGATCTTAGGTTCTGTTTGATGCCTTGCGATAGTGACGGGTAGTGCTGAGGCTCCCTGGATAAGCTGCTGAACCTCCTCCATCACAGTTGTCAGTTGCTCTTGGATTTGCGCTGCAGCGGCTGCTGGTATATTTGGGCGTCGTTGGAACAGCAGGTTAACGGCTCCCGTTAATTCATTCAGCTGCTGCTGGATCTTGTCCATGGCAACTGTTAGTTGGGCCCACTGTTCTGTAATGCAAGGCACCAACAAACAGACCAGTGATGAAAGCAAAAAGGTGTTTATTCACCAGAAACATAAACATCCAGGACACTTGCTGGTAACAAGGAATAATAACAAAAGACCAGGCAAGGAGATTCCAGGAATAGTCCCAACCAGTGCTGAATGATGCTGTGCACTTGGCAGTCGAGTCACTCCAGATCTTGGGTCCGCTGTAAAGGACAAAGTTCCTGGCAGTCTTCAGTCACTAGGAGTTGTGACCTATACCTGGTTGAGGGAAAATAACAGTGGGCACTGATCACCCTGAGAGACCTCCTTTTAAATGCCTGCTGACCAATCCCAGGGTGCCAAGTGTCCACTACCATAGGTGAAAAAAATGCCCTGCACCTGAGGACAAGGCCTAAGGCAATCACAAGTTGATTAACCCATGGCTGGCTCCCTAATCCACTTTGCTCTTGTGAGTCAGTATAATATGCGCCACTGGTCGACGAAGTGCATAAGAAGCGCGTACTCGCGACCGTGTATCCCTTTGCGAACCTGCCCTCGTGCGTACGCACGGACGCATGATTGACTCAGCGCGAGTATGCGAGCGCGTGGACCCAGATGCGGAAACGGAAGTCGCAGGAGACACCGGAGACAACCCTGGCCGCGGCGTCTTGTCACTCGCCTGGCCACTCTGTCCCCGGGACTCCGACGGTCCTCCCCTCCGATGTCCACGCGAACGTATCTCCGCACTGGCTCGCAAAGGGGTCAGCGCTGGTGCATCAGAGACACGAATAACCTGTCCCGCAACTCCACGAGGACCCCTCTTGGTTCCCCTGGAGTGCAAAGCAGGTGAGGATCTTACAGGGTGTTTATGAGATCGGAAAACTCCTTTAAATCCGTGTTCATGCGCAGCAGCGCATAGAGGAAAAGGGGCCGTACACAGGACAGTTGTCAGGTAAAAAGAGGAGGGGAAAGGATGGGGCTTACTCAAATTAGAGCCTTCTTAACTCAGATTTAATGCCCACATGGGAACATAACGCAAGAGTATTGCTAGTCTGTATCGGTGATGTCATCAGCAGAAGACTTATAGGGCCATCCCCGCCCCTCTTAAGCACACTCTGCCCAATTCCCAAGGACACCAGTTTGACTGGTGAAACATGTCGGGGGGCAGCGATTTTAATAGAGCGAGTGCACATAGGAAATAATGGAGCAATTAAAGAGGACCTTTCACCTAGATAGCTATAATCTAATTATTATCATACCTTACAGTGCGACCCCCGCTGATGTCTTTGCACTTGTATCTCTCCTGGGCACGGTTATCTTCTCCCAGCCTGCGAGCGCATCCAATCAGAGCGCTCCGCTCTTAGCCAGAGAGAAGGAGCTCAGTTATCCAGGTGAAAGGTCCTCTTTAAGACATAGAAAATTATCATAGCGTAGGGACTGAAAGGCAATGAGCCGCAAACTAGTGCACAGTAACCGGCTCCCTGCCCTCTAGATAGTGAAAGTAAACGGTGAGTAAAACAGTATTTAAAAGATATAAGGATACAAAGCAAGCATGTGACACAGCTGATGGATATTTTAAGTAATGGATTCAATAAATGTTGTGTTTTAATAATTGGCACATGAAACAAATAGGCATTATTTGTCTTATGGATCATGTTATCCTGGAAGACCCAGCTACGTACCATCTTCAATGCTCTTACTGAGGGAAAAAGGTTGTTGGCTAAAATCTTGCGATACATGGCTCCATTCATCTCCCCTTCAATATGGTGCAAAAAAGTATGATGCTTCCACCCCCATGCTTCACAATTAGGACATTGTTCTTTGGGTTGTACTCGTCCTTCTTTTTCCTCCAAACCCGGCGACTGGAGTTGATAACAAAAAGTTATATTTTGGTCTCATCTGACCACATAACCTTCTCCCATGCCTCCTCTGGATCATCCAGATGGCCATTGGCCAACTTCAAAAAGGCCTGAAAATGTGCTGGTGCAAGCAGGAGGACCTTGCGTGCCCTGCAGGATTTTAATCCATTAAGGCATAGTGTGTTACTAATGGTAATCTTTGAGACTGTGGTCCCAGCTCTCTTCAGGTCAGTGACCAGGTTCTCCTGTTTAGCCCCAGACCGAGGAAGGTTATGTTTCTTCCATTATTTTTTATTATTGCACCAACGGTTGTTGCCTTGTCACCGACCTGGTTGCCTCTTGTACTGTAGCCCATCCCAGCCTTGTGCAGGAGTACAATTTTGCTCTTTGGTCTGGCCATGGTGGAGAGGTTGGAGTGTGATTGAGTATGTGGACAAGTGTCCATTATATAGGTAACGAGTTCAAACAGGTGCAATTAATAAAGGTTATGAGTGCAGAGTTGGAGGGCTTCTTAAAGGGAACCTGTCACCAGTTTTATGGTGTCCTAACTAAGGGCAACATAAATAAGTGACTGATTCGCTTAGCAAAATGCTGGGTCACTTTCTTTAATTGACCCAGTCAATCTGCCAACATCTTGTATTGAAAAGCTCCAGCTGATCATGATGAGTCATGAATATTCATGAGCTCCTGACTCTCCCCGCCCACCTGCTGCTGAATGACAGTTTGTTTCCATATGAATCAGCAGGAGGTGGGCAGGGGAGTGGCTATAGCTCTGAATTAAATATACGCTAGACTTAATGACATCACGCCGGACTTGAATCAGCTCATTAGCACACGGCATCTTTGTGTGTATATTATGAGGTAACCATCTGTCACACCAGTAAGTGAATACATCTAAGGTACTTTTTAGTAGTTAATGATTGTATATAATTAGTTAGATTATAATCAAATATCCACATGACAGGTTCCCTTTAAAGAAAAGTTAACAGGCCTGTGAGAGCCAGAATTCTTGCTGGTTGGTAGGTGATCAAAAACTTATTTCATGCAATACAATGCAAATTAATTATTTAAAAAACATACAATGTGATTTTCTGGATTTTTTTTAATTTTATTCTGTCTCTCACAGTTGAAGTGTACCTATGATAAATATTACAGACCTCTCCATTCTTTGTAGGTGGGAAAACGTACAAAATCGCCAGTGTATCATATACTTAATTTTCCCCAGTGTATTTACCTGCCACCTTTTCAAATGATCACTCTTAAAATCCAAATAGCTGATCACATCTATATTATTAAAAAAGATTTTTGTCTCTATTTTACTTCCTTTTCTAAACAATTGTAAATCTAAAAACTAAATCTGTTTTACTAATGTGTTCTGTAAATGTGAGGCCCAATTATTATAAAAAAAAAAAAAAAAACTATTGAAGCATTCCTTCTATGCATCTTGTCAGATTCCTATATTATAATTTTTATCATCAATAAAATGCTATAAAATTGTATACGGGAGACATTTCATATTATTCTGTACACATAATTTTTCAAATGCCCCCATATATAAACTGTAAACAATCCACTATGAATTGTTGCTGTTTCTGTCATAAGTGGGTGCTGATTTTTATCTCCCACTAGTTTTACTCCTCGATTCTGGGAAATATTTGAATAGAGTACCGCTACATCTAACGTCAACCTTTACATATTTTTATGCCATTCTATTACTTTTAATAAAACCAAAATCAGGTAAATATGCTGTTAACTCCTTCAGGACTAACCCTTAAAGGGGTTGTCCGGGCTCAGAGCTAAACCCGGACATACCTCAATTTTCACCAAGGAAGCCCCCTGACTTGAGCATCGGAGCAGTTCAAGCACCGACGCTCTCCTTTGCCAGACATTTTCAAGAGTTCCAGTGATGAACCAGGCTCTCCATGGGGCTGCCTGGAAGCCCGATGATGTCACCGGCACTAAAGCACGCCCATCAGAGCCGGTGACGTCACCGAACACACTGCCGGGCGGAAGCTTCCGCCCGGCAGTGTGTTATTGTAAACAAAAGAGCACTTGTCCTGGGCGAACTAGCGCAGGGCAAAGTAGAGCATCGGAGCATGAACTGCTCAGATGCTCAAGTCAAGGGGGCTGCCGGGTTGAAAATGGAGGTATGTCTGGGTTCAGCGCTGAACCCGGACAACCCCTTTAAGGACAAAGATATATATGGTAATAACTTTGCAACGCTTTTACTGATCCAACCAATTCTGAGAATGTTAAACTTCATGTTAGTGGCAAATTTGAGTCGAGAAGTTTTCCTTTTATTAAAAAATAAAGAAAATATCAAATATTTACCACTTTTAAATTTAAAGACGGATAGTGACACTTTGTTTAATAGTTATTACTTAACATTACCAGATGTCTACTTTATGTGGGCATCATTTTGAAAATGTAATTTTTTTAGGACGTCAGAAAAAAGTAAAAACTTTAGAAAAAACTTTAGAAGAAAATTTTAAAACCCATTTTTTAAAAGGACAAATTCAGTTTTGAAACTACACCTATCAAATTTTTCTAAACGGATCTTCGAAAATGTGTTAAATGTGAATTTAAGGAAAATAATTTTACTAATTTTCAATTTCAAACCAATTTTCCTGTAAAACAGCAAGGGTTTACCAAACAACCCTCAACATTTACTACCCTGATTCTGCATTTTACAGAAACACCCCATATGTGGTTGTAAACTGCTGTGTGGCCACACCAGAGGGCTCAGAAGGGAAGCAGCACCACATGGCTTTTGATGGGCAGATTTTTCTGGAAAAATTTTCTGGGCCTATGTCGCATTTGAAGACCACCTGATGCACCACTACAGTGGAAACCCCCAAAAAGTGACCGCATGTTGGAAACTAAACCCTCAAGGAATATTTTTAAAGGGGGAAGTGAGCACTTTATTCATAGAAAAAATAAACACTTGGCCGTGAAAATGAAAAATGACATATTTTAAAAGAAAATTACACCTCCATAAGACAGGGCAAATACAGGTATATATAGCAATTAATTACCTTATCAAGTGGAGTCCTGAACAAGTAAATGCATAAGTGAGTGTAAAGGTATACCAATATGCAATAGTCATGAGATACTTAACTACTTAAGGACACAGCCATATTTCACCTTAAGGACCAGACCATTTTTTGCAAATCTGACCAGTGTCACTTTATGTGGTGATAACTTTAAAACGCTTTGACTTATCCAGGCCATTCTGAGATAGTTTTTTCGTCACATATTGTACTTCATGACACTGGTAAAATCAAGTAAAAAAAAAACAAAAACATTTTTATTTATAAAAATAAAATAAATTTCCAAGTTTCAATCTCTTGAATACATAGTAATACCTCAAAAAAGAGGTATTACTTTACATTCCCCATATGTCTACTTCATGTTTGGATCATTTTGGGAATGACATTTTAGTTTTTGGGGACGTTACAAGGCTTAGAAGTTTAGAAGCAAATCTTGAAATTTTTCAGAAATAAAAAAAAAATAAAAAATTTTTAGGGACCAGTTCAGGTCTGAAGTCACTGTGAGGCTTACATAATAGAAACCGCCAAAAAATGACCCGATTCTAGAAATTACACCCCTCAAGGTATTAAAAACTGACTTTACAAACGTTGTTTACCCTTTAGGTGTTCCATGGCAAATAGAGATAAAATTTAAAAATTTAGATTTTTTGGCAAATTTACTACCGTATTTTTCGCCCCATAAGACGCACTTTTTCTTCCCCCAAAATGGGGGAGAAATGCCCCTGCGTCTTATGGGGCGAATGCTGCCACTATTATATCGCAAGCTGCGATGTATGAGCAGAGCGGGGACTCGGGGAGGGACTGGGAGGAGCTGGGGGCCGGCAATAGCGGCGGGGCGGTGCAGTCAGTGTAGTATAGCACCGCCCCGCCGCTCCAGTATGCTAATATAAGATCTCATATTGTAGTAATAGTTATTAAACTTGCCCCCCAACTGCTATTACTACCTTACCTCCTAATCGCTGCTGTAGAATTCAGGCCAGGCGGGCGGGCGGCAGCGTAACTCGTGTCACGTGCCTGCGCCGCCTACTCTATGAATAAAGTAGGCGGCGCAGGCAAGTGACGTCAGTGAGACGCGCCGGCCGTCCTGCCTGCCTGATTTCTACAGCAGCGATTAGGATGAAAGGTAGTAATAGGAGTTGGGGGCATGTTTAATATCTATTAATTCAATATGACAACTTATATTTTGTGCGGCGGCGGTGGGCGGGCGGGAGGAGGGGGGGTGGGGGGCGGTTCGGATTGCGATCTGTGGATGGCACTGTTACAGGGGGGGGGGATCTGTGAATGGCACTGTTATGGGCAGGGGGGGTCTGTGCATGGCACTGTTATGGGCTGGGGGGTCTGTGGATGGCACATATATAACAGTGCCACCCACAGACCCCCTCCAGCCCATAACAGTGCCATCCACAGATCCCCCCTGTAACAGTGCCATCCACAGATCCCCCCTGTAACAGTGCCATCCACAGATCCCCCCTGTAACAGTGTCAGCCACAGACCCCCCCCTGTAACAGTGCAAGCCACAGATCCCCCCATAACAGTGTCAGTTATCCACAGATCCCCCCATAACAGTGTCCGTCATCCACAGATCCCCCCATAACAGTGTCAGTCATCCACAGATCCCCCCCATTACAGTGTCCGTCATCCACAGATCCCCCCATAACAGTGTCAGTCATCCACAGATCCCCCCAATTACAGTGTCCGTCATCCACAGACCACCATTAGTTCCAAACCCACCAAACACACAGCACACCTTTTGGTTAAAAATATATTTTTTTATTATTTTCCTCCCCAAAAACCTAGGTGCGTCTTATGGGCCGGTGCGTCTTATAGAGCGAAAAATACGGTATTTTAGGTTAGATTTGTGGTATTTTTATAGAGCAGGTTATTACGGACGTGGCAATACCTAATATGTCTACTTTTTTATTTATTTATGTACGTTTTACACAATTATTTCATTTTTTTTAAACCAAAAAATCATGTTTTAGTGTGTCCGTAGTCCAAGAGCCATAGTTTTTTGAGTTTTTGGGTGATTATCTTGGGTAGGGTAGGATTTATGCGGGATGAGATGACGGATTGATTGGCACTATTTTGGGGTGCGTATAACTTTTTGATTGCTTGCTATTACACTTTTTGTGATGTAATGTGACACAAAAATTGCTTTTTTTACACTTTTTTTTTAACTATATTCACCCAAGGGGTTAGGTTATGTGATATTTTTATAGAGCAGGTTATTACGGATGCGGCAATACCTAATATGTGTAGTGCATTTTCTTTTTATTCAGTGATAAATGTTTTTATTTTTACTTTTTTTCCCCTTTTTTCATTTTTTTGACCCAAAACCACTTGGTTCTTGAAGATCCAGTGGGTCTGATGTCTGTATAATACACATAGTGTACTGTACTGTATTTCCACTTTACAAAGTCTGATCAGACTTCTGCCTTTAGAAGTCTAATCAGCACCATGGACAGCAGGCAGCCTGTGAAGGCGTCAGGTTGCAATGGTAACCATCATTTTCTGCCATAACAGAGCAGCAGGTGATGGGGGGGAGGGGGGCTGCCTCCCTCTCCCATTGGGGCCTGAAAAGGCACAGCAGCCCCTGATGGGAAAGGGAGGGAGCTCCCTCCCTGTTAACTCCTTCCATACAGCGATCCCTACGGACCGCGGCATGGAAGGGGTTAAACGGCCATCCTGAAAATGAGAGGGGCTGGTTGGAATGATCGTGCGCCTGCCCGCACGCCTTCCTGCACAGTCCTCCGCCAGATAATAATAAGGGCTGCAGTGGGGGAGGTTTACATTTACATCATTTTGAAGTTTATGATCTCTGCGGTCACGGACCGTGGGGATCAGAAACTTCCGAAAGTGCTGCAAACCGCAGGTCTAAATTGACCTGCGGTTTGCTGCGATCGCCGACATGGGGGGGTCACATGACCCTCGTGGGCATTGACCCAAGGTGCCTGCTCAATTATTTGAGCAGGCACCCAGTTCTGATCACCGCCGCCGGTGATCGGAACTACTCAGGACGTACTGGTACGCCCTGTGTCCTTAAGTACCAGGACATCAGGGGGTACTTGTACGCCCTATTTACGGAAGAGGTTAATAATGTCAAAGAAAAAATAAACAGGCAATTCTAACGCAGTAAACAAAGCCACATTGTCGGCACTGTGTTCAACAAATAGAAAAACATGAGAACGAATGGTAAACCACATATATGCATGCGCAGATGTCAATACATGTGAATTATAATTACAGTTGTACTTAAATCCACGCTGTAAAGTGACTATAGCGGTTTCAACAAAAATGATAATTGATCTGAATTAGTATGATACATATAATGCTGGATGCGTTAGTAAATACAGTGTACAGTCGTGGCCAAAAGTTGAGAATTACATAAATATTGGAAATTGGAAAAGTTGCTGCTTAGGTTTTTATAATAGCAATTTGCATATACTCCAGAATGTTATGAAGAGTGATCAAATGAATTGCATAGTCCTTATTTGCCATGAAAATTTACTTAATCCCCCAAAAAACTTTCCACTGCATTTCATTGCTGTCATTAAAGGACCTGCTGAGATCATTTCAGTAATCGTCTTGTTAACTCAGGTGAGAATGCTGACGAGCACAAAGCTGGAGATCATTATGTCAGGCTGATTGGGTTAAAATGGCAGACTTGACCTGTTAAAAGGAGGGTGGTGCTTGAAATCATTGTTCTTCCATTGTTAACCATGGTGACCTGCAAAGAAACGCGTGCAGCCATCATTGCGTTGCATAAAAATGGCTTCACAGGCAAGGATATTGTGGCTACTAAGATTGCACCTCAATCAAAAATTTATAGAATCATCAAGAACTTCAAGGAAAGAGGTTCAATTCTTGTTAAGAAGGCTTCAGGGCGTCCAAGAAAGTCCAGCAAGCGCCAGGATCGTCTCCTAAAGAGGATTCAGCTGCGGGATCGGAGTGCCACCAGTGCAGAGCTTGCTCAGGAATGGCTGCAGGCAGGTGTGAGCGGATCTGCACGCACAGTGAGGCGAAGACTTTTGGAAGATGGCCTGGTGTCAAGAAGGGCAGGAAAGAAGCCACTGCTCTCCAAAAAAACATCAGGGACAAATTGATCTTCTGCAGAAAATACAGTGAATGGACTGCTGAGGACTGGGGCAAAGTCATATTCTCCGATGAAGCCTCTTTCCGATTGTTTGGGGCATCAGGAAAAAGGCTTGTCCGGAGAAGAAAAGGTGAGCGCTACCATCAGTCCTGTGTCATGCCAACAGTAAAGCATCCTGAGACCATACATGTGTGGGGTTGCTTCTCATCCAAGGGAGTGGGCTCACTCACAATTTTGCCCAAAAACACAGCCATGAATAAAGAATGGTACCAAAACACCCTCCAACAGCAACTTCTTCCAACAATCCAACAACAGTTTGGTGAAGAACAATGTATTTTCTAGCACGATGGAGCACCAAAAGTGATAGCAAAAGTGATAACCAAGTGGCTCAGGGACCAAAACGTTGACATTTTGAGTCCATGGCCTGGAAACTCCCTAGATCTTAATCCCATTGAGAACTTGTGGTCAATCCTCAAGAGGCGGGTGGACAAACAAAAACCCACTAATTCTGACAAACTCCAAGAAGTGATTATGAAAGAATGGGTTGCTATCAGTCAGGAATTGGCCCAGAAGTTGATTGAGAGCACGCCCAGTCGAATTGCCGAGGTCCTGAAAAAGAAGGGCCAACACTGCAAATACTGACTCTTTGCATAAATGTCATGTAATTGTCGATAAAAGCCTTTGAAACGTATGATGTGCGTGTAATTTTATTTCACTACATAACAGAAACAACTGAAACAAAGATCTAAAAGCAGTTTAGCAGCAAACTTTGTGAAAACTAATATTTTTGTCATTCTCAAAACTTTTGACCACGACTGTACATGCAAAATAACTGTCACAGCGCGGTGTGGGTAGTAAACTCCACACCGAACACAAGAGGGAAGGGAAAAAGGTACTAGGCCTGGAAACTAGATAAAAGGGAAAGGTCACCACCTAGTGAATCCCTAAACCGAGCCCGGCCTACCATCAGTATGAACTGATGGTAGGAATGTTCATACGCAGGTACCTAGAGCCCTCTCTGACCCTAAAGGGCCCTGGAAAGTGTCAGGACAAAAGACCTGTTCCTTCCAGAAGGAACAGGAGACTCCCTCAGTCCTAATACCAAAAGATAGGGGAATATAACAAACAAGAAATAGGGCAACACTTAACTTTGAATTACACGGACGAAAGCTATGTAACAAAGCTTCAGCCTTGACGTTCTTAACCCCAGGGCGATAGGTAACGATTAAATTAAATCTGGTTTAAAAAAAAAAAGACCAGCCTGTCTTGGGTCCAGTCGTTTAGCCGATTCCAGGAAAGCCACATTTTTGCACCTTCAAACCAATGATGCCACTCTTCAAAAGCCAACTTAATGGCCAGCATCTCTCTATTACCCACGTAATCATTCCTTTTTTGCAGCTGAGTTTCTTTGAGAAGAATGCACATTGGTGCCATTTACTAGGTGAAGGACCCTGCAACAAGATTGCTCCTACCCCTACCTCGGATGCGTCAACTACCACAATGAATGGCTGTGACACATCCGGTTGCACTAGTATAGGAGCAGAAGCAAAACATTCCTTCACCGCAGAAAAAGCTTGTAATGCCGCATCAGACCAGACAGACATTCAAACCTTTCCTAGTCATGTCCGTTAAAGGTTTAACCACAGTTGAGTAGTTCAAAATTAATTAACTGTAGTAGTTGGTGAGCCCCAAAAACGTATAAGCGCTTTCAGATTTTCAGGTCGATCCCAGTCCAACACAGCACGGACCTTCTCTGGATCCATACGAAAACCTGAAGATAAAAGTAGGTAACCTAGGAATTGCACTTCCTGAACTGCAAATACACACTTCTCCATCTTAGCATACAATTTATTCTCTCTTAGGATCTGTAACACCTGTCTCACGTGATCCTAATGAGTCTCTATATCTGGAGTAAATTAATATTTCATCCCAGTGGCGTAGCGTGGGTTGCCAGCACCCGGGGCAAGCCAAGTACTGCGCCCCCCCAACCTGTGACCACGCCCCTTTTCACAAATAATGCAGTAGATGCCATCTGCAGTCCTACTTAACACTACAGATAACACAGGGATAACTCTCTGAGTACAGATAATGTAGTAGATGGGTGTGAGGCCCCAGAATTCAGAACACACATAGTGTGACCTAAAGTCTGGGGCCAGGCTTCGGCAGTGTGGGACAAATTCTATTTCCAGCCCCCAAAAAAGATATTTGGATAGACATAACATACATTGCTATGAAATATACAGGAGAATACAGCACCAGACCTGTTACATCCAGTGACATCTCCTGTGATGTAGACTTTCCTCAGCATCTTCATTCGGAGATAGGACCGCCATGATACCTTCTTTCAACCGTGACTCGTCTCTGAAGAGTTTCACAGAAATTTTTTGGGATTTCTCACTTGCCCTCTGTACAATTATATATACTGGCCCCTATGTATTATTATTTCCTCCTCTGTATTATTATTATGAATATTATAATGGCCCCCTCTGTAGTATTATAGTAATAATTATGCCCCCCTTCAGCCCCTCCAGTATACAGTCCCATGTAAGATACAACCTTCCCCCTGCCTTCAGCCCCTCCAGCATATAGTCCAGTTTAAGGTACATCACTCTCCTGCCTTCAGCACCTCCAGCATACAGTCCCATGTAAGATACATCACTCCCCGCCTTCAGCCCCTCCAACATACAGTCCTATGTAAATAATATCACACTCCATCTCTTTGCCGTCTGCCTTCAGCCCCTCCAGCATACAGTCCCATGTAAAATACACCACTCCCCCTGCCTTCCAGCCCTTCTTGCAAACAGTCCTATGTAAAATGCATCACTACCCCTGCCTTTAGCCCCTCCAGCATACAGCCCATGTAAATAATATCACCCTCCCTCTCTTCACCGCTTGCCTTCAGCCCCTACAGCGTACAGTCCCATAAGATACATCACTCCCCCTGCCTTCCAGCCCTTCTTGCAAACAGTCCCATGTAAACTTCACCACTCTTCCTGCCTTTAGGTCCTCCAGCATACAGTCCCATGTAAATAATATCACTCCCACTACCCTTTCTTCAGACCCCTCTAACATACAGTCTCCAGTACAATGATTATTCCAACTCTCTTCAGCCCCTGCAAAAAGCCCCCCCGCCCCCCCCCCCCCCCCCCCCAAGTAAAAATAACAGTCATTATTCCCCTCCACATACTGACCTGCAGCCTCCTCTCTCCAACATCCTGTTCGGTAGACTTTCCCTGCACATCTTTAGCCCCACCCCTTTGCCTCTTCCCCTGACATCATACCTCCTAGGATAAACTCCATTCTAGACACTACAGTTACTCTACTGCCTCATAGGCTTCAGGCCTATGGAGGGGACGGGAGAGGGCAGAAGCCATAGGCCCTCATTGAAGTGCTTGCTGCCTGGCAACCCCTGCAATTTTGCGCCCCCCATGCTACGCCACTGTGTCATCCATATACACAACAAGAAACCTCCCCACTAAATGAGGAAAGAGATCATTAACAAAATGCTGGAAAACGGCAGGAGCATTCGTTAACCCAAACGGCATGACCAGACTCTCAAAATAACCCTCTGGGGTATTAAACTCTGTATATTATTCATCACCTTCCTTGATCCTGAGCAGATTATATGCCCCCCTTAGGTCCAACCAGGAGAACACCTTGGCACCAACAATCTGGTTAAACAAGTGAGGAATCAAAGGAAGGGGGTATGGATCACGGACAGTAATACGATTGAGCTCACGGAAGTGCAGACATGGCCTAAGAGTTCAGTCTCTCTTCTTTACAAAGAAAAACCCTGCTGCCACTGGGGACTTGGAAGGTCTAATATGTCCCTTAGCCAAACTTTAGGCAATATACTCTCACATGGCTGCTCTTTCGGGTTCGGAAAGGTAACCTAGATTTGGGCAACTTCGCTCCGGGAATAAGATTGACAGAACAATTTTATTCCCGGTGTGGGGGTAAACCCTGGCAACCACTCTCAGAAAATACATTAGAAAAATCAGAAATAAAAGAGGGAACAGCTTAAGTGGTCAAGACAGAAAGAGATGTATTAAGACAGTTGTGCATGCAATAATCACTACAATCGAGAAGTCAATGGTGGGATTATGTTTGCTCAACCATGGTAAACCCAGAACCAACGGAGCAGATAAACCATCCAGCACAAAACATGAAATGGATTCCTGATGAAAATCACCCACTCTTAAACGGATGTCCTGCACCATCCATGACAAACATTTTTGAGTAAGTGGTGTGGAGTCTATTTCAAACACCGAAATATTTTTCTATAATGCACTTGTGATCAACACATGCAAACGGATGAACTGACCATCAACTAGGTTAACCTGTGCCCCACTGTCAATAAACACCTCAATTCTCACAGTTTTGGATTCTAGTGCCACCTCGGCAGATTTGAGAAATCGGGTACTACCAGTAAATTACAAAAGTAAATTCTCTGACTCCCCACCCGCACCACCAAGAGTAAGATGGGAATTAAACGTTTATTTTTTTCTCACTTTGACGCTAAACATAAGAACAAACATTAACAAAATGTGTCCTTTTTCCACAAAAAAAAAAAGATTCTTATGACAAACTCTTGTAGGCAGGCCCAGGGGTAGCTCCCACTAACTGCATAGGTTCGTCACCAGGCATAAAACTCAGGACTTGTCGGAGGAAGCCGCCATGTTATATGATAGTTCGTCCTGAGAGTGAGGGACCTTAGACGTCTATCCATACGTACAGCAGGGGACATAGCCGCTTCCAATGACTCAGGATTTTCGTGAAAGGCCAATGCGTTCTTTAGCCTCTCGGATAATCCCTGACAGAATTGGCTACAGAGAACTGGATCACTCCACTCCGTATCCGTAGCCCCTCTCCTAAATTCAAAGCAATAGATCTCCGCAGAAACCTCTCTCTTCCGCAAACCATGTAACTTGGTCTCGGCCAGGGAGATCTGATCCGGGTCATTGTAAATAAGACATAGCGCTCAGAAAAATTAATCTACCGACCGGAGGAACTGTGATCGAGTCGGTAGAGAAAAAGCCCAAGACTGAGCGTCCCCTTTAAGCAATGGCGTGATAATACCCACTCTTTGATTCTCATCTCAAGATGAGAGTGGACGTAACTTAAAGTACAATTTACACGACTCTCTGAGCCAAATGAAATTATCGCTTGCCCCGAAAAATCTGTTCGGAAGTGCAACCTTAGGTTCCGGACAGGTCTGGTCTCTACTACTGGCACCAGCAGCCTGTGATCCCTGGATCTGCTTGCGGAGGTCAGCTGCCTCTATAGACAGACCCTGCAATTGTCTAGCCAGTGCAGCGACTGGAGCCTTAGCCTCAGTGACACAAACAAAAAATGACGGTTTGTGGCGGTTGATAATGCCACACCGAACACAAGAGGAAAGGGAAAAGGTGCTAAGGCTCAAAACTAGAGAAAGGTCACCACCTAGTGAATCCCTAAACCGAGCCCTGACTACTATCAGTATGTAGTACAGATGAGAAAAAAAGGAAAATTAGAGTGTGACAATCAAACAGATTACCCCCTCTAGAAATTTATCTATAAGAGGATCATGAATGAAGGGTACATAAGGGCGCCAGAGGTCGGACGGAAATTGGAGGAAAAAAGTTTTTTTATATGTTGTATGCTATGAAAGATTAAGCAGAAGGACGTGGAAGAGGGGGATATAGCAGGCTGCCAGTGTAGGTTGGTGTGAAGTATAGGCACTATCACAATTAGTAGAATAGAGAGCAGGAAAAAATATATACAACCATAACCACCGGAAAAGAAGGTGTCCGGCGCCACGCACCCCTAAATGTATAGTAGTAGCTGATGGAAGCTGTTATACTGTAAATGGAGCTCGCTAATAATAGATAAAATAGAGAACAACTATACAGATATAGATGTATACAAATGTATACAAAAAAATACATGAACAGACACAAAGGTGTAGGATACACACCCTAGATGGAGGGTCTGATAATGATTCCTCCGTGAAATTGCTTCAAATAGCAATAAACTCCACAATATATTCAAACTTACTTCACCAGGGAGGAATCCAATAGGATAAAGCTCAAGACACCTACTGGATATTCCCCTCTCGCCTGGATCGCAAGTAGAATGATAGGATGAAGCAGCAGGTCCACACTGAGATCTTCTTGTAACTTCCTTTATTCAAAAAGCAGGCAATAGGTGAGCGCAACGCGTTTCGGGGTCTATTAAACACCCCTTCTTCAGGAGCAGCAGTGTATACAATGTTACAATTGCTGTCTATATATAGGGATAAATATGGCAGACAAACACATCCACGCTTGTAAGGGAGCATCACTTCCGGTTCCTATGTGGACCGGAAGTGATGGTGCGTTCCACGGTGGAACGCATTTATGCAGATAAACACATAATAATAGACAAAGAGGGCAGGTATGTACCTTGTATAATGAGTGATTGGGAGGAGATGGGAGAGTGTCTTTACAAGGAGAGGATCAGATCTATTTTTGGCTGCTCTCCGACCCCATTTCCGGTTTCGGACTGAACCGGAAGTGCCCGTGCGTTCCACAGTGGAACGCACTCGATGATGTTATTCAATGGGCTGTCCTGTGGGGCGTTCCGATATGTGTTTTGTTCGTGCTGTCAGCAATGTTGATTTGGGACCTGGTTGACAGCATCTTAAAAGATCTTGTAGCCATATTAGATAAGGAATATTGGTATTATTATTCTCATTATTATTGTAAGGGGGAAAGAGAGGGGGAGGAGCTCAGGATCATATGATAAATACAGGGCTGTGCATAATTACATGATAAAAATAGAAACTAAACTATTCTTAAGGAAAGGTAGGACAAATGTATATATAGAAGGAAACAAGTTTTAGAAGACTATAAATAAAAATAAAAAATATAATAATAATAATAATAATAATAATAATGATAGAGAAAATAAAATAGAGAATAAAAAATGTATATATATAAAAAAGATGATAAAATTCCGTAGAAAATGTCACTAAAAAACCGCATCCAAAAAATGCGCATATAAAATTCAACATATATGCATAGGACATACAAATATATATATTCCCAGAGAGCCGAAGAAGTCATTAAATGGATATGTAAATACATATGGAAATATTAATATAAATATGTAAAAATATATATGTTAAAAAACATATATATAAAAAAATGTGTGAAATATATATATATATATATAAAAAAAATATAATAAATAGGTAAATAAATAAACATATATATACATATATACATACACACACATAACTATGGGTGGGTTAATAATTTGTATATTCGAGGGCTTCGTTTAGGCCAAAGGGAACCAGCGTATTAAATTTGTATATCCAGAACATTTCTTTTCGAGCCAACTGTTGAAATGAATAGGGGACCCATTCAACAGGGGTGACTTTCGCAAGGGAGGGATCACTGTTGTGGTGTTCGAAGAAATGTCTGGAAACGCTGTGAGTCAGAACTTTGCGATGGATATTTGAGCGATGCTCGTTCATTCTTTCTCTAAGGGTTTGGGTGGTTCTCCCAATATATAACAGATTGCAAGGGCATGTAAGCAGATAGATTATATTCCGAGATCCACAGCTCATAAAGTGCCTCAACGTAATGACCTCACCAGAATGTGGGACATTGATGGTTTTAGTCTTATCCTTAATCATTCCACAGCATTTGCATTTCTTTATTTTGCAACTAAAGGCCCCTTTTTCTGATGGGTTTGTTGGTTTTGTGGCCTTTCCCATTTCTGTAATTTTGGGGCAAGAAGGTGCAACTATGTTTTTCAGGGTTTGGGCCCTTCTGAATGTTAGGCCTGGCACTGGGGGAAGTATATGTTTTAAAATAGGGTCCCTTTGTAATATGCCCCAATGTTTTTCATAATTTGCCGGATTGCAACATGTCTCACATTAAATCTTGTAATCAGATTAAACTGAGTCTTGTTCTCGGTGTTAGTGTTTTTATTTTTATTTATTTTGGGTTGGAGGGTGTCGATTTGGCAAAGTGACAGAGATCTTTTCTCAGATTCTTTGGGTAACCTTTTTCAGCAAACCTTTGACATAAGGAGTTTAGTTGTTGCTTTAGGGTCTGGTTGTCAGAGCAATTCCTCCTCAACCTCTTCATCTGGCTAAATGGTATGTTGTTCTTCCATTTTGGGTGGTGGCAGCTTTTATAGTTAAGGTAGCTGTTCGCGTCCACCTGTTTAAAGTGAGATTTAGTGATGATCTTATTGTTTTTTATGCTCAAATGAATATCCAAGAAGATAGCTTCTCGGGGGTTGTGCTCCAGGCTAAACCCAGGCCCCATTGGTTTGCATTTAGAATTTTTACAAAGGATACTAGCTCTTCAACATCCCCTTCCCATATAAAAATAATGTCATCGATATATCTCTGGTAATAACGGATTTTCGGGTGAGACAATAGACCATGGTGTTCCTCAAAGAGGCCCATAAAAAGGTTTGCGTATGATGGGGCAAACTTCGTCCCCATCGCGGTCCCTTTTTTCTGAATGTAATACACCTCATTAAAAGTAAAAAAATTATGATTTAAAATAAATTCAATGGCATCCAGTAAGAATTCTTTTTGCTGTTCTGGCATGGACGAATCCTTCCCCAAAAAATGTCTAACAGCTGTAAGTCCCAGATCGTGTTGGATATTGCTATACAGGGAATTTACGTCTAAAGTGACAAAATTATAGTTACTCTTCCATTTGACAGGACTTATTGAGTTGATCAGGTGGGTTGTATCTCTCAAATAGGAGGGTAACTGTGTTACATATTTCTGGAGGAATGTATCTACGTATGCTGATAAATTGGTTGTGAGGGAGTCGATACCTAAAATGATCGGTCTTCCTGGTGGGTTATGAAGGGTTTTATGTATCTTTGGTAAAAAATAAAATTTAGCTACAGTAGGATGGGCTGGGGATAAAAATTGTTTTTCTTTTTATCAATGATACCTACAGAAAAGGCCATCTCTACCATTTTGGTGAGTGACTTTTTGAACAAAGTTGTAGGGTCATCGTCCAAAGTTCTATAGTAATCCTGGTCAGATAAGATTCTCTTAGATTCGGCTACATAATATTCATGGTCCATTACCACAATACCGCCCCCCTTGTCGGCATTCTTTATTATTATGTCCTTATTCTTCTTCAAATTCCCAAGGGCTTTTCTTTCCCTAGGGTTTAAATTTTTGGTAGTATTTTTCTCTAGTGAGGAGAGGGTTTTAAATTCATCTAGCACTATATTATAATAGCTCTCTAAATGGGGTCCTCGGCTCTCAATAGGATAGAATGTTGACTTCATCTTTAGGTGAGATGGTAAGGGTACCTGGAGGTCTATTTGTTGGGTAGACACTGGCCCAGATTCTTGTAGTGGGCTCTCTTGTGTGGGTGCACGATTCGTCTTCAAAGCAGTGTTGTTTGTTGGAGTGGATTGGCTGGTCAGATCCTTCATATAAAAATGTCTTTTAAGGGTAAGCCTACATATATATTGATTCAGATCTACAAATAGTTCGAAGGGATCTGGTTCATTGGACGGACAAAATGAAAGACCCTTACCAAGCAAATCTATTTCATCGTTTGTGAGAGTATAGTTTGAGATGTTGAAGATCCCCTTTTGTGTTTCTCTGTTAATTGGACCGTTCTCAGGTGATTCCTTTGTGACGGTATTACTTACTTTCCTATCGGACTCTTCTGAGATTTTGATTTTTTCTTTGTGGGGCCGTCTAGATTTTCCTCCTCGAGTTCCCCTATATCTTTTTTTGTTATTTTTTTGGAGTGTGATAGAGGAGTGAAAAAGTGGGTTATCTTTATGTTCTTTGTTGGATTCTCTACTGTGGACTCCTTTGGACTCAAAAAGGGGGTCAGGAGTTGCAGACTGGACAGGACCCTCCTGGTCGGGGGTGTGGAATTTTGTGGGGTACTTAATGGGGATAGTAGTCCTAAAAAAGGACTCTCTGGGAGGCTTGGTGGTAAAGCTAAAAAAGGATCTGAATGGGTGGAGGAGTTAGAATAGGTAGAAATGTTGAATGATCCACTAGGGGATGTAGCTTGTATCTTGATGACCTGGTCATCAGGTGATGAAACTGGTTGTCCAGTTATTGAAACAGGTTGTGCAGTTGATTTAGGTGTGGAGTATATAGAGATGTTTTCCAAGGCTGTGAGTGATGGGGGTGGACTAGTATTAGGATTTTTAAAGGTTTGTTTTAAAGTGTCGTTAGTTCCAGGGGGGGATAGTGATGAGGGACAAAATACTGCCCCCTCTGGTTTCTCGTATGGGGCGGTTGGACAGGATTGTATATTTGATCTGACTGATTTGGTTGCTAGTACAGCCTGAGCGTAACTGTTTTTATTGGTCTCTATAGGGGTCTTATTCCTCCAGGGGTTCCCGAATTTTGTATTATAGAAAGTCCTGGTTTGTTGTCTCAATCTAGTATTGTTTTCACGAGGTGGTGGAGGGGACCATCTTTCCATCCTATTCTCATTCCCATGTGATGTTGACCCATACATATCCCCACTTGGGGCCAGGAGGGGCTTATTCCTTTGGTTATACGGTTTCCGTTCCCATGTTCTGATATGGTCTAGTCTAAAATCTCCTATGTCCCTCAAAAGTTTCCTTGATTTGGACCTAACCTCATTGTATTCAAACCGTCTAAACGTCTCCTGTTTGAGGAGGTCCAATGTAGTACTAGATGTTTTAGATAATAAAAACTTGAGTTTCTTAGCTAATTGTACAGCAATGGACCTCCTTTTGCAAATTAACAGCTTCAGAAAATTAGTAGAACAAACATCACTGATACGTAGCCATTCGTTTTTAAAATCAATGTCCTGCATAAATGTAGGTTTAAGAGATGGTCTCAGGCCCCTTGGTATCAGTCCAAGGTTGATATAATAAGATAAAAAGAGCCAATCTATCTCTTAAACCTACATTTATGCAGGACATTGATTTTAAAAACGAATGGCTACGTATCAGTGATGTTTGTTTTACTAATTTTCTGAAGCTGTTAATTTGCAAAAGGAGGAGCCCACTACAAGAATCTGGGCCAGTGTCTACCCAACAAATAGACCTCCAGGTACCCTTACCATCTCACCTAAAGATGAAGTCAACATTCTATCCTATTGAGAGCCGAGGACCCCATTTAGAGAGCTATTATAATATAGTGCTAGATGAATTTAAAACCCTCTCCTCACTAGAGAAAAATACTACCAAAAATTTAAACCCTAGGGAAAGAAAAGCCCTTGGGAATTTGAAGAAGAATAAGGACATAATAATAAAGAATGCCGACAAGGGGGGCGGTATTGTGGTAATGGACCATGAATATTATGTAGCCGAATCTAAGAGAATCTTATCTGACCAGGATTACTATAGAACTTTGGACGATGACCCTACAACTTTGTTCAAAAAGTCACTCACCAAAATGGTAGAGATGGCCTTTTCTGTAGGTATCATTGATAAAAAAGAAAAACAATTTTTATCCCCAGCCCATCCTACTGTAGCTAAATTTTATTTTTTACCAAAGATACATAAAACCCTTCATAACCCACCAGGAAGACCGATCATTTCAGGTATCGACTCCCTCACAACCAATTTATCAGCATACGTAGATACATTCCTCCAGAAATATGTAACACAGTTACCCTCCTATTTGAGAGATACAACCCACCTGATCAACTCAATAAGTCCTGTCAAATGGAAGAGTAACTATAATTTTGTCACTTTAGACGTAAATTCCCTGTATAGCAATATCCAACACGATCTGGGACTTACAGCTGTTAGACATTTTTTGGGGAAGGATTCGTCCATGCCAGAACAGCAAAAAGAATTCTTACTGGATGCCATTGAATTTATTTTAAATCATAATTTTTTTACTTTTAATGAGGTGTATTACATTCAGAAAAAAGGGACCGCGATGGGGATGAAGTTTGCCCCATCATACGCAAACCTTTTTATGGGCCTCTTTGAGGAACACCATGGTCTATTGTCTCACCCGAAAATCCGTTATTACCAGAGATATATCGATGACATTATTTTTATATGGGAAGGGGATGTTGAAGAGCTAGTATCCTTTGTAAAAATTCTAAATGCAAACCAATGGGGCCTTGGGTTTAGCCTGGAGCACAACCCCCGAGAAGCTATCTTCTTGGATATTCATTTGAGCATAAAAAACAATAAGATCATCACTAAAACTCACTTTAAACAGGTGGACGCGAACAGCTACCTTAACTATAAAAGCTGCCACCACCCAAAATGGAAGAACAACATGCCATTTAGCCAGATGAAGAGGTTGAGGAGGAATTGCTCTGACAACCAGACCCTAAAGCAACAACTAAACTCCTTATGTCAAAGGTTTGCTGAAAAAGGTTACCCAAAGAATCTGAGAAAAGATCTCTGTCACTTCGCCAAATCGACACCCTCCAACCCAAAATAAATAAAAATAAAAACACTAACACCGAGAACAAGACTCAGTTTAATCTGATTACAAGATTTAATGTGAGACATGTTGCAATCCGGCAAATTATGAAAAAACATTGGGGCATATTACAAAGGGACCCTATTTTAAAACATATACTTCCCCCAGTGCCAGGCCTAACATTCAGAAGGGCCCAAACCCTGAAAAACATAGTTGCACCTTCTTGCCCCAAAATTACAGAAATGGGAAAGGCCACAAAACCAACAAACCCATCAGAAAAAGGGGCCTTTAGTTGCAAAATAAAGAAATGCAAATGCTGTGGAATGATTAAGGATAAGACTAAAACCATCAATGTCCCACATTCTGGTGAGGTCATTACGTTGAGGCACTTTATGAGCTGTGGATCTCGGAATATAATCTATCTGCTTACATGCCCTTGCAATCTGTTATATATTGGGAGAACCACCCAAACCCTTAGAGAAAGAATGAACGAGCATCGCTCAAATATCCATCGCAAAGTTCTGACTCACAGCATTTCCAGACATTTCTTCGAACACCACAACAGTGATCCCTCCCTTGCGAAAGTCACCCCTGTTGAATGGGTCCCCTATTCATTTCAACAGTTGGCTCGAAAAGAAATGTTCTGGATATACAAATTTAATACGCTGGTTCCCTTTGGCCTAAACGAAGCCCTCGAATATACAAATTATTAACCCACCCATAGTTATGTGTGTATGTGTGTGTATGTATATATATATATATATATATATATATAAATATATAGATATATATATATATATGTTTATTTACCTATTTATTATATTTTTTTATATATATATATATTTCACACATTTTTTTATATATATGTTTTTTAACATATATATTTTTACATATTTATATTAATATTTCCATATGTATTTACATATCCATTTAATGACTTCTTCGGCTCTCTGGGAATATATATATTTGTATGTCCTATGCATATATGTTGAATTTTATATGCGCATTTTTTGGATGCGGTTTTTTAGTGACATTTTCTACGGAATTTTATCATCTTTTTTATATATATACATTTTTTATTCTTTATTTTATTTTCTCTATCATTATTATTATTATTATATTTTTTATTTTTATTTATAGTCTTCTAAAACTTTTTTCCTTCTATATATACATTTGTCCTACCTTTCCTTAAGAATAGTTTAGTTTCTATTTTTATCATGTAATTATGCACAGCCCTGTATTTATCATATGATCCTGAGCTCCTCCCCCTCTCTTTCCCCCTTACAATAATAATGAGAATAATAATACCAATATTCCTTATCTAATATGGCTACAAGATCTTTTAAGATGCTGTCAACCAGGTCCCAAATCAACATTGCTGACAGCACGAACAAAACACATATCGGAACGCCCCACAGGACAGCCCATTGAATAACATCATCGGGTGCGTTCCACTGTGGAACGCACGGGCACTTCCGGTTCAGTCCGAAACCGGAAATGGGGTCGGAGAGCAGCCAAAAATAGATCTGATCCTCTACTTGTAAAGACACTCTCCCATCTCCTCCCAATCACTCATTATACAAGGTACATACCTGCCCTCTTTGTCTATTATTATGTGTTTATCTGCATAAATGCGTTCCACCGTGGAACGCACCATCACTTCCGGTCCACATAGGAACCGGAAGTGATGCTCCCTTACAAGCGTGGATGTGTTTGTCTGAAATATTTATCCCTATATATAGACAGCGATTGTAACATTGTATACACTGCTGCTCCTGAAGAAGGGGTGTTTAATAGACCCCGAAACGCGTTGAGCTCACCTATTGCCTGCTTTTTGAATAAAGGAAGTTACAAGAAGATCTCAGTGTGGACCTGCTGCTTCATCCTATCATTCTACTTGCGATCCAGGCGAGGGGGGAATATCCAGTAGGTGTCTTGAGCTTTATCCTATTGGATTCCTCCCTGGTGAAGTAAGTTTGAATATATTGTGGAGTTTATTGCTATTTGAAGCAATTTCACAGAGGAATCATTATCAGACCCTCCATCTAGGGTGTGTATCCTACACCTTTGTGTCTGTTCATGTATTTTTTTGTATACATTTGTATACATCTATATCTGTATAGTTGTTCTCTATTTTATCTATTATTAGCGAGCTCCATTTACAGTATAACAGCTTCCATCAGCTACTACTATACATTTAGGGGTGCGTGGCGCCGGACACCTTCTTTTCCGGTGGTTATGGTTGTATATATTTTTTCCTGCTCTCTATTCTACTATCAGTATGAACAGACCTCGATGGCAGGAATGTTCATACGCAGGAACCTAGAGCCCTATTTGACCCTAAAGGGTACTAGAAATTGTGTCAGGACAAAAGATGACCTGTTCCTTCCCATTTGAAGGAACAGGAGACTCGCTCTGACCTAATACCAAAAGATAAGGGAATACAACAAACAAGAAATAGGGAAAAGACACTGAACTCCGAAATATGCAGACGAGTAAAAATTCAGAGGAGAATCAAACACCAACACTTCCACAACCAGAAAGGAGCTATCAACCGCATAGCATGATGGGTGAGACCAGACTAAATAGAGGAGTTGGAATGACCACTTAAGCTACACCTGAGACAAGTGGTGTGGTCATAACCAGCAACAACACAGAAACAAGTGAAACCAAAGAGGCTGTTAGATCACATAACATGCAGCCAGTCTCTTAGATTTTCTGACCCCTGTCACGGGAGAGACTGTGACAATAACAGCAGAGTAAAAATATGCCCGATATGAGAACTTTATATGCTTTTTCAGCTGTGAAACCTTATATAAACAGGGGTCTTTCCAAATCAACTGAATTTACCACAGGTGTACTCCAGTCAAGTAGTAGAAACATCTTAAAGATTATCCAGAGAAATAGGAGGCCCCTAGTTACATTTAAACTGTAATTGTGAAGGTTCTAAATACCTATGTCAATGCAAAATTTTAGTCTTCTCTTTTTAATAAATTAGCAAACATTTCTAAAAATCGTTATCCCCTTTTCATTATGAAGTATTATGGGCAGATTAATGGGGGGAAAATAAGGTTTTTTTTTTCCTTTATTTTAGTACAAGGCGGCAACATAAAATGAGAGAAAAGTTAAATAGTCTGAAGACTTTCCAAATGCCCAGTATTACAAAGCACCTCTGATGTGTGCCTTATCAATATTAAAGGGTCAGGATAGTACCATATTCACCAAGATCCGTGCAAAGGGGTAGATGTGAAGGGCTTCAATGGCTTCGTACAATATTATCTGAGAATCCATATTTTTGCAGAATGGAAAATGCAAAACCCCAACAATTTCTGTCAAAAGTCTTCTCCCCATCTAGGATAAGGAGTAAAGAAGGCCTTTGCAGAGACTCAACCTTCAGAATTAATTTAATAATTTGGAGTGTGCCATCAGGGTCCTTTCAATCAGCACCTGAATATTGTGGCATATTAAGGTGAGGACATTAAGAAGACAGTAGCATATGGTAGCACAGTTTAGAAGTGATTTGGGCCTAAATTTGAGGAAAATAGAAAAGCTGGCCACAGGTTCCAGTCGGGCAAAAGAAGACCCAAGGGCTAGCCTGGAGTAATACAGAAATTCCTTTATTAATCCAACAAATAATGGAACAAAAAAAACAAACATCCTCAGACACAGTTGGATGTGCATAATAAATCGCGGAGAAAAGATACAAAACATCCTGCACAATATGATAGTAAATATGCGGATGTGCATGGCTACATTTATAAAATCACTGAAAATAATGCACTAAAACAATAGATGCAAACATAATATATGGAATAAGCCCTCACTCTAATAATAAAATCAATAGGTAAAATAGGTAGCTTTAGAGTAGGATCTGCCTGACTGAGGCCACTGTAGCGTGGGTAGGTGGGCACAGATGTATTTTAATCAAAATATATTGGCTGAGTCTTAGATTTTATTATTAGAGTGAGGGCTTAATATTTGCATCTTTTGTTTTAGTGCATTATTTTCCATGACTTTAACCCCTTAAAGCCCAGCGCTGTAAATGTATGGCGCGGGTGCAGGAGCCTTGCCCCTGCCCAATCCCCGGCAGGGGTCTGGCAGTCATCGATAGCCGGACCCTTGCTGTATGCGCCGGTATTGGTGAAATCACAGATGCCGGCGCATTAAACACTGAACGTCCGCGGTCATCGCTGACCGCAGCACGTGCAGACTTCAGACATGTGTGCGCTGCTGTGACAGGGACCCGATGGCCGGGAAAGCAGCCCGATGCCTTCATTAGGCATCATGGCTGCCTTCCGGAAGAGCCTCACAGTCAAGCAGGCTGTAAGTGTAATACACTTACAGTCAAAGCATCTGTTGAGGGAAGTGTTGGATTTAAATATATATGTATATATGCCCTTACATATATGCATGTATATTGGCCCTTTTGCATGGGCCGGTCCAGGTGGTATGGGTGTATACATGGAGATGTATGTTTGCCCCCTTGTCAGCATACATCTCTATGTATAATATATCCATATGCAGGTGGGCTCATTAATGCCCATTTATGCCCCAGTATTATATTGTGTATATATACATGCAGGTAGATGTGTCCCAAACATCTATATGGATGTATATACCTCCCAGTATATGGTATGTATATACATGTATACCTAAGTGCCCCCAGGTTGGGTGGCTATATATGATGTGGGAGTGTGTGATGTTATGGTGTAGCAGCTGGGGGGGATGCATTTACACATTGGGCAGGAAGTCCTTTGTTTCAGATCAAGCATTCCGTCACACGCCCACGATGATGTCATCACCCTCCTGTTGAAGGAGGAGGGGGGGCTGCTTTTGGGGTATATTAGCTCAAGCAGGAGAAAGGGGCGGCCTCTTGCATCTGGACTACAATAAGGCTGGGTTCACACTTGAGCGTTGCGCAAACGCGCGTTTTACGCGCGTTTTTGACGCGCATTTTTATGCGCGTTTTTGTAATAGTAAACGCGCGTTTGACGCGCGTTTGTGTGATTCACTACAGTGTCCTATGGCCACAAACGCCCCAAAAGTCGCTCATGTACTTTTTGGAGCGTCGGGCGTTTTACAGCGCGATCGTACGCGCTGTAAAACGCCCAAGTGTGAACCATTCCCATAGGGAATCATTGGTTTCTCCTTGTTGAGCGTTTTACAGCGCGTAGGAACGCGCTGTAAAACGCTCAGGTGTGAACCCAGCCTTAGAGACACATGGGAACAGCTGCCTGAAGGAAGAGAGGCCACATGCCCCTGGAGATGGCCGAGTACCAACCATCCCCTAACCCCTGGCTGCTGACCTCATGCCTCAGCATTAATCCCTGATGAGCCTGTACCCTGGAGGCAGCCCCAGTTACCCCTGTAGCGGCCCTGTAATCCTACCCCTTCACTGCGGCCTGCTTACCCCCAGCAGCAGCTGATTGTGTCTTTGCCTCCCATAGGGATAGCTTAGAGCCAGGTTGGGTTGGGCTGCTAAGGAATGTATGTAAGTGTATTGTATAGCTAGAGTGTGGGGTGGAATTGGGAATTGTAAATTGTCTAGTGTAAATAGCTTTGGATTGTGGTGTGTGCGTCTATATGTATATATATATTTATAACCATGGATCTATAAATATATATAGATATAACGTATAATTAAACTTGTATTGTTGTACCTAACCATTAACCCCTTCACTACATGCTGCCCTGCAAGTCCCTGCAGAGCATAAACACCCTTTCCTGAGTTACCCCTTGCCCCGCCTTGCCCAGAACTCTGTGTTCCTTGGCCTGCATGTATTTACTCCTGCAGTGCCACAATTGTGTTTACCCCTTACTTATATTTGTGTGTATGGAATTGTATTATTGTAATTGTAGTTAGATTCTGGGGAGGATTTGGGACTGTGTTAGTGTAGTTAGAACCGTATTAGTGTGTTGTTATAGTGTGCTTACTTTTATTGCTGTGTGCTGCTATAAATATATATATCTATTCCATTGATATAGATATATATAATTATAAGCAAATATTAGACTGTTACGTATAGTGTGTTAATAAATACATTTTATTTAAGCACAGTGTGTAGTCTTTTGTTGTAGTAGGTGCCGCAGCAATAGCCGTAGTGTAGTTCAGTGAAGTGTATAGGTAACAGAGGTAGTTAGCTAGTTAACATAGTTAACCTAGATAGGTATCTATATTTTATGATTTAGGCATAAATAGGCAGAGTCATCACTAGACTACTCGCGCCTATTTATGAATATTAATTATCGATATTTGCAAATATTGGTGACTAATATTCCCCTTTAACAGCATCACAATACAGAAGTATTGTGATGCATTGTAAAGGGGATCAGACCCCCAAAAGTTGAAGTCAAAGAGTGGGGGGGGAGTGTAAATTATTATTTTTTATTTACCCCAAAAATATAAAGTTTCAAGGAAAAAAAAACTACAATTTTGGGAAAATAAGACATTAGGTATCGCCACGTGTGTGTATAGATCAGCTCTATAAAAATATCAAGTGACCTAACTGTCGAAAAAATAACAACTGTGCTAAAAAAAAAAAAGAAAAATATTTTTTTGTCACCTTACATCAGAAAAAGTGTAATACCAAGTGATCAAAAAGTCATACACACCCCAAAATAGTACCAACTAAACTGTCACTTCATCCTGCAAAAAAAAAAAAAAAGAGCCCCTACATAAGACAATCCTGCAAGACTGCATCAGTCTGGCGGCGTTCAGCCTCCGCTCCGCTCGCCTCCGCACGGACAGGCGGACAGCTGAACGCTGCTTGCAGCGTTCAGCTGTCCGCCTGGCCGTGCGGAGGCGAGCGGATCCGTTCAGACTTACAATGTAAGTCAATAGGAACGGATCCGCTTGAAGAGGTCACCATATGGCTCAATCTTCAAGCGGATCCGTCCCCCCTTGACTTTACATTGAAAGTCTGAACGGATCCGCTCAGGCATCTTGCGCACTTAGAAAATATTCTACGTTATTAATGCAGACGGATCCGTACTGAACGGAGCCTCCGTCTGCATTAATATGATCGGATCCGTTCAGAACGGATCCGATCAAGCGCAAGTGTGAAAGGAGCCTTATGTATTGCCACATGCATAACGACCTGCTCTATAAAAATATCACATGACCTACCCCCTCAGGTGAACACCGTAAAAAAAAAAAAAAAAGAACTGTCAAAAAAGCCATTTTTTGTCACCTTAGGCTACTTTCACACTAGCGTTCGGGTGTCCGCTTGTGAGCTCCGTTTGAAGGGGCTCACAAGCGGCCCCGAACGCTTTCGTCCAGCCCTAATGAATTCTGAGTGGACGCGGATCCGCTCAGAATGCATCAGTCTGGCAGCGTTCAGCCTCCGCTCAGCAGGCGGACACCTGAACGCTGCAAGCAGCGTTCGGGTGTCCGCCTGGCCGTGCGGAGGCAAGCGGATCCGTCCAGACTTACAATGTAAGTCAATGGGGACGGATCTGTTTGAATATGACACACTATGGCTCAATCTTCAAACGGATCCGTCCCCCATTGACTTTCAATGTAAAGTCTGGACAGATCCGTCTGAGGCTACTTTGACACTTAGAAATTATTTAACAATATAATGCAGACGGATCCGTTCTGAACGGAGCCACCGTCTGCATTATATGAGCGGATCCGTCTCAGACGGATCCGCTCTGAACGCAAGTGTGAAAGTAGCCTTACATCACAAAAAGTTTAATACCAAGCGATCAAAAAGTTATCTACATCCCAATATAGTAACAATCAAACTGTCATCTCATCCCGCAAAAAATGAGATCCTACCTAAGACAATTGCCCAAAACAAACAAAACTATTGCTCTCAGAATATGGAGACACTGAAACATGTTTTTTTTTTGTTTCAAAAATGCTGTTATTGTGTAAAACATAAATAAATAAAAATATACATATAAAAGGGACCCCCATGGATGGGAATACCCCTTTAATGACTCAAATACCTTAAAGTAGTAGGTGGAATAAGAACAGTAAGATCCCAAGGGAACTAGTTAGTTGTCCGGAATAATGAAAAAATATTAAAATATTAGTGCAATGAGAGTTTGACAGGAGCGATCACAAACTCAGAGACAGGCACAGCAAGAAAAAGTGCAGCAGCTAAATAGGCAGTTTACAGTTGTGTTCAATTATTCAACCCCCAATGCTGTAAAGGGTTTAAGGCCTCTTTCACACTTGCGTTGTCCGGATCCGGCGTGTACTCCACTTGCCGGAATTACACGCCGGATCCGGAAAAACGCAAGTGTACTGAAAGCATTTGAAGACGGATGCTTTCAGTGTTACTATGGCACCCAGGACGCTATTAAAGTCCTGGTTGCCATAGTAGGAGCGGGGGAGCGTAATACTTACAGTCCGCGCGGCTCCCGGGGCGCTCCAGAATGACGTCAGAGCGCCCCATGCGCATGGATGACGTGCCATGCGATCACGTGATCCATGCGCTTGGGGCGCCCTGACGTCACTCTGGAGCGCCCCGGGAGCCGCACGGACGGTAAGTATGCTGCTCCCCCGCTCCCCACTACACTTTACCATGGCTGCCGGGACTTTAGCGTCCCGGCAGCCATGGTAACCATTTAGAAAAAGCTAAACGTCGGATCCTTTTAATGGGCATTCATTCCGGATCCGGCCTTGCGACAAGTCTTCAGGATTTTTGGCCGGAGCAAAAAGCGCAGCATGCTGCGGTATTTTCTCTGGCCGAAAAACGTTCCGTTACTGAAGACATCCTGATGCATCCTGAACGGATTTCACTCCATTCAGAATGCATTAGGATAAAACTGATCAGGATTCTTCCGGCATAGAGCCCCGACGACGGAACTCTATGCCGGAAGAAAAGAACGCAAGTGTGAAAGAGCCCTTAGGGAATTTAGTGTACATTTGTAATTGTGTTCAGAATGAAATCTTGCAAGGACTTTTTAAAGAACCAAATGCAACTAAAATGACATCAATTGTTTTTGTAATACAGTATTAAATGTTTTTTTTGTGATTTCTTCATTGACACAATTATTCAACCCCTTAAAGACTACCACTCTTAAGAACAGAGGTTCATTCAAGTGTTTTCGATCAGGTATTGAAAACACCAGTGGATATCAAGCAGCAGCAATCAAGCATAATAAGCACCAATTAGGCAGATTTAAAAGGACTGTGACACTCAGCTCCTTCTAGACATTTACTGGTGTGTTTACAAACATGGTGAAGTCAAAAGAATGGTCCAGGAAGACAAGAGAATAGGTGATTTCTCTTCACAGGAAGGGCAATGGCTATAAGAAGATTGCAAAGTTGTTAAACATACCAAGAGACACCATAGGAAGCATCATTCACAAATTCAAGGCAAAGGGCACTGTTGAAACGCTACCTGGTCGTGGCAGAAAGAAGATGCTGACTTCAACTGCTGTGTGCTACCTGAAGTGCAAAGTGGAGAAAAGTCCCCGTGTGACTGCTGAGGAACTGAAAAAAGATTTGTCAGATGTGGGTACTGAAGTTTCAGCTCAGACAATAAGGCGCACACTGCATAATGAAGGCCTCCATGCCAGAACTCCCAGGCGCACCCCCTTGCTGTCTCCAAAGAATAAGAAGAGTCGAATTCAGTACCAGGAGATATTGGATGAAAATGTGATGCAGTCGGTCACAAACTTGAGGCTTGGGAGACGTTGGACCTTTCAACAGGACAATGATCCCAAGCATTCCTCTAAGTCCACTAGAGCATGATTGCAGATTAAAGGCTGGAACATTTTGAAGTGGCCATTAGGGCTGCAACGATTAATCGATGTAATCGATTATATTCGATAACTGGATTCGTTGTCGACGAATCCAGTTATCGAATAATCGCCGATTCGTTGCTATGCGGGCGGGCGGTCGCTGCATCTTTATTTTACCTTTTTACAATGACGCTCCTGTAACAGCCAGGCAGAGCGGACGGCGGCGTAACGTCACTCACTCACGTGACACGCCTGCTCCGCCTCCTTTATTCATGAGGTGGGCGGAGCAGGTGCGTCACGTGAGTGAGTGACGTTACGCCGCCGTCCGCTCTGCCTGGCTGTTACAGGAGCGTCATTGTAAAAAGGTAAAATAAAGATGCAGACGTGATTAGTCCGACTTATAAGCATCGGGGCCGGGGCTGTCATGGGGAGGGGGGAGGATCTGTCTATGGCACTGCTATGGGGAGGGGGGTCTGTGTATAGCACTGCTATGGGGAGGATCTGTCTATGGCACTGCTATGGGGAGGGGGGTCTGTGTATAGCACTGCTATGGGGAGGAGGGGGGTCTGTGTATGGCACTGCTATGGGGAGGAGGGGGGGGTCTGTGTATGGCACTGCTATGGGAAGGGGGATCTGTGCACTGTTATGAGGAAAGGGATCTGTGCACTGTTATGCCCATAACAGTGCACATATCCCCCTCTCCATAACAGCGCCACTCACAGATCCCCCTCTCCATAACTGCGCCACCCACAGATCCCTCTCCATAACAGCGCCATCCACAGATCCCCCTCTCCATAACTGCGCCACCCACAGATCCCCCTCTCCATAACTGCGCCACCCACAGATCCCCCTCTCCATAACAGCGCCGCCCACAGATCCCCCTCTCCATAACTGCGCCACCCACAGATCCCCCTCTCCATAACTGTGCCGCCCACAGATCCCCCTCTCCATAACTGCGCCGCCCACAGATCCCCCTCTCCATAACTACGCCGTCCACAGATCCCCCTCTCCATAACTGCGCCGCCCACAGATCCCCCTCTCCATAACTGCGCCGCCCACAGATCCCCCTCTCCATAACTGCGCCGCCCACAGATCCCCCTCTCCATAACTGCGCCGTCCACAGATCCCCCTCTCCATAACTGCGCCGTCCACAGATCCCCCTCTCCATAACTGCGCCGTCCACAGATCCCCCATAATAGTGTCGTCCACAGATCCCCCATAATAGTGTCGTCCACAATTTGTTTTAATATGGCCTTTGAACATATTTTTTCAAGTAAGATCATATAAACCTCTCTGTTTTGTAATTTTGTCGTTTTTGCCGATTAATCGTAGAAATTAATCGGCAACTAATCGATTATTCAAATAATCGTTAGCTGCAGCCCTAGTGGCCATCACAGTCACCAGACTTAAATCTGATTGAGAACCTCTGGTGGGACTTAAAGAAAGCAGTTGCAGCGCGCAAGCCTACGGATGTGACTGAACTGGAGGCTTTTATCCATGAAGAATGGGCGAAGATACCCGTAGCTGCAAGACACTTGTGTCAAGCTATGCTTCACGTTTAAAAGCGGTTATAACTGGAAAAGGATGGGGTACTAAGTACTAAGATTGAATGTCACTTGGGGGTTAAATAAAACTGATAATGATGTGAGCACAGAAAAGACATTTGTGGTTATTTCATTATAAATGTTATGTTATATTTGTCTGACTTACAAGTGCCTCTTTGATTTAATTGTAAACAAGATGACTGAAATGATCAAAATCAATGTCAAACTGGCCAAAACACTCAATTTCAGTGGGGGTTGAATAATTTTGAACACAACTGTATATCTCAGTCTAAGTACTTTATTCACAACCATACAGGTCAGTACTCTGTAATATTCTCCATGATCCTGAGGCTGCTTCTGAGTAAAATAAAAGTTAAGAAGCAGAATCTCATCTATTTTTTGTGTGCAGTGGATGGGAGCTTATCTCCACCCACCAGATCTGGGAGCACTGCAAACTAGATATTCAGCATGCACAGGAGAAATCTGCTAAGAAATGCCAGATACAGTCATATAGTGGCCTGAAATAGTTTGGCAAAGTAACATATTACAAAATTATTGCTAGGTAGTCGAAAATCCAGGGGTCTCCTGCCCTTACTGTCTTTTGAGAATGTATCCAAAAACATTTTCCCTTCCAGTAAGAAATTAACTAAATTCCCTATGTAGGCACTCCAATTGCCTGCAAAGCTACTATTCACCAAAAATTGGATATCTTAACATGCCTCTTCTCTAAGCTATTTAAAAGATATGGTGACTAAACACTTAGAGGACCTTTCACTAGAATAAAAAATCTAAACTAACTATACAGACATGTAGAGCGGCGCCCAGGGATCTCCCTGCACTTACTGTTATACCTGGGCGCTGCTCCGTTCTCCCGGTATAGCCTCCGATATCTTCATATGGTAGGCTCCACCCAGTGGAACCTGTCGGCGTCTCTTTCTCCCATGCTGTAGCGCTGCGATCTATTGTGCTCTGTGGTGTAAAACGTATATACAGTGCTGCCTATAATTATTAATACTCTTGGTAAATTTTGACTTAAAGTTAATTTTACTCAACCAGCAAGTAATTTCTGGACGGGAAATGAGATAGGTGTCTCCAAAAAGATAATAAGACGATGTACAAGAGGCATTATTGTGGAAAAAAAACATTTCTCAGCTTTTATTTACATTTGAGCAAAAAGTGTCAAGTCTAAAATGAGTCATACCCTTCTCAATAATCAATAGAAAAGCCTTTATTGGTTATTACAGCAATCAAACGCTTCTTATAATTGCAGTCCGGATTTTTGTATGTCTCCACAGGTATTTTTGCCCATTCATCTTTAGCAATGAGCTCCAAATCTTTCAGGTTGGAGGGTCTTCTTGCCATCACCCTGATCTTTAGCTCCCTCCACAGACTCTTGTACATCGTCTGATTATCTTTTGGGAGACACCTATGTCATTTCCCGTCAAAAAAAGGTAACTAAGTCAAAATTTTTGGGGTATGAATAATTATGGGCAGCACTGTATATGTGAGTTGACCATTTTTGAACATTTCTTTTATGTTATATTATATGGATGGGTGTGTTGGTATCCATTCCTGGATGCTTTTCCTCTGTTCCTACCTCTCCCTTACCACTTCTCCAATTTATACCTTGTTAATGAGTTATGAATGCATTGCTGATGTATTTCTCATGTATTTTATTGTAACTCAAAATGTTATTGAAAATAATAAACAAACTGTTTTTTTTTTGCTATATTCTGATGCAAATTCATTTTTAGTACATTCCTGTATATAATTGTGCGAGGGCTCTTTTTTGCAGGACGATCTTTAGTTTCTAGTGATTCCAGTCATATACATGACGTTTTGACCATTTTTTATTCCTATCTTTTATAGAGGCAAAAGTAACCAATATACCCTGCCTGTCCCAAAAAAAGTTGCTACCCCAAAAAAAGCCTTTAGCTTTGATTACGGCATGCTGTGGCATTATTTCGATAAGCTTCTGCAATGTCACAAAATTTATTTCCATCCAGTGTTTTCACCAAGATCTTGCATTGATGATGGTAGAGTCTGAATGCTGTGCAAAGCACATACCAAAGATTCTCAATGGGGTTAAGGTCTGGACTCTGTGGTGGCCAATCCATGTGCGAACATGCTCCCTGAACCACTCTTTCACAATTTGAGCACGATGAATCATGGCATTGTCATCTTGGAATATGCCCGTGCCATCAGGGAATAAAAAATCTATTGATGGAATAACCTGGTCATTCAGTATGTTCAGGTAGTCAGCTGACCTCATTCTTGGAGCACATACTGTTGCTGAACCTAGACCTGACCAACTGCAGCAACCCCAGATCAAAGCACTGCCCCCACAGGCTTGAACAGAAGGCACTAGGCATGATGGGTACATCACTTCATCTGCCTCTCTTCTTACCCTGATGCGCCCATCACTCTGGAACAGGGTAAATCTGGACTCAGACCACATGATCTACTTCCATTGCTCCAGAGTCCAATCTTTATGCTCCCTAGCAAATTGAAGCCTTTTTTCTGGTTTGCCTCACTGATTAGTGGTTTTGTTACGGCTACGCAGCTGTTCAGTCCCAATCCCTTGAGTTCCCAGAGCACATAGCGGCTCAGTGACAGAGCTGGAGGACGCTGAGCACATTCCTTCACTACCCGGCAGAGCAGAGTGTAATCGGACACCTTTCCAGCCCCTCTCTCCCAAGTCTGCACTGCAAACAGAGCATGCGCGGCTCTGTTTCAGAAGAAGCAGCACAAGGCAATAAAGAACAGCCGGCCGTGCGCGTTCATGAAAGAAAGGAGAGGCCAGCCACTGGATCGATGTGGTTACTCTGCACATGCGCAGCCCCTGCATTCGGCAGACGAGAGGTGGCCGTAACTAGGGGAGACACATGACAACACAGAGGTAGGAGGGAAGGATTGTATCAAAAAGGGAGGGAATTATCTATAAAGAATAAATCAAGGCAACTGGGCGTACTGTAGATTTCTTGAAAACGTTTTACTCGTTCTTCCAACGAGCTTTCTCAATTCTGAGCGACTGTACAAAATTCTGGGAACAAATATGTAACTGAATCCACATCTGGTAATTATACCCAGCATTGGGTCAAAGGTGTTGATCCCATTATCCTAATTGGAGTCAGTAGGTGATAAAAACTTCCAAGAAAAAGGTGTCAAGACAGCATTGTATGTGGCAGACAACACCTTTTTCTGGGAAGTCTTTATCACCTACTGACTCCAATTAGGATAATGGAATCAACACCTTTGACCCAATGCTGGGTATAATTACCAGATGTGGATTCAGTTACATATTTATTCCCAGAATTTTGTACAATCACTCAGAATTGAGAAAGCTCGTTGGAAGAACGAGTGAAACGTTTTCAAGAAATCTACAGTACGTCCAGTTGCCTTGATTTATTCTTTACAGATATATACCATGACCTGGATAAATGAGAACCTTCACAGACAAGGGAGGGAATTGGCTAATACATTATATTTACAAAAATGATCACTGTTATATTATTAGCAGATTAAACAGTGATCATTGAGATAATACCACTTTAAGGATTTTTTCCCCGACACATTTCGAATACAATGGGTCCCCACTATCCTTCCAGTTTTTAATAATGCGTTGGACAGTTCTTAACCCAATTTTAGTAGTTTCTGCAACCTCCTTGGATGTTTTGTCTCTGCTTGATGCATGCCAATGATTTGACCCTTCTCAAAAAGGCTAACATCTTTTTAACAACCACGAGATGAGCCTTTCGACATGGTTGTTTAAGAAATGAGAAGCAACTCATTGTACCAGTTTGGGTTAAATAACTTATTGCCAGCTGAAAGATAATCACCCATGCAGTAATTATCCAATAGGAGGCTCATACATATTTGCTTAGGCTACTTTCACACTTGCGGCAGCCTGATCCGGCGGGCAGTTCCGTCGTCTGAACTGCCAGCCAAATCCGCCGATTTGCATGTGACTGAAAGCATTTGTGAGACGGATCCGGATGCGGAGCCGTCTCACAAATGCATTACAGGAACGGATCCGTCTCTCCGCTTGTGATGCGGACAGACGGATCAGTCTTGTATTTTTTTTTTTTTTTTACATTTTTACCGGTCTGCGCACGCCGGATCCAGCATTCAGGCAAGTCTTCTGGTTTTTTTTTTCGCCGGAGATAAAACCGTAGCATTCTATGGTTTTATCTTTTGCCTGATCAGTCAAAACGACTGAACTGAAGACATCCTGAATGGATTACTCTCCATTCAGAATGCATGGGGATATGCCTGATCAGTTCTTTTCCAGTATAGAGCCCGTGACGGAACTCTATTCCGAAAAATAAAAACGCTAGTGTGAAAGTACCCTTAGTTAAATCCAGATGGCAATTTATTTTTTTGGACAGGCAGTGTATGTAGATTCAACTGTTCTGTTTCTGGGGCGTTCCTCTCCTCTCTAATTGACACTACTAAAATCTCTAATCTCTGGTCACACGTTGTAGGTCGACTTCCAAATTTTTCTATTTATTTTCTTTTAAATACCTAAAATAACATGTCCTGATAAAAATAAACATCTGCATGTCATATAGCATACATCAAAATATAAAAAATAAAAATATATGTTATTCCCACACAATTAGAAATTATTCCACCTCATATACAGGGCAATTATGTATGACTACACTAGTTCCCTTATCTTAAAAAGATCACATATCAATTCCCGTAGAAACTTACTATGTATATGGCAAAAGAAATAGGCACTATGATGCATGTCTGAACTCCATTATAGGAAACTGAAGACCTACTTCAGCTAAATACAGTTACCGTATTCCACCTAGTAAACCCTCATCCACCGGATTCTCCCTAATATCCTAGAGCATGCTGCAAAGAAGACTTTCTACATAGCCACAATGAAAAAAACTGCAATCAAGCCATACTCACGGCTCTCATGTCCCATTCCATATTGAGACCTGCGGGTTGTAACGTGTTTAGCTAAAAAAAAATCCATTGCGCTTCTTTTTTATTTATTTGTTTTACTGGATCCCTTATAATTCTTATGCACTTGTTCCACTCCCATAAATTTCAAAATCAACAGATTTTTCTGATGTGCTCTTTTACAATGTGCCGAGACGCGAGTCTCTTTTTTATATTATTTAATATGTTCCCCCACTCTTACTTTTAATTTCCTAAGTGTTCTTCCCACATACTATAACTTGCAGGGGCATTCTAAAACCTAGATAACCCCTGCAGTTTCACATGATAGATTCCCTTTTACTTTTTTCTCCTTATGATTAGATGTAGCCGTCACTTCCTTTCTTATTCGGTTGAATCTGTCCTCTTTGGGGGGGCGGAGCCTGGACTGAGAGCATGGTGGACGTGTGTTAGCTCACTCCACCACACTAGGCCCGTGCATAGCTCATACCTTGGCTGTAACAGCTACCAGAATGGTCAAATCCGGCAAGGATAAAGCCAAAGACCCGAGAGAACCCGCAAAACCAGAGTTGAAGAGTGCCGACATGGAGAAGTTTCTCAGTAAAGCGGCCGCCTCAGCGGGAGACCGCGCGCGCAAGATGGGGCCTGAGCGCCGGAGAGACCAATCACTTGAATCGGATGCAGGCAGCGTGTCTAACTCCACGGTGGCTAGCGGTAATGGGGCGCAAGACCGTATCACAAAGCGGTTTCTCAAGCAAGCGCTGTCCCACGCTATAACCCCGGTGATGAAAGAACTGGCAGATATAAAAGGTGACCTGAAACAGATTGGGCACAGGGTCGAGGCCTTAGAACATAATCAAGCCGACATGGTGGCCTTCAGCTCTCACCTGGAGAAACGTACTGCCTTACAGGCTGAATCTATTAACACGGCCTTCACCCTCTTGGAAGACCAAGAGAATCGCAGCCGAAGGAGGAATGTTAGGATCCGAGGAGTCGCTGAAGCTGTCCTACCTGACCAGATACTGGTCGTGGTCTCCTCCATTTTTTCGGACCTCCTGGGGGAGGACAGAGCGGCTACGATAGTAGTCGAAAGAGCCCACAGGGCCCTGAGACCGGTGCCTAAACCGAACGACCCCCCCAGGGACATTGTGTGCGGTTTGTTAAATTATCTGGACACTGTGGCTTTGCTTAAGGAGGCCAGGAGCCGCACTGATTTGCAACATGGCGGAGAACGGATCCAGCTATCCCAAGACATCTCGCCGGCTACCCTCAACAAGAGGAGATTGCTACGTCTTCTAACAGACCACCTTAAGGCCAACAACATCATGTACAGGTGGCTGTTTCCGTTTGGCCTGGCTTTTTCCAGCAATGGCCGGAGGTGCATAATCAAGAACCCGACGACTTGCCAGCTGCTTGGCTCATCCTCCAGATCGCGCCTATTGAGATACCTTCTTGGCTCCAGATCGATACTTCGGAGGATTTGCTGCCAGATTTACCTGACCCGGGATCCTGGTCGCAGCCGAAAAAGAAGAAATCCACCAGCCGGGACATTGCTAACACGTGAAAGGTCTCAACATAGGCTAGCACTATAGGTGCTGGTATGGCGCATTATGTGGCCTCCAGTTTGTAGTCGCTTGTTTTCTGCGACGAGATTGTTTGCTTGTAGCGGGTCTTACTTGTTTGATCGATGCAGTAATGTGATGGGGAGTTCTGACCCATCATGAAAGATTGCTTTAAACGAGAGTAGAATCGCAGGGCAGGCAGTAATTGTATGAGCAATGGCTCCACCACACCACCCTGTGCTTCCATCTCGGGTACGATATATGTTACATGGCCTACACATGTTATTTATCTACTTGCAAAGTGTTTGATTTAAAGTTTGACTGAGCCTGTGAGGCACGGGCCTGATGGACCTCTTCCAGGCCCATATGTTGTTCCCAGTTCTGCTTCGTCTGGTTACCCCCACTCCCAGACGAGGCCTAGGTATTGGAGTGAATTTCCATTTGTGGGCTTGCTTCTATTTCCCTTTGTCATTTTACTTACACTCCATACTACCATTCAGTTTTGGTAGTTCACTGATGTGGATCTTATGTTTCTGTACCCCTCCCTTGTCCTCGTCTCCCTTGGCTTTTCCGTCCTTCTCTCTCCTTCCCCCTTTTCCCTCCCCCACTCTCACCGCAGCATAGGGTTGTGTGTCGCAGGGTTGGGCTCTAGAAACCTAACACTATGACTCAAGTAATCTGTACTTCTTTTAATGTTAGAGGCATGAATACACCGCAGATGCGCTCACAAGTTTGTAGATTGTTACGTCAGTCCAAAACGGACATATGCTTTTTACAGGAAACTCATTTTAAGGTGGGCCGTATTCCCTGCATGACGAAACTTCACTTTAAAATGTGGTTCCATAGCACCTTTGAGAAGTCATCAAGAGGAGTGAGCATTGCTATTGCAAACACCATACCCTTTTCACATATCTTGACGCAGGCGGACCCGGAAGGGCGATTCTTGTTTGTGAAAGGCAGGGTCAGATATTGTTACCCTAGTGAATTTAGATGCCCCCAATAGGGGTCAAGGGCTCTGGCTCAAGAAGACATTGTCCAAACTTGATACCTTTGCTGAAGGGTCAGAATTGTGGGAGGGGACATTAACTTAGCCCTGTCGCCAGCGCTAGATACTTCATCTGGTTTGTCCAGTCATTCTCAACGCTCTCTGGGAGGTGTCTATGGTAGGCTGAAGAGAACTGGCCTAGTGGATGTTTGGAGGCCATTTCACCCCACGGCTAAGGACTTTACGTTCTTCTCGGCTGTACATGGCACCTTCCAGAGACTTGATTATATGTTTGTTTCTGAACAGCACCTAGAGCTAGTACGTTCTGCTAATATAGGCCCGGTGACTGTTTCTGATCATGCACCGATATCGGTCTCTATATGTCTTACTGGCCTTTCTGCAAGGGCGAAAACCTGGCGCTTAAACTAAACCCTTCTAGATAGGGATGCTGATTGTAAGACATTACTTCAAAAACTCACATTGTTTTTTTCAAGAGAATTCCCCGGAAGACACCTCTATGATGACAGTTTGGGAGACGCACAAAGCTGTAATCCGGGGTGAGCTCATCTCCCTAGGTTGTAAGATCAAACGTGATAGGCAAAAACAACTGCAATCCTTATTATCCCAGATCACTAGCTTAGAATCCCTTCGTAAGTGGGCACAGACCTTGCGGGTTCAGGAGGATCTCACGCTCTTGAGGGGTCAGTTAAAAGACTTGCTTAATGTGCAGTCAGCAAAGGCGTATCAGTACGCTAAGGTGAAAATGTATGCTCACGGAGATAGGGGCTCGAAATATAGGTCTCGTCTCATTAAACAGCGCACGTATATCCAGGGGATAAAGAACTCGGCTGGTGACAGAGTGATTAAAACAGCGGAGATAGCGGCGGCCTTTAAAGATTTCTATGCTCAGCTTTATAATCTGGTGGGTAGTGAATCGGTGACGGGGGATGAGAGGATTAAAATGATGGATGACTTTCTAAACTCGCTACATCTCCCAACTATTAAGGCTAGTGATTGTGATTCACTCCTTTAGCCCATCACGGAAAAGGAACTCAGGGTAATCATAAATTCCATGCCATTAGGGAAAAGTCCGGGTCCAGACGGATTTCCTATAGGCTACTATAAGAAGTTCCTCCCTGTGCTCCTTCCTCATATGACTAAATGGTGTGGCTCATTGCTAGCGGGGGGCTCTCTGCATCCCCAGTCCCTTGAAGCTATTATAACCATACTGCCAAAAGAAGGTAAGGACTTGGAGCAATGTGGAAGCTATAGGCCGATATCCTTACTGAATGTCGACGTCAAGGTATGGGCAAAAGTTCTAGCTTCCAGATTGAGCCGACTCCTGCCCGAATTAATACATCCTGAACAGGCTGGCTTTGTTTCGGGGCGGGAAGGCAACCACAACTCATGTAGAATCTTATCAGCCATGGCATATGCTAAAAAGTGTTCTCAACCCCTAGCGTTCCTTAGTGTTGATGCTGAAAAAGCATTTGACCGGGTGGACTGGGCATTTATGCGGAGAGCCCTCGGCCGCTTTGGCATACCTACAGCGTTTATTCAGGCGATCATGTCACTATATTCTTCACCGGGGGCCAGAGTGAGGGTGAACGGCACTCTTTCAGCGGCGTTCTCCATTACTAATGGAACCCGCCAGGGGTGTCCGTTGTCGCCTTCGCTCTTCATACTGGTGATGGAGACGTTAATCCAGGCAATTCGGGAACATCCTAATATTCAGGGATTGAAGTTACCGGACCCATTGTCCCAACAGCTCACTGCTGCCTTTGCGGACGATCTGTTGATCTTCGTCACCAATCCTTTGGAAGCATTCCCGCATCTGTTAGACGTATTTGATAAGTTTGGTGTGGTTTCTAATTTTAAAGTGAATTGCACTAAATCTGAAGCCATGAATGTTTCGGCTCATCCCTCAGTAGTTACCAAACTTCAGGGTCTTACCCCCTTTAAGTGGCAACCGTCATACCTTACTTGTCTAGGAATCAAAATTCCCCGGGAACTTGGTAATGCTTACAAATTTAACTTTCCTCCTATGGTGACTAAGCTTCAAAGCCAGCTGGCATCCCTGGCGGTCCCATATATCTCTTAGATGGGTCGTAAAAATCTTCTTAAGACCTTTATCATGCCCCAACTATTATACGTCTTACAGATGCTCCCTATCTTTATTCCCAAGAGTTTCTTTCAGCAAATTAAGTCCTCCTTTTCGAAGTTCCTATGGAATAAGAAAAGATCAAGATTACCCTATGCTAGATTGTCTATGAGGAAGGAGCATGGCGGATTCGGGCTTCCAGACCCATATGTGTATTACAAGGCAATAATTATGAGAAGGTGGCTCCAACTCAACTTAAAAAATCAGCACATTTACGGAGTGGACATGGATCTCATCTCTGTTACCTCTCCTCAATTAGCAGGTCTCTGGGGTCTGAAGATGACTATACCTCCTTTCACTGTTCCATTCATTGACCTGCGATCCCTGTGATAATAATTCATGTAGCAGCCGGCGGAAGTAGAAGCACTGTGCGCAGTGAGCCGGCTGCTACATGAATTATTATCACAGGGATCGCAGGACAGTGAATGTAACGGAGCATTAGATTGCATAGAAAGGGGGGAATATAAATGTAATTTTAACTCCTAAGACTCCTGTGCCCAGCCTTCTGTCTCCCAGGGAAGCACGAGTCAGAAGCACAGGCCGTCTTTTCTAATGCCACTGCCACCAATAATTATAATACTTGGGGGGGGGGGGGGAGCGGCTTTTGTTCCGGTTGTAGAAATAGATCCAGAGAAGACAGATGCAACCGAATAAGAAAGGAACTGAGAGTTACAAAAAAAGTAAAAGGGAATCTATCTTGTAAAACGGTAGGGGTTATCTATGTTTTAGAATGCCCCTGCAAGTTACAGTATGTGGGAAGAACACTTGGAAAGTAAAAGTAAGAGTGGGGGAACATAATAAAATATAAAATAATATAAAAAAGGGACTCGAGACTCATAGCGTCTCGGCAGGTCTCAATATCGAATGGGATATGAGAGCTGTGAATATGGCGTGATTGCTGTTTTTTTTCATTGTGGCCATGTAGAAAGTCTTCTTTGCAGCATGTTCTAGGATATTAGGGAGAATCCGGTGGAGGAGGGTTTACTAGGTGGAATACAGTAGCTGTATTTAGCTGCAGTAGGTCTTCAGTTTCCTAGGATGCAGTTCAGACATGCATCATAGTGCATATTTCTTTTGCCATATAGTTAGCAAGTTTCTACGGGAATTGATGTGATATTTTTAACATAAGGGAACTAGTGTAGCCATACATAATTGCACTGTATATGAGGTGGTATCATTTTTAATTGTGTGGGAATAAGGAATATTTGTATAATTTTTTTTAAAAATATTTTGATGTATGCTATATGACATGCAGATGTTTATTTTTACCAGGATATGTTATTTTAGGTATTTAAAAGAATAGAAATTTAAATTTGGAAAATCGACATAACGGAAGTAACACAGAGACTTACTACATGTGACCAGAGATTAGAGGTTTTTTAGTAGTGTCAATTAGAGAGGAGAGGAATGCCTCAGAAAAAGCGGACAGCGAAACCCGGGTCGGGCAAATAGATTTTATATGTGATGTGAACAAGTGTCGCTCTTGTAAGAAAAATAAAATACGTAGTGTTTGTCGTGTTCCTTTTAAAGGATAAAAGAGCTGTGATTGCTGGTGGATATTGAGACGAAGAGCTGGTATTGTTTGTAATCGAGATAAAATCGTCTTGTGGAAGTGTTGCTATGTGTGAACTGTTTCTTACTGATGAAGTTCAAACACAAACCCTGAATTGCAGTTTATTTTGGTTAAGAAAGGAGAAGAGACCTTCTCCTGTTTGGGACTGCTGCTGATTGTGCCGCTTGGAAGACTACACAAAATATCCTACCCTTACAGTCACTGTACAAGATAAAAAAATTTGTATTTTAATAGTTTAGGCATTTTTGGACATAGGATCCATGATGTATTTTTATATGCAACATGGGGGGGTGTTCACGTGAAGCTTTAATTTGTTATAAATATATTTATAAATATATATATATATATATATATATATATAATTTTTTTTTTTACTTTAAAGGCTTGCATCAGCTAGAATTTACTGTACATCTATTGGTATCACAAAGTTCAGAATCTTAGCTTTCAAATAACACCAGGCTCAATATTCAGGTGAAATATTCTCTTCGCAGTACAGCCGTTATTGAATCTAAGGGGTTAGAACATTTTCTTAATGTTATTGTATGGGAGAGGAAAAGTGGCCTGTCTGATTGTTCTATTTGGGGGTGTCTTTTTTGTACTAAAGAGATGAGAAGATGATCAGTTGCACATGTAATCATCTCCTACACCTAATCAGGATATTTGTTGACTGTGACTGAAATGTTTACTGGCATCTGGATCATGGAGATTTGATAGACATAAATAAAATGCATATGCACTGTACATCTGTAACGCATTTTAGGAGGTGTTGATGTCTGAGGCTTTGGTTAAATCAGACTTTTAACTGCAAACATTAATGTACTGTCACAAAATGTTGGTTTTGAAGCAAAATTACATGAAAGTACCAATGACTGTAAATTGTTGGGTGGCTTTTTCACAACGTCCAGGCGTCTAGTTTCTAAAAATATATGGGTATTGAGGTAAAATATGATATTCTTTCTTTAATATTTCAAGTTTTATATGTGTATGTCAAACATGTTAAAAATGTACTGATAACAAAAGGTACAATCAGGGTGAAAATTAAATTTCTGTTTGAAATTCCATAAATCATAGTATTGTATAGCTGTCCTTAGGCTAGAAATACACATGCAATGTTTGCACTAAATCCTTAAAGGGGTTCTGCAGTTTGTTTAAACTGATGATCTATCCTCTGGATAAATCATCATCTGACTGGTGGGGGTCCTACACCCGAGACCCTCGCCGATCAGCAGTTTGAGAAGGCAGCTGCGCTGCTGCCTTCTCATTGTTTATCGCTAGCCAACTAGTATCAACTGGCCTGGACGGGACTAAGCTCTATTCAAGTGAATGGAGCTTAGCCGCACCCAGGCCAGTTGATACTAGTCGTGACGTCACTAGACCAGCGGTAAACAGTGAGAAGGGCGCGGCACTTCTGGAGCGCCGCTGCCTTTCCAAACAGCTGATCGCCAGGGGTCCCAGATTTCGGACCCCTGCCGGTCAGATGCTGATCTAACCAGAGGATAGATCATCAGTTTAAACAAACTGCAGAACCCCTTTATTTCACATTCCCCATTCCTTTAGAATGTACCTCCTGGCTTAAGAACTGCGTTAAAAAACTGCACCAAACAATCCATGAAAACTGCATTTGTGAATCCAGTCTGATGCTATATGCTAAATATGCAGCCAAAAATACGTTAAAGATCAGTAGTGTAATTAGAAGCTGAAAACAGGTCTTTTTTGGGTTGCATAAACTCCAAATACACTACAGATAGGCCCTTTACTTAATGTGCTTTACCACTTTCCTATTGACTTATATGGAAAACCTTCAGCAAATCAGCCACTTCACAAATGTTTTTCAAACCAACTGGTGCATCATGTGCCCATGGTAGTGTTTTACTTACATTTAAGTCAATGGGAAGTTTTTCATGCTATTTTGAATGTGGACTATGAAGCGGAAACGTTTACATTCCACAGCAGAAACACCAGCTGACTTTGCTCATGTGAACATTGTCTTCAAAAATGTATCAGTAGGCTAAGTCAGAAATTAGATAGAAGTTAGTTCTTTATATTTTGCGATCCTTTATTCATGACTGACTCAAAAAACAGCAATGGATTTTAAAATAAAAAAAAACCTTGTGCAGGAATCCAGAACACAGCTGTTTTAGTTTTAGGACTCTTCAATACCACAGATCATAACAGAGTCGAACCTCTGTAACCCAACTTACTGTTGCAGAGAAGGGTGCACCAAACCCCAGTTCTTGTCGCAGCAAGAGAATAATTGGAATGGACTGATGTTCTCTATAGAAATGAGCGGTGCGTAGGAAACAGTCTGGACCTCCTAACTGATGACAGTTCAATAAAGTAAATATGAGTTAATTGTGGGCAGAACACTTTAACCACCTCAGCTCCCCTAGCTTAAACCCCCTTAATGACCAGAACACTTTTTACAATTCTGCACTACACTACTTTCACGGTTTATTGCTCGGTCATACAACTTAACACCCAAATGAATTGTACCTCCTTTTCTTCTCACTAATAGAGCTTTCATTTGGTGGTATTTCATTGCTGCTGACATTTTAACTTTTTTTTATATAAAAATTGACCGAAATTTTTAAAAAAAAAAAATAAAAAGACATTTTTCACTTTCTATTGTAAAATTTTTCAAATAAAACGACATTTCTATATAAATTTCTCTCTAAATTTATTGTTCTACATGTCTTTGATTAAAAAAAAATGCAATAAGTATAAATGTATTGGTTTGGGTAAAAGTTATAGTGTTTACAAACTATGGTGCAAAAATGTGAATTTCCGCATTTTGAAGCAGCTCTGACTTTCTGAGCACCTGTCATGTTTCCTGAGGTTCTACAATGCCCAGACAGTAGAAACACCCCACAAATGACCCCATTTCGGAAAGTAGACACCCTAAGGTATTCGCTGATGGGCATAGTGAGTTCATGGAAGTTTTTATTTTTTGTCACAAGTTAGCGGAAAATGATATATATTTTTTTTCTTACAAAGTCTCATATTCCACTAACTTGTGACAAAAATTTTGTCAAGAGTGTGCAAAGCAGTAATCAAAGCAAAAGGTGGCTACTTTGAAGAACCTAGAATATGACATATTTTCAGTTGTTTCAAGCTTTTTTGTTATGTATATAATTCCACATGTGTTAACTCATAGTTTTGATGCCTTCAGTGTGAATCTACAATTTTCATAGTTATGAAAATAAAGAAAACTCTTTGATTGAGAAGGTGTGTCCAAACTTTTGGTCTGTAGAATGTACTGTATATCAGACGCTGTTAACAAAACAGCGTCTGGTATACCTTTCAAGGGTAAAAAAAAAAAAAAAATCGCATCTACAGCCTGCCAGCGAATGATCGCCACTGGCAGGCTGTAGATCAACTCGTTTACCTTCCGCTCCTGTGAGCGCGCGTTCACAGGAAATCTTGCGTCTCGCGAGATGACGCGCCGATGCGTCAACAAGGAATAACTCGGCCGCCCGCAGGACGCATCCTTGCGTTAGGCGGTTCGGAAGCTGGTGAAAGAGGATCTGTCATCTTTACGGACATGTCGATTTTAGAAAATACTTTTATTTGCCATGAAAAAACTATTCTGGAGCATCTTTGCTCCACATGCTCTACCCTCGGTTATTCTTAGGAATTTATGAAAAAAATTGATGACTGGGCTTTCTTGTTGGGGGATGTGTCTGACTGTGGAAAGGCATGCCCCCTAAACAAGAGGAATGATATTGCCCAGTTGTCAATGTATTCATAAATATTCAGAAGTAATAACTGAGGAATGCTAGACAACATCAAATTATAATAATAAAAATGCTTCAGAATTATTTGATGGGGAATATTAGCTAAAACGAGCAAGTCAAGGAAAATGACAGGTCCTCTTTAATAGAAAATAATAATGGGAAGTTTAACACAGCATTCTGCTTGCCGAGCTAAAACATTGCCTTTATGTTTTTAAAAAAAAAAATATTAGTTTAAAAATGTTAAATGCACATACCAAATAGCCTGGGTAATACATGTTTAAATTCTTCTATTGGATATGCTTGGTCTACGCCAGTCAGTGCAACTGCTCCATCTGGACCAGAGCGAGGTCCATCCCATAATTCCCGTCCAGAGTCTCTGCGTGGGACAAAGAGCGTGGCTATGTGAGATGGCATTGGATGCCCTGGGCTGCTTTGTAAAAGAAGGATGCTATCTGGCTCCAAGAATCCACACAAGTAGAGAAAGTCGTTGTTCTGATGAAAAGGAAATGGAATGTCATTTGACATGAACATTGTAGCACTTGATAAGAACACTGCAGCATGATCTGTTTCAAGGCCCAAAGCTTGAGATTCTTTCTGTATATTAGACATCAGCTTGTGACGACGAAGGGCATACTCTGTCTGTGTCAATCCTGGGGTGACCTCCCCTGAAAAGAAAAATACACAAGTTATTTTCACCAATTTTAGTGTTTGCTAGGCTTTGCTCTCACTTTGCATTTTGATTATTTTTCCCCCCACATTTCATGCAGGTTTATTCATGTATAGACTACCAATAAAGTCAATACTGTGGGTATATTCACATATACCACACATTTTTTCTAAGTTTATACAGTACATGTGTTAATTTGTGACTTTTTTTGTTGTTGTAGACTCTTAACGATATTGTCTTATTATGGTTCTTAACTGTTAATCTTAAGCCTTGGTCACACTGTGTTTGAAAGTGTGCCGTAAATTCCTGAGACATATATTGGTGCACAATGCCTCTGCAAACCTTTAATTTTATTTTGTACTTGTATAACATAGCCAAATATGCACTTTAATACAAAGATAAATAAAAGTATATTCTACGGTTTCCTTTTTTTTTTAAACAGCAGTTAATAGACAACATATACAACTGTATAACACACAGTTGTATTTGCCATGGGTTGGAGGTATACTACTGATAGTAATCCTGCTGTATACATCTCATGTACACAGTAAACTTTATATACAGCTCACAGCATCTGCAGAATTACCGTACTATATTTTTAGGTGCGGTTTTACTACTAAAAACTGTGCAACAATCTGATGGCAGCTGCCAGCATTCTTTGAGAGTTCAGGTTGAGTCAAAAGTCCTGGTAGTGCAGTATTCCAGAAACATATGTACGGTGTTTTTTGAATTTCTGTGGTAACATCTGTGATCTTATTGGGTTAATGGGGGTACCCAAAATTCTAAATAGTCTGCAACTATTATAATGAAAGATATTTTAAACCTGTATATATTTGAGGATTATATATTTATATATTTTTCAACTTTTCCAGCAGATTTACAACAGAAGTTGCTACTATTTTTTAACCTATGCGTGAGGCAGTAATGTCTTTATGGTGAACATCTAGCAGCTTATTGTCAGCTTCAAAAAAAACACACCACTAGATATTTTTTCTTGTTCTAGTCTGTTTGTTTGGCAACATTAACTATTCACTATTAAATATACGCGGGACTCAATGACATCACGCCGGACTCGAATCAGCTCATTAGCATGCGGCATCTTTGTGTGTATATTATGAGGTAACCATCTGTCACACCAGTGAGTACATCTAAGGTACTTTTTAGTAGTTAATGATTGTATATAATTAGTTAGATTATAATCAAATATCCACATGACAGGTTCCCTTTAACCCCTTAAGGACTGTTTCCCCGAGTCCTTAAGGACACAGGACGTACCGGTACATCCTAACTTTAAATATGCATTCCGGCGCCCCAGGGGTTAATCTGAACAGGATGCCGGCTGAAATCATTCAGCCGGCATCCTGTCACAACGCCAGGGGGGGGTCATGTGACCCCCCGTGTCGGCGATCGCAGCAAACCGCAGGTCAATTCAGACCTGCGGTTTGCTACGCCAAAAGCAGTTTCTGATCAGAAACTTTAGAGTTCCTAATATCAAGATTTTTCACCGGCCCTGCACGATTTGATGCCGGCAGGTGGTGCAGGGGGGGTGTCGCAGGCGGTAAGTGCGTTGCGGGCGGCAGGCGGGATCGCGATCCCCCGCCCGCCTCCCCTTGAAAATTCGTTGGCTTCTACCAGGGTGCCAGCACATTGCTGACACCCTGGTATAAACGACTGACATCTGCGCAGATGTCAGCCGTTTAACCCTTTCCATACCGCGTTCCGTACGGACCGCTGTATGGAAAAGGTTAACTGTCATCGGTCAGGGAGCTTCCTCCCTCTCCATCGGGGGGCTACTGTGCCTTTGCAAGGCTCCCATGGCAACAGGACGCCTGCTCAGGCGTCCTGCTGTCCATGGTGCTGAACAGATCTATGCTAAAAGCATAGATCTGTTCAGTGCAAGTAAAATACAGTACAGAACCCTATATAGGGTTCTGTACTGTATTATGCAGACATCAGACCCACTGGATCTTCAAGAACCAAGTGGGTCTGGGTAAAAAAAAAAATGCAAAAAAAAGTGAAAAAAGTTAAGATAAAAAAAAAAAAACATTGATCACTGAATAAAATTTTAAAAAATAAAATACACTACACATATTAGGTATCGCCGCGTCCGTAACAACCTGATATATAAAACGGTCATGTTACTTTCCCTGCATGGTGAACGGCATAAAAATAAAAAAATTAAAACTATGAGAAAATTGAAATTTTGCCCACCTTACTTCCCAAAAAAGGTAATAAAAGTGATAAAAAAAGTTGCATGTACGCCAAAATAGTACCAATCAAACCGTCATCTCATCCCGCAAAAAATGAGATCCTACTCAAGATAATCGCCCAAAAACTGAAAAAACTATGGCTCAGACTATGGAGACACAAACATTGTTTTGGTTTTAAAAATGAAGTTATTGTATAAAACTTACATAAATAAAAAAAATGGTATACATATTAGGTATCGCCGCGTCCGTGACAACCTGCTCTATAAAATTACCACATGATCTAACCTGTCAGATGAATGTTGTAAATAACAAAAAAAAAGGGCTAAAAAAGTTTTTTCTTGTTACCTTGCCGCACAAAAAGTGTAATATAGAGCAACCAAAAATCATATGTACCCTAAACTAGTACCAACAAAACTGCCATCCTATCCCGTAGTTTCTAAAATGGGGTAACTTTTTTGGAGTTTCTACTCCAGGGGGGCTTCAAATGGGAAATGGTGTCAAAAAAACAGTCCAGCAAAATCTGCCTTCCAAAAACCGTATGGCATTCCTTTCCTTCTGCGCCCTGCCGTGTTCCCATACAGCGGTTTACGGCCACATATGGGGTGTTTCTGTAAACTACAGAATCAGGGCCATAAATTATGAGTTTTGTTTGGCTGTTAACCCTTGTTTTGTGACTGGAAAAAAAATATTAAAATGGAAAATCTGCAAAAAAAAGTGAAATTTTGAAATTGTATCTCTATTTTCCATTAAATCTTATGCAACACCTAAAGGGTTAACAAAGTTTGTAAAATCAGTTTTGAATACCTTGAGGGGTGTAGTTTCTTAGATGGGGTCACTTCTATGGAGTTTCTACTCTAGGTGTGCATCAGGGGGCTTCAAATGGGACATGGTGTCCAAAAAACTGTCCAGCAAAATCTGGCTTGCAAAAGCCATACAGCGCACCTTTCACTCTACGACCCGCTGTGTGGCCGTACAGTAGTTTACGGCCACATATGGGGTGTTTCTGTAAACGGCAGTCAGGGCAATAAAGATACAGTCTTGTTTGGCTGTTAACCCTTGCTTTGTTAGTGGAAAAAATGGGTTAAAATGGAAAATTAGGCAAAAAAAATGAAATTCGCAAATTTCATCCCCATTTGCAACACCTAAAGGGTTAACGAAGTTTGTAAAATCAGTTTTTGTATATTCTTTATTTTGAGATTTTCAATAAAGAAAAAACAATAACAAACATATACAGTTCGTAGAGTACAATTATGTTATACAACACAGTTGGAGTATTTGAGTGGACCATTCCCATACAGGTAGACGAGAGGTGATTCAAATGAATTAGACATATATTGAACAAGTATCAGATCACAATATAGGCTTTATGAATATCCTGTTAGGAAAAAAAAATTGGGTTCAAGGTATATTAACCTTCGGTTAATGAAGTTGAGTACAAATCTACAACTGTGGTCCCACAGTTTCGGCTGAACTGTCAGGTAACAAAGGAGAAAAAAACTGTCTCAAGACATAATAACAGTACAACAGAGTGGCCCGAGTTGTGTCTATAGAACAAGGATGTATGCCAGTATATAGAAAAGAGATAGCTAAGTTCGTAGTTAAGCAACCAAATACACCCATGAATGAAATTCGTTAGGATACCTTTATCTTATGCTAGGGCATCAAATGAGAGAATGTTAATAGTAGTAGTAGTAGTCAGGTCATACCAGTGTCGGTAACTTTGAAGGGGGAGTAAGGGAGAGGTGGAGGACCAATCCTCTATCTAAGACCTAGGACTAACACACAATCTACAGGCACCGTAAGTAAGGGGGATCTTCAACCTATTTTTAAGTCCCATAAAAGTTCAACCATGGTTGCCAGATTTTTAGAAAAGCCTACCTGTTGCCTCTATCCCAACCTGCCATTTCTTCCATGAGGCAAATTTGGTGAATTTTGTTCAGCCATTCTTTAATGGAAGGGGGTTCAGGGCATTTCCATTTGGTTGGAATAACGTATTTAGCTGCCGAGATCATATGAGTGGCCAGTTTTCTACTAGAGGGTCTGAAATCACTCTGCGGCAACCAAAGCAGAACGAGTGTAGGGGACAGTGAAATGTGAGAGCTGCAGACTTTATTTATAGTACTTTCAACCTCTGTCCAGAACATTGAAATACTTCTACAGGACCACCAAATGTGGGAGATGGAGCCCCGATCCTCCTGGCTGTCACGTACCGGCAGGACAGGTAGTGGATCCTCTGGACCAGAGAGGCGATGGCGCGGGTTGTACTAAAGGACCGGTTCTAAGCAGTTACTGGTCTTCACCAGAGCCCGCCGCAAGGCGGGATGGATTTGCTGCGGCGGTAACTACCAGGTCGTGTCCCCTAGTAACAACTCGACCTCTCTGGCAGCTGATAAGGCGTGGTACACAGGGAGAAGGCAAGAGCGTAGTCGGACGTAGCAGAGGTCAGTGCAGGCGGCAAAGGTTCTAAGGCGAGTAGACGGTAGCAACGGGTTCGGCAACAGGCAAGGCAAACAAACACTGTGGAACGCTTTCTCTGAGGCACAAGGCACACAAACACTGTGGAACGCTTTCTCTGAGGCACAAGGCACAAAGATCCGGCAGGAAGCTGTGGGAGGAGAAGGTATAAATGGGCAGTGCACAGGTGCAGCCTAATTAAGTCAGCACTGCCTCTCACAAACCTTAACCCTTAATATCCCTTTTGGACCAGGCACCAATCACTAGTGCACTGGCCCTTTGAATCTAAGAGTCCCGGCGCACGCGCGCCCTAGAGAGCGAGGACGCACACGCCGAGACACTGGAGTGCTGCCTGGGGGTATACGCTGTGAGCGCTCCGCGGCCAGCAGGGGACCCGGAGCGCTCAGCGTAACACTGGCATCTCCAGCACTTGTCCGTGGGGGAAAGATGGGCTCTGTATAGGAAGTCAGGAGTTTTATACCATCTTGATAGTATTTTAAAGGAGTTTTCCTGAAAGCGTATGCATCTTGAGAATCCATGAGATTGTCTTAGTATTATTCTAACCTCCTCCTCTGACAAAGAAATCTGCAATTCTCTCTCCCATGCTCGTAGATAGGTAGGCTTCGCCCCTGAGGAATCTAGTAACAGTTGGGAGTATAATTTTGAGAGAATTTTAGGGGGAGTATTGGGATGTAGGGTATAATTTTCGAGCCAAGTTGGATCCTTCTGGGACTTTGTATGTAATTTCTTATATTTTTTACAACAGAGCTCAATATCCAGTTCTACTAACACAGATCTTAGATGACTGGGTACATGGCTTTGGATCAATTTTAGGAACTCGGGAAGGTCTGGGGTGTTGATTAGGTCCGAAATCCTAAGGTCAGTCAGGTAAAACCATGCTTTATGGAAGTCATTCTTATCTGAATTCAGGAAGAAGGGGAGGACAGCTAGGGGGGCGATGGGTGATAATTTGGAGGTAGACAATGACAAGGCCTAGTTTTTTTTTACAATACTGAAACATGCAGCGCGTTAAGGCACTAAGGGGAGCTTTCCTCTTTTTCCAGTTCAATATGTAGGGACTTATTATGGGGTTTAGCCAGTTCAATCCACCTTTCTAGCTGTATAGCATGGAGGTAAGACTGTAGGTCAGGTAGAGATAATCCACCATTATTCCTTTTCCTAATCAGTAGAGAATAGGCTAAGCGTGGTTTTTTGTTGGACCAAAGAAAGTTACTGAATAAGATTTGGATGTCCGAGAGATATTTGTTTGACAGGGGGATTGGTAGGCATCTCAGGATATATAGGAACTGAGGTAGGACATAAGTGGACAAGAGGTTTTTCTTACCCAGCCACGAAAGGAAAGGGAGTTTAATTGAAGTTAGGAAGGTTTTAATTTTGCTTAATAAAGGGGCATAATTAAGTCTAAATAAGTGAAGTGGATTTGCTGGTATCATAATACCTAGGTGCTTAATAGCCTCTTTAGGCCATTGGAAAGAGGTGCGTGCTTTGACCTCTGAGATATGTTTTTCCAAGGCTGTTATGTTAAGTATTTCAGATTTGTCGTAGTTGACCTTGAAATTAGAAACTTCGCCAAAATCTGAAAATAATTTAATCACTTCCGGGATAGCGTCCTTTGGATTTGTTATTAAGAGAAGCAGGTCATCCGCAAAGGCTGCCAGCGAGTGGATTGTGCTGTTCACTTCAAGGCCCTTGATAGTCTCAGAATCTCTTAACTTGCATAGCAACATCTCAAGAGATAGTATGAATAATGCTGGAGAGAGGGGGCAGCCCTGCCTTGTCCTATTAGAGATAGAGAAAGGAGGAGAGAGAGATCCATTAATGAGGACTCTAGCAGAGGGACGTGAGTAGAGTGAGAATATGGCTGAGATAAAGGAGCTCGGGAAGACGAAATGATGCAGCGCACTTTTCATAAAAACCCAGTTAACCCTATCAAATGCTTTTTCAGCATCAGTACCTAATAGCGTTAAGGGGATCCCATGTTTTTTTGCGTAATATATGGCGTGTAAGACTCTGCTAACATTGTTTTTGCCTTCACGGCCTTTAACAAATCCTGCTTGTTCTTCACCAATTAACTTGGGTAGCAACTTCGCTATTCTTTGACTGAGGAGCTTGGCCCACAATTTGACATCTACGTTAAGCAGGGAGATTGGTCTGTAGCTGCTACATTTAGTAGGGTCTTTCCTCTCCTTAGGGATGACAGTTATGTGGGCAATGAGTGATTGTGGTGGAAGGGGATGTCCTTTTAAGACGAAATTACATAATTCAACTAATTGTGGGACTAGAGTGTTTTTAAATTTTTTATAATATACTATGGGTAGTCCATCAGGGCCTGGGCATTTTCCTGAGGGGATACTCGCCAACACCTCAAGCACTTCTGTTTCTGTAACTGGGGAAAGTAGCATGTCTTTGTCAATGTCTCCCAGGGTCGGGACTTTAACTGTTTCCAAGAAAGTGTTAATCTTGGTGATAGTTTGGTGTGGATCATTGGGTGCCAGATTATAGAGAGAAGAGTAAAAACTGGCGAATTCTTCTGCTATTGCAGGGGTATTGGTGAGCTGGAGGCCCTTATCTGATTTGATGTTGGAGATAAAAGCTTTCTCTCTTTGACCCTTAATCATCTGGAAGAGGAGTTTGGAGCCCCTATCTCCATGGATATAAAACTTATATTTGGTTGATCTGAGGGCCTTAGCCGATTTAATATTTAATAGGTCCTTCAACTGACTCCTCAGTCTAAGAATGTCCTCATAGTTCGTATCAGAGGGGCTACTTTTATTAATGCTTTCCATGGCGGAGATTTGAGCTAGAATGGAGTCAATCTCAGCTGATCTTTGCTTACGCACCCAGGATCCGAGAGAGATAAGCTCCCCTCTGATAAACGCCTTATGGGCCTCCCACATCATTGTCTTACTCATAGAAGGGGTGTCGTTTAATTCAAAAAAGGTTTTGAGTTTCTCTTCTAATTTACCTCTATCCTTTTCATTTTCCAGAAGGGTTTCGTTGAGTCTCCATGACCACTCCCTGGGGGGGAAGACCTTTTAACTGGATCACCAGAGAGACCGGGCCATGATCAGATATAGTGATCTGTCCAATAGTGGAGGATTTAAGTCTCTCCAAAACATGATTGGAGATGAACAGGTAGTCTAGACGCTGATAGGATCTATGGACAGCTGAGTAAAAAGTATAGTCCCTGTCCCTAGGGTGAGCCAGCCTCCAGGCATCTGATATTTGGTGTGTGGAAAGTGCCTTCCGAAGTTTACGCTTTTGTGCAGCTGAAAATTTGGGGGTACAGGAAGTGGAGTCCATGGGGTGGTCAAGTACTAAGTTTAAATCTCCTCCCAGGATCAGGATTCCTTCTCTAAAATCTTCCAGGGAGCCCAACATCTTAATTAGCCAAGGAATTTGATTAGTGTTAGGGGCCTAAACATTAACTAAAGTCAGCTTATGACCAAAAAGCGTTCCTTTCAGGAACAAGTATCTGCTTTCAGGGTCTATGTAGTGCGCCTGAGTTTTGAAGGGGACATTGGAACCTATTCCGATGGATACGCCTCTAGAGGCCGAAGAGTGAGTACTATGAAACCATTTCGTATAGTGTCTGGAAGTGAGAGTAGGTACGTGGTTGTGTCTGAAATGTGTCTCTTGCAAGAACAGTAGGTCTGCCCCCTCTCTCCTGAGCATCTGGAAGACCTGACTTCTCTTTTGGGGAGTATTAAGCCCGTTTACATTAAGAGTAATTGCCTTCAAAGGATCCATATGAAATGGGTAGTTGCAGAGCACCGAAGGGGGATACATCCTTGTGAGATAAATGTTATAGGACACCGAACCCGTCTTGAGAAACTATTTACAGGACAGAAAAATACAGAGATGAGCATGATAATACTCGGGTAAAACATACCACAGAAGTGACCTCCTGCGAAGGGGAAAACACAGAGAGATAAAGGAAAGGGAACTACCAAATGTAAAGAGGCGGAAGAAATAAAATTATCTAATTATAAAAGGAGGGAAGAAAGTATAGGGGTTGGAGTGAGGAAGGAGTACCTTGAAAGACACACAGCCTGTGTGAGCCCCTCAGCACTGGCTTGTGGGACACTCTGGGAGGAGGGGAGGGAACCAGTAAAAATCATACACTTGCATACTTAGGGTTATCCCCTCCTCTCCTGCCAGCGTCATAGCTGTGGGTACCCACACATTCAATAGCTGTAATGTTACATCACTTTCATGGGTTTTCCAAACAAAAATTGTGTGATTAGGAGTAAAGCAGATGAACATTCATCAAATTAAATTAAAATAAAATAAATTAAGTATAAACAAGCACCTAATGACATATATACTCCCTTGACAGAGGGAGGAAATGAAAGGACTTGGCACTCCACCATCGCCCTCCTGCATAAAACAAAGCAGACCTTTAGATTAGGAGATAAAGAGGGTCAAATAGGGCCTGATAACACTTAGTTTCGGACTGTTACCTAATAAGGGAGGTGTCATCATTCCTCAAATCGGTATAAAAGGTCTATATCGAGTAGGAGGTATGAAGGGGTTAAGGAGGCGATGGTGGGAGTGAGAGTCACAAATGCCCACAAAGATTATAGCAGCAAAGTTTCATAACAATGTGGATTACAACCTATAAGTCCAGGGAACCTGGCTAATAAGGCTACTTTCACACTAGCGTTCGATCGGATCCGTTCTGAACGGATCCGCTCATATTAATGCAGACGGTGGCTCCGTTCAGTACGGATCCGTCTGCATTATAATTTAGAAAAATTTTCTAAGTGTGAAAGTAGCCTGAGCGGATCCGTTCAGACTTTACATTGAAAGTCAATGGGGGACGGATCCGCTTGAAGATTGAGCCATATGGTGTCATCTTCAAGCGGATCCGTCCCCATTGACTTACATTGTAAGTCGGAACGGATCCACTCGCCTCCGCACGGCCAGGCGGACACCCGAATGCTGCTTGCAGCGTTCCGGTGTCCGCTCACTAAGCGGAGCGGAGGCTGAGGGCTGGCAGACGGATGCATTCTCAGTGGATCCGCCTCCACTGAGAATGCATTAGGGCCAGACGGCTGCGTTCAGGGCCGCTTGTGAGCCCCTTCAAACGGAGCTCACGAGCGGACACCTGAACGCAGGTGTGAAAGTAGCCTAACCCATTATTGAAAAAGATTCAACACTTATAACTCATTATTGGCATTTAACCTCAAATAGAGAGAAGTAATTCAGAACAGAATGTGAGACCGTCCTCAGGTATCCTGAAGTTCTGCTTGGCACTTCTTAGCCAGAGTGTATTTGAACTTCTTGACAACACGCCAGTCTTCAGATATGGGCAAGGGTGGCATCTTCATATCTCCATCTATAGGCATCCACGAGGGGATAACTAGGGGATCAATCTGCAAAGCGTCCCACATTTTGGAAAGTTCGTCCGGATGTCGGATAACCACTTGCTTCCCATTGATAGTGGCACATAGACCAAACGGAAAGAGCCAGCGCAGGGGGTGCCTTCTCTCCCTTAGGAGATCCGTAAGTGGCTTTAACCGCTTGCCGCCACGCTAACGCCGAAAGGCGTCATCGCGGCGGCTCTCCCAGGTCACACTAACGCCAATAGGCGTCATCTCGCGTGAGCCGAGATTTCCTGTGAACGCGCGCACGCAGGCGCGCGCGTTCACAGGAACAGAAGGTAAGCGAGTGGATCTCCAGCCTGCCAGCGGCGATCGCTCGCTGGCAGGCTGGAGATGTGATTTTTTTAACCCCTAACAGGTATATTAGACGCTGTTTTGATAACAGCGTCTAATATACCTGCTACCTGGTCCTCTGGTGGTCCCTTTTGTTAGGATCGACCACCAGAGGACTCAGGTAGCTCACTAAAGTAGCACCAAACACCACTACACTACACTACACCCCCCCTGTCACTTATTAACCCTTTATAAACCACTGATCAGCCCATATAGACTCCCTGATCACCACCCCTGTCATTGATCACCCCCCTGTAAGGCTCCATTCAGAGGTCCGTATGATTTTTACGGATCCACGGATACATGGATCGGATCCGCAAAACGCATACGGACGTCTGAATGGAGCCTTACAGGGGGGTGATCAATGACAAGGGGGTGATCACGCATATAGACTTCCTGATCACTTCCCTGTCATTGATCACCCCCCTGTCATTGATCACTCCCCTGTAAGACTCCATTCAGACGTCCGTATGATTTTTACGGATCCACTGATACATGGATCGGATCCGCAAAACACATGCGGACGTCTGAATGGAGCCTTACAGGGGGGTGATGAATGACAGAGGAGTGATCACCCATATAGACTCCCTGATCACCTCCGTCATTGATCACCCCCCTGTAAGGCTCCATTCAGACGTCCGTATGATTTTTACGGATCCACGGATCGGATCCGCAAAACGCATACGGACGTCTGAATGGAGCCTTACAGGGGGGTGATCAATGACAAGGGGGTGATCACGCATATAGACTTCCTGATCACTTCCCTGTCATTGATCACCCCCCTGTACTGCTCCATTCAGACGTCCGTATGATTTTTACGGATCCACTGATGAATGGATCGGATCCGCAAAACACATGCGGACGTCTGAATGGAGCCTTACAGGGGGGTGATGAATGACAGAGGGGTGATCACCCATATAGACTCCCTGATCACCTCCGTCATTGATCACCCCCCTGTAAGGCTCCATTCAGACGTCCGTATGATTTTTACGGATCCACTGATACATGGATCGGATCCGCAAAACACATGCGGACGTCTGAATGGAGCCTTACAGGGGGGTGATCAATGACAGAGGGGTGATCACCCATATAGACTTCCTGATCACCTCCGTCATTAATCACCCCCCTGTAAGGCTCCATTCAGACGTCCGCATGTGTTTTGCGGATCCGATCCATGTATCCGTGGATCCGTAAAAAATCATACAGACGTCTAAATGGAGCCTTACAGGGGGGTGATCAATCACGGAGGTGATCAGGGAGTCTATATGGGTGATCACCCCTCTGTCATTGATCACCCCCCTGGAAGGCTCCATTCAGACGTCCGCATGTGTTTTGCGGATCCGATCCATGTATCCGTGGATCCGTAAAAAATCATACGGACGTCTGAATGGAGCCTTACAGGGGGGTGATCAATGATGGAGGTGATCAGGGAGTCTATTTGGGTGATCACCCCTCTGTCATTGATCACCCCCTTGTAAGGCTCCATTCAGACGTCCGCATGTGTTTTGCGGATCCGATCCATGTATCAGTGGATCCGTAAAAATCATACGGACGTCTGAATGGAGCCTTACAGGGGGGTGATCAATGACAGGGGGGTGATCACCCCATATAGATTCCCTGATCACCCCCCTGTCATTGATCACCCCCTGTAAGGCTCCATTTAGACATTTTTTTGGGCACAAGTTAGCGGAAATTTTTTGTTTATTTTGTTTTTTTCTTACAAAGTCTCATATTCCACTAACTTGTGTCAAAAAATAAAATCTTACATGAACTCACCATACCCCTCACGGAATCCAAATGCGTAAATTTTTTTAGACATTTATATTCCAGACTTCTTCTGACGCTGTAGGGCCCCTAAAATGCCAGGGCAGTATAAGTACCCCACATGTGACCCCATTCCGGAACGAAGACACCCCAAGGTATTCCATGAGGGGCATATTGAGTCCATGAAAGATTGAAATTTTTGTCCAAAGTTAGCGGAAAGGGAGACTTTGTGACAAAATACAAAAAAAATCTATTTCCGCTAACTTGTGCCAAAAAAAAAAAAAAATAGGAACTCGCCATGCCCCTCACGGAATACCTTAGGGTGTCGTCTTTCCAAAATGGGGTCACATGTGGGGTATTTATACTGCCCTGGCATGTTAGGGGCCCGAAAGCGTGAGAACAAGTCTGGGATCCAAATGTCTAAAAATGCCCTCCTAAAAGGAATTTGGGCCGCTTTGCGCATCTAGGCTGCAAAAAAGTGTCACACATGTGGTATCGCCGTACTCAGGAGAAGTTGGGGAATGTGTTTTGGGGTCTCATTTTACATATACCCATGCTGGGTGAGAAAAATATCTTGGTCAGATGCCAACTTTGTATAAAAAAATGGGAAAAGTTGTCTTTTGCCGAGATATTTCTCTCACCCAGCATGGGTATATGTAAAATGACACCCCAAAACACATTCCCCAACCTCTCCTGAGTACGGCGATACCAGATGTGTGTCACTTTTTTGCCGCCTAGGTGGGCAAAGGGGCACACATTCCAAAGAGCACCTTTCAGATTTCACAGGCCATTTTTACGCATTTTGATTTCAAACTAATTACCACACATTAGGGCCCCTAGAATGCCAGGGCAGTATAACTACCCCACAAGTGACCCCATTTTGGAAAGAAGACACCCCAAGATATTCCGTGAGGGGCATGGCGAGTTCCTAGAATTTTTTATTTTTTGTCACAAGTTAGCGGAAAATGATGATTTTTTTTTATATATTTTTTCCTTACAAAGTCTCATATTCCACTAACTTGTGACAAAAAATAAAAAATTCCAGGAACTCGCCATGCCCCTCACAGAATACCTTGGGGTGTCTTCTTTCCAAAATGGGGTCACTTGTGGGGTAGTTATACTGCCCTGGCAATTTAGGGGCCCTAATGTGTGCGAAGTAGTTTGAAATCAAAATCTGTAAAAAATGGCCGGTGAAATCCTAAAGGTGCTCTTTGGAATGTGGGCCCCTTTGCCCACCTAGGCTGCAAAAAAGTGTCACACATCTGGTATCGCCGTACTCAGGAGAAGTTGGGCAATGTGTTTTGGGGTGTCATTTTACATATACCCATGCTGGGTGATATAAATATCTTGGTCAAATGCCAACTGTGTATAAAAAAATGGGAAAAGTTGTCTTTTGCCAAGATATTTCTCTCACCCAGCATGGGTATATGTAAAATGACACCCCAAAACACATTCCCCAACTTCTCCTGAGTACGGCGATACCAGATGTGTGTCACTTTTTTGCCGCCTAGGTGGGCAAAGGGGCACATATTCCAAAGTGCACCTTTCGGATTTCACAGGCCATTTTTTACACATTTTGATTTCAAACTACTAACCACACATTAGGGCCCCTAGAATGCCAGGGCAGTATAACTACCCCACAAGTGACCCCATTTTGGAAAGAAGACACCCCAAGGTATTTCGTGATGGGCATAGTGAGTTCATGGAAGTTTTTATTTTTTGTCACAAGTTAGTGGAATATGAGACTTTGTAAGAAAAAAAATAAAAATAATAATAAATCATCATTTTCCGCTAACTTGTGACAAAAAATTAAAAGTTCTATGAACTCACTATGCCCATCAGCGAATACCTTAGGGTGTCTACTTTCCGAAATGGGGTCATTTGTGGGGTGTTTGTACTGTCTGGGCATTGTAGAACCTCAGGAAACATGACAGGTGCTCAGAAAGTCAGAGCTGCTTCAAAAAGCGGAAATTCACATTTTTGTACCATAGTTTGTAAACGCTATAACTTTTACCCAAACCATTTTTTTTTTTTACCCAAACCATTTTTTTTTTATCAAAGACATGTAGAACAATAAATTTAGCGAAAAATTTATATATGGATGTCGTTTTTTTTGCAAAATTTTACAACTGAAAGTGAAAAATGTAATTTTTTGCAAAAAAATCGTTAAATTTCGATTAATAACAAAAAAAGTAAAAATGTCAGCAGCAATGAAATACCACCAAATGAAAGCTCTATTAGTGAGAAGAAAAGGAGGTAAAATTAATTTGGGTGGTAAGTTGCATGACCGAGCAATAAACCGCTAAAGTTGTGGAGTGCCGATTTGTAAAAAAGGGCCTGGTCACTAGGGGGGTATAAACCTGTGGTCCTTAAGTGGTTAATTGCCTCCGCTTGGCTAAGGTACTAGCTGCAAGGTCTTGAAAGAGCTGGATTTTGCCGCCCTCAAGTGTAATGTCCCCTTTATGTCTGGCGGTGGTTAAGATGGCGGCTGTGTCCACAAAGTTTAGCAAGCCGCAGATGATATCGCGTGGCGGGGCATCTGGCGCCGGTATGGGCCTGAGGGCCCTGTGGGCTCTCTCTACGATTATTTTCTCTGCCCTTTCTTGGCCCAATAATATGGCGAAGATCTGACTGACCTTATCTGGAATGTCCTCTCTTTGCACGCTTTCCAGTACGCCTCTAATGCGGACGTTCTTTCTACGGCTCCTGTTCTCCTGGTCTTCCAGGTGCAGGAAAGCGGAGTTCATTTGTTCACGGATCTCCGTAACTTTAGTTTGTAGCGCCCGGCTGTGCTTAGTTAAAGCTGCCTGAGAATCCTCTAAGGCTGCCACTCTGTATCCCGTTTGCTTAAACTCTGATTTAATAGCAGTTAGTTCTTTCAAAACAGGTTCAAAAGCCAGGGCTAGGGACTCCTTGAGAAAGGCTCTAGTAATTGGTATCGAGCCCAGTTCACTGTGTGTCTCCGACACAGTATAGGAACCTTCGTCATCAGAGTCCTCTGTATAGTTCATCGCGGCGGCAGCTTCCTGCGCCATCTTGGATCTAGCAGCCAGTGAGGACAGTTCCTATTTTTTGGTAAAATAGGTATTTTTTTAATGCAAAAAAATTTACTTTTTTGACCCAATTTTAGCATTGTCATGAAGTACAATATGTGACAAAAAAACAATCTCAGAATGGCCTGGATAAGTCAAAGTGTTTTAAAGTTATCACCACTTAAAGTGACACTGGTCAGATTTGCAAAAAATGGCCTGGTCCTTAAGGTGAAAAAAGGCTGTGTCCTTAAGGGGTTAAACCCCCTTAATGACCAGACCACTTTTTAAAATTCTGCACTCCACTACTTTCACGGTTTATTGCTCGGTCATACAATTTACCACCCAAATGAATTTTACCTCCTTTTCTTCTCACTAATAGAGCTTTCATTTGGTGGTATTTCATTGCTGCTGACATTTTAACCTTTTTTGTTATTAATCAAAATTGACCGAAATTTTTGCAAAAAAATGACATTTTTCACTTTCAGTTGTAAAATTTTTCAAATAAAACTACATTTCTATATTAATTTTTCTCTAAATGTATTGTTCTACATGTGTTTGATGGAAAAAAAATGCAATAAGTGTATATTTATTGGATTGGGTAAAAGTTATAGTGTTTACAAACTATGGTGCAAAAATGTGAATTTCCGCATTTTGAAGCAGCTCTGACTTTGAGCACCTGTCATGTTTCCTGAGGTTCTACAATACCCAGACAGTAGAAACACCCCACACATGACCCCATTTCGGAAAGTAGACACCCTAAGGTATTCGCTGATGGGCATAGTGTGTTCATGGGAGTTTTTATTTTTTGTCACAAGTTAGCGGGAAATTATTTTTATTTTCATTTTTTTCTTACAAAAGTCTCATATTCCACTAACTTGTGACAAAAAATAAAATTTTACACATGTGGGGTATAACATTTTTCACATGTGGGGTATTTATACTGCCCTTGCATTTTAGGGGCCCTAAAGCGTGAGACGTAGTTTGGAATCCAAATGCGTAAAAATGCCCTGTGAAATCCTGAAAGTACTCATTGGAATATGGGCCCCTTTGTGCATCTTGGCTGCAAAAAAGTGTCACACGTGTGGTATCGCCGTACTCAGGAGAAGTAGGGCAATGTGTTTTGGGGTGTCTTTTAACATATACCCATGCTGGGTGAGAGAAATATCTCTGCAAAAGACACATTTTCCTATTTTTTTTTATACAAAGTTGTCATTTGACAGAGATATTTCTCTCACCCAGCATAAGTATATGTAAAAATACACCCCAAAACACATTGCCCAACTTCTCCTGAGTACGGCAATACCACATTCCAAATTCCAATGAGTACCTTTTAGGAGGGCATTTTTAGGCATTTGGATTCCAGACTTCTTCTCACGCTTTAGGGCCCCTAAAATGCCAGGGCAGTATAAATACCCCACGTGACCCCATTTTGGAAAGAAGACACCCCAAGGCATGGCGAGTTCATAGAAAAAAAAATTTGTGCACAAGTTAGTCTACTTTCCGAAATGGGGTCATTTGTGGGGTATTTTTACTGCCCTGGCATTTTAGGGGCCCTACAGGGTGAGAAGAAGTCTGGAAAATAAATGTCTAAAAATTTTTACGCATTTGGATTCCATGAGGGGTATGGTGAGTTCATGTGAGACTTAATTTGTAACAAGTTAGTGGAATATGAGACTTTGTAAAAAATCAATTTCCACAAAGCTGTGCCCCCCCCCCCAAAAAAAATCTTCTATGAACTCGCCATGCCCCTCAAAAGTGATATAGCGCCGCAGCGATTTTACGGTGTTTTTGCAGTGATCAGAAAAAAATATATTTCTGTCACTGCGGTGGGACAGACTGAACAAAAGTGTGCGCACAAGATCAGGCCTGATCGGGCGAACACTGCGTTTTTTGTAGAGCTTATAGAACATGTCCTATTCTTGTCCGCAATTGCGGACAAGAAAATGCATTTTCTATATTATTCTGGCAATGTGCGGATCCGCAAAATGCAGAAAGCACATTGCCGATGTCCTTGTTTTGCGGATCCGGGGTGTCCGTGTTTTGCAAATCTGCGGATCCTTGGATCCGCAAAACACATACGGACGTCTGAATTGGAGGCTTACAGTGGGGGTGATCAGGGAGTCTATATGGGGTGATCACTCCCCTGTAAGGCTCCATTCAGATGTCTGTATGTATTTTGCGGATCCGAGGATGTGCAAAACACATACAGACGTCTGAATGGAGCCTTACAGGGGGGTGATCAATGACAGGGGTGTGATCAGGGAATCCATATGGGGTGATCAGGGGTTAATAAGTGACCGGGGGGGGGGGGGTGTAGTGTAGTGGTGTTTGGTGCTACTTACAGAGCTGCCTGTGTCCTCTGGTGGTCGATCCAAGCAAAAGGGACCACCAGAGGACCAGGTAGCAGGTATATCAGACGCTGTTAACAAAACAGCGTCTGATATACCTTTCAAGGGTTAAAAAAAAATAATCGCATCTACAGCCTGCCAGGCTGTAGATGCACTCGTTTACCTCCGGATCCTGTGTGCGCGCGTTCAAAGGAAATCTCGCCTCTCGCGAGATGACGCACCGGCGCGTCCAAGAGGAATAACAGGGCCACCGCCAGGACGCAATCCTGCGTGCGACGGTCCTGAGGTGGTTAATATGGACAGAAGAATCACCAATTAATCATGAACAAGGGTTACCTGTAAGATGACATTATAGAGGTTTGAGCCTATGCCAGGTAATTCTAGTTCCAGGCAGGCACAATACTGTATGTCCTTTAAGTTATCTAAAGCGCCTACATAGCTAAGATTGAGCCTGTTGTTCGACCAATTTATGTACCCTATATCTCCTATAATAGTCGATAGGATGCGCTTGCTCGAAGACTTAGTAACCATTGATAGATTCCAATTCAAATTAACGGCATAATTATGCGGGGTCTGTAAAAACTAAAATTACTGGGCATGGCCTGGAGCTTGAGGAAGATGGATGCTTAACCTCAGAGCTCCTGCATACCGCAGCTACATAAGAGACCCTGGAGGTCTATTGTGCACTAATAGGGAACCCTATTTACCCTTTACCCCACCACAACTGCATCTGCCACATCGGGCTCTGGTTCAGAATCGCAGGGATTGTTGATGGCTGCCCCGCCACTTCTGAGAGATTTCAGATGTGATAAATCTCTCATCGCTGGCAGTGGTTTTCCACCCGCAATATCAATCTCCACCACTCAGCCGTAGGCACAGACTTGGTTCCACATGTAATCAGGTCAGCGCTTCTACTCCATTATGCCACCAAACCACCAGCCCAGGGCTAACTAAGCAGTTTTCTACCCTGCTGCCTTCCAGTTCTGACTGGTCTGCACCACCAGAGGACCATTTCCCTCACAGGTATAGATTTCCGTCCACATCTGTGGGATGACGCCTTAGATTCCATCTCAGAAGCCTCTTCATTGGTGGAACATCCCAGACCTTCCAAATCCCTCCCTAAATAGATATAACAATTGCCTACAAAAGTATTTAAGACGCTTGATTTAGAGGTACATGAGATCTGTAAGGCTGAGATTTTTCAGGAGTTTTTGGAAGAGGCTCAAGATAATTTGTGTAAACATGTACAAAAGCTGCCCATGTATCTGCTTTGAAGGAAGCGGTCATCTGGAGGACCACAATAATAGGGGAAGACAAAATAATTTTAGGTTGCAGGGGCAACTGGAGGAGGAAATAAGAAACAACTGAAATCTGTTCTGGTGTCCCTTTTCAATACTATGCTTGATGACACTTCCCCGAGAGTCATTAAATAGGATAGGGCCCACAGTGCCCTGCAACATAAGGGAACCTCTGCTATGCCTCATGATATTATCTACAGAGTGCATGACTTTGAGTTGTATGCGGCTATTATGTCCAAAGCTGCACAATGCGCTCTATTGAGTATGCAGGCTCTTCCCTGCAGATCTATCTGGATTTATCCTGGTCCACACTAGAAGAAAGATGAGCGTTCCGCCCACTCCTGCCTCTCTTGAGAGTTAAGAAAATACCATACGGCTGGGGATTCTGGTCCTCCCTTATTGCTATATAGAAAGGTAGATCTGTACAACTGAAAACCATTGAAGATCTCACTGCCTTTTGTTCTGCACTGGACATTAATTACACCTCCAGAGCTTGTAGATTGGGACTTACCATCTGTATCCTTGGAATCTTCAACCCTATGGCAAGTGGTTCAACAGAAGCGGAAACATCCTTCATTTCGTATGCTCTCCAGCAATTTGTGACCAACCTACTTTGTATATTAATTATTTGCTAAGGACTGTAGTCCTAGGGCAGGAGTTATCGTTGTCAAGTTTTCTCCTTTTTTTTGAGACTAGCAGGGTTCTTAACCCCATAGGGACACAGCCTTATTTCACCTTAAGGACCAGGCCATTTTTTTGCAAATCTGACCAGTGTCCCTTTTTAGTGCTGATTACTTTAAAACGCTTTAACTTATCTAGGCCATTCTGAGATTGTTTTTCGTCACATATTGTACTTCATGACACTGGTAAAATAAAGCAAAATAAAATAATTTTTTTGCACAAAAAATTACCTAATTTACCAAAAAGTTTAAGTTTCTCTACTTCTGCAATACATAGTAATACCCCCCAAAATTGTGATGACTTTACATTCCCCATACGTCTACTTCATGTTTGATTTATTTTGGGAATAATATTTTATTTTTTGGGGATGTTACAAGGCTTAGAAGTTTAGAAGCAAATCTTGAAATTTTTCAGAAATTTACAAAAACTCAATTTTTAGGGACCAGTTCAGGTGTGAAGTCACTTTGCGAGGCTTACATAATAGAAACCACCCAAAAATTACCCCATCTAAGAAACTACACCACTCAAGGTATTCAAAACTGATTTATTGGCAAATGGGGATGTAATTTGAGAATTTCATTTTTTTGCCTAATTTTTCATTTTTTTGCCACATTTTTCATTTTAACCCATTTTTTCCACTAAAAGCAAGGGTTAACAGTCAAACAAGACTATATCTTTATTGCCCTGACTCTGCCGTTTACAGAAACACCCAATATGTGGCCGTAAACTACTGTACGGCCACACAGCGGGGCGTAGAGTGAAAGGTGCACCGTTTGGTTTTTGGAAGGCTGATTTTTATGGACTGGTTTATTTACACCATGTCCCATTTGAAGCCCCCTGATGCACCCCTAGAGCAGAAACTCCCTAAAAGTGACCCCATCTAAGAAACTACACCCCTCAAGGTATTCAAAACTGATTTTACATACGTCATTACCCTTTAGGTGTTGCACAAAAGTTATGGGCAAATGGGGATGAAATTTGAGAATTTCATTTTTTTGGTCTAATTTTCCATTTTAACCCATTTTTCACACTAACAAAGCAAGGGTTAACAGCCAAACAAGACTGCATCTTTATTGCCTTGACTCTGCCGTTTACAGAAACACCCAATATGTGGCCGTAAACTACTGTACGGCCACACAGTTGGGAGTAGAGTGAAAGGTGCGCCGTTTGGTTTTTGGAAAGCTGATTTTTATGGACCAGTTTATTTACACAGTGTCCTGTTTCAACCCCCCTGATGCACCCCTGGAGTAGAAACTCCCTAAAAGTTACCCCGTTTTGGAAACTACGGGATAATGTGGCATTTTTTGGGTAAATATGATTTTTGGTTGCTCCATATTACATTCTTGTGAGGCAAGGTTACCAAAAATTGAAATTCTGAAATTACATCTCCATTTGCCATTAACTGTTGAGGAACACCTAAAGGGTTAATAAAGTTTGTATAATCAGTTTTGAATACCTTGAGGGGTGTAGTTTCTTAGATGGGGTCACTTTTAGGGAGTTTTTACTCTAGGGGGGCATCAGGTGGGCTTCAAAAGGGACATGGTGTCAATAAAAAAGGCCATCAAAATCGGCCTTCCAGAAACCATGTCGGTCCTTTCCTTTTGCGGCCTCCCATTTACTGATACAGCAGTTTACGACCACAAATGTGGCGTTTCTGTAAACTGCAGTACCAGGGTAATAAATTTTAACTTTTGTTTGGTTGTTAACCCTTGTTTTGTTACCGGAAAAAATAGATTGAAATGGAAAAGTGCCAAAAATAGCGGTTTTGGCACTTTTTTTTTTTTTTTAACCGTGTTAATCTGGGGGGTTAGGTCATGGGATATTTTTATAGAGAAGATTCTTACGGACGCGGCGATACCTAAAGTCTATTGACTATAAGTTTTTGACTATATTATCCTTTTTGATACAAAAAATAATTTTTGTATCTCTAAAGTCTAAGTGTCTTTTTTTTATTTAATTGTATTCTATTATCTATGTGGGGGCTCATTTTTTGCGGGATGAGACAACTGTTTTATTGGCACTATTTTGGGGGCTATATGACTATCGCTTGCTATTAAACTTTTTGTTATATAAGGTGACAAAAAAAAATTCTTTATATTTATATTTTTTTTTCTGGATCGTGTTAATCTGGGGGGTTAGGTCATGGGGTAGTTTTAAAGAGGAGATTATTACCGACACGGCGATACCTAATATGTCTACTTTTAATAAATTATTTTAGTTTTTTTGGGTGTCAAGTCTGAGAAACAGTTTTTTTTTATCCGATGTCAGTGCTAAATTGGGATACAAATTTAGTACTCCATGGAAGTGTCATACTCCCTGAAGCAACCATCAATGCAGAGGCCCGGATGATCGGGGCACGTGTCGCACTGAGTAGTGGTGTCCTTCCGTATCCCCATCATGCGACACACTCCACTTTTTTGGGGGTTTTGGGTTCGTCCCTTTTTTCCAGTATGGGGGACCACACCTGGAAAGTGTTGGCCAGGGACGATCCGGGCGCCTGCAGTTCCCGAGGTACTCCGGCCTGCTCTTTCCCGGTCCGAAAAGATCAGGGCCTTGAGGACTGCCTCATAGAACTGGATATAATGGCCGATGGGATAGAGAAGGCGCTCATAGGGTAAGTAAATTCAACAAATCAAATCTCTAATAAAAGAAATGGTTTGCTCACCTATTGCAGTTGCATCAATTGGATGCAACTGCAATGGAGATCGAGTGTAAATAAGAGATGGTTGGTGCAGCCAAGATTCGTCCTAACACCTTGGGCAAGAGCCACCTTGCCACTAGGGTAATGGAAATGAAGAGAAGTACACTGAACCTTAAGTGGAGCGTGTGGACTGCTGGGGGCGCACGAAACAACCGATCAAAGACAGTGTTTTGGTTTCAGTAATGTTCCATTTATTCGTAAGACAACGTGTTTCGGGGTGCTAAAGTCCCCTTTATCAAGTCTAAAAGAGAGGTTAGTTAAGAAAGGAGAAACATATATTTGGAAAGGTAAATTTTGTACTTCCCTATGGTAATTCTGTATGACAAACAGAAAACGTAGATAAATAAAATAGATAAATAAATACAAAAATAAATAGGTATGGATAAATATAGCTGTAAATATAGAAACTATAGTATATACTAATAAAAATGGTAAATCTCACAAAAGTACACAAAAGGGAGAAGATTATTCTGCCTTCATCCTTTCTAAATAGTCTTCAGTTCTCTCCCCGGGCGCTACACCTAACCACGCCCCCATATGAACTCGCCGCCCACCAACTCAGGCCGACACACGCTCTCTCTCCAGCTCAGATCCTCACAAGCCAGCGGCATCTCCGCCCCTTCACCACGCAATGCAGCCCTGTTCCATGTACTCAATTTTCACCATCCCCGGCTCCCCCTGACCACACCTCCATATGAGCTCCCTGCCCGGATAAGTCCTCCTTTTCACCGCCCCCCCCCCCCCAGGCTCCGTTCGTGTTCCCCCAACCACACACCCCCATGGAGGCCACTCCCATCGACCCGGCCAGCCCCTCCCACCCACTCCCCTTTTTCTTCAGCAACGCGGGCACTGAAGAGGTCAGCGTCTCACACGCGCCTCTCCAGACGAGCAGTGGAACTCTCCTAGCCTTCCTGGCCCAGGTAAGATGCCGCCAAGGCTGAAAGACTATGCCTTTTTATAACCACTCCTAGAAAGCCACAGTAGTAACACCCTCTGTTGGCCAATAGATAATACACCCCTTAACATCCTGCTAGTGGACACATCACACTTGCCAAACCACATCCGATAGTGCTTTTTCAGCCATATGCCCCCTTTATTGATTTCAGTTACTATTATCCTACAGTATTGTGGCTAATACAACATAAAGCCCATTTTTATAACAGAGATTTTATTATAAATACAGCAGCATAGATACAACATTGTTTTAATTCCGTATTGATCTTATCGTCCATGACTTAATATTATTAATTTATTTCTACATATACTTTTAATCTTCTCCCTTTTGTGTACTTTTGTGAGATTTACCATTTTTATCAGTATATACTATAGTTTCTATATTTACAGCTATATTTATCCATACCTATTTACTTTTGTATTTATTTATCTATTTTATTTATCTACGTTTTCTGTTTGTCATACAGAATTACCATAGGGAAGTACAAAATTTACGTTTCCAAATATATGTTTCTCCTTTCTTACCTAACCTCTCTTTTAGACTTGATAAAGGGGACTTTAGCACCCCGAAACGCGTTGTCTTACGAATAAATGGAACATTACTGAAACCAAAACACTGTCTTTGATCGGTTGTTTCGTGCGCCCCCAGCAGTCCACACGCTCCACTTAAGGTTCAGCGTACTTCTCTTCATAGAACTGGAGGAATGTCCCTGAGTTGCCAGCGTTTCAGGATAGTACAAAAAAAGAGTTGTACATGGCAACCTGTACCAAGTAGACCACAACTTTTTTGTACCATGCCTGGGTTTTGTGCATGGCGTTATATGGCTTGAGGACTTGATCCAAGAGATCAACTCCTCCCATATACCGATTGTAGTCGACGATACAATCGGGCTTGAGGACCGTTGCCGCGGTACCTCGCACAGGGACAGGGGTGATGCCGTTACCATGAATTGTGGACAGCATAACGACATCCCTCTTGTCCTTATACCTGACCAGCAACAGGTTTCCAGTGGTAAGGGCACGGCTCTCACCTCTGGGGGATAGGTACCTGGAGGGGGTGGGCAGGGAGGCCGTGTTGATTTTTCCGCACGGTCCAATAAGCGGACGTGGATCTGGCGGCAAGGGACTGGAACAAGGGGATACTGGTATAAAAAGTTATCCATGTAAAGGTGGTAACCCTTATCCAGCAGTGGGTACATAAGGTCCCACACAAGTTTCCCAGTAACACCCAGAGTGGGGGGACATTCTGGGGGTAGAATCCGGGAATCTCGCCCCTCGTATACACGAAATTTGTAAGTGTACCCTGAGGTACTCTCACAAATTTTGTATAGCTTCACGTCATTTGAATTTGGCCCTAAAGTGATTGATGACCGGCCGTATCTTATACAGACTGTCATGGGCAGGATCACCTCGGGAGGGGAAGGTGGGGGGGGGGGGGGGGACATGCTGCATTATCGGAATATTGCAGACATTTCCGGATGGCCTCAAACCTCAAAATTGTTTTAAACTTTCTTCATAACCAAGAGCCTCTATGCCCCTTATCAGTTTAGTCACTCTCCTTTGTACTCTTTCTGGCTCCAGGGTATCCTTTCTATGGACTGGTGCCCAGAACGGAACTGCATATTTCAGATGAGGCCACGCCAATGCTTTGTAAAGTGGTATTATATCCCTGCCCCGAGAGTCCATGCCTTGTTTAATGCATGACAATATCTTGGTCGCCTTAGAAGCAACTGATTGACATTGTATGCTGTTATTTAATCTACGATCTACAAGGACACCCAAATCCTTCTCTATAAGTGACTCTTTCAGTATTATATCTCCTAGGACATATGAAGCACAGAGATTATTACTACCAAGATGCATAACTTTACATTTATCCACATTCAACCTCATTTACCAACTTGATGCCCAATCACTCAGAGTGTTCAAGTCAGCTTGTATTTTATGGACATCTTCCATAGACTGCACAGTACTACATAGCTTAGTGTAATCTTCAAAAATAGAAATGGTGCTATTAATCCCATCCTCGATATCATTAATAAATAAATTTAATAATAGTAGACCCAGCAATAAACCTTGGGATACACCACTCATAACCCGGGACCATTCTGAATAGGAATCATTGACCACAACTCTCTGGACACGGTCCTTCAGCCAGTTTTCAATCCAATTACAAGATATACTTTCCAAACCTATAGGCTTCATTTTACCTAATAAATGTCTATGAGGGACAGTATAAAAAGCCTTAGCAAAATCCATAAACACTACTCTCTGTCCAGGCTTCTACTCCCCTCCTTATAAAAACGAATCAGGTTAGGCTAGTTTCACACTAGCGGCAGGGGACTCCGGCAGCATGTTCCGGCGGGTGAACAGCCTGTCGGATCCGTCCTGCCGCTAGTTCACGTGTGCCTCCAGACTGCCGCTCCGTCCCCATTGACTATAATTGGGGCGGGAGAGGAGATCCGGCGGCAGCACAGCAGCGCACGCAGAGAGGCAGTCGGACTAAAAGTACTGCATGCACGTGAACTAGTGGCAGGACGGATCCGACAAGCTGTTCACCCGCAGGAACAGCCTGCTGCTAGTGTGAAAATACCCTTAGTCTGACAACTTCTGTCCTTGGTAAACCCATGTTAGTCATCACTTATGATATTATTTACAGTCACATACTCCTGTATATAGTCCATTAAGAGTCATTCAAACATTTTTCCCACAACAGAAGTTAAAAATGGTACCACATGGTAGGGTGTGCACTTCCAGTCACATGACTCCGAAACCAGAAGTGCATTTCCGCATATAAAATCAAGACTATATATGGCTGAAATCTAAATATACATGTAAAAAAGAGAAGAAGTGGGGATTAGGAGTAAACAATAATAAAAAGAGAGTATTATTCCAAACCAAAAACATTGACATCAGAATTATAGTGGCGTTGTCGGCAATGTCTGCTGGTCACATGACCGGAAGTTCGGATATGCAATCCAGCTGTGGGACGCATAGGTGCCAGAGTTGCGCCGGAGCTCACTAAAATTAGGGTGGAGTAGTCAGCAATGTCTTCCGGTCATGTGATCATAAATTCGAATGTGCGTTCTACCTGTGGAATAAGTGGCCGAGTTAATCCTAATTTTATTATTGAAGAGACAAGTGAAGAAATATATGAAGATACCCTCTGATTCGAAGGGAAGTCTGTACCTGCAGATATAAAATATGTTTACACATCAATATAGTATCACAAGAGCTCCCGGTCAAGTGATACTGGAAGTTCCATATGCGTTCCAATCATGGAGCGCATCCAAGCCGTACTGCAGCCAAGGGTGAGAACAAAAGGGGGGAGGGGATTGAAACATAGGGTAAGCTCACACACATGCCTAAAGACTATACAGACCTAGAATAGAATAGAATAGAATAGAGGAAATGAATATCCCTAGAAATCGTACAGGTCGCATATAAAAAAACAGATGAATAAATAAATAGCCTGTAATAGATAAATAAGCACGTATTTTTGGCCTGATCCTAATATACACTAAAATTATTTTTTAGATTATAATCCATAAGATAAAACAATGTATAAAAATAATATATAAAATAAAAAGTCCACCTAAACTATAGAGGCGAATGTATTTGCAGCGAATGTTAGTAGAACTAGGCAGGAAACATATGTTCCCATTTTCATAGGCCAGTAAGCACACAAATGTTTTTATTTTTACTATATTGTTATTTTAATAATGGCTATGTTCTAAAGTCTCATTTAAACCAAAAGAAGAGAGGGTATTAAACCTATGAATCCAATAGATCTTCCTTTTGCAGAGTTGGGAATAGGACAGACACATCATCAATTGGGGTCAATTTCAAAGCCGCAAAGCTGCCCTCATGAACTTTCGAAAAATGTTTCGATACACCAAGTTTTAAATACAGTCGTTGAATGTTGGAGCGGTGTTGATTCAATCGTTCTCTAACTGTCTGGACAATAAAACATGATTTTTTTTTTTCGTTTCAAAAATGAAATCTTTGTGTAAAACTTAAATGAACACAAAAAATTGTATACATATTAGGTATCGCCACGTCCGAGACAACCTGCTCTATAAAAATACCACATGATCTAACCTGTCAGATGAATGTTGTAAATAACAAAAAAAAACTGTGCCATATCAGCTCTTTCTTGTTACCTTGCCTCACAAAAAGTGTAATATAGAGCAACCAAAAATCATATGTACCCTAAACTAGTACCAACAAAACTTCCACACTATCCCGTAGTTTCTAAAATGGGGCTCACTTTTTTTGAGTTTCTACTCTAGGGGTGCATCAGGGGGGATTCAGATGGGAAATGGTGTATATAAAAAAAAAAAAAAAAAAAAAAAAAAAAAACAGTCCAGCAAAATCTGCCTTCCAAAAACCGTATGGCATTCCTTTCCTTCTGCGCCCTGCCGTGAGGCCATACAGTAGTTTACGAGCACATATGGGGTGTTTCTGTTAACTACAGAATCAGGGCCAAAAATAGAGTTTTCTTTGGCTGTTAAACCTTGCTTTGTAAAAGTAAAAAAGAATATTAAAATGGAAAATCTGCCAAAAAAGTGAAATTTTGAAATTGTATCTCTATTTTCCATTAATTCTTGTGGAACACCTAAAGGGTTAACAAAGTTTGTAAAATCAGTTTTGAATACCTTGAGGGGTTTAGTTTCTAGAATGGAGTCATTTTTGGGTGGTTTCTATTATGTAAGGCTCGCAAAGTGACTTCAGACCTGAACTGGTCCCTAAAAATTGGGTTTTTGAAAATTTCTGAAAAATTTCAAGATTTGCTTCTAAACTTCTAAGCCTTGTAACATCCACAAAAAATAAATTATTATTCCAAAAATGATCCAAACATGAAGTAGTCATATGGGGAATGTAAAGTAATAACAATTTTTTTAGGTATTACTGTGTATTTTAGAAGTAGAGAAACTGAAACTTGGACATTTGCAATTATTTACAAATTTTTGCAAAATCTGGTATTTTTTTTATAAATAAAAATGATTTTTTTTTTTTTTACTTCATTTTACCAGTGTCATGAAGTACAATATCTGACGAAAAAACTATCTCAGAATGGCCTGGATAAGTCAAAGCTTTTTAAAGTTATTACAACTTAAAGTGACACTGGTCAGATTTGCAAAAAAAAGGCCTGGTCCTTAAGGTGAAATAAGGCTGTGTCCTTAAGGAGTTAAGGAACCAAAAGTAATGGGACATAATAATAATCATAAATCAAACTTTCACTTTTTAATACTTGGTTGCAAATCCTTTGCAGTCAATTACAGCCTGAAGTCTGGAACGCATAGACATCACCAGACGCTGGTTTTCATCCCTGGTGATGCTCTGCCAGGCCTCTACTGCAACTGTCTTCAGTTCCTGCTTGTTCTTAGGGCATTTTCCCTTAAGTTTTGTCTTCAGCAAGAGAAATGCATGCTCAATGGGATTCATGGACTTGGCCATTGCATAACATTCCACTACTTTCCCTTTAACTCTTTTGTTGCTTTTGCAGTATGCTTTGGGTTATTGTCCAGCTGCACTGTGAAGCGCCGTCCAATGAGTTCTGAAGCTGTTGCCTGAATATGAGCAGATAATATTGCCCAAAACATTTCATAATTCATCCTGCTGCTTTTGTCAGCAGTTGACTTTGACACACATACACCTACCTCCTGGAAAGTGTTCTTAGTCTGGCCAACTGATGTGAAGGGCGCTTTCTTCACCAGGAAAAAAATTCTTCGGTCATCCACCACAGTTGTTTTCCATGGTCTTCCGGGTCTTTTGGTGTTGCTGAGCTCCCAGTTCCTTCTTTTTAAGAATGTTCCAAACAGTTGTTTTGGCCACACCTAATGTTTTTGCCATCTCTCTGTTTTGTTTTCTCAGCCTAATGATGGCTTGCTTCACTGATAGTGACAGCTCTTTGGATCTCATCTTGAGCGTTTGCAGCAACAGATTCTAAATGCAAATAGCACACTTGAAATTAACTCTGGACCTTTTATCTGCTCATTGTAATTGGGATAATAAGGGAATAACACACACCTGGCCATGGAACAGATGAGAAGCCAATTGTCCCATTACTTTTGGTTCCTTAACAAGTGGGAGGACCATATGCAAACTGTTGCAATTCCTACACTGTTCATCTGATTTGGATGTAAATACCCTCAAATTAAAGCTGACAGTCTGAAGTTAAAGCACATCTTGGTTGTTTTATTTCAAATCCATTGTGGTGGTGTATAGAGCCAAAAATGTTACAACTGTGTCGATGTCCCAATATTTATAGACCCGACTGTATATCACATACCTTGTATTACAACTAATTTGGCGTTTAAGCTCAATGGATTCACCTGTCTTACGAATGGTGATTATATTGACATCATTCGAAATACTGAGGCAGCACATGCAACGTTTGGAACCGCAGCGGAAGGAACCCTTTGGTGGTGTGGTAGGATTCCAGTTAGGGAAACCGGGGTTGGAGGTAGTGGGTTTGGGACAAGAGGGGGCTATCATACTTTTCAAAGTGTATGCCAATCTAAAAGTGATATTTGGTTTAATAGGGAGGACTTTTCCCATAACCGGATCCCGGTGAAGAATAGACCAATGCCTCTGGAGAATCGATCCAATTGAACTACTTTTGTAGTGTGTGGTCAATATATGTTGATAAGTTTGAGGTTAATAAATCAACTTCTGAAATAATCGGACGACCAGTTAGATTAATGAGGGTTTTATGCATTTTTGGCATCTATGGGATCACCTGATAGCTTAATATAATGCTCTCTTTTTTTATTATTGTTTACAGCTAATCCCCACTTCTTCTCTTTTTTACATGTATATTTAGATTTTAGCCATATATAGTCTTGATTTTATATGCGAAAATGCACTTCCGGTTCCGGAGTCATGTGACCGGAAGTGCAGACCCCACCATGTGGTACAATTTTTCTATGTAATGGCTGCAGTGTGTATATATACCCCTGTAAGTCTGTTACTTTTATGTCTTCATTACTGACATCTTCTTTATGTCTTGCTCCTTAATAAAGAACTACCTTGCTTCATATTGAGAGTCCACCGGGTCATCTATATTGAGGATGTCAAGGAGTTTACCATTCTACATGCGATCTCGGCGATGGAGAGTTTGGGATCAAGTATTTTGAGTTTATCTTGCGCCACCCTCCCTGGTGTAACACACACAGTGTGTGTATATATTCTAATGTGACCTAATCTTACGGACACTTGCTTGATTTTATTGGTAGTGTTTTAATTTGCCTATGTTTTAACTTCTTAAGATATATCCTTTTAAGTACTCACCTACTGGATCCCCTTATAAGGGTTTGTAACATTTCACCTTGGGATTCTATGGTCCCTACCTTGAAACCCTACAGCTAGACTTTTGATTGCTCTAGCTTTTCATTTCCTGCCTTTCTGTATCTTGTTTTGGTGCTCCACTATTATCCCTTTTTTTTTCCTTTCAAGTTTCGTCCACTACGGCCTGCTAGTCAGACCGTTGCTTGGTGTGAGCAGCCTCACCATTTCATTCTTTGATCTTTCAGTTTTCGCTTTGACATCCTCTGGCGCCCCCCCCCCCCCCCCCTTCACCCACCCTTCCATTTCTCCAATTTCCCCCATCCCCTTTCCTAAAAACCTTCCCCCCCTCTACCCTTTTTTTGACGCTTCTTTTTTTTTTCTCTTTATCTCTTGCTTTGTGGTTGAGGCAGAAACATGACCCCAGTCAATGTCTGGGACGTTCAAATCTCCCAATATGACCACTGTACCAGCCTGTGCAGCCTGCTCTATTTGGTTATACAGTTGAGCTTCTATCTCCTCTGTTATGTTATGGGGTCTATAGATTACACCATATTTTACAATATTATTTTTTCAGTGTTTATATCCCTTTGAAATTCCACCCATAAGGTTTTAACATCCTCATCAACCGCACCCACAATTGCGTCTTTCACACTTGTCTTCAGATCACTCCTCACATACAGGTACACACCACCGCCTTTTCTATTGACCTGGTCTTTCCTAAATAGTGCAAAAGCCTCAATATTAACAGCCCAGTCATGCGGTCCAACCATGACTCAGCCACACCAACTACATCTATGTGTTCTTCTAGTACCATAGCCTCCAGTTCTCCGATTTTGCTAGCTAGACTTCTGGCATTTGTGAAAATACATTTAAAATTACTATTACCTGTGAAGTAAATACCCGGGATTTTTTGGTAACTTTTTGGTTGATGTTTGTATGTAACACGTTACCAGCAGCTCTATGCGGTTTTTGGGATTCACCAACTACCGTAAATTTATTTTGAACCACTCAATTATGGTCAAACCTTTGATGGACACGACTAAGAAAGGTTTGGATGCCTCAATCTGGTCTGATGAGGCATTACAAGCCTTTTCTGCGGTGAAGGAGCATCCAAGGTGGGGGTAGGAGCATTTTTGTCACAGGGTCCTTCACCTAGTAACTGGCATCAATGTGCTTTCTTCTCTAAGAAACTCTCGGCCGCAGAAAGGAATTATGACGTGGGTAATAGAGAGTTGCTGGCCATTAAGTTGGCTTTTGAGGAATGGCGTTATTGCTTGGAAGGAGCTATTCATCCTATTACTGTAGTTACTGACCACAAAAGTCTGGCTTATCTGGAGTCGGCAAAACGACTGAACCCTAAGCAGGCCAGATGGTCATTGTTTTTCACAAGATTTGATTTAATCGTCACCTATCGCCCTGGGGTTAAGAACGTCAAGGCTGATGCTTTGTCATGAAGCTTCCCGGGGGGTGAATGGATTCGGAAGACCCTGGTCCGATGTTGTCTGAATGGGTAGTCATATCTGCCCTATATACACTCACCTAAAGAATTATTAGGAACACCTGTTCTATTTCTCATTAATGCGATTATCTAGTCAACCAATCACATGGCAGTTGCTTCAATGCATGTAGGGTTGTGGTCCTGGTCAAGACAATCTCCTGAATGTCAGAATGGGAAAGAAAGGTGATTTAAGCAATTTTGAGCGTGGCATGGTTGTTGGGGCCAGACGAGCCGGTCTGAGTATTTCACAATCTGCTCAGTTACTGGGATTTTCACGCACAAGCATTTCTAGGGTTTACAAAGAATGGTGTGAAAAGGGAAAAACATCCAGTATGCGGCAGTCCTGTGGGTGAAAATGCCTTGTTGATGCTAGAGGTCAGAGGAGAATAGGACGACTGATTCAAGCTGATAGAAGAGCAACGTTGACTGAAATAACCAGTCGTTACAACCAAGGAATGCAGCAAAGCATTTGTGAAGCCACCACACGCAGAACCTTGAGGCGGAGGGGCTACAACAGCAGAAGACCCCCACCGGGTACCACTTATCCCCACTACAAAAAGAGGCTACAATTTGCACGAGCTCACCAAAATTGGACTGTTGAAGACTGGAAAAATGTTGCCTGGTCTGATGAGTCTCAATTTCTGTTGAGACATTCAAATAGTAGAGTCCGAATTTGGCATAAACAGAATGAGAACATGTATCCATCATGCCTTGTTATCACTGTGCAGACTGGTGGTGGTGATGTAATGGTGTGGGGGAGGTTTTCTGGGCACACTTTAGGCCCCTTAGTGCCAATTGGCCATCGTTTAAATGCCACGGGCTACCTGACCATTGTTTCTGACCATGTCCATCCCTTCATGACCACCATGTACCCATCCTCTGATGGCTACTTCCAGCAGGATAATGCACCATGTCACAAAGCTTGATTCATTTCAAATTGGTTTCTTGAACATGACAATGAGTTCACTGTACTAAAATGGCCCCCACAGTCACCAGATCTCAACCCAATAGAGCATCTTTGGAATGTGGTATAACGGGAGCTTCGTGCCCTGGATGTGCATCCCTCAAATCTCCATCAACTGCAAGATGCTATCCTATCAATATGGGCCAACATTTCTAAAGAATGCTATCAGTACCTTGTTGAATCAGTGCCACGTAGAATTAAGGCAGTTCTGAATGCAAAAGGGGGTCCAACACCGTATTAGTATGGTGCTCCTAATAATTCTTTAGGTGAGTGTATGTACCGGATTCCTGTCTTCCGGGGAAGTTGTTTGTTCTTTCTAAATTACGTCACAAGGTGTTCGAGGAGCAGATCCACTGTATCTCAACTCTCGAACATTCTAGTGGCCCAGGTTGCGTAAGAGTGTTGAGGACTTTGTGTCTGCTTGTAGTACTTGTGCACGTGCTAACGTGACACATACTCAGCCTTCCGGATTTTAACTTCCGTTGCCCATCCCGTCCAGACCTTGGACTCATTTGTCCAGAGATTTTATCAGAGATTTTAATAATTCTTCAGGAAAAACTGTGATTGCGGTGGTTGTTGATCACTTTAGTAAGATGGCGCACTATATAGCATTGCCAGGTCTACCTAATGCTAAAACTCTTGCACAAGTGTTTGTCGATAACATTGTGAAATTACATGGTATTCCTTCTGAAGTAGTGTCTGATAGGGGGACTCAGTTTGTTTCCAAATTCTGGTAGGCATTCTGTACTCGTCATGGGGTACAATGGTCCTTCTCTTCGTTCTTTCATCCGCAGTCGAACGGACAGACTGAACGCACTAACCAGAATCTGGCGACTTATTTGAGATGTTTTGTCTTGGAGAACCAGGAGGAGTGGTCTTCATTTTTGTCTTTAGCCGAATTTGCCATAAATAACCGTAGACAGGAGTCCACTAATGAGTCGCCGTTTTTTGGGGTATATGGGTTCCACCCACAATTTGGCACATTTTCTGGTACGGAAACTTCTGGTATACCGGAAGAGGAACGATTTTCCTCTTTGTCATGTATTTGGCGGAAATTTCAAAATAATTTTAAAAAAATTAATAAATGCCCAATAAGTATAAACGTATTGCTGACAAGAGACGTATAAATGGTCCGGACCTGAGAGTGGGTGATTCTGTATGGCTGTGCACAAGAAATATTCAGTTGAAAGTACCCTCTTGGAAGTTGGGTCCAAGGTTAATCGGTCCATACAAAATCATTGCCATTGTTAACCCGGTTGCCTTTTGTCTTTAACTCCCTCAGGCTTTGAAGGTTTATAATGTGTTCCATGAGTCGTTGCTGAAGAGATATGTCGAACCTGTTGAACTGTCCTCCTTGACTCCCGCGCCTGTCATGGTGGGGGGTAATCTAGAATTTCAAATAGCCAGGACAGTGGACTCCTGAATTATCCGTAGATCCCTCCAGTATCTTGTCCACTGGAAGGGTTACGGACCAGAGGAGAGTATGTGGGTTCCAGCAGCCGACATTCATGCTAATCGTCTTGTGAAAGCTTTTCACAGGGCTCATCCAGATAAAGATGGTCCTGGGTGTCCAGAGGCCACCCATAGAAGGAGGTGGTACTGTCATGGTCCCGCCTTTGAAAGGGACTATAAGATCGAGGAGACTGGCTGCACGTGATTGACAGTCTCTTTGGTTTCATATTGTGTTGTTGCTGGGGATGACTACACCTCTTGTCTCAGGTGTAGATTAAGTGGCCATCTCTTCTCTATTTAGTCTGGTCTCACCCATCATGCCATGCAGTTGATAGCTCCTTGTTTGTTGAAGTCCTGGTGTTGGTTCTATCCAAGTTCCTGCTCGTCTGCATACTTTTGGAAGTAAAGTTTGTCTTCTTTGTTGTATCCCCTCCCCCCCGCCTGCTGATAATCGGCCTGAGGGGGTCTCCTATTCCTTCATCTGGGAAGGAACAGACCATCAGTGTCTTGACACTATCTGCAGGGCACTGTTAGGTTGAGATTGGGCTAAGGTTCCTGCGTATGAACATTCCTACCATCAAGGTCTGTTTATACTGATAGCAGTAGGGATCAACCAATATTTTTTTAGAGCCGATACCGATAACCTCTGAACTTTCAGGCCAATAGCCGATAACTTATACCGATATTCTGTGCATTTTCATTTATGAAAAAAAAATTCTATTATGGTGTTCACCACATAAGAAATTTAAATTTTTTAATTTTAATAGTTTGGACTTTTCAGACGTGGCAATATGTGATATGTTTATTTATTAATTGTTTATATATTTTATATGTAAAATTGGGAAAGGGTGTGATTTATACTTAATATTTGCGTTTTTTTTTTTTACTTTAATAACTATTTTCCCCCTCAGGGGCTAGAACGTGGGATCTTTTAATCCCTTGTCCTATTCACCGTAATAGAAATCTATGAGGATGATTAGGACTTCACACTCTCCCTGCTGCCCTCTGCATAGTACACACAGCAGCAGGGAGCTTACCATGGCAGCCAGGGCTTCAGTACTTCAGTAGCGTCCTGCCTGCCATGGTATCCGATCGGAGCCCCAGGATTACACTGCTGGTACTCCGATTAGAAGCTGCCACTGCCACCAATGAAGAGGTGGGAAGGGGACCCTGTGGCCACTGCCACTAATTATTTTAACACTGGGGGGGTGGGGCTACCTGTGCCACCAATGATTTTAATACTGGGGGGGGTGGGGGTGGCACAGTGCGCCACCAATGATTTTAATATTGGGGGTGGGGGGCGCACTGCACCACCAATGTTTTTAATGCTGAGGAGTGGGGGAGGGCGCAGTGCACCCACAATGTTTTTAATAATCACTGCGCAACCAATGATAATTAACGTTTAATACAGGACAGGAGGTGGGTGTGTCTGCACAGAATCACATAGCCGGCACCCTACCACTGACAGGGAGCTGCGATCAGCGGCAGCAGTTAATCCCTCAGGTTTGGCACCTGAGGAGTTAACTGACGCTGATCGCAGTTTTCTGTCATATAGGCTGGGCACCGCCTCCTATATTTGTATTAGACGTTAATCATCATTGGTGGCGCAGTGCGCCCGCCGCTCTTTGGTTGGTGGCAGCAGCACAGGGGGGAGAGAGAAAGTGACTCCTTCACCCCTGTGCTGCTGAGGGAACATGAGCGCGCTGACAGCAGTGCACTCATGTTTTGTGATAGAGCGCTAGATGCATTATTGGCAAGGTTAGATGCGGATACCGATAACTTTGAAAATCATGAATATCGGCAGATAATATTGGTAACTCCGATAATCTACATACAGTACAGATGTTGTTGGACGCAGACATGGGTCCCATATTTTGGTCAGACCATGCTCCGAAAACCATACTACTTCAAAGGATCTGCTAATTTCACTTGTCAATGGCACTGAATTATTCCTTCCTAAAGACACCTCATATCAGGAGGGGACTCCAGGCTCACTTGGGAAACTATTTTATAGACAAAATCGGGCTCTGTATATTATCCTCTGACATTGTGGGGGGCAAATAACGTGAAACTAGCCTTAGAGAATGATTCTATTTCACGTCAGTCAGGATATGGTATTCTTGTAGTGATTAATGTGGTAATAGCACCATCTAGCCTATGTTAAATTGTATTGCACCTTGTTTTTCTTGTTTCAAAGACTTCTGTATTGTGGGTGGTGCAAAGCATTGTGGGAGTGTAAAGTATTCTGGGAAAGAGAAGTCTCCAGGACACATAACAGAGCTGTCATCCTGCATATCTCCTTAAATTACACCATCCTGGTAAAATCATATCTGGTGAGAGATCTATCTTTGTTTCCGGGACATTATGTTATGCAGAGCTGTTCATCTAGTTTCATTGTTACTCAGGGTAGTTGTTATAGCTGTTAGACATACAGTCTTATGTTAGGCAGCCATTTTACCATGTGATTCAGTGTTAATATAATGTTATAGGAGAAGTATATCTATAATTAATACTTATACATGCTATTTGTATTCTTGTAGTTTTACCAATCTTCAAATACTCCTGTTTTGCCAATAAACAAGTTAGACTACAAAGAAGACCGTAATGGTTGTTTGGAAGACAGCAATGGTTTATGCTGAACGTCAGACTGCACACGGTGTGAAAGTGTATGAAGACTGAACAGGTAAATTGCAAGACCTAGAGCACTAGTGCTTATTGCAGAGATCCTCTCATAGTTTAATATGACAAACTGTAAAAGTCAGGGCACGCCTTAGGGACTTGGCTCTACACAGGTTGGAAAAACTTTTACTATCTACTAGACAACACTACTATGAGAGGAATAACAAAAATGCATAAGAGTATTTAGGTATACTGAGAGGAGGGTATGATGTAATAGGGCATTTGAAAGAGAAGGTAAGAGGGACACAGGTACTGCGTCTCTTCTCTTATAACTCCCTGTAACTTGCTCCACATCCCACCTCTCTCCAGATGTCCCTAGTCGTCCCTATATAACGGCGATGACTGCCCAGCTTCGTCAGGGAGACTAAAGACCAAGAATACACTCATACTAATGCCACAATACGTCCTGACGCATTTCAATGGCCAGCAGTCAAATCATCAGGGGACAGGTATATTTAAAAGGTAATAACCAAGAGTAACCAAATACTCAATACAACCCTAGTACATACTGGGCTAGTAAATCAGCAATTGTAACCAAATACTCAATAAAGCCCTAGTAAACCCTTGGCTAATAAAACAGAAATTGGAAATAAAAAGTCAGAGGTGATCAATTGCTGCATCAATCAATACTTAGCTCTCCATGCGCTTATGTCCATGGCTCAAGCATGCTTCACATCCTGCATGCGGCAGTGACAGTGTAGGTGTCCGTACTGGCTGGTTTTAAACCCGTGCGGACTAATTAAAGGACCGCCCCTCCTACCATTTGAGCAATCATATGATTGATCGTGTGACGAACCACATGAACAAACTAGTTACATGACCGGCACTACATACAGTGGAGGCCCACATACGACCCCTAAAAAAAGTGGCTCAGGCACGTCTCGCAGGGTAATGTCGTAAATGGGTGGTAGTAGGGAGGAAGGAATAGGACAAACACGCCCCCCCGACTCCACCCTCCACAAGTAAACACATTGTGTTGCACTAATTAAAAGGCTTAAATTAAAAGTTTAGCTGGTGGCGCAACTAGGATATTCAAAGGGGCAGTTCACAGTCAATACACTGGTAAGGTATATTCAGTTAGGCTCACATGAGGAAAGTATATATACTCATGAGGAAAAAAAATAATAATAATATATATATATATATATATATATATATATATTTATATACACACACACACACATACACACACATCTCTCAATTAGCCAAACAAAAAAGGAACCATAGGTCAATTGTACAGTTAGCCTATGTGTATATCGCATCAATCAAAAGGAATCAAATATTCAGCTATGTGTCTACAACACATGGCCACTGGGAAGAGGGTGGGTTTGGGGCATACTATGGCTGAGGGTATTAGCATTATTTCTATATGAATTGTAAGCAGAGATGGGGTATCATTTTAATTTTAACAGCCAAACAATAACTGCTCATTTAAACCTGTGGGTTGAACCGTTTTTAATTCAAATATCCACCATGTCTCACTTTACAATATCTTCTTATCCCAGTGGCCTCCTCTTATTGATAGAGGAACTACCTCTATACCCATAAATCTCATTCCTGAGTAGTCACCATCATGACTCAATTCAATATGTTTGGCAGGGGAGTGTCCCTACCATGCCGCATGTCACCCAGGTGTTCACCGATTCATCTTCAGAATTCCCGCGTCGCTTTTCCCACATATTCCAAACCACAAAGGCAAGTTGCTTTATAGATAACTCCTTTTGAGCGGCAATTGATGAAACGCCTAAGGCTTCATTCATACGACCGCAAAACACTGATGGCGTCCTTGTGTGTTCTGCAATTTGCGGAATGGCGCCGACAGCCATTAAGATAACTGCCTATTCTTGTCCACAAAACGGAAAAGAATAGGAAAGTTTTTTGTTGTTTTTTTGCGGACCATGGAATGGAGTGCTGTCCGTATCTTTTGCGGCCCCATTGTAGTGAATGGGTTCGCATCCAAGCCGCAAATACTGCGGCTCGTATGCGGATCAAAACAACGGTTGTGTGCATGTCACACTTAGACCCTAATTTTAATTTTCACATATGTAGTTACTAATAACATGATATTCCAGAATCAGTTACTATTAGACTGACTTACCCCCAAATTTTATAAGATTCAGCCCTTAACATTCAGTCTGCATAAAACTGCAATTTCACTATTCAGTTAAGATGGCAGCCACTGCCCTCACCCTGAGGCTAATCCCGCCTGCCCTCACTAGCCAGTAACAATAGCCCCCCCAAAAATGTCAGTAACCAGAGCCCTCCCCCCTAAAGGGTTAATCTCCTGCAGCACAAAGGGGTCCCCTTACCACATGTTGCTTCCATTTATACACTGAGCAGATGGCAGATCTCCCTTCGCTGTTGTGCGCTGCTTCAAATCTACATCTCCAGCTCTGCTAAGTGAGGGAGCGTCTGCCAAGCGCAGGGACAGGGAGAAGTGCACACAGCCCAGGACTGTTATCAGCTGCTGGGGAGGACCTGGCTTTAATCATTTACTTACAGTCTCTGGCTGTCAGTAATCTGACCTTGCATACAGCGTGCTTCTGCGTCCTCCAACACATAGACGACCCTGCATAGCAACACTATTTTAAGCACAGGTAAAAGTAGGCAGTACAGGGAACAAAACTGTGGAATTAAGGGGTTATTGAATACACAGTGAAAAGTTGAAATAGGGCCACCAAGGTGATATTAATCACCATAATCCAATACTCCCAAAAAAAAAAAAAAAAAAACAACAGTTATTCTTTAACCCTTTCATGACCAAGGGTCATTGATGCCCCAGTGTCCAGGTCAAAATTTACAAATCTGACATGCGTCACTTTATGTGGTAATAGCTTTGGAACACTTTTACTTATCCACTCCATTCTGAGATTGTTTTCTCGTGACACATTGTACTTCATGATAGTTATATATTTGAGTCAATATATTTCACCTTTATTTATGAAAAAATACCAAATGTACCAAAAATTTGGAAAAATTCACAATTTACCAAATTTAAATTTCTCTGCTTCTAAAACATAAAGTCATACCTAATAAAATATTTATTACTTAACATACCCCATATGTCTACTTTATGTTAACATAATTTTGGAAATGTCATTTTATTTTTTTAGGACGTTAGAAGGATTAGAAGTTTAGAAGCAATTCTTACAATTTTTTTGAAAATTTCCCAAACCCACTTTTTAAGGACCAGTTCAGGTAGAAGTCACTTTGAAGGGCTTACATAGTCGAAACCCCCATAAATGACCCCATTGTAGAAGCTACACCCATCAAGTTACTCAAAACTGATTTTACAAACTTTGTTAACCCTTTAAGCGTTCCACAAGAATTAAAGGAAAATGGAGATGAAATTTCTAAATTTCACTTTTTTGGCAGATTTTCCATTTTATAATTTTTTTTTTCCTTTAACACATTGAGGGTTAACAGCCAAACAAAACTCAATATTTATTACCCTGATTCCGCGGTTTACATAAACACCACACATGTGGTTGTAAACTACTGTACGGGCACACGGCAGGGTGCAGAAGGAAAGGAATGCCATACGGTTTTTGGAAGGCAGATTGTGCTGGACTGGTTTTCTGAACGCCATATGTTTTTTATTTTTCTGCTGATCGTCTTGTGCAGGGGCTCGTTTTTTGCAGAATGTATTGAGGTTTTTATTGGTAACATTTTTGGGTACATAGGATTTTTTGATCATTCATTATTACACTTTATGGAACAGTTTTCATTTATTTACATTTACAGCGTTCATCTGAGGAGTTAGGTCATGTGATAGTTTTATAGAGAAGATTGTTACGGACGTGGCAATACCTAATATGTATACTTTTTCTTATTTATTTAAGTTTTACACAATAATAGCATTTCTGAAACCAAGAAAATTATGTTTTAGTGTCTCTATAGTCAGAGCCATAGCTTTTAGATTTTTTGGGCGATTGTCTTAAATAGGGCATCATTTTTTGCAGGACGAGGTGACGGTTTGATTGGTACTATTTTGGGGGTCATACACCTTTTTGATCGCTTGCTGTTGCACTTTTTGTGATGTAAGGTGACAAAAATGGCTTTTTTTTTTACACCGTTTTTATTTTATTTTTTTATGGGGTTTATCGGACAGGGTCTATCATGTGATATCTTTATAGAGACGGTCATTACGGACGCGGTGATACCTAATATGTGTATTTTTTTTTTTTTTATTAGGAAAAGGCAATTTTATTTTTTTTTACATTTTTTTTAAATTTATTTTTACTTTTATTTTTTTTTATATTTTTTTCACATTGTTTTTATCAAGTCCCTCTTGAAGATCCAGTGGGGCTGATGGCTGTAGTATACTTTGTAATGCTCTTGCATTGCAAAGTGTAATACATTGAGATGCCCTGTAGGTGGCAACAGCGGACACTTTTGCAAAGCGTCCAGTTGCCAGGGCAACGATCGGGGCTGCCATCGCAGCGCAGCACGGCATCTATGGGGTTACAGCAGAGTGTCAGCATAAAGCTGACACTCTGATGATGGCGGCGGCTCAGGAATGGAGCCGCCGCCATTAAACACAGCAGGGGGCAGACCGAGCGTGGGGCAGCGCTGGAAGGGGGGGATGGAAATTGTCACGGCCAGCAGGAGGAATGGAGGGGGCGGACTCAAGGAGGGGGCACTGTGGACACAAGATGCTGCACAGATGGAGTGGGCACAGATGGGGCTGCACAAATCAGGGAGCAGCCTGCACAGATCGGGGGGGAGGGGGCACGAGGACACTGCGATTTCAGGCTCTGATCTGCAGAGCGTAGATCAGAGCCTGAAACCGACATTTTTTCACTGCCGCGATACGATTGGTTAGTCTGTTCAGACTAACCAATCGGATCGATTGCCAGCAAGGGGCCACTCTGATTGGTCCCTTGCCAGCATTACTGCAGTGTATGCTGTCCGTGACAGCATACAGGGCAGGGGCAGAAGCTTTAATCCAAGCGCTTTGCAGCGCTTGGATTAAAGAGCTGCCAGAACGTATATATACGTGGTAGCTGCACGGGGTATGTGCAGCTATCACTTATATATACAGATTGCGGTTGGGAAGGGGTTAAAATCCCTAATTACTTTTTACAGAGTAATTTCTCTGATCACTGGTGCCATACCTCCCTTCGCTACCCGGGGGTAAATTTTATTACTGCAGATGCATTTCATTATACTCACAATGTCCCACCTTTACTAACAAAAGAGAATGTTGGATAGGTAGACTTCATTTCTACGTTCCCTATATATCTGCCATCAAAATGACTACATTGCTCAAGTTATTTTATCTGAGACCCTCCCTATCCCAATCCCACAAAGAGTTCTAAAACTTTGTCAAACACATATTTTTCGATTTGGGCAGGAAAAGATATAGAATATCACGTTCTGTTTTATTATCCTCAAAGTCTGATGGTAGCCTAGCAGTTTCACATGTGGTTAAATACTTTTGGGCTGCTCAACTTTGCCGGGTCCCAGGGTGGTAGTCTCTGTTGGCATAAACTAGTATGGCATTGAGCAGCCAATACATCAGTATGTATCACATATCGTGAAAACCAATATAAAATACTAATGTTTTGGTATCATGAGCCTCATATTTTACATAGGTTGAACCCAGATATATTTTTGGGCTTTGTACTTTAATTCATACATTTTGGAGAGGGGTGCAGAGACTTATATTTGGTATAGACCTACCTATGGAACCTCTTAGTTAGCTACTTAATGTTTTACCAGTGCAGGTAGGTAGGCCCTCCCTTAAAGATTATGGACACTTTGTGAACTAAAAGTCAATAACCCCATATCTTACAGTAATGCAGCACATAATAAAATTACACTTGTTTGTTTAATGGATGGTATCAGTTTTGCTTCACATGCTCTGAGAAATGCTCCGATATGATTTTTAGTTCACTGTTGTCATCTCCTGTGAGGCTCTATGGGCGTTCCTGTTGATTTCACATGCACCAGCACAAACTCTGCTCCACAGACCCGCCCGAATATCCTGTAACATAGCTCATAGCCGCACAGCTAGCAGCCACTTCCAAAAAGACTCCTTCATGCTAAAGTTTGTAATCAGCAGATCTATTTATCACTTTCCATTCTCTAAAAAGTCCATTATTTGTAGACAGCAATAGATATTTCTGCTGATAACGTTAGTGCAGCGATCTACAGTCAGAACCATGGCGTTACAAGCCTGACATAGATCTAATTACTGACAGCGCTCACTACATGCACTCTCTTCTGAACACAGTATTGTGTGCAGCCCGCACAGTGAACTGTCACTTTTCTCACATAGATTAGTACAGTGTGACAACACACAATACTATGTACACATTAGGGCTGCACGATATATTGAAAAAAAAAGTTGAATCGCAATAATCGGCAAATGCGATATGGCGATTTGGCCCACCCGAAAATGGAGCGATTATATATGAAGGGGCCCCGCGCACATAACTGGCTTTTTGTGTAAAGTATTTTACTACTGTGTGAAACAAGCTCTCTCCGGCTCCTATTGATAAAATGGCCAGCCTCTGTACTCACTTTCACGATGAATGCACTGCAGCGAGTGGGCTGGCCGGCGCGTGACTGACGTCACTTAGTAACGCCCCTGCTTCCTGAAGTGGGAGGAGCGTTACTAAGTGACGTCACGCGCCGGCCGGCCAGCTCGCTGCCGTGCATTCATAGTACTGTGAAAGTGAGTACAGAGGCTGGCCATTTTATCAATAGGAGAGAGCTTGTTTCACAAAGTAGTAAAATACTTTACACACAAAGCCAGTTATGTGCACAGTTTAGGACACATGAGGGGACACATTCTACCATGAAGGCCTGATTCACACAGTTGTTCTAGAGATGTGTCTGCTGCTAGAACTCTCTGTGGCATTGACCTGGTCTCTAATCTGAGCTGCTGTTAACCTGCGAGATGGTATGGGGTGAACTTATCCTCCGCAGCAGCGGTGACTCTTGGTCTTCCTTTCCTGGGGCGGTCCGCATGTGAGCCAGTTTCTTTGTAGCGCTTGATGGTTTTTGTGACTGCACTTGGGGACACTTTCAAAGTTTTCCCAATTTTTCGAACTGACTGACCTTCTCTTCTTAAAGTAATGATGGCCACTCGTTTTTCTTTACTTAGAATTTGTATTATGGCAAGAAAAAAGCAGCTAACAGTCTATTCAGTAGGACTATCAGCTGTGTATCCACCTGACTTCACAACACAACTGATGGTCCCAACCCCATTTATAAGGCAAGAAATCCCACTTATTAAACCTGACAGGGCACACCTGTGAAGGGAAAACCATTTCAGGTGACTACCTCTTGAAGCTCATCAAGAGAATGCCAAGAGTGTGCAAAGCAGTAATCAAAGCAAAAGGTGGCTACTTTGAAGAACCTAGAATATGACATATTTTCAGTTGTTTCACAATTTTTTGTTATGTATATAATTCCACATGTGTTAATTCATAGTTTTGATGCCTTCAGTGTGAATCTACAATTTTCATAGTCATGAAAATAAAGAAAACTCTTTGAATGAGAAGGTGTGTCCAAACTTTTGGTCTGTACTGTAAGTACACAGTGGGGGAGATTTATCCAAACTAGTGTAAAGGAAAACTGGCTTAGGCGACTTTCACATTAGCGGCAGCTTTCTCCAGCAGGCTGTTCCAGCGGGTGAACAAACTGCCGGATGTGTGCTGCAGTTAGCGCACAGTGCCAGTCTGCTCCGGCCCCATTCTCTATAATGGGGACGGGCCGGTGGTCCGGCCGCAGCACGGCAAACATGCCTAGAGGCGGCCAGAATAAAACTACAACATGTCCACACTCTCTTTACTTTCAATAGATTTTTATTGTCAAAGTATTTGCTCAAAATACAAAGATACATTTGCCAGACATTACAATGAAATTTAAGCAAATAACTCCATATTTTCTTTAAGGAGAAAAGAAAAGAAAATCAGTGCAAACAATTGCCATATTAGAGAACATATCCAATTCAAATGAATCAATAAAGTAAATAATACAAATCAAAACAAAATCAGAGTCGTGTCTTCCAATCACATTAAAATACATGTGCACGCTAAATACATCATAATTCAGCTTACGCCATCAGGGTTTGGCTGATCAGAACCTTATCAACATTACATCCCCTTGTAAAAGACTAACACAGCCCCAGTCTCTCTGGTACCGCAGGGCCCAGACCCCTCCAGGATTCCCATGCCCGAATGCGACGAGTCACTTAGTAGGCCTGATGTGCTAGCATATACTCATAAGATCTTGTTGTATCTACCATTCCGATAATCTCCTGAATATCGAGGACGTTATCACTTTTCCAATTTCTTGTGATTGCTAGTTTGGTAGCAATCAATAAATGGATTACAATGACCCTGTATTTGGATGGGAATTTGTCTAAGTCTATAAGAAGTAAAGCTAGAGCTGGGTCCGGAGAAATCTGATTACCCACAATCCCAGAGATCCTGGTAAATACCTGCATCCAAAGAGCATAAATCCCCAGGCAGGACCACAGAATGTGTAACAATGTCCCCTTACAACTACACCCCCTCCAACATGGCACACTCACGTTGGGGAAAATCGTGTGTAGCCTAACTGGGGTAAAGTACCATCTAAGTGTAGTTTTGATGCAAGCCTCCAGGTGTGAGGAGCATTTAAGGGTTGAGATTTTGTTTGCAGCTTTCCGTTGTGCTAGAGTGAATATCTGCTTCAAATCAGCCTCCCAAGCCAGGAGTGGAGCCGTTGTGAGAAACTTGTCCTTGTCCCCTAAGTACATATATAGGAATCTAATTCCGGAATATACTGAATTTGCTGCAGACCATCTGATTAACAGCTGAATATGACCTCTAAGACTAAAGGCCGGGTTATTCCCTAATATAGGTCTTATTTTAAGATGGGAAAAGACTTCTTTAGGGGGTATATTAAAAGGTTTGCATGAAAGTGTCAAACGATTTTAAGGCTGATCCTGACACAAGATCTGCTACCGTTCCGATCCAGCTGTCTCTCCATCGTCTCAGGTTGAAGTCCGTAGCTAAGCATTGGAGAGATTCGATTGGGGTAAAATGTGCCAATGATATCAGTGTGGATGTACCTTTATCATGATATGTTTTCCATAAAGCCAGGGAGGTTGAGACATAATATGCAGGTTGAATGCCCAAATAGCTTTCATGTAGTGCGGCCATGAGGAGGGCCCGCAAGTTACGTCCCGGGGTTTGTGACTGCTCAATGTGCACCCAATGTTTCTCCTCATCTCCCTTCCACCACTCCTTAAGTTGGTTAATTCTAGAAGCTAAGAAATAATCATAAATATTGGGCAATCCGAATCCCCCCGATCTTTTATGTCTATACATAATACTTCTCGCTATTCTCGGCCTAGTCTTAGTCCAAATGAAGCCATTTAACATTTTGTTGACTGAGTTAAAAAAAGGACACCGGAACTGGAATGGGGATAGTACGGAACAGATATAATAACTTTGGGAGTGTGTGTTGTTGAAACGCTGCGATACGTCCCAGCCAGGATAACTGATTTGGCCATATGGTTAAGTTGGTTGGAGTGACTGTAGAAGAGGTGGAAAGTTTGTTTTATATAACTCTTGGGGAGTGGCTGTTACCTTAAAACCCAAATATTGAACCGTAGACTCCTGCCAATCTAAAGCAAATTCTCTTTTCATTTGAGATAGTATTGTATCTGAGATCCCTAGTGGGAGGACCTGGGATTTACTTTCATTTATTTTGTAGTATGAAAGGGCTCCATAAGAACGTATGATATTCATAACTTTCATCAATGACACCCTAGGGTTTGTTAATGATAAAATTATGTCATCCGCGTACATGGATAAACAGTGCTGCCTGTCCCCAATACCAACTCCTGCCATCTCTGTCTCTTGACGGATTGCCTGAGCCAAGGGCTCCAGGGATGATATGAATATCAGTGGCGATAAGGGGTAACCCTGCCTCGTGCTATTAGACAGTGCAAACGGATCAGACAACACTCCATTAGCCAATACACGGGCCGAAGGGCTAGAGTACAGAACCCGAATGGCTTGCAATATGGGCTCCGGGAAAACCATTTTATGGAGTACCGAGAAGACAAACGACCAGTTAACGCGGTCGAAAGCCTTCTCGGCATCTAATGTGACCAGTACCGTCGGTGTTCTCGTACGGTTCACAAAGTCAATTAGATTCAAGATTCTCCTGGCATTGTCTGTAATCTGACGCCCTTTCACAAACCCTACTTGATCTGGGGCTATTAGGGTGGGGATAATATCCGCCAAGTGGGCCGCTAAAATCTTTGCAAAAATTTTCAGATCCGTATTAAGTAAGGAGATAGGGTGGAAGTTTTGTGGGACTGAAGATTCCTTCCCTGGCTTGGGAAAAGTAACAATAACCGCCTCTAGCATTTCTTTAGGCATTTTCCCGGTTGTCATGGCACGAGACAGGGCCGCATGTAAATGAGGAAGTAGATTTTCAGCAAATAACCTATAATACGAGTTTGGGAGACCATCTGGTCCTGGGCTTTTGTTATGTGGCAGACCTTTAATTACATTGGAGATCTCCTCTCGCGAGATAGGATCAGAGAGGGAGGCTCTATGGATGTAATCTAAGGAGGGAATTGCCAAGAAGTTCAAAAAATTATCAATATCATCTGGGGAGGCGGGGGATGAAACCTGATTCATCCTTTAAGTTATACAGTTGCGAGTAATAAGACATACATCTGTTAGCTATGGCTTTTGAGTCATACAATTTGTATGACTTAGAGAAATCCCATAAAAAAGCTATTTTTGATTTTAAGGATCTTGCTTTTACCCTGCTTGCCAACAATTTCCCTGCCTTATTAGCCTGCAAATAATATCTGTCCTTTGTCCTTTTGAGCGAAAGCTCATAGGAATACAAGTAACTTTCTCTGAGTTGAAGTCTAAGGAGTCTGAGCTTATCAGAGAGTTCAACAGAGGGAGGGGACTTATTTTGTGCTTCCATAGATTGGATTTGTGCTATGAGGTCGGTCTGGTGTTTCTCTCTCAATTTCTTATGTCAATTTCTTCAGTAATATGCCCCTAATGTACGCCTTAAGGGCCGTCCATACTCTAGTGGGGTCCGGTCCCGAGTTAGCATTAAATTTAAAGTACTCTTCTAGCACAGCAGATACCTCCAGATGATATTTGTTGTTAGCTCATATGAATTCATTAGCCCTCCACAAGGGATTCGGAGGGGAAATGAATTCTTCTGCCAATTCTACAGATACTGGGGCATGATCCGACCAAGTAATTGTCCCTACGGAGGAACCTTTGGACGCCGCCAAGGAGGTTCTGTCAACTAAGATAAAATCAATGCGGGAGTAGGATTTATATGCAGGCGAATAGTAGGAAAAATCCTTCTCCGATGCATGGTGAATATGCCATATATCAAACAAGGAGTTAGCCAATAGTGACGGCGCAAGAGAGGCAGGGCTTATTCTTGCGACAGAGGAGGAGTCTTGGTGCGGATCAAGAACCATGTTGAAGTCCCCACAAATTATAACTCTGCCTTCTTTCAAGGACTGTACTTTTTGAATACTCTATTCAGAAACCGCAGGGGCCGAAATTCGGGGCATATACTCCCACCAGTGTGTAAGGTATATTATTGATATAGCATACATGTATAATGTAGCGACCCCCTTCATCTACCACATTTTTTTTTCTCTTTATGTGCAACCAAATTTTTAATCACTAACAGCACACCACGTTTTTTACTCAAACCATGGGATTGGATTATCGTCGGGAAAGATGGGTGTCTCAACCTCCCTTCATCTGCTGCAACGATGTGTGTTTCTTGTGCACAAAATACATCACATTTAGTCGAGAGAGCTTCCCTCCACATCATCCGCCTCTTAAATGGGCTGTTTAAGCCTCGGACATTTAAGGAGACTAGCTTAAGCTCCATCTTGGTAAGTAGAAATGTGCCAATGAGAAGACGCTCTGATAATGTGGAGGGAACCGTACAACATCAATTGCAAAATATTCAGCTGTAATGTGAAAAAGTGACACGATCTAAAAAAAAAAAAAAAAAAAAAAAAAAAAGATAATAGTAAAAAGGTATAAACAATAACATTGTGAACCAAAACTTGCAGCCCAAATAATGGGGCAGGAATGAAATAGCACAAGGGTTAAAACTCAAAACCCCTTGCGATTCTTTTTGGGGGAGAACAGTCATGCCTACCACCTGGAGAATTCAAACAGGTAGAACATGTCCCCGCTCCTGCTGAAAGCAGGGTATGTGAAGAACCTCTCAGCGATGTTTCTTCTGTCAACGACTTTCAACTCTGTGCCACTCTCCTTCATCTGGTAAACGCTGATGTTGATTTACCGGAGGGACATCATCCACTGTAATGTTCCAATTGGCTAGCACAACTTTCCCTTTTTTCTACCGAGCGTATAACTGTTAGCACTCCGTTTTTCTGGACCAGCAGCTTTACCCCACCAGTATAAAATGGAGTGTGATCGCAGCGCCATAGTGATGGGCGCAAGCATGCGACGTAGCTGAAGGGTTGCTATGGATAAATCCGCAAATGGGTTCACCTGTTGGTACGGATCCGGTAAGGTATCAATTTTCCTTGCTGCCATCAGGGTTTCCTCTTTAATATGGAAAAAATGGATACGCGCTAAAACGTGCCGAGGTGTGTCATCAGGTAGGTGTTTCGGTTTTGCAATTCTGTGTGCCCGATCTATAATGAAATCTTGCTCGGAGCTATTAGGCAGGAGAATTGTGATCAGCCTTTTAATAGAAGCCTGTAAATCCATTGCTGGAACTGACTCCGGTACACCCCGCAATTTCAGATTTTTCCAGCGGGAGCAGTCCTCTAAATCTGCCACTTTCGCCTTAAGGTATGCGATTTCCTCAGACTGGACATCATGCAAGTCTATGAGACTGTTGTGTGACTCTGCAAATTCGCCCATCTTATGTTCGACATGCTGGACTCTAATTTTCAGATTGGTAACGTCCAGTTGAAGAGGTTTTAGCAGCTGTGACATACGAGAGGTGACCGAGTGATTAAAGGCTAAAAACATGTCTGTCTAAGTAAAACACTGGACGCCGGCCTGTCATCCGTTGGGAACTTGTGAAGCACCTCCTTAAGGGTCCCAGTACAATGGAGGCCCTGGGTTTCGCTGGTCTCATGGACCGATGCAGCTGGGTCCTGTAGCCTCGGCCTCTGCTTTGCCGGGCTCGTAGTAGGGGATCTCAGCCCCGCACAGCTGCTTGAAGCAGGCATGTCTTGCCCCGATCCAACCCCTGTAGCGATAATCGCCATGTTCTCACACGCTCCGGTGTGCTGAGGTGAACCCCGAGGGCTCTGGTGAGTCGGGCTTCCATCATCCGATGGTCTTGTCTGAAGAAAAACTCCAATTTCCCTTGCTTCTTAATGCCTCTTTTCCCTCTAGTCATCATCAGGGATGTATCCGGTACCAATCGGCACTGATGTTGACACTGTCTGTGGAGAACTTGGTGAAGGTTCTGCTTAATTGAGACACTTTGCTGGAGCAGGAGCTCTGGTTTCAAGCGGCCATACTCCTCGGCTTCCCTGCCACGCCCCCATGTCCACACTCTCAAACATTTTATTCCCCCTGTGATCGCAATGTTTTCAGCTCATTCACAGAGCTTTGTTTTCAACCTATGGGCTGAAATGGTGTATCAGAGCTCCAGACTAAAAGAAATACCTAGTAGCCATTGGCTCCTGAACTGAAAAATTTAGGAGCCAAATGAAATCTTTAGTCGCCAAATCGAAACCGAATAAAAATTTTGGTATCGCGACAACGCTACGCCGATCAGATTGGCGTAGGGTTGTTTCAATACCAAAATTTTGATTTGCTTTCGTCACCATAAAAAAGTATTGCGATACTCAATACCACTCGAAAAAAAAAAAAAAAAAAAAGCCGCTTGCATTTTGCATTTTATGAAGTCCTATCCTATTTTTTGGTGTGACAAGGTGACTAAAAAATGGTGAATCGCATGTTTATTTATTTATTTCTAGTACGGCGCTTACCACATAAGAGATATTTTTTGAATCATTTTATAGTTTGGACATTTCGGACGCAGCGCTATGTAATATGTTTATTTATTGTTTATATATTTTATATGTAAAATTGGGAAAGGGGGAATTTAAACTTAATATTTTAGGGTACTTTTACACTAGCGTTTTTCTTTTCCGGTATAGAGTTCCGTCACAGGGGCTCTATACCGGAAAAGAACTGATCAGTTTTAACCTAATGCATTCTGAATGGAGAGCATTCCGTTGAGGATGCATCAGGATGTCTTCAGTTCAGTCATTTTGAGTGATCAGGCAAAAGACAAAACCGCACAATGCTAGGGTTTTATCTCCGGCGAAGACTTGCCTGCATTTTTCCCCATAGGAATGTATTCGTGCCGGATCCGGCATTCAAAATATCGGAATGTCAGACCGGTAAAAACGTGTAAAAAAGATACTACAAGACGGATCAGTCTGTTCGCATGACAAGCGGAGAGACAGATCCTCTTTCTTGCAATGCATTTGGGAGACGGATCCGTATCCAGATGAGTCTCACAAATACTTTCAGTCACATCTAGATTGGCTAATCCGGCAGGCAGTTCTGACGACGGAACTGCTTGCCGGACCATGTGATGAGCTCAGTGACGTCACCACAGGTCCTTTGACAGGTCCTGAAGAAAGAACAGGAGACCGGCAGCTACGCGATCAATTGGAGGAGGGGAGTTAATTTTTATTTTATTTTTTTAACCCTCATTGGCACTGCGCCACCAATGTTTATTATACTGGGGTGTTGGGGGCAGGGCTGTGGAGTCTGAGTCAATTTTGGGTACTTGGAGTCTGAGTCGGCAAAAAATGAGCCAACTCCGACTAGATTTAAATTGGAATAAAAAATAAATAAAGTTTAAAATGTCCCAATTCACAAAAAGTTATAATTAATTACCATATTTTGTCGCCCTATAAAAACGCACCTAGATTTTTGAGGAGGAAAATAAGAAAAAAAATATTTTGAACCAAAAGGTGTGCAGTTTGTGAGTTTTGAACTAATGGTGGTCTGTGGATGACACTAATATGGGGGATCTGTGGATGGCACTGTTATGGGGGGATCATTGTGGGGGCATCTGTGTATTGCACTTATGGGGGCACCTGCGGATGACACATATATAAGCATCTTATCTTATGTGTCATCCACAGATCCCCCCCCCATAACAGTGTCCCTGTGTAGTGAATGGGGGCCAGCATCTGTTTCTGTAATGGCAGCGGGGCCCGATGCCTGCTTCATTCATAAAGTGGGCGGAGCAGGCGCGTAACGTAGTGAGCTACACTACGAGCGCCCACCCGGCCTCCTGACTTACAAGAAGTTAGTAGTAAGTAGTACAGCGCTAGATTTAAGATGATTGGAATACTTCAACAATACCCACAAGTTAGATATGAGTACCGTATACTACAGTGAGCGGGGCCCGATGTAGTAGAATACAGTGACTGCAGCGGGCCCCGCTGCCATTACAGAAACAGATGCCGACCCCCGGCCCCTCCTCCCTCTCAGCCTATTCACCGGACGGTCGCAGCTTTAGGCCCATAAGACGCACTGCTATTTTTCCCCAACTTTTGCGAAAAAAACGGTACATCTCTACTGTAAGAAAAAAGGCAGTGAGTCACGTAACCGCAAAACAAACACGTTAAGTGACCATGAAGAAGCATGCTTTTCACATGCTTCACTATATGGCATGCAACGCACAGTTAAGGAGCGGCAATACTTATACTTTCCATTGTGTTGTGTTCCGCTGTTACAGGAAACGCAACGCCCATGTTTAACCTAGCCTCTCACCGATAACTGATTAAGTAAATATGTTTTTTGCAGGACTAGAGACACTTGTATAAGTGACAGGAATGGATAGTCAATAGTTCAAGACTGAAGCTGTAAACCATTTAAAAAACTGCTGTCATTCAGCTAAGGCTATAAAAAGTTGTAAACTTGTAGGATTCTACTAGGGAAATCATGTTTTAAAATAAATGCCTCTTCCCCTGCCCCTTCCTGGATCCTCCCACTGCCCTATCTTCAGCAGAGGATCAGCACACAAAGGAGAAGGCAGCAGCTTCCTAGCCAGTAGTTCTGTGGTAATGACATGTATGTTGCCTTTCTTTCCTTCAAGGAATGTATAAAATACATTTGCATATTAAATACAGAGGAGTCGGAAGTACCAAAAACTGAGGAGTCGGAGCATTTATCTACCGACTTCACAGTCCTGGCTTGGTGGGGGGGCGCACTGCGCTACCATTGTTTATTATACTGGGGTGTTGGGGGGGGGGGGCACACTGCACCACTAATGAAGATAACTGACCTGTTAATACAAATACAGGAGGCGGGTGCCGGAATCAAATAGCCGGCACCCAACCTCTATGACAGGGAGCTGCGATCCGCTACAGTTAACCCCTCAGGTGTGGTACCTGAGGGGTTAACTGAAGCGGATCGCAGCTCCCCGTCATAGAAATCGGGTGCCGGCTATTTGATTCCGGCACCCGCCTCCTGTATTTGTATTAATAGGTCAGGTATCTTCATTGGTGGCGCAGTGGCCACAGCCTCTCCCCTCCTCCTCCCGTCTCTCTACTCATTGGCGGCAGCAGCACAGGGGGGAGGGAGAGACTCCTTCTCCACTGCGCTGCTGAGAAGAACATCGGCGGAGGGGCAGAGAACTATCATCTCGTGTACCCTGCCTCTGTATTCAACTGCAGAGCTGTGGCGCCGGGTCTAGTCGCAAATGGTGACAAGACTAAAAAGTCTTGCCATTTGTAAATTCTAAGTCACATTGGCAACCATTTTGGTCGCCATTTGGAGCCCTGTGTATTACGCTTTTTGTGAGGCAAGGTAATAATGGCTGTTTTGGCACAGTTTTTATTTTTTGTCTTTGACAATGTTCTCATGACAGGGAAGATCATGTGATCCACCCCATAAGCTACGCCCCATAAGCCCCCCCCCCGCTGTCTGTGGCCGGCCGGCGCTCCGCCTACTGGTAAGTGATTGTCACTTACCAGTAAGAAGGGTGGCGGCCGGCTCAGATCTGAAAAAGCTGTTATGCAGACGGATCCGCACTGAACGGATACCATCGTGTGCATTCATAGGTGCGGATCAGTCTGTGCAGATACCAGACGGATCCGCACCTAGCGCAGGTGTGAAAGTATCCCAAGATAATGCTTGTTCTAGAATTTGTGTAGGGTATTTTTTCTCTTTGAATCTCTCCTTTAATAGTCAGGCTTCTTCTTGAAATTGTGGGTCTTTGGTGCAGTTTCGTTTTATACGACGAAACTGTCCGAATGGTACATTCATTAACCAGTTTGGTAGATGGCAACTGGAATAGAGTATGTATCCATTTCCAGCCGTCGGTTTTTGGAAGGTTCTACAAATGTATCTATTTTCTTTTTTGGTGATACTTAAGTCCAGAAATTCTGTCTCTTTTTTGTTGATACCAGCTGTAAAAGTCAAATTATATGAGTTCTTATTCAGTTAAGAGATAAATTACTGTAGTGCATCTTCATTACCTTTCCAGAAAAGGATGACGTCATCGATGTATCTACGCTAGAGCACCAGGTTGCCATACCTCCCCCTCCCCACCCCTTTTGGGGTCAATGTAAGAATTTTCCCAATGTGCCAAAAATAAATTTGCATAACTGGGGGCATATCTGGTGCCCATGGCAGTTCCCGTTATCTGGAGGTAATAGTCCTTCTCAAAATAAAAGTAATTATGTTCTAATATGTGTCTGACCCCTTCTATTATGAACTCCATTTGTTCTTGTTTAAGATATTCTTAATTTTCCCAATTGTGTTCTAAGAGCCTTAATGCCTTGGTCATGATTTATTACCGTTGTAAGAGAATGTCTGGAGTGGTAGTGGATGGAAGATACGTGCCACCGGGGGTCGTGGCCACGGTGGAGTAAGAGCAGGGTGGACGGGTTTTGGTTGTTGGCGTCAGCCTACACTGATCCTGGCAGGTTGGTTATCTCTGGCCTTAGTTGGGTAGGGTTAATCCTTCACTATGCTCGCTGGGTGTGGTCTGCCTGCTAACCCCAGGGCTGTGAATATAGGTTTGATGCTCACTGACTGTGGGGCTGATGAAGTGTGGTCTCCTGTCTTACTGCAGGAAGCTGTACGGGAGGCTGATCGCACAGTCGGGCTGAGCTCTGTAGTCCGCTCGTCTAACAAAGACTGCCCAATTGCTGCAGGCTCAGCGAAGGACCAAAAGAAGGGATCCTGTGGTCGGAGCCAATCCCTTGTCCAGGCCGACACGTGGCCTGTCTAACTTGCACGAACTTAGACAAACCCGCCCCACGAAAAGGTGTAGTACTGATCACGGATGTGAGAGACTGTGTGAACAGGCACCAAGACGCCTGCAGCGTTTGGGGCTCCGTTGTGGGAGGTGGGGTTTATGGACATTGCTGTTGTGTTAATTGCACAGTTTTGATGTGATGCACTGGAGTGAATAAAAGAGCACGGTTTGGACACAAAGCCTGTCTCCTGAGCATCTATATTGCCACTGCTACCATCTGCCTACCAGAGCAAACCCCCACACCGTATACAAAGATTGTATATCCAATGTTGATAGGATTCCAATCCTGGTCTATGGTTAATTCTTCTAGAATCTTTATGATTTGTGTAGTATCTTTCAACTATGACTCTGTTTTTCTAACTAGGGGTTGAAGCCACAAATCAATATATTTTGAAAGGTTTGCAGTCAAAAGATCCGATGCCGGACACTATGGGGCGTCCTGGAGGGTTCACCAGGTCTTTATGCACCTTGGGTAGGCAATAAAGAACCGGAAGTCTGCCAGGTGTTCCCATGATGAATTACAGTTTTGTTAGGATTCCCAACTGTAACCCCTTGTTGCTATATTTAAGCAATTTAAATATAGACAGTCGGATCTCCTTTTAGTTTTTTATATGTAGTAGCATCAGATAATTGTCTTAGACATTCCTTATATTTTATAGCATCTAAAATGACTATTGTGCCCCCCTTATCTGCGGGGCGAATCGTTACATTCTCTTTATCTTGTAGTTCTCTTACAGCTAGTATTTCCTTTTTAAATAAGTTATTCCTGTGAGATATTTTTTCTTTCAATTTTCTTGGATATGTCTCCACATATTTCTGAAAACTAGACAACTCTGGTCCTATTTCATTTCTGGGGAATCTCTTTGATTTGTTTCTTAAGTTTGTATGTGGAAATTCATCAATTATTTGTGTATGTGGACTTACTGGGTTTTTCTAAGAAATATTTCTTTAGACAGATGTTTTTTATAAATTTTTGAATACCAATATATGTATCAAATGTATTAAGTTTCGAGGATGGAGCAAATTTAAGTCCATTGTTAAGTATTGACATTTGTGCTTGTGTAGGAGTTATACTACTTAAATTTATAATATTCTTCTGTTCTATATTTAATATTCCCTTCTGTGATCCCTGTGTCTTCTTCCTTCCTCGCCGTGTTTTCTTAGTTCTCTTTGTTCTTCCGAATAGTGTTGTTTGTGTATCGGTGTTGTGGTTTGTTGTTCCATGTATCTTGGTGTTCGTGGGTATCTTTGTTAATACTTATTTTCTATTTGTCCAATTTGTGCACTGTTGCATCTTAAATTGTATCAGTGTTTCGGTGGAGTCTTTTTGTGTGCTGGTGATTGTGATCGTCTGTGTCTTCTTCATGCTGGACGGTGTAGGGGGAGGGTTCGGTCTAAAAAAGGTTGTTCTGTGAAATTCTCATATCGGTTTCTCACTGGTATGTTATACCTTGAGTTTATCTCCAGAAGTCATATCTGTGAGATTTCTATTTGCTGGTTTTATCTCAGTGGATTTATGTACTTCTTGTGTTTGAGATTTTTCCGGTTTTTAAGTTTTTGACTTTTTTAGAAATGATATCCTGTTCTGTCTTATCTAAACTTTTGCATATTTTTTTCTTGCCAGCTATTATATATTTCATCTTCCGTTAAATGTTCCATATTGGATTTAATTTTATTTTATTTTTTCTGATGTTACTGCTAAAATTTGTGTTCTCCTCTTTATAATCAATTCAATTAGTGCCCGTGATTGTGAGTTTAAAAGACTATCCCATTCTTGGTTAAACTCCTCAGTCCACAGATCTTTTGCTGGTGTTTTTGTCAGTTGTAATCCTTTTGGTATCATATTTTGGCTTAAATATTGTCTCAAAGATCAAATTTCCCAGTATTGTCTTAGTTGCTTTAACCCCTTAAGGACTCAGCCCTATTTCACCTTAAGGACTTGGCCATTTTTTGCAAATCTGACCAGTGTCACTTTAAATGCTCATAACTTTAAAACGCTTCGACTAATCCAGGCCATTCTGAGATTGTTTTTTCGTCACATATTGTACTTCATGACACTGGTAAAATGAAGTCAAAAAAATTTTGCATAAAAAAATACCTAATTTACCAATAAAATTGAAAAATTGGCAAATTTCAAAGTTTCAATTTCTCTACTTCTGTAATACATAGTAATACCCCCAAAAATTGTGATGACTTTACATTCCCCATATGTCTACTTCAGGTTTGAATTATTTTGGGAATGATATTTTATTTTTTGGGGATGTTACAAGGTTTAGAACTTTAGAAGCAAATATTGAAATTTTTCAGAAATTTACAAAAACCCAATTTTTAGGGACCACTGCAGCTCTGAAGTCACTTTGCGAGGCTTACATAATAGAAACCACCCAAAAATGACCCCATTCTATAAACTACACCCCTTAAGGTATTCAAAACTGATTTTACAAACTTTGTTAACCCTTTAGGTGTTGCACAAGAGTTATTGGCAAATAGGGATGAAATTTGAGAATTTAATTTTTTTGCCTAATTTTCCATTTTAACCCATTTTTTCCACTAACAAAGCAAGGGTTAACAGCCAAACAAGACTGTATCTTTATTGCCCTGACTCTGCCGTTTACAGAAACACCCCATATGTGGGCGTAAACTACTGTACGGCCACACAGCAGGGCGTAGAATGAAAGGTGCGCCGTTTGGTTTTTGGAAGCCAGATTTTGCTGGACTGGTTTTTTGACACCATGTCCCATTTGAAGCCCCCTGATGCACCCCTAGAGTAGAAACTCCCTAAAAGTGACCCCATCTAAGAAACTACACCCCTCAAGGTATTCACATTTTTTTAACCCTTTAGGTGTTGCACAAGATTTAATGGAAAATAGAGATACAATTTCAAAATTTCACTTTTTTGGCAGATTTTCCATTTTAATATCTTTTTTCAAGTACAAAGCAAGGGTTAACAGCCAAACAAAACTCATTATTTATGGCCCTGATTCTGTAGTTTACAGAAACACCCCATATGTGGTCATAAACAGCTGTACGGGCACACAGCAGGGCGCAGAAGGAAAGGAATGCCATACGGTTTTTGGAAGGCAGATTTTGCTGGACTGGTTTTTTTGACACCATGTCCCATTTGAAGCCCCCCCTGATGCACCCCTAGAGTAGAAACTCCAAAAAAGTGACCCCATTTTAGAAACTACGGGATAAGGTGGCAGTTTTGTTGGTACTAGTTTAGGGTACATATGATTTTTGGTTGCTCTATATTACACTTTTTGTGCAGCAAGGTAACAAGAAATAGCTTTTTTGGCACCGTTTTTTTTTTGTTATTTACAACATTCATCTGAAAGGTTAGATTATGTGGTAATTTTATAGAGCAGGTTGTCACGGACGCGGCGATACCTAATATGTATACTTTTTTATTTATTTCTGTTTTACACAATGATTTCAGTTTTAAAACAAAAAAAGTTTTAGTGTCTCCATAGTCTAAGAGCCATAGTTTTTTCAGTTTTTTGGCGATTATCTTTTGTAGGGTTTCATTTTTTGCGGGATGAGATGGCTGTTTTATTGGCACTATTTTGGGGTGCATATGACTTTTTGATCGCATGCTATTGCACTTTTTGTGATGCAAGATGACAAAAAATTGCTTTTTTTAAACCTATTTTTTTTTATTTTTTTACGGTGGTCTTTTTGGGAAGTAAGGTGGGCAAAATTAAAATTTTCTCATTTTCTGCCTCCCGCAACCCCCCCCCCCCCCGCACCTCCCACCAGGCTAAAATCATGCAGGGGTGCAGGGGGGGGGGTGATACCTATATATTTGAGCCACACTAAAGTTTCTGATCGCCACGGTCAGGGACCACGGCGATCAGAAACAGCAGAAATCGCAACAAACCGCAGGTCTGAATTGACCTGCGGTTTGCTGCGATCGCCGATACGGGGGGGGGGGGGGGGGGGGGTGTCATATGACCCCCCCAGGCGTTGTGACAGGATGCCGGCTGAATGATTTCAGCCGGCATCCTGTGTGGATTAACCCCTGGGGCGCCACAATCTCAATTTAAACTCATGACGTACCGGTACGTCATGGGTCCCTAAGGGGTTAATAGTAAATTTTCTAGTTCCTTAAAAAAATCTTAGATACAGACTTCTCTCTTATTTGTGACATTTCTGTCCACTCTAAGGCCGAATGCACACGGCCGTGAGCAGTCCGTGGAACCACGGGCTGGATTCCTGCTGAGAGCAGGAGCGCACGGCGTCATTGGTTGCTATGACGCTGTGCGCTCCCTGCTGCCGCCACAGTACAGTAATACACTGGTATAGATCATACTAGTGTATTATTGTATTGCGGCGGCAGCAGGAAGCGCACAGCATCATAGCAACCAATGACGCCGTGCGCTCCTGCTCTCAGCAGGAATCCAGCCTGTGGTTCCACGGACTGCTCACGGCCGTTGAAAACAGCCGTGTGCATTCGGCCTAAGACATCGTGAAACTACTGACCTTCTATTTGAACTACAACTGTGAAAGAAAGATATATATATATATATATATATATATATATATATTCTCAAGCAGAGCCCTTGTAGCACACAGTGGATTTGATGCTGGAGTAGGGTTACCACCCCTGTCATTAGTCTATAAGCGGCACTAGTCTGATGAAGGCACGGATGTGCCGAAACGTCACTGACCTCGCCGTAGCAACTACCATTCTGTACAAAATAAAACAAAAATTGCACCTTATACAATTTTCTTGGCTGGAGTCTTTGTATCTACTATCTATATATATATATATATATATATATATATATATATATATATATATATATATCTATATCTATATCTATATATATCTATATATATATATATATATATATATATATATATCTCTCTCTCTCTCTCTCTCTCTCACTCACAATTTCCAAACATCTCTAGAAATGATACAATTAATGTATATGGAAATTTTCCCCTTTTCATCTTTTTTAAATATGACCAGCACACAATAATGTATACATTTCTCATAAGTTCTATATGGGTCTGTTGGTTTTATCATTAATTTTTTGGGTGTAATGAACAAGATTATACATACTAAACTGTATGATAGATAAAATCTCATGTAGCAGAAAACAGCATGAAAAGAATAAGTTTTATGTATATATGGACATTTTCCCTCTTTTTTTGAACTATAGTAATGTAATAGAGATTTTTTTCTTTATTGGGCAACAAATACCAGTTGTGATACATATTATATGCAAAAAAAAAGGCATAAGCAGACAAAACAAAAACGCAATAGAACCGCATGCATATCGCATACCATGAAAAAAGAAGCCAAATCCGAAGATGACTAATCCGAACCAGTTCTTTCGGATAATCCAGGCGGTCTAAAAATGGAAAGCCTAAAGAATGAGAGGAGAGCTGCCACTGAGGAAGGGGAAAGAGGTCCCCGGAACGCACTTGGCGTGTAAGCTATTTACTCCCATTTAACCGCCTCTGGACCGCCTAACGCAGGATCGCGGTCCGGAGGCGGCTGTCTCAGGCAGAGTCACGCATCTATGCGTCATCTCGCGAGACGCGAGATTACGCTCACAGTTGGCCCTCGATGCGCAAAAGTTAGAGGAGTATTTCGTCATCAGCCTGCCAGCCAATGATCGTGGCTGGCAGGCTAATGATTTAAAAAAGAAATAAACGAATTAGAAGCCATATAACACCTTATATTTATAAATATAATGTGTTAAATGGCTTCTCTGCTGGTCCTTTTCGTCGGTTGGTTCCAGCAGAGGAGCAGACATCACAGTGAGTACACACCAAACACCACACATAGCCCCAGATCACCCCCCATCACCCCAATTAACCACTTGATCGCCCCTGTCAATCACCTAGTGAAAGGGAAAAAAGTGATCAGTGTAAACTATCACATTTTTTTTCACTGGTATTGACTGTTAGGTTTAGGATAGTTTAGACCCCTTGGTTAGGCAGTTAGTGATCGTTTAGCGCCCAGCCCACCGCACCGCAGCACTGATGTGCATTCTGACAGAAGCATTGCGCTGGTGTATACGGCGCTGCAAGACGAGATTTCTCCTCTGCAGTAAAATATACGTTTGCCGAGACATATGAGCTGAGGGGGCAGCGGGATTCATATGCTTTGGCAAACACTTTGTATATAAAAAAAATAAAAAAAATAAAAATCCCGGCAATGATTTATTCATCCACATCGATTGATGTGAATGGAGAAATCGGGTTTACCAGGGCATATGACCTAAGTGGGTTTGGATGTTGTGCGGAGCTCCTATGTCCTGGCAGACGCCTTTCCCCTCTTTTTTTTGGCACAGATTTTTTCATCCACATTGATCGATGCGAATGAAGAAATCTGTGCCGTTCATTTTTTCTTTTAGCCCAGAGGCTGAACGGAAAAATAATAATCTCATTACTCGTATGCTCAATATAAGGAGAATAGCAGAAACTCCTATTGCTGGCCATACATGTAATGATTGCGGAGACCCTCAAATGCCAGGGCAGTACAAACACCCCACAAATGACCCCATTTTGGAAAGAAGACACCCCAAGGTATTCGCTGAGGGGCATACTGAGTCCATGAAAGATTGAAATTTTTGTCCCAAATCAGCGGAAAGGAAGACTTTGTGAGAAAAAATAAATAAATAAAATAAAAATTTCCGCTAACTTGTGCCCAAAAAAATAAATTTCTATGAACTCGCCATGCCCCTCATTGAATACCTTGGGGTGTCTTCTTTCCAAAATGGGGTCACATGTGGGGTATTTATACTGCCCTGGCATTTTAGGGGCCCTAAAGCGTGAGAAGAAGTCTGGGATCCAAATGTCAAAAAATGCCCTCCTAAAAGGAATTTGGGCCCCTTTGCGCATCTAGGCTGCAAAAAAGTGTCACACATGTGGTATCGCCGTACTCAGGAGAAGTTGGGCAATGTGTTTTGGGGTGTCATTTTACATATACCCATGCTGGGAGAGAGAAATATCTTGGCAAAAGACAACTTTTCCCATTTTTTTATACAAAATTGGCATTTGACCGAGATATTTATCTCACCCAGCATGGGTATATGTAAAATGACACCCCAAAACACATTGCACAACTTCTCCTGAGTATGGCGATACCACATTTGTGACACTTTTGCAGCCTAGGTGGGGAAAAGGGGCCCACATTCCAAAGAGCACCTTTAGGATTTCACAGGGCATTTTTTACACATTTTGATTTCAAACTACTTCTCACACATTAGGGCCCCTAAAATGCCAGGGCCGTATAACTACCCCACAAGTGACCCCATTTTGGAAAGAAGACACCCCAAGGTATTTCGTGATGGGCATAGTGAGTTAATGGAAGTTTTTATTTTTTTGTCACAAGTTAGTGAAATATGAGACTTTGTAAGAAAAATATAAATAAAATAATAATTATCATTTTCTTGTGACAAAAAATAAAAAAAGTTCTATGAACTCACTATGCCCATCAGCGAATACCTTAGGGTGTCTACTTTCTGAAATGGGGTCATTTGTGGGGTTTTTCTACTATTTGGCATTCTAGAAACTCAGGAAACATGACAGGTGCTCAGAAAGTCAAAGCTGCTTCAAAAAGCGGAAATTCACATTTTTGCACCATAGTTTGTAAACACTATGGCCCCTTTCACACAGGAGAGTATTCCGCGCGGGTGCGATGCGTGAGTTGAACGCATTGCACCCGCAGTGAATCCTGACCCATTCATTTCTATGGGGCTGTTCACATGAGAAGTGATTTTCACGCATCACATACAGACGTGGACAAAATTGTTGGTACCCTTTGGTCAATGAAAGAAAAAGTCACAATGGTCACAGAAATAACTTTAATCTGACAAAAGTAATAATAAATTAAAATTCTATAAATGTTAACCAATGAAAGTCAGACATTGTTTTTCAACCATGCTTCAACAGAATTATGTAAAAAAATAAACTCATGAAACAGGCATGGACAAAAATGATGGTACCCCTAGAAAACACAGAACATAATGTGACCAAAGGGACATGTTAATTCAAGGTGTGTCCACTAATTAGCATCACAGGTGTCTACAACCTTGTAATCAGCCATTGGGCCTATATATATGGCTCCAGGTAATCACTGTGTTGTTTGGTGATATGGTGTGTACCACACTCGACATGGACCAGAGGAAGCAAAGGAAAGAGCTGTCTCAAGAGATCAGAAAGAAAATTATAGACAAGCATGTTAAAGGTAAAGGCTATAAGACCATCTCCAAGCAACTAGATGTTCCTGTGAGTACAGTTGCACATATTATTCATAAGTTTAAGATCCATGGGACTGTAGCCAACCTCCCTGGACGTGGCCGCAGGAGGAAAATTGATGACAAATCTAAGAGACGGATAATCCGAATGGTAACAAAAGAGCCTAGAAAGACTTCTAAAGAGATTCAAGGTGAACTTCATGCTCAAGGAACATCAGTGTCAGATCGCACCATCCGTCGTTGTTTGAGCCAAAGTGGACTACATGGGAGACGACCAAGGAGGACACCATTGTTGAAAACGAATCATAAAAAAGCAAGACTGGAATATGCCAAACTACATGTTGACAAGCCACAAAGCTTCTGGGAGAATGTCCTGTGGACAGATGAGACAAAAATCGAAGTTTTTGCCAAGGCACATCAGCTGTATGTTCACAGACGAAAAAATGAAGCATATCAAGAAAAGAACACTGTCCCTACTGTGAAACATGGAGGAGGCTCTGTTATGTTCTGGGGCTGCTTTGCTGCGTCTGGCACAGGGTGTCTTGAATCTGTGCAGGGTACAATGAAATCTCAAGACTATCAAGGAATTCTAGAGAGAAATGTACTAGCCAGTGTCAGAAAGCTTGGTCTCAGTCGCAGGTCATGGGTCTTGCAACAGGACAATGACCCAAAACACACCGCTAAAAACACCCAAGAATGGCTAAGAGGAAAAAATTGGACTATTCTAAAGTGGCCTTCTATGAGCCCTGACCTCAATCCTATTGAGCATCTTTGGAAGGAGCTGAAACATGCAGTCTGGAAAAGGCACCCTTCAAACCGGACACAACTGGAGCAGTTTGCTCATGAGGAGTGGGCCAAAATACCTGCTGAGAGGTGCAGATGTCTCATTGACAGTTACAGGAAGCGTTTGATTGCAGTGATTGCCTCAAAAGGTTGCGCAACAAAATATTAAGTTAGGGGTACCATCATTTTTGTCCATGCCTGTTTCAGGAGTTTATTTTTTTACATAATTCTGTTGAAGCATGGTTGAAAAACAATGTCTGACTTTCATTGGTTAACATTTATAGAATTTTAATTTATTATTACTTTTGTCAGATTAAAGTTATTTCTGTGACCATTGTGACTTTTTCTTTCATTGACCAAAGGGTACCAACAATTTTGTCCACGTCTGTATGTGTTGCGTGAAAATCGCAGCTTGCTCCTCTTTGAGCGTTGCGGTGCGATAATCCACGCAATGCAGGCCCCATAGAAGTGAATGGGGTTGCGTGAAAATCGCAAGCATCCGCAAGCAAGTGCGGATGCGGTGCGATTTTCACGCATGGGTTCTAGGTGACAGTCTATTCACTGTATTATTTTCCCTTATAACATGGTTATAAGGGAAAATAATAGCATTCTGACTACAGAATGCATAGTATAATAGTGCTGGTATAATAGTGCTCACCTTATCCTCTTGATCGCGTAGTTCCCGGTCTGTTCTTTACTAGCTGTGGGCTAAAGGACCTGTGGTGATGTCAGATCACATGCTCCATCACCATGGTGGTGGACTATGTGATTGGAGCATGTGATCTGACATCACCACAGGTCATTTAGCCCAAAGTTAGTAAAGAACACACCGGGAACTACGCGATCAAGAGGATAAGGTGAGTTAACTTTTTTATTTTTTTTAACCCTTCCAGCACTATTATACTATGCATTCTGTAGTCAGAATGCTATTATTTTCCCTTATAACCATGTTATAAGGGAAAATAATACAATCTTCAGAACATCAATCCCAAGCCCGAACTTCTGTGAAGAAGTTCGGGTTTGGGTACCAAACATGCGCGAATTGTCTCACGCGAGTGCAAAACGCATTACAATGATTTGCACTCGCGCGGAAAAATCGTGCATTTTCCCGCAACGCACCCGCCTCTTATCCGGGCAAAAAACATGACGCCCGTGTGAAAGAGGCCTATAACTTTTACCCAAACCATTTATTTTTTTTACATCAAAGACATGTAGAACAATAAATTTAATGAAAAATTTATATATAGATGTCATTTTTTTTTTTTGCAAGTGAAAGTGAAACATTTCATTTTTTTGCAAACATTTCAGTAAATTTCGATTAATAAAAAAAAAAGTAAAAATGTCAACAGCAATGAAATACCACCAAATGAAAGCTCTATTAGTGAGAAGAAAAGGAGGTAAAATTCATTTGGGTGGTAAGTTGCATGACCGAGCAATAAACGGTGAAAGTAGTGTAGTGCAGAATTGTAAAAAGTGGTCTGGTCATTAAGGGGGTTTAAAGGAAACCTGTCACCGGGATTTTGTGTATAGAGCTGAGGACATGGGTTGCTAGATGGCCACTAGCACATCCGCAATACCCAGTCCCCATAGCTCTGTGTGCGCTTTTATTATGTCAAAAAACTGTTTTGATATGTAATTTGATACGTATGCAAATTAACCAGAGATGAATCCAGTATGTGAGATGAGTCAGGGACAGGACTCGTCTCAGGTTAATTTGCATATCTATGAAATCATTTTTTTAACACAATAAAAGCACACAGAGCTATGGGGACTGAGTATTGCGGATGTGCTAGCGGCCATCTAGCAACCCTTGTCCTCAGCTCTATACACAAAATCCCGGTGACCGGTTCCCTTTAAGCTAGGGGAGCTGATGTGATTAACTAACAGTAAGAAGAGGCCTCTACACGGATGACTGTACAGTCGTGGCCAAAAGTTTTGAGAATTACATAAATATTGGAAATTGGAAAAGTTGCTGCTTAAGTTTTTATAATGGCAATTTGCATATACTCCAGAATGTTATGAAGAGTGAGCAGATGAATTGCATAGTCCTTCTTTGCCATGAAAATTAACTTAATCCCAAAAAAAACTTTCCACTGCATTTCATTGCTGTCATTAAAGGACCTGCTGAGATCATTTCAGTAATCGTCTTGTTAACTCAGGTGAGAATGTTGACGAGCACAAGGCTGGAGATCATTATGTCAGGCTGATTGGGTTAAAATGGCAGACTTGACCTGTTAAAAGGAGGATGATGCTTGAAATCATTGTTCTTCCATTGTTAACCATGGTGACCTGCAAAGAAACGCATGCAGCCATCATTGCGTTGCATAAAAATGGCTTCACAGGCAAGGATATTGTGGCACCTAAATCAACAATTTATAGGATCATCAAGAACTTCAAGGAAAGAGGTTCAATTCTTGTTAAGAAGGCTTCAGGGCGTCCAAGGAAGTCCAGCAAGTGCCAGGATCTTCTCCTAAAGAGGATTCAGCTGCGGGATCGGAGTGCCACCAGTGCAGAGCTTGCTCAGGAATGGCAGCAGGCAGGTGTGAGCGCATCTGCACGCACAGTGAGGCGAAGACTTTTGGAAGATGGCCTGGTGTCAAGAAGGGCAGCAAAGAAGCCACTTCTCTTTAAAAAAAATAACATCAGGGACAGATTGATCTTTTGCAGAAAATATGGTGAATGGACTGCTGAGGACTGGGGCAAAGTCATATTCTCCGATGAAGCCTCTTTCCGATTGTTTGGGGAATCAGGAAAAAGGCTTGTCCGGAGAAGAAAAGGTGAGCGCTACCATCAGTCCTGAGTCATGCCAACAGTAAAGCATCCTGAGACCATTCATGTGTGGGGTTGCTTCTCATCCAAGGGAGTGGGCTCACTCACAATTTTGCCCAAAAACACAGCCATGAATAAAGAATGGTACAAAAACACCCTCCAACAGCAACTTCTTCCAACAATCCAACAACAGTTTGGTGAAGAACAATGCATTTTCCAGCACGATGGAGCACCGTGCCATAAGGCAAAAGTGATAACTAAGTGGCTCGGGGACCAAAACGCTGACATTTTGGGTCCATGGCCAACACTGCAAATACTCACTCTTTGCATAAATGTCATGTAATTGTCGATAAAAGCCTTTGAAACGTATGAAGTGCGTGTAATTATATTTCACTACATCACAGAAACAACTGAAACAAATATCTAAAAGCAGTTTAGCAGCAAACTTTGTGAAAACTAATATTTGTGTCATTCTCAAAACTTTTGGCCACGACTGTACAGTCCAACTGAATTATCTAAAACAACCGAAGCGCTCCAAATATCGCAAATATTTTCAACAGACTAACGGCATCAACTCACATGAGAACCTGCTACGAGACACACGCTAAGATCCTGCTGCTAATCACGTGACACGCCGGCGGACACAACAGCGAAACAGGGAAACAACGCTGGGTATGTAATTAAGCCACAACTCGAAAACAAGAGAAGGTAAGAGATTTCTACCTACACTAAGTGTTAGGCCGCTTCTACATACTAAGCATGCGGCTACTTGTTGAAACATAGTCCAGGACCTTTTTTACTTTAGGAGTTGGACTATATACAAACTGAGGAGTCATTAAAAAAAGGCGCAATAACACAAGAGGATTAACAGTTTGAAACCGTGTTATATGAATTGAATCTTTCTATACACCAAGGATATTCATGGGAGATGCGACTATTTTTTACTACTGCGCAGTATACACAGTCCCATACAAACATTTGAACGACTAAAGTTTACTTGTTTCCTTCCAAGGAACATTAAGTGCAGTCACCTTTGAGAGGATTTGAATATCTCTAGTCTACTATACAACTGTGAAGTACATATTCATCCAGAATTAATCAGCTGCTCAAAATATTTAGTCAGTTACATGTTTTAGACGTTTTTTCCATTGAGGCATAGGTTGTCATATGTATAGTTTTTATTCTATTTTGATTTTATACATTTTTTATATTTTATAGTTATGAATAAATGTTTAATGATCATTTAATACAAGAATACAGTAGTGGTCTGCCCATTAATACTAACAACACATTCAAAACACACATTTAAAGTGCCAGTCCATATTTAAAATATTCTTTTATCTCTATTTTATTACTGAAATAAATGAACTTTGCACGATATTCTAATTTTTCGAGTTTCACCTGCAAATATCTAAATCTGTGATGGCTAACCTCTGGCACTCCAGCTGTGGTAAAACTACAACTCCCAAGATGTACACTTGTTTCGCTGTTCTGAGAACTCCATAGAAATTAATGGAGCATGCTGGGAGTCATAGTTTCACCACAGCTGGAGTTGCGGAGGTTAGCCATCACTGGTCTAAATAAAACAAAGGGATCCGCTTGTGTGAAAGAGCCCTTAGTGTGCTGGTGATGACTGAGTAGAGGGGGAGTGACTGGACTGTATATCATCATGCAGCCAATAAAAAACATCAAGACTCATGAACAAGCACAAACTCACAGCAGAAAAGCTAGGGCTTGTGGTTTTGTGAGGGAAGATCAGGTGCCATGACACTGTGTGTTGCAGGCTCACACAAGAGCTAGAATAATGTATTGCAAGGTAAATTGAAGCTCTGGTTATATACCGTATATGGGATCTGGTTGGTAACAGCTTGCAGTTTTTCAAAAATTAAGTTACTTTACCAGAATACCCCTTTAATAACATAACGGATACCACTTATTTGTTAAACAAAGAACTTTAATGGATAGCTATAACAAAAAGTATGGCAGAAGTGCATACGATTATTTTAGAAGACACTCCCTTGTTTTTTGTGTTGTATTTGATCAGTCATAACTAGGGCTGCACGATATGGGAATTTTGTGCGATTGCGATTAGGGCCCTAAAAATTGAGAAACGATATGCAATGCGATATCTGCATTACTGAAAAAGTACAAAATACAAAACTTGCCATTTTCTTAATAGCACTGCACAGAACAGATAAATAGAAGAACATTTGTTCATTAAAATAACGACTTGCCTCCAGCCCCTCCTCCCTCCCCGCACTGTAACTGATGCATCGCCGGCCGCGCTGTGCAGCATAGTGGCCGGCGATACATCGGTGTCAGCCACGTAAAAAGTCAACCATCGCTTTATAAGACGCACTGTCATTTTCCCCCCACTTTTGGGGGGGGAGTTTGTCTTATAAAGCGGAAAATATGGTAATACAATAGCAGCATTTGTGGGTCGGCCAATTGGCGATTTCGATATAGCGATTTATTGCGATTGCTTTGGCGATATATTGTGCAGGCCTAGTCATAACATACATTTTTATGTATACCCATGCAATAATACTCAAGCTATAATACTTTATGAATAAATTCCCCCAAAAATTACCAACTTACCTTTCTTTAAGAGATGTGCATGGGTAAAATAACTTGGTTGTCCAAGATACCTTTGTGGCAAGTTCAAAGAGAGCTGTTCTGTTCTTGTAGAAAATCTTTGCACCAAACAATTAGCACAAGCTATGAGAAAGAAAATAACGTACAAAGTGTGAGTCATCCATAGGCATATTCTATAGTAACAATCTACACTAAAAGTACCTGTAGAAAGCAAGGCTTTCACAATTTACTGTGAATTCAAATCAAAACAGGTTTTTATGAATATCAAAAGACATGGCAATCTAGCAAGCAGGAGTTTGTAATGATGAATTCACTAAAGGTAAAGAGGGACCTAGATGTATTCCTGGAGTGTAATAATATTACATTTTCGAGTTATTCGATTTCTGGAGAAGAGTCGTTGATCTAGGGAAGTAGTGTTGATCACGAATATTCTAATTGCTAATTTTTATCGCGAATATCGGCACTTCAAGAATTAGCAAATATTTAAAATATAGCGATATATATATTTGCAGTTTTGTATATTCAAGTTTTTTTTTTTAAATCAGTACACATGATCCCTCCCTGCTTTCTAGCTTGTGGGCCTATGAGAAGGCTGCAATAACTGACATTAGGAGCAGTGTTGATTGCGAAATTTAGTAATGCAAATTCTTCAATTCTGCAATCAAGAAAATAATGACTGGAGATAACGAATATCACAAATTTGAATATTGCCCCTGCCGCGCATCACTACTAGGGAGTTATTCTGATTTCCTTACTGGAGTTGGAAAGGATCCCCCTAAAATGAGGAAAATTGGTTTCTACCTCATGAGGGTTTTTATGCCTTCCTCTGGATAAACTTTGCAGAATAACAGGCTGGACTGGATAAATGTGTATTTTCAGCCTATTTTACTATGTTAGGAAGAGAAAATACATGCCACAGTACATACTAAACAGGAAAACACTGGATAAAACTGACATGGAAAACGACTTAAGAATTTTAGTTGACAGTAAACTTAAAAGGGGTTGACTTACTTCAGCAAGTGGCATTTATTATGTAGAGAAAGTTAATACAAGGCACTCACAAATTTTCCATATTGCTTCCTTGGCTGGCAAGACTAATTTTTTCATCACATTATACACTTCTCGTTTCCATGGTTACCACCACCCCGCTATCCAGCACCGGTCGCCGTGCCTGCACACTATAGAAAAAAGCAATGGCCTTTTTGGAGGCCCGAACCATAACAGCGCATATAGGCCAGTGTTTTTTTTCTATAGTGTGCAAGCACAGCCACCAATGCTGGGTTGCAGGGTGTTAATTTCTTTAAGAAAGTTGATAGCAATGCAGGGCTCCAGATGGCGACCATAGCGACTTAGAATTTACAAATGGCAACAAGACTTTTTAGTCTAGTCGCCACTTGTGACTAGACCCGCCGCCGCAGGTCTGCAGTTAACCACTTCAGCCCCGCTAGGTGAAACCCCCTTCATGACCAGGCCACTTTTTACACTTCGGCACTACACTCCTTTCACCGTTTATCGCTCGGTCATGCAACTTACCACCCAAATGAATTTTACCTCCTTTTCTTCTCACTAATGGAGCTTTCATTTGGTGGTATTTTATTGCTGCTGAAATTTTTACTTTTTTTGTTATTAATCAAAATGTAACGATTTTTTTGCAAAAAAATGACATTTTTCACTTTCAGCTGTGAAATTTTGCAAAAAAAACGACATCCATATATAAATTTTTCGCTAAATTTATAGTTCTACATGTCTTTGATAAAAAAAAATGTTTGGGCAAAAAAAAAATGGTTTGGGTAAAAGTTATAGCATTTACAAACTATGGTACAAAAATGTGAATTTCCGCTTTTTGAAACGGCTCTGATTTTCTGAGCACCTGTCATGTTTCCTGAGGTTCTACAATGCCCAGACAGTAGAAAAACCCCACAAATGACCCCATTTCGGAAAGTAGACACCCTAAGGTATTCGCTGATGGGCATAGTGAGTTCATAGAACTTTTTATTTTTTGTCACAAGTTAGCGGAAAATGATGATGATTTTTTTTTTTTTTTTTTTTTTTCTTACAAAGTCTCATATTCCACTAACTTGCGACAAAAAATAAAAAATTCTAGGAACTCACCATGCCCCTCACGGAATACCTTGGGGTGTCTTCTTTCCAAAATGGGGTCACTTGTGGGGTAGTTATACTGCCCTGGCAATTTAGGGGCCCAAATGTGTGAGAAGAACTTTGCAATCAAAATGTGTAAGAAATGACTGGTGAAATCCGAAAGGTGCACTTTGGAATATGCGCCCCTTTGCCCACCTTGGCTGCAAAAAAGTGTCACACATGTGGTATCGCCGTACTCAGGAGAAGTTGGGGAATGTGTTTTGGGGTGTCATTTTACATATACCCATGCTGGGTGAGAGAAATATCTTGGCAAAAGACAACTTTTCCCATTTTTTTATACAAAGTTGGCATTTGACCAAGATATTTTTCTCACCCAGCATGGGTATATGTAAAATGACACCCCAAAACACATTGCCCAACTTCTCCTGAGTACGGCGATACCAGATGTGTCACACTTTTTTGCTGCCAAGGTGGGCAAAGGGGCACATATTCCAAAGTGCACCTTTCGGATTTTGCAGGGCATTTTTTACACATTTTGATTGCAAAGTTCTTCTCACACATTTGGGCCCCTAAATTGCCAGGGCAGTATAACTACCCCACAAGTGACCCCATTTTGGAAAGAAGACACCCCAAGGTATTCCGTGAGGGGCATGGCGAGTTCCTAGAATTTTTTATTTTTTGTCGCAAGTTAGTGGAATATGAGACTTTGTAAGGAAAAAAGAAAAAAAAAGAAAAATCATCATTTTCCGCTAAATTGTGACAAAAAATAAAAAATTCTAGGAACTCGCCGTGCCCCCCACGGAATACCTTGGGGTGTCTTCTTTCCAAAATGGGGTCACTTGTGGCATAGTTATACTGCCCTGGCAATTTAGGGGCCCAAATGTGTAAGAAGTACCTTGAAATCAAAATGTGTAAAAAATGGCCTGCGAAATCCGAAAGGTGCCCCTTTGCCCACCTTGGCTGCAAAAAAGTGTGACACATCTGGTATCGCCGTACTCAGGAGAAGTTGGGGAATGTGTTTTGGGGTGTCATTTTACATATACCCATGCTGGGTGAGAGAAATATCTTGGCAAAAGACAACTTTTCCCATTTTTTTTATACAAAGTTGGCATTTGACCAAGATATTTTTCTCACCCAGCATGGGTATATGTAAAATGACACCCCAAAACACATTCCCCAACTTCTCCTGAGTACGGCGATACCACATGTGTGACACTTTTTTGCAGCCTAGATGCGCAAAGGGGCCCAAATTCCTTTTAGGAGGGCATTTTTAGACATTTGGATCCCAGACTTCTTCTCACACTTTCGGGCCCCTAAAAAGCCAGGGCAGTATAAAAACCCCACATGTGACCCCACTTTGGAAAGAAGACACCCCAAGGTATTCAATGAGGGGCATGGCGAGTTCCTAGAATATTTTTTTTTTTTGCATAAGTTAGCGGATATTGATTTTTTTTTGTTTTTTTTCTCACAAAGTCTCACTTTCCGCTAACTTAGGACAAAAATTTCAATCTTTCATGGACTCAATATGCCCCTCACGGAATACCTTGGGGTGTCTTCTTTCCGAAATGGGGTCACATGTGGGGTATTTATACTGCCCTGGCTTTTTAGGGGCCCTAAAGCGTGAGAAGAAGTCTGGAATATAAATGTCTAAAAATGTTTACGCATTTGGATTCCGTGAGGGGTATGGTGCGTCCATGTGAGATTTTATTTTTTGGCACAAGTTAGTGGAATATGAGACTTTGTAAGAAAAAACAAAAACAAACAAAAAATGTCCGCTAACTTGTGCCAAAAAAAATGGCTGAATGGAGCCTTACCAGGGGGGGAGTGATCAATGACAGGGGGGTGATCAATGACAGGGGGGTGATCACCCATATAGACTCCCTGATCACCCCCCTGTCATTGATCACCCCCCCTGTAAGGCTCCATTCAGACATCCGCATGATTTGTTACGGCTCCATGGATCCATGGATCGGATCCACAGAACGCATGCGGACGTCTGAATGGAGCCTTACAGGGGGGTTATCAATGACAGGGGGTGATCAGGGTAATCAGGGTGATCACCCCCCCTGTAAGGCTCCATTCAGACGTCCGCATGATTTTTTACGGATCCATGGATCCATGGATCGGATCCACAAAACGCATGCGGACGTCTGAATGGAGCCTTACAGGGGGGTTATCAATGACAGGGGGTGATCAGGGTGATCACCCCCCTGTCACTGATCACCCCCCCTGTAAGGCTCCATTCAGACATCCGCATGATTTTTTACGGATCCATGGATACATGGATCGGATCCACAGAACGCATGCGGACGTCTGAATGGAGCCTTACAGGGGGGTTATCAATGACAGGGGGTGATCAGGGTAATCAGGGTGATCACCCCCCTGTCACTGATCACCCCCCCTGTAAGGCTCCATTCAGACGTCCGCATGATTTTTTACGGATCCATGGATACATGGATCGGATCCGTAAAAATCATGCGGACGTCTGAATGGAGCCTGACAGGGGGGTGATCAATGACAGGGGGGTGATCAATGACAGGGGGTGATCAGGGAGTGTATATGGGTGATCACCCACCTGTCATTGATCACCCCCCTGTAAGGCTCCATTCAGACGTCCGCATGATTTTTACGGATCCATGGATCGGATCCGTAAAAATCATGCGGACGTCTGAATGGAGCCTTACAGGGGGGTGATCAATGACAGGGGGTGATCAGGGAGTGTATATGGGTGATCACCCGCCTGTCATTGATCACCCCCCTGTAAGGCTCCATTCAGACGTCCGCATGATTTTTACGGATCCATGGATACATGGATCGGATCCGTAAAAATCATGCGGACGTCTGAATGGAGCCTTACAGGGGGGTGATCAATGACAGGGGGGTGATCAATGACAGGGGGGTGATCAGGGAGTGTATATGGGTGATCACCCGCCTGTCATTGATCACCCCCCTGTAAGGCTCCATTCAGACATCCGCATGATTTTTACGGATCCATGGATACATGGATCGGATCCGTAAAAATCATGCGGACGTCTGAATGGAGCCTGACAGGGCGGTGATCAATGACAGGGGGTGATCAGGGAGTGTATATGGGTGATCACCCGCCTGTCATTGATCACCCCCCTGTAAGGCTCCATTCAGACGTCCGCATGATTTTTACGGATCCATGGATACATGGATCGGATCCGTAAAAATCATGCGGACGTCTGAACGGAGCCTGACAGGGGGGTGATCAATGACAGGGCGGTGATCAATGACAGGGGGGTGATCAGGGAGTTTATATGGGGTGATCAGGGGTTTATAAGGGGTTAATAAGTGACGGGGGGGTGGGGGGGGGGTGTAGTGTAGTGTAGTGTGGTGTTTGGTGGGACTGTACTGACCTACCTGAGTCCTCTGGTGGTCGATCCTAACAAAAGGGACCACCAGAGGACCAGGTAGGAGGTATATTAGACGCTGTTATGAAAACAGCGTCTAATATACCTGTTAGGGGTTAAAAAATTCGGATCTCCAGCCTGCCAGCGAGCGATCGCCGCTGGCAGGCTGGAGATCCACTCGCTTACCTTCCGTTCCTGTGAGCGCGCGCGCCTGTGTGCGCGCGTTCACAGGAAATCTCGGCTCTCGCGGGAGGACGCGTATATGCGTCCACCCAGAAGAGCAGGGCCGCCGGCAGGACGCAATCCTGCGTACGGCGGTCCTGTAGTGGTTAAATACAGCGGAGCGGCACAGGAGCTGATAGTTCTCTGTCCTGCCGCCGATGTTCTTCTCAGCAGCGCAGTGAAGGAGTCTCTCCCTCCCCCCTGTGCTGCTGCTTCCACCAATAAGAAGAGAGATGGGTGGAGGAGGGGAGGGGCTGCGGCCACTGCGCCACCAATGAAGATAACTGACCTGTTAATACAAATACAGGAGGCGGGCGCCGGAATCAAATAGCCGGCACCTGACCTCTATGACTGGGAGCTGCGATCAGTGGCAGTGGAGTTAACCCTTCAGGTGCGGTACCTGAGGGGTTAACTGCCGCTGATCGCAGCTCCCTGTCATAGAGGTCGGGTGCCGGCTATTTGATTCCGGCACCCGTCTCCTGTATTTGTATTAACAGGTCAGTTATCTTCATTGGTGGCGCAGTGGCCACAGCCCCTCCCCTCCACCACACATCTCTCTTCTTATTGGTGGAAGCAGCAGCACAGGGGGGAGGGAGAGACTCCTTCACTGCGCTGCTGAGAAGAACATCGGCGGCAGGACAGAGAACTATCAGCTCCTGTGCCCCGCCGCTGTATTTAACTGCAGACCTGCGGCGGCGGGTCTAGTCACAAATGGCGACAAGACTAAAAAGTCTTGTCGCCATTTGTAAATTCTAAGTCGCATTGGCGACCATTTTGGTCACCATCTGGAGCCCTGCATTATGTGTACAGGATCTGTGGTGATGTCACAGTCATGTGATCAGCCACATGTGTGGGTGGAGTAAAGCAAACTCTGGGTATGAAGGTTCCTTAGTGGAGCATGTGTACCATATAAAGCAGGGCTATGTAAGCATTGTAAGGGGTTACACTCTCAGGCTGGGCGGCGATGACAGATTCTCTTGCAGACCACAGGGTTAAAGTCCAAATGCTGCTTAATTTATCACACTCCGGCAATACAGGCACCCCAGTTATAATTCACTGGGTAAGCTGAAGGTCCAGCACCACAAAACATAAACCAAACTGAAATAAACCCCTGCCCGTCTGGGCCCTGGCTAATACAGTAAGGATCCTAGCTCACCTATTGAACACAGGTCACACAGAGCACTCGGCTTCTCTAGCCAGCAGGGCAGCCAGCTTCCCAGGCTTTCTCCAGGCATTCCTCTCCCCAGACTGACAGCCTGGACTGTGCTTTATTTCCCCTTGATGATCCCGGCTGGCTTCAGCTTGGATCCCTCAGTCTAGGGGGGAAACCTGTCCTGGATTTTATTTACCTCACCCAGTTGAGGAAGCTGGGTGGGATATACACCCCTTCCAGGACTTTACCATACACTTTTATGTTCACCTTACCACATCACGTTGTGCAGTTTTCTGTGTGGCAAAGCTGTGTATGCAGTCAGCACCATGTGATCACTCATCCTCATTCAGTATACTTATTTTCAGACAGCAGGTCATGATTAGACACCACAATCTGTCGCTTGCAAAGAATATTTTTTTAATATGTTAAAATATTTGAATTACCTGATGAATGAGTATTTGCTCGTTCATCGGCCATCAGCGGCACGGGCAGATGTAGCAGACGAGGGTCAAGAGGGAAGAGCTCCCTCCCGTCATTTGACTGCTCATTAGAAGAGGAGACCACTGCTATTATTGCAGTCGTCTCCTCAATATAGGGGTGAATGATCGCTAATGCACACTTGTCCCTATACATTCTCGTTGTTTGCCGTCAGCGGAGCGCTTATTAGACAACACAATCTGCCGCCGGCAATCAATGACGATTTTTAGTTAACATGTCTAAAGATCCCGAATACCCAATGACTGATGATTGTTCATTGGGTAATCGGCAGCAGTATTTCTCTTCCAGATGATCGCGAATGAGCATCACTACAAACACTTGTTAGTGATCATATTAACTAGTTTTTATATTTCTGGTTGTGCACCCACAATACCGCTTTGTTATGATAATCTGACAGTGTAATAGAGCCTTTAAAGGGACACTGACCGGCCCAATAAGCATATTTAGGTACATATATGACAGTATAGTGTATTAAAAATATTCTAAGTATCCCCCCTGTCCACCTTATAAATACAGTAAACTGAAGTTTTATAACCTGGTTGAAACGTCTTCAATCTGCCCAAGGGGTGGCGTTTTATCTACACTTGCGCCCAGCCAGTCTCGCCACAACTGCCATTTGGAAGCGCCGCCCAGCTCATCAATATTCATTTCGCTGGGCGGCTGCTACTGTCCCCGACTTCACAAGATCCGGCGCATGCCCAATACAATCCTATGGGCATCGGCCTCCGTCTCATCTTCAGCATGCATCTTGTGAAGTCGGGGACAGTAGTAGGCGCCCAGCGAAGTGAATATTGATGAGCTGGGCGGCGCTTCAAAACAGCAGTTGGGGCGAGGCTGGCTGGGCGCAAGTGGAAATGAAACGCCGCCCCTTGGGCAGATGGAAGACGCTTCAACCAGGTTATAAAACTTCAGTTTACTGTATTTATAAGGTGGACAGGGGGGATACTTAGATGTTTTTAATACACTTTAGAAGACCTGTACTGTCATATATATACCTAAATATGCTTATTGGGCCTGTCAGTGTCCCTTTAAACTGCGAGATGATTGCTAAAGAGCGTTCATATGAACACTCGTTAGCGATCATTGGCCAAAATACCAGCTTGTGTAACATAGGATATATATACCGTATTTTCGACCGATAAGACGCACTTTTTTCACCCCAAAGTGGGGAAAAATACCCCTGCGTCTGATGGGGCAAATACTAACGAGCGCTTCCATTATGAAAGCGATTATTAGTACCGGAGGACGAGAAAGAGGTGAAGGCTCTGTAGTCACCGCTTCCTGGTTCTCAACTGTTAGCTGTGAAGGCTGCGCATAGTGTGAGGGCGCTCCGTGACCTCACGCTGTGCGCGCCAGTTCACAGCACAGCCGACAGCTGGAGGAAGAGTATCGCGATGTGAAGAGCGGCGGTTTCCAGGAGCAGGAGAGGTAAGTGGGTTTTTTATTTTGTGATCTGAAGCTGAATTATAACCGAGGGTTGCTCACATATAGATGGGGGCTGAGTACATGAGAAGGGGCTGTTCATATATGGCTGGGGGCTGATATGAAGCATGGGTCTCATCTTAGGTCTGATTGGGGGGTCTTCTTTATATGGGGCTCTGATCTGAGGTCTGATTGGGGGTCATATCTGAGATCTTATTAACATTGGGGATCTGATTGGGGCTGTGAGCTGAGGTCTGATTAACTACTTAAGGACACAGCCTTATTTCACCTTAAAGGGGTTGTCACAGTTATGGAAAAAAAAATATAGCACTGAAAATCTGATCTATAACTGAGCTAAGCAAGTTTTATGCAAAAAAAAAAAAATATATATATTTCCTTATTTCCCTGGTTCTTTTCTGGCCCTTTGTTTACATGCAATAAAAACAATCTCTGCCCCTCCCCCTGCACTGCTAAGGAAGTGAATACAAGAGCTGCCCTGAGTGACATGTCTGCCTGCTGGAAGACTTTGCAGCATGTTGTATGTGTAGTACTACAAGGCCAAGCTGTATAATGACACTGCTAAGGGAGTGAATACAAGAGCTGCCCTGAGTGCTGGGAGAATCAACAGCAACTTGCATTTGTAAAACTACATGTCCCACCTGTATAATGACACTGCTAATACACACAGGATCTTCCCCCTACCTTCTTGTGCAATGCTCTCTCTAATATGTCAGCTTCAGTGCCCAGCATTGTCTACTCACTGCCTGCAGAGCTGTGCAGCTGAAGGGGATAAGAATCCTAGCAAAGAGTAGACGGCAGTGAAGGGGGGCGTGGTCAGCACAGTGACGTCTCATTTACAGGCTTGTAAACAACCTTTATCAGAGCAGGGAGAGAAGCTGACATAACAGGTCATGTGACCCATAGAGAAATCTGAGAAACCAGCCACTGGAGATAAAGTGAGTTAATTGGAAAGCTGTTCCATTTGCTTAGTTAGGAACATAGAAAAAACAAAAAAATAACTCGGATAACCCCTTTAGAGGACCAGGCCATTTTTTGCAAATATGACCAGTGTCACTTTAAGTAGTGATAACTTTAAAACGCTTTGACTTATCCAGGCCATTATGAGATAGATTTTTCGTCACATATTGTACTTCATGACACTGGTAAAATGAAGTAAAAAAAATATATATATTTTTTATTTATAAAAAATACCAAATTTACCAAAAATTTGTAACAAATTGAAAATTTCCAAGTTTCAATTTCTCTACTTCTACTAATACATAGTAATACCTCAAAAATAGTTATTACTTTACATTCCCCAGATGTATACTTCATGTTTGGATCATTTTGGGAAGGATATTTTATTTTTGGGGGATGTTACAATGCTTCGAAGTTTAGAAGCAAATCTTGACATTTTTCAGACAGACATTTTCAAAAATCCAATTTTTAGGGACCAGTTCAAGTCTGAAGTTGTGAGGCTTACAAAATAGAAACCATCCAAAAATGACCCCATTGTAGAAACTAAACCCCTCAAGGTATTCAAAACTGATTTTACAAACGTTAACCATTTAGTTAACCACAAGAGTTAATGGCAAATGGAGATAAAATTTCAGAATTTAGATTTTTTTGGCTAATTTTCCATTTTATGTTTACTTCACTTTATTATTTTCAAAAGTATCTAACTCGCGCAATGAGCACACGAGCTTCAAACAGCAGAATATCAATATATCAATAAAGGATCACGCAGGATCCACATTGTCAGTGGCAATCACTGTATACAAATGAAGAAAGTAAGCAGACAACACAGGAAAAGTGCAGAGAATAATCTCAAACAAGCAGCATTGTACATACCATACATCAAATTAGAAATCTATCACCCCACCACTAAGGACGCTAAAAAAGTAATCTCACATATAACATTTATGAAAAATAAACCAAACCGTTAGAGCCCAGGAAAAGAAAGCAAAAAAGACCCATAAATGGGAAGTAATCTATATATGATATATAGGTTAGGAAAAGGCAAGTGTAAGAGAAAGGAATATAGAAGCGTGCTGCAAAACTATTAATCCCCGAGTCTCGTCCCCTCCTCTGTATTACTGAGTTCTCCCAGTAGCCTTGAAAAATCAGAAGAATGGACAAAATCCACCAAAGAATTCCACCTACTATAGAAAAAAACTCTCCATACCCTGTGAAAGTGCTGTAAGTTCTTCCATTCTTAAATATCTGAGTTCGGACGCCCATGCACAGAGAGGGAGCATCCACTTTTTTCCACTGTCGCGGAATTACCATGCGTGCTACTACCAGAAAGAACCGCAACGGGTTTTTCTTTAGACTAGCTATCGAGCCTGGGATAAGCGATAGAAGAGCAATCTTAGGAGAGTTGGGAACTGTTTTACCCGTGAATTTGTTACAGATGAGGAACACCTGGTCCCAAATTTTTTTTTATTATTGGACACTCCCACCATATGTGCAACATCGAGCCTACCTCCGAATTACATCTCCAGCATAGGTTAGAGACATTCGGGAACATCTTGCTTAGAGTCGAGGGGCAGTAATACCATCTGGCTAGGATCTTAAAGTTCTTTTCCTTCGCGTGAGCAGCTATAGACAATCCATGAGAGAGTGTACACACCTTAAGGACATCCTCCAATGAAAAGGTCAGCTGTAGATCAGACTCCCACTTTTTAAAGAACGGGGCTAAATCAGGACTGCTACAGTCCATTAGAACCCAATACAATTGTGATATGAGCTTGTAATGAACATCAGGCTTCACATAGATGTTGTCAAAAGCTGTTAAATCAGGACATGACCCTCGGTCGAATAAGCTGTGTATGAAAGAAAGATCTTATCTGGACATATGCAAGCCACGTGGAGCCATCCCGTCTATCATCAGGTACAAGGGAGTCATAATTTTCTAAGTGTTTCTGTGCCATAGCATCCCAGACCCTAGGACATTGGGATTTGTGCCAAATCAAAAGATTAGATGCCTTTCCCCCTATCAGAAAATCAGGGTCAAGACATGATTGGGGTCATAGGACCTTTTTTGTGCGAAATCTGAAATTTCGAAGTCCAATAATCCCAACAGGCCAAGCAAGGCGTGTCTTGCCAAGAAAGGCCAACCCTCCTGGGCTGGGTGGTTGGTAACCTATGGTGCCGCTGATAAATCTACTGGTGACAGCTCCCTCTCCATCTTAATCCAAAGTTTCGGGGAGTTTCTATCCGACCAGTTTATGATCCTCATCAGTAATGCTGCTGCATGATATACCCTAAGATCTGGTAGACCCAACCCTCCCTTATCTCTATGTTTAGCCAAATAACCAAAACCACAGAGCCAATCCTAACTCTACCTGAATTCCAAATGAATCGAGTAATAGCCCTCTGAAGAACCACAAAATACCCCCTTGGTACACTTATTGGGACAGTTTGACAAAGATACAGAAGTCTCGGAAGAATGTCCATCTTAACGACCCCAAGCCTTCCAAACCACGAGATGTGCTTCAAAGAGAATTTCTGTAAATCTTCCAATACCTTCTTCTGTAAGGGTAGGTAATTAAGAGGGTAGAGTAGGTGGAGCTGCCTTGGGATTTGTAATCCTAAATATGTTATACTAACGTTCTGCCATTGAAAGAGAAAATTGCTTTGAGTTTGGGAAGCTACATCTGACGGGAGTGAAATATTGAGCATCTCACTTTTAGTGGGATTCATTTTAAAGTTACTCAGTAAGGCCTCTTTCACACTTGCGTTGTCCGGATCCGGCGTGTACTCCACTTGCTGGAATTACACGCTGGATCCGGAAAAATGCAAGGGTACTGAAAGCATTTGAAGACGGATCCGTCTTCAAAATGCGTTCAGTGTTACTATGGCAGCCAGGACGCTATTAAAGTCCTGGTTGCCATAGTAGTAGCGGGGGAGCAGTATATTTACCGTCCGTGCGGCTCCCGGGGCGCTCCAGAATGACGTCATCAGAGCGCCACATGCGCATGGATGACGTGCCATGCGATCACATCATCTATGCGCGAGGGGCGCCCTGACGTCACTCTGGAGCGCCCCGGGAGCCGCATGGACGGTAAGTATGCTGCTCCCCCGCTCCCCACTACACTTTACCATGGCTGCCAGAACTTTAGCGTCCCAGCAGCCATGGTAACCATTCAGAAAAAGCTAAACGTCGGATCCGGCAATGCGCCGAAACGACGTTTAGCTTAAGGCCGGATCCAGATCAATGCCTTTCAATGGGCATTAATTCCGGATTCCGGCCTTGCGGCAAGTGTTCAGGATTTTGGGCCGGAGCAAAAAGCGCAGCATGCTGAGGTATTTTCTCCAGCCAAAAAACATTCCGGTCCTGAACTGAAGACATCCTGAACGGATTTCTCTCCATTCAGAATGCATTAGGATAAAACTGATCAGGGTTCTTCCGGCATAGAGCCCCGACGACGGAACTCTATGCCGGAAGAAAAGAACGCAGGTGTGAAAGAGCCCTAAGCCAAATTTCTGTAGAATAGATGGAACAGCAACGTGAGGATTTGAAATATACATGAGGAGGTCGTCAGCATAAAGGGCCAATTTATGGTGCGCGTTCCCCAATTGTATGCCTTTAATATCCGGGTTAGCTCGTAAGGCATTAGCCAGATGTTCCATGACTATCACATACAATAAGGGAGAGAGCGGGCACCCTTGCAGAGTCCCATTTTTTATGTTAAAAGAGGAAGCCAATATGCCATTGGTTCTCACTCTGGCAGTGGGATTCGTATATAAAGCACCAATTTTCCCTATTACCGTGGGGCCTAAACCAATCTGTTTCATCGCCGCAATCATAAATCCCCAATTAACTCTGTCAAACGCTGTTTCTGCGTCGACTGAGAAGAGACAAAGAGGATCCCCCCTGCTTTTAGCTCTAGAGATGAGGTTAATCGTGCGGATAGTATTATCCCTGGCTTCTCTACCGGGTACAAACCCTACTTGATCACCATGGATAACACTAGGGAGTATTCTATTAAGACAATTCGCTATGAGTTTAGAATATATTTTGATGTCACAATTGATCAGGGATATGGGACGATAGTTAGTGCAAACTTTTGGGTCTTTATTAGGCTTCGGGATTACGACTATATGGGCCTCCAGGGACTGTTTAAGAAAGGGACACGAAGAAGAGATGCTATTGAATACTCTTAAGAGAAAAGGTAATAACAGCTCTTTAAAGTCCTTAAAAAAGGGTGCAGTAAAACCATCTGGACCTGGACCTGGGCTTCCCCCCCCCCCTCCTTTAGCGATTTCAGAACTTCTCCTATCTCATATTCTGTTAAATCTCCTTCAATTTCTGTTCCCTTATCTATGGGTATCGTGGGAAGAGCCGTATCTTCCATATATGCATTTATTCGGTCAACAAACGCCTCTTCATGTATGTCCGCAAATTGTCCCCGAATGTTATATAGACCCTCGTAGTATACTTTGAAGGTTTCCGCAATTTGTCTTGGATGATGCACTAGAGCACCACTAGCATCCAATATATTTGGAATAAAGCTAGCTTGTTGTCGAGGGTGTATATAACGCGCTAGCGTCTTCCCGGGTTTATTGGAATGTACAAAAAGGTAGCTGCGAAACCGTTCAGTGTTCCTAAAGACAGAGTCTGAGAGTAACTTTTTAAGCTGATCTCTAGCTGACGTGAGTTCAGAAAAAACGTGTGGATCCAGTGATTGCTTGTGCGACTGCTCAAGATTAGCTATCTGCAGTAAAAGTTGTCGAATCTTTGCTCCCTTCTCTCTTTTGAGTCTGGCACCATGGCTTACCTAAACACCACGCAACACACATTTCAACGCTTCCCACTGTAGGGGGAGGGCCGCGTCGTCTAGTGAGTGATTCTCAAAATAAATGGTCGTAGATTCTAAATCATCTCTACATACACTATTCCTCAAAAGGGTCTCATTTAACCTCCATGTCCATTCTTTAGCTACCAGGCCCGGCAGTTCTAGAGATAAAAATATTGGTGCATGATCTGACCAAAGTGGGGTGCCTATGTGTGAGCAATGAGAAAGGAACAATGCATGGTGGGAGATCAGGAATCTATCTAATCTGCTGTAGGTTTGGTGCGCCGGGGAAAAGTAAGTGAAATCTTTGTCCTTAGGATGAAGTATCCTCCAAACATCTACTAATTGTCTGGCATGTAGCAGATGTTTGGATCTATTGATTATTGACCAGGGAACCGAAGTTCTACCCGAGGAGGAGTCCATTACGGGCTCCATGATCATGTGGAAATCACCACCCAGCAGCACCAATCCCTCAGCAAAGGTGTCTAACTTAGTAAGAATACCTGATAGAGCTCTGCTTTGTCTGGTATTTGGCAGGTAGAGATTCCCAATGGTGTACACTCTCTCATGGATTCGCAGCTTCAGGAACAGGAACCGACCCAGAGGATCCAATTGCGACTCTAGAAAGGTATAAGGTAGTGATTTATGGAGAGCAATTGAGACGCCCTTAGATTTAGAATCCGGATTAGTACTATGAGCCCAGAAAGTATAATGTTTTGACAGGATTTTTGGAACTTGTTCCCTTTTGAAATGTGTTTCCTGCAACAGCAGAATTTGCACCCTCTCCCTGTGCATGCCGTATAAAACCCCTGAGCGCTTCTCCGGGGTGTTGAAACTTCGAACGTTTAGAGAGGCCAATTTCACGTTAGGCGGGCCCGCCATTTTGAGAAACTCAAATTATGCACTGAACTATGCTCAAGAACGCTGTAGTGGGGGATAGTCAAGGGTTCGCACAAACCACCCCAAGAGTACCCTGCGTCTTGAGGTCCGGCAATCACCGACTATCAGGACAGGGAGGTAGAAGAAGAGGGGAGAGAAGGAAAAAGGAAAGAGAAAGAAAGGGGTAAGTTGCAATATCAAGTAACTGTCCCAAGTAGAGGGACCGACTCGTCCTATACCTGATAGAACGAGGGTTACAGTAGAAGACGGACTTCCAGTGACGGAACAAGGAAGCCGCCACAAGTCTGAAGAGCCCTGAGAGCCATGACTAACAGGTGAACATGAAAACATTCTTATACAACTTTCATCATTTAGCGAAGCATTGCCTTAATACTAAGCTTCAGATAAAATAAACTTTGTAAACCTAAGGAGAAATATAGGAAAGTTAGCCATACACATGAAAGTAACACAATTGGAGAAAAGAAAGCATAAGTGCACTTTCAATCCCCCCAAATAATCACTTGTTTCTGAGATTGTCCCTGGAACAACATGATAGACGATTACTTATAAAACTCAGCCTCAGGTTCACGTTGGCTGCTGAGGATGCACCCTTCCTGAAGTTGCTCTTCTCATATACCCGCTTGTGGACCGAGATGGCAGAGCTGGAATGACCTGCCAGTCAGGTAGATGGATTGGTGGCAGGTTCAATGCAGACAGTAACATGTCAAGGTCGTCGGGATCCCGCAGTTCCACACGGTGACCATTCTTACGGACCACCGGTTGAAATGGAAACCCCCAAGAATATGGAATATCCTTTGACCTCAAGAGGTCTAGTAAGGGTTTAAGTGCCCTCCTTTGGGCTAAGGTGTTCCTGGATAAGTCCTGGAGTATCATCAGAGTGGCCCAGTCGAAATCAATTGTAGAAAGGTTGCACGCCTTTTTCATTATAGCTGCCTTTACCGAATAATAGTGGAGACGACAGATCACATCTCTGGGCCTAGAGGGGTCTGAGCTGATGGGGGCTAAAGCTCTGTGCGCTCTGTCCATTTCCAACCGGTCTGTGACAGGTTCCCCCAGGATGGTGCTAAAGAGTCCCTGTAATGTAGATATCAAGTCCTCCGTCTTGGTGGCCTCAGGGAGTCCTCTAATCCTGATCTTATTCCATCTATTACGGTTTTCAATATCATCATGGAGACGGTAAAGGTGACAAATGTGACGATCTCTAACTTGCCCTTGATTCATAAGCTCATCCACCTGAGCAGCTGTGTGATCATGCAGGGACGCCACTTCCTTCAACTTCTCTTCAATAGCTTTCACATTAGATTTGATCGTGGACAACTCTTGCTTGTATGAGTTTTCTAGTCGCTCCACATACTTTTCCATTTCTTGCTTAGTGGGAAGGAGTTTAATATATTCCCCTATGTCCCAGCTTTCACCTGAGTTCCCTCCCTCTGCCATTTCTACTTTACCAGGGGATTGTGCTGCAGCGTAGCAGTGCTGGGGAGATGGGGCTGCGTCCTAAGATGGCTAATGCCTCGTGGTGCCGCCTCGCAGATGATCTTGCTTGGACCGGAGCGAGTCAGGCGAGCATCTTGCCTCGATGCGACTATGGGTCTGATATTGGGACCCCTGAGAGCTCGGCAGTACCTCTGCTTCCAAGGAGTTGCTCCGGTGGACCGGCGTGAAGGGAGCCGCGTTCGGGTTGCGGCCTGTTTTGTCACCAGCCGGCTCCGCTGCAAAATACTTCAGCAGTCCGCTCTTTTCTCTGGGGGATCTTGATGAGGGATCACCCGCTAGTGAACCTTTGCGTGTGCGCACCATAAGAGCTGTTTCGGGTGCATTAGGAGGTAAATAGCTCTCGGTTACTCAGACCTGTGGCGGGAGCTCCACACTCGTGCATCCTCACACCGCCATAGTCAGGCCACGCCCCCCTGGCTAATTTTCCATTTTAATCCATTTTTTTTCTAGTAACAAGCAAGGTTTAACAGCCAAAAAAATTCTATATTTATGGCACCGATTCTGTCGTTTGCAGAAACACCCCATATGTGGCCATAAACTACTGTACGGGCACACAGTAGGGGGTAGAGAGAAAGATGCGCCGTATGGTTTTTGGAAGGCAGATTTTTCTGGACTGGTTTATTTACACCATGTCCCATTTGAAGCCCCCCTGATGCACCCCTAGAGTAAACTCCATAAAAGTGACCCCATTTTGGAAACTACGGGATAAGGTGGCAGTTTTGTTGGGACTATTTTTAGGGTACATATGATTTTTGGTTTATCTATATTACATTTTTGTGCGGCAAGGTTACCAGAAATAGAAATTCTGAAATGTTATCTCCATTTGCCAATAACTCTGTAAACTACAGAATCCGGGTAATAAATATTGAGTTTTGTTTGGATGTTAACCCTTGCTTTGCTACTGGAAAAAATTGATTCAAATGGAAATTTGCCCAAAAATTTAAATTCAGAAATTTCATCTCCATATGCCAATAACTCTTGTGGAACACCTAAAGGGTTAACGACGTTTGTAAAATAAGTTTTGAATACCTTGAGGGGTGTAGTTTCTTAGATGGGGGTCACTTTTATGGAGTTTCTACACTAGGGGTGCTTCAAATGGAACATGGTGTGAAAAAAAACAGTCCAGCAAAATCAGCCTTCCAAAAACCGTATGGCATTCCTTTCCTTCTGCGCCCTGCCGTGTGCCCGTAGAGTAGTTTACAACCACATATGGGGTGTTTCTGTAAACTGCAGTATGAGGGTAATAAATATTACGTTTTGTTTGGCTGTTAACCCTTGCTTTGTTATTGGAAAAATATTAAAATTGAAAATTTACCAAGACAGCTTTTTTGGCACAGTTTTAATTTTTATTTTTTACAGTGTTCATCTGAGGGGTTGGAGGGAATTTTTATAGAGCAGATTCTTACGGACGCGGCGAAACCTAATATGTCCACTTTTTTTATTTTATTTATGTTTTACACTATATTATCTTTTTATAAACAAAAAAAAAACATTTAGTATTTCCATAGTCATTTATTTTTTTAGCCGATTATCTTATGTAGGGGCTCATTTTTTGCGGGACGAGAGGATGGTTTTATTGGCACTATTTTGGGGGGCATATGACTTTTTGATCGCTTGCTATTACAATTTTTGTGATGTAAGGTGACAAAAAAAAAACATTTGTTTTCCACTTTTTTTTTTTTACCATGTTCATCTTTTTATAGAGCAGATTCTTACGGACGCGCCGATACCTAATATGTCAACTTTTAGGGTTTAGTGTCTCAAGTCTGAGAACCAGTTTTTAATCCGATTGTCAGTGGCTAAATTGGGGTATAAATTTTGTACTCCATGCAAGTGTGGTACTCCCTGAAGTGCAGAGGCCTGGATGATCGGTGCACGTCTCACATTGAGTAGTGGTGTCCTTCCGTATCCCCATCCTGTGAAACTCTCTGCACTTTTTTAGGGTCCGTCCCTTCTTTCCAGTATGGGGGACCATGGCACTATCACCAATCAGGATCGCAGGATGGCGATTGGTGGTGTATTATCACACCACCGATCAACATCCTGTTCCGTGTTATCGGGTCCGCAGAGACCCGAATAACCCAGAAATGCAGCAAACCGCAGGTCTGAATTGACCTGCGGTTTGCTGCGATCGCCTACATGGGGGATGGGGGGGGGGGGGGTCACAGGCCTCCCGGTGCATTTAGCCAAGGTGCCTGTTCAATGATTTGAGCAGGCACCAGGTTCCGAGCGGCGGTGATCGGAAATACATAGGACGTACCGGTATGCCCTGTGTCCATAAGGATCGGGAAATCAGGGCGTACCGTACAGGTTAACATTAGGGGTCTGATTGCTGATCTGAGGTCTAATGAAAAATATTTTTTTCTTATTGTCCTACTCTAAAACCTAGGTACGTCTTATGGGCCGGTGTCTTATAGGGCGAAAAATACGGTACTACATTGTGTGTAGTGAAAAAAGAGTAATAATCACTAATGGTGCATTTTCACAGCCTGAGAACTGGGCAGATTACCTGGAACTAGAAATGCTGTACATATGTGGTATCGCCAGATTGATACGGACCTGTAGAATTAAAATCACAAGTCAGTTTTACCGTGTAGTGAACGACGTAAAAAAATAAAATAAAACCTATGAAAATGGCAAAATTGTAAAAAAAAACATTTCAATTTCACCACCATTATAATTTTTTTCCCCACTTCGCCCTAAAGGAATATGATGGTGTTGGAAAGTACAAATTGTCTAACAAATAACAAAACTTCATAAGGATACTTACTATGATGCCGTGCGTGTTGGGCCGCCCGTGAGACTACTGTCCCGTAATCGTTTTTAGTAACCTACCATGCTGTGGCCCAGTCACGGACCGTATGTCTAAGAGGGCATAAGGTCGTGTGCATGAACCCCTAATTCTATTTTTTATTTTTTTTGTGAGGAGGGGGGTGTTAGAGTGGTAAAAATATTTATATATTTTTAATAGTGAAGTCCTTTTTTTATGTTTATTTTTTTTATATAAAACATTGGGATGGTGGGGGGTGATTTGAACTTTAATCCCAACCTCTGCCAGTATTCTGTACTATAGCTTGCAGTACATGGCAGCCTCCCCTCTATTCCGGCAGCCTCCCTATTATGGCACAGATAAGCACACACCCAATGCCAGCCCTGGACCATCCTGGCATCACCTGTGGTGTGTGCATATATGAGTGCCAAATAAACCAGTTGTAGATGGCAGAGCAGGGAGGGGAGGCTGCCATGTACTGCATGCTTTATTACAGAAGGCTGCTCTCACATCACAGCCTGACCTCTCGTGTATCTCCAAGTCACTGCTCGCACACATCCCACCAACCCCTGCCGTGCCATCCATCGTCAACTGCTCGCACAGTCGGTATCCAACACTGCTCAGCCAGTATCTCGAAGTCAGTGCAATCCATCCTCCGCTGCTCACATAGGCTGTGCTGTATGAGATATGGTCTCTCTCTCTCTCTCAAAGAGAGGACTTCCCTGCATGACAGAAACTGGACAGATCCATTTTGTAGCCCATAGACTTCTGTTATGACAGAATGAATAATGGAATGTTTCTAAAGGGATTGTGCTGCAGCGTAGCAGTGCTGGGAAGATGGGGCTGCGTCCCAAGATGGCGACTGCCTCGTGGTGCCGCCTCGCAGATGATCTTGCTTGGACCGGAGCGAGTCAGGTGAGCGTCTTGCCTCGATGCGACTATGGGTCTGATATCGGGACCCCTGAGAGCTCGGCAGTACCTCTGCTTCCAAGGAGTTGCTTCGGTGCACCGGCGTGAAGGGAGCCGCGTTCGGGTTGCGGCCTGTTTTGTCACCAGCTGGCTCCGCTGCAAAATACTTCAGCAGTCCGCTCTTCTCCGGGGGATCTTGATGAGGGATCACCCGCTTGTGACCCTTTGCGTGTGCGCACCATAAGAGCTGTTTCGGGTGCATTAGGAGGTAAATAGCTCTCGGTTTCTCAGACCTGTGGCGGGAGCTCCAGACTCGTGCGTCCTCACACCGCCATAGTCAGGCCACGCCCCCCTGGCTAATTTTCCATTTTAATCCATTTTCTTTCTAGTAACAAAGCAAGGTTTAACAGCCAAAAAAATGCTATATTGACCTGCGGTTTGCTGCGATCGCCTACATGGGGGATGGGGGGGGGGGTGTCACAGGCCTCCCGATGCATTTAGCCAAGGTGCCTGTTCAATGATTTGAGCAGGCACCAGGTTCCGAGCGGCGGTGATCGGAAATACATAGGACGTACCGGTACGCCCTGTGTCCATAAGGATCGGGAAATCAGGGCGTACCGTACAGGTTAACATTGGGGGTCTGATTGCTGATCTGAGGTCTAATGAAAAATATTTTTTTCTTATTGTCCTACTCTAAAACCTAGGTACGTCTTATGGACCGCTGTGTCTTATAGGGCGAAAAATACGGTACTACATTGTGTGTCGTGAAAAGAGTAATAATCACTAATGGTGCATTTTCACAGCCTGAGAATTGGGCAGATTACCTGGAACTAGAAATGCTGTACATATGTGGTATCGCCAGATTGATACGGACCTGTAGAATTAAAATCACAAGTCAGTTTTACCGTGTAGTGAACGACGTAAAAAAATAAAATAAAACCTATGAAAATGGCAAAATTGTAAAAAAAAAAATCTCATACAGCACATAGGCTGTGCTGTATGAGATATGGTCTCTCTCAAAGAGAGGACTTCCCTGCATGACAGAAACTGGACAGATCCATTTTGTAGCCCATAGACTTCTATTATGACAGAATGAATAATGGAATGCTTCTAAAGGCATTCCGTCATAGAATTGCGTTATGGTCCGTGGTAACAGAATCCATAACGCAATTCCGCTTTTCATCTCTACTAATGACAGCACTGGCGGTTGTGTTAGTACCTTGCAGGGATGTGTTTTACAGCCCCAAATAAGGGGGGAACTAACTCTCCTTAGGGAGAGAGCACCTCAATCAGTGTGAGGAGACTTATAGGCCATACATGCTCCTCGAATTCTGGGAGGGAAGAAATTCAAATAAGCTCTTAACAAGCTTTGCCTCAAATGCCACCAGATGTAAGGCAGCTATCCTATAAGTCAGCTCTTAAAATAAGCCTTGAGACATGATTTGGATATGAAATAAGCCAGCAACTCATCTGCAGACAGCTGTTTCGGGGCGATTGCCCCTCATCAGTGCAGAGCAGAGAGTACTGGCTTAACTGGGTAGGAGGCCTGTGTCCAAGCAAGGGGGAACCTAACTCTCCTTAGGGATAGAGCACCTTAATAAACAGCCCCCAATAGACATGGCAGGACTAATAATTAAAGTGCAGACGCTTCGGATGTGTATTAGGAGCTGTAAAACACATCGCAGGTCGGGGCTGTCATTAGCTGGGAGAGCATGAGGAGTTACAGAAAACCTGTCAGATGACAGATTCTCTGTAAACTAAACTCACTGAGAGCAGCCTGCTGTGCATAAAAAGCACAGCAGGCTGTAGAACAAAAAAATGAAAGATAAATACAACTAATGGGGGAAATGATTTTCTCCACAAAATAAATAAATTAGCGTAAAAAAAAAATATTTGCGTTTACAAAAGGTGTCCATAGCCTTTAATGAGTATCCGACTGTTGGCTTCCCCTCACCCTATGTAAACCCACCTCGCCAAAATCTCATGAATACTCTAACCTGGAAAATCATAATCTGTTTGGCCCAGAATTCATTCAGAAGGTAAAAATAACATATAGAACATGCAAATAATTTGCTGAACTGAAAAGAACCAGTCAAATTAAAAAGCACTTTCAGGCAGAGGGTTGCTCTGAAAGGTCTGGATTCAGACGCAAACAAATCAGGGACAACCCCTAAAAATACCACTTAGACCTGAAGTCTGCAAGAAAATGAGCTTCAAGAAAACCTAGTCCTAACTATCTCACAAAACCCAGTCTTTAGATAGTGTCCGCGATTTGCCGGTTGTGTGACTGCACCCTTTCTTTTCAGTCATAAAGCCAGGCGGGTCCATTAGACCAGTCCTAAATGTAAAGGTGTTAAATTTTTTAAACAAAAGAAACTCTGTATGGAAAGTATAACAGACTCAGACCAAGTTCAAACTTCAGTTATTTCCATCAGTTTTTGTGAGCCAAAACCAGTAGTGAAACTTAGGCCTCATGCACACGACCGTTCCGTTTTTTGCGGTACACAAACCGCGGATCCGCAAAAAACGGAAGCCGTCCGTGTGCCTTTCGCAATTTGCGGAACGAAAGGCCATCAATATAATGCCCATTATTGTCCGCAAAGCGCGGACAAGACTAGGACACGTTATATTTTTTTAGCGGGGCAGCAGAACAGAGCAACGGATGCGGACAGCACACGGGAGTGCTGTCCGCATCTTTTACGGCCCCATTGAAGTGAATAGGTCCGCATCAGAGCCGTCAAAACGGCGGCTCGGATACGGACCCAAACAACAGTCGTGTGCATGAGGCCTTACTCAGAGATAATATATAATGGAAAGTTGTGCTCCTGTTCTTTTTGACCCGTACCTGGTTTTCGAAGACAAAAAAGTTCTCTCTTCCAAAAAGAAATTAATCTAATAAAAACTCACCTGCCTCCTCCAATTCAAATGGAATAGAATGATTTATCATTAAAAAGTCATGGTGTTTGACCTCTCCTGGCCTATTACACCTTCAGCCATGTAATGAAGGGTCTAATCTCTCATCTATGACTAACAAGAATAACTTGCATGATCTATTTAGAGGATCTGTTAGTTTTCAATGTGGATCCAAACTCTTCATTGGTCAAAAAAGAAAAACTCCTGCAGCTGTTGCAGAAGCAGGATTCTGCGTAAAAATGGAAAACAATATACCGTATTTTTCGCCGTATAAGACGCACTTTTTCTTCCCCCAAAATGGGGGAGAAATGCCCCTGCGTCTTATACGGCGAATGCAGTCAGTTTTACATCGCTGGCAGCGATGTAAAGAGAGCGAGGACTCGGGGAGGGACTGGGAGGAGGAGCTGGGGCCGGCAATAGCGGCGGGGCGGTGCAGTCACTGTACTATAGCCCCGCCCCGCCGCTCCTGTATACTAATAAAATATGTCATATTCAATGAATGGTTATTAAATATGCCCCTTTATGCCTAATAGTACCTTAAATCCTAAGCTCATCCGTACAATGCAGGCCGGGCGGGCGGCAGCGTAACTCCCTGATGTCACGTGCCTGCGCCGCCTACTTTATGAATGAAGCAGGCGGCGCAGGCAAGTGACGTCAGTGAGTGACGCGCCGCGCCGGCCGCCCGGCCTGCCGGCATTGTACTGAAGCGCTTAGGATTTAAGGTACTTTTAGGAATAAAGAGGCATATTTAATAACTATTAATTGAATAAGACATATTATATTAGTATACAGGAGCGGCGGGGGATCTGTGGATGGCACAGTTATGGGCTGGGAGGGTCTGTGGATGACACATGTATAACAGTGCCATCCACAGATCCCCCCCTGTAACAGTGCCAGCCACAGATCCCCCTGTAACAGTGAAAGCCACAGATCCCCCCATAACAGTGTCTGTCATCCACAGTTCCCCCCTAACAGTGTCCGTCATCCACAGTTCCCCCCATAACAGTGTCCGTCATCCACAGATCCCCCCATAAGTGTCCGTCATCCACAGATCCCCCCATAACAGTGTCAGTCATTCACAGATCCCCCCATAACAGTGTCCGTCATCTACAGATCCCCCCATAACAGTGTCCGTCATCCACAGATCCCCCATAACAGTGTCCGTCATCCACAGATCCCCCCATAACAGTGTCCGTCATCCACAGATCCCCAGTAATAGTGCCATCCACAGACCACCTAGTTCCAAACCCACCAAACCCACAGCACACCTTTTGGTTCAAAATATTTTTTTTCTTATTTTCCTCCCCAAAAACCTAGGTGCGTCTTATACGCCGGTGCGTCTTATACGGCGAAAAATACGGTACAAGCTCATACACACTTGTTAAGTTTCCTAGGTTCTACAATGGATACCAAATCTTTCACCATAGGGGTCCCATTAGAGCAGGGGTGGGGAACTTCCACATACGGCCCACGGGATCAATTCATGTGGCCCCTAGGCCCCCTGCCAGAGCATATACCGTATTTTTCGGCGTATAAGACGCACCTAGGTTTTTGGGGAGGAAAATAAGAAAAAAAAAATTTTTTAACCAAAAGGTGTGCTGTGTGTTTGGTGGGTTTGGAACTAATGGTGGTCTGTGGATGACGGACACTGTTATAGGGGGGGGATCTGTGGATGACGGACACTGTTATGGGGGGGGGGGATCTGTGGATGACGGACACTGTTATAGGGGGGGGGGGCACTGTTATGGGGGATCTGTGGATGACGGACACTGTTAGGGGGGATCTGTGGATGACGGACACTGTTATGGGGGGGATCTGTGGCTTGCACTGTTACAGGGGGGGGGGGGATCTGTGGATGGCACTGTTACAGGGGGGGGGGGGGGGGGGTTCTGTGGATGGCACTGTTATACATGTGTCATCCACAGACCCTCCCAGCCCATAACTGTGCCATCCACAGATCCCCCGCCGCTCCAGTATACTAATATAATATGTCTTATTCAATTAATAGTTATTAAATATGCCTCTTTATTCCTAATAGTACCTTAAATCCTAAGCGCTTCAGTACAATGCCGGCAGGCCGGGCGGGCGGCGCGTCACTCACTGACGTCACTTGCCTGAGCCACCTGCTTCATTCATAAAGTAGGTTTTTGGGGAGGAAAATAAGAAAAATAATATTTTTAACCAAAAGGTGTGCTGTGTGTTTGGTGGGTTTGGAACTAATGGTGGTCTGTGGATGACGGACACTGTTATAGGGGGGATCTGTTATAGGGGGGGATCTGTGGATGACGGACACTGTTATGGGGGGGGGATCTGTGGATGACGGACACTGTTATAGGGGGGGGGGGATCTGTGGATGACGGACACTGTTATAGGGGGGGGGATCTGTGGATGACGGACACTGTCATGGGGGGGGGATCTGTGGATGACGGACACTTATGGGGGATCTGTGGATGACGGACACTGTTATGGGGGATCTGTGGATGACGGACACTGTTATGGGGGATCTGTGGATGACGGACACTGTTATGGGGGATCTGTGGATGACGGACACTGTTATGGGGGATCTGTGGATGACGGACACTGTTATGGGGGATCTGTGGATGACGGACACTGTTATGGGGGATCTGTGGATGACGGACACTGTTATGGGGGATCTGTGGATGACGGACACTGTTATGGGGGGGGGATCTGTGGCTTGCACTGTTACAGGGGGATCTGTGGCTGGCACTGTTACAGGGGGGGGGGGATCTGTGGCTGGCACTGTTACAGGGGGGGGGGGGGATCTGTGGATGGCACTGTTATACATGTGTCATCCACAGACCCTCCCAGCCCATAACTGTGCCATCCACAGATCCCCCGCCGCTCCAGTATACTAATATAATATGTCTTATTCAATTAATAGTTATTAAATATGCCTCTTTATTCCTAATAGTACCTTAAATCCTAAGCGCTTCAGTACAATGCCGGCAGGCCGGGCGGGCGGGCGGCGCGTCACTCACTGACGTCACTTGCCTGAGCCACCTGCTTCATTCATAAAGTATGCGGCGCAGGCACGTGACATCAGGGAGTTACGCTGCCGCCCGCCCGGCCTGCATTCTACTGAAGCGCTTAGGATTTAAGGTACTATTAGGCATAAAGGGGCATATTTAATAACCATTAATTGAATGACATATTATATTAGTATACCGGAGCGGCGGGGCTATAGTACAGTAGTACAGTGACTGCACCGCCCCGCCGTTATTGCCGGCCCCAGCTCCTCCTCCCAGTCCCTCCCCGAGTCCCCGCTCGCTTTACATCGCAGCTTGCCCCTAAGTCAATTATATGTTTGATCAAATATACAGTGGATATAAAAGTCTACATACTCTGTTAAAATATCAGGTTTCTGTGATAAATCACTTCAGAACTTTTTCCACCTTTGATGTGACCTATAAACTGTACAACTCAATTGAAAAACAAACTGAAATCTTTTAGGTAGGTAGAGGGAAGAAAAAATATAAAAATAAAATAATATGGTTGCACAAGTGTGCACACCTTTAAACTAATACTTTGTTGAAGCACCTTTTAATTTTATTACAGCACTCAGTCTTTTTGGGTATGAGTATATCAGCATGGCACATTTTGACTTGGCAAGATTTGCCCACTTTTCTTTGCAAAAACACCCCAAATCTCTCAGATTGCGAGGACATCTCCTCTGCACAGCCCTCTTCAGATCAACCCACAAATTTTCAATCAGATTCAGGTCTGGGCTTTGGCTGGGCCATTCCAAAACTATAATCTTCTTCTGGTGAAGTCATTCCTTTGTTGATTTGGATGTATGTTTTGGGTCGTTGTCGTGCTGAAAGATGAAGTTCTTCTTCATGTTCAGATTTCTAGCAGAAACCTGAAGGTTTTGTGCCAATATTGACTAGTATTTGGAACTGTTCATAATTCCCTCTAGCTTAACTAAGGCCCCAGGTTCCAGCTGAAGAAAAACAACCCCAAAGCATGATGCTGCCAACAACATGCTTCACTGTGGGCATGGTGTTCTTTTGGTGATGTGAAGTGTTTTTGCGCCAAACATATCTTTTGGAATTATAGCCAAAAAGTTCAAACTTGGTTTCATCAGACCATAACCTCTTTTGCCACATGCTTTTGGGAGACTTCAGATGTGTTTTTGCAAAATGTAGCCTGGCTTGTATGTTTTTCTTCGTAAGAAAAGGCTTTAGTCTTTCAACTCTACCCAATAGACCAAACATATGAAGAATATGAGAGATTGTTGTCACATGTACCACACAGCCAGTACTTGCCAGATATGCCTACCGCTCCTTTAATGTTGCTGTAGGCCTCTTGGTAGCCTCCCAGACCAGTTTTCTTCTCGTCTTTTAATACATTTGGGAGGGACGTCCAGTTCTTGGCAATGTTACATGGTATATCTAATGCCTTGGAAATTCTTTTGTACCCTTCTCCTGACTGATACCTTTTAACAATGAGATCCCTCTGATGCTTTGGAAGCTCTCTGTGGACCATAGCTTTTGCTGTGGGATGCGACTAAGAAAATTTGAGGAAAGACCAACTAGAGCAGCTGAACATTATTTGAGGTTAATCATGATGGCAGGTGTATGCTAACTGCTATTTAACATGATTTTGAATGTGATTGCTTAATTCTGCTACATCCCCAGTTATAAGAGGGTGTGCACCACACTAATGCAACCATATTATTTTAGGTTTTTCTTTTTTGTTTTTGTTTTTACATCACAGAAACCTGACATTTTAACAGGGGTGTGTAGTCTTTTTATATCCACTGTAGCTGTCAAATTTTTAAGTTGAGAATTTTGCATGGCCCCGCGAATGATGTAACTGTAAAGGGGGAATATTAATCACCAATATTTATGCCAATATCAGTCATTAATTTTCATAAATAGGAGGAGCCGTCTATTGATGACTCCGCTTATTTATACCTTTATATAAAGAATATACAATACTTTCACTATACTTTGCCTTACACTAATCACCAAACTAACTATCTCTAATAATCACACGTTACACAGATAGTTGATATAAAACACAGTATTTATTAATACCTAGTACACTAAGCACGCAATGCACTAACAATACAGCACAAAATAAACAGCGCTAAAATACACTACACGGTTCCCAAATTCCACAAGCAATCTAACTATATAATACACACACATACACAAGACATCAACAACCCACCCACCTGGTTCTATTAACTGTCCCTATGGGGTACGACGAGGGTTAATAATGGCGCTGCTGGAATGTATACAAGCCACAGACTCAGAATGCAAGGGTTAATACCCTACCGGTGTTAGGGGTAAGGAGAGGAGGTGTATATGGGTTGCACAGCAATACAATTGTGTCAGAGGAATCAGGGGCACAGCAATGCAAGGGTAAATCAGGGGTTATCAGAGGCACAGCAATTCAATGTAATCAGGGGAGTAGGGGTCTAGATATATAAGGGTTAAACAGGGGGGGGGATCGTTGGTGGGATAGCAGTAGGGGATCAGGGGTTAAGGGTTAATAGATTGTTGGTGGGATAGGGGTTAATACAGGGGGTGATACTTAAGGTATAGTTGCCCGTTCGTCCAGGGGTTTGACCTTTTGTCCAGAAGTAGTCTACTTGTGGGGGGCGGAATAGCTCTTCTTTTCTAATGCAGGGACCGCCGGATATTTATGTCCGGCGGCCTGCACTGCCGCACTGCCCACATCGTGGCGTGCGCCACCATTGGAGAAACGTGGGCAAGCGCAGTGAGATGACGTCACTGCGCCAGCCCGCGCGTCCCCGAACGCGTACGTCGGGGCCGTGCTATATGCTAACAGGCGGGAGAAGCCTTTGATCTCCCGCCTGTAGAATTTAGCATTCCAGACAGCGCGATAGTAATCGCGCTGCCGGAATGCGCATAATAGAAGGTGGGGAGGCTTCTCCCTTCCTTCTATCGTGCATAATTATCTCCAGCAGCTGCAGCTAACCAGCAGCGGTCATTCTGAGGCAATCAACCAGATTGCATCTGTGTGAATGCTTGGGGTACATTCACACCGATGCACCTGATTTCAGGCATATGGGGGGGATATGTTATACTATAAGGCACAGATGATATATATATCTCACAGAAGGGGGTACAGATTCTAAGGGGGAACAGTCTAAAGCGGACACAGTTATATATTAAAGGGAGCAAGGGACTTATAAAGGAGGCACATATTTCCCACAGGGGCCACCATGGGCAGACGTGCGCAGATGCAGAGTACATCTGCGCACATCATCCCATGATATGGTGGTTAATGTATGCATATATACCATGCATGCATGTGTTTGCATGCATGGATATATATGCATACGTCTTAACCCTTCCTCAACAGTAAAAAATATCCAAATGGCCGTCGGCAGCAAAAAGGTTACCCACCCCTGCATTAGAAATACGGTCAAAAGTGATAGTATCAGTGGAACACAGCAAAAGAAACCACATGTCTAAAATAAAATAGCCAGTTTAAGGTAGGATATGCCACCAGTGTCCGATAGCAGCAGGTCCCACCTCTGGGACCCACACCTACCTCTAGAATGGAGTCCACAAATTGAACAAGAGTGGACGCTCATTCATGGCCACTCTCTATTCATTTCTATGGGAGTAATTTCTCACTTGGCTATTTTTGGAACCAGTCTGTGTGACGGGTTCCAAACAGTTCTAAAGTGAGGAAAATTGGCTTCTACCTCACAGTTTTTTTTTTGCCTTCTTCTGGATCAACTCAGCCTTATGAAATATGTTATAAACTATGTTATGTTGAAGGATGAAACCATCATCACAGTGAGTCGGACAAAGAAATGAGGGGGAAAAAAAGAAATAAAAAATATACACAGATATATTTTATTTTTTTTACTCACCGGCTATACTAAATTTTGAATGATATGAATTACAAAAGTATTCAGATCAAGGTGCTGGTTTGAAAACTGTAGAATATTTTTAGCGGGACAACTCCTTTGACTAACTGATGATTATAATTAGAGCAAGTGAAAATGTACTTATTAGGCCTCATGCACACGGCCGTTGTTTCGGTCCGCATCTGAGCCGCAGTTTTGCCGGCTCGGATGCGGACCCATTCACTACAACAGGGCCGCAAAAGATGCGGACAGCACACCGTGTGCTGTTCGCATCCATTGCTCCGTTCCATGATGCGCAAAAAAAATATAACATGTCCTATTCTTGTCCGTGCTGTAGGCAGTTATATTAAAGGCTGTCCGTGCCGTTCCGCAAAACACACAACGGTCGTCAGCAAGAGTCCTTAATTTGAGGATAACTATGGTAGTATATGACAAGCTACCTACCTTGATGTGGATTATGTGAACCTGTGCGATGATCTATGGTTGGTTGCCTTGATGACTGAAAGGGGATATCTGACACTAACAAATACTTCCCCATATGCCAGGCCACTCACACCGATTATACTTATGCACCGCCGCTTCTCCCCATGCACGGATGAAAACATCCGGTGTCGAGGGGACAGCCTAGCATCGGGCGTGAAGCTAAAAAGGCTTGTACCCGTCACCGGCTGCCAGTGGCTTCTCCCCCTACCTCGTTGTCATCTGTGCATGGGGAGAAGCAGCAGCTGTGTGGGGACCAGGAGCAGTGCAGGGAGCGAGGTAAGTAGAATCAATGTGAGCTAAAAATCTTTTTTTAAATTGGTCTTTATTACAAATTTGAAACCCTTTTTTCTGTGCTGAGATGTTCTAATAGGGGGATCTGAATTTTATCTCTGTGGCTTAAATAAGTGTTTATGACTGCTTACGAAATTAGATAAGGGTTATTAGATGACCAGGAAAAAGTGAACGTAAAAAGTACAATTTACACAGCTAGACAGTTAACCTTTGTGACAGAACAGTTCAATATTTTTAATAGAGACCAATTGAAAAAATTATCTTTAGTAGAGTTGAGCGGACACCTGGATGTTCGGGTTCGACGGGTTTGGCCGAACTTCACAAAAAAGTTTTGAGTTCCGAACTTTGGAGCACCAAAATGGTTGTAAAAAAAAAAGTCATGGTAAGGGCTAGAGGGTTGCAAATTAGGGCTGCAGCTAACCATTATTTGAATAATCGATTAGTTGTCGATAATTTCATCGATTAGTCAGGAAAAAACACCAAAATGACAAAAAAAAAAAAAGGGGGTTTATATGATTTTACTTGAAAAATTATGTTCAAAATCCATATTAAGACAAATTTAGGTGTTACAAAATTATACAAATTTTGCATTATAATGTAAAAAAAGACAACATGTCCACATGGTCAGGGCCGAGGCTAGCTCTCTTCTTACACGCTATGTTGCCTGTAGCAGAGAAGAGGCGTTCCGATGGATGTGGATAGACAAGTATGATCTTGCAAGTTTAACTGTTATGAGGGGGGATCTGTGGATGGCCCCCTGTTATGAGGGGGGGGGGGGATCTGTGGATGGCCCCCTGTTATGAGGGGGGGGATCTGTGGATGGCCCCCTGTTATGAGGGGGGGGATCTGTGGATGGCCCCCTGTTATGAGGGGGGGATCTGAGGATGGCCCCCTGTTATGAGGGGGGGATCTGTGGATGGCCCCCTGTTATGAGGGGGGATCTGTGGATGGCCCCCTGTTATGAGGGGGGATCTGTGGATGGCCCCCTGTTATGAGGGGGGATCTGTGGATGGCCCCCTGTTATGAGGGGGGATCTGTGGATGGCCCCCTGTTATGAGGGGAGATCTGTGAATGGCCCCCTGATATGAGGGGGGATCTGTGGATGGCACACTGTTATGAAGGGGATCTGTGGATGGCACACTGTTATGAAGGGGATCTGTGGATGGCACACTGTTATGAAGGGGATCTGTGGATGGCACACTGTTATGAAGGGGATCTGTGGATGGCACACTGTTATGAAGGGGATCTGTGGATGGCACACTGTTATGAAGGGGATCTGTGGATGGCACACTGTTATGAAGGGGATCTGTGGATGGCACACTGTTATGAAGGGGATCTGTGGATGGCACACTGTTATGAAGGGGATCTGTGGATGGCACACTGTTATGAAGGGGATCTGTGGATGGCACACTGTTATGAAGGGGATCTGTGGATGGCACACTTATGAAGGGGATCTGTGGATGGCACTGTTATGGGGAGGGGGGTCTGTGGATGACACTATATAGTAAAGGTGGGCGGTATAGGCGATATAAATTTGTGCCACGATATGGATTTTGGGCATATCGCCGGACTGCGATATGACCACGAAGCGGCATTTCCGATCAGAGTCCCAGCAGTGTAATGCTGGAGCTCCAATCGGTTACCATGGCAGCCAGGACGCTACTGAAGTCCTGGCTTCCATGGTATGTCAGTGAGCAGCATTATACTCACGTGTGCTGTGGCCGCCGGGGGTTCCTTCTTCTCATAGGTCTGTGCGGCGCATTGCTAATGCTATAAGCATTAGCAATGCGCCACACAGACAGAAGAAGCAGTGCCCGGCGGCTATGGCTGCCATTGTAACCGATCGGAGCCCCAGCATTACACTGCTGGGACTCCAATTGGAACTGCTGCTGCCACCAATGATGTGGGGGGGGGCACACCCCCTGCCACCAATGATCAATACTGGGAAGGGAGGGGGGGGCGCACTGCCCACTATGATTGGGGGGGGGGGGGGGAGGGGGACCCTGTGGCCACTGCCACAAATGATTAATACTGTGGAGGGAGGGGGGGGTGGGTTTGAGTTACCAGAGGGAGTGGATAAGAGGGAGAGGCTGGGGGGCGGATCAGAGGCTAGGGGGGCGGATCAGAGGCTGGGGGGGCGGATCAGAGGCTGGGGGGTGCGGATCAGAGGCTGGGGGGCGCGGATCAGAGGCTGGGGGGCGCGGATCAGAGGCTGGGGGGCATGGTCAGCTCCCTGCTGTTGTGTGCACAAAGTACAGGGCAGCAGGGAGAGTGTAAAATTCTATTCACCCTAATAGAGCTCTATTAGGGTGAATATGACAAGGGTTCTAGCCCTTAAAGGGGGCTAATTTATTTTTTTACTTTTTATTTAAAAACTAAGTTGAACCCCCCCCCAATATAGAAAACAATATATTGCAATATATATCGCACATGCTTAAAATTAAATCGCAATATAGATTTTAGGCCATATTGCCCACCCCTACTATAAAGCATCTTATGCTATGTGTGTCATCCACAGATCTCCCCCATAACAGTGTCTCCCGAGTCGCAATACACTGGCCACCGCCGCTCACAGCAATATCTAAAAAGTATTCTGTAACCGTTACCCTGTAGTAACTTTTACTTAAACTTTAAAATCAGTGCTATGAATTGATCTTTAATACCTTTAAAAAAAAAAAAATACAATGAAGCTCCGGTAACAGGCAGAGCAGGCGGCGGCGTAACGTCACTCGCGTTACACCGCCACCCGGTCTGCCTGTTACCGGAGCTTCATTGTAAGGCAAAATAAAGATGCGCTGGAGGGGGTTATACCGCACATAAAAAATAGTTTGATAAATTCTGGCTAGAGTTTGAATCCTTCCGTGAAGGACTAGTCATATCAGTGGGAGACTTCAACATGACCCTTAACCCACGTGTAGATTCCTCTACAGGTAAATCAGCAATCCCAAGTAGATCCTTGACGTCCATAAAAAGATACTTACATAAAAGCGCACTGGTGTGGAAAGCTCTTAACCCAAAAGAAAAAGACTATACTCATTTCTCAGCCCCACACAAATCTTATCAAAGATTAGACTACATCTTCCTCCCCACTAACATCCTTCACCTCTGAACAGAAACTAAAATAGGTCCTCTTATACACTCTGACCATGCACCAGTGTTCCTCACTTTCAAACCTCCTAGCTCTTCACCTAAATACTTTAACTGGCGTCTGAACGAAACATTACTTAGCTCCACAGGCATACATTCAGCGATAAGCAAAAAAATGATGATTACACTTACCGGTAATCGGATTTTCCTGACCCCACGACAGCACCACTGAGAGATGGCTCCGCCTCCATGGACAGGAAACCTGTAGCATAAAAGAGGTGGAGCCACTCTCCCACCTCAGTGGGTTTACAGAGCATGAGAGGGACTTCCCTTTAGGTTAACACAATATATGTCTTTTTTTTAGTTTTTTGCATCACACCACGTGAATTTTTTTTCACCAACCACCACCTTAGGGAGGAAATTAGACGGGTGCTGTCATGGGGTCAGGAAAATCCGATTACCGGTAAGTGTAATCATCATTTTTCCCCTCCCCCACGACAGCACCACTGAGAGAGATTACGTAGAATTCAAGGGAGGGTGACCACTTCTAACACCTTAGTACCAAAAAGGAGGTCAGAAACAGAGTCGAGTTGAAGCCTATAGTGCTTATAGAAGCCCATGTGGCCGCCCTGCAGATGTGGTCAATAGAGACGTTAGACCTCTCTGCCCAGGAGGTAGACATTGCCCTAGTAGAGTGGGCCTTCAGGGACAGTGGAGGAGAAAGACCAGAACAAGAGTAGGCTAGGGAAATAAGCTCTCGTATCCACCTAGCAATAGTACTTTTGGAGGAAGTATTACCTTTTCGAGCCCCAACGTATAACACTAACAAGGAAGAGGATTTTCTCCAATCCTTTGATCTCTCCAGGTATTGGATCAGGCACCTTCTTGCATCCAATAAGTGCCATCTATCTTCTTCCTCAGTTTTAGGGTCTGGAAAAAAGACTGGCAAGACAATTTCCTGCAACCTGTCAGTCTTAGAAGGTACCTTGGGGATGAACTTTGGATCTGGTCTGAGAATTACTCTATCCTCACGTATGGAAATAAACGGGGAGTTGATAGACAGTGCCTGAAGCTCGCTAACTCTGCGGGCTGAAGTTAACGCTTTTAACATAACTAACTTCAATGTAAGATTCTTAATAGAACACTCCACAATGGGCTCAAAGGGGGAACTGGTCAAAGCTTTTAAGACTAGGTTCAAATCCCAGGGGGGAAACCTGGGGCCCCTAACGGTTGCAACCCTATCAACTGCCTTAAAGAACCTGACTATCCAGGGATCCATGGCCAGACTTCTGCCACTTAAGCCTGAGAGGGCCGAAACCTGAATTTTCAGAGTGCTTTTGGCCAATCCTAAGGACAGACCCCTTTGCAAGAATTCTAAGACCTGTCTGGTGGAAATCCTCTCAGGCCAAACATCGGTGTCCAGACCTGAAAAGGAAAGGAATCTCTTCCATATTCTTGCATAAATAGTATTAGTTACCCTCTTCCTGCTACTAAGAATGGTGGAGGTCAAGGCTTCCGAGAAGCCTTTTCTAATCAGGTGCACCCTCTCAATCTCCATGCCGTAAGGTGTAAGGATCCTATTTCTGGATGTATTACTGGGCCCTGCCTCAGGAGGTCCGGAATGTCGGGAAGAACCCATGGTTCCGCTATCGACATGGATCTGAGTAGAGAGAAAAAGGCTCTCCTTGGCCAAAAGGGGGTGATGACTATCATGTCTGACCTCTCTTCCCTTATCTTCCTGAGAACTCTGGGTAGGAGCTGAAGGGGAGGAAAGGCATATCCCAGATGGAATCTCCATTCCAGGAGGAAGGCATCCACCCCATATGGGGATTCGCAGGGACTGAGGGAGCAAACTCTTTCTACCTGCCTGTTCTCTCTGGTGGCAAATAGATCTATCTCTGGTACATCCCATAGATCCACAATCTTTGCAAATATGGACGGGATCAGGGACCAATCCCCCTGCTTTAAACGATGACGGCTTAGGAAGTCGGCCTGGACATTTTCTTTCCCCCTTATATGTAGGGCGGATATGTGGGTTAATTTCTCCTCGAATTCCGAGAATATTATCTCTGCCTCCTTCATTAAAGATGGGGATCTGGTACCTCCCTGGCGGTTCAGATACGATACTACTGTTCTGTTGTCCGACATGACTCTGACATGCTGGTGCTGGAGTTCTGGAAGGGCTGTCCGTAAAGCTAACAATACTGCCCTCAATTCTTTCCTGTTGGACGAGAATTGTCTCTGCAACGGGGACCAGATTCCCTGCCTCAACTGACCTTGGAAATGTGCACCCCATCCCCAAGGGCTGGCGTCTGTAGTGATTACTACTGGATTGGGGTAATTCCACGGAATGCCCTGGTCTAAGTTTTCTACCTCCAACCACCAACTGAGGGAGATCAGAGTCCTTTGGCTGAGACATATCTGAGAGTCTAATGTTATCTCTTTTTGTTTTGTCCAATTCAAAATTTCCCACTGTAACATCCTTGAATGAAATTGAACCCAATGGACTGCTGGAATACAGGCCGTCATTAACCCTAGCAATGACATTGCTTTTCGGACTGACATCCTCGGGTTCTCCTGGGCCCTCCGGGCTTCGCTCTGGATTTTTCCTATCTTCTCTGCTGGAAGAAAAGTCTTTTGTTGTACAGAGTCCAACCGAAGTCCCAGGAATATCTGACTTGTGCTGGGTTCCAACCTGGATTTTTTGGAATTGATCATCCAACCCAGATGCTCCAGGATTCGAATCACTGTTTGTACCGATTTCTGGCATGTTTCCTGTGATTTTGCAATAATCAAGAGGTCGTCCAGATAAGGTAGGAACAAGATATCCTCCTTTCGAATGAAGGACGCTACCTCCGCCATCACCTTGGTAAAGGTTCTCAGAGCTGCAGATAGGCCGAAGGGCATAGCCTGAAACTGAAGGTGTCTGATACTGCTGCCCTCTGTAACCGCTACCTTTAGAAATTTCTGAAAAAAAAGGATGCATTGGGATATGTAGATATGCATTTTTTAGATCCACCACCGCCATGAAGCAACCCTGGAAAACTAAATGAGTCGCAGATTTTATGGTCTCCATCTTGAACTTTTTTATCACTAGGTATTTGTTCAAATGCTTCAAATTTATAATTGTTCGGTAGGATCCATTCGGCTTTTTGACCAAGAACCGAGTAGAGTAGAAACCCACTCCCTGCTCTGCCCTTGGTACCGGGACTAACACACTTTTCTTTAACAGTTGATCTACCTCTTTTGACAACTTTTTGGATTCTTTTGTCACCACGAACCTCTGAGGACAACGACCCCGGAACTGCAGCCTTAAGCCCTCTGTTACAATGTTGTTCACCCACTCTCCTGCGACCTCTCTCCAGGCGGAGGGAAAGAACCTTAGTCTCCCTCCTACCTGAAGTCTGGCGTCATTTTTTCGAAAGTTTGTCCTTCTGAGAGGAGGAGGAACCTCCAAAACATGAAACCTCTACCTCCTGACCCCCTGGGCCTGGGAAACTGATCTCTATCTCCCGGCTGTCTTCTTCCCTGAGATCTGGGGACATTCTGAAAGGGACGTCTGTAAGGCCTAAACTGTGAAAAAGAAGATTCCTGAGGCATTCTCTTTTTCCTATCTGCTGCCTTATCTAACAGGGCATCTAGTTCTGGTCAGAATAAAAACTGTCCCTGACAGGGAATGCTACATAAACGTTGCTTAGAGGCTATGTCGCCCCCCTTCCAGTTCTTAAGCCAAAGGGCCCTACGGGCGGAATTAGAGGTGGAAGCAGACCTGGCTGCTAGTCGAACTGCCTCCACAGAGGCATCTGACAGGAAATCCACGGCTTTCTGTAAGGTCGGCAGAGAATTTAAAATCTGATCTCTAGGGCATTTATCCCTTAACTGACCTTCCAACCTTTCTAGCCATAAGGCTAAGGATCTAGCTGTAACTTTTGCTGTTATTTTGGGCCTAAAGGAGGCAGTGGATGCTTCCCAAGTATTCCTGAGGCAAGAGAATATCTTCTTGTCCAGCGGGTCCTTCAAAAATCCCATATCGTCGAACGGCAATGAAGATTTTCTAGACACTTTAGAAATGGCCACGTCCAACTTTGGCGCCTTAACCCATGAAGTAGAAGCCTCTTCCTCGAAGGGGTATTTCCTTTTAAAATTTTTACTAACGAAGGCCTTCTTGTCAGGCTTCTTCCACTCTCTATCAGGGCCGATACGCTCTTATGTAAGGGAAAACATCTTTTTTTCTCGTAATCCCTCAAAGACTGCATCCGCCACGGACCTATCTTCCCTGACGTCCTCCAGCTCTAACGTGGCTCTAATTGTTTTTAACAATTTTTCCGTATCGGACACTGGAAACAGGAATTTCTTCTCTTGTTCCTCCTCCGCGAAGGATGAATCCTCTGACCTGTCATCCCCATCATCCTCGCTAATAGACTCTGGCTCTGAATCCGTTCTATCTACCAATCTCTTTGATTTCTTTGATGTTTTAAGGGATTCCTTAACCTCTGCCTTAATGAGACTTCTAATGTCCCTCATAAAAGGATAGGAGGTGGACAAGGGGCATCTACACAATGCGCATTCCTTATTCTTTTTCTTGGATGTGGCTTTCTTAGCTGCCATCTACAAACCAATAATAGAAACAAGGGGACACATCAGTGATTTCGTAAAAGCTCAGTGTCTTACCCCATCAGAAGCATGTCTTATACCGGCTGCTTTTCTGATTCCGTCTCCTCTGGTCTTTTTTCCTCCTCCATAATATCCCTGGAGGTATAGAGGATACAAGAAATCAATATGCCACAGGGAACAGCACCTCTCCTCTGACAGTTCCGCATGTTCCCTGGGAGCGCCCTCTAGATGCAGCAATCCTTCTCACCGTACTCTGCAAAGAAAAAAGACTGTGGCAAAACCTGGCCGTCCCAAGTCCAAAATGAGAGCACAGCCGCCTCTGTTCTGCGTCCTCCTGCTGTGTTCCGGTTGCTGGAACGCATAAGGCATATTATATTTCCGGCCCTAAACCGGAAGTCGTCAGTGGAACGCACGTCTTAACTGATGTCATTCCTGCGACTTCCGGTTTGGCGCTCCGACACGCTCCACTGCCCGGCATCCGCCCGCAGTCCTCGCTGGGTGCGCGTCAGGGATGTCCGCCCTCTGGCATGTTTCCCCTCGCCGCCCTACATCGCGGCAACATCCGGGCCTCTCCTTTGAGGGACCGGTGTCTTCAGCCTTAGGAGCAGCAGCTGGCCTGGACCAACTCCCGTCCCTCAGATGGTACACCTGGTAAGGCTGGCGTGACCCATGGATCTCTAGGCTTTCCTAGGATTTCCAGGCCATGGGTCCCTGTAAGAAAAAAACGCTACACGTCTCCTGCTCCAGGGACAGGAAACCTCACTGAGGTGGGAGAGTGGCTCCACCTTTTTTATGCTACAGGTTTCCTGTCCATGGAGGCGGAGCCATCTCTCAGTGGTGCTGTCGTGGGGGAGGGGAAAACTAAAAGATTACTTCATAATCAATCATCAAGGTGAGACATCTCCACAATTTGTGTGGGAAGCACACAAAGCGCTAGTCAGGGGAGAGTTCATTTCAAACAAAAAAAGACAAATTAACTACTCTACAAGATCTCTAAGCTGGAATGCTCCCACAAACGTCTTAAAAAAAGTTACATTTTAGACAAACTTAATATAGCTAGAGAGGAGTTGAAGACTCATCTTAATGCCCAATCAGCAAAACTATACCTAGCATTGAAACAAAAATTCTTCACTCATGGCAACAGATCATCCAAATTCATGCTAGCGTTATTACGCCAACAAAAATGCAAATCAAGAATTGTGAATATTAAGACATGTGGAGAGCATCTACATAGAGATGACACTTCTATCGCTCAGGCTTTCCATGACTTCTACTCTATAATATTAATGCAGCAGAGACTGACAAGACCACACAGGAAAAGAACAAACTCACTTCTGATTTCCTGAAAAAACTAAAACTACGCAGATCAAAAACTCAGATTATGCGCCCCAATATCTGATAAAGAGGTCATGGATACCCTGAAAGCAATTGCCAAAGGGAAGTCCCCAGGCCCAGGTGGCATCCCAACCATATAATACGTGACTTTCAAAGATATACTTGTCCCCCATATGGTCCAAGTTTATAATGCAACACTAGAGGGAACACCTTTTGCCCCCCAAACTCCGAGTGCCCATATTACGCCGATTCCCAAACCCCAAAAAGACCAAACACTCTGCTCTAGTTACAGACAAATTTCTTTATTGAATCTAGATCTTAAAATCTATGCTAGAATCCTCTCGGCCAGAACGAAACCCTGGCTTCAAGATTTAATTCACCCACACCAAACAGGTTTTGTCCTAGGCAGAGAAGGAAAAGAGGGTATGTACAAATTCATAAATGCTATCACTCTTGCCAAATGCAGTAAAACACCTATTCTACTGCTCGGGACAATTGCTGAAAAGGCTTTTGATAGAGTGGCTTGGCCCTTTATCACGAGTACCCTGCAAGAATTTGGATTTCCAAATGCATTCATTAAAGCAATCTTTTCAATGTACGCTTCTCTTTGCGCCTATATAAAAATGAATGACACTCTGTCCCGGGCAGTACACATCAATAATGGAACTAGGCAAGGCTGTCCATTAACCCCTTTATTATTTATTCTATCAATGGAACCCTTGTTACAATCTATAAGGCAAAACCCCAGTATTAAAAGGTCTAAGTTGCCGTGACCTGGAGATAAAACAAGCTGCTTATGCAGACGATCTTTTGATGGTGGTATCAAATCCCAAACAAGCCTTTCCCCATATAATTGACACCCTAGACAGGTATAGGGAAATATCACATTTTAAAATTAATATCTCGAAGTCACAAGCGATGGGCATATTTTATTCCCATAAAGCTCTCAAATACCTAGAGAAAGGCTCCCCTTTTCAATGGACCAAAAGTTCCCTGAAATTTTGGGGTGTTAATATCCCTCTGGACCTCAACAAGTTATTTAGCCTAAATTTCTCTCCACTTCTAAAATCCATACCAAATATGCTATGTTCTTGTATACCCACCTTTATATCATGGCTAGGACGTAAAAATATGTTCAACACCCTAATCCTACTTAAACTTATCTACCTCATACACATGCTCCCAATCAAACTTCCGAAACATTTCCTAAAAACTATCAAGAAAATAAGCTCCAATTACATCTGGAGCAATACAAAACCAAGGATCTCCCATAAAATTCTCCAACTACCTACAACCAAGGGAGGGATTGGTCTTCCTTCTTTAGATATCTGTCCCTATGTTAACCCTTTATAGCTCCTCAGCCCGGAGATGTGTCTTGATGGTAGACACACTCCGTCCACGTACCTATGCTGTCTATCCTTATGACGCCCTCGGTATACTATCCCAAATAGATAGCCGGGTAATAGTATGTATGATAGATATCAGTTGTACAATCACGTGTCCCGACGCGTTTCCCCCCTTCCTCTCATTGAAGGGGTTCATCAGGGGACAAAAACAAAAGTCAATCAAACACATAAAGTGTTCAACAGATATCCATGAAGATGGATCATTGGACTGGAGGTTACAACCCAAAACAAAATCACTCAAAATATACGAAAAATTCCGCACAAGGTTGCATTAGTAAAAACCAACTCTCAAACCGTGTTAGATACACTTATCTGGTCCACAGGATACGGATCCAAGGCTGCGGTCCTGGGTGAACGTCTAGGAAGGGACTCCAGGGGGCAAAATATGTTGTAGCTCCAATTTGTGATATGTTCCAACCTTCCCTAAATAGCCAGATGGGGCCGTCCTAATTGAGAAAGGACCAATCAAGGGTGCTGGTGTCTATCACATGCTCCTGCTGTGGGGAGTGGCCAGTCAAGTTAAAGTAATCTTGTTAAGCATCCTCCTAAATTCGGAGGTCAAAAACCGCTTAAAAATATCCCCCCCTCTCGTATAGTACATGACAGCACAGGCTCAAACAATAATGGTAATAACCCTACGATTGCTGTCTATATCATAGTCCGGCTGTCCAGATGGTGGTGGAACGCACGCCGACGGGTAAAATGGCCGTGCGTTCCACCCTCAGCCAATGGCGCCAGGTCCTCCGTCACGTGTCGCGATCCAACTATCAGAAAACCGGTGGAACGCATGCCGATAGATAAAATGGCCGTGCGTTCCACCATCAGCCAACCGCCACACGTCCTCAGTCGTGCGTCGCCGGAAGTAGGTAGATGGAGCGCACGTCACACAGAGATGACCGTGCGCTCCATCCACAGCCAATGGGGGACCTCCGCCGCATAATCCAGCGGGGACATACAGATGACAGTTACGTACCCACCCCTTTTCCCCTGGCCTTACATAAATACAGTACCAGTATCCATTTATTTTACATGATACCGGTCATAGGTTTGTGGATAGATCATAGGAGTATCCAGGGGACGGTTCTCAATTAACCCTTATGTTTCAAGATGAGGGGGAGGGGCCCACGTAGTCGAGATAAGGGGGAGGGGCCAAGGTGCATAACTAGATTACGGCCTGGAATTATTGATGAAATAAATCCAATAACCGATCGCTTTAACCGCAAACTGGTGCCAACTGCACCTATCACGTACTGGCGGCTTCACAATTTAACAGGGCATCCTTATTGGTAGGCTACCATATGTTATATAAAGGTGTATTGTCAGTCAATGCCATGTGAATGACGCAAAACAGATGCTCGATTGGATGTAAGTTGGGTAATAGATACAAATCACCCCTAAGATAAATATGCATGTGACACTTTATGTGTCGATAATGAATTCTATCCACTAAAGTAGGATCGAGTGTATGGGAGTATGACGAGCGTTTCCAACGTCACCCGTGTGGCCCCAAAATTATGGGACTACAAAAAACATGTAAAGATAAGTTTTTCATTCAGACCTCCAGGGGACTGGGACCGCAACCGATGAATCCATTCGGCTTCCTTCTGTAGGATTTTGCGGTCCCAGTCTCCTCTCCTGGGGGATGGTCTTATGATTTCCAACGCCGCAAATTTGAGTGATTTAGGATCCCCCCTATGGCATTCCCAGATGTGGTTAGCTACCGGGGTTTCTTTTCGCTTTTTAATATCATTGACATGCTCAAGAATACGTCTACGAAATTCTCTAAAAGTTTTTCCCACATAGTCGAGAGGACATGTGCACTGCGCCAAATAGATCACACCTTTACTCCTACAATTACAAAAATCTCTGATGACATAGTTAATTCCAGTTGCCGAGCAGATGTTAATTTTTGTGTTATTGATATAACCGCAGGCCATGCATGCCCCACATCGAAACATTCCCATTGGCTTGCGATCCAGCCATGTGCCCTCAGGGGTTGGTCGTACGTAATGACTATGTACCAAGCGATCCCGTAGGCTTCTGCCCCGCCTAAAAGTGATGCTTGGGCGTGTGGGGAGCACATCTGCAACACCTGGATCCATGAGGAGGATAGGCCAGTATTTTGTGATGATTTCTCTGACCTCCTTGTTCATGGTGTCATAGGTGGAGATAATCCTCATGATGTCACCATCTTTGCCATTCAGATCCCTTGGTACCAATAGTGTCCGATCCCTGGAGACCGCACTCTGGAAGGCCTCCCGGAGTACGTTCTGTGGGTAACCCCTAGTTTTAAAACGTTGAAATTGAAAGATTACCCGCTAACTCACCACATTTCCATAACCTTTCCGGCCCTGAAATGGAGGCTTTGCGGGTGCTTGAAAGAGACACGTCAATAATAATCAAACCGGCGGATAAGGGCGGAAATTTAGTTATTATGGGGTATATAGAGTATAAACACATGTGTGAGCGCCTATTGAATGATCATAGTTGTTATCGAGTACTACCATCAGACCCCACAGATACCTTTTTGAAGGAACTGGAGAACATCTTGAAGGATGGCCTTTCTAGAAAGGTCTTATCGGATGTGGAGTACCGCTTTTTGTTGCCGAGCACACCCCAGATTGCCACCTTTTATGGCTTACCTAAAATCCACAAGGGCACCTCTCCACTGAAGGGTCGCCCGATTGTGTCTGGGGTGGGCTCGGTGACACAAAATAGTGGCATTTACATCGACCATGTACTTAAGGGTTTTGTGTCTGCTCTGCCTTCATACACCCGTGACACCATGGATTTTTTACGAAAGATTGAGTCCATCACCATCGAAACATCTTGCTCATTGGCTAGCATAGATGTAGAATCTCTATACAGTTGTATCCCTCATGACAGGGGTCTGATGGCGGTATCTGATTTCCTTAGGACTAGGGCTGTCTCGCATAGATCACACAATGACTTTGTGTTGACGCTTTTGGAATTTGTTCTGACGCACAATTTTTTTCTTTTCGATACGCGTGTCTTCCACCAGCTCAGGGGGACAGCGATGGGGAGTTCATGTGCCCCGGCGTATGCCAATCTCTTCCTGGGCTGGTGGGAGGATAGGGTGGTTTTTCCAGACACACAGACCTGGTGGGTGGATAAGATCACATTGTGGACAAGATACATCGACGATGTGTTTATAATATGGAACGGGAACGATGAGGAATTTGCTTTATTCGTAAAGGCGCTTAACACCAACGATTTAGGTCTCTCGTTCACATCAGAGTTCCACCGTGAGTCTCTCACCTTTTTGGATATTAGGATCACTAGAAAAGGTGATAGACTGGTCACTTCCACTTTTAGAAAAGACACCGCCACCAACAGCCTCCTCCACTGGGAGAGTCATCACCCCATGAGCCTTAAAAGGGGTATCCCACGAGGGCAATACCTACGTATGAAAAGAAACTGCTCTAATCATGACAGCTTTTTTCAAGAATCAAGAAAATTACAAGAACGTTTTAAAACTAGGGGTTACCCACAGAACGTACTCCGGGAGGCCTTCCAGAGTGCGGTCTCCAGGGATCGTGATACACTATTGGTACCAAGGGATCTGAATGGCAAAGATGGTGACATCATGAGGATTATCTCCACCTATGACACCATGAATAAGGAGGTCAGAGAAATCATCACAAAATACTGGCCTATCCTCCTCATGGATCCAGGTGTTGCAGATGTGCTCCCCACACGCCCAAGCATCACTTTTAGGCGGGGCAGAAGCCTACGGGATCGCTTGGTACATAGTCATTACGTACGACCAACCCCTGAGGGCACATGGCTGGATCGCAAGCCAATGGGAATGTTTCGATGTGGGGCATGCATGGCCTGCGGTTATATCAATAACACAAAAATTAACATCTGCTCGGCAACTGGAATTAACTATGTCATCAGAGATTTTTGTAATTGTAGGAGTAAAGGTGTGATCTATTTGGCGCAGTGCACATGTCCTCTCGACTATGTGGGAAAAACTTTTAGAGAATTTCGTAGACGTATTCTTGAGCATGTCAATGATATTAAAAAGCGAAAAGAAACCCCGGTAGTTAACCACATCTGGGAATGCCATAGGGGGGATCCTAAATCACTCAAATTTGCGGCGTTGGAAATCATAAGACCATCCCCCAGGAGAGGAGACTGGGACCGCAAAATCCTACAGAAGGAAGCCGAATGGATTCATCGGTTGCGGTCCCAGTCCCCTGGAGGTCTGAATGAAAAACTTATCTTTACATGTTTTTTGTAGTCCCATAATTTGGGGCCACACGGGTGACGTTGGAAACGCTCGTCATACTCCCATACACTCGATCCTACTTTAGTGGATAGAATTCATTATCGACACAAAGTGTCACATACATATTTATCTTAGGGGTGACTTGTATCTATTACCCAACTTACATCTAATTGAGCATCTGCTTTTGCGTCATTCACATGGCATTGACTGACAATACACCTTTATATAATATATGGTAGCCTACCAATAAGGATGCCCTGTTAAATTGTGAAGCGGCTAGTACGTGATAGGTGCAGTTGGCACCAGTTTGCGGTTAAAGCGATTGGTTATTGGATTTATTTCATTAATAAGTCCAGGCCGTAATCTAGTTATGCACCTTGGCCCCTCCCCCTTATCTCGACTACGTGGGCCCCTCCCCCTCATCTTGAAACATAAGGGTTAATTGAGAACCGTCCCCTGGATACTCCTATGATCTATCCACAAACCTATGACCGGTATCATGTAAAATAAATGGATACTGGTACTGTATTTATGTAAGGCCAGGGGAAAAGGGGTGGGTACGTAACTGTCATCTGTATGTCCCCGCTGGATTATGCGGCGGAGGTCCCCCATTGGCTGTGGATGGAGCGCACGGTCATCTCTGTGTGACGTGCGCTCCATCTACCTACTTCCGGCGACGCACGACTGAGGACGTGTGGCGGTTGGCTGATGGTGGAACGCACGGCCATTTTATCTATCGGCATGCGTTCCACCGGTTTTCTGATAGTTGGATCGCGACACGTGACGGAGGACCTGGCGCCATTGGCTGAGGGTGGAACGCACGGCCATTTTACCCGTCGGCGTGCGTTCCACCACCATCTGGACAGCCGGACTATGATATAGACAGCAATCGTAGGGTTATTACCATTATTGTTTGAGCCTGTGCTGTCATGTACTATACGAGAGGGGGGGATATTTTAAGCGGATATTTGACCTCCGAATTTAGGAGGATGCTTAACAAGATTACTTTAACTTGACTGGCCACTCCCCACAGCAGGAGCATGTGATAGACACCAGCACCCTTGATTGGTCCTTTCTCAATTAGGACGGCCCCATCTGGCTATTTAGGGAAGGTTGGAACATATCACAAATTGGAGCTACAACATATTTTGCCCCCTGGAGGCCCTTCCTAGACGTTCACCCAGGACCGCAGCCTTGGATCCGTATCCAGTGGACCAGATAAGTGTATCTAACACGGTTTGAGAGTTGGTTTTTACTAATGCAACCTTGTGCGGAGTTTTCCTATATTTTGAGTGATTTGTTTTGGGTTGTAACCTCCAGTTCAATGATCCATCTTCATGGATATCTGTTGAACACTTTATGTGTTTGATTGACTATTGTTTTTGTCCCCTGATGAACCCCTTCAATGAGAGGAAGGGGGGAAACGCGTCGGGACACGTGATTGTACAACTGATATCTATCATACATACTATTACCCGGCTATCTATTTGGGATAGTATACCGAGGGCGTCATAAGGATAGACAGCATAGGTACGTGGACGGAGTGTGTCTACCATCAAGACACATCTCCGGGCTGAGGAGCTATAAAGGGTTAACATAGGGACAGTTAGTGTTATGGCACGGGTTGCCCTGATGCGTTCCCCCCCCTTTCTCCCTCTCACATTGATCCGCGTGTTCTATCCGGCTCTTTTTTTGTGTAAACTGTACTGTGTTTTTGTTGCATTATTTGTCCCTTTTTCAGGGAAATTGCATTTTTAATTGACCAAAATAAAGGTTAAATTTTAGGTAGTCGTACCTCAGTGATATTGATTAGTTTTCACAAGTCCACAAAATACTCCCACTATAAATAAAGACAACATTCTAGTCAATGCCACATTATCCATCTGGAAAGCAAAACCTCTGAGAGACGCTTGCTCAAAATTTCACAATCGGCGAAGGCTATACAACCTTACCAACACAAATACGTAATAGTAATATAGCTCCAGAAGACCTTTTAGATTCAGACGGAGGCATTTTAAACCTACAAACTATGAGGGAAAAACCTCAACTTAATAGTCTTCAACACAACATTATATCAAAATCCAAATTAGAGAATCCTCATGGTTTGAAAAACGAATATCTCAGTCACAGACATAGGGTTATATACCGGTATCACTATATACCACGGTATTAAAAAAAACCGGCGATATGGCAATATCGCTGTTTCCTAAATACCACAGTATTTTGTGACGTCGTAGAAGCGGTCATGTGCGTTGACCACTTCTAAATATGCAGCCGCCCGCCCCAGCATGAACCGATACGGGACATTTGCAGAGGACTTGTACTCGTGCAAATGTCCCCGATACCTGCTGGCCGCTTGCTGCGGCGCTCTCAGCAGTTCGGCTAGCGTGGGGGAGGGAAGGAATGCTGTGACTCGCATTCCCGGCACCCGACCTCTGAGATGACGCTGTGATCCACGCAATTAACCCCTCAGGTGATCACAGCGTCCTCTCAGAGGTCGGGTGTCGGGAATGTTCTTAAAGGGAACCTGTCACCAGTTTTATGGTGTCCTAACTAAGGGCGACATAAATAAGTGATTGATTTGCTTATCAAAATGCTGGGTCACTTTCTTTAATTGACCAGGTCAATCTGCCAACATCTTGTATTGAAAAGCTCCAGCTGATAATGATGAGTCATGAATATTCATGAGCTCCTGACTCTCCCCGCCCACCTGCTGCTGAGTGACAGTTTGTTACCATAGGAATCAGCAGCAGGTGGGCAGGGGAGTGGCTATAGCTCTGAATTAAATATACGCTGGACTCGATGACCTCACGCCGGACTCGAAACAGCTCATTAGTATGTGGCATGCAGCATCTTTGTGTGTATATTATGAGGTAACCATCTATCACACCAGTAAGTGAATACATCTTAGGTGCCTTTTAGTAGTTAATGATTGTATATAATTAGTTAGATTATAATCAAATATCCACATGAAAGGATCCCTTTAAGTCCCTGCATTGGTTGCAGTGGGCAGTGCGCCCTACCCCCCCCCCTCCCTCCCCAGTATTAACCACTTACCATTACGCTAACGCCGAAAGGCGTCATCTCTGCAGCGCTCCCAGGCTACGCTAACGCCGATTGGCGTCATCTCGCGTGAGCCGAGATTTCCTGTGAACGCGCGCACACAGGAGCGCGCGTTCACAGGAACGCATAGTGCACAAGTTCATCTGCAGCCTGCCGGCCGCGATCATTGGCTGGCAGACTGTAGATTTTTGAATCGTCCAATGAAATGGTTATGTCAGACGCTATTTTGAAAACAGCGTCTGATATAACTGCTGCCTGGTCCTCTGGTGGTCCCTTTCGCTTGGATCGACCACCAGAGGACACAGGCAGCTCAGTAAGTAGCACCAAACACCACACTACACATTAGATATTACCCTGTCATTTATTAACCCCTTATTTAGCACCTGATCACCCATATTAGACTCCCTGATCACCCCCTTGTCCACCCCCCTGTAAGGGTCCCTCATCCCTGCCAGGTAGTTAGCTACTTGCTAGGTAGTTTAGCGCCCACCGTACCGCAGTCACCGATTAGTCGCTGATTAGCGTCATCGCTGTCGCTAATCAGCACTAGTACTATATAGTATCTGTAAGTGATCAATACTGATCGCAATCAGATCTATATAAGTACATTAGGGTCACCTTAGGTTCTACAAAAAACGCAGTGTTCGCCCAATCAGGCCTGATCTTGTGCGCACACTTGCGTTCAGTCCGCCCCGCCGCAGTGACAGAATTTTTTTTTTCTGATCACTGCAAAAACACAGTAAAATCGCTGCGGCGCTATAAAGATCACTTTTGAGCTTTTTGGATCTTTATTAGCGATCGCAGCTTTACTTCGCAAGCACTCCCTTTTACTAAGCAGGTTTGATCTTGAACCCAAAATGTCAAACAAGGGGTATTCCGCTGAAGAGACCTACAGGATTCTGGCCATGATGGATGAAAGCGATGGGGACGCCTCATCCGCTGAATCCAGTGGTTCAGAATATGAACCTGTAGACAGCAGTGGCACTCTAACGGCTAGTGAGGATGACGAGGTAGAGGTCCCTGCTACGGCCAGACGTACCCGATCCCATGTCAGGGTTCTGCATACCCTGCATGATGATCCTCATTTGCAGCAGAGTGGTGCTAGCACTGATCTTGTTTATGGTGCAGCATACACCAGCAGCGCAGCACAGCCTGGACCTTCTACCAGCACTGCCGTATTCCCTGGTGAAGTGGCGAGCACCAGAAGGGCAGTTCCAGCTGGTACGGTGGCACGTGCAATAACTCCCCTGTCGCAGCCACCGCGTTCACAGGCCCGTAGAACCCTTAGTCTCCCAGAGGTGCTGGCAAATCCTAATTGGCAATCCCCTGATTCCACCGCACCCGTATTGCCCCCTTTCACCGCCCAGTCTGGAGTTCGCGTGGAGACGGCTCATTTAGGATCGGCCCTTCAGTTTTTTGAGCTGTTCTTCACCGCGGATCTCTATGACCTAGTTGTGGCAGAAACCAACCGATACACCACACAGTTTATTACCGCCAATCCGGAAAGCTTCTATGCCCAGCCTTTCCGGTGGAAACCAGTCACCGTTTCCGAGTTTAAATTTTTTTTGGGCCTTCTCCTCAGCATGGGTCTAACTAAAAAAAATGTATTGCGGTCATATTGGTCTAAAGACCCAATACATTTCATGCCCATGTTCTCTGCTGCAATGTCTAGGGCACGTTTTGAGGCCATCATGTGCTTTATGCATTTTACGGACAATAGCACCTGTCATCCAAGAGGCCACCCTGCTTATGACCGGCTCCATAAAATTCGGCCCCTCATAGACCATTTGTCATCCAGATTTGCAGATGCGTATACCCCTAATCAAAACATCTGCATAGACGAGTCCCTAGTACATTTTACCGGGCGCCTTGGCATAAAACAGTACATCCCCAGCAAGCGCGCCCGGTATGGGGTCAAGCTGTATAAGCTCTGTGAAAGGGCCACAGGCTATACATATCGTTTTAGGGTCTATGAGGGAAAAGACTCAAAACTGGAGCCGGTCGGATGTCCTGACTACCTGGGGAGCAGTGGCAAGATTGTCTGGGACTTGGTGTCACCCTTACTCCACAAGGGGTACCACTTATACGTGGACAATTTTTACTCAAGCGTGGCCCTCTTTCGGCACTTACATCTAGTCGGAATTCAATGCTGTGGCACCGCGCGACCTAGTCGCCGGGGCTTCCCCCAACGGCTCGTTAGTACCCGACTTGCACGGGGGGAGAGGGCTGCCTTGTGTGACCAAGAACTGCTCGCGGTGAAGTGGAGGGACAAGAGGGACGTTTACCTTCTGTCCACCATTCACGCAGACACGACTGTCCAAATTGAACGAGCAACTGGAGTCATTGTGAAACCCCTCTCTGTCCACGACTATAACCTTCACATGGGAGGGGTGGACTTCAATGACCAGATGTTGGCTCCCTATTTAGTTTCCCGCAGAACCAGACGCTGGTATAAGAAGGTGTCTGTTTATTTGATCCAATTGGCGATGTACAATAGTTTTGTTCTCTACAGTAAGGCTGGGAGAACAGGATCCTTCCTAAAATTCCAGGAAGAGATCATTTCGGAAATCCTGTATCCAGGAGGGTCCGTGCCCCAAGGCCCTGATGTAGTGAGCCGGCTACATGGCAGACACTTCCCGTCTGTCTATCCTGGTACCCCAACTCAACGTTCCACAAGAAAAAGATGTCGTGTCTGTAGCAGGGGTGGAATAAGGCGTGACACCACCTTTTTTTGTCCTGACCAGCCTGCCCTATGCATAGGGGAGTGTTTCCGCAAGTTCCACACCAAGGTACACTATTAGCATAGGGATTGCGTACACAGGACAGGCACACAGGGGTCTTAGGGCCCTTTCACACAGAGTTGCCACAAACCTCTCCTTTCACCTGGGACAAAGTGCATAATGTACTTCGCCGCATCTCTGGGCGATTTGCGCTTTGCACATTGTCCCATGGGGAAGGAGAGGTTTGTTCAATAAAGGTAAAAAAAAAAAAAAAAAATACAAAAAAAAAAAATCACCGGTAAGCAAAAAAGTTATTGTTCCGTTTCAAAAGTTTATAAAAGTTAATGTTAATAAATTTATTGCGTTGCGGCCTGTTTTTTTTTTACCTTCTAGGTGGACCAAGCGATCAAGCAGCTGCAGCACTGATGTGCATTCTGACAGAAGCATTGCGCTGCTGTCAGATTACACAAAAGTCAGTGTATGCGGCGCTGCAAGACGAGATTTCTCCTCTGCAGTAACAGATACGTTTGCCAAGGCATACGAGCTGAGGAGGAGGCAGCGTTCCTATGCTTTGGCAAACACTTTGTATATATAAAAAAATATAAAAAATCCCGGCAATGATTTATTCATCCACATCGATTGATGTGAATGGAGAAATCGGGTTTGCCAGGGCATACGAGCTAAGTGGGTATGGATGTTGGGCGGAACTCCTATGTCCTGGCAGACGCCTTTCCCCTCCTTTTTTTTTTGGGCAGAGATTTTTTCATCCACATTGATCGATGCGAATGAAGAAATCTGTGCCGTTCATTTTTTTCTTTCAGCCCAGAGGCTGAACGGGAAAAAAAAATCTCATTACCTGTATGCTCAAATAAGGAGAATAGCAGAAACTCCTAATGCTGGCCATACATGTAATGATTGCGGAGACCCTCAAATGCCAGGGCAGTACAAACACCCCACAACTGACCCCATTTTGGAAAGAAGACACCCCAAGGTATTCGCTGAGGGGCATATTGAGTCCATGAAAGTTTTACATTTTTGACCCAAGTTAGCGGAAATTGAGACTTTGTGAGAAAAAAAAATAAAAAATAAAAAATCGATTTCCGCTAACTTATGCCAAAAATGTTTTTTTCTATGAACTCGCCATGCCCCTCATTGAATACCTTGGGGTGTCTTCTTTCCAAAATGGGGTCACATGTGGGGTATTTATACTGCCCTGGCTTTTTAGGGGCCCTAAAGCGTGAGAAGAAGTCTGGGATCCAAATGTCTAAAAATGCCCTCCTAAAAGGAATTTGGGCACCTTTGCGCATCTAGGCTGCAAAAAAGTCACACATGCGGTATCGCCGAACTCAGGAGAAGTTGGGGAATGTGTTTTGGGGTGTCATTTTACATATACCCATGCTGGGTGAGATAAATATCTTGGTCAAATGCCAACTTTGTATAAAAAAAATGGGAAATGTTGTCTTTTGCCAAGATATTTCTCTCACCCAGCATGGGTATATGTAAAATGACACCCCAAAACACATTCCCCAACTTCTCCTGAGTACGGCGATACCAGATGTGTGACACTTTTTTGCAGCCTAGGTGGGCAAAGGGGCACACATTCCAAAGAGCACCTTTAGGATTTCACCAGCCATTTTTTTACAGATTTTGATTTCAAACTACTTCTCACGCATATGGTCCCCTAAATTGCCAGGGCAGTATAACTACCCCACAAGTGGCCCCATTTTGGAAAGAAGACACCCCAAGGTATTTCGTGAGGGGCATGGCGAGTTCCTAGAATTTTTTATTTTTTGTCACAAGTTAGCGGAAAATGATGATTTTTTTTATTTTGATTTTTTTCCTTACAAAGTCTCATATTCCACTAACTTGCGACAAAAAATAAAAAATTCTAGGAACTCGCCATCCCCCTCATGGAATACCTTGGGGTGTCTTCTTTCCAAAATGGGGTCACTTGTGGGGTAGTTATACTGCCCTGGCAATTTAGGGGACCATATGCGTGAGAAGTAGTTTGAAATCAAAATCTGTAAAAAATGGCTGGTGAAATCCTAAAGGTGCTCTTTGGAATGTGTGCCCCTTTGCCCACCTAGGCTGCAAAAAAGTGTCACACATCTGGTATCGCCGTACTCAGGAGAAGTTGGGGAATGTGTTTTGGGGTGTCATTTTACATATACCCATGCTGGGTGAGAGAAATATCTTGGCAAAAGACAACATTTTCCATTTTTTTATACAAAGTTGGCATTTGACCAAGAAATTTATCTCACCCAGCATGGGTATATGTAAAATGACACCCCAAAACACATTCCCCAACTTCTCCCGAGTACGGCGATACCAGATGTGTGACACTTTTTTGCAGCCTAGGTGGGCAAAGGGGCACACATACCAAAGAGCACCTTTCGGATTTCGCAGGCCATTTTTTACAGATTTTGATTTCACACTACTTCTCACGCATATGGTCCCCTAAATTGCCAGGGCAGTATAACTACCCCACAAGTGACCCCATTTTGGAAAGAAGGCACCCCAAGGTATTTCGTGAGGGGCATGGCGAGTTCCTAGAATTTTTAATTTTTTGTCACAAGTTAGTGGAATATGAGACTTTGTAAGAAAAAAATAAAATAAAAAAAAAATCATCATTTTCCGCTAACTTGTGACAAAAAATAAAAACTTCTATGAGCTCACTATGCCCATCAGCGAATACCTTAGGGTGTCTACTTTCCGAAATGGGGTCATTTGTGGGGTTTTTCTACTGTTTGGGCATTGTAGAACCTCAGGAAACATGACAGGTGCTCAGAAAGTCAGAGCTGTTTCAAAAAGCGGAAATTCAAATGTTTGTACCATAGTTTGTAAACGCTATAACTTTTACCCAAACCATTTTTTTTTTACCCAAACATTTTTTTTTTATCAAAGACATGTAGAACAATAAATTTAGCGAAAAATTTATATATGGATGTCGTTTTTTTTGCAAAATTTTACAACTGAAAGTGAAAAATGTCATTTTTTTTGCAAAAAAATCGTTAAATTTCAATTAATAACAAAAAAAGTAAAAATGTCAGCAGCAATGAAATACCACCAAATGAAAGCTCTATTAGTGAGAAGAAAAGGAGGTAAAATTCATTTGGGTGGTAAGTTGCATGACTGAGCAATAAACTGCTAAAGTTGTGGAGTGCCGATTTGTAAAAAAAAGGGCCTGGTCACTACGGGGGTATAAACCTGTGGTCCTTAAGTGGTTAATCATTGGTGGCAGTGGGCAGTTCCGATCGGAGTCCGAGCAGTGTAATGCTGGGGCTCCAATCGGTTACCATGGTAGCCAGGACGCTACTGAAGCCCTGGCTGCCATGGTATGTTAGTGAGCAGCATTATACTCACGTGCGCTGTGGCCGCCGGGCTCTCCTTCTCATAGATCTGTGCGGCGCATTGCTAATGCTATAAGCATTAGCAATGCGCCGCACAGACAGAAGAAGGAGTGCCTGGCAGCCTCCAATGATTAATACTGGGGAGGGGGGGGACCACTGCCACCAATGATTAATACAATTAACGTCTCCTTGTGGCTGCCCCCATACAGTATAACGTCTCCTTGTAGCTGCCCCCATACAGTATAATGTCTCCTTGTGGCTGCCCCATACAGTATAATGTCTCCTTGTGGCTGCCCCCATACAGCAGGGCTTGACAAATTTCCTTGGAATCTAGGAGCCAGCTAAAAAAGTTAGGAGCCAGGCGGAGCCACGTCATAAAGCCCCTAGTAGGTGCCCCCATAGTGCCCCCCCTCCACTTCTCCATAGAGCCCCCCAATAATGCTGTATACCATGTTACATATACCGCCGTTCCGTCCCCCATTGACTATAATGGGGGTGGAGCTCTGGCGCAGCACGGCAGCTCGCAGGGAGAGGCCGCCAGACTAAAAAAGTTGGACATGCAGTACGGCGGCCATCAAGAGAATGCCAAGAGTGTGCAAAGCAGTAATCAAAGCAAAAGGTGGCTACTTTGAAGAACCTAGAATATGACATATTTTCAGTTGTTTCACACTTTTTTGTTATGTATATAATTCCACATGTGTTAATTCATAGTTTTGATGCCTTCAGTGTGGATCTACAATTTTCATAGTCAAGAAAATAAAGAAAACTCTTTGAATGAGAAGGTGTGTCCAAACATTTGATCTGTACTGTACATCTCCTTGAGAAGCCAATTTGATCCTAAAGGGTTAATTCAAACTGTAATCTAAACTCTGTCCTGTCACTTCTCTTATCTCTCTGCTCCTATCCCTTAATCTTATCATTGCTGCAAAAGCATCAGCCTCAGTGTAAACTGACTCACTGACTGAGTCTGACTCACGGTTCTTTTAACTCAAAGAATCGAATTAGTCAGTCACTAACTAAGTCGGATCTTTAGATTCTTTTAACCTGCGACTCATTCAATTCTTTCTTAGACTCCCTGTACTGTGTGACTCAGACTCAGAGCTGAAGCCAGCTTCCACTCTAGGATCAGAGTACACTCCTCCCGCGTCCCTCCCCTCCCTGCTGCCAGCGTCTCTGCTATTGTGTGCTGTGACGGAGCTGTTTCAAACGGTGCTGCCTCCGGACAGAACGGCAGCTCCGCCCCCATCGCCCAGGAACCTTTGAAAACGGGCTGACAAATACCCAAGCGCCAGGACTAAATTCCTAGTCGCCATGGCGACCTGGGATTTGTCCAGCCCTGCCATACAGTGCAACGTCTCCTTGTGGCTGCCCCCATACAGTGCAACGTCTCCTTGTGGCTGCCCCCATACAGTGCAACGTCTCCTTGTGGCCCCAAGTGTTTTTTTTCTTCTAAATGGGCATTTATCGCGATATATATCGTCATCACAATAAATTTCTTAATATCGTGGGAATATTTTTGATCTCATCCAACCCTACACAGACACCGAAAAAACGTATACACACGATTTGTAAGAATCTACTTAAAAATGAAACCCTGAGCTCCGTTTACTTAAACATCAAATTCACAAGTGAAGATGCCAAAGCTACATTACCATCACCAAAATTAGCCTCAAGATGCTTCAATATTCAGGAAAACACATATAAAGTAATATAAGTAAAATACTGGGCACTCTTCAAATATATGTACCTCACAATTTATTAAATGACATTGCATGGGCAGACAATTCATAAAACACACTTATTATTACATATATAAAAAACTGTATAAAATCTGGGTAGGTTGTGAAAAATAAAGAGCCTTAATATATAATAGCCTCCAAACGATGTAAGTGGGAAAGACTTAATGTGGATGTCCGTTCAGCTTTAGTTGGAATGCAGTCTATATTGCAGGTATATAGAACCCACAGTAGATGTATCCTCCAAGCAACAAGACGATAGTACAGCTGGTGAATTACACTGTAAGACTAATAGTACCACATCGGATCTGTGTTGGAGATGTCTCAAAGAGAGGGGCACCTTCTTGCATATCTGGTGGACATGTCCACTTGTACAGTCCTTTTGGCTTCAGGTCCTTGAAAACATCAACCACATCCTAGGGTTGGGCGATATACCGGTATCACGATATACCGCGGTATTAAAAAAACGGCGATATGGCGATATCGCCGTTTCCTAAATACCGCGGTATTTTGTGACGTCAAAGAGGTCAGCGCACATTGTGCGCTGACCTCTTCTAAACGTGCGTCCGCCCGCTTGCCCATTTTTCCCGCTTCTAACAACTCGCCTTCAAGAACTGACTGATCACTTACCACCCGCCCCTGCACCTGGCATAGCGCTGGGTAACATAACATTACTTCCTCTCGCTCCTGGCCTGCCTCCTTCTTGCTCCGCCTCCCTTAGTGCCGGGCGCCGGCTCTATTGTATATGTGGCGATCCCCTGTGTGAGTACTGTCTCTGGAGAGACTTTTCCTGCGGCTGCCTCACTAGTGCGTTCTGTCTGATGACAAAGTTATAAACGTACTACTTCCTGCAGCAGCCGCCCCGGCTCTCCCTCCTCCTCGCTCCCATAAGACCTTATTATAACGCCCCCTTGTGGCCCCCCATACAGTGCAACGCCTCCTTGTGGCCCCCCATACAGTGCAACGCCTCCTTGTGGCCCCCCATACAGTATAACGTCTCCTTGTGCCCCCCCCATACAGTATAACGTCTCCTTGTGTTTTTTTCTTTTAAACGGGTATTTATCGCGATATATATCGTTATCGCGATAAATTTTATAATATCGTTATCGTCTGAATATTTTTGATATCGTCAAACCCTACCACATCCTAGATAAAAAAAGATAATATGAGGATCACCAGTTGTCCAGAAGTTTCCCTGTTAAACATTATTCCAAATTCACTGAACCTATCGGAAAATAATCTCTTAAGAACTCTTATAGCGGCAGCTAGGCTTCTCATAGCCTCAAATTGGAAAGCACAAGGCCCTCTGTCTATCACGCATTGGATAAATAGAGTAACTTCTATTTCTAGACTAGAAGAACTATCCCATTGGGAATTGAGATCACATTATAAATAAGAAAATCTGGTCCCCGTGGATCAACTGGAGATCCTCAAAACTCTAGACAAGAGGGCCCCCCGCATCTTCTATTCCAGAACTCTATACACGCCTGTTATCTGTAAACGGAACCAGTTCAACTTTTAGCGCCACTTTTTCTCATATACATTAGTAACACACAACTCACCTGAACCTTAAGATGGTACTACTTACTTACCCCCTCACCACTTTCTATCCTGTTTTTTATATATTGTTTATTTGGTTTTAGTCACTTTCATATAGACTAAGGTCATTACAGAGCTAGAGATGATGAGTGGAAGTCTCTTCCTCCCTGTCCCTCTTGACCTCCCTCTTAAGTGATGTTCTTTAGAAGATTTTTGTTGAGCTCTTACTTGGAGGTGGAGGTCAGTAGGGTTCCAAGGGTTTGGAGATGTTTAGTTTAAAGGATTCAAAGCATCATATAACATTATTGATACTTTCAAAACATCTTTACTTGAATGTGTATAAAGCTTAAGTAAATATTGCTATTGTTTCCTCTCTTCTTCATAAATCCACTCAAAGAGTTTTCTCTCTCATTGAGGGCGTACAAGTCTCCACTCGCTTAGCAATTGTAAATTCTCACTCTATGTGATTCTGTACTAATGTATTTGACCTTGATGCTTCTTTGAATTGTTGTCATTATTGTAACCTCCTTTTATTGAAAATCAATAAAAATATATTTTGAAAAGAAAATAAAGATGCGCTTATTTAAAGTAAACTGCCGCCCGCATAGCAACGAATCGGCGATAATTCGATAATGGCATTCATCGACAACGAATCCCGTTATTGAATATTATCGATAAAGTCGATTAATCGTTGCAGCCCTACTGCAAATGGCAGCAAAATGTGGTTAAGAGCACGGCAAGTGCTCTGCAAACAAATATGGATAGGGAAATGACTTAAAATAACATAAAAATAATAATCTTGATCTAGTAGGAGGAGGTCCAAACGGAGTAGGAGGTTGAGGAGGCGTTGGATGTGGCAGCGTATGTGGTAGCCAACACAGTTTTTTGGTTATGTTTTTTATTTTATTTGTTTAAATTTGGGTAGACCCCAAAACATTGGGAAATATAAACTGTGATAACCCCCTCCAGCCATGCTAAACTAACGTTCAGACAATACACTGGCTGCAGGGCACTCCAGTACCTGCAAGGCGTAAAGGGACAGCCCAGGCCATGTGCCCAATTTGGAGACCAAGAAGTTGAAGGGGGTAGACCCATCGTCAGTAAATGTAGGCATGTGCACACATACCGCTCAACCATGTCACATGTCCCAGTGACGTCCACGATCCAATTGGATATCTTCTCTATCAACTTTCGATGTTCTTTTCTACGTCTACCATGTTGATCACGGTTAGCGGTGAATCAGGGTTCCACGCTAGAGAAGGAGCGTGAGAAAGGGATGCCACATCCAAGTGTGGTCAATGGCTGCAATGTGATAGAGTTGAAATGTGGGACAAGTTATGAAAGGAGGTGGCGTGCATCAATTAAAAGACAAATTTTAGAAATGTAAGACCCTGTCACCTATGCAGAGCAGGGGTTTTTCATTGGAAAAAATTGGATAATGTCACCCACCAATGGTACAGACGATTCTGACCCTGTCAACTATGCAGAGCTGGAGTTTATTCACGGCAAAACGGTGTTCATGTCACCCACCAATTGAACAGACGATTTTACAAAAATTAGGTATAGGTCACCTATGCAGAGCAGGGGTTTGTATACAGCAAAAATGGTAAAATGTCACCCAAGAATGTAACAGACACTTTTGCACCCTGCTCATTCTTTTTCTGTGCTTGTGCATCTGTGCTGCCACTTCCATTTCCTCCGAACTAGACAGGTCACTCGCATGACCTTGATTTCATGTGGGGGTCTAGTAACTCATCATCTTCCACCACTATGCAGAAAGCCGCAGCAGTTGGAAACTGTGTTTTGTCATCATCAGAGACGTGCTGCGGTGGTCTTCCAATGTCCTCATCCTGAAACATATGTGGTTGGGCATCAGTACACTCAACCTCTTCCACATCTGGTTTAGGGCTATGTGGATGGCCCACAGAAACCCTGCCAGCAGAATCATCAAAAGGCATAAGAGACTGCTGCATGACTTGGGGCTCAGACTGCTTGCCTGATTTGCAAGGGGGCGAGTTGAAAGACAGATGGCCATGGGCTGTAGGTGCCAACTGTGATCTTTCAGCAGGGTACTAGGTGGGATACAATGCAAAGGAACTGTAAGCACTGTCAGCCCCCCAATCTACTATGGTCTGTACAGTCGTGGCCAAAAGTTTTGAGAATGACACAAATATTAGTTTTCACAAAGTTTGCTGCTAAACTGCTTTTAGATCTTTATTTCAGTCGTTTCTGTGATCTAGTGAAATATAATTGAAACGTATGAAGTGTGTGTAAAGGCTTTTATCGACAATTACATGACATTTATGCAAAGAGTCAGTATTTGCAATGTTGGCTCTTCTTTTTCAGGACCTCTGCAATTTGATTAGGCATGCTCTCAATCAACTTCTGGGCGAATTCCTGACCGATCGCAACCCATTCTTTCATAATCACTTCTTGGAGTTTGTCAGAATTAGTGGGTTTTTGTTTGTCCACCCGCCTCTTGAGGATTGACCACAAGTTCTCAATGGGATTAAGATCTGGGGAGTTTCCAGGCCATGGACCCAAAATGTCAACGTTTTGGTCCCCGAGCCACTTAGTTATCACTTTTGCCTTATGGCACGGTGCTCCATCGTGCTAGAAAATGCATTGTTCTTCACCAAACTGTTGTTGGATTGTTGGAAGAAGTTGCTGTTGGAGGGTGTTTTGGTACCATTCTTTATTCATGGCAGTTTTTTTGGGCAAAATTTTGAGTGAGCCCACTCCCTTGGATGAGAAGCAACCCCACACATGAATGGTCTCAGGATGATTTACTGTTGGCATGATACAAAACTGATGGTAGCGCTCACCTTTTCTTCTCCGGACAAGCCTTTTTCCTGATGCCCCAAACAATCGGAAAGAGGCTTCATCGGAGAATATGACTTTGCCCCAGTCCTCAGCAGTCCATTCACCATATTTTCTGCAGAAGATCAATCTAGCGCTGATGGGTTTTTTTTGGAGAGAAGTGGCTTCTTTGCTGCACTTCTTGACACCAGGCCATCTTCCAAAAGTCTGCGCCTCACTGTGCGTGCAGATGCGCTCACCCCTGCCCGCTGCCATTCCTGAGCAAGCTCTGCACTGGTGGCACTCCGATCCCGCAGCTGAATCCTCTTTAGGAGACGATCCTGGCGCTTGCTGGACTTTCTTGGACGCCCTGAAGCCTTCTTACCAAGAATTGAACCTCTTTCCTTGAAGTTCCTGATGATCCTATAAATTGTTGATTGAGGTGCAATCTTAGTAGCCACAATATCCTTGCCTGTGAAGCCATTTTTATGCAACGCAATGATGGCTGCACGCGTTTCTTTGCAGGTCACCATGGTTAACAATTAAAGAACAATGATTTCAAGCATCATCCTCCTTTTAACAGGTCAAGTCTGCCATTTTAACCCAATCAGCCTGACATAATGATCTCCAGCCTTGTGGTCGTCAACATTCTCACCTGAGTTAACAAGACGATTACTGAAATGATGTCAGCAGGACCTTTAATGACAGCAATGAAATGCAGTGGAAAGTTTTTGTGGTATTCAGTTAATTTTCATGGCAAAGAAGGACTATGCAATTCATCTGATCACTCTTCATAACATTCTGGAGTATATGCAAATTGCCATTATAAAAACTTAAGCAGCATCTTTTACAATTTCCAATATTTTGGCCACGACTGTATATGTAATTTTTTTAGTAAATAAATTCTATGAATCCATTCACAATGTCATGCTCTTCCAGAGGTTTTTGTAAAGGTACTTTCACACGTCCGCTTTTCTTTTCCAGCATAGAGCTCCGTCACAGGGGCTCTATATCGGAAAATAACTGATCAGGCATATCCCCATGCATTCTGAATAGAGAGTAATACGTTCAGGATGCATCAGGATCTCTTCAGTTCAGTCGTTGTGACTGATCAGGCAAAAGATAAAACCGTACCATGCTACGGTTTTATTTCCGGCAAAAAAAATTGAAGACTTCCCTAAATGCCGGATCCGTCATTTTTTCCCCATAGGAATGTATTAGTTCAAAATACCAGAATGCCGGATCCATCCTTCCGACCTGCGCAGACTGGTAAAAATGTGAAAAAAAGATACAAGACGGATCCGTCTGTCCGCATGAAAAGCGGACACACAGATCTGCTCTTGCAATGCATTTGTAAGACTGATCCGCATCTGTATCCGTCTCACAAATGCTTTCAGTCACATGGAGATCTCCGGCGGGCAGTTCCAACGACGGAACTGCTCGCCAGATCACAGTGCCGCAAGTGTGAAAGTAGCCTAAGGTTATTGGGCAGTTTCTCTGCCTACAAGATATTATCACAGATGCTTGGTTTACTTTTGCAGTTCTCAAAAATGAATTTGACTCAGCAGAGATCACATGCCTCTTCTTCACAGCAAAAATGTTATAACATGAGCAAAGATGAGAAAAAGACCTTAACCCTAACTTCTACAAACCTATGAATGCAGAATCAACCTAATCAAACTAATATGAAAAGTTGTTATTCTAAAAATCTTCATCTACTTGCATATTATAAGTTATTCCAGCAAGAATTAGTCTTCATGTAGAAAACTATGATTTAAATCAAATTGACCCTGAGAATCAGGGTAACATATTGAGGTTTGTTTTCCTGTTAACACTTGCTGTATTATGCAAAAAAAAAAAGTGGATTAAAATTTAAACTCCATTTTGCTTTACTTCCTGTGGAATACCTAAAGGGTTAAAGTTTATTTAATTAGTTATGAATACATTTTAGGGGTGTTATTTCTAAATTAGATGATTTTTGGGTCCTTCCCTTTCTGACCAACCCCCATGTATATATACACATCGGCAGTCGGGTATTTAAAGATGGCAACCGCTCGCGGCAGACACCAAGGCTAATGTATGTGATCGACGATAACATTGATTGCACACATTTAACCTCTTACATGTCGTGGTCAAATGTGACCATTGGCTCTGGACGCTAAAAGAATCTGAAACCTGCACTCCTGGCCATGCACCGGCTACCCTTAGTGGGGATCTGGGGAGCCGGATGGTGTGTGCAGAAGCCTCCATCTTCTTAAAGGGGTATTCCCATCACATACAATTGGGGCATATTGCTAGGATATGCCCCCATTGTCCGATAGGTGCGGGTCCCAACGGAGCGGGGAGAGCTGTGGCTGGAGGACCACGGATGGAGAGGAGTCTATGGGAGTGGCAATCTAATGATTGCTCGTTCAAGTTCCCTGGGAGAACTATTAAAAAGTATATCTATATCTCTATATATATTCTATATCTCTATATCTATATCTCTATATATATAGATATATATATAAAAATATTTTTTTTTAAAAAATCTAATCTCCCCCTTTCCCCAAAATAAAAATACACAAATAAAATAAACATCATAAGCACTGCCAAGCACAAAAATGTCCATAAGTCGCTATTTGTTTTGTCAAAGGTGAATTCCCACCTGTGACAATGGGGGCATATCACTAGAAAATGATCGTCTTACCAGAAAAAAAAACTCAAAATGATAAATTCTACATTTCTTCCATCGTTTCACCTCCCAACAAACTGAATAAAAAGTGATTAAAGAATCATACACACTCCAAAATGGTATTAACAAAAAACAAATACAGATCAATCTGCAAAAAATGTGTCTTCATAAAGCTTCATGGCAGCGGGCTTTCTCACTGTGCCTGCGCCGAATGCTGAACGGAACGGCGCAGGCGCAAGATTTACACGGCAGACGGGGCCAGCAAGGGAACCAATGCTGGCCTGGCCCTGTCAAACAGAAGCGCCAGGAAATGAGATGGGCGAACGGAGCCTCCAGGAGCAGGTGCAATGCCCCCCCTGCTCCTAAAGACTCATTTGCATATAATAAAAGTTAAAATTACATAAAAACGTGGGCATACTTAAAAGAAATGCAGTTAAATTTAGGGCTGCAGTTAACGATTATTTGAATAATCGATTAGTTGTCGGGAAAAAAAATACCAAAATTACAAAACAAAGGTTTATATGATTTTATTTGAAAAATTATGTTCAAAGGCCATATTAAAACAAATTGTGGCTGGCGCTGTTATGGGGAGGGGGGATCCACAGACCCCCCTGCCCATAACAGTGCCAGCCACAGACCCCCCTCCCCATAACAGTGCCAGCCACAGACCCCCCTCCCCATAACAGTGCCAGCCACAGACCCCCCCCCCTCCCCATAACAGTGCCAGCCACAGATCCACAGTCAGGACGCTACTGAAGCCCATGGCAGCCAGGACGCTACTGAAGCCCTGGCTTCCATGGTAACATCCCTGATGCTGTGTGCACAGAGCAGGGACAGTGTGAAGTCATATTCACCCTGATCTCTATCAAGGTGAATAGGACAAGGGATGAAAAAAATCCCAGGTTCTAGCCCCTAAGGGGGAAACAGTTATTAAATAAAAAGTGTAAAAATAAATAAAGTAAAAATAAAAAAAACACCAAAATATGAAGTATAAGTCACCCCCTTTTCCCAATTTCACATATAAAATGTATAAATAATAAACATATTGCCACGTCAGAAAAGTCCAAACTATAAAAATCTATATATATAAAAAAAAAAATCTATGCGGTGAAAGCCGGAACATAAAAAATAAATAAATGCGCGATTCGCCATTTTTTAAAATGCGGAATGCACGTGGCTTTTTTGGTTTATTTTTTTCGCGTGGTATCGAATGGTATCGAGTATCGCAATACTTTTTCATGGTATCGAAACCAAATAAAAAATTTGGTATCGCAACAACTCTACTCCCCATAACAGTGAACAGTGCCATGCACAGATCCCCCCTCCCCCATAACAGTGCCATGCACAGATCCCCCCTCCCCCATAACAGTGCCATGCACAGATCCCCCTTCCCCCATAACAGTGCCATGCACAGATCCCCCCTCCCCCATAACAGTGCCATGCACAGATCCCCCCTCCCCCATAACAGTGCCATGCACAGATCCCCCCTCCCCCATAACAGTGCCATGCACAGATCCCCCCTCCCCCATAACAGTGCCATGCACAGATCCCCCCTCCCCCATAACAGTGCCATGCACAGATCCCCCCTCCCCCATAACAGTGCCATGCACAGATCCCCCCTCCCCCATAACAGTGCCATGCACAGATCCCCCCTCCCCCATAACAGTGCCATGCACAGATCCCCCCTCCCCCATAACAGTGCCATGCACAGATCCCCCCTCCCCCATAACAGTGCCATGCACAGATCCCCCTCCCCCATAACAGTGCCATACACAGATCCCCCTCCCCCATAACAGTGCCATACACAGATCCCCCTCCCCCATAACAGTGCCATACACAGATCCCCCCTCCCCATAACAGTGCCATACACAGATCCCCCTCCCCCATAACAGTGCCATACACAGATCCCCCTCCCCCATAACAGTGCCATACACAGATCCCCCTCCCCCATAACAGTGCCATACACAGATCCCCTCCCCCATAACAGTGCCATACACAGATCCCCCTCCCCCATTACAGTGCCATACACAGCTCCCCCTCTCCCATTACAGTGCCATACACAGATCCCCCTCCCCATTACAGTGCCATACACAGATCCCCCTCCCCATTACAGCGCCATACACAGATCCCCCTCCCCATAACAGCCCCAGCCCAGCTGCTCACAGCAGACTATTCTGGCAGTAACTTTTACTCAGCGCATCTTTATTACCTTACAATGAAGCTCAGGTAACAGGCAGAGCGGGCGGCGGCGTAACATCACTCACTCACGTGACACACCTGCTCTGTCCACTATCAGAACTCCGGAAAGGCCTTAAAAAGGGGTTATCTGGTTACCAATCCTGATTAATTATCTTTAGGACAGGTCATATATTAGATCAGCGGGGGTCCGACACCCTACTTCTACCTTACAGCAGCAAAGTGGAAGGCTAGTTCCACACTAGTGTTAGGCATCTCTGGCAGGGAGCAGCTTGCAGGAGATGTCTGGATCCGGTGTTCTGCCAAATCTCTATACCTTGCGAAAAGTCTATACCGGAAGTGACGCGGCCGCAGAGGAATCAGCTGGAGGAGGGTGTGCGTGGCGCTCCGCACATCCACTGGCTTAGGAAGCAATCGTTGCAGAGCAAAATGTTGCATCAGATCTCCCTACCCCTGAGTGCGGACAAATCAGTTACAGTTCTTCCTGATTTGATCTGATGATTTGTGCGCGCACTCAAGGGTAGGGACATCTGATGCAACATTTTGCGCTGCAAAATCTCTGTACCCCTAAGTGCACACGTGCGGTGCACGAAGTACTTCTATCGCAGCGCTGCAACGATTCTTTCCTAAGCCAGTGGATGTGCGCTTGCGCAGCGCACACCCTCCTCCAGCTGATTCCTGCGCGGCCACGTCACTTCCGGTATAGACTTTTCGCAAGGTATAGAGATATGGCAGAACACCGACACTGCCGAATGCTAGGCGACACCCACCGGTCCCATTCATTATAATTGGGAGTGGCAGAGATCTGGCCGCAGAGTGAATGGGGCAGGGAACAGCCAGATGAGAAACAGGCCTAGTACCTGCTTCTACAGCTGTAGGTAAACAGTGAAGAGACTGCTCCCGCAGGTGAAGTTGGTCTGCGGGGGTGATGGGAATCAGACCCCCGCCAGACTGATATTGATCACCTATCGTGAGCACAAGTCATCAATATCAGAAACCAGACAACCCCTTCAAAGGGTTAACTGGGAACTGTAAAATGAAAGTTACCATGAAAATAAGGCTACTTTCACATTAGCGTTTTTTTCGGATTCATCATGCATCTGGAAAACCGCTTCCGTTACAATAATACAACCGCATGCATTCGTCATGAACAGATCCGGTTGGATTAAATCTTCTAAAGCCAAGAAGGATCTGTCATGAACACTATTGAAAGTCAATGGAGGACAGATCCGTTTTCTATTGTGCCAGTGAAAACTGATCCGTCCCTACTGACTTACATTGTGCCAGGACGGTCCGTTTGGGTGTCCGCCTCCAGAGCGGAATGGAGACTGATCGGAGGCAAACTGATGCATTCTGAGTGGATCCTTTTCCATTCAGAATGTAAACTGATCTGTTTTGGACCGCTGAGAGCCGTGAACGGCTCTCACAAACGGAAAGCCAAAAACTCTGTGTGAAAGTAGACTGACTAAAGAAATACAGGAACATATTTTTTTTTTTTTTCCTTTGACACAGGAAAAAAGTCCTATTTGTCTGGACAGTTGGACAGGCATAAAAAAGCTACTCATCGAGTCTAACTTTGTTGGCAAAAAAAAACTGCTAAAAAACTGTGTGAACGATCCCTTTATCACTGCTCGACTCTTCTGTGCGTCAGTTTCGAACCCCGAAACTGTCCGCATTGTGTGAACGCGCTCCAAACAGAAGTACCAGAGGAAAGCTACCTGACAGAAACGTGCGGGCAGCGCGCCACATGGCTGCTCGGCTTCGGAACAGCTTCTCGTCCCGCGTCCTCCCCGCCGCACCACGTGGGCCTAGCTCGGCCGCGCACTGATGACATCAGCACAGGAAGGGAACCCTGCCAGTAACCTAGCGCTGGGAACGGGAGTAGTATACTTTTTATCGTTAAGGAATGAAACAGTCAATGACTGCTCTGAAGAGAAGCGCCTCTAGATAGGAACTAGTGGTCAACAAGTCACAAAATACGTTCGCAGTTTATCAATTATAACGTAAAGTTCTCTTTCTATGTAAGGATTTGCATTATGCACCCTGTAGCGTATACTGTCATGGCGCCTGAAAGCCAGGTTGCGACCGGGCGTGGTCGACGCTTAACCACGCCCTCCTCAGTTTCCTCCTGCTTCTAGCTCTTTCCAGCAGCCTTCCGGTCTATGCGGTTTCCACAGTGAACGCGTCTCTGCGAGCCATGGATCCACGGAAGTTACAGGAGCTGCGGGAGTTTGTCCTCTTGTGTCAGAGTAATCCGGCCGTGCTGCATCGCTCAGAGCTCGACTTCTTCACACGCTGGCTGCAGAGGTGAGCCTAGGCTCCGTACAGGTTATTATGGTGGAACTGTCAGAGGAGGTGACATGGCTCCTGCTCTGTGACTGTCACCCTCCCTGGCAGTGTATGTCTGGTGACCCTTTCTACAGAATGCCCTACATTTAGTAACACCCAGAGGCCCATGAACCACCAGCCCAGTTGGCATTTCCGTCAGGAGACTAGTGCTAGTACTTTATTTTTACCCGCACAATAATTTTTTCTTTATGACGCTGAGATTTTTCTGTTAGTTTTTTACACCCTGCCTTCCCGGAGGCATACATTTGTTCTTTCAAATGGCACCACTTATAGTTGTGGTGGGAAGTAAGAAACAAAAACACAAATGGGGTAGAATTGGATTAAAAAACTAAATTCCACTGTAGTTTTACGGGTTTTATTTTTATGACATTCCCTGACCTGTTAAAAGTGTTGTCCAGCCATGTATATTCTCCCCCCCCCCCCTCCCCCGCAATCAGCTGAGATCCTGGTCTTTACACTAGACAACCTCTCCTGCAGCAGCGTATTGTAATTAGAAGTACTCGCTCCATTCACGTGAATGGAGAAAGTACTTGTATTACACTTCACTTCTGAGACGACAAGCAGTGTAATAAACAGGAAGCCACACTTACATGGATCACCTCCTCTTCAAACAGCTGATCAGCAGGGATGCCGAGTGCTTGACTCCTGTCCTGTCGATCAGATACTGCAGACCTATCCTGACGATAGGTGATCAATATATCTAGCCAGCCTACCCCTTAACCTCTTCAGGACACAGGTCGTACAGGTACGCCCTCATGTCCTGGTACTTAAGGACACAGGGCTTACCTGCACGCCCTGTATATTTCTGATCACCGCCTGATCGGAAGCCGGTGCCTGCTCAAATCATTGAGCAGGCACCTCGGCTAAATGGCCCCCATATCTGCGATCAATTCAGACCTACGGTTTGCGGCTTTTCTAAGTTGTGGCAGCGGCGGGCGGTGCCATCGGGTCCCCATGGGACTTCCTGAGACATCTGCGCTGCCTTACTGTGATGTGCCTATGAGATTCAGCCCCCTAGATCTTACAGGCCCCCGGAAGCTGTATGAGTAATACACACTGTATTACTCATACAGCCAATGCATTCCAATACAGAAGTATTGGAATGCATTGTAAAGGATTAGACCCCCAAAAGTTCAAGTCCAAAAGTGGGACAAAAAATTCAGTGAAAAAAAGTTGAAAAAAATAAAAGTTTTCCACCCAAAAAATTAAGTTTCAAGTAAAAATAAACCAAAACATAATTTTCCCCAAATAAAAATAAATAAAATAAATAGGGCAAAAAAAGTATACATATTTGGTATCGCCGCGTCCGTATCGACTGGCTCTATAAACGTATTACATGACCTAACCCCTCAGATGAACACCGTAAAAAATAAAAACTGTGCTAAATAAACTATTTTTTGTCACCAGCAAGCGATCAAAAAGGCGTTTGCCCACCAAAATAGTACCAATCTAACCGTCACCTCATCCCGCAAAAAATGAGCCCCTACCTGAGACAATCGCCCAAAAAATAAAAATAAAAATATGGCTCAGAATATGGCGACACTAAAACATAAAAAAAAAAAAAAAGCTGTTATTGTGTAAAAATTACATAAATAAAAAAAGTATACATATTTGGTATCGCCGCGTCCGTATCGACTGGCTCTATAAAAATTTCACATATCACATGACCTAACCCCTGAGATGAACACCGTAAAAAATAAAAACTGTGATAAATAAACAATTTTTTTGTCACCTTACATCACAAAAAGTGTAATAGCATGCGATCAAAAAGTCATATGCACCCCAAAATAGTGCCAATCAAACTGTCATCTCATCCCGCAAAAATGAGAACCTACCTAAGATAATCGCCCAAAAACTGAAAAAAACTATGGCTCTCAGACTATGGAGACACTAAAACATTTAATTTATTTTTTTCAAAAATGATATTATTGTGTAAAACTTACATAAAAAAAAATAAGTATATATATATAATATTGGGTATTGCCACGTCCGTGACAACCTGGTCTATAAAAATACCACATGATCTAACCTGTCAGATGAATGTTGTAAATAGCAAAAAATAAAAACTGTGCCAAAACAGCTATTTCTTCTGATCTTGCCTCACAAAAAGTGTAATATAGAACAACCAAAAATCATTGTAACCTAAACTAGTACCAACAAAACTACCACCCTATCCCGTAGTTTCTAAAATGGGGTCACTTTTTTGGAGTTTCTACTCTAGGGGTGCATCAGAGGGGGCTTCAAATGGGACATGGTGTCAAAAAACAAACAGTCCAGCAAAATCTGCCTTCCAAAAACCGTATGGCATTCCTTTCCTTCTGCGCCCTGCCGTGTGCCTGTACAACAGTTTATGACCACATATGGGGTGTTTATGTGAACTACAGAATCGGGGCCATAATTCTTGAGTCTGGTTTGGCGGTTAACCCTTGCTTTGTAACTGGAAAAAAAAAATGGAAAATCTGCCAAAAAAGTGAAATTATGAAATTGTATCTCTATTTTCCATTAAATCTTGTGGAACACCTAAAGGGTTAACAAAGTTTGTAAAATCAGTTTTGAATACCTTGAGGGGTGTAGTTTCATTTTTGGGTGGTTTCTATTATGTAAGCCTCGCAGAGTGACTTCAGACCTGAACTGGTCCTTAAAAATTGGGTTTTTGAAAATTTCTGAAAGATTTCTAGATTTGCTTCTAAACTTCTAAGCCTTGTAACATCCCCAAAAAATAAAATATCATTCCCAAAATGATCCAAACATGAAGTAGACATGGGGAATGTAAAGTAATAACTATTTTTGGAGGTATTACTATGTGTTATAGAAGTAGAGAAATTTAAACTTGGAAATTTGTGTCATGAAGTGCAATATGTGACGAAAAAATCTCATGGCTACTTTCACACTTGTGTTCAGAGTGGATCCGTCCGAGATGGATCCGCTCATATAATGCAGATGGTGGATCCGTTCAGAACGGATCCGTCTGCATTATATTGTAAAAAAAATTGTGTCAAAGTAGCCTCAGACGGATCCGTCCAGACTTTACATTGAAAGTCAATGGGGGACGGATCCGTTTGAAAATTGAGCCATATTGTGTCATATTCAAACGGATCCGTCTCCATTGACTTACATTGTAACGCAAGCAGCGTTCAGGTGTCCGCCTGCTGAGCGGAGGCCAAACATTGCCAGACTGATGCACTCTGAGCGGATCCGCATCCACTCAGAATGCATTAGTGCTGGACGGAAGCGTTCGGGGCTGCTTGTGAGAGCCTTTAAACGGAACTCACAAGCGGAGCCCCGAACGCTAGTGTGAAAGTAGCCTCAGAATGGCCTGGATAATTCAATGCGTTTGCAAAAAATTGCCTGGTCCTCAAGGTAAAATAAGGCTGTGTCCTTAAGGAGTTAAAGGGATTCTGTCACCAAGTTTTGGGGCTATAGAGATGCGGACATTCACGGCTAGATCGCCGCTAGCAAGTCCGCAATATACACACAGCCCTATAGGACAGTTATATTGCGGACATGCTAGCTGCAATCTAGCCGTGCATGTCCGTATCTCTATAGCCTAAAACTTGGTGACAGAATCTCTTTAATAGGGCTGCAACGATTAATCGGTGTAATTGATAACTGAATTCGTTGCCGACAAATCCAGTTATCAAATAATCGTCCAATTCGTTGCTATGCGGGCGGGCGGTTTACTTTAAGTCACTGCATCTTTATTTTACCTTACAATGACGTTCCAGTAACGGGCAGAGCGGACGGCGGCGTAACATCACTCACTCATGTGACGGAGGGTCATTGTAAGGTAAAATAAAGATGCAGTGATTAGTCCGCTGTGAGCAGCGGGGCGGGGCTGTTATGGGGAGGGGGATCCGTCTATGGCACTGCTATGGGGAAAGGGATCTGTGCACTGTTATGCCCATAACGGTGCACAGATCCCCCTGCCCATAACGGTGCACAGATCCCCCTGCCCATAACGGTGCACAGATCCCCCTGCCCATAACGGTGCACAGATCCCCCCTGCCCATAACGGTGCACAGATCCCCCCCTGCCCATAACGGTGCACAGATCCCCCCCTGCCCATAACGGTGCACAGATCCCCCCCTGCCCATAACGGTGCACAGATCCCCCCCTGCCCATAACGGTGCACAGATCCCCCCCTGCCCATAACGGTGCACAGATCCCCCCCCTGCCCATAACGGTGCACAGATCCCCCCCTGCCCATAACGGTGCACAGATCCCCCCCTGCCCATAACGGTGCACAGATCCCCCCCCTGCCCATAACGGTGCACAGATCCCCCCCCCTGCCCATAACGGTGCACAGATCCCCCCCCCTCCCCATAACGGTGCACAGATCCCCCCCCCTCCCCATAACGGTGCACAGATCCCCCCCCCTCCCCATAACGGTGCACAGATCCCCCCCCCTCCCCATAACGGTGCACAGATCCCCCCCCCTCCCCATAACGGTGCACAGATTCCCCCCCCCTCCCCATAACGGTGCACAGATTCTTCCCCCCCCCTCCCCCCCCCCCCCCCCCTCCCCATAACGGTGCACAGATCCCCCCCCCCTCCCCATAACGGTGCACAGATCCCCCCCCCCTCCCCATAACGGTGCACAGATCCCCCCCCCCCTCCCCATAACGGTGACACAGATCCCCCCCCCCCTCCCCATAACGGTGCACAGATCCCCCCCCCCTCCCCATAACGGTGCACAGATCCCCCCCCCCTCCCCATAACGGTGCACAGATCCCCCCCCCCCCTCCCATAACGGTGCACAGATCCCCCCCCCCCCCCCTCCCATAACGGTGCACAGATCCCCCCCCCCCCCCCTCCCCATAACGGTGCACAGATCCCCCCCCCCCCTCCCCATAACGGTGCACAGATCCCCCCCCCCCCTCCCCATAACGGTGCACAGATCCCCCCCCCCCCTCCCCATAACGGTGCACAGATCCCCCCCCCCCTCCCCATAACGGTGCACAGATCCCCCCCCCCTCCCCATAACGGTGCACAGATCCCCCCCCCCTCCCCATAACGGTGCACAGATCCCCCCCCCTCCCCATAACGGTGCACAGATCCCCCCCTCCCCTCCCCATAACGGTGCACAGATCCCCCCCTCCCCCTCCCCATAACGGTGCACAGATCCCTCCCCCCTCCCCATAACGGTGCACAGATCCCCCCCCCCCTCCCCATAACGGTGCACAGATCCCTCCCCCCTCCCCATAACGGTGCACAGATCCCCCCCCCCTCCCCATAACGGTGCACAGATCCCCCCCCCCTCCCCATAACGGTGCACAGATCCCCCCCCCTCCCCATAACGGTGCACAGATCCCCCCCCCTCCCCATAACGGTGCACAGATCCCCCCCCCTCCCCATAACGGTGCACAGATCCCCCCCCTTCCCATAACGGTGCACAGATCCCCCCCTCCCCATAACGGTGCACAGACCCCCCCCTCCTGGTGCCACGCCCTATTTCATCTTCTGGACTGAATTTTTTGCAAATCTGACCAGTGTCACTTTAAGTGCTGATAACTTTAAAACGCTTTGACTTATCCAGGCCATTCTGGGATAGTTTTTTCGTCACATATTGTACTTCATGACACCAGTAAAATGAAGTAACAAAAATTCATTTTTATTTAGAAAAAAATACCAAATTTAGCAAAAATTAGTAAAAAAAAAAATATGCAAATTTCCAAGTTAAAATTTCTCTACTTCTATAATACATAGTAATACCTAAAAAAAAAAAAATAGTTATTACTTTACATTCCCCAGATGTCCCCTTCATGTTTGGATCATTTTTGGAAGGATATGTTTTTGGGGGGGATGTTACAATGCTTCGAAGTTTAGAAGCAAATCTTGAAATTTTTCAGAAATTTTCAAAAACCCAATTTTCAGGGACCAGTTCAGGTCTGAAGTCACTTTGTGAGGCATAGGCCTCATGCACATGGCCGTGTTTCTGCGTCCGAGAGCGGACCATGTAAACCCCGCCGGGATTCCTGCTGACAGCAGGAGTGCACGGCGTCATTGGTTGCTATGACGCCGTGCGCTTCATGCAGCCGCTGCTCTACAGTGATACACTAGTATAGCGTCGTGGTTGCCATGGTTACCGATCGGAGCCCCAGCGATTAAACTGGGACTCCGATTGGAACTCTCCGCTGCCACCAATGATGGGGAGGAGGGGCCGCACTGGCCACCAATGAATTTAATACAGGGGAGGGAGGGGGGGGGGCCACACTGGCCACCACTGAATTTAATACAGGGGAGGGAGGGGGGGGGCCACACTGGCCACCACTGAATTTAATACAGGGGAGGGAGGGGGGGGGCCACACTGGCCACCACTGAATTTAATACAGGGGAGGGAGGGGGACCACAATGGCCACCACTGAATTTAATACAGGGGAAGGAGGGGGGGCCACACTGGCCACCAATGAATTTAAAACTGGGGAGGGAGGGGGGTCTGCCCCCTGCTGCCTGGCAGCACCTGATCTCTTACAGGGGACTATGATATGCACAATTAACCCCTCGGGTGCGGCACCTGAGGGGTTAATTGTGCGGATCACAGCCCCCTGTAAGAGATCGGATGCTGTCAGGCAGCAGGGGGCAGTCATGTGCACAGTTCATAGTATATTCTAACTTGAAGCGTCCCCATCACTATGGGAACGCCTCTGTGTTAGAATATACTGTCGGATCTGAGTTTTCACGATGTGAAAACTCAGCTCTGAAAAAGCTGTATGCAGACGGATCTGCGGATCAGTCTGTGCTAAAGTAGCCTACGGATCACGGACGCGGATGGCAATCTTGTGTGCCTCCGTGTTTTTTCACGGACCTATTGACTTGAATGGGTCCGTGAACCGTTGTCCGTCAAAAAAATAGGACAGGTCCTATTTTTTTGACGGACAGGAAACGCGGATAACGGACGCGGATGACAAATGGTGCATTTTCCGAGTTTTCAACGGACCCATTCAGAGTCAATGGGTCCGCAGAAAATCACGGAAAACGCAACAACAGACACGGATGCACACAACGGTCGTGTGCATAAGGCCTAATACTGTGTGTATTACTCATACAGCTTCCGGCCTGTGAGATCCAGGGGGCTGGATCTCACAGGCTCGTCACCGGAAGTCAGCGCGATGCCTTCCTTAGACATCGCACTGCCTTCCATGCCATCAGGTCCCCAGTACAGCCGCATGGGGACCCGATGGTACCGCCACCCGTCGCTGCCGCACCCGGTAAAAGCCGCAAACTGCAGGTCTGAGGCGATCGCCGACACGGGGGACTCACGGGTCACTCACGGGTCCACCCTGGTGTTGTGATAGGATGCATGCTGAATGATTTCAGTGGACATCCTGTTCCAATTAACCCCCGCCGCTACCAAATCGCGTTTTAAAGTTAGGATGTACCGGTACGCCATAAGTCCCTAAGGGGTTGGAAACCTTCTGTAGTCTGGAATACTATTGCAATATGTTGCTGTTGGGCTTTTAGATCTGGCGACAATACAAGGTAGGGTTGCTATCTGGCAGAGACATATTTTTGAAAACTCTCGCTTTATGTGGGTGAGCAAATTCCAGCTGAAAATGCCCATTGGAAGCCCTGTCATGAGAGGCTGCATATGTGGCTACAGGGTGTTCTATCACTATTAGGGGTAACCAGGGTGGATAATGCTTTTTGAGGAAAATATATTGCCATCCAAAGGTTATTCCATCATGAAATAAAGATTCGTTTTTTAATTATGTAGAATAAGGCTGTACGTGGACTCCTATATTGTTGAATGGATTAGGCAGTGGAGGCAGTGGCTGAGGGACAGACCACAGAGGGTTGTAGTCAATGGAGTATATTCATACCATGGTCTTGTCACCAGTGGGGTACCTCAGGGATCTTTTCTGGGACCCATATTGTTAAATATCTTTATCAGCAAAATTGCAGAAGGCCTCAATGGTAAGGTGTGTCTTTTTGCTGATGACACAAAGATTTGTAACAGGGTTGATGTTCCTGGAGGGATACACCAAATGGAAAAGGATTTAGGAAAACTAGAGGAATGGTCAAAAATCTGGCAACTAAACTTTAATGTTGATAAGTGCAAAATAATGCACCTGGGACATAAAAACCCAAGAGCAGAATATAAAATCAGTGATACAGTCCTAACCTCAGTATCTGAGGAAAGGGATTTAGTGGTCATGATTTCTGAGGACTTTGTAATGGGGATCCAGCAGGGTGGCAACCCAGTAGTCCGCACACGTTAAAATGTGGGCAACTCTGCTGTCATTACGCAGGCACTGCAGCATGTAGTCGCTCATGTGTGCCAGGCTGCCCAGAGGTAAGGACAAACTGTCCTCTGTGGGAGGCGTAGTGTCATCTTTCTCCGTTTCCCCCCAGCCTCGCACCAGTGATGGGCCCAGCTGCGTTGGGTGCCACCCCGCTGTGAACATGCTTCATCCTCATCCTCCTCGTCCTCTAGTAGTGGACCCTGGCTGGCCACATTTGTACCTGGCCTCTGCTGTTGCAAAAAACCTCCCTCTGAGTCACTTCTAATAGACTGGCCTGAAAGTGCTAAAAATGACTCCTCTTCCATCATCGCCCTAAAGGCTGTTTCACACGAGCGGATGCCGTGCGTGACATCCACTGCGTGAATGACAGCCAAGACCCGATGCTGACAGCAGAATCACGGAGCATTAACATGATTGATAATGCTCTGTGCCTCTCTGTAACCTCTACTATGAAATCACAGTGACAACTTTATCTTACTGATTTTGTAGTAAAGAGGTCACAGAGAGGCACAGAGCATTATCAATCATGTTAATGCTCCGTGATTCTGTTGTCCGCATCGGGTCTTGGCTGTCATTCACGCAGCGGATGTCAAGCACGGCATCCGCTCGTGTGAAACAGCCCTAAGTGTTTTCTCAAGGAGACATAGAAGTGGTATTGTAATGCTGATAACGGTGTCATCGCCACTGGCCATGTTGGTGGAGTACTCGAAACAGCGCAACAGGGCACACAGGTCTCGCATGGAGGCCCAGTCATTGGTGAAGTGGTGCTGTTCCGCAGTGCGACTGACCCGTGCGTGCTGCAGCTGAAACTCCACTATGGCCTGCTGTTGCTCGCACAGTCTGTCCAGCATGTGCAAGGTGGAGTTCCACCTGGTGGGCACGTCGCATATGAGGCGGGGAGGCCTAAGTTACGTTATAGCGCAGACAGTCGAGCAGCGGCAGGATGTGAACGCCAGAAGCGCACACTTGATTTTTATCGGATACTTGGTTGTGCAGGGAAGGCATGGCTCTCTTGGAGAAGTAGTGGCGGCTGGGAACAACATACTGTGGGACAGCAAGCGACTTGAGCTGTTTGAAGCTGTCTGTGTCCACCAGCCTGAATGACAGCATTTCATAGGCCAGTAGTTTAGAAATGCTGGCATTCGAGGGTGGCTAGGTGGGAATCTACACTTTCTCTCAAATGTTTGTGAGATGGAGAGCTGAACGCTGCCGTGTGACATGGTGGAGATGCTTGGTGACGAGGTGTTGGTGGTAAATCCTCTGTTTGCTGGGCGGCAGGTGCCAATGTTCCTCCCGAGGCGGAGGAAGAGGCCGAGGCAGCAGCAGAAGAGGTAGCAGGGGGAGCCTGAGGGAGTTCCTTGTTTTTAAGGTGTTTACGCCACTACAGTTCATGCTTTGCATGCAGATGCCTGGTCATGCAGGTTGTGCTAAGGTTCAGAACGTTAATGCCTCGCTGCAGGCTCTGATGGCACAGCGTGCAAACCACTCGGGTCTTGTCGTCAGCACATTGTTTGAAGAACTGCCACGCCAGGGAACTCCTTGAAGCTGCCTTTGGGGTGCTCAGTCCCAGGTGGCGGTGGCCATTAGCAGGCAAACTCTCTTGGCGGCGGGTGTTCTGTTTTTGCTCCCTGCTCCCTGCTCCCCTCTTTTGCTACGCTGTTGGCTTGGTCTCACCACTGCCTCTTCCTCTGAAAGTCAGTGGCACGACCTTCATTCCATGTGGGCTCTAGGACCTCATCGTCCCCTGCATCGTCTTCCACCCTGTCTTCATTCCTGACCTCCTGTTCAGTCTGCACACTGCAGAAAGACGTAGCAGTTGGCACCTGTTTCGTCATCTCCATAGACGTGCTGAGGTGGTATTCCCATGTCCTCATCATCAGGAAACATAAGTGGTTGCGCGTCAGTGCATTCTATGTCTTCCTCCGCTGGGGAAGGGCTGCCAGCAGAGTCTTCAAACAACATAAGAGACTGCTGTATAACTTGAGGCTCAGACAGTTTCCCTGGTATGCATGGGGGTAATGTGGACAGACTGATGGGCTTGATTTTCAGGCGCCATCTGTGCGCTTTCTGCGGAAGACTGGGTGGAAGATAATGTTGTGAACGTGCTGGATCCACTGTCTGCCACCCAATTGACTAATGCCTGTATCTGCTCAGGCCTTACCATCCTTAGAACGGCATTGGGCCCCCACCAAATATCGCTGTAAATTCTGGTGGGTACTGGGACATGAGGTAGTTGGTTCACTAGGACATGTGGCTGTGGCTGAACGGCCACGTCATCTCCCAGCACCAGAGGGTCCACTAACACCACCACGACCATGTCCGCGTCCCTTACTAGATGTTTTCCTCATTGTTAGGGTCCATTCACACGTCCTGTTTTTTTTCATCCTGAAAAACGGTCCGTTTTTTGCGGATCCGTTGTTCCTGAAAATGTTTCCGTATGTCATCCGTATGTCATCCGTTTTTTGCGGATCCGCAAAAAACGGAAACATGTATACATTTCAATAATCAAATAAAGTTGTTTGGATTTCTTTGAAAAAAAATTGGGAAAAAAAAAAAAAAAAAGATTTGTTATGTGTTTCCAGGAACGGAATCCGCAAAAAACGAATGACATCCGAATGTCATCCGTTTTTTGCGGATCCATTGACTTTGTATTGTACCAGGATCCGATTTTTCAGGACAAGAATAGGACATGTTTTATATTTAAACGGACATGCGGAACGGAACAACGGAAACGGACAGCACACATTGTGCTGTCCGATTTTTTCCAGGACCCATTGAAAATGAATGGGTCCAGATCTGGTCCTGATCTGTTCCTGAAAAAACGGAACAGATCAGGAAAGAAAAAACGGACGTGTGAATGGACCCTTACCGTTCACCACAATAAGAAAAAAAATATTAATGTATTGAATTCTAATTCAGGCTTTTTTTACAGGCACCTAACACTATTTGGCTATTTATTTATGTACCGTATTGCACTAATACAGGCACAGCAGTAACCACTGATTTAGGGAATATTAATTGTAGGCCTAGTATTTAGGCCCTGGATGAAAGGTATCCTTTTACGGACAGAATTACATTTGGAGATTCACAGTAGCGTGTGAAAAAATATATAGGATTATGCTTTGAGCACTTGTATTTTAACACTTATTGTAATTGTAATATACACTTTAACGGAAAGAAATACACTTGGAGATGCACGGTAGCGTGTGAAGTTGAGGTTGACCCTATCAGCACTTGTATTTACACCTTCAGTGTAATATACCCTTTTACGGACAGAAATGCACTGAGATGCACAATAGTTCGTGCAAATTTAAAGGATTATGCTTTCAGCAATTGTAATTTAACACTTTGTGTAATATACCCTTTTACGGAAAAAAATACACTTGGAGATGCACGCTGAGTGTAATATACCCTTTCACGGACAGATTTACACTTGGCCTGCAACAGCAGAAACCACAGATTTAGGGTATTGCTATTTTGGCAATTGATTTTCAACCAAGAACAAAAACTATGGTTTGACGGACACTATAAAACTTGTCCTGCCACAGCTGGAACACCAGATTTAGGGTATTGCTATTTTTGCAAGTGAATTTCACCCCTCAATAAAATATTGAAAATTCTATCCTGAGTTTCTAGGGGTGACAATAAGCACAGCCAAGCCACTGATGTAGGATATAGTAAAAAAAAAAAAAAAAAATATTGATGCTTAAATGGACTTGGTGGCAGATGGCCGTCACAAGACACAAAATGGCCGCCGAGCACCCCAGAAAAAAGTGACAGAAAAACGCTCTGGGCAGCGTATGAACAGTGAGCAATTAACTAGCAGAAGTTGAATGATTCACAGCTGTAGATCGATCACTTCATTAAGTGTTTTTGCTAAGTTAATCCCTGCCTAATCTCGCCCTAACAGCAGCTGCATCCTCTCCCTACACTAATCGGAGCAGAGTGACGTGCGATGCTACGTGACTCCAGCTTAAATAGAGGCTGGGTCACATGCTGCACTGGCCAATCACAGCCATGCCAATAGTAGGTATGGCTGTGATGGCCTCTTGGGGCAAGTAGTATGACGCTTGTTGATTGGCTGCTTTGCAGGCTTTCAAAATGCACCATAGAAATCGCCGAACAACGAACCCGAATTTTTAAGTAAATGTCCGTGTCACGAACACCCCAAAATTCGGTACAAACCCGAACTATACAGTTCGGGTTCGCTCATCCCTAACATGAACAGAGTTGAGAAAAATACCTTAACCCTAACTTCTACAAACCTATGAATAAAGAATCATTCTAATCCAACTAATATGAAAAGTTGTTATTCTAAAAATCTTCATCTACTTGCATATTTATTATAAGTTATACCAGCAAGAATTAGTCTTTATGTAGAAAACTATGATTTAAAGGGAACCTGTCACCGGGATTTTGTGTATAGAGCTGAGGACATGGGTTGCTAGATGGCCGCTAGCACATCCGCAATACCCAGTCTCCATAGCTCTGTGTGCTTTTATTGTGTAAAAAAAAACAACGATTTGATACATATGCAAATTAACCTGAGATGAGTCCTGTCCCTGACTCATCCCACATACAGGACTCATCTCAGGTTAATTTGCATAAGTATCAAATCGGGTTTTTTTACACAATAAAAGCACACAGAGCTATGGAGACTGGGTATTGCGGATGTGCTAGCGGCCATCTAGCAACCCATGTCCTCAGCTCTATACACAAAATCCCGGTGACAGTTCCCTTTAAATCAAGCCTTACTGACTAGTGATTTAAATCAAATCCACCCTGGGGGAAACTGTCTGCCATATGCAGTGGCTCCCCTGATCATCACACAAGCAGTTGGGTGAGTGTTTTCCTCCACAGCAGTCAGGATTTCAGCGTTCACCGCGAGGCCTCCATACTTGAACCTGACTGTCAGAAGATCCACAGCAGAATCTAGATTCATTGCAAAAGATGATATGGTTCCACTCCATAGCAGTCCAGGTTCACAAAAGCACTGCAAACTAAGTGTTCTGCCTCTCCAATCTAAGCATTGAAAGTGTGATCTCTGTAACTTACAGTTCTGCTGAGATAGCGGTAACCATCAATCTTAGGTGAATTGGCTGACAGTGACTCGATCCAAATGACACCCTGTAGATCGTGAAGAAGTTTATTCCAAACTGTGCAGATCATACACCAATGAACAAATGGATAGGTCAAAAAATCATGCTGTGAGCAGCTAACAGAGCAAGTAGCTGAGATGAGGGGAGAAGCCAGAATGAAGAAGAGGGGAGGAGATGAGAGAGAGCAGAAGCTAGGGGAAGAGAGAAGGGACACACATAATGAAAAGGCAAACCATGCATGTGTAACATGATGCTCCCCGTCGAAATCTATGATTTCTAATAACATTTATAACAATAACAACCTTGTTCAAGTCCATTAAATATAGATGTTTTTCTACTGGAACACCTGCAACAAAGAGAACAAAGGAACATAAACAAGAAAACAATACTACAATACTTCTAGACAAGCTCTTGAAGTGGAACGGTAGGAAGTAGATAGTTCCGTGAGTCCATCTTCAGAGGGGAAGGCAGCAACAGCCCCCGTCCTTCTTGCCTCCTTTTGTATCAACCTGGTGTGAGGAGTTAATCTTCCTGTTTAGGCAGAAGCAGTACTAGCTCGTTTATGGGTCTGAAGTGGTGTCTAGCAGAACCTTCTTTTATTACCTGGATTTCTGCTTTCCGTACCTTGCCATCGTTACTTGGAATAGTCTTTGTGATAGGCCAATTATTACGATGAACGTCCTTATCCTTGAGGAGAACAATGTCTCCAACTTGCAGGTTGGGTTTGTCTACTTGCTATTTTCTGCGACTTTGAAGGTTGCAAAGGTACTCAATCTTCCAACAGCTCCAAAATGCATTAGCAAGATGTTGAACACGTTTCCATTGATGTTTGTAAACATTGGTAAAATCAAAGTCCTGAGGAGGAATACTAGCTATTCCTATCTTTTTGAGTTAGAAGGGTAGATGGAGTTAGGAATACTGGAGATTTTGAGTCCGTGGAAACAGGAACCAAAGGTCTAGCATTGATTATGGCAGACACCTTCGGCAAGGAAAGTGACCAAGACTTCATGGGTAAGCTGGGATTTGTGATCCAGCAGCATAGAGTCCCAGATTTTTCTCGAAACTCCGATCATGCGTTCTCAAGCACCTCCCATGTGAGAAGAGTGAGGCTGGTTGAATTCCCACTTACACTTGTTGGAATTTTAACCACCTCAGCTCCCTTAGCTTAAACCCCCTTAATGACCAGACCACTTTTACAATTCTGTACTACACTACTTTCACGGTTTATTGCTCGGTCATACAACTTACCACCCAAATGGATTTTACCTCCTTTTCTTATCACTAATGGAGCTTTCATTTGGTGGTATTTCATTGCTGCTAACATTTTAACTTTTTTTGATATTAATTGAAATTGACCTAAATTTTTGCAAAAAAAAAAAAGAAATTTTTCACTTTCTGTTGTAAAATGTTTCAAATAAAACTACATCTCTATATACATTTTTCTCTAAATGTATTGTTCTACATGTCTTTGATAAAAAAAAATGCATTAAGGGGGGGGGGCGTGGCTAGCGGCGCATGGAGACAGACGGCACCTTCAAGCCGACATACTCTGCGTACAAGAAACGCACTTATTGCCCGTCGATGTACCTAGATTAAAGCACAAAAATTTCCTTCATATATTCTCAGCACCCGCAGTTGGAAGGAAAAAAAGGGGGTATCCATTGCATTTAAAGATTCTATTGCATTTCAAATGGAGACGGTTGAGGTGGATAGCGGTGGGAGATTTGTCATTGTGATCGGCCTTATTAACAATGTCCAATACACAATTGTCTCTTTATATGCACCTAATCGGCGCCCCTCTTTCTGTAATTCTCTTCTGCGCAAAGTGTCTAAAGTTCAGAAAGGACACCTCATTGTGTTGGGAGACTTTAACACGGTGCTGTGGCCTTCCATGGACTCTACCTCCTTAACTGATGCTAGGGAACCCTCGGTGATAGCTAAGCTTGCTCAATCACATGATCTATATGACACCTGGCGGATCCAGCACCTCACTGAGCGTGATTTCACCTTTTTTTCTGCTGCCCATAGGGTGTATACTAGGATTGATTACTTTTTGGTCAGCAGGCAATTACTGCCCTGTGTGGCCTCCTCAAATATCTATACCATTACTTGGTCTGACCATGCACCCATTGCAATTGAAATAACAGAACAATATGCTACTGCACATCACTCCATATGGAGGCTTAATAACTTTATACTGCAGAGTCCGCATTACTCACCTCAAACCATCGAGTGTTTGCACAATTATTATAAGGAGAAGGACACTGGTGACATCTCTGATGGTATTTTGTGGTGTGCAATGAAAGCGACTCTCAGGGGTATTTTATTAAACGATCTTCCTGTGATAAAAAATGCAGAACTCTGTTGTTACTCCAGTTGCAATCTAGGCTAGCTGATCTGTATCGCTTAAATAAATCTTCCTACTTGCCCCATAGGGCAGCAGGAATAACGTTAATTCAATCTCGCTTGCATGAACTTAATTTTTACCAGTACGACTTGATGCTACGGAAGCTTAAGCTCCAACATTACTGGCAAGGTAATAAAGGGGGGGGCATTACTTGCTAAACAATTGAAGTCGCGTGGTGCCAAAAATATAATTTCTTATCTATCATGCTCTGATGGGTCTAGGGTGTTTGATCCGCAAGGCATTGCTGATGAGTTTGCTAAACACTATGCCTCACTATACAACCTTTCAGATGACGCATCCACACCTCAACCTTCTTTACCCTCTTTACAAGCGTTTTTAAGCCATCTCAATTTGCCCTCATTGACAGATAGTCAGAAACTAGACGCATCCTCTGTTTTTCTCTCCGGAGGAAATTTCTGCAGCAATCAAAACCCTAAAAGTTGGCAAATTGCCCGGCCTGGACGGTCTCGCCAATGAATTTTACAAAGCCCATAAAGACCTTCTAGTTCCTTACTTAACTAGGCTATTTAATGATGCTGCGTCCTCAGGTTCATTACCTGAAGAAATGCTAAGTGCATTGATAGTCACTCTGCCAAAACCTGGGAAATCCCCAGATGTTTCCCTTTCATTTTAGGCCAATATCTCTCCTTAACATGGACCTAAAAATCTACGATAAGGTGATTGCGACCCGTTTGACAAATGTTCTCCCAATGTTAATTGACGCTGATCAAGTTGGATTTCTCAAGGACCGGCAGACGGTACATGCAGATTCTTGAATATTATGTCAGTGGTGGCTGAAGGTCGAGTGCCTTCTCTGCTTCTATCATTGGACGCTGAGAAGGCGTTCGACCGGATCCACTGGGGCTATCTTGAGGCAGTGTTGGGCAAATTTGGTTTTCCCCCAAGGCTTCTGTCTTCCATTTTAGCGTTATACTCTAAACCCTCGGCCAGAGTATATTCCTCAGGAGCCCTCTCCACACCTTTTATGATTACTAATGGCACTAGGCAGGGGTGTCCCCTTTCTCCCCTCCTATTTGGTCTGTTGATGGAACCTCTAGCTCATCGAATCAGGTTGTCCCCAAATATTAAGTGTATCATTATTGGCGAAACGGAGCATAAAATAGGTCTCTTTCCGGACGACGTCATTATTTCAGTTATAGACCCCCTTATCCTCCTTAGTAGCTGTTTCAGATATCATCGATCAATTTAGTCGGGTGAGCTACTATAAAATTAACTCTCACAAATCGCTTATGCTAGGAATGTGGATCTCGTCAGATACTAAAGGTGCCATCTCAGCTGAGTTCCCTTTCAAATGGGCCGAAGGTAGTATTCCTTACATAGGTATCACCCTCATGTTCCCCCTTAGTAACCTCCAGTCAGTTAACTATAATGCTATCATCACTCAAATTAAAAATGACATTTTGGCTTACTCGCAATGCCCTTGGGTGGGCCGAATTGCAGCGACCAAAATGTTCCTTTTGCCTAAGATTCTGTACTTATCTAGGAATCTGCCTGTCATTGTGCCACACAGATATATTGCCTCGCTTCAAGCCCTTATATTGCAATTTATATGGAAAAAACAGAGGGTGAGAGTGGCGGCAGATATCCTATACAGGCCTGTTAAGCTGGGGGGGCTGGGATGTCCGTGCCTTTTTACCTATTACCAAGCTACGGTGCTCGACCAACTCAAAAGCTGGTGGATTAATGACACCGCGAAAAAATGGGTACATATGGAATCTAGCTTAACTCGTGCACCCTCATTGCAGCATTTACTTTGGCAAGGAATACTCCAAAACGCCTCCTCGATCTCCATCTGTCACTATTCAGGCTGGAATGTCCATGTGGACCAAATGTCCCCTTATACCGAAATTTCTTCTTTTTAGGATTATAGATGCTCCGTTGTCAGCTTTCAATGCCTGCTTGCCGGAAACTGACTTCTCACAATGGGAATCTAAAGGGATCCTTTCAGTGTCTTGAATTTTATCTAATATCATTCACAGAATTAAGAGAGTGGTATCAAATCCAGTGGTCTGATTTTTTATAAATATCTTAAATTACGTCACCTTCTAGCATCTAAGAACATTACGCATCCCTCTAAACCCTCTGTGTTTGCTGTATCTTTCCAGAACCCACTGATATGGAAAGGAGGTATTTCTGAAGCTTATAGGGGGCTACAGCTTTCGGTTACTATATCAAAATTCTCGTTCCAGATCAAATGGGAGAAAGACCTAAATAAAACTTTCACGGCAGCACAATGGGCCTTCGTATTCTCCCTCAGTTCTAGAACCTCGAAATGTGTCAACCACCTAGAAGCCTCAAGAAAACTCCTTTTATAGGTGGTATTACACCCCTTATCGTCTATCCATTATATACCCAACTACCTCGAATGTTTGTTGGAGGTGCCTGGCAGCTTACTGCACATCTGGTGGACCTGTCCCACTGTTCACCGTTTCTGGTCCAACATATTGTCACTTGTGGATGCTGTAATTGGGGTGGCACTCCCATTCTCCCCGGAAATAGCTTTGCTCTCCTTGGGGCTGGAATGTTTAAGTATAGCAGACCTAACTATTGCTTTTCATATACGAACGGTAACGAGAGTTGCAATAGCTAAGAGGTGGAAGAGCAGGGAACTCCCAGCTATACCAGAAATAATTGCTATAGTCCACTATAATTATGGCATGGAACTACTGATTGCGAAAAAGCTATGCCGGTTGTCTTGTGTCAGCGTCAGGTGGCAAAAATGGGCATCTTAAATATCCAGAAACTATCCTTCTTTACCAAATCTGCAATTGTAGGAGATCGATATTTAATTTCTACTAATTGATTTTAAATGTGGCAGAGTTTTAATTACTGTTTGTTGGCCGTCTCTTTACGGCCTTGTTTCTTCTTATATGAATGTAAACTTCTCATCCAATGTCTTCTATTTTAGGAGTCTGTACCATGATGCGCAAATTATATTGTATTTCATTGTACTGTGACACTATGGAAGATGTTGTATGCTCTGATTTTGTAATTAAAAATTTGAGTAAAAAAATGCAAGTGTATATTTATTGGTTTGGGTAAAAGTTATAGTGTTTACAAACTATGGTACAAAAATGTGAATTTCTGCATTTTGAAGCAGCTCTGACTTTCTGAGCACCTGTCATGTTTCCTGAGGTTCTACAATGCCCAGACTGTAGAAACACCCCACAAAAGACCCCATTTCGGAAAGTAGACACCCGAAGGTATTCGCTGATGGGCATAATGAGTTAATAGAAGTTTTTATCTCGCCATACCCCTCACGGAATTCCTTGGGGTGTCTTTTTTTTCCAAAATGGGGTCACATGTGGAATCCAAATGCGTAAAAATGCCCTGTGAAATCCTGAAAGTACTCATTGGAATTTGGGCCCCTTTGCGCATCTTGGCTGCAAAAAGTGTCACACATGTGGTATCGCTGTACTCAGGAGAAGTAGGGCAATGTGTTTTGGGGTGTGTTTTTACATATACCCATGCTGGGTGAGAGAAATATCTCTCTAAAAGACAACTTTTCCCTTTTTTTTTTTTTTTTAAATATATAAATAAGTTTTACATCACAAAAAGTGTAATAGCAAGCGATCAAAAAGTCATATGCACCCCAAAATAGTGCCAATCTAACCATCACCTGATCCCACACAAAATGAGACCCTACCTAAGATAATCGCCCACAAACTGAAAAAACTATGGCACTCGGACTATGGAGACACTAAGGGTACTTTCACACTTGCGGCAGACTGATCCGGCAAGCAGTTCCGCCACCGGAATTGTCCGCTGGATCTGACAAAACGCACACCGCCGCACATTTTTTACGTAACGGATCCATCGTTCCGTCGAGGACCATAAAAGCCGCATCTGTCGTTCAGTTTCATTCCGTCGTCAATTTTCGCTGGATCCGTCGTTAAAGCGGATCCGTCTATTCCGTTTTCTTCCGTTTTTTAAGACGGAAAGACGGATCCGGCATTCAAATTTAGAGATAAGATGCTATCTGTTAAAGCAAATACTACAACTGGCTATAAAAGAAAACCGAAGGTCACTTACCACTACAAGTTCCTTCAGCAGATTGCAAAGATGATGCCGGACCATATTTGTTTCGGATTTCGGGCTCTAATTCTGGTTTCACGCTGGAGAAGACGTCTTCGAGCCAGATTGCGTAGAAAGCGTTGCTATTGGGTGCATCCAATAACCTCTGCAAGAGTAAGAAGGGGAGTTTTTGAAACTGTTTCCTGAATTGAGGGATTATCCTGAAAAATTCTTTAACTACTTACGGATGACGGTAGAAAGTTTTGATGATCTTTTACGTGTGTCACCTCACATTCAAAGACAAGACACCACTTTCCACAGCTGTTTCCCCAGCAGAACGCCTATTGTTGACCATAAGGTAAAGTACATACTTTATTACACATTGTACCAATATTTGGTCAAAATTTTTAAAAGCTGCTGTTTGGTAGTGTTAAGCCCTAATATTTTTAAGCAAAATTTGCTTAGTTTTTCTGGGATCACTGTACAAAGTGTCAAATTTTGGCCCCAATTGATGCTCATCATTATTATTTTTAATTGTACATCTTGTTTCGAAAAGTTTTAATCAATATACTCATCATTAAAAATGTAGAATGAACTGTGATGAATATTGTTCGCCATGGAGAACAAACCTTTATCGTTGAATTTTATAAAAAATTATATTGGCCACAGAAAAAATCTTGAGCAAACTAATATATGTAGGGGTGCAATACAATTGCGTCAGATTGAGTTACCTTGTATATTATGTTGTTTGGAAAACTTTTTAATACCCTTATTTATTTTTTTCTTTTACATTTTAGGTTTTTTGCAAGTGGAGAAAGTTTCAGCTCACTCCATTTTCAATTTCGCCTTGGGATATCAACTGTCTCAATAATTGTCAAGGAGACATGCTGTGTTTTGTGGGAATAACTGCATGATGAATTCATCCCACATCCAACTTGACAGCATTTGGACAGAAATATCAGAAAGATTTTTGTCAGTTTCCCAACTGCATAGGTGCGGTAGACGGGAAACATATTCGTATTATCAAGCCCCACGGAACCGGATCAGAGTTTTTCAATTGCAAGAAATATTTTTCCATAGTACTAATGGTCATCGCAGATGCTCAATATCGTTTTGTTGCCGTCGACGTAGGGGCCTATGGACACGCCAACGATTCCATGGTATTTAAAAATTCTAATATGGGCCGTAGTCTATATAACGGACAATTCGATTTTCCTCTCCCTCAACCACTGCCAGGTACTGATGGCCCACCCATGCCGTTTGTATTGGTTGGTGATGAGGCCTTCCAAATGTGTGGAAATCTAATTAAACCATATTCCAGCCGCGGATTAGATTTAAAAAACGCACATACAACTACCGCTTGACCAGGGCTCGAAGAATGGTTGAATGCACATTTGGAATTTTTGTTGCAAAATGGAGGATTTTCACTAAACCAATTCAGATGAAGGTTGAATCGGTCGACGAGGTTGTAAAGTCTGCTGTGGTGTTACACAACTACCTCCTTCAAAAAGAACCACTCAATTTGGAACACACATACTTGTGTCGCTCCACTGGCGCTGGTAGATTTAATCAGGCCTGTTATGGACATTGAGGTTAAATCTACCCACTCTATAGGAGCGACAATTAGTTGTGTTGCTACGCCGGTGCTGGGAGATTTTGTCTGGCCTATTATACACCTGGCTTTCTCACAATCTTCCAACGCTGGAGGAGCGACTATTAGTTGTTGCTACGCCAGTGCTGGGAGATAGGTATTTTTAATTTTAATAAAATTTATATCTTTATTAAAAAAAATATTAAACAGTCCTTGGATTTTTTTTAAAAACAAATAAGATTTATTATAAATAACAATAAAATAATCACAAATTAAGGAAGGTATGGTGGGAAGTGATTGGTTTGGGTCCACTCTGTCCTGTTCTTCTGCCACTGTGGACAACAAAGTGCGTGTTGGTGCAAGTGGCACAGGGGGAGTATGAAGAGTGGATTGGGCAGGAAAAGGAGCAACAGTAGAGGGAGTGGTGAAAGAGGTAGGAGCATAGTAAGAAGGAGGAGAAGAAAAGTGTTGAGAAAAGAGCTCGGGGGTTTGGGATGGGGGTGGGTTGTGGGGAGGGGGAGGGGCAGGGTGGGAATGCTGAGCCTGTTGTGGCTGTAAAGTTGGATAGGTGTGGGATGGGGGATAGGTGAGGGATGGGGGAATGGTTGTGGGGCAGTGTGCCAGTTGCCACAAAATACTGTCCATCTGTCTTCTGGCCTCATACTGCTGGTCGGGTGATAAGCGTTCCAGCGCAGGTAACAACGATACAATATAGTGATGCATCGGACTCATTTGTGTCGTCAACACCGCCCCCTCCTGAAGATGGTCCTCCACAGATGCAACCCTATTTGTGATCCCCACCAAGGACTCATACATAAGCCTTGTGAGGTCTTCGTAGTCAGCCTGGCAGCTCCTACCTGACCTCTGGCGACGCATGAGGGCCTCAAAAAGTGGAGCCATCGTTGACATTGTTGCATCGCCAGAGGGCACAAGTAGGGGAACAGTTTGGGAAACCTGGTGTTCCTGACCAGCAGTAGGAGCAGGATGAGAGGGACCCGCGGCGACTTGCTCTTCAGGGACCGCCTCCTGAGGAACTTCGGACGCAAGAGTGCTGCTTGATGTTCTGTGAAGCAAAGAAGAAAAAAATATTTAGCATTTTTTTATGGATGGGAGAAACAGTGGAATAGAGGTGAGCAAACAGACTTCAGAAGCTACATAGGAGGTTACATTCCAAAAAATAGAGAAACATACTGTAGATAGAGGCCATGAATTCTCAAGGAAGTGTCTATGTACAGTATAGCCTTCTTTCTTTTTTTTTTTTTTTTTTTTTTTTTTAAAGCAACTTCGAATGAAAAATTGGAAGCATACATTGCTCTTCTCTACTCCACTAAATACAATGTGGATGTCCAAGACAAAGTGCCAAATGAGTCTGTCTGGGCCATACACCTAGTTTGAAATTTTATTTTTTTGGAGACGCCTTATATCTTACCTTTTGCATCTCAAGGGTCCTTCGTAGTAACCCCATGGCGGCAGAATAGTGGTATTCACGTCTTGAGGTTCCTCCCGACCCACTCGGGCGCCGAAGTTCCTCATGTAGCCTTCTTGTAGCGGTCCCTGATTGAGCGCCACCGAACCATGATCGTATCTCCTAGAAAGAAAGAAATCAAATAAGGATGTATATTAAAAAAAAATCTGTGGTTTAATCAAAGTTGGTTTACAATTTACTTGAAACAGCCACAACAATAAAAAAAATATTTTATAAAAAAACTTAAGTGGTTATAAAAAAAAATATATATTTTTTGCACTTTTTTTTTGCATGTCTGCTCTCTACAAAAAATTTATACTTACGGCATTGGCCCTGTTGCCTTTCTCGGAGGTCATCCCAGTTGGGCAGAATGGCCGCACATATCTCGTTCCAGAGGAGCGTGTTAGATGATGGTCTGCATGGCGGCGGTCGGTGTGGTCCCACAACGGTGTACGCTCCTCCACCATATGGATGAGGAGGTCATTGTCGATATAAAATCGTTCAACGTCCTCCTCATGCCTTCTGGTGGAGGTTTGGGAACCCTAAAAGAAGAAAAAAAATATAGAATAAAAATTAATATTCAATACATTTCTATTTAATAAAAACCATAACTTTACAATACTCACACGACCGCCGCATGCTCCACGGCGTCTTCTGGAAGATCGTTGATGACCTCTCACTGGCAACAGGACGAGATGGCAAAAAAATTTTACACATACACATTTTCCTCCACCCCCAACTTCCTCCTCCCCTGTTCCTATGGCTCTGGGTTGACCGGGAAAACTCTCCTCCATAGATTCTGACTGATAAACAAAAAAAAATAAAAATTCATTAATAGAATAATAACACAATATACAGTTTGGAATGCTAAGGAACTTTACATACCACATCCTGGAGGTGTCGATATCGGGGAGGAGAGCTCCCGGCCTCGCTGGTAGATGAAGATGTGGCTATAAAAAATTAATTTAAAAAAAATTGAATATTTGAACTTTTTGACAGGTGGTCATATTGTTGAACCAAAACATACTACTCCTAACATGCACTGTGTAGTTATATTACCTGCAACCCCTGTGCTACAGTACATAGGGGTATGCAGTTAATATAAGTACATAGTGGATGCTAGGAGCAGCAGCAGACAGGACTACTACTCCTAACATACACTGTGTATTGACAGCTACTATGTACTTATAGTTCCTATGTATAAGTACATAGGAGCTGTTTATATGATTTATTTATTTTTTTTCTGTCAGAAAATAGGAAAAAAAAACACATATACTCACTTTCTCTGGCTTGCACCCGACTCCCTCGCAGGCAGGCTCCAGACAGAATGGCGCGAAACTTACTCCTCCATCCGACGCAGGCGCAGACAGGATATCTGGATTAGTCATCGCGTCGTTCCCCGGAACATTTTAAGTCGGATCCGTCCTTAATACAATTCAATGGGAATTAAGGACTGATCCGGCGTTACGGCAAATGCTACGGCTTTTGAGACTGAGAAGAAAATTATGCATGCTACGGTTTTTCATTTCGACGGAAACGTCGAAATGACTGAAGAGGAGCAATCCTGATGCATCCTGAAGGACGGACTCTCCATTCAGAATGCATGGGGATAAAACTGATCAGTTCTTTTCTGGATTTGAGACCCTAGGACGGAACTCAACGCCGCAAAAGAAAAACGTGTGAAAGTACCCTAAAACATTATTTATTTATTTATTTATTTTTTGTTTAAAAAATGAAATCATTGTGTAAAACTTACATAAATAAAAAAAATTGTATACATATTGGGTGTCGCCGCGTCAGTGACAACCTGCTCTATAAAAATACCACATGATCTAACCGGTCAGATGGAAAAAAAAAAAAAACTGCCAAAAAAGCTATTTCTTGTTACCTTGCCTCACAAAGTGTAATATAGAGCAACCAAAAATCATATATACCCTAAACTAGTACCAACAAAACTTCCACCCTATCCCGTAGTTTCTAAAATGGGGTCACTTTTCTGGAGTTTCTACTCTAGGGGTGCATCAGGGGGGCTTCAAATGGGACATGGTGTCCAAAAAAACAGTATAGCAAAATCTGCCTTTCAAAAACCGTATGGCATTCCTTTTCTTCTGCGTCCTACCGTGTGCCAGTACAGTGGTTTACAACCACATAATGGGGTGTTTTTGTAAACTACAGAATCAGAGCCATAAATATTGAGTTTTGTTTGGCTGTTAACCCTTGCTTTGTAACTGGAAAAAAATTATTAAAATGGAAAATCTGCCCAAAAAGTGAAATTTTTTAATTGTATCTCTATTTTCCATTAATTCTTGTGGAACACCTAAAGGGTTAACAAAGTTTGTAAAATCAGTTTTGACTACCTTGAGGGGTATAGTTTTTAGAATGGGGTCATTTTTGGGTGGTTTCTATTATGTAAGCCTCACAAAGTGACTTCAGACCTGAACTGGTCCTTGAAAAGTGGGTTTTTGAAAATGTCTTACGGTAATTTCTAGATTTGCTTCTAAACTTCTAAGCCTTGTAACATCCCCACAAAATAAAATGCCATTCCCAAAATGATCCAAACATGAAGTAGACATATGGGAAATGTAAAGTAATAACTCTTTTTGTAGGTATTACTATGTATTATAGAAGTAGAGAAATTGAAACTTGCAAATTTTTTCACATTTTTGGTAAATTTGGTATTTTATTATAAATAAAATTTTTATTTTTTTACTTCATTTTACCAGTGCCATGAAGTACAATATGTGCCAAAAAAAAAAATTATCTCAGAATTGCTTGGTTAAGTCAAAGCGTTTTAAAGTTATCACCACATAAAGTGACACTGGTCAGATTTGCAAAAAATGGCCTGGTCCTTAAGGTGAAAATGAGCTCGGTCCTTAAGGGGTTAAAGGTGAATTTCCAGCCTCTAATTTTCAGGTTTGTCATCAAACATGGTGAGACCCGTCCTAGTGAGTTCTCTGCGAAGGATGTACTTGGCAAACTGCGACATGTCTGGGTTTTCAGACTTTGGGTATACAATTGCAGGCGGAACAAAATTAGTTGCAGTAGCTGGTACATTGATGTTGAGTGACTTGGGAATATAAGATGCTGCTGAGGCGTTTAACACTGGAGCTGGTGTACGGTCCAAAGGTGTTTTGGCTTGTAGCCGCATAATAGTGGATTGGTTAGTGTGGTAGTCATTTCTATTCGTACCCGTTTCTGCCACTTGAGAAGGTATAATAAATATAGAGACAACCTTGGTTGAGTTCTTTGGCTGCTATGACAGAGTGATGGAGTTTTGATGAGGTCTGTGATGACACTGATGCATAAGATATAACAGAGTGATGGCTACTGACACTTTTTTTATTGTCACTTACAGCCTGCTCTAAGACTCTTAGTCTTGCCATGTCTTTGGCGTGCTCACATTGTTTTTCTAAGACTTCAATTTCTGCTCTCTTCTTTGCAGCCTCAGCTTTCTTCTTTTCAGCCTCAGCTTCCATTTCTGCTTTCTTCTGTGCAGCCTCAGCTTCCATTTCCGCTTTCTTCTGTGCGAAAACTGCCTGGATTTTAGAAGCTTCTGCATCAGCGCGGGCTTTGATTAGTCGTTGGCTGAGAGTAGATGATGTTGGTCTTCAGGATTTGGAAGATCGTGTGGAGCACTTAGAAGTTGTGGAGAGATGGGATCTAGATTCATGGAGATGTGTGATTTTTTTTTACATATGTTTTTGTCCTTGTTTGTATTACTAGATCGTCTCTTTCAAGATTGAGCTCATTCAATTCCTGTAATTCTTTTAAGGAATTTTCTGTGTTTTACCTCTTTAAGAGACCAGCATATTTAGCAGACAGTCTTTGGTAGTTCTCATAAGCAGCATTCAACTGCTTAAAGGGGTTGTCCAGGTTCAGAGCTGAACCTGGACATCCCTCCATTTTCACCCCGGCAGCCCCCCTGACATGAGCATCGGAGCAGTTCATGCTCCGATGCTCTCCTTTGCCCTGCGCTAAATCGCGCAGGGCAAAGGCATTTTTCTGAGTTCCGGTGACATACCGGGCTCTCTATGGGGCTGACAGGCAGCCCGGTGACGTCACCGGCACTGATGGGCGGGATTTGGCTCTGCCCTAGCCAGTAAAACGGCTAGGGCAGAGCTAAAGCCCGCCCCTCAGAGCCAGTGACGTCACCGAACACACTGCTGGGCGGAAGTTACCGCCCGGCAGTGTGTTATTGAAAACACAAGAGCCTGTGCCCTGCGCGATCTAGCGCAGGGCACGGGAGCGCATCGGAGCATGAGATGCTCAGGAGGGCTGCTGGGGTGAAAATAAGGGTATGTCCGGGTTCAGCTCTGATCCCAGACAACCCCTTTAACAGCGCCCTCTAGGTGCAATACCTTATAAGTTGGTTGAGACAGAGCTGACATGCATTCAATAGTTTTAGACCATGAGTGGCTGATGTTCTGCAGCAGTTCTTCTTTGTCAGCCTCATAGTTCTCTTGGACTTTCCAGGTTGGCTTCACTAAACGTTTTTTGTTTTATGTGGCCTTGAGGATCTGACTCCTGATCTGTTGGAAGTTCAGGTTCTTTCTGTGTATTAGTTTCCTCAGATTGTACATTGCCCTGCTGGTGCATTGTGGTGGCAAGCAGAGGGTTAAATCACAAGGTGTGTGTTTGCATAGAAATGTATCAATCTTCTGGCTCTAGGAGAGGGTTTCCTGTGTAGTTATATTACCTGCAACCCCTGTGCTACAGTACATAGGGGTATGCAGTTAATATAAGTACATAGTGGATGCTAGGAGCAGCAGCACACAGGACTACTACTCCTAAAAATGTTTTTGAGTGTGTCGTAGATCCATGTCTAGCTGTCAGCGAACCTGCTAAGGCTACTTTCACACTAGCGCTTGATCGGATCCGTTCTGAACGGATCCGATCATATTAATGCAGACGGAGGCTCCGTTCAGTACGGATCCGTCTGCATTAATAACTTAGAAAATTTTCTAAGTGCGCAAGATGCCTGAGCGGATCCGTTCAGACTTTCAATGTAAAGTCAATGGGGGACGGATCCGCTTGAAGATTGAGCCATATGGTGACCTCTTCAAGCGGATCCGTTCCCATTGACTTACATTGTAAGTCTGAACGGATCCGCTCGGCCAGGCGGACAGCTGAACGCTGCAAGCAGCGTTCAGCTGTCCGCCTGTCCGTGCGGAGGCGAGCGGAGCGGAGGCTGAACGCCGCCAGACTGATGCAGTCTGAGCGGATCCGCTCCATTCAGACTGCATCAGGGCTGGACGGAGGCGTTCAAACGGAGCTCACGAGCGGACCGACGAACGCTAGTGTGAAACTAGCCTAAGGCTAAGAAGTACACTACCCAAAAGTAGTGACGACAGAATGTCTGATCAGACATTTACATACCTGCCTGACACATTGCTGCATACTGAGGTTTACAGCAGTTTGACATTTCTATTTGGGTGCTCTATTTTTATTTTTATCAATGAGTGTGTGTATAATAAATCCATAAACACGCTTTTATTTATCTAGGCCATTCTGAGATTGTGTTTTTTTTTCCTGTCACATATTGTACTTCATGACGGTGGCAAAATTGAGTCAAAATATTTCATTTTTATTTAAAAAAAAAAAATACCAAATGTACCAAAAATTGGGAAAAATTTCAATTTCTCTACTTTTATAATAATAAAAAGAAAACGCCATCATTGTGCGTCAAAAATTATTTTGTTTATTTTAGAAGCGGCGTCGAAATGTAACGTTTTCGCCAGGACGGCCTTTATCAAACTAATGCCGCTGTCTGGAAATGCGCCAATGTACGCTGCGCTTGTTCAGATAGTGGTGTGTATCCACACGCCTGAATCGGGATGCGCATCCCCATTCAGGCGTGTGGGTACACACCACTATCTGAACAAGCGCAGCGTACATTGGCGCATTTCCAGACAGCGGCATGCACCCTGCTGGAGTTTTCTTTTTATTATTGCATGGGGTGTGAACCTGACTCCAAGCAGAAGCTTCCAGAGTGCCAGGAGGTTGACATCTCTACTTTTATAATAGTAATACCTCCAAAAACAGTTATTACTTTACATTCCCCATTTTTTGGGGGGGAAGTTTCAAGGCTTAGAAGTTTAGAAGCAACATTTTTAAGAGTACGCACTACATTTCCCCACGTACATGTACGTGATTTTGCGGGAATAAACCTCTGAACATATGCACTATTAGCTCACATAGACATTATAGAGTGGGATGTGGCAGATCCGTTTGTAACGTGATATTTTTTCCTCCGCATGGGAAATTCCCTGCTTGCTATAGCATTGCCCAGTAAAATTGTCTTTCTGTCTAGGACGATCAGCTGATCACTTTTACTTTATTTGCCTCATCAGATGACCTTACCCATTTAATAATACTTTGTCATTTATAAATTCAACTTATTAAATAATGTTACTTTTATTTTCAGTATGGGGGCATCGATCCCATCTCCACCTCCCAAAGAATCGCCTATGGAACCCAATCCGGTAACGTGCCTTTTTTACTGTTGTGTGTGTGTGTGTGTGTGTGTGGTGTTTTTTGTTTTTATTTTTATTTTTTTATTGTTGTTTAGGCCAGGGATGCCCAGCATGCGGCTCTCCAGCTGTTGCAAAACAGCTGGAGGGCCGCAGGTTGGGCATCCCTGGCCTAGGCTAATCGTTTTCCAGCTGCCTGTAGACTTTAAACTTCTGAGCGGTCAGCATATAATCTAATGCTGTGTCCGCTCCCCTTAGAGAAGGTAGGGATATCTTTTTACTGTCACTGCTTTTATGTCACTGTATATATAGCACCCACTGAGAGCTTTATGTACAGATAACGCATTAAGGCCTTAGTCACACGTCCGCAATTTTCCTTACGGTCAGTTTTTTTTGCGGATCCGTGTTTCCGTAAAAACCTTCAGTTTTTTACAAAAGTGCATCCACATCCATTCCGTGATTCCGTGTTTCCGCAGAAATAAAAAAGAGAAGGAGGACATTTGGTGTCTTTCCGCATGTCATCCGTTTTTTTGCGGACGCATTGAGTACAATGGGTCCGCGGACCGCATTTGCGGGCAAAAGTAGGACATGCTTCCGTGATGCGGTTCCGCAAAAAAAATGAAGTGCTGATGCGGACAGCAATTACTCCCCCATTGAAATGAATGGATCCGCATCTGTTCCGCAAAATTGCGGAACAGATGCGGAAGGAAAATTGCGGACGTGTGAATGGAGCCTAAAAGGTCTTTCCTAGATTTTTATCTGATTGGTTGGGGGACGAAACCCGGCACCCACACCGATCAACTGTTTTGAGAAGGCAGCAGCTCTTCTGTGAGCGCAGCGGTCTTCTTACAGTTTACCAAGCACAGTGCTGTACATTGTATAGCGGCTGTGCTTGGTATTGCAGCTCATCCCCATTCACTTGCTCTTATGCCACGTGATCGATGAACATGTCGTCACTCGCCCTAGGAATAGCTGAGAGAAGGCAGCCGTGCTCTTGCCTTCTCTAATAGCTGATCGGCGAAGGTCCCAGTTGTCGGATCCCCACTCCAAAATCCATATGGTGCTCCTTCCCTTCTGAGACCTGCCACATGCCCATACTACAGTTTATGACCACATATAGGGTATTTCTATAAACTGCAGAATCCGGGTAATAAATGTTGAGGTTTGTTTGGCTGTCATCCCTTAATGTGTTACAGGAAAAATTGATTCAAATGAAAAATCTTTAAAACTACCTAAAGGTTTAGCAAGTTTTGAATAATTTTGAGGTGTATAAATTCCATTTATGGATTGTTTCTGATATATAAGCCTCTCAAAGTGATTTCATAACTGAATTGGACCTTCAAAAAAAGGTTTTGAAATTTTTCTTGAAATTCAAATTGTTTCTAAAATTGTAAGCCATCTGTCTTTAACCAGCTCAGCACCCCTAGCTTAAACCCCCTTAATGACCAGATCACTTTACAATTCTGCACTAAACTATTTTCACGGTTTAATGCTCGTTCATACAACTTACCACCCAAATGAATTTTACCTCCTTTTCTTCTCACTAATAGAGCTTTCATTTGGTGGTATTTCATTGCTGCTGACATCCTTTTTTTGTTAATCGAAAAAAAAAAAAAAAAAAATATTTTTTTTTCGCAAAAGAATGAAATTTTTCAGTTGTAAAATTTTTCAAATAAAACTACATTTCTATATAAATTTTTCCATAGCTGCCCATTAACCCCTGAAGAAGCCAGAATACTGGCGAAACATGTCGGGGGGGGGGGGCAGTGTTAGTTTTTAATCGCTGTGCACCAGCTGTGCAATTTTTTTTTTTTTTTTTTTTTTTTTTTTTTTTTTTTAATACCAAGTTGTCATTTTAGAGGGATATTTGTCACCCAGCATGGGTATATGTAAAATGACACCCCAAGACACATGATACCATATATGTGACACTTTTTTTTGCAGCCTAGGTGGGCAAAGGGGCCCACATTCCAAAGAGCACCTTTAGGATTTCACAGGGCATTTTTTTACACATTTTGTATTTCAAACTACTTCTCGCGCATTAGGGCCCCTAAAATGCTGGGGCAGTATAAATACCCCACAAGTGACCCCGTTTTGGAAAGAAGACACTTCAAGGTATTCCGTGAGGGGCATGGCGAGTTCCTAGAAGAATTATTATTATTATTATTAATAAATATATATAAATATATATATATATATATATATATATATATATATATATTTTATATTTATATATTTTTTTTTTTTCTCTCAGTCTCCTTTCCGCTAACTTGGGACAAAAAGTTCAATCTTTCATGGACTCAATATGCCCCTCAGCGAATACCTTGGGGTGTCTTCTTTCCAAAATGTGGTCATTTGTGGGGTATTTGTACTGCCCTGGCATTTGAGGGTCTCCGTAATCATTACATGTATGGCCAGCATTAGGAGTTTGCTATTCTCCTTATATTGAGCATACGGGTAATGAGATTATTTTTTTTTTTCGTTCAGCCTTTGGGCTGAAAGAGAAAAAATGAACGGCACGTGGATGAAAAAATCTCTGCCATAAAAAAAAAAAAAAAAAGAGGGGAAAGACGTCTGCCAGGACATAGGAGCTCCGCCCAACATCCAAACCCACTCAGCTCGTATGCCCTGGCAAACCCGATTTCTCCATTCACATCAATCAATGTGGATGAATAAATCATTGCCGGGATTTTTTTATTCATAATTTTTTTATATATACAAAGTGTTTGCCAAAGCATATGAACACCGCCCCTCAGCTCGTAAGCCTCGGCAAACATATCTTTTTTACTGCAGAGGAGAAATCTCGTCTTGCAGCGCTGCATACACAGACTTTTGTGTAATCTGACAGCAGCGCAATGCTTCTGTCAGAATGCACATCAGTGCTGCATTTGGTTCATCGGTTGGTCCACCTAGAAGGTAAAAAAAATAAAATAAAACTGTCCGCAACGTAATACATTTATTAACATTAACTTTATTGAACTTTTGGAACAGAACATTAACTTTTTTGCTTACCGGTGATTTTAATTTTTGTTTTTGCTTTTTTTACTTTTATAGGACAAACCTCTCCTTCCTCATGGGACAATGTGCAAAGCGCAAATCGCCCAGAGATGCGGCGAAGTACATTATGCACTTTGTCCCAGGTGAAAGGAGAGGTTTGCAGCAGCTGTGAGTGAAAGGGCCCTAAGAGCCCTGTGTGCCTGTCCTCTGTACGCAATCCCTATGCTAATAGTGTACCTGTGTGTGTGGTACTTCCGGAAACACTCCCCTAAGCATAGGGCAGGGTGGTCAGGACAGAAATAGCGGGTGTCACGTCTTATTCCACTCCTACTACAGACACAACATCTTTTTCAGGGTGGCGCTTGGGTTGAGGTACCAGCAACGACATTGGGGAAATGTCGCTCGTGTAGACGGCTCACTACACTGGTGGATGGGGCCACTGAACCTCCTGGATACAGGAGGTTCTCGATGATCTCTTCCTGAAATTTGAGGAAGGATTCTGTTCTCCCAGCCTTACTGTAGAGAACAAAACTATTGTACATAGCCAATTGAATTAAATATGCAGACACCTTATACCAGCATCTGGTGCGGCGGGACACTAAATAAGGAGCCAACATCTGGTCATTGAAGTCCACCCCTCCCATGTGCAAATTATAGTCGTGGACCGAGAGGGGCTTTTCAATGACACTGGTTGCTCGTTCAATTTGTATTGTCGTGTCTGCATGAATGGATGAGAGCATGTAAACGTCACAATTGTCTCTCCATTTCACCGCGAGCAGTTCTTCATTACACAAGGCAGCCCTCTCCCCCCTTGCAAGACGGGTGGTAACGAGCCGTTGGGGGAAGCCCCGGCGACTAGGTCGCGCTGTGCCACAGCAGCCAATCTGTTCTATAAACAAATGCCTGAAGAGGGTCACACTTGTGTAAAATTGTCCACATAAAGATGGTACCCCTTGCCAAATAAGGGTGACGCCAAGTCCCACACCGTCTTCCCACTGCTCCCCAAGTAGTCGGGGCAATCGACCAGCTCCAGGGTCTGATCTTTACCCTCATAGACACGAAATTTGTGCGTATAGCCTGTAGCCCTTTCACAGAGCTTATACAATTTGACCCCATACCGGGCGTGCTTGCTTGGGATGTATTGTTTGAAGCAAAGGCGCCGGGTAAAATGTATAAGGGACTCGTCTATGCAGATGTTTTGCTCAGGGGTATAGAAATCTGCAAATTTGGTGTTACGGTGGTCTATGAGGGGCCGGATTTTGTGGAGCCAGTCAAAAGCTGGGTGGCCTCTGGGACGAGAGGTGCTGTTGTCACTAAAGTGCAGGAAACGCAGGATGGTCTCAAATCGTGTCCTGAACATGGAAGTAGAGAACATGGGCATGTGATGAATTGGGTTTGTGGACCAATATGACCGCAACTCATGCTTTTTTGTCAGGCCCATGTTGAGGAGAAGGCCTAGAAAAGTTTTAAATTCGGAAACTCCACTGGAAAGACTGGGCATAAAAGCTTCCCGGGTTGGCGGCTAGAAAATTGAGTGGCATACCGATTTGTTTCTGCCACGACTAAGTCCAAGAGCTCCGCTTTCAAGAACAGCTCAAAAAACCCCATTGCCGATCTGATCGGAGCTGTCTCAACCCAAACTCCAGACTGGTGCGGCTGAAGTTGGGGGCTGCCAATCAGGGTTTGCCAGCACCTCAGGGACTCTAGGGGCTCTTTGGGCCTCTCTGTGCGGTGGCTGCGACGGGGTAACTATTGCACGTGCCACCGTACCAGCTTCAACTGCCCTTCTGGTGCTCACCACTTCATCATTTTCTGCGGCAGTGCTGGTACTAGGTCCAGGATGGGCTGCGCTGCTGGTGTTTGCCTCACCACGTAATCCGACAGCGCCAGCCCCACTCTCCTGCCCTTGAAGCGGATCCTGCGCAACCTGTGGTCTAGCAACACTGGGCTGGGTACGCCTGGTGGTATCAGGGACCTCAACCTCATCAGCCGAACTTTGGGTCAGACTGCCACTTCTTTCTACAGGTTCGTATTCTGACCCGCTGGATTCGTCAGATGAGGGTTCCCATTCCTCATCCGACTGGGTCAGAAGCCTGTAGGCCTCTTCAGAAGAATAATTTCTAAATTTAGGGGGTATTCCCTGAGACTACCCAAGAAAAAAAGCAAGCCTGGCTTACAAATAGGAGGCTAGCGAAGTACCGGAAGCAGCTGCGATTGATAAAAAATAGCCGCAGCGCTTGTAAAGTGATTGTGCGGTGATAAAAAATTAATAAAAAATGTCACTGCGGCGGGGTGGGCGTGGGTGACACTAATCAGGCCTGATCGGGCAAACACTGCGTTTTGGGTGGAGGGCGAGCTAAGGTGACACTAATACTATTTTAGATCTGACTGTGATCAGTTCTGATCACTTACAGATACTATAAAAGTACCAATGCTGATTAGCAATACGCGAATCAGTGAGTGCGGTGGGCTGGGCACTAACCGACGCTAACTACCTAACAAAGGAGCCTAAACTAACCTAAAACCTAACCGTCAATACTAGTGGAGAAAAAAGTGACAGTTTACACTGATCACTTTTTTTCCCTTTCACTAGTGATTTGACAGGGATGATCAAGGGGTTAATTGGGGTGATGGGGGGGGGGTGATCTGGGGCAAAATGTGTGGTGTTTGTGCACTTACAGTGATCTGCCAGAAATGTCAGCAGGGACAAAGTAGCCTGCTCACACACCAGGCAAGACTCTGCACAAAGAAGCAAATCATCAACATATTGTAACAGCACCACAGTCTGAGGAGGTTCCCAGTTAACTAAGGCCTCTTTCACACTTGCGTTGTCCGGATCCGGCGTGTACTCCACTTGCTGGAATTACACGCCGGATCCGGAAAAACGCAAGTGTACTGAAAGCATTTGAAGACTGATCCGTCTTCAAAATGCTTTCATTGTTACTATGGCAGCCAGGATGCTATTAAAGTCCTGGTTGCCATAGTAGGAGCGGGGGAGCGGTATACTTACAGTCCGCGTGGCTCCCGGGGCACTCCAGAATGACGTCAGAGCGCCCCATGCGCATGGATGACGTGCCATGCGATCACGTGATCCATGCGCTTGGTGCGCCCTGACGTCACTCTGGAGTGCCCCGGGAGCCGCACGGACGGTAAGTATGCTGCTCCCTGCTACACTTTACCATGGCTGTCAGGACTTTAGCGTCCCGGCAGCCATGGTAACCATTGAGAAAAAGCTAAACGTCGCATCCGGCAATTCGCCGAAACGACGTTTAGCTTAAGGCCGGATCCGGATCAATGCCTTTCAATGGGCATTCATTCCGGATCCGGCCTTGCGGCAAGTGTTCAGGATTTTTGGCCGGAGCAAAAAGCGCAGCATGCTGCAGTATTTTCTCCGGCCAAAAAACGTTCCGTTCCGGAACTGAAGACATCCTGATGCATCCTGAACGGATTTGACTCCATTCAGAATGCATTAGGATAAAACTGATCAGGATTCTTCCGGCATAGAGCCCCGACGACGGAACTCTATGCCGGAAGAAAAGAACGCAAGTGTGAAAGAGCCCTAATATAGACTGCAGGGCTTGGGTGTACAGAGTGGGTGTACTCTGTGGTAACACTGTTCAGGTATATCGATTGCCCTTAAATGTAAATTTTAAACAAGTACTGGCAATCTGGGTATAAGGGAACACTGGAGAAGGCATTAGCTAGATCAATAAGAGTGAAACATTTAGAATTGTGCGGTACTTGTGAAAACCAAGTGTGAGGGTTTGGCACGATGGGGGTCTGAAGGACAGTCACCTTGTTCAGCAGTCAGTCTGTCTTAGGCTACATGCACACGACCGTGCCGTTTTTTGTGTTCCGGCCATTGATACAACTGCCTATTCTTGTCAGTTTTGCAAGAATAGGACATGTTATATATATATATTTTTTTGGGGGGGGGCTGCAGAACGGAGTAACGGATGCGGACAGCACACGGAGTGCTGTCCGCATCTTTTGGGGCCCCATTGAAGTGACTGGGTCTGCATCCGAGCCGCCAAAATGCTGGCTCGGATGCGAACCCAAACAACGGCCGTGTGCATGAGGCCGTAGTCCTGTCTTTGTGTCATAGTACAGTCGCCTTTTATACACTACAGATTTTCCATCCTTCTTTACACACCTGTTCTGCCACTGTAGACCATGTAACAACTACTTCCTCACATTTAATCTTTCCCAGACAAGCTTACCTGGGGCTTCCTCCCTAACTCAGGGTGCCACCGTACTAGTACTTCTAGGGTTAAGATTTCCATATTTCATACCTGCCTTTTCCAACACTTTATCAACATTCTTCAAACCTTCTTTACCTCATATATTCTCCACCAATTGTTTGGCCGACTTGTATTCCTTAGGTACACTCCCTGAGTTCCCCATTTCAATAGCTATTAGCCTAGAATTACATCATCAGAAAACTATATAAATTCAGACTGTCAGTACTTCCTCACTACACCCTGTATACTAAACAAAACAAGATTCCCCCAGCACAAGTTTTTACCACTACAATATATATATATATATATATATATATATATATATATATATATATATATATATATATATATATATAATTTTTTTTTTTTTTTTTCCTCTCTCTCAATAAGAGCTACATTAATGCAGATACCCCAGCACAAGACCAAAGCTTTCCTAGTCTATTCCAACATCCATGTCTCATTACCCAGCAATCAAAGGAATCATGAGGTTCTTACCTACAAAACAGGCTTGACTGTGAGTAGACTTTTATAACTTCCCCTCAACCTCGAAGGCTGATTTTCAGACAACAGGAGAGACAGATGATTGTAAGAATAAGCGTCCTACCTTTTACAGCGCTGTTTGTGATCTGTGCATCCATATCCAAGCCTCCGCGTGGTTCCGATGCCTCGGGGAAGAGTCCACTAGTCGAGCCCCATGTTTGGGCGCCAAGAATTGTTAGGGCAATCGTCCCTTCTCTATGATTGCCGGGGTCCAAATTAAACTGCCGAATTTTATGTGCACACAGCTAAAACTGGTACAGACACAATGGCTGGATCAAGTAATCTAATTCAATGACGAGCATACAATATATAGGCTAAAATGAAACAATCATATGAGGAACATGACATTTGCGGTTACAAGATATGTAATAAGACCATACGTTTGTTTCCATTCCTCTCTGGCTCCCCCCCACACACACATTTCCTGAGGCTTAAAGTGATACCTCTGTTAAACAGGAAACTGTGTGGGGGGGGGGGGTGCTATCACACACTTAATAATAATATTATTATTATCTGCATATAACCTTTTTTTCCTGTTTAACCCTGTAAGCGCCATTCAATACACCAGGGCTCCACAAATCCCAGGCTCCAGGTCGCCATGGATGGCGACCAGGAATTTAGTCCTGGCGCTTGGGTATTTGTCAGCCCGTTTTCAAAGGTGCCCGGGCGATGGGTGCGGAGCTGCCGTTCTGTCCGGAGGCAGCACCGTTTGAAAGAGCTCAGTCACAGCACACAATAGCAGAGACGCTGGCAGCAGGGAGGGGAGGGACGCGGGAGGAGTGTACTCTGATCCTAGAGTGGAAGCTGGCTTCTGCCAGCCCCTCCCCTCCCTGCCCACCAACCAATCAGAGCTGAGGCAAGGCAGGCACTAGCAGCTCTGAGTCTGAGTCACACAGTACAGGGAGTCTAAGAAAGAATCGAATGAGTCACAGGTTAAAAGAATCTAAAGATCCGACTCGGTGACTAATTCGATTCTTTGAGTTAAAAGAACCGTGTGTCAGACTCTAGAACAGTTTACTGTCGGCTGATGCTTTTGTTGCAGCAGTGATAAGATAAGGTTACTTTCACACTTGTGGCAGGACGGATCCGTCCTTCCGCTGTTTTGCCGGACCACTGCTCCATCCCCATTGACTATAATGGGGGCGGAGCTCCGGCGCAGCACGGCAGTGCATGGTGAAAGGCCGCCGGACTAAAAGTACTGAATGTCCAACTTTTTAGTCCGGCGGCCTCTCACCGCGAACTGCCGTGCTGCGCCGGAGCTCCACCCCCTTCCCCATTATAGTCAATAGGGTCCGGGGATGGAGCGGCGGTATATGTAACATGGTATACAGCATTATTGGGGGGGGCTCTATGGAAAAGTGGGGGAGGGGGAGCACTATGGGGGCACCTACTAGGGGCTTTATGACGCGGCTCCGCCTGGCTCCTAACTTTTTTAGCTGGCTCCTAGATTCCAAGGAAATTTGTCAAGCCCTGCAATACGCTGACCTCCATCTCCCACAGTGCCATGTCGGCATTCTGTATTTTTCCACCAAGACCCTTTGTATTCAGAGACAAAATGGATTCCCATCTCTCACAATATCAAATGTCTACTTTTATTTTTCTTTTGTTTCAGTTTTACATAAAGCATTTTTGAAACCAAAAAAAAAGTTTGTCTCAATTTTCTGAAAGCCAAATTATTTTAATTTTTGGGCCAATTTTCTTATGTAGGGGCTCAGGTTCTGAAGTATTAGGTGATGGCTTGTTTAGTACTATTTTGGGGGTATATACTACTTTTTGATTGTTTGGTATTACACTTTTTGTGATGTATGGTGAAAAAAAAAAATTGATTTTTTTGGACAGTTTTTATTTATTTTTTATGGTGTTCATCTGACAGGGTAAATCATGTGATATTTTTATGGAGCATGTTGTTACGGATGTGGCAAAACCTAATTTTGTTTTCTTATATTTATTTTAGTTTTACACAATAAAAGCATTTTTGAAAGAGAAACCTATCATATTTTTATGTCTCCATTTTCAATTGTCTTAGGGTCTCATTTTTTGCAGGATGAGATGACTTTTTGATTGGTACCATTTTGGGGCACATATGATGGCTTGATGTTAGAATGAAATAAAAATAAAAACTTTTTGGCATGACTTTTTGATCGCTTGGTATTACACTTTTTGCACAGTTTTATTATTTTTTACGGTGTTCACCAGACGGGTTAGCTCATGTGATATTTTTATAGAGCAGGTTGTTATGGATGCAGCAATACCTAATATGTATTGAAATAAAAATGTTTTGGCGTCTCCATTTTCTGAAAGCCATATTTTTATTTATTTTTTTGTGATTGTCTTATGAGATGGCTGTTTGGTATTTTTCGGTATTTGATCGCTTGGTATTACACTTTTTGCTATGCAAGGTGACAAAAAAATGGCAATTTTTTTTATTTTTTACAGTATTGACCAGACAGGGTGGATCATGTGATATTTTTATAGAGCAGGCTGTTACGGATGCGACGATACCTGTCTTGTTTTATTTTTTTTCTATTTACAATTTTATGTCTTTTTATTGGGAAAGTTTTTTTTTTTTAAATTAACTTCAAACTTTAATTTATTTTTATTTTTTTTATTTACTTCCCCCCCCCGCTCCCCACCCCACTGTGGGACTTTAACATTACAGGGTCTGATCCCTGTTTCAATGTATTGTACTCCATTGTAATATTTGTACTCCAGTGTAATATTTCCATAATATATGGCTCAGATCGGCATTTTCTGCCTGGCATTTCTAACACTCACTCTTTTTTTTTCTTTATATATTTTAGCGAGGAAGGTGGGGGAGTAATATAGGTGATGGACAATTTTGTATTGAATCAATCTATATTTCTGAGAGATTGATACCTTCTTAATATTTTTATATACTATACCCCAATCCAGGGAGTTTCCACCAGTTCATCTACCCAGCTTCCCTCGCTTTTATATATTGTTATTTCGCCGAGGGAATCCCAAAGCCTGTGATATATTTGGGAGAATGTGAGTTTTGTACCCTTAAATTTAAAACAAAAGTCCAAAAAGGAGTTTGCCTTAATCCTCAGAAGGTGTTTATCCTGGGTGTTCATAAATGCATGTCTAATTTGAGCATATCTATACCTATCTATAAATGTAGATTTTGTGCCTTTAAGTTATCTGAGATGATATTGCTGTACGATAAAATGTGGGTTAATCGTTTTAATACCGCGTGAGTTCCAATATTCGTAATCGGAAATTAACTTTTCTTTTAAATTAGGATTGTGCCCAAGAGGGGTGAAATGAGTAGAGTGTGCTAATATCTTTTTAGTTTTGTTTCAAACCTTATTTAGCATGTCACTAATTAGACACTGTCTTTTCTTTTCCTGGATAACTAGTCTCTAGAAAGGGAAAATTATCCCCATACGGCCCCTGAGAGTCCTTTGACAAAAGCCTTAACAAAAAGGCAGGATAGTGGTGCTATATGTCTTATGCTGGCCCCCCTCATGGCCCTATGTGTCAAAGCACACATGCCCTATAACAGTGTACTCCACAGATCCACCCCATAACGGCGCCCTCCACAGATCCACCCCATAACGGCGCCCCCTCCACAGTAGAGTTGTTGCGATATCAAATTTTTGATTCGGTTTCGATGCCATGAAAAAGTATTGCGATACTCGATACCATTCGATACCACGCGAAAAAAATAAACCAAAAAAGCCACGTGCATTCCGCATTTTTAAAAATGGCGACTCGCGCAGTTTTTTTTTTTTTTTCTGTTCTGGCATTCACCACCTAGATTTTTTATTTTATTATATTTTAATAGTTTGGACTTTTCTGACGTGGCGATATGTAATATGTTTATTATTTATATATTTTATATGTGAAATTGGGAAAAGGGAGTGATTTAGATTTCATATTTTGTTTTTTGTTTTTTACTTTTTATTTAAGAACTATTTCCCCCCTTAGGGGCTTAGAACCTGGGATCTTTTATCCCTTGTCCTATTCAGCCTGATAGATCTCTATCAGGGTGAATAGGACTTCACACTGTCCCTGTTGCTCTCTGCTTTATGCACACAGCATCAGGGATGTTACCATGGCAACCAGGGCTTCTGTAGCGTCTTGGCTGCCATGGTAACCGATCGGAGCCCCAGGCTTACACAGCTGGGGCTCCGATCAGAAGCTGCCACTGTTGGGGAGGGGAGAGGACCCTGTGGCCACTGCCACCAATTATTTTAATACTGGGGGGTGGAGAGGGGCCGGCGCACTGTGCCACCATTGATTTTAATGTAATGGGGGGTTGAGGGGGGGAGGCACACACTGCACCACCAATCATAATTACCCCTTTATACAGGAGGCTGGTACTGGCAGATCAGCGGCCGTTAACCCCTTAGGTGCCGCACCTGAGAAGTTAACTGCCGCTGATCGCAGCTCCCTGTCAGGGGCAGGGTGCCAGCAATGCGATTTCTGCTGCTGATATATGCTGCTGATTACTATCGGAGCGATGGGAGGAGACATCGGCTTCACTAGTGGGCATTCCTTCTCCCTGGCTGTAGCGCTGTCCAATCGCAGGGAGAAGGAACGCCCACTAGTAAAGCTGATGTCTCCTCCCATCGCTCCAATAGTAATCAGCAGCAGGAGAGGAGACCGTAATGGGGCACTGCGGGCGAACGGAGCGGCGCCCAGGAATAATGGTGAGTGCTGGGCGCCGCTCTGTGTGGGGATAGTCCTATCATTGGTGGCACAATGCGCCTGCCCCTCCTCCGCCCCTCTGTCCTCATTGGTGGCGCAGTGCGCCCGCCCCTCCTCCGCCCCTCTCTTCTCATTGCCGCCCCTCTCTTCTCATTGCCGCCCCTCTCTTCTCATTGCCGCCCCTCTCCTCTCATTGCCGCCCCTCTCCTCTCATTGCCGCCCCTCTCTTCTCATTGCCGCCCCTCTCTTCTCATTGCCGCCCCTCTCTTCTCATTGCCGCCCCTCTCTTCTCATTGCCGCCCCTCTCTTCTCATTGCCGCCCCTCTCTTCTCATTGGTGGCAGCGGCAGCAGCCCAGTATTGAAAAAACGGAAATCCCGGTATAACGATACCGGGACAAAAGTATCGATTGGGTATCGAAATTTCGATACCAGCAACAACCCTACTCGGCAGATCCACCCCTATAACGGCGCGCCCTCGGCAGATCCACCCCTATAACGGCGCGCCCTCGGCAGATCCACCCCTATAACGGCGCGCCCTCGGCAGATCCACCCCTATAACGGCGCGCCCTCGGCAGATCCACCCCTATAACGGCGCGCCCTCGGCAGATCCACCCCTATAACGGCGCGCCCTCGGCAGATCCACCCCTATAACGGCGCGCCCTCGGCAGATCCACCCCTATAACGGCGCGCCCTCGGCAGATCCACCCCTATAACGGCGCGCCCTCGGCAGATCCACCCCTATAACGGCGCGCCCTCGGCAGATCCACCCCCATAACTATGTCATACCCAGCCACGTCAGCGGTTCATATGGGAAAATCCAAGCAAATAGACCTCTAGCACAATTCCCTTTAAAATATTGCATTGCATATCGTTATCGCAATTTTTATCGCAAAATTCCCATATCGTGCAGCCCTAATGCCCAGATAACGTATGGAGTTGGTGGGTTCAAGTGGCCTAATGCCAAGAGGGCCGCCAGGGGGTGATCGAACCATGGGGAAGAATTCAGATTTGTCCCAGTTTACTTTATATCCAGATAACAAACCGTATTTTTCCAGGATGTTCATAACTGAAGGTAGTGCCTTCCATCCCGGTTTCAGAAAGGCCAAAATGTCAGCCGCATAGAGACTGATTTTATCTTCCCCTTCTCTCCCTCCAAAACCAATGATCTTATTGCACTGTCGAATTCTACATGCGGGAGGTTCTAAAGCCAGGGCGAAGATTAGAGATGACAGGGGGCAGCCCTGCCTAGTGCCCCATTGTAAGGGGAACTGTGCTGAGTCGATCCCATTTATCTTAACTCTGGTGGTAGGTCCGGAGTAAAGCAGCTGCACCCGTTTGACAATGTGTCCACCTAAAATCATTCTGTCCATAGTTCTCCACAGGAAGGGTCACTGCACCCGACCAGGAAGGTCGTTGTTGTATCAAATCGTTGTTGTTTTTTACACAGTAAAAGCACACAGAGCTTTGGGGACTGGGTATTGCGGATGTGCTAGCGGCCATCTAGCAACCCATGTCCTCAGCTCTATACCTAAAATCCCGGTGACAGGTTCCCTTTAATATAGTTTAGTGTTTTATAAAAGCTGATTTGATTTTTATATGGTTGTCGGTTAGTGAGCCGAATGGTAATCTGATATGTTTTATGGGGGTTTGAGTCTTTTGACTGGCAATTACAGATGCAAGCATGCTACCTGATTTGCCTTTTTCAAAAAAGGCTTGCTGCCCCGCAAATAATGACTTATGTTGCGCTTTTTCGTATAAAAAAGCCTGATATTTCTTCTTGGCCTCAATCAGTAGCTGTCGTATATTTTATCTGTTTACCCAAATCCGCCTCCAAGCTCCCAACCCTCTAAGCCAGTTTCTTCTCAGTACTAGCAAATTCTGCCCTTTATCTATTTATTCTCGTACAGTATGACCCTCGTATCATGGCTTTAAGGGAGTCCCAGACATAGTGCACATGTGTGGATCCGTAGTTCTGTACCCAGAACTCTAGACTATAATTTCCAATTTTTACTTGTTCTACGACCAGATGAATCCAGTGTGGATTTAGCTTAAAAGGTTTTCTACTACCATAAAGCTCTAGGTCTGCTGTAGTCAGCAACACTGGGGTATGTTTGGAGATACCATGTGGCTCATACTTCATTTTTTTTAATCCTTTCCAAGAACTCCGACATTGCCAGGGCTAAGTCTATTCTAGACATTGCCCTGCATGATCTGCTAAAGCAGGAGAAGGCGTTTTTTTTTTTTTGCCATATAGATGCCGCCAAACATCCGTTAGGCCCATTTCCTGGCAGATCCTGCGGAGCGTCATAGCCTGACCCATAAGGCTCCCCCCACCACTGAAAATGGAGACTCTATCCCCGTCATCCATCACTAAAATAAGCAGTTTTTGGACCCGGATCCATGAGGAACTACCCAGACGACATAAGGTTAAACTGGACCGTTGCTTCAAGCAGGCAATATTGAGTGTTCTTCCCCCCTGGCGATTTGACGTCTCACCAGATAAGAGTCTGTTCGGAGGGCTTTATGGCCGCTAAGGCCCTGATAGTTAAATATTGGGGCACGAGAAATAGCCCTAGTTTTTCTGAGTGGTTGACTCTGGATACTATTAACGTCCATGGGAAGACTGCAAGAAAATCAAAGGGTTAGGCGTTAGGAATGGCTGGCTCCTCCGTTTTTAAATCCCTGATCATCTGGAATAATGTCAGTTGAAATAAAAGCGTTAATAAAGGATTAGTCTGACCTCGCAACAGTGAATTTGGGGGTTAGGCGGTATTTAGGGAATATGGTACTATTATGCGGTAACTTAGAGTTAAATTGTCATGAGCTTGTTTTAAATTATGTATAATTACTCTTCGTTACTCGCAAACTGTTTGTTGTATTTTGATATTTTTTACAATTTTGGTAAAGAAAACAATAAAAATAATAAAATGTAAAAAGACCATCAGTGTAATACACTGCTAGTTTGCCTATGAGACACAGCCTGGGGGCTGGGCCTCATAGGCCTCCGTAGCTGCCTGCCACCAAAGCCTTTGACAGGCTTAGGGTTGCCATGGCAACATTCGGGTCCCCATCACCGCAGAGCGGTCATGGCTAACCACAGCATATGATGGATTAATCCACCGGTATTGGTGTTACCGCAGATACTGGTGGATGCAGAAGGGTCCGGCTGATCGTGGCACCGCATGTAGGGGAAGAGAAGGACCGCAGGACGAGAATGCTCATCCTGGGGCGTCAAGTATCTGAAATTTAGGTCAAGCATTCTCGTCCTGGGTCCTTAAGGGGTTAATCAAACTGGAATGGCAATCGTGTTGATGTGAACAAAGTCTCATTCATTTCCCTTTTTGCTCCCTTTTGAGCTGTCTGAAAAGACTCCTATCTCACTACCTATCTCCCTTACATTTTCTTTTTGTGGGTAACCTTACTGTACAAATTTTTCTGTCAAAATCTCTTCTTGATGTTCCTCATCAGTATTGCAAATTCTCCTGACAAATTGTCTCTTTGGAATCCCTTTGATAATTATCATGACTTATTCCTTTCAAGCTGTTTTGAATGATGATGGTATGTTCTTCTTTAACAAGTTGAGCATCTAAAATAATGTATGTTCCCGATATGTTTAAAAAAGAATTGGAGTCTTTCAACCAACCTACGCACAATCTTTTGTAAATAGGAGTCAACAAAACACAGGGTGGCCCACGAAAAAGTACCCCACCTCCAGTGATGTTATGACAGGAAGCAAGTGTTTTGTTTTTTATTACCCAGAAGTCGCAAAAGATGCTGAAAGTAGTCCCTGTTCAGGTTTATGCATCTTTGGGCACATCGGGTTATGTTGGCTGATGCCTGCAGGTATTCAGCAGTGATGCTGCGGATAGTGTTTGTGAGGTTTTCCTTGAGTTTATCCAGGGGATGTGGATTGTTAATGGACACTTTTTTTTTTTGTTTTTAATTTCCCCACACATTAACCGCCTCCGGACCGCCTAACGCAGATGTGCGGTCCGGAGGCGGCAGCGCTGCGCACAGTCACGCAAATACGCGTCATCTCGCGAGACGCGAGATGACGCGCTATGCCGGCCCGCGCATGCGCAGTTTGGGCCGGCATTTCGTCAAGGAGTAAATCGTCATCCGCTTGCCAGCCAATGATTGCGGCTGGCAAGCTGATGATTTTTAAAAAATCCAATCAGAGTGCCAGATAGCAGATCATATTTGTAAATATGATCTGTTATATGGTTGCCTGCTCCTCTGCTGGTTCTTTTCGTCGGTTGGATCCAGCAGAGGAGCAGGCTACACAGTGAGTACACCAACACTACACACTTAGCCCCAGATCACCCCCCTGAACCCCAATTAACCCTTTCATCACCCCTTTGTCAATCACTAGTGAAAGGAAAAAAGTGATCAGTGCAAACTGTCACTTTTTTTTTTTTTTCACTGGTATTGACCGTTAGGTTTTAGGTATAGTTTAGGCCCCTTGGTTAGGTAGTTTAGGGATCAGTTAGCGCCCAGTCCACCGCACCGCAGTCCGTTATTCGCTGATTAGCGTATCGCTAATCAGCATTTGTACTTTTATAGTATCTGGAAGTGATCAAAACTGATCACGGTCAGATCTATAATTGTATTAGTGTCACTTTAGTTCGCCCTCCACCCAAAATGCAGTGTTTGCCCGATCAGGCCTGATCGGTCGCCCACACGTGCGTTCACCCACGCCCGCCCCACCGCAGTGACAAAAAAAATTTTTTTTTTGATCACTGCACAATCACTTTACACGCACTGCGGCGATAAAAAAAAAATCAGTTTTTTGATATTTTTTATCAACCGCAGCGGCCTCCGGTACTTCGCTAGCCTCCACTTTGTAAGACAGGCTTGCTTTTTTTTCTTGGGTAGTCTCAGGGAATACCCCTAAATTTAGTTGCCCAAAATGTCAAACAGGGGGTATTCTTCTGAAGAGGCCTACAGGCTTCTGACCCAGTCGGATGAGGAATGGGAACCCTCATCTGATGAATCCAGCGGGTCAGAATACGAACCTGTAGAAAGCAGTGGCTCTCTGACCCAAAGTTCGGACGAGGAGGCTGAGGTCCCTGATAGCACCAGGCATACCCGGCCCCGTTTCGCTAGACCGCAGGTTGCGCAGGATCCGCTTCAAGAGCAGCAGAGTGGGGCTGGTGCTGTCGGATTACGTGGTGAGGCATACACCAGCAGCCCAGCCCTCCCTGGACCTAGTACCAGCACTGCCGTACAACCTGGTGAAGTAGCGAGCACCAGAAGGGCGGTTGAAGCTGGTACGGTGGCACGTGCAGTAGTGACCCCATCGCAGCCACCGCAAAGACGTGACCATAGAGCCCCTAGAATCCCTGAGGTGCTGGCAAACCCTGATTGGCAGTCCCCAACTTCAGCCGCACCTGTAGTTCCCCCTTTCACCGCCCAGTCTGGAGTTCGGGTTGAGACAGCTCAGATCGGTTCAGCCCTGGGATTTTTTTAGCTGTTCTCGACTGCGGAGCTCTTAGACATAGTTGTGGCCAAAACAAACAGGTATGCCACACAATTTATAACCGCTAACCCGGGAAGCTTTTATGCCCAGCCTTTCCGGTGGAAACCAGTCCAAGTTTCTGAAATTAAAACTTTTCTGGGCCTCCTCCTCAACATGGGTCTAACTAAAAAGCATGAATTGCGGTCATATTGGTCCACGAACCCAATTCATCACATGCCCATGTTCTCTGCTGCTATGTCCAGGGCACGTTTTGAGGCCATCCTGCGTTTCCTGCACTTTAGCGACAACACCGCCTCCTGTCCCAGAGGCCACCCTGCTTTTGACCAGCTCCACAAAATTCGGCCCCTCATAGACCATTTCAGCCTTAAATTTGCAGATTTGTATACCCCAGATCAAAACATCTGCGTAGACGAGTCCCTGATACATTTTACCGGGCGCCTTGGCTTCAAACAATACATCCGAAGCAAGCGCGCCCGGTATGGGGTCAAATTGTATAAGCTCTGTGAAAGGGCCACAGGCTATACCCACAAATTTCGGATCTATGAGGGAAAAGATCAGACCCTGGAGCCGGTCGGTTGCCCTGACTACCTGGGGAGCAGTGGGAAGACAGTTTGGGACTTGGTGTCACCCTTATTCGTCAAGGGGTACCATCTTTATGTGGACAATTTTTACACAAGTGTGGCCCTCTTTAGGCATTTGTTTCTAGAACGGATTGGCGCCTTTAGTTCGCGCGGGCTTCCCCCAACGGCTCGTTACCACCCGTCTTGCAAGGGGGCAGAGGGCCGCACTGTGTAACGAAGAACTGCTCGCGGTGAAATGGAGAGACAAGCGTGACGTTTACATGCTCTCCTCCATTCACGCAGACACGACAATACAAATTGAGCGAGCAACCCGTGTCATTGAAAAGCCCCTCTCAGTCCACGACTATAATTTGCTCATGGGAGGGGTGGACTTCAATGACCAGATGTTGTCTCCGTATTTAGTTTCCCGCAGAACCAGACGCTGGTATAAGAAGGTGTCTGTATATTTAATTCAATTGGCTCTGTATAATAGTTTTGTTCTCTACAGTAAGGCTGGGAGAACTGGATCCTTCCTCAAATTTCAGGAAGAGATCATCGAGAACCTCCTGTACCCAGGAGATTCCGTGGCCCCATCCACCAGTGTAGTTAGCCGTCTACACGAGCGACATTTCCCCAATGTCGTTCCTGGTACCTCAACCCAACAGTCACCCCGAAAAAGATGTTGTGTCTGTAGCAGGAGTGGAATAAGGCGTGACGCCCGCTATTTCTGTTTACTGACTGTCCTGACCACCCTGCCCTATGCTTTGGAGAGTGTTTCCGGAAGTACCACTCACAGGTACACTATTAGCATAGGGATCATCTCACCAGGACAGGCACACAGGGCTATTAGGGCCCATTCACTCACACAGCTGCTGCAAACGTCTCCTTTCACCTGGGACAAAGTGCATAACGCACTTCGCCACATCTTTGGGCGATTTGCGCTTTGCACATTGACCCATGGGGAAGGAGAGGTTTGTTCTATAAAGGTAAAAAAAAAAAAACTGTAAGCAAAAAGGTTAATGTTCAGTTAAAAAAGTTAAAGTTTATATATTCTGTTCCAAAGTTAATAAAATTATTGCGTTGCGGCCTGGTTTTTTTTTTTTTTTTTACCTTCCAGGTGGACCAACCGATCGACCTAGCTGCAGCACTGATGTGCATTCTGACAGAAGCATTGCGCTACTGTCAGATTACACGCTAGTTGGTGTATGCGGCGCTGCAAGACGAGATTTCTACTCTGCAGTAACAGATACGTTTGCCAAGGCATACGAGCTGAGGAGGAGGCGGCGTTCCTATGCTTTGGCAAACACTTTGTATATATATATATATATATATATATATATATATATATATATATATATATATATATATATATATATATATATATATATATATATATATATATATATATATAAAAAATAAATCCCGGCAATGATTTATTCATCCACATCGATTGATGTGAATGGAGAAATCTGGTTTGCCAGGGCATACGAGCTAAGTGGGTATGGATGTTGGGCGGAGCTCCTATGTCCTGGCAGACGCCTTTCCCCTCTTTTTTTTTTTTGGGCAGAGATTTTTTCATCCACATTGATCGATGCGAATGAAGAAATCTGTGCCGTTCAATTTTTTTTCTTTCAGCCCAGAGGCTGAACGGAAAAAAAAAATCTCATTACCTGTGCTCAATATAAGGAGAATAGCAGAAACTCCTAATGCTGGCCATACATGTAATGATTGCGGAGACCCTCAAATGCCAGGGCAGTAAAAACACCCCACAACTGACCCCATTTTGGAAAGAAAACACCCCAAGGTATTTGCTGAGGGGCATATTGAGTCCATGAAAGATTTAAATTTTTGTCCTAAGTTAGCGGAAAGTGAGACTTTGTGAGAAAAAACAACAAAAAAAATCTATTTCCGCTAACTTATGCGAAAAAAAAAAATTCTATGAACTTGCCAGGCCCCTCATTGGATACCTTGGGGGGTCTTCTTTCCAAAGTGGGGTCACATGTGGGGTATTTATACTGCCCTGGCTTTTTAGGGGCCCTAAAGCGTGAGAAGAAGTCTGGGATCCAAATGTCTAAAAATGCCCTCCTAAAAGGAATTTGGGCACCTTTGCGCATCTAGGCTGCAAAAAAGTGTCACACATGTGGTATCGCCGTACTCAGGAGAAGTAGGGGAATGTGTTTTGGGGTGTCATTTTACATATACCCATGCTGGGTGAGATAAACATCTTGGTCAAATGCCAACTTTGTATAAAAAAAAATTGGAAAAGTTGTCTTTTGACAGGATATTTCTCTCACCCAGCATGGGTATATGTAAAATGACACCAACTTCCCCAACTTCTCCTGAGTACGGCGATACCAGATGTGTGACACTTTTTTGCAGCCAAGGTGGGCAAAGGGGCACATATTCCAAAGTGCACCTTTCGGATTTCGCTGGTAATTTTTTACACATTTTGATTGCAAAGTACTTCTCACACATTTGGGCCCCTAAATTGCCAGGGCAGTATAACTACGCCACAAGTGACCCCATTTTGGAAAGAAGACACCCCAAGGTATTCCGTGAGGGGCATGGCGAGTTCCTAGAATTTTTTATGTTTTGTCGCAAGTTAGTGGAATATGAGACTTTGTAAGGAAAAAAGAGAAAAAAAAAAATCATCATTTTCCGCTAACCTGTGACAAAAAAATAAAAAGTTCTATGAACTCACTATGCCCATCAGCGAATACCTTAGGGTGTCTACTTTCCGAAATGGGGTCATTTGTGGGGTTTTTCTACTGTTTGGGCATTGTAGAACCTCAGGAAACATGACAGGTGCTCAGAAAGTCAGAGCTGTTTCAAAAAGCGGAAATTCACAAAAAAATCGTTACATTTTGATTAATAACAAAAAATGTAAAAATGTCAGCAGCAATAAAATACCACCAAAAGAAAGCTCTATTAGTGAGAAGAAAAGGAGGTAAAATTCATTTGGGTGGTAAGTTGCATGACCGAGCGATAAACGGTGAAAGGAGTGTAGTGCCGAAGTGTAAAAAGTGCTCTGGTCATGAAGGGGGTTTCAGCTAGCGGGGTTGAAGTGGTTAAAATCGCATGTGAAAAAGTCTGAGGAACGTGGTGGCCATAACCACTTGCTCAATTTGCTCCTCCGTTCATAAACCCATGCCAGAGAGCGCGGTGTGGCATATTTCCCCATCTTGTTGGAAAAAGCAGGACATTTCTTTTTCTTCTGCAGCATTAATGTTGAAGAGCTGCAAGCAGTATCCTCCAACATACAGTAATCTGACTTGCCCAAAGATGCAGATATGTGAATGGGCGCCACTTTCAGCATCTTTTGGGACTTGTGGATAATAAATAAATAAAAATCCCCTTACTCCTTCATCTTGTCATACTATCACTGGAGACGGGCTACCTTTTCGCGGGCCAACCTGTAGAAAGGTCTTGTAGAAGAGAATTAACTCCCTTGGACAAGTCTTTTAACCAGGAGTAAGTGCCTTTATTTCCTGCTCCCATACTTTATTATTAATTTTCACAGTTTTAACTGTTAACCACCATTCTACTTTAATTTACCCTTTTGCAACCATTTAACTTAATTGTACATATTTTACACTTTCAGGATGATCCTGTGAAAGAGAACAGTATCCCCCCTCAAAAGACCGAAAGTGAGGAAAGTGATTTGGGTAAACCCTCATTTACTTACTGTTCTCCATTACTTCATTATTTATTTGTAATTGGCATACACAGTGCAATGCACATTAAGATGAGTTCTCCTGACATTACATGATCCAACCCATGGATGTCAAACCATTAAGTGTAGTAGTGCATGCACAGTCGCTTCTCCAGAAGCAAAGCCTTTGCCGCAACTGAGATGAGCATTGTAAGGGCTGGCTGAGGTGTCCCGGGCAAGTTGTCTGTCTGTCAATCAAGAGACCAGGGGAGCTTTATCTGCAGATGGGACTGTCCTTCACAAGTATCGAACTTAAGATGAAAAGGTTGATTCTCTCATCTCGGGTCCCAGCATCAGTAATCTCTTGCATTATTCCTGTGTTCCAAGGACTGCAGCACCGCTCCATTCATCTGAATGGGAGTCTGCTGCAGTGCCTGAATTGCCCAGTGGCCTTCAGTCGCTCCTTTATTCTCAGGATTGACGGGGATTCTAGTGGTCAAACTCCACTGATCATAAAGTGACGACATATACAAATTATGTGCCATGTAATTTATTTGAAACGCTCAAATTCAGCATGAGCGGTTCAGCTATATTTAACCCTTTCGCTCCCAGGGGTTATTGGACAAAATAATAAAGTATTACTAAACACTCAATTCTACAGTGTAGTTTTGTTTTTTAATAAAAATATGCAAAAATTGCAGCTCCTAAAAAAACATGTACTGACCTCATACATGGCAACTATTTTTAGGTCTACGTGCACATATATAAAATCACAAGAGTTGAAAAGGCCGAAAATCTGGCCTTAAGCTGGAAATTAAAAAAAAAGTATCGACCTGTAAATTGCAGTTATTACACACACCTTAAAAAGTCAGCACAACCCTAATCACAGTATATTTTTTGAAAGCTCACAACTTGATAATTGCAGTTGTGCTGACTCTGTTGACTGCCTTGTCTGCTTTCACATGGCTTTGTGGCGAACAAGAATAAAAAAAAAACCTGAAAGCTATCTTGGGAGTCTGGCTATCAGTTACTGCCGGCCACCTGTGGAGATCGTAGTGGCACATCTCCCGTGACCTCGCCATCATGTTAAATTACATATGTGATTGTATACATGTACATAAGATGTTGGGAAGAGGTTAATATCTTTCTGTAGTAAAAAAAAAGTACAAATGATCAACTAATCACTCCAAAAGGTGGAATATGGCTAACCTATAGGAGCTGTAATGAAGCACTGTACGGAGCCAGGAGTCAGGAAATCCAAATGTATACTTAATCAGTCTTATTTTGATTTTCTATTTTGATTTTCATTATATTTCAATTTGGACTTCTTTTTTGTATTTTGTATTTTAATTTGGATTTCTGTTGCTGGACTCCAACCTAGTAGAGAAAAATCTGTTAAAAACAATATATTTTATTAAAGAGGACCTTTCACCACTCCTGACATTCCTGTTGTAATAGCTTCATGCAGGGTGGATTTGATTTAAATCAAAGCGATTTAAATCACAATTTAAATCACTAGTCAGTAAGGCTTGATTTAACTCAGTTTTTTACATAAAGATTCATATTTGGACAATTTTTCTGTTGTACTTAGGAAGGAGAAAAATAATCATTACCTTAATAACAATTTAAATAGGATTTATTCAACTGAAACAATAACATTACAGCATGTTATTTGCTTAAACATCCATGTTTGTTAACTAATTTGGCTAAAGAAAATATATATATTTTAAGAAACTTAGACTGTCAGCCCAGCCTACACAAGAAAGCTTAATAATGTCCTCTGTAGCTCACATCGTCATCTTCATCTTTGTTCATAATCTGAAAAATTAAAACAAGCTTTCCAGCTTTATCGGGACCCAAACGATTTCTCAATTTAGAATGAACGAGTCCAAAGGAAGAGAATATTCTTTCAACGCCCGCAGAAGAAGCTACTGCTGTTAAAAGTGAAATCATTGCTTGAACAGTCTCTAAATCCAAGTGCTTAAGTGACTTCCACCATCTTACAAAAACCTCTGGAAGAGCATGACATTGTGAATGGATTAATGGAATTTAACAAAAAAATAAACCTATACAGCCTTATTCTACATAATTAAAAATTAATCTTTATTTTATAATGAAATAACCTTTGGATGGTAATATATTTTCCTCAAAAAGCATTTTATATAAAAAAAAAAATTTTTAATTTATTTTTTATTTTTTTTATTTTATCATTGATTTTTATCCACACTGGCTTCATGCATTCCCCATGTAATAACAATTCTGGAGGATCTATTCTTATGTCTGTTTTGTTGTGCCCTTCCTTTATTATTTCTATTAGAAGTTATGAATGAATTGCTATTTGTCTTCAATAAGGGTACAGAGGGGAGGTAACCAGTTTGGGGAGGGGGGGGGGGTGTACCTGCACAGACTCAATCTATCTAATCAGTGCTGCCTTTTTTTAGACTGTGCAGGTACACCCCCTCAACTTGTTACCTCCCCACTGTACCCTTGCTGAAGGCTAATAGCAATTAATTCCTAACGACTAGTGCAAATAATAAAGCAGGCATCCTCAAACTGTGGCCCTCCAGCTGTTGCAAAACTACAACTTCCAGCATGCCCGATCAGCCCACAGAAGGGCATTGTGGGAGTTGTAGTTTTACAACAGCTGGAGGGCCGCAGTTTGAGGATGCCTGTAATAAAGGAATGGCAGACATCAGGAGTGGTGAAAGGTCCTCTTTAATCCATCTTTAAAAACACAATGTGCATATCCTGAAGAAAATAAACAGCTTACGCTTTTCTGGTCTATATAAAGGCCCTTAGTTGAAACGTGTTAGTACATGAATACGAGCAAAATATAGGAAAGAGCAATAAAAAAAAAATCTGGAGTGGAATACAAATTAATAAAATAATAATTTCAGTATGTGAATTTGGATCGTATGGATCTGTTGTATTCAGAGTCAGTTTTTCTGGTTAATAAAATTCTTCTCCAATAACTACGCCCCAAGACTAATAACTTGTAAGATTCAAACATGCCCCTTGTGTACATTTTGGGGTACTTTCACAATAGCGTTTTTGTTTTCCGGTATTGTGTTCCGTCAAAGGGGCTCAATACCTGAAAAAAAAAGTGAGTTTTATCCTAATGCATTCTGAATCTAAAGCATTCCGTTCAGGATGCATCAGTTCAGTCCCTTTTACGTTTTTTGGATGGAGAAAATACTGCAGCATGCTGCAGTTTTCTCTCCGGTCAAAAATACTGAACACATGCCGGATACGGCAATAATTTGCATTGAGGTGTATTGGTGCCGGATCCGGCATTGTATTCCAGCAAAACAGACCCGGCTTTCCGGTCTGTGTATGCGCAGACCTTTAAAAATGCTAAAAAAAAATAAAAAAAATAAAATTTGAGCGGATCCGTTTTTCCGGATGACACCGGAGAGACTGATCGAATCCGCATCCGTCTGACAAATGCAATCAGTTTGCGCCCAGATTGCCCAGTCTGCCTGCCGGAATCCTCTGCCGCAAGTGTGAAAGTACCCTTAGAAATGTCTAGACCAGGGGTCATCAACCTCCGGCCTGCCAGCTGTTGTGAAACTACAACTCCCAGCATGTTCCATTCACTTCTATGAGAGTTCTGAGAACTGTTAAGCAAGTGTGCATGCTGGGAGTCAGAAAGTTGCTGACCCCTGGTCTAGACTCTGGTACTGAATAAACTGGGTGATGTGGCTCAGTGTATGTTAAACCACCCTATGTTACGACTACTGCAGCCCTCGTACTGTAGTTAGATCATGTAAAATACATATCTTCTATTAGGTTTCATGTGTGACCGCCCTGAACATTGTAGGCTTAGGTCAAGCCCAAGACAGTTAGTTCTGTTAGTGTTAGGGACCCATTTGCAGAAGCCACCTTGACGTCTGGTAGATGGGCCCGACACACGTTTGATCAAAGATATACGCAAATAGCTTCTATTTTTTCATTTATTGTAGGTATAATACCACTTTAATTTAGTATAATCCCTATTATCTAGTTTTATTGTTTGTATATGAAATGTTGTGCTGCCTGTTTTTGTTTGCTTCCTGCATGCTTGCTTTATGGATGTGCACCTGCGACTATGAATGTGCTAGTCTAAATTTTCTTGTAACAGCTATGACAGGTCAGAAGTGAAGTACAGCTGTTTTTAGCCACTTTCCCTATGTTTTTAGAACACCCACAAAATAGCTGGATTCCTGAAACTGACTTAGGGCCCTTTCACACCTGCGTTCTTGTCTTCCGGCATAGAGTTCCGTCGTCGGGGCTCTATGCCGGAAGAATCCTGATCAGTTTTATCCTAATGCATTCTGAATGGAGAGAAATCCGTTCAGGATGCATCAGGATGTCTTCAGTTCCGGAACGGAACATTTTTTGGCCGGAGAAAATACCGCAGCATGCTGCGCTTTCTGCTCCGGCCAAAAATCCTGAAGACTTGCCGCAAGGCCGGATCCGGAATTAATGCCCATTGAAAGGCATTGATCCGGATCCGGCCTTAAGCTAAACGTCGTTTCGGAGCATTGCCGGATCCGACGTTTAGCTTTTTTAGAGTGGTTACCATGGCTGCCGGGACGCTAAAGTCCTGGCAGCCATGGTAAAGTGTAGCGGGAAGCGGGGGAGCAGCATACTTACCGTCCGCGTGGCTCCCGGGGCGCTCCAGAGTGACGTCAGGGCGCCCCATGCGCATGGATGACGTGATTCTGGAGCGCCCCGGGTGCCGCGCGGACTGTAAGTATGCCGCTCCCCCGCTCCTACTATGGCAACCAGGACTTTAATAGCGTCCTGGCTGCCATAGTAACACTGAAAGCATTTTGAAGACGGATCCGTCTTCAAAAGCTTTCAGTACACTTGCGTGCGTGGATCCGGACAACACAAGTGTGAAAGAGGCCTTAGCAGGCACAAAAACAGCTTTGCCCAGTCGCAGACTATTGGTAAATGCATCTTGCAATTAAACGACAGTCACAATTTACTGCGAAATGAAGACAAAACCAATTTTGATCAATCAGGGTTTATCTATTTTTATAAACTTTGCTAATATGCAGGGGTCGAGTGGAAACGCATGGGAACGGCGTTCCTGCACTTTTTTCATGGCAGGAACGCCGTTCCCTTTCAGCCTCAAGCCAGGAGAACACGGCTGAATCAGATTCACAGGGGGAGACGGAGCGCACTGTGCAGGGCAGGTTAAGGGAGGAGGGGCGGCTTCAGTTGAGAGGAAGCTGTCTGTGCGGTGCCGCTGCCTGCGACGCCTCTCATGGCGCCCCGCCCCCTAATGACCTCATCATCTCCTTCACTACGAGATCATTTAGAATGTCTTTTAGAAAAGTTTGTCCTGGGATTCGAACTCACGACCTCTACACATCAGAGGAAGGCATTTACCCTCACAGCCATGAAAGCTGTCTAGGTAGTTGCTTAAAAAAAAAAAATATAAGACTTCTACTTATACCTAGTGTACTGATATCTAGTGTACAACCATACACATGACAGCTGCCCACAGTGTATGGATGTAGTAGAGCTGGGTGTGTTGGGGCAGCTGTCATGTGTATGGTTGTATACTAGGTATCAGTACACTAGGTATAAGTAGAAGTCTTAGTTTTTTTTTTTTAAGCAACTACCTCAACAGCTTTTATGGCTGTGAGGGTAAATGCCTTGCCTGTAATGTGTAGAGGTCATGAGTTCGAATCCCAGGACAAACTTTTCTAAAAGTGTTTTTTTTTTTTTTTTCTGATACTTCTACTGATACCTAGTGTACTGATATCTAGTGTACAACCATACACATGACAGCTGCCCCAACACACCCAGCTCTGCTACATCCATACACAGTGGGCAAAGTTACCTACAGTAGAAGTCTTATATATATTTTTTTTTAAGTAACAAGCTAGACAGCTTTCATAGCTGTGAGGGCATATGCCTTGCTTCTGCTGTGTAGAGGTCATGAGATCGAATCCCAGGATAAACTTTTCTAAAAGTGTTATTTTTTTTATTTTTTTTTTAGTCCGCAGCGACACAAATTACAGCATGCTAGATTTTCAGTGCTTTTTTATTTTTTGGAGGGGGGGGGGGGGGGGTTGCAGTGGATCTTGGGTGAGTTCCCACACTTTTTTTCCCAGGACTTGACCCCTGCTAATATGTATTCCACTCCAGATTTTTGTTTTTTCCGGGGGAAGTTCTTCCTGTCATCTGTATTTTGCAGGTGCCCATGTACTCGTGCTACAACTAAAGGCTGCATATTGTGGTTTATAAAGATGGATTAATTTTCAGTTTTTTAACTGCTTTTTATTTCTACTATGGCTACTTTCACACTTGCTTTTTTGCTTTATAGGGATCAATAAAAATGCTTCTGTTACGGATAATACAACCGTCTGCATCCGTTCAGAACGGATCCGTTTGTATTATCTTTAACATAGCCATGATGGATCCGTCATGAACACAATTAAAACTCAGTGGGGGATGGATCCCTTTTCTATTGTCAGAGAAAACGGATCCGTCCCCTTGCATTGTGGGTCATGCCGGGTGCGTTTTGCTCTGCATCCTACAGTATAAATGAACAAAAGGGAGGAGGGTGCGCTCACCTGGATAATGAAGGAAGCACGGAGCATGCTGGGAACAAAGTGTGGAAGTAATAAAAAAGTGGCAGCTTATATTGGAAATAGTGCATTAAAAACCAAACAGGGTATTCATGTCTACGTGTTTCAGATCATGTAGTGCTGATCCTTACTAATGACAGATAAGAAGTAAACTGGCATGGATTTATATATTCTCACCAAAGAAATCAAAAGAAAACAGGTGATCCCAATTAAACCAAGTCACACCTTCATGCAAATAAAAAACGCAATGTTTCAGGGTTTGAATAAAACCAAAAGCAAACAAATCTACAACCATTGTAGTACATAGTCAGTGTAGAATAAGATCATGCCTACGGATTGAGACCTTTAGGGACACGTGAATCCATACAAAAAATCCGAAAGGATTCCCTGTTTAGCAGTTTCCTTCTGTTGTCACCTCTCTTTGCTGGAGGGTTAACTCTTTCCAGACCCTGCACATGCATGCCTGTGATATCGCCTCCATGAACAGCCACATAATGTAAACTGACCGCATGTATGGCCTAGAAGTCTCCTCACACTGATTAAGGTGCTCTCTCCCTAAGGAGAGTTAGTTCCCCCTTGCTCGGATACAGGCCTCTCACCTAGTTAAGCCAATACTCTCTGCTCTGCACTGATGAGGGGCAATCGCCCTGAAACGCCTGTCTGCAGATGAGGCTGGCTTATTTAATATCTAAGTCCTGTCTCAAGGCTTATTTTAAGAGCTGAACATTGACTTATAGGATAGCTGCCTTACATCTGGTGGCTTTAGAGGCAGAACTTGTTAAGAGTTCATTTGCATCCCTTCCCTCCCAGAATTCCAGAGGCACATGTATGGCTTGTGATATTGCCTCCATGAACAGCTGCATAATCTAAACTGACCACATGTATGGCCTAGAAGTCTCTTCACATTGATTACGGTGCTCTCTCTCTAAGGAGAGTTAGTTCCCCCCTTGAACTGACTGCAGATACCTTCCTCACCTTGGAATGTGGAATATCAGAAATGTGCCTGCAGATCCTGTTTTTTAGGCTGTTTGTGGTACAACCTACTTTTTGGAGGCGACACAGAGAGCATGTAATACAATAAACTACAAAACTAGTGTTGCAGTTAGTGTTTTAACTGAAACGCCTTTTTGGTTGGCAACAGAAGCAGTATGACACCCTATGCTGATTGTTTTGCAGCAAGTGCAAACACGATGACCACATTTGAAGGTGGTGTTTCAACCAAGTGGGTTGATCCCGTTTCACATCAGAAAAAAAGGAAAGACTCACTTTTTGTGCCAATGTAGGTGCCCGACAGGCTACACATTTGAGGCTGGCACTAGCAATACCAGCCCACTGCTCATCACAGCTGAGGACAGGTGGATGCTTTCTAATTATTTGACAGATGCATGGATATTCCTGGCTGTAGCTGGTAGAGAAAACCGGAACTGGTGAATCAATATTTTTCTTGGACTTATCCACAGGGAAGACTACGTCGGATCGGGATTTACTGAGGGCAAATTCTCTGGCTGACTTTAAATCATGGCCGGAGTATTTGCGCTCTGATAGGCGGCTGGTAATTAAATCCATCTCCCTGCGACAGACTGTATCATTGGAACAATTACGTCTCGCTTGGATAAAATGACATTTACGTATGTTCTAAATGACATGGCGAGGATGGCAGGATGTCGCAAAGAGTGTGGTATTGCCTGCCGTATCCTTCCGAAAAGTGTGGGTGACCACAATAGATCTCTCTGAGGATCCAGTTAGTTGCAGGTCAAGGAAGGAAATGGTGGAAGCATTGTTATTCAAAGTAAACTTTAAATTACTAAATTAAAAACTACAGCTGTTTTACAGGCCTTTCATGATTTCACCTGGAAGCCGGAATTTGTCTGGATCACAGCTGGTGTTACTGCTTTATATACTGTGATTCCACATGATTTAGCTATAACATACATCACTCAAATGGTTTCTTAATATTTATTCAGAGTTCTCTTCTAGTTTCCGGGATTATATTTGTCAGGTTGTTCTTTTCCTGTTGCAACACAATGTATTCATGTTCAACCATCGTTATTTTTTGCAACTTACCGGTGTTTCGATGGGGGCTAAATGTTCGCCTTCTATAGTAACATAAGGCTGAAAAGAGACATTTGTTCATCCAGTTCGGCTCGTTATCCTGCAAGTTGATCCAGAGGAAGGAAAAAACAAAACCGTGAGGTAGAAGCCAATTTTCCCCACTTAAGGGGGAAAAAAATTCCCTCCTGACTCTAATCCGGCAATCAGAATAACTCCCTGCATCAACGACCCCTCTCTAGTAGCTATAGACTGTAATATTACACTCCAGAAATACATCCAGGCCCCTCTTGAATTCCTTTATTGTACTCACCATCACCACCTCCTCAGGCAGAGAGTTCCATAGTCTCACTGCTCTTACCGTAAAGAATCCTCTTCTATGTTTGTGTACAAACCTTCTTTCCTCCAGACGCAGAGGATGTCCCCTTGTCACAGTCCTGGGGATAAATAGATGATGGGATAGCTCTCTGTACTGTCCTATGATATATTTATACATAGTAATTAGATCTCCCCTCAATCATCTTTTTTCTAAAGTGAATAATCCTAATGTTGATAATCTTTCAGGATATTGTAGTTGCCCCATTCCAGTTATTACTATTAGTTGCCCTCCTCTGAACCCTCTCCAGCTCTGCTATGTCTGCCTTGTTCACAGGAGCCCAGAACTGTACACAATACTCCATGTGTGGTCTGTCTAGCGATTTGTAAAGTGGTAGGATTATGTTCTCATCACGGGCATCTATGCCCCTTTTGATGCAACCCATTATCTTATTGGCCTTGGCAGGAGCTGCCTGACACTGGCTTTTACTGCTTAGTTTGCTGTTTATAAAAATTTCTAGGTCCTTTTGCATGTCAATGTTACTGAGTATTTTACCCTTTAGTATGTATGGGCGATTTGCATTATTCCTTCCCATGTGCATAACCTTACATTTGTCAGTGTTAAACCTCATCTGCCACTTCTCCTTCCAAGCCTCTAATCTATCCAGATCCACCTGTAGCAGTATACTGTCCACTTCAGTGTTAATTACTTTACACAGTTTAGTGTCATCTGCAAAAATTAATATATTACTGTGCAAGCCTTCTACAAGATTATTAAAGGGATTCTGTCACCTGGATTTTAGTGACAGAGCTTTTAACATCATCACATCAGTCTGCTCGTTTTGTATTAAAATAAACTAGTATTACTACCCTAAGGGTTGTCATTTGTCTAGAAAATCGCTTTTTATTAATATGGTAGTTACCTGAGTAAGGTGCCCAAGGGGCTGTCCCTCCGGCCGTTGGAGCCCAGATGCGCCCCTTCTCCTGGAGCCCAGCACCGCCCCACTGCTGATTTATTCACTCATTGCCGGCTGGCACTTGTGCAGTGCGTCCTGTGAGGCCGATTCCAGGCGCTGACATGTGTATCCACGGAATGTGTTCGCTGAGCCATAAGCTTGCGCATGGAATTGGCTGCACATGCACCAGCCGGCAATGAGGAGTGAATAAATTAGCAGTGGGGGCGGTGCTGGGCTCCAGGAGAAGGGGCGCGTCTGGGCTTCAACGGCCGGAGGGACAGCCCCTTGGGCTCCTTACTCAGGTAATAACCATATTAATAAAAGCGATTTTCTAGACAAATGACAACACTTAGAGTAGTAATACTGGTATATTTTAATACAAAACGAGCAGACTGATGTGGTGATGTTAAAAGCTCTGTCATTAAAATCCAGGTGACAGAATCCCTTTAATAAATATATTGAAGAGAATAGGGCCCAATTCTGACCCCCGAGGTACTCCACTAATGGCAGTGACCCAATCTGACTGTGTACCCTCGGTTTTCTATCATTGAGCCAGTTACTTACCCACATACAGATGTTTTCTCCCAGTCCGAGCATTCTCATTTTATATACTAGCCTTTTATGTGGTACAGTGTCAAATGCTTTGGAGAAGTCCAGATATACGACATCCATTGATTTGCCGTTGTCAAGTCTAGAACTTACCTCCTCATAGAAACTGATAAATTAGTTTGACATGACCGATCCCTCATGAAGCCATGCTGATATTATGTTTGCTTGTTTTCATTGAGATCCTCTAAGATAGCCTCTCTTAGAAAACTTTCAAACAGTTTACCCACAACAGATGTTAAACTTACAGGCCTATAATTTCCGGGGTCTGTTTTTGCACCCTTTTTGAATATTGGCACCACATTTGCTATGTGCCAATCCTGTGGAACACTCCCTGTTAGTATAGAGTCTGTAAATATCAGAAATAAGGGGCTGGCTATGACATTACTTAATTCTCTTATGGAATAGGATATGGGGTGTATGCCATCTGGTCCTGGCGATTTTATCTATTTTTAATCTTTTTAAGTCGCTGTTGTACTTCTTTCTGGGTCAAACAGGTCACTTTTAATAGGGAATTTACTTTTACATTCTGCATTTTATCTGACAGTTTATTTTACTCGGTGAATACAATGGAGAATACAAACGTCGCTCTCTGCAACTTCCCCCTCATTGCTCTGTAGGGGGCCAACACCTTCAGATTTATACTTTTTACCATTTATATAATTGAAAAACATTTTATGGTTAGTTTTTCTCTCTTTGACAATTAATCTCTCGGTCTCTAGTTTTACAGCTTTTTTTTTATTTTTTTTTACATATTCAATTTTTTTCAGTGCTTCCTCGCTACCCTCCTGTTTTAGTGATTTAAATACGTTCTGTCATTTATTGCTTTCTTTACAGTTCTATTTATCCACATTGGTTTCTTCTTGTTCCTTAACCCTTTATTCCTATAAGGTATGTACCTCTCATAATTAGATTTCAGGATGCTTTTAAGAATATCCCATTTTGTGGGGGGTATCTTTATTTTTGAGGACTTTGTCCCAGTTAGTTTGGCCTATGGCCTCTCTTAGTTGGCTAAATTTAGCTTTTTTGAAGTTTGGTATTTTTGTTCCTCCTTTTTAAACACTAGTTTGAAGGATAATTGGAAGGTTATTACTTTATGGTCACTATTTCCCAGGTGTCCCCCAACCTGCACATCTGTTCTGTCAGGTCTATTGGTTAATACTAAGTCTAGTATGGCCATCCCTCTAGTCAGGTCCTAAACCAGTTAGGTGAGGTAATTGTCTTTGATTATTGGCAAAAACCTGTTTTCCTTTATGAGATGTACAGCTTTCAGTTTCCCAGTCTATATCTAGGTACTTAAAGTCCCCCATAATAACCACCTCATTATGATTTGCTGCCTCCTCTACCTCGTTTAGTAGTAGATTTTCTGTGGACTTTAGTATATTAGGTGGTTTATAATAAACTCCTATTAGTAATTTTATTATTATTTTTGCCTCCATGTATTTCAACCCACAGTGACTCCACATGTTCATGTCCCTCACTTATATCTTCTCTGACTGTGGGCTTTCGACAGGACTTTACATAAAGGCAGACCCCTCCCCCTCTCCGCTTTTGACGATCCTTTCTAAACAGACTTTAACCTTGTACACTGACTGCCAACTATAGCCAACATTTATATGGTGGGAGCATCGCTATCTATTTTCATCTAGTAATCCTTTTGAGGCTTTCTTGGAGTGTGGTATGGTCGTTAAATCGATAACCTGCTGTTTGTATTTGAGGGCGATCGGGCTGCCATGCCGCTCCTCGGTTACCTCAATAACAATACATGTAATTTAAAGTTTACTTTGAATAGCGATGTTTCTACCATTCCCTTTCTTGACCTGCAACCCTTTTCGGAAGTATGCGGCAGGCAATACCACACTCTTTATGACATCCTGCCATCCTCGCCATGTCATTCAGAACATACCTAATGGTGAATTTTTCCGAGCGAGATGTAATTGTTCCAATGATGCAGCCTGTCGCAGGGAGATGAATTTAATTGCCAGCCGCCTAGCCGAGCGCAGCTTCTCCGGCCATGTTTTAAAGTCGGCCAGAGAATTTGCCCTCAGTAAATCCCGATCCAACGTAGTCTTCCCTGTGAATAAGTCCCAGAAAAATATTGATTCACCAGTTCCGGTTTTCTCTACCAGCTACAGCCAGGAATATCCATGCATCTGTCAAATAATTAGAAAGCATCCACCTGTCCTCAGCTGTGATGAGCAGTGGGCTGGTATTGCTAGTGCCAGCCTCAAATGTGTAGCCTGTCGGGCACCTACATTGGCACAAAAAGTGAGTCTTTCCTTTTTTTCTGATGTGAAACGGGATCAACCCACTTGGTTGAAACACAACCTTCAAATGTGGTCATCGTGTTTGCACTTGCTGCAAAACAATAAGCATAGGGTGTCATACTGCTTCTGTTGCCAACCAAAAGGTATTTCAGTTAAAACACTTTAACTGCAACACTAGTTTTGTCGTTTATTTTATTTCATGCTCTCTGTGTAGCCTCCAATACGCAGGTTGTACCACAAACAGCCTAAAAACCAGGATCTACAGGCACATTTCTGATATTCCACATTCCAAGGTGAGGAACCTGTCTGCGTTCAGTTTACATTATGTGGCTGTTCATGGAGGCGATATCACAGGCATGCATGTGCAGGGTCTGGAAAGAGTTAACCCTCCAGCAAAGAGAGGTGACCACAGAAGGAAATTGCTAAACAGGAAATCCTTTCGGATTTTTTTTTATGGATTCACGTGTCCCTAAAGGTCTCAATCGTAGGCATGATCTTATTCTACACTGACTATGTACTACAATGGTTGTAGATTTGTTTGCCTTTGGTTTTATTCAAACACTGAAACATTGTGTTTTTTATTTGCATGAAGGTGTGACTTGGTTTAATTGGGATCACCTGTTTTTTTTTTGTTTTATTTGGTGAGACAATATATAAATCCATGCCAGCACACTTCTTCTGTCATTAGTAAGGATCAGCACTACATGATCCAAAACGCGTAGACATGAATACCCTATTTGGCGGCTACTTGCTGGTAGCAGCCGCATCCTCCTTTCATAAAGACGCCCCCTTATGTTGATTGACAGGACCATCCTCAATGCGCCGGTGACGTTGCATCTACACCCGGTGAGGATGGAGCGGCCGAGCGAGCGTCCTCCTCTCAGTGCGCCTGCGCCGACTGAAGACCGGTCCAGCGCAAGCGCCAGATTTTGAACGCAGACAGGGCCAGCCAGAAGACTAGTGCGTTCGCTGGCCCTGTCAATCCACATGAGGAGGGGGCGTCTTTATGAAAGGAGGATGCGTCTTTATGAAAGGAGGATGCGGCTTTATGAAAGGAGGATGCGGCTGCTACCAGCAAGTAGCCGCCCTACTTGCTGCTATACAGGTAATTTAAATATTATAAAAGTCCGTTTTTTGAATTAACTACTGAACCAAAATGAGTAATAGCATTATATATTAATATATCACAGTATAAGGATTATAAGAAGCCCCAAAAAAATATAGACTTTAGTGGGGTGACAGAAGCCCTTTAAGTTCTGTTTTGTCCCCATTGACAATGAATGGTGACAAAAAGGATGCATTTTTCGCTGGTATTGAGATCCTCTGCTGGATCTCAATACTGGAAAAGAGAAACTCTATTGTGAAACTAGCCTATATTGGCATCTGCTGGAGTTGCACTTCTGCGTTATTTGGATTAGTATGTTATTGGTGATAGTTAATATGTATATATTCATTTTGTTCTAGAAATTGATAATGAAGGCGTGATTGCTCCAGATGATGAAGACCCTCAAGAAATGGGAAATGATGACGTAGAGGTGACAATATTGTATTTCTTGTAATTATGCCAACTGTGTACACTGATCATGACGGGCATGCTTAGTGTATAGTGTTCCTGTTGTGTTTTTTTTTTTTTTTTTTTTTTTTTTTTTTTTTAGGTTACAGAAGAAATGATGAACCAGGCAAATGAAAAGAAGATGGAAGCAATAAACGCTTTGGGAGATGGTAATTATATATTTATTTTTTGCTTAGTATTGGTTTCTTTACTTATAGCTACGGTCAATCGCAGTCCTTAGTCTTAAACCAATGAGTGATTGGCTGCAGTGTGTAAACAAGCAGCGGCAACAGATTTTTAATTGCATCTGTCAACTAGTGTAATTACAGCCTGTACTGATCTTTAACACATAAAGCCGTACTTGAATTATTCGCCCGGAATTGTATGGACAAGGCTGCTGCGATGAGCCCACTCCATACAAAGCGGATGCTGGCTATATAATACAGAAGACACCTGGCCACAATAACTGGGAACAGCGATCGATCCGAACCCTGTTATTTAACCCCCCGCTCTGCTGGATCTAGTTATTTCTAACAATGCATAGCTTGTGGTAAATGTCACTGTACATGAAAACCTTGGTAACAGTGACTGCAATATTATTATATTCCAGCCAAACTGTAAAAAACAATCGGGTCAGTAGGGCAAAAACACAGAATTTTCTTTTTTATTAGGGTTAATTTCCCATGGTTGAGCGCTGCACTTCAGGACATAGACTGGGAGTAACTATTGTCACATAATGACACTTATGCTAAATGGGAGTGCTTTAAATCTACTTTGTGTAAGTATATTGTTAAATACATTCCTAGAGGAAACAAGTTCAAGTGAATGGCTTACAAATCGTGTAAAAAGGGCAGTAAATGACACAGAGGGCCTTTAGTATTTTATAATCTGAGGAGTCAGCTGTAGCCTTTAACCCCTTAAGGACTCAGCCCTATTTCACCTTAAAGGGAACCTGTCACAGGGATTTTGTATATAGAGCTGAGGACATGGGTTGCTAGATGGCCGCTAGCACATCCGCAATACCCAGTCCCCATAGCTCTGTGTGCTTTTATCGTGTAAAAAAAACAATTTGATACATATGCAAATTAACCTGAGATGAGTCCTGTCCCATCTCAGGTTAATTTGCATATGTATCAAATCGGTGTTTATACACAATAAAAGCACACAGAGCTGTGGGGACTAGGTATTGCGGATGTGCTAGCGGCCATCTAGCAACCCATGGCCTCAGTTCTATACACAAAATCCCGGTGACAGGTTCCCTTTAAGGACTTGGCCATTTTTTGCAAATCTGACCAGTGTCCCTTTTAAGTGCTCATAACTTTAAAACGCTTTGACTTACCTAGGCCGTTCTGAGATTGTTTTTTTTCGGCACATATTGTACTTCATGACACATATATTACTATGACACAGGTATTACTATGTATTATAGAAGTAGAGAAATAGAAACTTGGAAACTTTTTTACTTCATTTTACCAGTGTCATGAAGTACAATATGTGACAAAAAAAAACAATCTCAGAATGGCCTGGATAAGTGAAAGCGTTTTAAAGTTATTACCACTTAGTGACACTGGTCAGATTTGCAAAAAATGGCCAAGTCCGTAAGGTGAAATAGGGCCGAGTCCTTAAGAGGTTAAAGGGGGTTAGTCACTTCAGCAATTGGCATTTTTCATGTAGAGAAAGTTAATACAATCCACTTACTAATGTATTGTTATTATCCAGCCTTTGCTGGCTGGATTCATTTTTCATCACATTATACACTGCTTGTTTCCATGGTTACTACCACCCTGTTATCCATCATTAGTGCTTGTACTTGCACACTATTTGAAAATGTGCCGGCCGGGACCGTGGGAACTCACAGGCTGGTGCTTTTTTCTTTTTTTATAGTGTGGAAGCACAGTCACTGCTGATGGATTGCAGGCAGTGATGGCCAGTGTTCGCCCACGAACTCTTGCGGGCTGCCATCTTAACTCGCCAGTCCGGCAATGCACAGGTAAGTCCTTGCCTGTGCCTGTGTTGCGAGCCAGTCTGAAGCAAATGCAGTCACCGGGAGAAGGCAGTTCCGAGAACAGGCCGATGAAGCCCCCCGTCGGCTGTTCTCAGAACTGCCTGCTCCCGGTGTCCGCATTTTGTCTCAGACCGGCTCGCGGCACAGGTAAGGGCTTACCTGTGCATCGCCGGACTTGTGCATTAAGATGGCAACCCGCATGTGTTTTCGGGCGAACACGGTGAACTGGCCATCACTGATTGCTGGTTGGTGGTAACCATGGAATCAAGCAGTGTATAATCACGTAAAAATTACTCCAGCCAGCAAAGGAAGCAATATGGATAATCTCAATAACTTAGTAAGTGCTTGATATTAACTTTCTCTACATAATAAATGCTATTTTCCCCTCCCCCACGACAGCACCACTGAGAGATGGCTCCGCCTCCATGGACAGGAAACCTGTAGCATAAAAAAGGTGGAGCCACTCTCCCACCTCAGTGAGGTTTCCTGTCCCTGGAGCAGGAGATGTGTAGCTGTTTTTTCTTACAGGGACCCATGGCTTGGAAAGCCTAGAGAGCCAGGGGTCACGCCAGCCTAACCGGGTATGCCACCTGAGGGACGGGGGTTGGTCCGGGCCAGCTGCCGATCCTAAGGCTGAAGACACCGGTCCCTCAAAGGAGAGGCCCGGATGTTGCCGTGATGCAGGGTGGCGGGGGGGAAACGTGCCAGAGGGCGGCCATACCTGACGCGCACTCAGCGAGGACTGCGGGCGGATGCCGGTGCAGTGGAGCGCGTCGGAGCGCCAAACCGGAAGTCGCAGGAATGACGTCAGTTAAGACTTCCGGTTCAGGCCGGAAAATATAATGTGCCTTATGCGTTCCAGCACCCGGAACACAGTCGGAGGAGAACGCGGAGGCGGCTGTGCTCTCATTTGGGGCTTTGGACGGCCAGGTTTTTGCCAGTCTCTCTTTTCAGAAGGACGGTGAGAGAGGATTGCTGCATCTAGAGGGCGCTCCCAGGGAACATGTGGAACTCTCAGAGGAGAGGTGCTGTTGCCTGTGGCATATTGATTTCTTTTATCCTCTATACCTCCAGGGATATCATGGAGGAGGAGAAAAGACCGGAGGAAACGGAATCAGAAAAGCAGCCGGTATAAGAGATGCTTCTGATGGGGTAAGACACAGAGCTTTTAGGAAATCACTGATGTGTCCCCTTGTTTCTATTATTGGTTTGTAGATGGCAGCTAAGAAAGCCACATCCAAGAAAAAGAATAAGGAATGCGCATTGTGTAGATGCCCCTTGTCCACTTCCTATAGCAAGAAGTTGTGCCAGGATTGTATTGAGAAAACCCTGGCGGAGGAATCCCCTAATTTTATGAGGGACATTAGAAGTCTCATTAAGGCAGAGGTTAAAGAGTCCCTTAAAACGTCAAAGAAATCAAAGAGATCGGCAGATAGAACGGATTCAGAGCCAGAGTCTATTAGCGAGGATGATAGGGACGACAGGTCAGAGGATTCATCCTTCGCGGAGGAAGAACAAGAGAAGAAATTCCTGTTTCCAGTTTCCGATACGGAAAAGTTGTTAAAAACAATTAGAGCTACGTTAGAGCTGGAGGACGTCAGGGAAGATAGGTCCGTGGCTGACGCAATCTTTGAGGGATTACGTGAAAAGAAGAGAAGATTTTTTCCCTTATATAAGAGCGTATCGGCCCTGATAGAAAGGGAATGGAAGAAGCCTGACAAGAAGGCCTTCGTTAGTAAAAATTTCAAAAGAAAATACCCCTTTGAGGAGGAGGCTACTACTTCATGGGATAAGGCACCAAAATTGGATGTGGCCATTTCTAAAGTTTCTAGAAGATCTTCATTGCCGTTCGACGATATGGGTTTTTTGAAGGACCCTCTAGACAAAAAGATAGACTCTTGCCTCAGGAATACTTGGGAAGCATCTACTGCCTCCTTTAGGCCCAATATAGCAGCAACCGTTACAGCGAGATCCTTAGCCTTATGGCTAGAAAGGTTGGAAGGTCAGTTAAGGGATAAGTGCCCTAGAGATCAGATCTTAAATTCTCTGCCGACCTTACAGAAAGCTGTGGATTTTCTGTCAGATGTCTCTGTGGAGGCAGTTCGACTAGCAGCCAGGTCTGCTTCCACCTCCAATTCCGCCCGTAGAGCCCTTTGGCTTAAGAACTGGAAGGGGGGCGACATAGCCTCTAAACAACAATTATGTAGCATTCCCTGTCAGGGACAGTTCTTATTCGGACTAGAATTAGATGCCCTGTTAGAGAAGGCAGCAGATAGGAAAAAGAGAATGCCTCAGGAATCTTCTTTTTCACAGTTTAGGCCTTACAAACGTCCCTTTCAGAATGTCCCCAGATCTCAGGGAAGAAGACAGCCGGGAGATAGAGATCAGTTTCCCAGGCCCAGGGGGTCAGGAGGTAGAGGTTTCATGTTTGGAGGTTCCTCCTCCTCTCAGAAGGACAAACTTTCGAAAAAATGACGCCAGACTACAGGTAGGAGGAAGGCTAAGGTTCTTTCCCTCTGCCTGGAGAGAGGTCGCAGGAGAGTGGGTAACCAACATTGTAACGGAGGGCTTAAGGCTGCAGTTCCGGGGTCATTGTCCTTAGAGGTTCGTGGTGACAAGAGAATCCAGAAAGTAGGTAGGAGGTAGATCAACTGTTAGGGAAAAGTGTGTTAGTTCCGGTACCAAGGGCAGAGCAGGGAGTAGGTTTTCTACTCTACTCTGTTCTTGGTCAAAAAGCCGGACAGATCCTACCGAACGATTATAAATTTGAAACATTTGAACAAATACCTAGTGATAAAAAAGTTCAAGATGGAGACCATAAAATCTGCGACTCATTTAGTTTTTCGGGGTTGCTTCATGGCGGTGGTGGATCTAAAAGATGCATATCTACATATCCCGATGCATCCTCTTTTTCAGAAATTCCTAAGGGTAGCGGTTACAGAGGGCAACGGTATCAGACACCTTCAGTTTCAGGCTATGCCCTTCGGCCTATCTACAGCTCCGAGAACCTTTACCAAGGTGATGGCGGAGGTAGCGTCCTTCATTAGAAAGGAGGATATCTTGTTCCTACCTTATCTAGACGACCTCTTGATTATTGCAAAATTACAGGAAACATGTCATAAATCGGTCCAAACAGTGATTCGGATCCTGGAGCATCTGGGTTGGATGATCAATTTAAAAAAATCCAGGTTGGAACCCAGCACAAGCCAGATATTTCTGGGGCTTCGGTTGGACTCTGTGCGACAAAAGACTTTTCTTCCAGCAGAGAAGATAGTAAAAATCCAGAACGAAGCCCGGAGGGCCCAGGAGAACCCGAGGATGTCAGTCCGGAAAGCAATGTCATTGCTAGGGTTTGCCTGTCATTGCCTGTATTCCAGCTGTCCGCTGGGCTCAATTTCATTCAAGGATATTACAGTGGGAAATTTTGAATTGGACAAAACAAAAAGAGATAACCTTAGACTCTCAGATATGTCTCAGCCAAAGGACTCTGATCTCCCTCAATTGGTGGTTGGAGGTAGGAAACTTAGACCAGGGTATCCCGTGGAATTACCCCGATCAGTTAGTAATCACTACAGACGCCAGCCCTTGAGGATAGGGTGCACATTTCCGAGGTCAGTTGAGGCAGGGAATCTGGTCCCCGTTGCAGAGACAGTTCTCGTCCAACAGGAAGGAATTGAGGGCAGTATTGTTAGCTTTACGGACAGCCCTTCCAGAACTCCAGCACCAGCATGTCAGAGTAATGTCGGACAACAGAACAGTAGTATCGTACCTGAACCGCCAGGGAGGTACCAGATCCCCATCTTTAATGAAGGAGGCAGAGATGATATTCTCGGAGTTCGAGGAGAAATTAACCCACATATCCGCTAAACACATAAGGGGGAAAGAAAATGTCCAGGCCGACTTCCTAAGCCGTCATCGTTTAAAGCGGGGGGAGTGGTCCCTAGACCCATCTATATTTGCAAAAATTGTGGATCTATGGGGTGTACCGGAAATAGATCTATTTGCCACCAGAGAGAACAGGCAGGTAAAGAGATTTTGCTTCCTCAGTCCCTGCGAATCCCCATATGGGGTGGATGCCTTCCTCCTGGAATGGAGATTCCATCTGGGATATGCCTTTCCTCCCCTTCAGCTCCTGCCCAGAGTTCTCAGAAAGATGAGGGAAGAAAGGTCAGACATGATAGTCATCGCCCCCTTTTGGCCAAGGAGAGCCTGGTTCTCTCTACTCAGATCCATGTCGATAGCGGCACCGTGGGTTCTTCCCGACATTCTGAACCTCCTGAGGCAGGGTCCAGTAATGCATCCAGAAATGGGACCCTTACATCTTACGGCATGGAGATTGAGAGGGTGCACCTGATTAGGAAAGGCTTCTCGGAAGCCCTGACCTCCACCATTCTTAGTAGCAGAAAGAAGGTGACTAATACTATTTATGCGAGAATATGGAAGAGATTCCTTTCCTTTTCAGGTCTGGACACCGATGTTTGGCCTGAGAGGATTTCCACCAGAAAGGTCTTAGAATTTTTGCAAAGGGGTCTGTCCTTAGGATTGGCCAAAAGCATTCTGAAAGTTCAGGTTTCGGCCCTCTCAGGCTTAAGTGGTAGAAGTCTGGCCATGGATCCCTGGATAGTCAGGTTCTTTAAGGCAGTTGATAGGGTTGCACCTGTTAGGGGCCCCAGTTTTCCCCCCTGGGACTTAAACCTAGTCTTAAAAGCTTTGACCAGTCCCCCCTTTGAGCCCATTGAGGAGTGTTCTATTAAAAATCTTACATTGAAGTTGGTTATGTTAATAGCATTAACTTCAGCACGTAGAGTTAGCGAGCTTCAGGCACTGTCTATCAACTCCCCGTTTATGTCCATACGTGAGGATAGAGTAATTCTTAGACCAGATCCAAAGTTCATCCCCAAGGTACCTTCTAAGACTAACAGGTTGCAGGAAATCGTCTTGCCAGTCTTTTTTCCAGACCCAAAATCTGAGGAAGAAGATAGATGGCACTTATTGGATGCAAGAAGGTGCCTGATCCAGTACCTGGAGAGATCAAAGGATTGGAGAAAATCCTCTTCCTTGTTAGTGTTATACGCTGGGGCTCGAAAAGGTAATACTGCCTCCAAAAGTACCATCGCTAGGTGGATACGAGAGCTTATTTCCCTAGCCTACTCTTGTTCTGGTCTTTCTCCTCCACTGTCCCTGAAGGCTCACTCTACTAGGGCAATGTCTACCTCCTGGGCAGAGAGGTCTAACGTCTCTATTGACCAGATCTGCAGGGCGGCCACGTGGGCTTCTCCCTCTACCTTCTATAAGCACTATAGACTTCAGCTCGACTCTGTTTCTGACCTCCTTTTTGGTACTAAGGTGTTAGAAGTGGTCACCCTCCCTTGAATTCTACGTAATCTCTCTGTGGTGCTGTCGTGGGGTTGGGGAAAAATGATGATTACACTTACCGGTAATCGGATTTTCCTGACCCCACGACAGCACCCGTCTAATTCCCTCCCTAAGGTGGTGGTTGGTGAAAAAATTCACGTGGTGTGATGCAAAAAAAAAAAAAAACGTATATATTGTGTTAACCTAAAGGGGAGTCCCTCTCATGCTCTGTAAACCCACTGAGGTGGGAGAGTGGCTCCACCTTTTTTATGCTACAGGTTTCCTGTCCATGGAGGTGGAGCCATCTCTCAGTGGTGCTGTCGTGGGGTCAGGAAAATCCGATTACCGGTAGGTGTAATCATCATTTTCTGAAGTGACAAAACCCTTTGAGGTGAAAACTCTGTCCTGAAAGGGTTAAATATATATATTATTATTATTATAATAATTATTATTATAATTTTTCAATTGGGGGTCATTCACTTTGGGGTCTTAGGTGAGGTCTGATGTGAGGTCTTATTGGGGTCTTATTAACATTGGGGGGTCTGATTTGGGCTGTCAGCTGAGGTCTGATTGCTGGACTGACCTTAGGTCTAATGAAAATTATAATTTATTTTTATTTTATTGTTCTCCTCTAAAACGTAGGTGCGTTTTTATAGGGTGAAAAATACGGTAATCATTTCAGCATAGCCCTGGGCTTTAGATCGTTATAGTAACACTCTACAGGTACACCCTTTGAACCTAATGCCCTGCAGAAGAGTATGCCCTTGTACAATATAATTTACATCAGAAGTATGGGAGATGTTTTTTCTTTTATGCTTTGGCCTACCTAGTCAATATTAGGTGTGTCAACAGAGCTTGTTATATACACATTGGATAATTGTGCAACCATATATTATGTGTGCCATCTATTACTCCTTGTTTTGCACATTCTAATATGCGCTATCCCTCTTAATACTTCTCTGATCGATTCTCTGCATGTTAATATCATTTTGCAATCTGGTTTTTATTGTCCCTCCTTTTTATGGTATTGGTTATCTGAGGCAATTGATATGTGCCTATGTGTCACACTGCTACGTGATTTAAATGTGCAGTCAGTCGGTTTATGTCAAGATAGGCTACTGAAGCACAGATGGGGTGGAACTATACCCTGTAATATATTGTAGATTTTTATTAGTGGTAACAATTGTGCACCCTCTAAGTCTGGGGCGCAAATGGCAATTTGGGTTTGCGGGTTTATTTCAGTGTATTACTTGCAACATTCATTGCTACCACTGACAACTGTGTGTTTAACACATCCTTCCCAACCTTTTTAATTGAGGGATAAAATAAATAAAGACTTTTGTTTTTATTTTAGTGTCCCCAATTTACAGTAATTACTGGTATAAAGTTTCATTAACAAATGCTGTATCACAGGGGTCGGCAACCTTTTTTTGTACGGAGTAGGGATCAACCGATTATCGGTTTTACCTATATTATGGGCTGATATTCAGGATTTTGAAAGTTATCGGTATCGCCATCTCTATTTTGTCAATAACTAATCGGGAACAAGGATCTCGCTGCTCTCAGCGCAATTTGTATTCCCTCAGCAGCACAGCGGAGTAGGAAGCAGTGTCTCCATACCCCCCCTTAACCGCTACTGCCGCTGCCACCAATAAGAGGAGGAGAGGGGCTGTGGCCACTGCACCACCAATGATGTTGACTGACTCTTCCATTCAAATTCAACAGGAGGCGGGAGCTGGTTGCAGAATCACATAGCCGTCTCCCGACCTCTATGAGCGGTAGCTGCGATCTGGGTTAGTTAACTCCTCCGCGTCTGAGGGGTTAACTGCCACGGATCGCAGCTACCGCTCATAGATGTCGGGAGCCGGCTATGTGATTCTGCAGCCAGCTCCCGCCTCCTTTATATGAAATAATGGGAGAGTTATCTTTATTGGTGGCACAGTGCCCCCCCCCCCCCCCCCCCATCCCCAGTATTAAAAACATTGGTGGCGCAGTGCGCCCCACCCCCCCAACCAAGCCCCCCAGTATTAATCTTTGGTTGCAGTGGTCACAGGGTCCCCTCTCCCCTCCTCATTGGTGGTGCAGTGGCAGCTTCTGATCGGAGCCTTAGCAGTGTAATCCTGGAGCTCCGATCGGTTACCATGCCGATTTAAAAAAAAATAATAATAATTAAAATCAAATCTGAAGCGCTCGGTGTGCAGAGCCATACATAAAGTAATATAACACAAATATGTGACATAAGCCAGGTATTTACTAGCTATGCCCCAAAATTCTCAACAACACTGTCTGAAATACATCGGTACCCCATATACAGGTGTCTCCCACAGAGCTGCACCAATCACACTTGGAGTAGTCAGTTAGCTTGTTCCCGATTTCCCCCCCCCCCCCCCTCCCCCAGAAATCATTTTCAGGCTCATCACTCCTTCCACCAATTCCCAAAAGTAGCCAGAAAGCTGGTTTCCTTTCATAACCAGCCTCCCCTATCCCCTCAGCAATCTTGTTTAGGCTCCCCAACCTCCCCCTCCCTCAATCTGATCACAGTGCTCATTCCCCCATCTCCCTAAACTCACAATCCTGCCCCCCCCCCCCCCCCCTCCCAATCTGGTCACATGTTTGTTCTCCCATCTGACCAAGCTTGCCTTCCTCCCACTACTTTGAAATCTGGCCATATGCTCATTCCCCCATCTTCCAATCTCACCTCTCTCCCCCCCCCCCTCCCCAATCTGGTGACAATATAATCTCCCCAAGTTTACCTTCCTGCCCCCAGTCCCAATCAGGTCACATGCTAATTTTGCAATCTCCCCACCCCCAATCTGTTCACACACAAACTCCCAATACATTTAAATTCCTCTGGCAGCAGTGAGGTACAGTAGCGGACAGCCAGTAGCGTAGCAGAGTGCCAGTCTCTGCAGTTCAGAGGTACAGCGCGGCAGCAGGGCATCCAACAACTGAAATGTCTTGCAGTCATTCGGTGACAGCTGGCATGCCAGCCACAGGTTGCCGACCCCTTCTCTATCAGTTGTAATAGGGAATAGCTCAGAGTTGCCGAAAAAGAAGGCAGACCTTTTGGGTTGTCAGCCACAGTTATCCCCATGTTATCACACAAGAAGTTATGGATCTGTTGCTAAAAGCCCTTGAAAAGGGAATCATGCACACGTATTCTTGTTTTAGACTACCCCATTCACCTTTTAGAATATAGAATTTTTGCACAAGTGGTCAAAATTTTCCTTTTTTTTTTTTTAGTTTTGTTTTTAAATTGGAAAACTGCCATAGAGAGTTTGGTAAATGTGTCCTAATGTGTAACCATAAGCTCCTATGCTCTTTAGTGATGGCTGCCAAAGAGCACAGTTTTCTGCTAACACTTCTGTTAGTCAGTTCATGTTCTAGTGTAAACTCTGCCACTGGGATGTCCACAGTCTAGTGTAAATCACTGTTACTACCTGCTGATTGGATGCTGTGATCGCAACATCCTCACTGCTGGATAGCAACAGCACCTTTTTTCCAGATAAGTAATAATTATTTTGTTATTTTAGCACATCACCTTCTGTTCCCCACATTTTTAAATGTCCCAGTCAACCTGTTTAACACCTTAAGGACCGAGCTCCTTTTCACCTTAAGGACCAGGCCTTTTTTTGCAAATCTGACCAGTGTCACTTTATGTGGTGATGACTTTAAAACGCTTTGACTTATCCAGGCCATTCTGAGACTGTTTTTTCGGCATATATTGTACTTCATGACACTGGTAAAATGAAGTTAAAAAAAAAAAAAAAAAAAAAAAAAAAATTCACGTTTCAATTTCTCTACTTCTATAATACATAGTAATACCTCCAAACATAGTTATTACTTTACATTCCCCATATGTCTACTTTATGTTTGCATCATTTTGGGAATGATATTTTCTATTTTGGGGATGTTACAAGGCTTCTAAGCTTGGAAGCAAATCTTGAAATTGTTCTGAACTTTTCAAAAACCCAATTTTTAGGGACCCGTTCAGGTCTGAAGTCACTTGAGGAGGCTTAGGCTACTTTCACACTAGCGTTCGATCGGATCCGTTCTGAACGGATCCGATCGTAATAATGCAGACGGAGGCTCCGTTCAGAACGGATCCGTCTGCATTATATTAGCAAAAAAAAAGCTAAGTGTGAAAATAGCCTCGGACGGATCCGTCCAGACTTTCAATGTAAAGTCAATGGGGGACGGATCCGCCTGAAGATTGAGCCATATTGTGGCATCTTCAAACGGATCCGTCCCCATTGACTTACATTGTAAGTCTGGACGGATCCGCACGCCTCCGCACGGCCAGGCGGACACCCGAACGCAGCAAGCAGCGTTCAGCTGTCCGCCTGTCCGTGCGGAGGCGAGCGGAGGCTGAACGCCGCCAGACTGATGCAGTCTGAGCGGATCCGCTCCATTCAGACTGCATCAGGGCTGGACGGCTGCGTTCGGGTCCGCTCGTGAGCTCCTTCAAACGGAGCTCTCGAGCGGACCAGCGAACGCTAGTGTGAAAGGAGCCTTATCTAATAGAAACCACCCAAAAATGACACCATTCTAGAAACTACACCCCTCAAGGTATTCAAAACTGATTTTACAAACTTTGTTAACCCTATAGGTGTTCCACAAGAATTAATGGAAAATAGAGATACAATTTCAAAATTTCACTTTTTTGGCAGATTTTCCATTTTAATAATTTTTTTCCAGTTACAAAGCAAGGGTTAACAGCCAAACAAGACTCAATATTTATGGCTCTGATTCTGTAGTTTACAGAAACACCCCATTTGACAGTTTTTTTTTGGACACCATGTCCCATTTGAAGCCCCCCTGATGCACCCCTAGAGTAGAAACTCCAAAAAAGTGACCCCATTTTAGAAACTACGGAATAGGGTGGAAGTTTTTTTGGTACTAGTTTAAGGTACATATGATTTTGGTTGCTCTATATTACACTTTTTGTGAGGCAAGGTAACAAGAAATAGCTTTTTTGGCACCGTTTTTTTTTTTTTGTTATTTACAACATTCATCTGACAGGTTAGATCATGTGGTATTTATATAGAGCAGGTTGTCATGGGCGCGACGATACCTAATATGTATACAATTTTTTTATTTATGTAAGTTTTACACAATGATTTCATTTTTGAAACAAAAAAAATCATGTTATAGTGTTTCCATAGTCTAAGAGCCATAGTTTTTTCAGTTTTTGGGCGATTATCTTGGGTAGGGTATAATTTTTGGAGATGACTGTTTGGCGCTATTTTGGGGTGCATATGACTTTTTGATAGCTTGCTATTCCACTTTTTGTGATGTAAGGTGACAAAAATTATTTAGCACTTTTTTTTTTTACTGTGTTCATCTGAGGGGTTAGCTCATGTGATATTATTAGAGCTGGTCGATACGGACGCGGCGATACCTAATATATATACTTAATTTATGTAAGTTTTACACACAAATATCATTTTTGAAACAAAAAAAAAAAATCTTGTTATAGTGTCCCCATAGTTTTTTTTTATTTTTTTGGGCCATTGTCTCATGTAGGGGCTCATTTTTTGCGGGATGAGGTAACTGTTTTTTTTTTTTTTTTCACTTTTTTTTTGCATTTTTGGAATCCAGACCCACTTGGTTCTTGAAGATCCAGTGGGTCTGATGTCTGTATAGTACAGTACACTATATAGGGTACGGTACTGTATTTTACTTACACTGTCTGAACAGATCTATGACTTTAGCATAGATCTGTTCAGGACCATGGACAGCAGGACGCCTGAGAAGGCGTCCTGTTGCCCTGGGAACCTTCCCCGTCTGCCACAACTGAGCAGACGGGGAAGAAGGGGAGCTCCCCCCCCCCCCCCCCCCCCCCATCCATCAGGGGGCTGCAAAGGCACAGCAGCCCCCCGATGGCAGAGGGAGTGAGCTCCCTGACTTAACCCTTTCCATACCGCGGTCCGTACAGACCACGGTATGGAAAGGGTGAAACTGCTGACATCACAGCAATGTCAGCCGTTTATACCAGAGTGTCAGCAATGTGCTGACACTCTGGTACCACTGACCACCAATGAATATTCAGCGGGAGGCAGGCGGGGGATCGCCACTGTCAGCACCGCCCACAACCCGCCCCCCGCTGACATAAAAGCATTCAGGGGTGCAGGGGGGTTAATAAAATTAGACTTTGGCCATTTTAAAGTTTCTGATCCCTGCGGTCATGGACCGCAGGGATCAGAAACTACAGAAAGCGCTGCAAACCGCAGGTCTGAATTGACCTGCGGTTTGCAGCAATCGCCGATACGGGGGGTCACAGGACCCCCCCTCGGCATTGACCCTGGGTGCCTGGCTGTGTGTAACAGCCGGCACTCAGCGCTGTCACCTTGTCTGCAGACATGGTGACCGTTTAATGCCAGGACGAGTATACTCATCCAAGCTCCTGAACGTGTTAAATAAATATACGTGTGTTCTCTAAAATGTAGACATTTTGTACAGACCATACCTTGGTGGCTTACTTGATATGGAATTCTGCATATCATTTTTTTTTATTTTTTCCAGGTGAACTCCAGAAAGCCATTGATTTATTTACAGACGCTATTAAACTTAACCCACAAATTGCTATTTTATATGCAAAACGAGCAAGGTGAGACAAAAAAAATATGGTATCTTTAACAATGTTTTTATTATTAATTTTGTGTTTTTTACCTTTCTAACTTTTTTTTTTTTTTACTTGTATGTGTTGGGGTAGATTTTTCATTGAAATGAACATAAGAGTAATTCATGGAAAGTAAGAGATTTTAGGCTGAATTCACACGTCCGTGGAACACGGTCCGTGAGATACCAGAATGTCATCCTGCTTAGTGCAGGTCAGGAGTGCACAGCTTCATTGGTTGCTATGACGCCGGCACAAAGCCTTAGCGAGCAGTTAAAATAGCTATTTTTGTTATGATTGGAGATTGCCTCCTACTATACTGTGTGCTCCAGAAGCAAATGGCACTAGTAATGCACTAAACAGACTTGACGTGAGCTAGATAGTCTCTGCTTGGTCCACTTACTCTAGAGGGATTTCTTTTAGGCCGAATGCAAACGGGCGTACAACACAGACTTGAGCTGTCCGTGGTATCCCGGCTTGGCATCCAGCTGACAGCAGGAGCGCACGGCGTCACTGGTTACTATGACGCCATGCGCTTCATGCCGCCGCTTGCACTACAGTAATACACTAGTATTGATCATACGAGTGTATTACTGAAGTGCAGCTAGCGGCATGAAGTGCATGGCGTCATAGCAACCAATGACGCCGTGCGCTCCTGTTGTCAGCAGAATGCGAGGCCGGGATACCACGGACAGCTCACGGCCGTGTGCATTGGGCCTTATTAATAAACCCTTTCCATTTGACTTTCTATGTATAAAAATTGACATTCGCAGCCATTAGGTGTTTTTACCTTGTAAAACATAGATATAATAAATAATTTGTTTTAGCAGTGGTCTATATTACTTTTCCATTTAACCGTTCCCAACCACCGTTCTATTAAGGTGCAGTGGGAAGTGGCTTCCCAACCTGTGCTGCTCCTGGAATGTTTTAAATATAGATTCATAAAGAATGCAGAGATTTTAATCATGTGCTGGAGATTTCCCCATTTCTACAAAACTACAAGTTTACATATGCTGCAAAAGCCATAAGGTAGTCTTTCCCTTTTAAACCCTGCAGTGTACCCAAACAGCAGTTTATGTCCACATTTGTCATTTCAGTAGCCAGTAAAACCCGCCTAACAATTTGAAGGGTATGTGTGTCTCAGATGGCATGAGTTGTGCACTGAAATTGTCTGTGGAAAACGTTCAGTTCTCTTTAATTTCTGCAAACGTCTGACATCACTCTCTGGTAAAAAAATGCCCCGCCATCTCTCTGGTAAAAAAATGCCCCGCCATCTCTCTGGTAAAAAAAATGCCCCACCATCTCTCTGGTAAAAAAATGCCCCGCCATCTCTCTGGTAAAAAAATGCCCCACCATCTCTGTTATGTTCCAATAGAAGTCTATGGGGCTATACACTACCTCTGCATGCTTCTAATTGCATTATGGACTGTTCTAGAAGAGAATACTTCTGAATTATGGTGCAATATAAAACCATATGGCGGCACAAAGAGTGTACTTGAGAATTTACAAAGCAAGAATTTACCATTCCCCCTTCTGCTTTCTCTATACAGATAAATTCCCCGACATCTCTCCGTTAGGGCTCATCTACATGAATGTGTGTTGGCCGTTCCATGCATTGGGGACCGTAATTTGTGGTCCCCTATGTGCGGGCAACATCCGTGCAGCTGCCGCAGACGGCTCCCAGACCCATTCACTTGAATGGATCAGTGATCAGTCCGTTCTAGTAGTGCAAGCACGACTTTTTTGCAATGCGTAGGCACGGCCAGAAACCCCACAGAAGCACTCTGAGGAGCTTCCGTGGGGTTTCGCTCAGTGCACCGCATCTCCCGGATTGCAGACCCATTGAAGTGAATGGGTCCATGATGCGGGGCGCACAGACGACAGATGTAGCTGAGCTCTATATAAAGAGGTTCAGGGAAGAGAGGTGTAGCAGAGCTGATTCCCCAGCAGGGGGAGGGGCCTCACAGACACTGCAGGATGCCAGACTGTGAGTCATACTTTTCACATGAACGAGCACACAGGACTCAGCTCTCAGTGTGATGTCATAAGGAGGCGTGGCCGCCTTCACTCTAGCTACCTAAGCCCGCCCAGCCTTATCTGCAGAAAAGCAGGAAGTTACCAGCAGAGTGACTGCAGCTCAGGCTGATTTAGCAAAGTGGGAAAACCCCTTTAATACCTTCAAGGGAGGAGATGCCAAATTTGGCTTCACTTCTTGGTGTTTCCATTTACTATTTCACCCAGAGTATATACAGTTGTCAGCACAAATGGGGTATTTTATCAAACTGGTGTAAAGGAGAACTGGCTTAGTTTTCCATAGCAACAAACCATAGTCCACCTTTCTTTTCTGACAGTTCCTTTGGAAAATGAAAGGTGTAATCTGTTTGCTATGGGTAAAAAACTGCATAAATCGCTACATTGGGCCTCGAATTTGCATGATGCTCTCTTACTCCTGAGTACTGTTGAGCGAACATTGTACGCCACTGTTGGCTTTAGTTTTAATAACCTGTTTGAGATTAGGAAATCACCATTGCATGCTTCTACTTAAATGCCCTATTTTTATAATATAATATCACTGCAGCGGGAACTTTTTAAATTTTTCATAAATTTCACCCAAAAGCAAAAAATCTCCATTTCATTGGTAAAAACACCTGTATGCACTAATTGGCTGTCTAGTAGAACCTCTCTACAGAACAGTACAGTACTTCATGTGCTGTACTGCTCACCGCCTTGGCGGTTACCAGCTTTGTTTAGTGTTATGGCTTTTACTAATTTTTATTTTATTTATTTAATAATTATTGACTCGTTACAATTGTCATGGTAGAATTCATGGTTTGAATATTCCAAATTGTAAGCTGGCCATACACATTATTCCTTTGTCAGTCGAACCCACCAAGAATAACTGGTTCGACTGACACACCGTGTATGGGAATCTCACAATTCGCCTCAGACATGATGTCAGGGGAGACGGGGATTGGGTTACATGACTATTTTCACCCAATCCTTTTATTCTCCCGGGTGATAAGCCTCCTGCAGAAATCTCTATCAGCTTTCTTTGTTCTCCGTATAGAATACCCGTACACGTTTGGCTATTGAATGTCTATGGGCAGCCTTAAAATTCCCTCTAGGGGTAGGGAGATGTGTGCAATGAACAATCTTTCTGCCAGAAGAAGTAAAAACCCTGGGGGTTACCCTTTACACTCTCAACCAATAAAACAAAGGATCAATTCCAGCTTCTGACGTATAAAATAGTTTGTTCTTTATTTGGCTTCCAAAATTTAACATCCAACATACATCACATGGAGAGACACAAGGTAATTGTGACGCGTTTCGGTCTATAGTATTGAGCCCTTCATTGTCTTGATGAAGGGCTCAATACTATAGCCCGAAACGCGTCACAATTACCTTGCGTCTCTCAATGTGATGTATGTTGGATCTTAAATTTTGGAAGCCAAATAAAGAACAAACTATTTTATACGTCAGAAGCTGGAATTGATCCTTTGTTTTCTGGATATTCTAAATGTGGCTGGGTTCAAGCCTTATCTTCCGTGCTTCACAAGGGTGATCAGAGGTGAGAGCTGCAACTTTCTTCTGTTTCTCTTACTCTCAACCAATAGCATTGTGACAGTCAGGTCCATAAATATTGGGACATTGACACAATTCTAACATTTTTGGCTCTATACATCACCACAATGGATTTAAAATTAAACAAACAAGATGTGCTTTAACTGCAGAATGTCATATTTAATTTGAGGGTATTTGCATCCAAATCAGGTGAACGGTGTAGGAATTACAAGAGTTTGCATATGTGCCTCCCACTTGTTAAGGGACCAAAAGTAATGGGACAACTCGCTTCTCAGCTATTCCATGGCCAGGTGTGTGTTATTCCCTCATTATACCAATTACAATGAGCAGATAAAAGGTCCAGAGTTATTTCAAGTGTGCTATTTGCAGTTGGAATCTATTAGGCATGGCCAAAACAACTGTTTGGAACATCCTTAAAAAGAAGGAATGCATCGGTGAGCTCAGCAACACCAAAAGACCTGGAAGACCACAGAAAACAACTGTGGTGGATGACCAAAGAATTCATTCCCTGGTGAAGAAAACACCCTTCACAACAGTTGGGCAGATCAAAAACACTCCCCAGGAGGTAGGTGTATGTGTGTCAGTCAACGATCAAGAGAAGACTTCACCAGAGTGAATACAGAGGGTTCACCACAAGATGTAAACCATTGGTGAGCCTCAAAAACAGGAAGGCCAGATTAGAGTTTGCCAAACGACATCTAAAAAAGCCTCCACAGTTCTGGAACAACATCCTATGGACAGATGAGACAAAGATCAACTTGTACCAGAGTGATGGAATGAGACGAGTATGGAGAAGGAAAGGAACTGCTCATGATCCTAAGCATACCACGTCATCAGTGAAGCGTGGTGGTAGTGTCATGGTGTGGGCATGTATGGCTGCCAATGGAACTGATTCTCTTGTATTTATTGATGCTGTGACTCCTGACAAAAGCAGGAGGAAGAATTCTGAAGTGTTCCGGGCAATATCTGCTCGTATTCAGCTAAATGCTTCAGAACTCATTGGACGGCGCTTCACAGTGCAGATGGACAATGACCCAAAGCATACTGCAAAAGCAACCAAAGAGTTTTTTACGGGGAAAAAAGTGAATCCGATTGAGCATGCATTTTACTTGCCGAAGACAAAACTGAAGGGAAAATGCCCCAAGAACAAGCAGGAACTGAAGACAGTTGCAGTAGAGGCCTGGCAGAGCATCACCAGGGATGAAACCCAGCGTCTGGTGTTGTCTGTGTGTTCCAGACTTCAGGCTGTAATTGATTGCAAAGGATTTACAACCAAGTATTAAAAAGTGAAAGTTTGACTTATGATAATTATTCTGTCCCTTAACAAGTGGGAGGCACATATGCAAACTGTTGTAATTCCTACACCGTTCACCTGATTTGGATGTAAATACCCTCAAATTAAGGCTGACAGTCTGCAGTTAAAGCACATGTTTGTTTCATTTTAAATCCATTGTGGTGGTGTATAGAGCCAAAAATGTTAGAATTGTCAGTGTCCCAATATTTTTGGACCTGACTGTATGCTGAACCTATATTGTCTGCGCAGTATTCCATCTGGAAGCAATACATGTAAAGCGTGGAAAGTTGAGGGTGCCTTTCTCTGAATAAAGGCCCCTGCACACGGCCGTGTTTCACAGCCGCGTGCGGGCCGTGGAACCGCGGCCTGGATCCCTCCCGAGAGCAGGAGCGCACGGCGTCACTGGTTGCTATGACGCCGTGCGCTCCCTGCTGCCGGCACAGATCATACCAGTGTATTACTGTATTGCGGCGGCAGCAGGGAGCGCACGGCGTCATAGCAACCAGTGACGCCGTGCGCTCCTGCTCTCAGGAGGGATCCAGGCCGCGGTTCCACGGCCCGCACACGGCTGTGAAACACGGCCGTGTGCAGGGGCCTTAAATGAGGGACCTATGTAACCCTTTCATGTTTGTGTGTGTGTGTGTGTATATAAGATGTATACAGTATAGGTATATTATAATAGAATATAAAATTTAAATTTTTACTAAATAGCAATGCATAAGGAATATAGAAAAGCATTGAAATTGTTTAATCAATGCTACTATATGACATTGTTGTCCTTGAACAAATTTAACTTGTCACTTGAAGGTCACTGTGTGTATATATTTATAGTCTTTATCTATTTGTATCTGTATTTAGAAATGTGAAATGAAAGAATAAAAAAATAGATGAGCAGCACACTACTCCAGTAGGTGCAATTCCTTGAAAAGGACCACGGACTTGATCCAATTAGGTATATGTAGAAAAAGAATCCAAGGCAGCACACAAGTATCCGTGAAAAGCAAAAGGGTATTTTATTCACCCATGTGTGAACAGCAACGTTTCAGCTCTCTCAAGGCCATAATGCTCAGTGCAAAATCAGGTGCTTATAAAGCATACAAAATTAATACAATGTGATTACATAATTACCTTCCAATTAATACATAAACAATAAAAAATGGTGAATCTCTATTATACATGATCATAATATAAAAAGTATAGCCATACAATACAAATTATCAAAAAAAGTGCCAAGTGTAATAAATAAGATCAACAATACATACAGTTAGTGCATAAACATCATCAATTAATAATCTCTTGCAGGTGCCCATGATTGTGTTCCCCGCGCATGCGCAGTGTCGTGTTCCGGACGCCGAGTTAGTCCTGCGGTCTTCAGAGACTTATGAGATATCCACAAGTAAATGAATTTTTTAATTAACACAATCATGGGCACCTGCAAGAGATTATTAGTTGATGATGTTTATGCACTATAACTGTATGTATTGTTGATCTTATTTATTACACTTGGCACTTTTTTTGATAATTTGTATTGTATGGCTATACTTTTTATGTTATGATCATGTATAATCGAGATTCACCATTTTTTATTGTTGTACTAATTGGAATGTAATTATGTAATCACATGGTATTAATTTTGTATGCTTTATAAGCACCTGATTTTGCATTGAGCATTATGGCTTGACAAAGGCTCTATAGAGAGAGCTGAAACGTTGCTGTTCGCATATGTATTTAGAAATGGCTATGTAGATACATGTATAGACATAGATGCATCTTTCTATATTTCCTTTCTCTTTTAGTGTTTATGTGAAACTACAAAAGCCTAATGCAGCAATCCGTGACTGTGATAAAGCTATTGCCATCAACCCGGACTCGGCTCAGCCGTACAAGTGGAGAGGAAAAGCACACAGGTAATTTATTTATTTCCATCTATATGTTTAGTGTCATATAACCATGTAAGTGATGGTAAAGGAGCCTTGTCTTCCAGAATTAGGATAGCTAGACAATGTACATCTGTTTCCTCAGAAATTTTTTGTGAATCAAAGGAGACATCCTCTTGTAAAAAGCAAGAAAATCATAGGGTGTGTGTTTAGTGTATTGAATATACAACAATTGACAAATTATGCAATTTAAAGGGTTAGGCTCCTTTCACATCACCGTTTCTCCTTTCCGTTCTCCTGCTCCGTTGACGGATTCTGCAGATAACGGAGCCTAAAGAACTCAGACTATAATGGGGTCCGTTCGGTGTTTGCTCAGAATATGATTCTGAGCGGACACCGAACGGACCCCATTATAGTCTATGGGGTCTTTTAGGCTCCATTACACTCAGTTAGGTCTCAGTTATCTGCAGAATCCGTCCTTTCCGGATTCTGTAGGAGGAACAGTGATGTGAAAGGAGCCCAAGTTTCTAAATGTCACAGAGCTACAGTACAGATTTTGTATTTCTTTTTTACAGAGCACAGTCAACATCATTGTGAAACCCCCTAGCGATTGGCTGTAATCTGGAAGATTCTATGTAATTTATAGATTCGCAAGGACCTCCAGAGCGTGAGGCAACCTTTGTAACTAATGAGGATCCTGAACTTAGACTCCTTATCTTTATAAACTTAGTGACTTTTAGCATGATTAACTATAAATCCAGGCATTATGCATAGTAGGGTTGATGCAGTATGCCTTGTTTAATAGGGTTGATCTTGCTGACAGGTGCTCTTTAACATTATACACTACCGAAACATGGGGAAAAAAAAGAACACCTGGAAAACTTTGTGATTGATCTGAGATTGACAAAGTATGAACTGCTAGTAGTCATTGATCACACAACTAAGGTGATGCACTCTTTATTTTTGGTTCTGCAACACGGTATATGTTAAGACAGGGCCACAACTGGATGGCATCTCCCCTTTCCGACATACAGGCTGCCACTCTGGCGTCATAAGATGCTGGATATCCTCATTTGTTATGTCATTCCAAGCTCATTCAACTTTGAGCCATAGTTCAGTCATCCTGGTTGTTGGCTGCTGTTCATGCTGGATCCATCGCCCCATCCAGTTCCAGACATTCTCCATGAGGTAGAGGCAACCAGGAGAGCTGCTGGATACCCTGAAGAGCTGAATATACAGGAGGCGGGAGCTGGCTGCAGAATCACATAGCCTCTATGACAAGTAGCTGCGATCTGCGGTAGTTAACCTCTCAGGTGCCGCGGATCGCAGCTAATGCTCATAGAGGTCGGGAGCCGGCTATGTGATTCTGCTGCCAGCTCCCGCCTCCTGTATATGAATTAACCGCCTCCGGACTGCCTAACGCAATATCGCGGCCCGGAGGCGGCTGTCTCGGGCTGAGTGACGCATCTATGCGTCATCTCGCGAGACTTCCTTCTCGCACACAGGCGCGCGCATTCACAGGATTGGAAGGTGAGCGAGTGAATCTACAACCTGCCAGCGGCGATCGTTTTTTTTTTTTTTTTTTTTTTTTAACCCCTAACAGGTATATTAGACGCTGTTTTGATAACAGCGTCTAATATACCTGCTACCTGGTCCTCATGTGGTCCTTTTTGCTTGGGTCGACCACCAGAGGACACAGGCAGCTCAGTAATAAGTAGCACCAATCACCACATTACACTACATACACCCCCCCCCTCTGTCACTTATTAACCCCCTGATCACCCCCCTGTCATTGATCACCCCCCTGTAAGGCTCCATTCAGAGGTCTGTATGTGTTTTGCGGATCCGATCCATGGATCCGCAAAACACATATGGACCTCTGAATGGAGCCTTGCAGGGGGTGATCAATGACAGGGGGGTCATCGGGGAGTCTATATGGGGTGATCACCCCCCTGTAAGGCTCCATTCAGATGTCCGTATGTGTTTTGCGGATCCGCAAAACACATACAGACGTCTGAATGGAGCCTTACAGGGGGGTTATCAATGACAGGGTGGTGATCACTCCATATAGGCTCCCTGATCACCCCCCTGTAAGGCTCCATTTAGACTTTTTTTCTATGAACTCGCCATGCCCTTCATTGAATACATTGGGGTGTCTTCTTTCCAAAATGGGGTCACATGTGGGGTATTTATACTGCCCTGGCATTTTAGGGGCCCTAAAGTGTGAGAAGTAGTTTGAAATCAAAATGTGTTAAAAAAAAAATGCCCTGTGAAATCCTAAAGGTGCTCTTTGGAATGTGGGCCCCTTTGCCCACCCTAGGCTGCAAAAAATTGTCACACGTGGTATCGCCGTACTCAGGAGAAGTTGGGCAATGTGTTTTGGTGTGTCATTTTACATATACCCATGCTGGGTGAGGTAAATATCTGTCAAATGCCAACTTTGTATAAAAAAAAGGGAAAAGTTGTCTTTTGCCGAGATATTTCTCTCACCCAGCATGGGTATATGTAAAATGACACCCCAAAACACATTGCCCAACTTCTCCTGAGTACGGCGATACCACATGTGTGCCACTTTTTTGCAGCCTAGGGTGGGCAAAGGGGCCCACATTCCAAAGAGCACCTTTAGGATTTCACAGGGCAATTTTTTACGCATTTTAATTTCAAACTACTTCTCACACATTAGGGCCCCTAAAATGCCAGGGCAGTATAACTACCCCACAAGTGACCCCATTTTGGAAAGAAGACACCCCAAGGTATTTCGTGCTGGGCATGGTGAGTTCATGGAAGTTTTTTATTTTTTTGTCACAAGTTAGTGGAATATGAGACCTCATTTTCCGCTAACTTGTGACAAAAAATAAAAACTTCCATGAACTCGCTATGCCCATCGGCGAATACCTTCTACTTTCCGAAATGGGGTCATTTGTGTTTTTTTTTTTTTTTTTTTTACTGTCTGGGCATTGTAGAACCTCAGGAAACTTCACATTTTTGTACCATAGTTTGTAAACGCTATAACTTTTACCCAAACCATTTTTTTTTTTACCCAAACATTTTTTTTATATCAAAGACATGTAGAACAATTTAGAGAAAAATGTATATATAGATGTCGTTTTTATTTTGAAAAATTTTACAACCGAAAGTGAAAAATTTCATCTTGTTGCAAAAATTTCGGTAAATTTTGATTAATAACAAAAAAGTAAAAATGTCAGCAGCAATGAAATACCACCAAATGAAAGCTCTATTAGTGAGAATAAAAGGAGGTAAAATTCATTTGGGTGGTAAGTTGCATGACCGAGCAATAAACAGTGAAAGTAGTGTAGTGCAGAATTGGTCATGAAGGGTGTTTAAGCTAGGGGAGCTGAGGTGGTTAATGAGAGGTAGCTTCATTGGTGGCGCAGTGCATTCCCCACCCTACCCGGTATTAATCATTGGTGGCGCCCCGTCGTCGTCGTCGTCGTCCCCCGTCCCCCCCAAGCCTCCCTAGTATTAATCATGTGTGGTGTAGTACGGAACACAATTGCAGACACACTCAGTGTGTGAGTGTGAGCCTTCTGTTCTGGACTTGCAGGAGAGCATGGCATTATAATAATTTATAATGCCATGTGCCTTTGCCCGACCATACTTGTACAGAATCATTGTGACATAAGCTATCTGTATGATCCTGTACCAGTAAGGTCAAGCAGAGGCACATGGCATTATAAATTATGATGAAGCCATGTGCTCCTGCAAGACGAGCAGTGTCCAGAACGGAGGATGATGTTCGCACCTCTTGTGAAACAGCATTAAGACACCAATCTAGGCACTTTGAATTTTAAACTCGCCAGGAGTACCCTTATTGTAAATAAATCACAGGAGAGATCTCTGTACTGACCCCAGATATATTTGACCTCTTCCGGACACAGGTACTCCTTATGTCCTGGTACCGCCGGTGATCGGAACCCCGTGCCTGCTCAAATCATTAGGCAGGCACCTGGGACAAATGCGCCGGAACCCCTGATTGTTAGGAGGGAGCTTCTGATTGTTAGGAGGGCGGGCCGGCGGGAGTTTCAAATGATAGCAGCGCTCCTCTCCTCCTTTTGTGTCCGGAGCCCGAGGAGAGAGGAGCGCTGCTGCTGCACGTGTGATCTAAACCAGCATCTGTGCCCCAGCACACATCCTTGCCCCCAGGACCTGTGCCACCCCCTTCTTTTATCAGCAGGTAATTAGGGAAAGGTTGGGCTAGGCAGGGATATAAAAGGGAAAGTTAGTGGTAAAAAAAAGTTTGATTGCATCACCCTAAGTAGGGTATCTGGGGTCCACAGCACAGCTGTGTGAACCTAGACCCCCCAGGGGTGCTGCCCCCCCCCCTTCCCCCCACAACTTTTATGGGGCGCAGGCATTAAAAAAAAAAAAAAATTGTGCATATGCTGACTGTTAGCGTCCGGCCACTGTTAGCGCACCGCACACCCCACCGCTGATCAACTTCGGACGGTTGATCAGTGGTTTTGATTTATTTATTTTTAACTTTATTTTCACATTTTTCCCCCTTTTTTTTGTTTGTTTTTTTTTTTTCTTCTGTTAGTTTTAGGGATAAAGCATGCGAACCCCCCCCCCCCCCCCCCCCCCCCCCCACACACACACACACACACACACACACACACACACACACACACCAAATAAAGATTTACACACACGCACATGCACACGCAGAAACACACTCTCCTATGGCCCGCTGGACGTTCTCGGCCGAGGAGGCATACGCCCAGCTTGCCTCCGACTCAGAGAGCCCCAGTGAAGACGAGGATGACCCCACTTTCCTGTTGTCATCCGCGTCCTCCTCATCTAGTGATGATGATGAGCCCCCAAGGCGGCGGAGATGGCGCCAGGCGGAGCAAGGGGACCGCCATGCTAGGAGCCCTGTGAACCACCCTAGTACGAGCAGCTCTGGGGCTCGTACTAGTTTTCTGGCCCACCAGTTAAATCCACCGGAGCACCCTGCCGGTGAACTTGTAGGTCAATCAGGAATCCAGATTTCCACAGTGGGCTACACTGAATATCACTTTTTTTTTTGTCATTTTTTCAGTGACCAACTGGTAAATCTAATGGTGGAGCAGACGAACCTGTATGCCCAACAGTTCGTTGCTCAACACCCGGGCTACTTTTTGGCTAGGCCCTGTGGCTTGACGCCGGTCAGTGCAGCCGAGATCAGGACATTTTGGGGCCTTGTGCTGCATATAGGCCTGGTCAAGAAACCTAGTGTTCAGGCATTACTGGAGTGGGTATGTCCTCTACCAGGCCCCACTTTACAGTACGGCCATGACACGCTCCCGGTTTGAGGCCATCCAGAAATGTCTGCATTATTCAGATAATGCAGAATGTCCCCCTCCAAGGTGGTCCTGCCTATGACAGTCTGTATAAGATACGGCCTGTCATCAATCATTTTGGGGCCAAATTTGTACAGGCCTATGTACCTGGAAGGGAGGTCACGGTTGATCAGTCTCTCATTGCGTTCAAGGGGAGACTTATTTTCCGCCAGTATGTTCCCTCAAAGCGGGCGAGTTATGGCGTGAAGCTGTACAAACTTTGTGAGAGTACCTCAGGATACACTTACAAGTTTCGTGTGTACGAGGGTCGAGATTCCCGTATTCAACCCCCAGAATGTTCCCCCCCACTCTGGGTGTTAGCGGGAAACTTGTGTGGGACCTTATGTACCCACTGCTGGATAAGGGTTACCTCCTTTACGTGGATAACTCTTTATACTAGTATCCCCTTGTTCCAGTCCCTCGCCGCCAGATCCACGTCCGCTTGTGGGACCGTGCAGAAAAATCAACGCGGCCTCCCTGCCCACCCCCTCCAGGTACGTATCCCCAGGGGTGAGGCTCGTGCCCTTACCACTGGAAACCTGTTGCTGGTCAGATATAAGGACAAGAGCGATGTCCTTGTACTGTCCACAATTCATGGTAACAGCATCACCCCTGTCCCTGTGCGAGGTACCGCGGCAACAGTCCTCAAGCCCAATTGTATCGTCGACTACAATCTGTATATGGGAGGAGTTGATCTCTCTGGTCAAGTCCTCAAGCCATATAACGCCATGCGCAAAACCCGGGCATGGTACAAAAAAGTTGCGGTCTACTTGGTGCAGGTTGCCATGTACAACTCTTTTGTGCTGTCCCGGAGCGCTAGCAACACAGGGACATTCCTTCAGTTCTATGAGACAGTCCTCAAGGCCCTGATCTTTTCAGACCGGGAAAGAGCAGGCCGGAGTACCTCGGGAACTGGTGAGTGTGTCGCAGGAGGGGGATACGGAAGGACACCACTACTCAGTGCGACACGTGCCCCGATCATCCGGGCGTTTGCATTGACTGTTGCTTCAGGGAGTATTACACTTCCGTGGAGTACTAAATCTATATCCCAATTTAGCCACTTACTATCTGATAAAAAAAAAAAAAAAAAAAATGGTTCTCAGACTTGAGAATTTTAAAAAACTAAAATAATTTTAAAAAAGTATACAAATTAGGTATCGCTGCGTCGGTAATAATCTCCTCTATTAAAATTCCCCATGACCTAACCCCCCAGATTAACACGGGCCCAAAAAAACTGTGCAAAAAAATAACTTTTTTTATTACCTGACATAACAAAATTTTTAATAGCAAGCGATCAAAAAGTCATATAGCCCTCAAAATAGTGCCAATAAAACAGTCTTCTCATCCTGCAAAAAAATGAGCCCCTACATAAGATAATCGGCTAAAAAACAAACAAAAAAAGACTCTTGGACTTTAGAGATACATAAACTTTTTTTGTATCAAAAAGGATAATGTAGTCTAAAACCTAAATTGTAAAAAAAGTAGACTTATTAGGTATCGCCGCGTCCCTAAGAATCTCCTCTATAAAAAAAATACCCCATGACCTAACCCCCCCAAATTAACACGTTAAAAAAAAAAAAAAAAACTGTGCCAAAACAGCTATTTTTGGCACTTTTACATAGAAACATAGAATGTGTCGGCAGATAAGAACCATTTGGCCCATCTAGTCTGCCCAATATATCTGAATCCTATGAATAGCCGCTGGCCCTATCTTATATGAAGGATGGCCTTATGCCTATCCCATGCATGCTTAAACTCCTTCACTGTATTTGCCGCTACCACTTCTGCAGGAAGGCTATTCCATGCATCCACTACTCTCTCAGTAAAGTAATACTTCCTGATATTACTTTTAAACCTTTGCCCCTCTAATTTAAAACTGTGTCCTCTTGTGGTAGTTTTTCTTCTTTTAAATATGCTCTCCTCCTTTACCGAGTTGATTTCCATTTCAATCTGTTTTTTTTTCCGGTAACAAAGCAAGGGTTAAAAACCAAACAAAACGTATTTATTACCCTGATACTGCAGTTTACAGAAACGCCACATTTGTGGTCATAAACTGCTGTATCACTAAAAAGCAGGGCGCAAAAGGAAAGGACGGATATGGTTTCTGGATGGCCTTTTTTTATTGACATCATGTCATTCCCTTTTGAAGCCCCCCCTGATGCCTCCCTACAGTAAAAACTCCCTAAAAGTGACCCCATCTAAGAAACAACCCCTCAAGGTATTCTAAACAACCTTTATTAACCCTTTAGGTGTTCCTCAACAGTTAATGGCAAATGGAGATTAAATTTCTGAATTTCAATTTTTGGTAACCTTACCTCACAAAAATGTAATATAGAGCAACCAAAAATCATATGTACCCTAAAAATAATCCCAACAAAGCCGCCACATTATCCCGTAGTTTCCAAAATGTTGTCACTTTTAGGGAGTTTCTAATCCAGGGGTGCGTAGGGGGGGTTGAAACAGGACAATGTGTAAATAAACCGGTCCATAAAAAAGCCCTCCAAAAACCAAACTGTGCTCCTTTCCCTCTACGCCCCGCTGTTTGGCCACAAAGTAGTGTACGGCCACATATGGGGTGTTTCTGCAAACGGCAGAGTCGGGGCAATAAAGACACAGTCTTGTTTGGCTGTTAAGCCTTGCTTTGTTAGTGGGAAAAAATGGGTTACAATAGAAGATGTGGGAAAAAAATGAAATTTTCAAATTTCATCCCCATTTGCCAATACCTCTTCTGCAACACCTAAAGGGTTAACAAAGTTTGTAAAATCAGTTTTGAATACCTTGAGGGGTGCAGTTTCTAGAATGGGGTCATTTTTGGGTGGTTTCTATTATATAAGCCTCACAAAGTGACTTCAGACCTGAACTGGTCCCTAAAAATTTGGTTTTTGAACATTTCAAGATTTGCTTCCAAACTTCTAAGCCTTGTAACATCCCCAAAATATAATTCCCAAAATGATCCAAACATGAAGTAGACATATGGGGAATGTAAAGTAATAACTTTTTTTGTAGGTATTACTCTGTATTATAGAAGTAGAGAAATTGAAACTTGGAAATTAGCAATTTTATTCAAATTTTGGTAAATTTTGGGTATTTTTTTACAAATAAAAATGAAAAATTTTTTAACTTCATTTTTACCAGTCTCATGAAGTACAATATGTGACGAAAAAACTCTCTCAGAATGGCCTGGATAAGTCAAAGCGTTTTTTTAAAGTGACACTGGTCAGATTTGCAAAAAATGGCCTAGTCCTTAACGTAAATCAAGGCTGTGTCCTTAAGGAGTTATATATAGTTATTAGCTCTCCCCTCGGTCGTCTTTTTTTTTTTAAAAGTGAATAACTAAGATTTTGATAGTCTTTCTGGGTACTGTAGTCCACCAGTTATTACTTTAGTTGCCTTTCTCTGAAGCCTCTCTAGCACTGCTATGTCTTTCAGTACTGCTCCTAACCGTGCCCAGCTAGTTTATAGCTCCTCCTACCCAGCTAGTTAAATAGACTCTCCACTATTTCTGCCCCTGTTGCTGCTTTGACATGTCCATGACTATATCACAGGAAGTATGAGCTGCATGGACATGTGACCACAGCCAAGAAAAGAATATAGGAACAAAAAAGGTAAAAGGGATACTTAACAAAATTACAGCTACATGATTATTTTAAAGCTCTATCAGGGTGAATAGGACAAGGGATTAAAGATCGTTATTTATAACTTTTACCCAAACCATTTTTTTTTTTTTTATTAAAGACATGTAGAACAATAAATTTAGCGAAAATTTTATATATGGATGTCGTTTTTTTGGGCAAAATTTTACAACTGAAATTGAAAACTGTCTTTGCAAAAAAAAATCATTAAATTTCGATTAACAAAAAATGTCAGCAGCAATGAAATACCACCAAATGAAAGCTCTATTAGTGAGAAGAAAAGGAGGTAAAATTCATTTGGGTGGTAAGTTGTATGACCGAGCAATAAACGGTGAAAGTAGTGTAGTGCAGAAGTGTAAAAAGTGGCCTGGTCATTAAGGGGGTTTCAGCTAGGGGGGTTCAAGTGGTTAAATATGTCAGGCTTGACTTCATTTTCTCCTCTCTCCTTTGTAGATGCCTTTTCAGGAGATATTTGACCCTCTCGCATTTGGGGCCTGGAGGAATTACAATTGCATTCCTTTTTTTTTCATTGTATGTGCCACTTTCCCTAGATCTTTTTTTGGGGGTAGACAATAGAATTCCAAGATAGGCTACTTTCACACTAGCGTTTCACGGATCCATTTGAAGGGCATTTCAAATGGATCCGTCAATAAACTGACTAAACGGAGCCAAACTGAAGCCATTCAGACGGATCCGTTTATATGGATCTGTCTGTAACATTGGTTTCCGTTTTGTCATCCGTTTAGCGGATCCGTTTTGGAATGAAAAGCATTTCTAGGTTCCATCTTCATGTATTCAGATCTATAGGGTTGTAATGCTCCTATATTTCTCCAGGGCTATCTTGTTGAAGTTCCAAAGCTGGTCCGACTTTGATAATGGACCACACCTTTCGGACTCTTGTACACAACTACATGCTCTTAAAGATGTATAGTGTTCGTTAGCGGGCCATATGTCCCTGATCGTCATTGATCGTGCTTACGGGAGTACAGAGCATCATGATGCTGACCATGTTGGGCTATTGTCCCACACTCATATGATCTACCGTATTTTTCGCCGTATAAGACGCACTTTTTCCCCCCCAAAAGTGGGGGGGAAATAGCAGTGCGTCTTATACGGCGAATGTAGCCGATTTTGCTTAGTTTTCAATGATACACCCGCCGCGATGCCGTGCGGCGGGTATATCAGCTGTGAGGGAGGAGGGGCTGGGGGCGGCATCTGCATTTATAATGACAGCGGGGCCCGTGCAGTGACTGTATTCTACTACACGGGCCCCGCTTACTGTACAATCATATCCCTAATACCGTAGTTAATTGTTGTGTGCACTGCATGTAAAAGCATAATGAGCGATGATGAGCGCTATTACTTACAATTAGAAGCGCTTGCCGTTCGGAGCAGGGAGGAGGGAGGAGGCAGGAGGCAGGCCGGGAGGACGGGCGCTGGCAGTGTGAGTCATACGTCACGCGCCTGCGCCGCCTGCTTCATGAATGAAGCAGGCGGCGTGGGCGCATGACGGATGACTCACACTGCCAGCGCCCGTCCTCCCGGCCTGCCTCCTGCCTCCTCCCTCCTCCCTGCTCCGAACGGCAAGCGCTTCTAATTGTAAGTAATAGCGCTCATCATCGCTCATTATGCTTTTACATGCAGTGCACACAACAATTAACTACGGTATTAGGGATATGATTGTACAGTAAGCGGGGCCCGTGTAGTAGAATACAGTCACTGCACGGGCCCCGCTGTCATTATAAATGCAGATGCGACCCCCACCCCCATTATAAAAGCAAATGCGACCCCCACACTTATGGAGGGGATCTGTGGATGACACATAGCATAAGATGCTATATATGTGTCATCCACAGATCCCCACCATAACTGTCATACAAAGATCCTCATAACAGCGCCATCCAGAGAGGATCCCCTATAAGTGTCACCCACAGATCCCCCATAACAGTGCGTCATCCACAGATCCCCATAACAGTGCATCACCCACAGACCACAATTAGTTCAAAATATTTTTTTTCTTATTTTCCTCCCCAAAAACCTAGGTGCGTCTTATACGCCGGTGCGTCTTATACGGCGAAAAATACGGTATTAGTGCAAGACTATATCCCCACGGGCAGCTCAACTTGCACAGGATGATTGTACACTATAATGCTGTGTACTCTCGTGCGCATGTCAATGCCTCTACGGGACATATGGCCCGCTCACGGACCTTATGTCTCTTGGGGCATACAGTCGTGTGCAAGAGGCCTTAAAGGGGTTTTCTCATCTCATACAATGGGGGCATACCACTTTAAGATATGCTTACATTGTCTTATAGGTGCAGGTCCCACGGCTGGTACCCTCACATATATTGAGAACGAAGCCAAGAAAGTAGATTAGGTCGCACTGCGCTGCCATCCTCCATTCCTTTCTATGGGAGAGGTGGGGATTAGCGCTTGGTGGTGGACATACCATGGGAAATTTCTTATCCTACAGCAACAGTGCTCCCCGCTCCGTTCTCGATATAGGTGCGGGTCCTACCCAATGTTACCCACACCCATCAGACAATGGGGGCATGTTCAAGTGAAAGCCCCCCATTGTCTATGTGAATACCCCTTTAAAAACTGTATGTCCCTTGCGTGTCCCTTGTGGTAATCGCACTAGTTATATTAGCGTCATCGGGAAATCATTAATCGTTAAAATCACTATTTATTAATGAATTCCTGATGATGACAGTGGCGTCTCTAGCTTTCAAATTTTGGGGGGGGGGGGGGGGGCACACTGGGGGCCAGGACAAAAGTAGAGGGGGGCAGCTATAACAACGATACATGTACACAAGTACGCCTAGAAATGCTGGGATACTTTACACAATACCTACAACCGCAACAGGGAAGAAAAGTCCAGCTGTCTGTGGATGACACTTTTATAGAGAGGGGGATCTGTGGATGACACTGCTATGGGGGGGGATCTGTGGATGACGCATACCGTGTATAGCATCTTATGCTATATGTGTCATCCACAGATCCACCCCATGACAGTGTCATCCCCATTTCCCCCTCCATAAGTGTCATCCACAGATCTCCCTCCCCGCCTATCACAGGAGTGTACATTTGACATTTCTAAACCGTAATCCATATCCTGCAGTAACTTAAACTTTAAATCAGGAATAAGCGGCCGCTCATCTCTACTAGTACCTTAACCTAACACCACTCGGCTAACTTCGGTAACTGGGCCAGGCTACAGCCTACAGGTCCTGCCTGTTAGTTGTTATCGAGCGAGTGCTGATTTCTGCAGGTCAGAGGATACGGATTACAGTTTAGAAGAAATGTACACTACTGTTAGCGGTCCAGACCAGTGGCGGATCCAGAGCCTGGTCTCGGGAGGGGCACTTCCAGATTATTTTCTGTCCGCCGCCACAGAACAAGGGTGTTTATAGAACAGACTACACAGTGTAGAGGTATACTGTATATTGTGTGGCACAGTGTAGAGGTATACTGTGTGGCACAGTGTAGAGGTATACTGTGTGGCACAGTGTAGAGGTATACTGTGTGGCACAGTGTAGAGGTATACTGTGTGGCACAGTGTAGAGGTATACTGTGTGGCACAGTGTAGAGGTATACTGTGTGGCACAGTGTAGAGGTATACTGTGTGGCACAGTGTAGAGGTATACTGTGTGGCACAGTGTAGAGGTATACTGTGTGGCACAGTGTAGAGGTATACTGTGTGGCACAGTGTAGAGGTATACTGTGTGGCACAGTGTAGAGGTATACTGTGTGGCACAGTGTAGAGGTATACTGTGTGGCACAGCGTAGGCTATATGTCTATAACATAAACATATTTCACATGAACACTTAGTTACTTGGCTTGGCCCTTGGGGGTCTCGGTCGCCACTTCCACACTTGGCCGGGGGCTCGGCGGAGCAGATGTTGTGTTTTATCCTAATGAGAGAGATTTCATAATAAGGATTTGGAGAAGGGGCAGAGGGATAGCAGAGCAGGGAGAGGCCGGTGCTGCTACTAGGGAGCTCATACCATGGGGAGTAATAAAGCCCACCATTATGCCCCCCAGTAGAAATAATTCTCCTTATGTGACAGTGCAAAAAATACCCCCTTATGCACACAGTTGAGCTAATGTCCCCCATAATGTGCCAGTATAAAATACCCCTATATAGTGCCCCCAGTAAATGCCCCCATAGTGCTCCTCTCCCCCTTCCTCATAGTGCCCCCCATAATGTACCAGTATAAAATGCCCCAGTAGATGCCCTCAGTGTCCCCCATAATTTTGCAAGTATAAATTACCCCTTCTTAGTGCCCCCGTAGATGACTCCATAGTACTCCTCTCCCCCCTTCACCATAGTACCCACCATAATGTGTCCCAGTATAAAATGCTACTGTACAGAGCCCCCCCATATAAAACACCCCTTCTTTGTGTTGCCTCAGTAGATGCCTCTATAGTGCCCACCAATAATTTGCCAGTAATAAGCCCCCCATTACGTGCCAGTAATGGGACCCCCATTACGTGCCAGTAATGAGCCCCCCATTACGTGCCAGTAATGGGACCCCCATTACGTGCCAGTAATGGGACCCCCATTACGTGCCAGTAATGGGACCCCCATTACGTGCCAGTAATGGGACCCCCATTACGTGCCAGTAATGGGACCCCCCATTACGTGCCAGTAATGGGACCCCCCCATTACGTGCCAGTAATGGGACCCCCCCCATTACGTGCCAGTAATGGGACCCCCCCCCATTACGTGCCAGTAATGGGACCCCCCCCATTACGTGCCAGTAATGGGACCCCCCCCATTACGTGCCAGTAATGGGACCCCCCCCATTACGTGCCAGTAATGGGACCCCCCCCATTACGTGCCAGTAATGGGACCCCCCCCCATTACGTGCCAGTAATGGGACCCCCCCCCCATTACGTGCCAGTAATGGGACCCCCCCCCCCATTACGTGCCAGTAATGGGACCCCCCCCCCATTACGTGCCAGTAATGGGACCCCCCCCCCATTACGTGCCAGTAATGGGACCCCCCCCCCATTACGTGCCAGTAATGGGACCCCCCCCCCATTACGTGCCAGTAATGGGACCCCCCCCCATTACGTGCCAGTAATGGGACCCCCCCCCATTACGTGCCAGTAATGGGACCCCCCCCCATTACGTGCCAGTAATGGGACCCCCCCCATTACGTGCCAGTAATGGGACCCCCCCCCATTACGTGCCAGTAATGGGACCCCCCCCCATTACGTGCCAGTAATGGGACCCCCCCCCATTACGTGCCAGTAATGGGACCCCCCCATTACGTGCCAGTATGGGACCCCCCCCATTACGTGCCAGTAATGGGATCCCCCCCATTACGTGCCAGTAATGGGACCCCCCCCATTACGTGCCAGTAATGGGACCCCCCCCATTACGTGCCAGTAATGGGATCCCCCCCATTACGTGCCAGTAATGGGACCCCCCCCATTACGTGCCAGTAATGGGACCCCCCCCATTACGTGCCAGTAATGGGACCCCCCCGCCCCATTACGTGCCAGTAATGGGACCCCCCCGCCCCATTACGTGCCAGTAATGGGACCCCCCCCCCCCATTACGTGCCAGTAATGGGACCCCCCCCCCCATTACGTGCCAGTAATGGGACGACCCCCCCCCCCCCCCCATTACGTGCCAGTAATGGGACGACCCCCCCCCCCCCATTACGTGCCAGTAATGGGACCCCCCCCCCATTACGTGCCAGTAATGGGACCCCCCCCCACAATTACGTGCCAGTAATGGGACACCCCCCCCCCCCCCCCCCCAGCGATGACATCATCGCGCCGCCTGCACTGGCCTCTGATAGGCTGCAGGCACTAGGCCTGCAGCCTATCAGAGCAAGGGGAAGGGACACGCCTCTCCCTCCCCTGCACCGCCGCTGGCATAGGCAGAGTACTAAGGAGATGAGCGCAATGGAAGCGCTCATCTCCCTGTGCCCGGCGGGGGCGGGCACAGCATGATGTAGGGGGGGGGGGGCGTGGCCCGCCCCCCCCCCCCCCCCCCCCCCGGCGACGCCACTGGATGCTGATGGACCGTGACTCCCACAAGGGCTCATTATGAAAGGGCATAAGATTGAACAATGAACAGGCATTTGCTTATTCATGTGCCAATCATAGGGTCTACGATCAATAAGGAGCCAAAAGATAGCTCATTATTGATGGTCAGGTTTTAATGGATCTTACGACATTGGCACTAATGCTGTTTTGATATACAAACTACCAAGGGTGTTGTAATAAACGCACAGTAGTGAGACTAGAGTAGTTTTGATTTTAACACAGATGTAGTGCCAAGGTTACCCTGTACAGGACAATAAAAACACAGACACAGTGCAGTAAACTATAATAAAAAAATATATATTTTTAATACAGTAAATAAATATAAACAATTTTTTTTTTTTTTTTTTTTAATACATTTTCAAAACTGTGAGGGGAGGTGGACTGTCGTGGATTCAATGCTCTGGGGCTGACAATGGTAGCCCCCCTGTCCTGGCGATCCACTGAGGTGAAACTACGGGCCACAGGAAAGAATGCAGGGCGTAATTGCGGGGTGTGGATGGAGGTTGAAAAGAAGTAGGAGGAAAATACGGGGCAGGAGAAGAAAAAGAAGCAGAAGGAAACACATGCTTGGTTGGGGGCGGTGTATGATTTCCCATGACCCGTTCTCTAGCATGATCTTAAACTCATGCAACTGCTCGGGCGTCATTGAGTCCATTAAATGATCATGCTTAGCCCATAATGGTAGTTTGGGCTGCGTTGAAACGCCGACTCCGCCCCCTCCCAGCGGCGAATCAAGTCGGCACCAAACTCCATCTGATGTTGGGCAAAACCTTCTAGAGCGTCGGAAACGACCTCTACAAGGTTTGCATAATCGGCTCGATTTGGCCTACCGGATCTCTGCCCGCTCACCAGGGCTCTAAAATTTTGACGAAAACCTAAGAGCCTCTGTTGAGCGTAGGGACCCGGTAGGGGACCCGGATTATCCTGAGCCGATGCATGAGGGACAGGAGGGCTGGCGCTGGCAATCTGTTCCGGTTCAGCCTCAGGAGGTTGGTCAGGCTCCCGAGTGCTGCTGGCACTTCTGTAGGAAAAAAAAAAAGGAACGTTAGGAATTGTTCTTTAAATAAAACATCCATGTTCTATGCTATGTCTACCGTATACCATAGGGGGCTGGCCAAAACAGGGGAGCCAAACGCTACCCTGTCTCACACAGCCCCTTACACTCAGATGGAGAGAACAGTTGTCCATCTGACTGTAGGGGGCTGGCCAAAACAGGGGAGCCAAACGCTACCCTATCTCAGACAGCCCCTTTACAATTTATTTTTTAAACAGTTGTTATAAATATTTACCTTTTTGGTGCCATCGCCTTTCGTAGGATGTAGGTGGTCCCTGAGGTTCCTCTGGAGCCACTCGGGGCCTGAACCGCCTTGTTATAATCCCTCCTGAAGCGGTCCCGGATAGATCGCCAACGCGTTATAACCAGTTTGACTATCGTAAAAAACAATAAAAACTAAAATCAGCATGATGAAAGGAAAAGAACAATATTTTAATGTATTAAAATACATATTGTTTTACTTACCATATTTCTCCTGAGCCGCCACATTTAGAGCCCCCCAGGTCTCGAAAATTTCAGCACAGATGTCCCTCCAGAGCCGCTGGGTACGACGATAATCAGCGTGGTGGCGGTCGGAGTGGTCCCATAATGCTGTACGCGCCTCCACCAGTTGGATAAGGAGCAGGTTATCGATGGTCGGAACCCCGAACTCCTGATCTTCCCTGGTGGAGCCTACGGAACCCTGGAAAAAAAGGAAATACAAAATTTTATGTAAATCCTAATATCGAATGCAAATTAAAACTACTTAATTCAAGACTTACACATCTACGACCGCCACGCTCCTTCCCGCGGACTCTGGAGGTGACTGGGGGATCCTCGCTGGCGGCTCTAGGTGCAGATTGCTAAAACAAATATTTTTTTTTTTAGAAGACTGTACTTAAAATATAGATATATATAGAGATATATATATATATATATATATATATATATATATATATATATATATATATATATATATATATATATATATATATATATATATATATATATATATATATATCTATCTAATATTTCTTGACAGCCCCGATCCGGGCTTGGTCCACCTCCCCTGGACGCTGGCGATTCGGCAGGTGAGCCGGCCACTTCGGGAGAGCTCTCCGCAGATGAAGAAATCTATAATAAGAGCACATACTGATTATTTTTTTAATTTTTTTTTTAATGCTTACCTTTTTTAAATATAGATCTGGGCATGCCCACCGCAGATGTTTCTTTAAGTTTCATTTTTTTTTTTTTTTTTTTTGGGAACGACCCTAATAATAAAATTATTTAAAAAAACGAATCCGACAGGAGCCATAACCCCCCCCCCCCCCTTCCCAAGTGCCATAAACACACCCAGTGCCAGCAGCCCCCCACAATGACATCAGGCCCCCAGTTCCAAACAACCTTCCCACAGTGCCCTCAGCCCCCCCCCCCCCATGCCAGCAGCCCCTGCAGTGCCAGCAGCAAACACAGTTCCAGCCACAAACACCCCTGCAGTGCCATCAGCAACCACAGTTCCAGCCACAAACACCCCCGCAGTGCCAGAAGCACCGCACAGTTCCAGCCACAAAAACCCCTGCAGTGCCAGAAGCACCGCACAGTTCCAGCCACAAAAACCCCTGCAGTGCCAGAAGCACCGCACAGTTCCAACCACAAAAACCCCTGCAGTGCCAGCTACAAAAACCCCTGCAGTGCCAGCAGACCCCACAGTTCCAGCCACAAAAACCCCTGCAGTGCCAGAAGCACCGCACAGTTCCAGCCACAAACATCATTGCAGTGCCAGCAGACCCCCCCTCCCCCAGTTCCAGCCCCACACGCCCCCCCCCCCCCCCGTGCCAGAAGCCCCCCATAAAGGCAGCCCCCACCACCAGTGCCAGCGGCCCCCACTGTTCCAGGCACACACACCCCTTCCCAAGTGCCAGCAGCCCCCCCACCCTAGAAATAGAGAGATAGATGGATGGTAAAAAAAAGAAAGAGAGAAAAACAGACAAAACTTCATATACTTACCAGTCTCACCAAGTCGATAATCCATAATGGCCGACGATGAGGGGGAGGGACAGGAAGTTACTGGGCATGCGCAGAGACGTGAACAGTTTCTAACGCATCCGTGTCAAAGCCGAGCCAGGACAGACGGATCCGTCCCCATTGACTTCCATTGTAAGTCTGGACGGATCTGTTTTGGCTCCGCACGGCCAGGCAGACACCAAAACGCTGCAAGCTGCGTTCGGGTGTCCGCCTGCTGAGCGGAACGGAGGCCGAACGGTGCCATACTGATGCATTCTGAGCGGATCCTTATCCACTCAGAATGCATTGGGGCAGTACGGATCCGTTCGGGGCCGCTTGTGAGAGCCTTTAAACGGAACTCACAAGCGGAGCCCCGAACGCAAGTGTGAAAGTAGCCTTAGTCAGTCAGATAGCAGCTTGTTATTGTGGTACAGTTCCATAATGTAAAGAGGCAACAAATGCTGACTGCCATTCCCTGCGCTAACTCTATGTGACGTTCTCTGGAACCCAAAGGAACATTACGATTAGAAATTGGTCATTCTTTCTTGGTATCCAGGGCTGCTCCTAATGTTTTTGAGGGTCACCAGCAGGCCATCAATGATAATTTTTAAAGGGTGTGACGCCCTCCTTTATGTGTAATAAAGGGTGCATTGTAGTGCCTGTTCCTTGTCATTTTTGGCAGCCCTTTCACTTAGTGCATAGGCTTTATGAGTGTAGGAGTCCCACTACCTGAACTATTTTAGCACCATGTGAATGAGGCCCTCCTTTATGTGACATAGAGGCTGTATCTCTTCTTCCTTGTAATTTTTGGCAGCACTTACACTGTTCATACAATTGAATCTACAGGAAAGAATGTTTCCTAACAGTTTTTCATCTAAAAGTTTTTTTTGTTTTTTTTTTGAGGTGGGGTTTTGTCAGTTTTTTTTTCCTCAGTCTGTTAAAGTGGCGTTCAACTTGGACAACATGGTTCCCAGCAGCGACATTGGTGTCCAAGATGCATTCAGACATGGTCCCCCTGCTGATCGATTTCAGAGGTGTTTCCATCACTTTCAGACCTTTTCCTATGGTCCAGGCACCCTCCCCTCATCCGAGGAGGGGGTGCCTGGTTGTCTCCTATTGACTTCCATTATACTCGGGTGCTCGGCCAAACGCACGCATATCGCAATGCGTTCGGATCAAACACCCGAACACTTTGGTGCTCGCTCATCACTAGTATGTACTGGTTGCCCGTAGCAACCAATCAGATTCACCCTTTCATTTTTGATAGCTCCTCTGGAAAAATGAAAGGTGGAATCTGGTTGCTTTGGTAACTAAGCCAGTTCTACTTTACACCAGTTTAATAAATGACCCCAAATGTGTGTGTAGTTAAGATAGATAGGAGATGGAGATACAGATAAGCCGACAGGTAGAATAACATTAGATATATAGAGAGAGAGATACCCCTGAGGAAGCCAGGTTACTGGCGAAACATGTCGGTGGGGGGGGGGGGGGGGGGGGGCAGGTTTAGGTCTTAGTGTTGTTCTCCTGTCTTCAGCTTACTAAATCAGCAATTTAAGTAGAAACAATTCAGATCCTCCAGTGAGTCAGTGACTCAACTGATTACTGGTGAAAGGCTGTTAGTAATGGTGGTGGGGAGAGTGCACATCCCCACTCTAGGCAATAATAATAAAAACTACAATATCCAGTGTGAATTCAGGGAGTAGATATTTTAAAACACTTTATTTTTTGCTCACAAACTTTTTTTTTTTTTTTATACTAATGAAAGTTATATTTTATTTTGGTAAAATCTGGGTCAAGTTAGGTAATAAGCCCCTCGGGGCAAATTGTTGGTTCTATTTAGATACCTTTACCCAAATTGGGGCTTATTTTGGCATTGGCCGGTATATTGCGGACCCACTGTTTTGCAAGCCACAATATGGGCACAGACTGGCTTTGGTCGTGTGCATGTGGCATAAATCACTGATGAAGTGACACCTGAGGTGCTGTTGACTCTATGGTATCCCAGTTGGCCAGGGGTGTCATGTGACCGCTCCTCTGTAGATTGCTGTGATTCATGCTGGGATTTTAAATTTTTTACATTGCAGCTGCTCTACCCACACAGCCTCTCATCAATGGGAACATGCTATGCTGAATACATTAGAAAAATTATATATGCACAATATATCTCTCATAATACAAATACCTCTTGGCTTTAGTAATTGTCAGGGTCACTTTCTTTTTTTTTTTTTTTTTTCCTGTAGTGACCAACCCCTTTAGTTATTGTTTGTATCATAATAGGTAGGCATGCTGTGTAAATCACATGGTAGAAACACCCCAAAAATTCATTTTGATTTTAGGTTTTAATGCAATAAGGACACCAATTGAGTGAATGCTTTAGCAAGGCACTATATGTATACCCTTGAAGACTATCTTTTAGTATTACTGATTTTCATGTATTTAGGACTAATAAACACTTATCATAAGCTTTATTAAACCTATTGCAGCCTTCCATGGCTTCTATATACCACACCATATAAAAGTTGCTGAAAGCTGTTCCGTAATAAATTCCTCGAAGTAGCCATTTGATGTCATATTTCTCTGACACCCCCTGACCTCTAAGGATACTTTGATATAGGTGTGTTGCCAGGGAAGCAAGCTCTCTGTGGTGGCCCACATTTCCCAGACTGAACACTGCTTGTGACATCATTATGATTTATCCGATGCTGTAAGTCCTTGTCTGACTGCAGAGCTAATGTACTGCACTCACATAATGCTGTGAGTACATTAGTGTTTCCCATGTCAAACATGCTTGTGTGAAACTAGCCTAAACTGGTATATGCCCACGTTGGTAGTAAACTCCAAAGTGAACAGCACTCCAAGCATTAAGTTGGTTGGTTCCTGTCTTCTGTATTGTGTAGGGGTCCATTACAACATTTCTTTGAGATATGCTATTTAAATTCACAATTGTATATTCAACTAAAATATTTATTGTACAACTTTTTTTCTGTAGGCTTCTGGGGCACTGGGAAGAAGCTGCACATGATTTGGCAATGGCTTGTAAATTAGATTATGATGAAGAAGCAAGTGCTATGCTTAAGGAAGTGCAACCTCGTGTAAGTAGTATGTGTTATAATACATGGCCCAAACTATATGAACATCCAAACATAATGGGGGACATTTATCATATCAGATACATCAGTTTTGTGGCAAGTCTTAGGGCTCTTTCACACCTGCGTTCTTTTCTTCCGGCATAGAGTTCCGTCGTCGGGGCTCTATGCCGGAAGAATCCTGATCAGTTTTATCCTAATGCATTCTGAATGGAGAGAAATCCGTTCAGGATGCATCAGGATGTCTTCAGTTCAGGACCGGAACGTTTTTTGGCCGGAGAAAATACCGCAGCATGCTGCTCTTTTTGCTCCGGCCAAAAATCCTGAACACTTGCCGCAAGGCCGGAATTTAATGCCCATTGAAAGGCATTGATCCGGATCCGGCCTTAAGCTAAACGTCGTTTCGACGCATTGCCGGATCCGACGTTTAGCTTTTTCTGAATGGTTACCATGGCTGCCGGGCAGCATGGTAAAGTGTAGTGGGGAGTGGTATACTTACCGTCCGTGCGGCTCCTCGGGGCGCTCTGACGTCATTCTGGAGCGCCCCGGGAGCCGCACGGACTGTAAGTATACTGCTCCCCACTACTACTATGGCAACCAGCTAGTGTGAAAGTAGCCTAAGTGGTATAATTAGGGAACTGATCTGTCCCTGTTAAAGCCCTAAGGGGTTTATATCCTGGCCCTGATTGGGTCTACACATGGAGCACTTGCCCTGATAAGGGTGACCCCCATTCAGGACCTGTCCCTCAAATAGAATGCCCTAAGAACGCAATCAGGGCAATATAAATTGGGCACTGAAATGGCATAGTTGTGGAAAATTTGCAGTTTTCAGTCTGCATATTAAATTCTGTAAAGCATCTGTGCGGTAAAAGTGCTCACCATACTCCTAGATTAATACTTAGATGGGTGAAGTATCCAAAACTTTGGGGTTTACCTTTACCTCTATTGCTCTGCAAACTTGACATGGCTCCCAATAACCACTCCAGCAAAATCTGTGCTCCAAAGCCAGATACGTTCCTTCCCTTCTGAGCCATGCAATGTGCCCAGGCAGCAGGTAACAGCCACATATGTTATTTCCATACCGGGACGAACCCAGATAGGAATTGATGGGGTATGTTTGGTGGCACACACTGATTATTAGTCATTGAAATGGTGTAATTGTTAAAATTTGCTGTTTTCAATATACACCTTTCAGTTTGCATTAACTTTAGAAAAACACCTTTGAGGTCTAAATGCTCTCCACTCCTCTAGATGAATTCCTTGAGGGGTGTAGTTTCCAAAAGGGTTTCAGCTGTTATAGTACCTCAAGGGTTCTGTAAATGCAAAATGGGACCTGTAAGAGCCATTCTAGCAAAATCTGTGCTCCTAAAGCCAAATTGCCAGTGCGTCACTTCTGAGCCCTGGCGCTTGAATAGGCAGCAGATTGGGGTCACCGGTGGGGTATTGCCATAACAATTTATGGAGTGTTTGGCTTCAGTGCAACAAGCTTGTCGCACCATATTTGCCAATGAAATCACATATGTGAAAAAATTGCAGTTGTCACTGCACCATCTACTGTGCCTTTTCTTTGGAATATCACCTGTAGGGTCAAAATGCTCACTAGACCCCTAGAGAGTTGCAAGATGTTTTTTTGGGGGATGTTTCTTACGTTCTTGTACCTCAAGGCATCTGTAAACCTGGAATGATAAAAAATGGCTGGCTCACAGTAATTTGCATTTAATTTTTCTAGTACATATACATAAAGTTAATTTTGTATAAGGTCTCTTTAAATGCAGAGCTCTCGCATGTAAAAAATAAAAATACAAAATAGCAGCTTCCTTACAGTTTCTTCACTCTGGGCGTGTGGTTTATAGTACCGTTAGTTTTATGCTCTGTTGTCTGTTATTCAGTGATAGGCCTATGACACACTCTGTTGACTTGTTTAAATGTATCCACGTTCATAGACAGATCGCTACAACAGTCTACACGTCTCCCAGCGCATGCGTACTCAACCTGCTTATAGAAGTCTTTTCTTTGGTACTGATAAGCCTCTGTCCACACCACCTGTTCAGTGGCTGCCAACCAGACGCGTTTTGGAACTATACTGTTCCTTCCTCAGTGGTATTGAAAAAATAATGCATGAATTCTAGGACCCAACCTTCAGATTTTTTAACTAGTTTAGGTAAAAACTAATATCTCGACCGGATCATCATTTGGGAAACTTTCTTATACATCAACTGGTAGATTCATAAACCTTAGTTCGCATTATGTGTTTTCCTCCTTTGTCATAATAAAAGATATGATTTTCCCTATATTCTTCTCTATCAACATTATAAAGACAAACTATAGGCCGGTAAGTTTAACATCTGTTGTGGGTAAGGCTACTTTCACACACTCATTTTGTGCGGATCAGTTCAGATAATACAACCGTCTGCATCTGTTCAGAACGGATCCGGTTGTATTATCTTTAACCCTTTAACCACTTCAACCCCGCTAGCTAAAACCCCCTTAATGACCAGGCCACTTTTTACACTTCTGCACTACACTACTTTCACCGTTTATCGCTCGGTCATGCAACTTACCACCCAAATGAATTTTACCTCCTTTTCTTCTCACTAATAGAGCTTTCATTTGGTGGTATTTTATTGCTGCTGACATTTTTACTTTTTTTGTTATTAATCAAAATGCAACGATTTTTTTGCAAAAAAAATGACTTTTCACTTTCAGCTGTAAAATTTTGCAAAAAAAACGACATCCATATATAAATTTTTTGCCAAATTTATTTTTCTACATGTCTTTGATAAAAAAAATAAAAATGTTTGGGCAAAAAAAAAAAAAATGGTTTGGGTAAAAGTTATAGCGTTTACACACTATGGTACAAAAATGTGAATTTCCGCTTTTTGAAACAGCTCTGACTTTCTGAGCACCTGTCATGATTCCTGAGATTCTACAATGCCCAAACAGTAGAAAAACCCCACAAATGACCCCGTTTCGGAAAGTAGACACCCTAAGGTATTCGCTGATGGGCATAGTGAGTTCATAGAACTTTTTATTTTTTGTCACAAGTTAGCGGAAAATGATGATGATTTTTATTTTTTTATTTTTTCCTTACAAAGTCTCATATTCCACTAACTTGCGACAAAAAATAAAAAATTCTAGGAACTCGCCATGCCCCTCACGGAATACCTTGGGGTGTCTTCTTTCCAAAATGGGGTCACTTGTGGCGTCGTTATACTGCCCTGGCAATTTAGGGGCCCAAATGTGTGAGAAGTACTTTGCAATCAAAATGTGTAAAAAATGGCCTGCGAAATCCGAAAGGTGCACTTTGGAATATGTGCCCCTTTGCCCACCTTGGCTGCAAAAAAGTGTCACACATCTGGTATCGCTGTACTCAGGAGAAGTTGGGGAATGTGTTTTGGGGTGTCATTTTACATATACCCATGCTGGGTGAGAGAAATATCTTGGCAAAAGACAACTTTTCCCTTTTTTTTTACAAAGTTGGCATTTGACCAAGATATTTATCTCACCCAGCATGAGTATATGTAAAATGACACCCCAAAACACATTCCCCAGCTTCTCCTGAGTACGGCGATACCAGATGTGTGACACTTTTGCGCATCTAGGCTGCAAAAGTGCCCAAATTCCTTTTAGGAGGGCATTTTTAGACATTTGGATCCCAGACTTCTTCTCACGCTTTAGGGCCCCTAAAAAGCCAGGGCAGTATAAATACCCCACATTTGACCCCACTTTGGAAAGAAGACACCCCAAGGTATTCAATGAGGGGCATGGCGAGTTCATAGAAATGTATTTTTTTGGCATAAGTTAGCGGAAATTGATTTTTTTTTTTTTTTTTTTTTTTCTCAGTGTCTCGCTTTCTGCTAACTTAGAACAAAAATTTAAATCTTTCATGGACTCAATATGCCCCTCAGCGAATACCTTGGGGTGTCTTCTTTCCAAAATGGGGTCAGTTGTGGGGTGTTTGTACTGCCCTGGCATTTGAGGGTCTCCGCAATCATTACATGTATGGCCAACATTAGGAGTTTCTGCTATTCTCCTTATATTGAGCACAGGTAATGAGATTATTTTTTTCCGTTCAGCCTCTGGGCTGAAAGAAAAAAATTAACGGCACAGATTTCTTCATTCGCATCGATCAGTGTGGATGAAAAAATCTCTGCCAAAAAAAAAAAAAGAGGGGAAAGGCGTCTGCCCAACATCCGCCCAACATCCATACCCACTTAGCTCGTATGCCCTGGCAAACCAGATTTCTCCATTCACATCAATCGATGTGGATGAATAAACCATTGCCGGGATTTTTTTACATACAAAGTGTTTGCCAAAGCATAGGAACGCCGCCTCCTTCTCAGCTCGTATGCCTCGGCAAACGTATATGTTACTGCAGAGTAGAAATCTCGTCTTGCAGCGCCGCATACACCGACTAGCGTGTAATCTGACAGTAGCGCAATGCTTCTGTCAGAATGCACATCAGTGCTGCAGCTAGTCGATCGGTTGGTCCACCTGGAAGGTAAAAAAAGAAGAAAAAAAAAAGGCCGCAACGCAATAATTTTATTAACTTTGGAACAGAACATATAAACTTTAACTTTTTGAACTAAACATTAACCTTTTTGCTTACAGTTTTTTTTTTTTTTTGTTTTTTTTTGTTTTTTTTTTACTTTTTATAGAACAAACCTCTCCTTCCCCATGGGTCAATGTGCAAAGCGCAAATCGCCCAAAGATGTGGCGAAGTGCGTTATGCACTTTGTCCCAGGTGAAAGGAGACGTTTGCAGCAGCTGTGTGAGTGTATGGGCCCTAATAGCCCTGTGTGCCTGTCCTGGTGAGATGATCCCTATGCTAGGTGTACCTGTGTGTGGTACTTCCGGAAACACTCCCCTAAGCATAGGGCAGGGTGGTCAGGACAGAAATAGCGGGTGTCACGCCTTATTCCACTCCTGCTACAGACACGACATCTTTTTCAGGGTGACGGTTGGGTTGAGGTACCAGCTACGACATTGGGGAAATGTCGCTCGTGTAGACGGCTAACTACACTGGTGGATGGGGCCACGGAACCTCATGGGTACAGGAGGTTCTCGATGATCTCTTCCTGAAATTTGAGGAAGGATCGTGTTCTCCCAGCCTTACTGTAGAGAACAAAACTATTATACAGAGCCAATTGAATTAAATATACAGACACCTTCTTATACCAGCATCTGGTTCTGCGGGAAACTAAATACGGAGACAACATCTGGTCATTGAAGTCCACCCCTCCCATGTGAAGGTTATAGTCGTGGACTGAGAGGGGCTTTTCAATGACAATTTTGTGGAGCCGGTCAAAAGCAGGGTGGCCTCTGGGACGGGAGGTGCTGTTATCACTAAAGTGCAGGAAACGCAGGATGGTCTCAAATCGTGTCCTGGACATAGCAGCAGAGAACATGGGCATGTGATGAATTGGGTTCGTGGACCAATATGACCGCAATTCATGCTTTTTAGTTAGACCCATGTTGAGGAGAAGGCCCAAAGAAAATGTTATTTCGGAAACTTGGACTGGTTTCCACCAGAAAGGCTGGGCATAAAAGCTTCCCGGGTTAGCAGTTATAAATTGTGTGGCATACCGATTTGTTTCTGACACAACTAAGTCTAAGGGCTCCGCAGTCAAGAACAGCTAAAAAAAATCCCAGGGCCGAACCGATGTGAGCTGTCTCAACCCGAACTCCAGACTGGGCGGTGAAAGGGGGAACTACAGGTGCGGCTGAAGTTGGGGACTGCCAATCATGGTTTGCCAGCACCTCAGGGATTCTAGGGGCTCTACGGGCACGTCTTTGCGGTGGCTGCGACGGGGCCACTACTGCACGTGCCACCGTACCAGCTTCAACTGCCCTTCTGGTGCTCGCTACTTCACCATGTTCTACAGCAGTGCTGGTACTAGGTCCAGGAAGGGCTGCGCTGCTGGTGTATGCCTCACCACGTAATCCGACAGCACCAGCCCCACTCTGCTGCTCTTGAAGCGGATCCTGCACAACCTGCGGTCTAGCGACACGGGGCCGGGTACGCTTGGTGCTATCAGGGACCTCAGCCTCCTCGTCCGAACTTTGGGTCAGAGAGCCACTGCTTTCTACAGGTTCTTATTCTGACCCGCTAGATTCATCAGATGAGGGTTCCCATTCCTCATCCGACTGGGTCAGAAGCCTATAGGCCTCTTCAGAAGAATACCCCCTGTTTGACATTTGGGCAACTAAATTTAGGGGTTTTCCCTGAGACTACCCAAGAAAAAAAAGCAAGCCTGTCTTACAAATGGGAGGCTAGCGAAGTACCGGAGGCCGCTGCAGTTGATAAAAAAATATCAAAACTGATTTTTTTTTATCGCCGCAGCGTGTGTAAAGTGAATGTGCAGTGATCAAAAAAATATATTTTTTGTCACTGCGGTGGGGCCGGCATGGGTGAACTGCGTTTTGGGTGGAGGGTGAACTAAAGTGACACTAATACAATTATAGATCTGACCGTGATCAGTTTTGATCACTTCCAGATACTATAAAAGTACAAACGCTGATTAGCGATACGCTAATCAGCGAATAACGGACTGCGGTGCGGTGGGCTGGGCGCTAACTGATCCCTAAACTACCTAACCAAGGGGCCTAAACTATACCTAAAACCTAACGGTCAATACCAGTGAAAAAAAAGTGACAGTTTGCACTGATCACTTTTTTCCTTTCACTAGTGATTGACAGGGGCGATCAAAGGGTTAATTGGGGTTCAGGGGGGTGATCTGGGGCTAGTATGTGGTGTTGGTGTACTGTGTAGCCTGCTCCTCTGCTGGATCCAACCGACGAAAAGGACCAGCAGAGGTGCAGGCCAGCCATATAACAGATCATATTTACAAATATGATCTGCTATCTGGCACTCCGATTGGTTTTTTTAAAAATCAGCAACCTGCCAGCCGCGATCATTGGCTGGCAGGTTGCTGACGAAATACTCCTTGACGAAATGCCGGCCCGCAATGCGCATGCGCGGGCCGGCTGTGACCGAAATCTCGCGTCTCGCGAGATGCCGCGCGGATGTGTCCAGGAGGAATAAATCAACCACCTCCCGGACGCATCCGTGCGTACAGCGGTCGGGAGGTGGTTAATGACCAAGGGTCATTGATGCCCCAGTGTCCAGGTCAAAATTTACAAATCTGACATGAGTCACTTTATGTGGTAATAGCTTTGGAACACTTTTACGTATCCACGCCATCCTGAGATTGTTTTCTCGTGACACATTGTACTTCATGATAGTCATATATTTGAGTCAATATATTTCACCTTTATTTATGAAAAAATCCAAAAATTTGGAAACATTCACAATTTTCCAAATTTCTATTTCTCTGCTTCTAAAATACAAAGTCATACCTAATAAACTATTTATTACTTAACATTCCCCATATGTCTACTTTATGTTGGCATCATTTTGGAAATGTCATTTTATTTTTTTAGGACATTAGAAGGCTTAGAAGTTTAGAAGCAATTCTTACAATTTTTAAGATTTCCAAAACTTCCACTTTTTAAGGACCAGTTGAAGTCTGAAGTCACTTTGTGGGGCTTACATAGTGGAAACCCCCATAAATAACACCATTGTAGAAACTACACCCCTGAAGTTACTCAAAACTGATTTTACAAACTTTGTTAACCCTTTAGGCATTCCACAAGAATTAAAGGAAAATGGAGATGAAATTTCTAAATTTAACTTTTTTGGCAGATTTTCCATTTTATATATTTTTTTTTTTCTTTAACACATTGAGAGTTAACAGCCAAACAAAACTCAATATTTATTACCCTGATTCCGCGGTTTACATAAACACCCCACATGTGGTCGTAAACTGCTGTACGGGCACACGGCAGGGCGCAGAAGGAAAGGAATGCCATACGGTTTTTGGAAGGTAGATTGTGCTGGATTGGTTTTCTGAACGCCATATGTTTTTTATTTTTCTGCCGATTGTCTTGTGCAGGGCCTCATTTTCTGCAGAAAGTGTTGAGGTTTTTATTGGTACCATTTTTGGGTACATAGGATTTTTTGATCATTCATTATTACACTTTATGGGGCAAGGTGACCCAAAAATTGGCTGTTTTGGAACAGTTTTCATTTATTTATTTTTACAGCGTTCATCTGAGGAGTTGGGTCATGTAATAGTTTTATAGAGAAGATCGTTACGGACGTGGCAATACCTAATATGTATACTTTTTCTTATTTATTTAAGTGTTACACAATAATAGCATTTCTGAAACCCAAAAAAATAGCTTTTTTATTTTTTGGGCGATTGTCATAAATAGGGTATCATTTTTTGCGGGGCGAGGTGACGGTTTGATTGGTACTATTTTGGGGGTTATAAGCCTTTTTGATCGCTTGCTGTTGCACTTTTTGTGATGTAAGGTGACAAAAATAGCTTTTTTGGCACAGTTTTTTTAATCTTATTTTTATGGTGTTTATCGGACGGGGTCTATCATGTGATATATTTATAGAGACGGTCGTTACGGACGCGGTGACACCTAATATGTGTGTTTTATTTTATTTTTTTATAGGAAAAGGCAATTTCATTGTTTTTTATTTACATTTTTATTTATTTATTTTTACTTTTATTATTTTCACTTTTTTTTTTATCAGTTCCCTCTTGGATCTTGAAGATCCAGTGGGGCTTATAGTTGTACTATACTTTGCAATGCTCTTGCGTTCCAAAGTATAATACTTCCAGATTGCCTGTAGGTGGCAGCACTGGACGCCTTTGCCATGGCAACCATCGAGTGGTGCAATCTCAGCGTTGCAGCCCCGATGGTGGAGAGGGGGAGCTCCCTCCCTCTGTTAACCCCATGGATGCCGCAACCACGGCATCTATGGGGTTACAGGAGAGTGTCAGCATAGAGCTGACACTCTCTGCTGATGGCGGTTCAGTAATGGAGCCGCCGCCATCACACACAGAAGGGGGATCGGGGGCAGCGCTGGAAAGGGGGGGGGGGGGGGTCGGGGGGTACTGACTACAATATTGAGGGAGGCTGGGGCAGGAGGGGCGGCTAGAAAATTAATGCATGGGGCGGGGAGGGGGCGGACCGCATGCCATCAGGGCAGGAGATGAGCGCAGGAGGGGCACAGATCGGGTGGGGGGAACAGAGGGGCACCAAGGGCTTGGAGGGGCACAGATCGGGCGGCATGAGGAACATTATCTGCTTTCAGGATCTGCACAGACTAACCAATCGGATCGATTGCCGGCAAGGGGCCACTCTGGTCCTTCTCCGTCATTACTGCACTATATGCTGTCCGTGACAGCATACAGGGCAGAGGCAGAAGCTTTAATCCAAAAGCTTTAATCTTGGATTAAAGAGCTACCAGAACGTTTATATACGTGGTAGCTGCACGGGGTATGTGCAGCTATCGCGTATATATACAGATTGCGGTCGGGAAGGGGTTAACATAGCCAAGACGGTGCCGTCTTGAACACCATTGAAAGTCAATGGGGGACAGATCCGTTTTCTATTGTGCCTCTCAGTGCGCCTGCGCCGACTGAATACAGTTAAGGTGCAGGCGCGAGATCTTGATAGCAGACAGGGCCAGCAGAGGACGATCCCATTCCCTGGCCCTGTGAATCAACATGCGGAGGGGGCGTCTTTAGGATCGGAGGATGCCGCTGCTACCAGCAAGTAGCCGCCCTACTTGCTGGTAGCAAGGTAATTTGCATATTTTAAAAGCACGTTTTTAACACAATCTACTGGACCAAAATGATTAATTAGATTAGTATCGCAGTATAGGGATTTTAAGTAAACAAAAAAAAAATATAAGGGTTTAGTGGGGTGACAGAAGCACTTTAATCAGTTTCTATGAGGAGGTAAGTTCTAGACTTGACAGCAGCGAATCAATGGATGTCGTGTATCTGGACTTCTCCAAAGCATTTGACACTGTACCACATAAAAGGTTAGTATATAAAATGAGAATGCTCGGACTGGGAGAAAACGTCTGTAAGTGGGTAAGTAACTGGCTCAATGATAGAAAACAGAGGGTGGTTATTAACGGTACATACTCAGATTGGGTCACTGTCACTAGTGGAGTACCTCAGGGGGCATATTTATTAATGATCTTGTAGAAGGCTTGCACAGTAAAGTATCAATTTTCGCAGATGGCACTAAACTGTGTAAAGTAATTTACACTGATGAGGACAGTATACTACTACAGAGGGATCTGGACAGATTGGAGGCTTGGGCAGATAAGGTTTAACACTGACAAATGTAAGGTTATGCACATGGGAAGGAATAATGCAAGTCACCCGTACTTATTAAATGGTAAAACACTGGGTAACAATGACATGGAAAAGGATCTAGAAATTTTTATGAACAGCAAACTAAGCAGTGAAAACCAGTGTCAGGCAGCTGCTGCCAAGGCCAATAAGATAATGGGTTGCATCAAAAGAGCAAGAGAACATAGTCCTGCCACTTTACAAATCACTAGTCAGACCACACATGGAGTACTGTGTACAGTTCTGGGCTCCTGTGATCAAGGCAGACATAGCAGAGCTGGAGAGGGTCCAGAGGAGGGCAACTGAAATGGGGAGACTACAGTACCCTGAAAGATTATCAACATTAGGGTTATTCGCTTTAGAAAAAAGACGACTGAGGGGATATCTAATTACTATGTATAAATATATCAGGGGTCAGTATTGTAACGGATCTCCTAGCACCCCGACCGGGTACCTCCGTCGATAGATGCTCCTAGTGCTTTCCGAGGACTCCAAGCACTCCACTTGACACCGTACGCCCTACAGACCCCACGAACCGCCGCAGCTTGGTTGGGGTCTCACCGTCCTCCACCCACGCTGGACCTACGACAAGGCTCCAGGCTCCAGTGGGTGAACCTCTCCTACAGCCAGAGAGCAGGAACAGCTCTTACAAGAGCTAGTAGTTATGCCAGGGGAGTATAGCAAATCTTCAGCGTATAGCAATCCCCCAGTTTGATCAGTTATCCAAACACCAGTCTCAGCATGATGAAGGATAAAACAGGAACACTTTATTGAGGGCTACCCGCCCGTATTTATGCAGGTCCCCATCTGGTGGCCACGCCCTTAGGGGACCAGAATGGAGACTGCGACACAGGACAGATATGCAGAAATTCAGGATACACAGACACAACACATCCCCACAATGCATCATGGTTTCCTCCTCTCTGCCTGACGACACCCGAGGAGCAATCCAATTATGTCTCAGGACAAAGGGAAAACACCAATACACACGTGGAGACAACAGGACAGGAATCACCACCCAAACACACAATGGCACACCCTCCCAGCAAACACAGACATTTAACATATCCCCAGATAGCTCAAGTCTGAGTGCATATCATTAGGTGAATGGCACTCAGAATACACGAATACAATAATATTAGCTATCTGGGTGCCCTCACATAACATACAATTTAACCGAACGCATAATAACATAAAACACAATTCCAAAGACAGATTTAAGCTGTGCGGCCGGCCTGTTTTCTTTAAAGTTAGTATGGGCCATAATCCTGAGGCAAGAGGCTAGCAACCAGCCCCCTCCAAAACACCGTGGCGAGGTTGGTTTCGTCACAAGTATATATATATATATATATATATATAATCTATCTATATATATATCTATCTATCCCATCAGCTATTTATCCCCAGGACTATAACTGCGACAAGGGGACATCCTCTGCGTCTGGAGGAAAGGTTTGTACACAAACATAGAAGAGGATTCTTTACGGTAAGAGCAGTGAGACTATGGAACTCTCTGCTCCTCTCTGAGGAGGTGGTGATGGTGAGTACAATAAAGGAATTCAAGAGGGGTCTGGATGTATTTCTGGAGTGTAATAAAATTGCTGGATATAGCTACTACAGAGGGGTCATTGATCCAGGGAGTTATTCTGATTGCCTGATTGGAGTTGGGAAGACATTTTTATTTTTTTTCCTCTTAAGTGGGGAAAATTGGCTTTTAACTCACAGGTTTTTTTTTTTTTTTTTTGTTTTTTTGCCTTCCTCTGGATCTACCTGCAGGATAAAAGGCCGAACTGGATGGACAGGTCTTTTTTGGCCTTATATACCATGTTACAGAGAAACATTAATATCAAAAGATAATAAAATTATCACAAAATAAATGAAAAAAATTAAAATAAGACTTGAAACCTAAATAAGCAAGTTGTATATTTTTTTAAATATATTTTTTATTCATTTTGCGATCATTTTATTATACTTAGGTGTTCATGTTTCTCTGTCTTTATAATGTTGATGGAGAAGAATATAGGGAAAATCATATCTATTATTAATAATAATAATAATATTATAACAAAGCAAGAAAACGCATATTGCGAACTAATGTTTATGAATCTAGCAGTTGATGCGAATAGTAACTATAATAAAGTTTCCTAAATGATGATCCAGTCCAGATATTAGTTTTTACCTAAACTAGTTTAAAAATCTGAAGGTTGGGTCCTAGAATTCATGCATTATTTTTTCTATTCAACTAAGGAAGGAACTGTATCGTTCCGAAACGCATCTGGTTGGCAGCCACTGAACAGGCAGTGTGGACAGAGGCATTTCTTTGCCTTGGTACTGATAAAACTTCTGTAAGCTGTAGGCGTCCCAGCAGGTCGAGTACACATGCGTTGGGAGACACGCAGCAAGGAATTGCACAACTGAAGTAACATCTTAATAGACAAGCCGCAGAGAAAGCGGCAGACCGGTCACAACAGTGAGTAATACATTGGCAAAATCAGTTACGGACTGACTGAATGTATGACTAAGGCCTCTTTCACACTTGCGTTGTCCGGATCCGGCATGTACTCCACTTGCCGGAATTACACGCCGGATCCGGAAAAATGCTTTCAGTGTTACTATGGCAGCCAGGACGCTATTAAAGTCCTGGTTGCCATAGTAGTAGTGGGGAGCGGTATACTTAGTCCGCCCGGCTCCCGGGGCGCTCCAGAATGACGTCAGAGCGTCCCATGCGCATGGATGAAGTGCAATGAGATCATGTCATCCATGCGCTTGGGGCGCCCTGACGTCACTCTGGAGCGCCCCGGGAGCTGCACGGACAGTAAGTATACTGCTCCCCCGCTCCCCACTACACTTTATCATGGCTGCCAGGACTTTAGCGTCCCGGCAGCCATGGTAACCATTCAGAAAAAGCTAAACGTCGGATCCGGCAATGCGCCAAAACGACGTTTAACTTAAGTCCGGATCAATGCCTTTCAATGGGCATTCATTCCGGATCCGGCCTTGCGGCAAGTCTTCAGGATTTTTGGCCGGAGCAAAAAGCGCAGCATGCTGCGGTATTTTCTCAGGCCAAAAAACGTTCCGGTCCCGAACTGAAGACCTCCTGATGCATCCTGAACGGATTTCTCTCCATTCAGAATGCATTAGGATAATCCTGATCAGGATTCTTCTGGCATAGAGCCCCGATGACGGAACTCTATGCCGGAAGAAAAGAACGCAGGTGTGAAAGAGCCCTAACAAAGTACCTGTACACATGGCAACAACTAACCGCAGACTGTTGTAGCAATCTGTCTATGAACATGGATACATTTAAACAAGTCAACAGTGTGTCATAGGCATATCACTGAATAACACAGACAACAGAGCATAAAACCAATGGTACTATAAACCACACGCCCAGAACTAAGAAACTATAAGGAAGCTGCTATTTAGTATTTTTTACATGCGAGAGCTCTGCATTTAAAGGGACCGTACACAAAATGAACTTTTATTTATAGATATTATGTGAATGTGAAGTTCATGTATTTTGATTTCATGATATGTACTAGCTAAATTAAATGCAAATTACCGTGACCCAGACACTTTTTTTGTTTGGGTTTATATTTGCACTGAGGGGTGGACAGTGGGCTGGGCTCCTGAATACCTGGTTAGCGTCCCCCAAATTGTTCAAACCTGGAATGATGTCTGAAAAATATCCCACCAAAAAGGACACCCACAAGATGCCCTTCATGTCTGGCACATCTGTGCCATTTTTTCCCCCTGATCTACTTTCAACAAACCGCTCTTCTTGGAAGAGCATATTATGATGAAGTTGTTATTCTCTATACATAAATATTATCTGCAAAGGTTCTATTAAAAATGGACAAATTACATTAGCATTTTTGCTCTAACTGTATTGTATTGTGCCATGGTAAGTATACGGTGGGCTGTTTTGTGATTAGTTATGAAACCTAATCCCGAATGGTAAACAAATCGTAATTCCAAAAAGACACAAAAGAATGAATGACAACACAAAAACAAACTTGTGTTTTCTAGGTGGGTGGTCATATCAGTGATTGATAGCTGTAACATTAACAGCTACTACATGGAAAACTGTTGGTCAACGAGTAGGACAGCCAGAAAGTCTGCACTGTAAATATAATCTGGCGTGGTCACTAGAGATCTGGACTACCTGCCATAAATATACAGCAAGCGGCCTGTAACCAGTTAATAAACATCCGATCGCACTATATAGAGCTTCTGGATTTGAATACTGTATAAATCTGAATCTGATTGAAATATACTGATCAACACCATGCATTGCTGGTGTAAAGCTCCCATCAGGCTATGCTCACATTGCCAAAAATATGCTGGGTATTTGATCACGTTAAACACGCGTTTTATGCTATGTCTTATATGCATTCCAAGCACGACTAAAACCCTTTCCATTGATTTCAGTTGGAGTACGTACCATAGTCCATTTATTGAAATCTGCATTTATAAATATTTCTGGCCGAGTAGTAAGCCACAACTATATTTCTAAATATGTCACACAGCTACTAAAACACTGTTTGGATTGTTGGCTTACATTAGGAGTTCCTTTTGGTTTCAATGCATCACAAATGTGTTTGGTGAGGTTTAGCACAACTAGTGTGTGTGTTTATGAAGATTACATAGCTCTATGCTTAATTTTATGTATCTGTTTTAAAGGACATAGATAAATAGCCAAATCCATTAATTTGATGTTCCAGACTAGGCACTGCAGCAAAACCAGACATTGATAACCACTCTGTCAGGTTAAGAGATTTGAGGAAATGAATAGCCTTTACTCATGACTTGCATATCATTTATCTCCTGACTGGAGGTTTCTCTTTAAGGAAGCCATACACTTTAGATAGCTGTAGGCTGACAGCTATTCCTCCCGATTCCACATGCATGCTCAGTTCAGCATATAGTCCTAATGGGAAAAGAGAAATAAGCTGCTGCCAGCCAACACCCACTGTATCTTCTGAGACAGGAAAGGACCAGGCATGTTGGTTTAAACTCCCCAAATCCACCCCAACCGACATCTGCTTTTGAAACCCTAACATCTGCACTAAAGAGGCAGAATGCCCCAATGCAAATTAGATGGACGTCTATTCCCCATAAAAATCATCATTATGAGCCGATGTTTAATTGTTTAAGGATCTGCATGTGGTCTGCAATCTCTTATTTCTATAGTTGGCCATATTGTATACAGTGCTAATGTTTTTAAACATATTTAATGGAAAAACTAAAATGTTCACTTAGGCCCAGAAAATTGTAGAACACAAACGAAAATATGAACGTAAGCGTCAAGAAAAGGAAATTAATGAACGCAAGGAGCGACTGAAAAAAGCCAAAGAGGAACATGAAAGGGCACAGAGGGTGAGTGTTTTAGTGTATTAAGCTATTTAATCACATACTACAATTGCAAGAGAAAGTAAGTGGGTTCTTTTGAAATTCTGAGGAGTTCCACGAGACAAAAATGGATGATAGTACAAATATACAATTTTGTTTGGAGGAAAAAGAACACTGCACACCAACGCCAAAATCCCAGCTCAACAGTGAAACATGCTGAAGGGAGGAGCAGTGAAATTGTGTCAAAGTTTTACAGCAAAATGTAAGGGCAACAGTCCATGACCTCAGATGGTAGATGATGCAAAAAGACTAAAGGCTAGATTTATCATTTGCTCAAGTCAGAATAATGGAGTGAAAAAGTCGTAAAAGTTTGCGACTTTTATTGGCCCTGCACTATGCTCGCCAGTTTTCTGAAAGTGGGCGTGTTTTCTTATGTAAATGAATCGCTAGACAGATTTACTATTGCTACAATTTAACCCCTTAAGGACTCAGCCCCATTTTACCTTAAGGACTTGGCCATTTTTTGCTAATCTGACCAGTGTCACTTTAAGTGCTGATAACTTTAAAACGCTTTTACTTACCGAAGCCGTTCTGAGATTGTTTTTTCGTCACATATTGTACTTCATGACACTGCTAAATTTAACATAAAAAAACACCAAATTTACCAAAAATTGGGAAAAAAATAGCAAATTTCCAATTTCTCTACCTCTATAATACATAGTAATACCTCAAAAAATAGTTATTACTTTACATTCCCCATATGTCTACTTCATGTTTGAATCATTTTGGGAATAATTTTTGGGAATGTTACAAGGCTTAGAAGTTTAGAAGCAAATCTTGAAATTTTTCAGACATTTTCAAAAAACCCAATTTTTATGGACCAGTTCAGGTCACTTTGCGAGGCTTACATAATAGAAACCATCCAAAAATGACCCCATTCTATAAACTACACCCCTCAAGGTATTCAAAACTGATTTTACAAACTTTTTTAACCCTTTAGGTATTCCACAAGAATTAATGGAAAATAGAGATCCAATTTCAAAATTTCACTTTTTGGGCAGATTTTCCATTTTAATTTTTTTTCCAGTTACTAAGCAAGGGTTAACAGCCAAACCAAACTCAATATTTATGGCCCTGATTCTCTAGTTTATAGAAACACCCCATATGTGGTCGTAAACCACTGTACGGGCACACAGCAGGGCGCAGAAGGAAAGGAATGCCATAGGTTTTTGGAAGGCAGGTTTTCTTGGACTGTTTTTTTTGACACCCATGTCCCATTTTGAAGCCCCCTGATGCACCCCTAGAGTAGAAACTCCCTAAAAGTGACCCAATCTAAGAAACTACACCCCTCAAGGTATTCAAAACAGATTTTACAAACGTCGTTAACCCTTTAGGTGTTCCTCAAGAGTTATTGGCAAATGGAGATTAAATTTCGGAATTTAAATTTTTTGCCAAATTTTCCTTTTTTAATCCATTTTTCCCACTAACAAAGCAAAGGTTAAAAGCCAAACCAAACTCAATATTTATGGCCCTGATTCTGTAGTTTACAGAAACACCCCATATGTGGTCGTAAACAGCTGTACGGGCACACGGCAGGGCGCAGAAGGACAGGAATGCCATGCGGTTTTTGGAAGGCAGATTTTGCTGGACTGTTTTTGACAGCATGTCCCATTTTAAGCCCCCACCCCCCCAAGAGTAGAAACTCCAAAAAAGTGGCCCCATTTTAGAAACTACAGGGATAGGATGGCAGTATTGTTGGTACTAGTTTAGGGTACATATGATTTTTGGTTGCTCTATATTGCACTTTTTGTGAGGCAGGATAATAAGAAATAGCTGTTTTGGCACAGTTTTTATTTTTTTATTTACAACATTCATCTGACCGGTTAGATCATGTGATATTTTTATAGACCAGTTTGTCACGAATGCGGTGATACCTAATATGTATACTTTTTATTTTTTATTTTTATTTATGTAAGTTTTACACAATGATTTCATTTTTGAAGCAAAAGAAAGTCATGTTTTAGTGTTTCCATAGTCAGAGCCATAATTTTTTCAGTTTTGGGGCGATTATCTTGGGTAGGGTATGATTTTAGCGGGATGAGATGACCGTTTTATTGGCTCTATTTTGGGGTGCATGTGACTTTTTGATCCCTTGCTATTACACTTTTTGTGATGTAGGGCTACAAAAAATGGTTTATTTAGCACAGTTTTTATTTAAAATTTTTTACCGTGTTCATCTGAGGGGTTAGGTCATGTGATATTTTTATAGAGCCGGGTGATACGGACGTGGCGATACCTAATATCTATACTTTTTTATTTTTTATTTATGCAAGTTTTACACTTTAATATTTTTGAAACAAAAATAAATAAATCGTGTTTTAGTGTCTCCATATTCTGATACATTTTTTTCCTTTTTTTTGGGGCGATTATCTTAGGTAAAAAGCTGCAAACCGCAAGTCTGAATTGACCTGTGGTTTGCAGCGATCGCTGACACCGGGGGCCACGGGACCCCCTGAGGCATTTAGTCGAGGTGCTTGCTCAATGATTTGAGCAGGCACCTCGTTCCGATCACCGCCCGCCGGGCAGCTGTGATCGGAACAACTCATGACGTATCGGTACGTCATGGGTCCTTAAGGACTCGAAATCCATGCCGTACCGGTACGTCATGGGTCCCTAAGGGGTTAAAAAGTCTAAAAAAAAAATGTGAAAAATAACTCCAGTGAGGACCATGCTTATCTTATGCAACTTTTTAATAGAACATGCAACTTTTTCGTAAAAAGACGTACGACTTTTGTAAAGCCGCTTACTGACGGATAAACTGCTACCGTCAAACCACATTTAGTGCAGTCTTAAAGGGCCGATCATATATCTGACTTAGCTAAAACTGACTTTATCCATATGTGAAAGTGGAGTGAGCTGTCAGAGTAATGATAAATCTGGACCTCAAGCATTCAAGAAAATCAAAGAAAGAATGATTGATTAAAAAAGATGATTTCTGTTTTGCAATAGCAAAGTCAGAATCCAGACCATAAAGGAGTTGTGCAGGCCATATATATTGATGACCTATCATCAGGATTGGTCATCAATATCAGATTGGTTGGGATCCAGTACCTGGCACCCCCTGCCGATCAGCTGTTTGAAGAGGAGGCCGTGCTCCATGCGAACTCTGCTTTCTGTTCATTACACTACACTATGCGTCGGCATAGTATAATTACAAGTACTTGTCATTATGGTACACCACTGAAACTTCCAAGACTATGGGCAATGAAGAGGAAATAGAGCTCTCATAGAGCTTTGCTTCCTCCTCTTCAAATAGCTGATCGGCTGGGGTGCCTGGTGTCAGACCCCTGCTGATCAGGTATTGATAACCTATCCTACGATGATAGTTTGTCAATATATATTGCCTGCATTATCAGTTTTACCCTATAGAGATGCTGTGGCATGATCTTAAGGGTACTTTCACACTTGCGGCAGAGGATTCCGGCAGGCAGTTCCGTCGCCGGTGTCGTCCGGAAAAACTGATCCAGCATTTTTTTTTATTTTTGCACTTTTTCTTTCTGTCTGAGCATGCGCAGACCGCAATGCCAGATCCCAGAACACTCGGGGCTGGATTCGGCATTAATGCATTTCAATGGGAAAAATTGTCGGATCCAGAATTCCGTCAAGTGTTCCGGAATTTTGGACTGAGATAAAATTGCAACATGCTACATACCGTAGCATGTTGCAGTTTTATCTCAGTCCAAAATTTATCTCCGTCCTGAAAAGGCAAAAGGACTGAACTGAATCATCCTGATGCATCCTGAACGGATTTCTCTCCATTCAGAATGCATTAGGATAAAACTGATCAGTTCTTTTCCGGTTTTGGGCCCCTAGGACGGAACTCTGTGCCGGAAAAGAATAACGCTAGTGTGAAAGTACCTTAACTGTGCTGTGCACACAAGGAATCTCTGAAATGTTGCTGAACTGAAACACATATACACAAAGGAATGGTCCAAAATCCCTACTCTGTAGATGTTTACTAAATGTGCTCAATAAAATACATCAACTGTGTTATTAGTTTAGCACAATCAGACTGTATTTTATTTATTTCAATTATTGATATCTCTGCATATCAATGCAGAAATCTAGCTAATTCCATAGGGTTCACATATTTTTTCTTACAACTGTATGAGTCCCTTCAGAGTGCCATACAGTACACATTGGGGGATTTCATTATGTCCTGTACTCTAGAATTCTGCCTACAAAATGTTGCAAAATAGAGATTTCCTATTTTGTGAATTTGTGTTCAATAATTTTGCAAGGTTTTGTATTTTTACACCACTTACTCCAGTTTTGAAAGTTAATGTGGTTTTCTATGTTATTTAGTTTTACTCCCGATTTATCAACTGAGGTTTTTTTTAAAAGTCACAAAAAAAAACAACTTACGTGGCATAAAAAGTGGAGCAATAGCCTAAGACAGGGGTGTTGGGTTTAAAGGGGTTCTCTGGCAATGTTATCAACATGGCCTCCAGCAACCCATCCTAGAATGTGACTAGAACGGGTTTCCTTCACTACCACAACTTGCTTGGGGGTGATGAGAGCAAGGCCTTGCTGTACTGTGCATCAGCACTGCAATAATTTCACATTGGTGAGATGTGCTATCAGGATTTTTAGTCTGACAGCATATCTTATGTACGGTTGCTCCATTACGATCTATTGTAGTGATGGCGTTCCTGAGCGCTGGAGGGGCATGATGCTTCGGTGCGATAAGAAGCACCAGTAAGCATCAGTCGGCGCAGAGGCAGAAGATCCGGCTACGCTCACGTGACCGCCACTTCTGGTTTCAAAGTGAGAGCAAGAGCCCTAGAGAGGACGTTTTAGCTAGTCTTCCTACTATTAAAAAGGCGGTATATTTTTTTAGAGGATGCATCTGCGGACGCTATTGGATTGTCCGCCCGGGCGGCAGGACTAGCTAACTCCGCTTGCAGGGCCCTATAGCTGAAAAATTGGAAGGGTGACTTACAGTCTAAGAAAAGACTATGTGCAGTACCTTGTGAGGGAGAGTATCTATTCGGATCAGCTCTGGATGACCTTTTAGATAAGACTGCTGACAAGAAGAAAACATTTCTTACACAGGGCGCCTTTTTTTCCAGGGAAAGGTCCAACCGATCCTTTCACACATTCCGTTCCTTTCGGAGTAACAGAGAAAATACAAAGGAAGATAAGTATCTTACAAACTAAGATCCCGAAGAGAAGGCGCAAGAGTTTATTTCTTCAACAAACAGGCCAGAGGAGAGAAAAAGTCGTAACGGCAATGATGCCATGGACCATGTAGGAAAACACTTTTTGCCTGCATGGACCCAGATTTGCAGCAGCCCTTGGATTCTGGACACATTGAGAGGGGTTAAAGCTGTAATTTCGTTTAAGTCCTCCTTCAAGGTTTGTGATTACGGAAGCAGCGCAAAAAGATGGAGGGGCAATCACGTCAAAAGTGCAGTCATTAGTAGAAAAGAAGGTCCTAGTGGCAGTCCCAAAGCGTCAAGAAGGAGAAGGGTTTTATTCCTCTATTTTTGGTTAAAAAAAAAAAAGCTAAGAATGGAGACTATCAACTCAATGATAAATCTACACTTCCCAGGATGCTTCATGGCGGTTCTGGACTTGAAGGACGCCTATCTCCATGTTCCAATTCATCAGGACTATCAGAAATACCTGAATTTTGCAGTTCAGATGGAAGGGGTATTAAAATACTGGCAGTTCCAGGCACTCCTATTTGATTTAGCCATGTCCCCCAGGGTCTTCACCAAAGTGATAGCAGAAATGTCAGCTCACATCCGGGAAAAGGACATATTATTTATACCTTCTCTCGATGACTTTTTGATTGTGGCAGAAACAGAGAGCCTGCAAGTTGGCAGTCTTGTAAGTAATCCGCCTCTTGAGGAAGCTGGGTTGGATTCTCAATGACAGGAAGTCAAAGGCAAGACCTATTTAACGTCAACAGTTCCTGGGCCTAATCTTGGACTCCAGAAGTGTTTTTTGACAGAAGAGAAGATAGCCGGTATACAACAGAAAATTCAAAACTTAATAGATCATCCCCGGATCACTCTAAGAAAAGGTATGTGGATCTTGGGGAGCTTGACTTCCTGCATCCCAGCCGTCACTTGGGCACAGTTCCATACAAGGGAGGTGCAGTGAGAGATTCTAGAGACTTGGCAGAAAGTGAGTTTGCCTTTAGCTATGAAATTCACAATATCCTCCCAGACCTTACTCGACCTAAGGTGGTGGTTGAGGACAGACCATTTAAATCAAGGTCTTCCTTGGCTAAAGAACAAGATTGTTTGTCTGACAACAGACGCAAGTCCGTGGGGCTGGGGGGCCCACATTCAGAAGTTATCCTTTCAGGGACGTTGGAAGGGAAGCTTAATAAAGGCTTCCTCCACCATGAAGGAGCTCAAGGCGGTGAAAAAAAGCAATCCGGGAGGCTCTTCCACTATGTGTAGGCAAGGATCTAAGCATTATGTCTGACAATACAACAGTTGTTTCCTACATAAATAAGCAGGGGGGGACCAGGTGTCAGGACCTAATACTAGTTCTAAGTTACATCCTCCAGATGGTAGAGGGCAAATGCAGGTCTATCTCAGCAGTCCACATCAGGGGGAAGGAAAATATTCAGGCTGACTGAGTCGCCATCAGATTTCCCAGGGAGAGTGGTGTCTGGACCAGAACGTGTTCACCCAGATATCGCAAAGCTGGGGTCTCCCACATGTAGACCTGTTTGCCTCGGCTCAGGGCAAAAAAGTGGAGAGTCGTCGTGTCCCCCCCCCTCCTGTCTCCCGATGGATCCCCCTGTGGGCTGGATGCTTTCCTCCACAGGTGGGATTTTCCTCTGGCCTATGTCTTCCCTCTTTTCCCTCTGATTCCCCGAGTGCTGAGGAAAATGAGGGAAGACCCGGCAAGGGTGATTCTAATCGCCCCATTTTGGCCGAAGAGAACATGGTTTACAAGTTATCGCTCTCAGATCCTTCAGTGCTCCCAGAAACTCCAGGATCTTTTTTTTCAGGGGCCGATTTTCCATTCGCAGGTGGACAACCTTCACCTGACTGCATGGAACTTGAGAGGCAGTTGTTGAGGAGTAAGGGATTTACTGACAATCTAACGAAGGCCCTTTTAGTTAGCAGAAAAATAATAACTCGGTCTATTTATGCCAGAACCTGGCTAAAGTTTTTATCTTTCGCAAGTCTTCAGTCTAAAAACCTTCCAGGCTCTTCTCCCTTAAATAAGGTACTAGAGTTCCTTCAGAAGGGGCTAGAAATGGGCCTGTCTCCAAGCTCTCTGAAAGTCCAGGTGTCTGCCTTGTCGGCCATCTTTAACGAACTCTTAGCGTCTAATTCTTGGGTTATGCGTTTCTTTAAAGCCGTTTCCAGGTCTTCCCTTAATGTTTCCCAGAGAATAGCTACTTGGGACTTAAATTCGGTTCTGCAGGCCCTTACAGCCCCTCCATTTGAGCCTATTCATCAGATTAATTTCTTTCTCTAAAGCTATGTTTATTAGTGGCCTTGAATTCTGCACGTAGAGTCTCCGAGATCCAGGCAATTTTCATAAATCTCCCGTACACAACTATCCTTCAGGACAGAGTCATTTTAAAACCTGACCCGGCTTTCTTACCTAAAGTAGCTACTAAATTCCATAGATCACAAGAAATTATTCTTCCTTCCTTTTATGAAAACAGGGAGAAAATTTTACATTGCCTGGATGTCAGAAGATGTCTCATTCAGTACCAGTACCTGAATGAGATTAGGGAGTGGAGGAAATCTTCCTCGCTTTTTGTTCTTTCAGGGAAAAAACAAAGAAGATAGGCAAGATGGATTAAGTCAGCAATTACTCTGGCATACTCTTCCTCAGGGAAAGAACCTCCTGAGGGTCTGCGTGCACACTCCACAAGGGCGGTATCTACGTCATGGGCTGAAAGAGCTGCGGTCTCTATCGAGGACATCTGTAAAGCGGCAGTTTGGTCTTCTCCTTCTACCTTCTTTAACCACTACCAGTTACAATTGAACTATCCTTCTGATTTATTCTTTGGAGCTTCGGTGCTTTCTGCTGTCATCCCACCCTAGTTTTCCTTGACTATCTCTCTCTCGTGGTGATGTCGTGGGTGAGAGGTAAAATTAAAATTACTTATTGGTAATTGGATTTTCCTGAACCCACGGCAGCAGGATCCCTCCCTTCTTGGCTGGTGGAGTGTTTTCACGGGTGTTGGGGGGCGGAGTTCCTCAAATCCGTGGGAATGTCATACTGAGGGCAGAGAGGAGTCTCTGCCTTTTTGTGCCACCGGTTTTTCCTGTCTGGGGGCGGATCCATCCTCTCTCGTGGTGCTGTCGTGGGTTCAGGAAAATATAATTGCCCGTAAGTAATTTAAATTTTCCATTATTGAGATCCGTCATAGGGTCTCAATACCGGGAAAAAACGTTTCCGCTTTGTCCCCATTCATTGTCAACAGAACGGAATGCTCCAAAAAGCATTCAGTTCTGTTCTCATACCGGAGAGCAAACGGCAGCATGCTGCCGTTTGCTTTCCGTCATGACCCACAAATCAAGTCAATGAGGACGGATCAGTTTTCTCTGACACAATAGAAAACGGATCCGTCCGCCATTGACTTTCAATGGAGATCATGACTGATCCGTCTTGGGTATGTTAAAGATAATACAACCGGATCCGTTCGTAACTGATACAGATGGTTGTATTATCAGTAACGGAAGCGTTTTTGCTTAACCCTGCTGGATCCAGCAAAAACGCTAGTGTGAAAGTAGACTAAATTGAAAACTGCATCCTGAATGCATGTCAGAACTGCAGTGTGCCAGCACCCTAAATGACATTGGTAATGTCTCATTATTCAAGGGCTTTTAAAAGCATTTAGTGTTCAGTAGTCCTGGTTTTGGGGGGTACTTTCTCTCCTTGGGAAGAGTGCCTTAATTGGCGGGAGAAGACTTATAGGCTGGGTTCACACGGGCGTGTCTGGATTAGGTCCGGATGCGTCTCGGTGTATTGTGGCAAACCCGCGCGATTAGGTACACAATTGCAGTCAGTTTTGACTGCGATTGCGTTCCGATGTTCAGTTTTTATCACGCGGGTGCAATAAGTTTTGCACTCGCGTGATAAAAAACAGACTGTGGTACCCAGACCCGAACTTCTTCACAGAAGTTCAGGTTTGGGTTAGTTGTAGTTTAGATTGTATTATTTTCCCTTATAACATAGTTATAAGGGAAAATAATAGCATTCTGAATACAGAATGCTTAGTAGGGTATCAATTGAGGGTTAAAAAAATTAACTCACCTTCTCCTCTTGATCTCGTAGTTCCCGGTCTCTTCTGATGAGCTGCCGGCTAAAGGACCTGTGGTGACGTCAGATCACATGCTCCAATCACATGGTCCATCACCATTTTTTTTATTTTTTTTAACCCTCAATTTATCACCTACTAAGCATTCTGTATCCAGAATGCTATTATTTTCCCTTATAACCATGTTATAAGGGAAAATAATACAGTGAATAGACTGTCACCTAGCAACCATGCGTGAAAATCGCACCGCATCCGCACTTGCTTGCGGATGCTTGCGATTTTCACTCAGCCCCATTCACTTCTATAGGGACTGCGTTGCGTTATAAACGCACAATATAGAGCATGCTGTGATTTTCACGCAACGCATAAGTGATGCGTGAAAATCACAGGTCATATGCACAGCCCCATAAAAATGAATGGGTCCAGATTCAGTGCGGGTGCAATACGTTCACCTACCTCATTGCACCCGCGCGGAAATCTCGCCCGTGTGAACTCAGCCTTATAGGCTATACATGCTTTTCTGGAATTCTGGGAAGAAAGGGGTATGCAAATTGTCTCGCCAAGATCTGCCTCTAATGCCACCAGATGTTTTAAAATGTATATTTTTTTACACTCTTGCTACATGACTGTTACAAAGGGGAGTAGTTTCTGGAAAGATGCATGGCTTAGATATGACATTGTGCACAGAAATATGCACCAAAAAGTTGCCTCTGGCATAAAGTAAACTTGCTAAATTAATGGTTTATACTAAGGGATTAATATATGTAAGACTTTGAAAAGAGTAGTGTTTTGACAGTGGAGTAGACTTGAAAAGTAGAGTGACAAATATATGAAGTATTATTACTGTCACCTGTTGATGTTATGGGACTCCTAGATTAATGACCTATCCTGAGGATTGGTCAATATCTGAACAGTGGGGCCTGATCACTTCCTCTAATGAGCGGCACAACCACTGGGATTCTGCTGCTTCAAACAGTAGACACCCGGGGCTAATGTCTGCGATCGACATGAACCGTTCAAATTCCGTAGTGGCTGGGGCAGAACTGCTCTCCCACATGGAAGCCATTTGTTCTATGTGGTAGCCTGGAGCATTAGTAACAATCTAGGTTAACACAGTAATACCCTGTGGCAGGGCCCCATAGCAATGTATTGTATCTCTACAAGACTACAAGGGTAATTCGTTACTGTCTGTGGGAGAGGTTGTGGGCGTAAATGGTTTCTTCTCATGGGGATTGGTGAAGCCATTTGTTCTGTGCGATAGCCTTGAACATTAGGAAGACTCTAAGGCTACCACATCAATACATTCCTATGATTGATCCATAGGAATGTATGAATCTTTCATAGATTGCAGTAGTAATTATTTGCTGTCTATGGTAGAAGCGATCTAATGATCATAAGTTCGTAAGTCCCCTTTAAAAAATAGTTTATAAAAATTCAATCACCCTCTCCCCCCATATTAAAACAAACAAAAATTAAAGATTCTTTGCACCACCACACCCCAAAATATCAAAACTATTGAAAAGTACGGTAAATTTAGTCATCCCTTGCATTGAAAGCTGTGACGGGAAAAAATATCTAAATGGCGTATTTGCTATTTTTCTTCTCTTCACCTCTAAATAAAGTCACACACACTTCAAAATATTAATAAAACCTACAGACCAGCCTGCAAAAAATGAGCCCACACACAGCTCTATAGACATAACTATAAAAAAAAAGTTAGGGGGTCAGAATATGGCTATGCAAATAAAAATCAATTTTTTCCAAAGGTTTTTATTTTAAGTATTAACACTAGTAAAGGTGATCGCTATGACTGTGTGCAGCCTTCATTGCTACACATGATTGTAACAGGGATACAATGAGAGTCTGCTCCCCTGTGATTGCTATTTGTATACTGTATACTTCTGTATGAAGAATAAAGGAGGTATGGTTGTACAAAGTCATGAGTGACTTGTATTGTCTCTACTCATTGATACGATTCAGCATTAGGATTACAATTCGGCATCAGTATCTGCATGTGTTACTGATGATGGATGCCCTAAAACAAATCTCTGAAACTGATTGTCAGCTCAGAACAGGAACATTGGTAACATGGCTGCCTCCATAATCCTATTAATAAAATAAATATATATACCTAAACATTCTTTTGTGTGCTAACCCCCCCCCCCCCCCCCCCCCTCAAAAAAAATTGTTTGCTTTGCTTACTTGTTTGTATAGCGTGGCTCGCATTTTATGCCTTTTTTATTTCTGTTTAAAAATAAAAAAAATTTCCCTTAATATTTAAACAGGAAGAAGAGGCAAGGCATCAAGCTGGAGCACAGTTTGGAGGTTTCCCAGGTATGCTAGTCTATCTTCAGTGCCAAGGGTTTGTTCACACACAGTTGAAAATCCACTTCCGCAGTTTACACCCCCAGATATGGCATGCTCCTTTTTTTTCCTGACATGTAGAGAACCGCTGGAAACAGAATGCCACTCATTCCCAATTAAATCAATTAAAGGCTGTTCTGAAGTGGTTTTTGACGCATATTCCAGTACATCACAATTGGTGCCAATAAAGCTGTGTGAATGTGGACTATTTTCAGTAGATTTGTAACTTCCTGTATTGATAAATGTACAGAAAGATAGTGTGTGGCCCACAGAATTCTTTAAAATTTTGACTATAGGGGCTATAGTGAATGGTTTACAATTTATGTACAGTGCTTTGGAATATGTTGCTAATTTAAAAACGATGGTAATTAAAGGGTTTGTCTGGTCACTGATATTGATGTGACCTATTATCGGATCAGTGTTGTATTAGCGCTGCATTCTTTCAAATATAGTTTTTTATTACGTTTTTCTTAGTGTATAGTACACTTAAAACATAAAGGTAGATTTATAGGCAAACATTAATCAATTACTGTATAACAAGGTAGAGTTCTACATTGAGCCTTAGGTTTTTATTTATTAGCATTAAGTCAGTGGCTTGTTTAAAGGTATTAGCACAAACTCAATCTTAATCTTAAACTTTAGAGTTTTAAAGTTTTTTCTCCTCGGCTTCAGGAGGGGGTTGGGTGAATAAACTGTTTTGTTATAATGAAAATAGAAGGAGGTGTCTCAGGTGTTTAACCCCTTAGGGACTTCGGACGTACCGGTACACCATGTTTGCAGAGTCCTTAAGTACCTTGGATGTACCGGCATCCTGTCACAACGCCGAGGGGGTCATGACCACACCCCCCCCCCCCCCCGCATCGGCTAATGACATAAACCGCAGGTCAATTAAGACCTGCGGTTTTACCTTATCCGGCGGGCGGCGGTGCCATCTGGTCCCCATGTGGCTGTAGGGGGGACCCGATGATATGGAAGGCAGCGCAATGCCTTCCTGTGACGTGCCTGTGAGATCGAGCCCTCTGGATCTCACAGGCCGGAAACTGTATGAGTAATACACACAGTATTACTCATTCAGCTAATGCATTCCAATACAGAAATATTAGAATGCATTGTAAAGGGGATTAGACCCCCAAAAGTTCAAGTCCCAAAGTGGGACAAAAAATAAAGTGAAAAAATAAAGTTTTCCCCCCAAAAAAATAAGTTTCAAGTAAAAATAAACAAAAACGCAATTTTCCCCAAATATAGTTAAAGAAAATTGGTAGAAAATGGGGGGAGGGGGAGTATACATATTAGGTATTACCGTGTCCGTATCGACCGGCTCTATAAATATCACATGACCGAACACCTCAGATAAACACGGTAAAAAATAAAAACTGTGCTACATAAACCAATTTTTTTTTTGTCACCTTGCATCACAAAAAGTACAACAGCAAGCGATCAAAAAGGCGTTTGCCCACTAAAATAGTACCACTCTAACAGTCTCCTCATCCCGCAAAAATTGAGCCCCTACCTGAGACAATTGCCCAAAAAATAAAATAAAAACTATGGCTCAGAATATGGAGACACTAAAACATCATTTTTTTTTTTGTTTTAAAAAAGCTGTTATTGTGTAAAACTTACATAAATAAAAAAGTATACATATTAGGTATTGCCGTGTCCGTATCGACCGGCTCTATAAAAATATCACATAACCTAACCCCTGAGATGAACACCGTAAAAAAATAAAAACTGTGCTAAATAAACCATTTTTTGTCACCTTACATCACAAAAAGTGTAATAGCAAGCTATCAAAAAGTCATATGCACCCCAAAATAGTGCCAAAAAGTCATCTCATCCCGCAAAAATCATACCCTACCCATGGTAATAGGCCAAAAATTGAAAAAATTATGGCTCTGACTATGGAAACACTAATGTGTAAAACTTACATAAATAAAAGAAAATAATACATATTGGGTATCGCAGCGTCCGTGACAACCTGGTCTATAAAAATATCACATGATCTAACCTGTCAGACGAATGTTGTAAATAACAAAAAATAAAAACTGTGCCAAAACAGCCATTTCTTGTTACCTTGCCTCACAAAAAAGTATAATATAGAGCAACCAAAAATCATATGTACCCTAAACTAGTACGAGCAATACTGCCACCCTATCCCGTAGTTTCTAAAATGGGGTCACTTTTTGGGAGTTTCTACTCTAGGGGTGCATCAGGGGGGCTTCAAATGGGACATGGTGTAAAAAAAAACCAGTCCAGCAAAACCTGCTTTCCAAAAACCGTATGGCACTCCTTTCTTTCTGCACCCTGCCGTGTGCCTGTACAGCGGTTTACGACCACATATGGGGTGTTATTTGCGAGTTATTACGCAATAGGCATGGTTACGCAGCTGTACCTATAAAAAGACTGTTGCATAAGTAATTGCGTTTTGGCACCTCTACCCTAACTGCAGTGAATCTAATATATAAAACTGAGTTGTATGTCCGCTAAAAGAATCTGCACCATCGCATTTACAATCGAGAAATTTGGCACACAGATACATCAGGTGTCTGGGAAGGTTTTAGACTAGGTCTCAGCTCTCTAGCACGTACCGTTCCTGAGACATTTCCCAAAAATGAAAATATGGCACCATCACATGACCTACATTAGCCAATAGAAGCCTGCAGGTCTTCCTCCTCATATCCCAACAGCCATACACACATACATGACCCTTATCACCCAATAGAAGCTTGCAGGCCCTTAGTCTCCACATGCACACAGTTTTAGACCAGGTTTCCATAAAAACCCAGCCATTTTTCTTCCCTGCTGTAGGCCAGCTTTAAAGGGTCAGGGCGCTGTAGAGGTCACAGTTAAGGGGATGGTCCGCTGTGGCGGTCAGTGTTCAGGTGCGGATTGCTGTAGAGGCCACTGTTAAGGTGGCATGGTGTTGTGGAAATCACTGTTAAGGAGATGGGGTACTGTGGAGGTCTCTGTTAAGGGTTTAGGGAACAGTGGAGGTCACAGTTAAGGGGGACGGTCCACTATGGAGGTCAATGTTAATGGGGCGGGTTATTGTGGAAATCACTTAATGAGACTGGGTATTGTGGAGGTCACAATTAAAGGGCCGGCCGCTGTGGAGGTCACTGTTAAAGGGGTGGGCGCTGTGGTGGTTACTGTTAAGGGGGCGGGGCGACTTGGGAGGTCACTATTAAAAGGGCAGCTGCTGTGGAGGTCACTGTTAAGGGGGCGGATTATTGTGGAAATCACTGTTAAGGAAACGGGGTACTGTGGAGTTTACTAATAAAGGGGCGGTCCCTGTTAAAGATGAGAGCGCTGTGGATGTTACTGTTAAGGAGGCAGGCACTGTGGCGGTCACTGTTAAGGGAGGAGGGTACTGTGGAGGCCACTATTAAAGGGCCAGCCGGAGTATTGTGAGGTCACTGTTAAGAGAGCTGTTACTGTGGCAGTCGCTGTTAAGGGGGCCGGGAATGGTGAAGGTCACAGTTAAGGGGACTGTAACCTATGGTCAGTGTTAAGGGGCCGGTGCTGTATAAGTTACTGTTAAAGGGGTGGGCCCCATGTGGAGGTCACTGGCAAGAGGATGGGTTGCTGTGAAGGTCAAAGTTACGGGGGTGTGCTGCTGTGGAGGGCCCATTTTAAGGTTGGGCACTGTGGTTGGGTAAGGGGTGGGGGGGGCTGTGGAGGTCACTGTTAAGGGGGTGGTGTACTGTAGATGTCACTGCTATAGGGGATAATGTCTATCTTTTAATAACACACACAAACCTTAAATTAAATAGATGACATATACCCGTGTAAAGCCGGGGCCTTCTGGTAGTGTAATGATGAAGACAAAGTAGGTATTTGGTTAGCACATTACTTGAGTAAACTATTTATGTTGGGTCCACAGTGAATATCATACTTGACAGCATCTGCATGACCAAAATAGGGAAATTTAAGATTTCCCCGGGAACACCCTAACAAGGTGGGTTTTACACAAAAATACTACTCCTTTTGTCCTGGCATAGTCTGTACTATTGCCACATATGGAACATTCAGAAGACATGTTATCTAACCTGTTCTGCAAAAAACAAGACAAAATGCCCATAGTAACCAGTTACAGTAGTTTGAACGGGGTTTCCGATACATAGATATTGATGGCCTATCCTCATGAAAGGTCATCAATATTGGATCAGTGGTGGTCCAAGACCTACATCCAGCTGTTTCAGTCAGGCACTAAAAACTATGCATTGTGTAGAAACAGAAGCACAAGGTTCTGACCAGTGATGGCCAGTTCGCAGTGTTCGCCCGTGAACCGGTTTTGAGTGGACTGAGAACGGGATTCCTTTTGTGTCCATCTTCGCTGGCGATAGTGGTGCGATATCTAATGTCCTCAGGAAGGCATCGAGGAATGCCTGATACGAGGGAATTTGCATCGCCCCCGATGATGGCATACAGAAGGAGTGTTTGTATACGGGACAGACTAGTCAAATCCTATGTGGGCGGAGCTAGGACAGAAAAACTGACTTTATTGTAACCTAGGAAAACTGGTAATTTTCCATGTCTATAATGTTGTAACTGCAGTGGGATCATGAAAGGTGATGTATTTACCCATCTATATAGTGGGAAAACCTTCAAGATTAGGGAATACTACACCTGTAGATCCAGAGACGTAGTCTACATGATACAGTGCCCCTGTAGCTACATTTATGTGGGAGAAACCACTATGGAGCTCAGGGAGCAAATAAATAAACACAAGAGTACCATTAGGAAGGCCATGATAGAAAAACCAGTAGCGAAACACTTCATTGACTGACTGCGGGCACTCCATTAACTAGCTCTGTTTTCGTGCAATAGATTCTGTGGGGCCACTGAGGGGAGGTGATAAAAATAAATTACTCAGGAGGAAGGAATTGAAATGGATCCATACTTTGAGATCGCTACAGCCCTATCGGCTGAATTTAGAGTTTTTAATGTAGCCAGTATTGATTAGGTTGGTGGATGATCCTAATCAGTGTTTTTGAGATATTCTATAGGGGGCCGAGGTCCCACCCATGCTAGGGTCCTTTTTTTTTTTTTTTTTTAAATGGTCAGATTTGACTATATCATGCATCACCATTTAATATATCCATGCACACAGACGATACACCTGTTGCCTGGTGCAGTGTAATATGTTCTATACAGTGCTCAATCTGTATGATAATAGTATAAGATGACAGTTGTTTACACTGCATTTATGGTTTGATCAGTATCCACTGTGATACGATGTGGATATTAAGCATTTATGTTGTCCCAGAGTGTTTCAGTTGTGGCCATAAATTATGGTTGCTTCATACGTGGTCCCTACTCACTGACACGGCTGCATCCCCTAGGTAACGCGACGCCTAGCTCAATGTCTGAGCGGGCGGAGTCTCTATGATGCTGTCGTCAGCTGTTTCTGATGTCGGCTATCGCGGGATTTCGCTCAGGGCACGCGTGTGTGACATGACGCAGGCGAGTCTGTTTTAACCCCTTAGGGACACAGCCTTATTTCACCTTAAGGACCAGGCTATTTTTTTACAAATCTGACCAGTGTCACTTTAAGTGCAGATAACTTTAAAACGCTTTGACTTATCCAGGCCATTCTGAGATAGTTGTTTTTTTTTTTTGTCACATATTGTACTTCATGACACTGGTAAAATGAAGTAAAAAAAAATATTTTTTTGCACAAAAAAATACCTAATTTACCCAAAATTTTGAAAAATTAGCAAACTGCAAAGTTTCAGTTTCTCTACTTCTGTAATACATAGTAATACCCCCAAAAATTGTGATGACTTTGCATTCCCCATATGTCTACTTCCTGTTTTTGATTTATTTTGGGAATTATATTTATTTGTTTGGGGATGTTACAAGGCTTAGAAGTTTAGAAGCAAATCTTGAAATTTTTCATAAATTTACAAAAACCCAATTTTTAGGGACCAGTTCAGGTCTGAAGTCACTTTGCGAGGCTTACATAATAGAAACCACCCAAAAATGACCCCATCTAAGAAACTTCACCCCTCAAGGTATTCAAAACTGATTTTACATACGTTGTTAACCCTTTAGGTGCTGCACAAGAGTAATTGGCAAATGGGGATGAAATTAGAGAATTTCATATTTTTTTTGCCTAATTTTCCATTTTAGCCCATTTTTTCCACTAACAAAGCAAGGGTTAACCGCCAAACAAGACTATCTTTATTGCCCTGACTCTGCCGTTTACAGAAACATACAATATGTGGCCATAAACTACTGTACGGCCACACAGCGGGGCGTAGAGTGAAAGGTGCGCCGTTTGGTTTTTGGAGGGCTGATTTTTATGGACCGGTTTATTTACACAGTGTCCTGTTTCAACCCCCCGATGCACCCCTGGAGTAGAAACTCCCTAAAAGTGACCCCATTTTGGAAACTACGGGATAAGGTGGCATTTTTTGGGGGACTATTTTTAGAGTACATATGATTTTTGGTTGCTCTATATTACATTTTTGTGAGGCAAGGTTACCAAAAATTTAAATTCTGAAATTTCATCTCCATTTGCCATTAACGGTTGAGGAACACCTAAAGGGTTAATTAAGTTTGTATAATCAGTTTTTAATACCTTGAGGGGTGTAGTTTCTTAGATGGGGTCACTTTTAGGGAGTTTTTACTCTAGGGGGGAATCAGGGGGGCTTCAAAAGGGACATGGTGTCAATAAAAAAGGCCATCAAAATCGGCCTTCCAGAAACAATGTCGGTCCTTTCCTTTTGCGGCCTCCCTTTACTGATACAGCAGTTTACGACCACAAATGTGGCGTTTCTGTAAACTGCAGTATCAGCCTAATAAATATTAACTTTTGTTTAGTTGTTAACCCTTGTTTTGTTACCGGAAAAAACGGATCGAAATGGAAAAGTGGCAAAGATAGCTGTTTTGGCACTGTTTTTTTTTTTTTTTTGCCCATGTTAATCTGTGGGGTTAAGTCATGGGATATTTTTATAGAGGAGATTCTTACGGACGCGGCAATACCTAATAAGTCTACTTTTTTTTTTTTTTTACAATTATTTAGTTTTTTGACTATTATCCTTTTTGATAAAAACAATTTTTTTGTATCTCTAAAATCTAAGTGTCATTTTTTTTAAATCAGATTATCTTATGTGGGTGCTCATTTTTTGCGGGATGAGACTACGGTTTTATTGGCAGTATTTTGGGGGCCATATGATCGCTTGCTATTAAACTTTTTATTATGTAAGGTGACACAAAAACTTTTTTTGCACCTTATTTTTTTTTTTTTCTGGACAGTGTTAATCTGGGGGGTTAGGTCATGGGGTATTTTTATAGAGGAGATTATTACCGATGCGGCGATACCTAATATGTCGACTTTTAATAAATTATTTTAGTTTTTTGGGGTGTCTCAAGTCTGAGAACCAGTTTTTTTTATCAGATGTCAGTGCTGAATTGGGATATAAATTTACTACTCCATGGAAGTGTGATACTTCCTGAAGCAACCAATAATGCAGAGGCCCGGATGATCGGGGCAAGTGTCACATTGAGTTGTGGTGTCCTTCCGTATCCCCCTCCTGTGACACACTCTGCACCTTTTTTGGGTTCGTCCCTTCTTTCCAGTATGGGGGACCACACCTGGAAAGTGTTGGCCAGGGACGATCCGGGCGCCTACAGTTCCCGAGGTACTCCGGCCTGATCTTTCCCGGTCCGAAAAGATCAAGGCCTTGAGGACTGCCTCATAGAACTGGAGGAATGTCCCTGTTTTGCCAGCGCTCCGGGACAGCACAAAAGAGTTGTACATGGCAACCTGTACCAAGTAGACCGCAACTTTTTTGTACCATGCCCGGGTTTTGCGCATGGCGTTATATGGCTTGAGGACTTGATCAGAGAGATCAACTCCTCCCATATACCGATTGTAGTCGACGATACATTCGTGCTTGAGGACCGTTGCCGTGGTACCTCACACAGGGACAGGGGTGATGCCGTTACCATGAATTGTGGACAGCATAAGGACATCCCTCTTGTCCTTATACCTGACCAGCAATAGGTTTCCAGTGGTAAGGGCACGGGTCTCACTTCTGGGGATAGGTACCTGGAGGGGGAGGGCAGGGAGGCCGCGTTGATTTTTCCGCACGGTCCCACAAGCGGACGTGGATCTGGCGGCAAGGGACTGGAACAAGGGGATACTGGTATAAAAGTTATCCACGTACAGGTGGTAACCCTTATCCAGCAGTGGGTGCATAAGGTCCTACACAAGTTTCCCGGTAACACCCAGAGTGGGGAGACATTCTGGGGGTTGAATCCGGGAATCTCGCCCCTCGTATATACGAAATTTGTAAGTGTACCCTGAGGTACTCGCTCACAAATTTTGTATAGCTTCACGCCATACCTCGCCCACTTGGAGGGCACATACTGGCGGAAATTGAGTCTCCCCTTGAACGCAATGAGAGACTCCTCAACCGCGACCTCCCTTCCAGGTACATAGGCCTCCATGAATTTGGCCCCAAAGTGATCGATGACCGGCCGTATCTTATACAGACGGTCATGGGCAGGATCACCTCGGGGGGACATGCTCCATTATCGGAATAATGCAGACATTTCCGGATGGCCTCAAACCGGGAGCGTGTCATGGCCGTACTGTAAAGTGGGGTCTGGTATAGGACGTCCCCACTCCAGTACAGCCTGACACTGGGTTTCTTGACCAGGCCCATATGCAGCACGAGGCCCCAAAATGTCCTCATTTCGGGTTCACTGACCGGCGTCCAGCCACCGGGCCTGGCCAAAAAGAAGCCCGGGTGTTGAGCAACGAACTGTTGGGCGTACAGGTCCGTCTGCTCCACCATCAGATTTACCAGTGGGTCACTGAAAAAATGACAAAAAGTCATATTCAGTGTAGTCCACTGTGGAAATCTGGATTCCTGATTGGCCTACAAAATCAGGAATCACAGGCTCGTATCGCTCTGGGCTACACCAGACTAGTTCACCCGCAGGGTTCTCTGGTGGATTTAACTGGTGGGCCGGGAAACCAGTACGAGCCCCAGAGCTGCTCGTACTAGGCTGGGCCACAGGGTCCCTAACATGGCGGTCCCCTTGCTCCGCCTGATGGCGTCTCCGCCTCCTTGGGGGCTCATCATCATCGCTAGATGTGAAAATAGGTCATCAATATCAGATCGGTTTCTATACCCGGCACCTCTGCCAATCAGCTGTATGAAGGGAAGGTGTGCACACTGCGTGCATGCCGTCTCCCTTCTCTCGTCCTGCTCGCCATAGACATATGGCAGCAGTGAGTAGAAAGAGAGAATGGAGAAAGCATGCTTGCACTGCGCAACCCATCCCTTCATACAGCTGATCGTTGGGGTTGCTGGGTGTCAGACCTCTGCCGATCTGATATTGATGACTTACCGTCATCAATATTAAAAGACCAGAGAACCCCTTTGATAATAGCTCAAAAACACTTATTTAAGCCACATTCTTATTTGAGCTATGAGTCAGAGATGAGGAGGCACCAGTGGAACACTGTAAAAACACTGAGCATGCTACTAGAGAATCTCAATGCTATTTAAAGCTTTGAGCACATTTCTCTGTACAAAGCCCAATTGAAAAAATTATTTTTAGCGCAAAATAAGTACAATGCAACAATAAAATTAAAAAAATGCCCCTAAAGGTGTCCATAGACTTTAAGTGGATGCAACTAAGAACAAATAGGTGTGAACACAGTCCAAGAATTAACACAAGAGAATCGCGCAGGCTCAGGTGAGCAGTGTCTGTATACTTGACATTACTTTGCAATAGCAATGGAGGATAGCCATCTTGGCACAAGGACAGAATCCAGAGGAAACTAGCAAGCTCCAATAAGCTGGATTTGCAGTTTAGATGTTTTATATTTGCATTAGCAATATAGGATAGCTGAGTTTACAAATGGAATAGCAGAATTGATGCATAATAGCAAAATGAAAAAGCAACCTCTTACATGCAGCACAGGATAACCAACTGGAAACATAAAATGCTTACACTGGAGAAGTTGAACTGAATTGGTCAGAAACAGATGTAGCAGACTGGCTGGCATCAGAAAGAAACTTGACCAGGAACGCACATAGCTTAGCTAGGAGTGGAAGATGGCCAATCAAGCTGTCATCAGGAACAGACTTTACCAGGAAAAACTCCATTAGGAACAAACTTGACCAGGAACCCACATGGTTTGGTGGCAGAAGACCAGTCAGGCTGCCTCCAGGAACATTCAAGACAGACAACAGGCCAACACACAGGATAGAACAGTAATACTAAGGCAGTGAATAAAACTAACAGCAAGCCATATATAACAGGAGCCTATTAACATATTAAAAACAGCCTAGCAGCTAGTAGCCTTAGTTCTATTATATCTGTATACTCATAACTACCGTTGAGTGAATCAAAGCCAAACTATTTGACTTCGATCGGAAATTCAGGAAAAATGAGATTTGCTGTGAAGCTGAATTTCCTCACGCTTCATCGTAACGAATCTATTTTTCCTGAAATGGCAGTAAAACCTCCTCTATTTGCTCACTCAGAGGTCATATTGGCCATCTTGATTGATGATACCGCACAAAATCTCACACGGGGGGACGTGTGATGTTACCATGCCAGCGAGCTGGCCCGGCGCAGTGACAGCAGTAACCCTGGCCAGTGTGAGGATGCCTTCACGTCACCGCTCGTTACTTTCCATCGTCTCTTCAATCAAGATGGCTGCAATAGCCTCTCCGTGAGCAAATGGATAGTATGTATTTTATTTTATTTTTTTAACCAGATTAACCCTGAAAGGCATTAATTGTAGCATCAGATGTCACGGTCAGTGATGAACATGACATCTGAGGGGTTCAATGACGTGGGGCAGCGTGATCGCCGTTCCCCATCGTTTCGCCTGCTACATACAAAGGAATGCACTTCGTGACTAATTGAATTTCTTTGTGAAATTCAGCTAAGCAGCTGCATCAAATTTTTCATAACTACTCATAACTAGAGTAGAGCGGACACCTGGATGTTTGGGTTTGGCCGGGACCCGAACTTGACCACGAACCCCATTGAACCCCAACTTTTTAGCACTAAAATGGCTGTAAAAATGTCATGGAAAGGGCTAGAGGGCTGCAAATGGCATCAAAATTTGGTTAAGAGCATGGCAAGTGCTCTGCAAACAAATGTGCATAGGGAAATTAGTTTAAATAACATAAAATACGTAAAAATAAAAAATCTTGATCTAGGAGGAAGAGGTCCATGTGGAGTAGGAGGTTGAGGAGGCTGTGGATGTGGCGGTGTAGGTGGAAACCTACACTGCTTTTTGGTTTTAAATTTTATTTGTATTTTTTTTAATTAGGGTATACCCCAAAACATTGGGAAATATAACCTGTGATAACCCCCTCTAGTCGTGCTAAACACACTTTCAGACAATACACTGGCTGCAGGGCAGGCCAGCACCTGCAAGACCTAAAGGGCAAGCTCAGGCCATGTGCCCAATTTGGAGACCCAGAAGTTGCAGGGGCTGACCGTGTAGGCGTGTGCACAGTTACTGCCCCACCATGTTGCACATCCTTGTGATGTTCACGATCCAATTTGATATCTGCTCTATCAACTTTCAATGTTCTTTTATGCGCTTAGCATGGTGATGACGGGTGGCAGGGAATCAGGGTTCCACACCGGAGAGGGAGCGTGAGAAAGAGAGACCACATCCAAGGGAGGATTAATTTTTTAAAATTTTAAATTATAGAGCGGAATTATGGGACTAATTTTTAAAGCGTAAAAGTGGGCCAACTTTTTAAATTATAAGCATTGAATGAAAGGATGTGGCGCGCATTAATTAATGAATTTATTAAATTTTATTTCCTGTCAGCTATACGGAGCAGGGGTTTCTATCCGGCAAAATTTGAAAAATGTCACCTGACAATGTAATTGACTATTTTTATTTATTTATGTTCCTGTCACCTATGTAGAGGTGCCCCAGTGACATCCACCATCCAATTGGATATCTTTTCTATCAACTTTCAATGTTCTTTTCTGAGCCTACCATGTTGATCACGGCGAATCAGGGTTCCACGCCGGAGAGGGAGTGTGAGAAAGAGACCAAATTTAAGGGAGATAAATTTATTTAAAAAAATTGGGATCGAGCAGAAATGTGGGAAAAGCTGTTAAAGTGCAAATGTGGGACAAATTACAGAAGCCCAAATGTGGGCCACAAGAGTAAAGCGGAAATATGGGACAAATTATTGAAGTGCAAATGTGGTACAACTTGTCAAAGGAGGTGGTTTTTGAAATTTTATTCCCTGTCACCTATGCAGAGCAGGAGTTTATTCACGTCTAAAATTGTATAATGTCAACCCAAGAATGTAACAGAAAAATTACAGAAATGTATTAACCTGTCTACTTTGTACTTAAAAATAGTTTCTCACCCGAAAATGTAAAAGAAAAATGTATTGAAATTTATTAAGCTGTCAACTAGGTAGAGGAGGGGTACATCACACCCAAAAATTGGTGAATTTCACCCGAAAATGTAACTGACAAAGTAGTGAAATGACATAAAATACTTACAAATAAAAATTTTAAAAAAATTGATTTAGGAGGTGGAGTTCCATATGGAGTAGGAGTTTGAGTAGGCAGTGGAAGCAGCGGTGGAGGAGGACGAGGTAGCCAACACAGGTTTTTTGTTTTAATTTAATTTTTTTAAATTAGGGTACACTCCAAAAGAGTGTCAAATATCCAAAATACAACAATGAGCAGTTGCGCTGCAGTATAACAATGGCTGGTTAGTGCCGGTATACATGTCTATTCTGCACAAGGTACGAACAAGTCCTGTGGGATCCATGCCTGGTTCATTTTAATGAAGGTGAGCTTGTCCACATTGGCTGTGGACAGGCGGCTGCGCTTGTCTATGACGCCCCCTGCCGTGCTAAACACACGCTCAGATAATACACTGGCTACAGGGCAGGCCAGCACCTCCAAGGCGTAAAGGGCAAGCTCAGGCCATGTGCCCAATTTGGAGACCCAGAAGTTGAAGGGGGCAGACCAGTCATTCAGTATGTGTAGGTGTGTGCACACATTCTGCTCCACCATGTTGGTGAAATGCTGCCTCCTGCTAAGACGTTCCATATCAGCTGATGGTGCTGGTTGTTGTGGCATGCTGACAAAGCTTTTCCACACTTCGGCCATGCTAACCCTGCCTTCTGAGGTGCTGGCGGTGCCCCAGCTGCGTTGGCGACCTCTTTCTCGTCCTCTGCCTTCACCTTGTGCTTCCACTGTGCCCCTGCTGTCAGGTGGGAATGCCACCAGCAACGCGTCTACTAGCGTGAGCTTGTACTCTCGCATCTTCCGATCACGATCCAGTGAGGGAATTAAGGACGGTACGTTGTCCTTGTAACGGGGATCCAACAGCGTGGCCACTTGGTAATCAGCACAAGTTAGAATGTGGGCAACTCAGCGGTCATTGCGGAGACCCTGCAGCATGTAATCGCTCATGTGTGCCAGGCTGCCCAGAGGCAACGAAAAGCTCTCCTCTGTGGTAGCTGTATAGTCTGTGTCCTCTGTATCCCCCCAGCCACGCACCAGTGATGGCCATGAGCTGGTCTGGGTGCCACCCTGCTGTGAACATGGTTCCTCCTCATCCTTCACCTTGTCATCCTCCAGAACTGTGCCATGGCTGAACAATTGTGTACCTGGCGTTTGTGGGTGCAGGAACCCACCCTCAGAGCCACTTGTGAATGACTGACTGTCCGGAAACCCTACAAAATTATCCCTCTTCCTCCTCGTCATTCTCCTGTGCCACATCCTCTTCCATCATCGCCAGCAGCGTTTTTTTCAAGGAGGCATAGAAGTGGGATAGTTACGCTGAGAACGGCGTTATCGGCACTGGCCATGTTGGTGGAGTACTCGAAACAGCGCAACAAGGAACACAGGTCTCGCATGGAGGCCCAGTCATTGGTGGTGAAGTGGTGCTGTTCTGCCGAGCGACTCACCCGTGTGTGCTGCAGCTGAAACTCCACTATAGCCTGCTGCTGCTCGCACAGTCTGGCCAGCATGTGCAAGGTGGAGTTCCACCTTGTGGGCATGTCGCATATGAGGCGGTGAGTGTGAAGGCCGAATTTACTCTGCAGCGCTGACAGGCGAGCAGCAGCAGGGTGAGAGCGGCAAAAGCGCACACAGACATCCCGCACTTTATGCAGCAGCTCTGACATATCGGGGTAATTTTTAAGGCATCTCTGCACCACCAAATGTAGCACATGCGCCAGGCAAGCGTTGTGCGTCAAACCGGCTAGTCCCAGAGCTGCTACGAGATTTCACCTATTATCGCACACCACCAGGCCGGGCTTGAAGCTGACTGGCACCAACCACTCATTGGTCTGTTGTTCAAGGCCCGTCCACAGCCCTGCGCGGTGTGGGGTTTGTCCCCCAAACAGATAAGTTTTATAACTGCCTGCTGTTTACCCCTGGCTGTGCTGAAGTTGGTGGTGAAGTTGTTACACTGACCTGATGAGGAAGCCGAGTAGGAAGCAACAGGAGGCAAACTGAAGCGCCCTGCATTCCTCAGTGGTGGAAGGACATGTGCCAAACTGCTATCTGCCTCAGGCACAGCTGCCACTGCATTTACCCAGTGTTCTTTTATGGAGATATAACGTCCCTGACTGTGCTTACTGGTCCACATATCCGTAGTGAGGTGCACCTTGGCACAGATGGCGTAGCGCAGTGCACACCTGATTTTGTCCCCTACTTGGTTGTGCAGGGAAGGGATGGCTTGCCTGTAAAAGTAGTGGCGGCTGGGCAAGACTTACTGGGACAGCCGCAAGGCCTGTTTGGCACCTCCATAAGGCTTTTAAAACTCTCCGTCTCCACCAGACGAAATGACAGCATTTCAAAGGCCTGTAATTTAGAAATGCTTGCATTCAGGGCTAGGGATCGTGGGTGGGTAGGAGGGTACTTCCTCTTCCTCTCCAATGTTTGGGAGATGGAGAGCTGAACGCTTCCGTGGGACAATGTGGAGATGCTTGGTGACCCAGGTAGTGGTGTTGCTGGAAGATCCTCTGTTTGCAGGTTGGCAGGTGGCACTGTCACTCCAGAGGTGGATGAAGAGGCAGAGACGGAAGCAGGAGGAGCCAGAGACCTTTCTTGGTTTTTGAGGTGTCTACTCCACTGTAGCTCGTGCTTAGAACTTAAATGCCTGGTCATGCAGGTTGAGAACGTTTATGCCTCGCTTCAGGCTCTGATTGCACAGCGTGCAAACCACTTGTCTTGTTGTCAGCACATTGTCTGAAGAACTGCCACGCCAGGGAACTCCTTGGAGTTGGCTTTGGTGTGATCGGTCCCTTGCTGCGGTGGGCAGTAGCAGGCGTACTGTTTAGAGGACAGCCGCTCCACTTTTGCACCCTGCTCCCTCTTCTGCTGTGCTGGTGGCTCTGTCGACCACCGCCTCTTCCTCCGAACTACATAGGTCACTCGCATGACCTAGATTCCATGTGGGGTCGAGGACCTCATCGCCCTCCACATCATCTTCCACCCAGTCTTCACCCCTGCCCTCCTTGTCGGTCTGCACACTTTCGAAAGCCACAGCAGTTGGCACCTGTGTTTCGTCATCATCCGAGACATGCTGTAATGGTCCTCCCATGTACTAAGTGGTTGGGCATCGGTGCACTCAATCTCTTCCACTTCTGGGGCAGGGCTAGGTGGACGGCCCTGGGAAACCCTGCTAACAGTCATCAAAAAGCAGAAGAGACTGCTGCATGACTTGGGGCTCAGACTGCTTGGCTGATTTGCAAGGGGGTGAGGTGAAAGACTGATGGACATGGGCTGCAGGTAGGGGTGGGCGGTATAGGCGATATGCAATATAAATTTGTGCCACGATATGGATTTTATGCATATCGCCTATATCGCCGAACTGCGATATGACCATGGAGCGGCATCGGATCGGTTACCATGGCAGTCAGGACGCTACTGAAGTCCTGGCTGCCATGGTATGTCAGTGAGTAGCATTATACTCACGTGCGAGGTGGCCGCCGGGCGCTCCTTCTCTCTGTGCGGCGCATTAGTAAATGCCCTCAGGTGAACGTCTAAACCCCCAGCCATGACTAGATAAGCCCAGTGCGCCACAGCTTCCCCGGCTCCTGCCGCTCACTGCTCTCCCGACAGCCCTTGAGGCAACCAATGTACTTTGCGAAAGAGTTGCTGGGAAACGTAGTCCCTTCCAGTCTGTGTCGTCCTGCTCTGCCCTCACTGCTGGACTAGCTTTGTTTGCAGAGGGCTTGGCAGGAGTGAAGCGCAGCCGGGTATTTAATATTTGTTTGAGTCGTTGGCACCCGGGTGACTGCTGCAGCGCTGGACGTGCATGTAATGGCCGAAGGAGAAACAGTGCGACTTTTTCTTGTTTCATGGCTCTGGACGCACGTTTCTGACTTTGTCGCTGAAGTTTTAGCTTGTTGCTGCGCTGCAGAGTTGTAGTGATGTTGCTATGTAGCGCTGTGTGTGCTGTGGACATATTACTGTGTACCAGCTGAGATACATGCAGCACATACAAATGTCTCATGTGGTATGTGTCGCACAATTGTCGCAGCTGTGGGACATATTAGTAAAACAAAATCTGTGCTGCCTCTTCATTTCTGACAAATGTCCCAATGTTTTCTGAGTGGGATGCACATAGTAAAACCTTATGGCAATGTCAGCAGGGTCCTCCAGGAGGGGAGGCCTTGTGTGATGTCCGCATGGGCTGTACTAGGACATATGGACTATGGTTGTCCTAAGTGGACGTTCCCTTTTAAACCTGCTTATGTGTCACAATCTTGTCAATTATAACTTCTGATGTGTGGCGTTGGAAATCTGTGGTAACCGATCGGAGCCCCAGGATTACACTGCTGGGGCTCCAATCAGAAGCTGCCACTGTCACCAATGATGTGGGGGGGAAGGGGGACTCTGCCACCAATGATCAATACTGGGGAGGGAGGGGGGGACCCTGTGGCCACTGCCACCAATGATTAATACTGGGGACGGGGGGTGGGTTTGAGTTACCAGAGGGGGCTGATAAGAGGGAGAGGCTGGGGGGGGGGCTACATCAGAGCTGGGGGAGCACATGAGAGGCTGGGGGGCGGATCAGAGGCTGGGGGGGCACATGAGAGGCTGGCTGCCATGGTCAGCTCCCTGCTGTTGTGTGCACAAAGCACAGGGCAGCAGGGAGAGTGTAACGTCCTATTCACCCTAATAGAGCTCTATTAGGGTGAATATGACAAGGGTTCTAGCTCTTAAGGGGGCTAATAGTTATTAAATAAAAAAGTAAAAAAAAAAAAAAAAAAGTTTAAACCCCCCCAAATATAGAAAACAATATATCGTGATATATATCGCATATCACACATGCTTAAAAATATATGGCAATATAAATTTTAGGCCATATCGCCCACCCCTAGCTGCAGGTGCCAACTCTGATCTTTCAGCAGGAGACTGGGTAGGAGACTATGTGAAGGAACTGGAGCCATTGTCAGCAACCTAATCTACTATCGCCTGTACTTGTTCAGGAATCACCATTCGTAGAGCCGCATTAGCCCCGACGAAATACCGCTGCAGGTTCTGTCGCCTATTGACACCTGAGGAAGGGGTTTCACGTGTGTGTGTGTGTGTGTGTGTGTGTAGCTGGCACAGATAGACCACGTCCTCTCCCTGCAACAGGAGCTCCACCAGCAGAACCACGACCTGGGCCATGTCCCTTATTTGACGCTCTCCTCATATGTCTCGAATTTAGGATCTTGCCCTAAATGGGTGTTTAATAGTAGAATAGAACGACATTATGTACAAGGTGTATCTCACACGCCCTGAACCAGACTAGGCCTCAATTCAGTGCCGTAGAATTTATTTATTTTTTCCTGTGGGGGGGGTTCAGCTTTCTCAAATTTTAAGACTTTATCTAGCAGACACACCAGGGTTTGAAAAAATATATACCAGCCATATCATTCCTAAACCAATCCTTTACCTTGAGCAATACCGATTTAGTTGTTTGACACCATATGGAAAAAACATGTTTTAAAAAGACTCGTAATTTGTACCTACCCACTCCAGTCTGGAGTGACAGTCTATGGCACGCATGACACATCACATGCTAGCTTACTCTTGTAATTTCCATAAGGAATTGCGTTTCTTTATTGTTGAGGAGACTAGAGTGTGAGAGACTAGAAAAAAAATACATCAAAACATGCAGCCTGCACAATAAGTGATGTGGACCAGCATGGTGGTGGCCAGTTCCCTCAATTCATAAGAGTCTGGGGGCTGGACTAAATATATGAATTGACACTGTCTGTAGCCGGGGGTGGGGGTGGGCTTTGAATCTTTTTGATTTTCTTTTTTAACTTTTACTTACACTAGTGCTCCAGAGTCTGTCTCTCTGTCTCTCTCCCTCTCCCTCTCCCTCTCCCTCTATCTCTATCTTCTAATCTTCTGAGATCTCCAGGCTCTGTGCTCTGTCAGCCGCTGCCCAGGCGTAGCAGGCAGGAAGCTGGCTGGGGTCCAGACGTACGACATGCGTAGGCGGAGCCTGAAGGCAGCATGCATGCCATGTGATCATCAGCGTCATCCCTGCCTGGCTGCCCTGTGTGTGTCTGTAAGTTACTTGTGCCACCGGTACCTGCCCCCCCTGCGCTGACCGGCCCCGCCCTGCAGCCTCCATCACCTCTCTGTGTGCCGCACTGCCCGCGCCGTTATTGCAGGCAGCGGCACGGGCCTTTCTCTGGCAGATTAGGAGGACAGACACTCTGGGGGGAGTTTGAACCCCCCCCTATCACCCCCCTTATCTACCCCTCTGTCTCAATTTAATTTGTTTGCCCAAAATGGCTGTGTTTAAAATCCTTGAATAGAACTCTATATACAGGGTGTATCTAAAACGCCCTGACCCACACTAGGCCGCAATTAAAGATTTGTGCACAAAATGGCTGTATTTCAAATATCTGAATATAACCTAAATATATAAAGGGTGTGTCTCACAATGACATCTGCAGCAAAGGCTGCCCAATTATTTTTTTTTGCCCAAACGGGTGTTTGTTTAATAACTGAATATGACAGCAGTATATAACCTTGGAATTTCAAACGTCTTGATGCTGCAAGGGCAGAACAATTGTGTATTTTGCTATAAAAAGGGTGTTTTATTAATAGAAGAATATAAGCCCTGTATATCTCACACGCCCTGAACCAAACTAGTCCGCAATTAAAGATTTGTGTATAAAATGGCGCTATTTCAAATATCTGAATATAACCCAAATATATAAAGGGTGTATCTCACAATGACATATGAATTTCACACGTGCTGATGCTGCAAGGACTGTAAAATGCTGTATTTTGGCCAAAAACTGTGTTTTTAAATACCCAGAAAATGATGGCTGTATTTCTAGCTTAAATTACACACTGACTAATCCAGATGTTGTATATGGCCAAAAGTGTTTTTTTTAACTAACAGAATATGAAAGCTGTATATACCGTTTGAATTTCACACGTCCAGATGCAGCTAGGGATGTAAAATTGTGTATTTTGCACAAAAAGGGTGTTTTAAAAAAAAATAATGAAAATTATGGCTGTATTTCTAGCTAAAATTGCACACGGACTAATCCTGCAAATGCAGCAGATGTTGTATATTTTTTATATAACCAGATTAGAATGTCACAAAAGCTCAGATACAGTGCTGGTGCACTGAGCTTGCATAAAATGGCTGCTAAGATAGGTTTTTGAGGATGAAAATAAGAAAAAAAATATTTTGAACCAAAAGGTGGGCTTTGAACTAATGGTAGCCTGTGAATGTCACTGTTATGGAGGGGGGGGGGGGGGGGGTCTGTGGCTGGCACTGTTATGGTGGCGTCTGTGGCTCTCACTGTTATGGGGGCGTCTGTGGCTGGCACTGTTATGGGGGCGTCTGTGGCTGGCACTGTTATGGGGGTACCTGAGATTGTGACTTTGGGGTTTCATAAGCTATAAGCCATAATCATCCAAATTATAACAAATAAAGGCTTGAAATATCTCGCTTTGCATGTAATGAGTCTCTCGTATGTTAGTTTCACCTTTAAAGTTGCATTACTGAAATAAACTTTGCACAATATTCTAATTTTCGAGTTTCACCTGCATATATAAAGAACAAATAATGAGGCAGCACTCCAAAGAAGGTGAGGGTGATGGACACGTTTATTACCCCAGTCGACTGGGGTAATAAACGGGTCCATCACCCTCACCTTCTTTGGAGTGCTGCCTCATTATTTGTTCTTTGGACATTGCCTGTGGATGCCTGTGGACATTGCCTGGAATCCAGGAGGGATTGCACCCAATTTCACTTTTAAAGAGTGTGCGGCTGTTTTTTGTAATTTTTTTATTTTATTATATTTTTTACTGATTTCAAGTCTGTTACTTTATAATAAATTCATATTTCACCTTTTATTATAGAGGGATTTCCAGGTGGGATGCCAGGTATGGCAGGAGGATTCCCTGGTGGCATGGCTGGAATGCCAGGAGTGAGTGAAATTCTCTCTGACCCAGAAGTGTTGACGGCTATGCAGGTAGGTGCTATATTGAGAGTGGCTTCATTCATGTAACAGGGCCAGGTACGATGACTATGCAAGAACTTGACTTGGTCAATCAAGAAGGAAAGGAAGGGGCTGGCAATTAAAGCAAGAGGAGCATGAGTGCACAGAGTGGCACAGGTCCGCCCACAGTGTACCTAAAGGGAACCTGTCATGTGGATATTTGATTATAATCTAACTAATTATATACAATCATTAACTACTAAAAAGTACCTTAGATGTATTCACTTACTGGTGTGACAGATGGTTACCTCATAATATACACACAAAGATGCCTCATGCCGTATGCTAATGAGCTGATTCGAGTCCGGCGTGATGTCATGGAGTCTAGCGTATATTTAATTCAGAGCTATAGCCACTCCCCTGCCCACCTGCTGCTGATTCCTATGGAAACAAACTGTCATTCAGCAGCAGGTGGGCGGGGAGAGTCAGGCGCTCATGAATATTCATGACTCATCATTATCAGCTGGAGCTTTTCAATACAAGATGTTGGCAGATTGACTGGGTCAATTAACCCCTTCACGCAACATCACGTACATGTACGTGGGGGAATGTGGTGCCTCACCGCATCCCCACGTGCATGTACGTGATCGGCTTTCACTGTCAGCGCAGGGACCGAAGCGCTGAAGATTCAGTGAAGCCGGCGTGCTGGGATTGCTAGGCAACCAGAGAATCCGGAAGGAGTTGTATTAGACCCCTGACCCGCCCACGATCGCTGTGATTGGTCCAATACTGCAGAGGGACCAATCGCAGCGCATCAGGGCAGGTAAGGGGGGGTTAGGGAGGGACTGTGTGCCTCTCCTTCTCTGATCGTCCCAATTCCTGTCAGGGAAGCGATCAGAGAAGGAGAGGGTGACAATATACTGTACCTATGACATGTATACTAGTCATGGAGCACTGCTACTTAGCGCTCCATGACTAGTATACTCCTCATCGCATTTAACTGTCACCATGTCTGCAGACATGGTGACAGCGCTGAGTGCCGGCTGTTACACACAGCCAGGCACTCAGGCTCAATGCCGAGGGGGGTCCTGTGACCCCCCATATCGGCGATCGGGTAGTTTCGGCACCCCCCCCTATGGGCGATCGCTCAATGTAGTTTCTGATCCCTGCGGTCCCTGACCGCAGGGATCAGAAACCTAAAAATTGCCCCAAATCGATTTTTTTAAACCCCCCTGCACCCCTGAATTCATTTATGTGGCGGGGGGCGGTTTGTGGGCGGTGCGGCAGTTGCGGGAGGCGGGCGGTGCGGCAGGCGGGATCGCGATCCCCCGCCCGCCTCCCATTATAATCATCGTTGGCGTCTAGTGGGTTATACCAGGGTGCCAGCACATTGCTGGCACCCTGGTATAAACGGCTGACATCGGTGATGCGATGTCAGCCGTTTAACCCTTTCCATACCGCGGTCCGTACGGACCGCGGTATGGAAAAGGTTAACAGCTCAGGGAGCTCCCTCCCTCTCCCATCGGAGGGCTGCTGTACCTTTGCAGCCCCCCGATGGAGAGGGAGAGAGCCCCCAGAGCCCCGTCCTTACCCTTCCCCGTCTGCGCAGTTCTGACCATAACTGAGCAGACGGGAGAGGTTCCCATGGCAACAGGACGCCTCTCAGGCGTCCTGCTGTCCATGGTGCTGAACAGATCTGTGCTGAAAGCATAGATCTGTTCAGTGTAAGTAAAATATAGTACAGTGCAATATATATTGTACTGTAGTGTATTATACAGACATCAGACCCACTGGATCTTCAAGAACCAAGTGGGTCTGGGTCAAAAAAAAAGTAAAAAAGAAAAGTAAAAATCGAAAAATACATTTATCACTGATTAAACATGAGAAAAATTAAATTCCCTACACATGTTTGGTATCGCCGCGTCCGTAGCGACCTGATCTATAAAACGGTCATGTTACTTTTCCAGAACGGTGAACGCCATAAAAAATAAAAAACTATGATGAAATTGAAATTTTGCCCACCTTACTTCCCCAAAAAAGATAATAAAAGTGATCAAAAAAGTCGCATGTACTCCAAAATTGTAACAATCAAACCGTCATCTCATCCCGCAAAAAATGAGACCCTACTTAAGATAATCGCCCAAAAACTGTAAATACTATGGCTCTTAGACTATGGAAACACTAAAACATCATTTTTTTTGTTTCAAAAATAAAATCATTGTGTAAAACTTATATAAATAAAAAAAAGTATACATATTAGGTATTGTCGCGTCCGTATCGACCGGCTCTATAAAAATATCACATGACCTAACCCCTCAGGTGACCACCGTAAAAAAATAAAAATAAAAACGGTGTAGAAAAAGCAATTTTTTGTCATCTTACGTCACAAAAAGTGTAATGGCAAGCGATCAAAAAGTCATATGCACCCCAACATAGTGCCAATCAAACCGTCATCTCATCTCGCAAAAAATGAGACCCTACTTAAGATAATCGTCCCAAAACTGTAAAAACTATGGCTCTTAGACTATGGAGAAACAAAAAAAATTTTTTTGTTTTAAAAATGAAATCATTGTGTAAAACTTACATAAATAAAAAAAATTGTATACATATTAGGTATTGCCGCGTCCGTGACAACCTGCTCTATAAAATTACCACATGATCTAACCTGTCAGATGAATGTTGTAAATAACAATAAAAAAAAAAGATGCCAAAAAAGCTATTTCTTGTTACCTTGCCGCACAAAAAGTGTAATATAGAGCAACCAAAAATCATATGTACCCTAAACTAGTACCAACAAAACTGCCACCCTATCCCGTAGTTTCTAAAATGGGGTCACTTTTTGTGAGTTTCTACTCTAGGAGTGCATCAGGGGGGCTTCAAATGGGACATGGTGTCATAAAAACTGTCCAGCAAAATCTGGCTTCCAAAAACCATACGGCGCACCTTTCACTCTACGCCCCGCTGTGTGGCCGTACAGTAGTTTACGGCCACATATGGGGCGTTTCTGTAAACAGCAGAATCAGGGCGATAAAGATACAGTCTTGTTTGGCTGTTAACCCTTGCTTTGTTAGTGGAAAAAATGGGTTAAAATTGAAAATTAGGCAAAAAATGAAATTCTCAAATTTCATCCCCATTTGCCAATAACTCTTGTGCAACACCTAAAGGGTTAACGAAGTTTGTAAAAATCAGTTTTGAATGCCTTGAGGGGTGTACTTTCTTAGATGGGGTCACTTTTAGGGAGTTTCTACTCTAGGGGTGCATCAGGGGGCTTCAAATGGCACATGGTGTAAATAAACCAGTCCAGCAAAACCTGCCTTCCAAAAACCATACGGCGCACCTTTCACTCTACACACCGCTGTGTGGCCGTACAGTAGTTTACGGCCACATATGGGGTGTTTCTGTAAACGGCAGAGTCAGGGCAATAAAGATACAGTCTTGTTTGGATGTTAACCCTTGCTTTGTTAGTGGAAAAAATTGGTTAAAATTGAAAATTAGGCAAAAAAATGAAATTCTCAAATTTCATCCCCATTTGCCAATAACTCTTGTGCAACACCTAAAGGGTTAACAAAGTATGTAAAATCAGTTTTGAATACCTTGAGGGGTGTAGTTTATAGAATAGGGTCATTTTTGGGTGGTTTCTATTATGTAAGCCTCGCAAAGTGACTTCAGACCTGTAGTGGTCCCTAAAAATTGGATTTCTGAAAAATTTCAAGATTTGCTTCTAAACTTCTAAGCCTTGTAACATCCCCAAAAAATAAAATATCATTCCCAAAATAATTCAAACATGAAGTACACATATGGGGAATGTAAAGTCATCACAATTTTTGGGGGTATTACTATGTATTACAGAAGTAGAGAAACTGAAACTTTGAAATTTGCTAATTTTTCCAAATTTTTGTTAAATTTGGTATTTTTTTATGCAAAAAAAATTAATTTTGGGACTTAATTTTTCCAGTGTCATGAAGTACAATATGTGACAGAAAAACAATCTCAGAACGGCCTGGATAAGTAAAAGCGTTTTAAAGTTATCAGCACTTAAAGTGACACTGGTCAGATTTGCAAAAAATGACCTGGTCCTTAAGGTGAAATAAGGCTGTGTCTTGAAGGGGTTAAAGAAAGTGACCCAGCATTTTTCTAAGAGAATCAGTCACTTATTTATGTTGCCCTTAGTTAGGACACCATAAAACTGGTGACAGGTTCCCTTTAACTGCTTATTTGGGATTGGATTAAAAGTTATTTTTCTCCAGAATGAAGCAACAGATTGCTAACTGTTGGGTCTTTTAAAGGTGGTCCCTGCTCAGTAGCTGAGCAGACACGATAGCGACTGGGTTACTGCCATTCTACAGAGCAGACTCCCAATGGCAGAGTCCGTGAGGGGGTTTTGGTTTCTACATTTTTCTACCAAGTCCTAAAACTTTTAAATTATCCATTCGCAAACCCACTGTGATCTAAAAATGATATGACAACCTTATTTTGTGGATCAGTACAATTATGGTGATTCTTACTACTTAAAAAAAAAAAAAAAAAGTACTTTTTGAAAATAATAATTTTCATTGCATCTCCATATTCTGACACCCATAACTTATTTTTATACATTTCCATATTGGTACCATTATGGAGGGCAAGAAGACCAGCAAATGGCATATTATGCTTTTTTTTTTTTCTTTTGCTCAGCATTGACCACACAAGAAAAATATTATTATATTTTAATTGTTCGGACATGGGGATACTTACTATGTTTATTTTTTTTAACTGTTTATTCTTTTATGTAAAATTGGGAAAGGTGATGAATTGAATTTTCAATATAATTTTTTATTCCCTTTTGGGACTTGAACATGTAATCTTCTGATTGCTTGTACCATATACTGCTATAGAATACCATTGCATCTATGGGATTTTTACGGGCTTTCTGTCACGCCGTGTCCTGGGCACAGCTTTGCAGGCAGTTTACTATGATGGTCCTGGGAGCCTTCACAAGGTCACAGAATATGATAGCAATGGATCGGAGGACAGAGGGAGCCCCGACATTGACTGCAGTGTCTGAGGGGCTTAAATGACCTCGATGGGAGTTGGCTCCAATCCCAGTCATTGTGACTTGGTGTCTGCTTTATTATAAACCGGCACTCGCCACATATGGCGCCAGCTCAGTTTGTGAGCCAGTTCTATACATTGCAAATGACCTACAAGTCATTTCGGATTGTGTACCAAATCTGGTCCAGTGCTGCTTTCTTGCCCTAAGGCTAGAATTGGTCACAGTCAGGCCCTGAGAGCTGAGAGCTTTCTTTCATTAACCCCTTAAGGACACAGGGCGTACAGGTACGCCCTTGTGCCCCGGTACTTAAGGACACAGGTACGCCCTGTGTATTTTCGATCACCGCCGCGTAGCCGGCGGCGATCGGAACCCCGTGCCTGCTCAAATCATTGAGCAGGCACTTGGGGCAAATGCGTCGGTGACCCCCCCCCCCCCCCCCCCCCCATGTATGCGATCGCAGAAAACCGCAGGTCAATTCAGACCTGCGTTTCCGGGTTATTCGGGTCTCTGAAGACCCGATAACCCGGAACAGGATGGTGATGGTGGTGTGATTTCACTCCACCAATCACCATCCAGAGATCCTGAGTGGTGATGGAGACATCACCACTCAGGATCGCTTTCTGATTGGTCTGTGGGCGGTCCGGCGGCAGATTCAAAAGAGGCAGGCGCTCCTCTCCTCCTCCTTTTGTGTTCCGGAGCCGGAGGAGAGAGGAGCTGCCTGCACGTGTCTGCCACCGCTGCCTGCACCCCCCCCCCCCCCCCCCCCCCCTCCCCCCATCAGGTACATAGGGAAAGTTTGGGTTAGGCAGGAAAAAAAAAGGGAAAGGTAGTTTTTTTTTGAACTTTTATTGCATCACCCCAGTTAGGGTGTGATGCAAAAAGTCATATAGCAAGCGATCAAAAAGTCATATAGCCCCCAAAATAGTGCCAATAAAACCGTCGTCTCATCCCGCAAAAAAAATGAGCCCCCCACATAAGATAATCGGATAGAGATACCAAAAAATTTGTTAGGGTATCAAAAAGGATAATATAGTCTAAAACCTAAATAATTGTAAAAAAAAAAAAAAGTTGACTTATTAGGTATCGCCGCGTCCGTAAGAATCTCCTCCATAAAAATACCTCATGACCCAACCCCCCCAGATTAATACGGTCCAAAAAAATAAAATAAAATAGGTGCAAAAAAATAATTTTTGTCACCTTACATAACAAAAAGTTTAATAGCAAGCGATCAAAAAGTCATATAGCCCCCAAAATAGTGCCAATAAAACCGTCCGCTTATCCCGCAAAAAATGAGCCCCCACATAAGATAATTGGATAAAATTAAATAAAAAAAATGACACTTAGACTTTAGAGAGACCCAAAAAAAATTTGTATCAAAAAGGATAATATAGTCAAAAACCTAAATAATTGTAAAAAAAAAGTAGACTTATTAGATATTGCCGCGTCCGTAAGAATCTCCTCTATAACAATATCCCATGACCTAACTACCCAGATTAACACGGTTAATAAAAAAGTGCCAAAACCGCTATTTTTGGCACTTTTCCATTTCAGTCTGTTTTTTCCGGTAACAAAACAAGGGTTAACAACCAAACAAAAGTTAAAATTTATTACCCTGATACTGCATTTTACAGAAACGCCACATTTGTGGTCGTAAACTGCTGTATCAGTAAAAGGGAGGCCGTAAAAGGAAAGGACCGACATGGTTTCTGGAAGGCCGATTTTGATGGCCTTTTTTATTGACACCATATCCCTTTTGAAGCCCCCCTAGAGTAAAAACTCCCTAAAAGTGACCCCATCTCAGAAACTAAACCCCTCAAGGTATTCAAAACGGATTATACAAACTTTATTAACCCTTTAGGTGTTCTTCAACAGTTAATGGCAAATGGAGATGAAATATCAGAATTTCAATTTTTGGTAACCTTGCCTCACAAAAATGTAATATAGAGCAACCAAAAATCATATTTACCCTAAAAATACTCCCCAAAAAAATGCCACCTTATCCCGTAGTTTCCAAAATGGGGTCACTTTTAGGGAGTTTTGACTCCAGGGGTGCATCAGGGGGCTTCAAATGGGACATGGTGTAAATAAACCAGTCCATAAAAATCAGCCTTCCAAAAACCATACGGCGCACCTTTCACTCTACGCCCCGCTGTGTGGCCGTACAGTAGTTTGCAGCCACATATTGGGTGTTTCTGTAAACGGCAGAGTCAGGGTAATAAAGATAGTCTTGTTTGGCTATTAACCCTTGCTTTGTTAGTAGAAAAAAAATGGGTAAAAATGAAATATTGGACAAAAAAATGAAATTCTCAAATTTCATCCCCATTTGCCAGTAACTCTTGTGCAACACCTAAAGGGTTAACAACGTATGTAAAATCAGTTTTGAATACCTTGAGGGGTGTAGTTTCTTAGATGGGGTCATTTTTGGGTGGTTGCTATTATGTAAGCCTCGCAAAGCGACTTCAGACCTGAACTGGTCCCTAAAAATTTAAAACTTCTAAGCCTTATAACATCCCCAAAAAATAAAATATCATTCCCAAAATAATTCAAACATGTAGTAGACATATGGGGAATGTAAAGTCATCACAATTTTTTGGGGTATTACTATGTATTACAGAAGTAGAGAAACTGAAACTTTGAAATTTGCTAATCTTTCCAAATTTTTGTTAAATTAGGTATTTTTTGGTGCAAAAAAAATAATTTTTTTGACTTAATTTTACCAGTGTCATGAAGTACAATATGTGACGAAAAAACAATGTCAGAACGGCCTGGATAAGTCAAAGCGTTTTAAAGTTATCAGCACTTAGTGACACTGGTCAGATTTGCAAAAAATTGCCTGGTCCTAAGGTGTAATAAGGCGGTGTCCTTAAGGGGTTAAAGGGGTTGTCTCACGTCAACAAATACCATTTATTATGTAGAGGAAGTTAATAATACAAGGCACTTTCTAAAGTATTGTTATTATCCATATTGCTTCCTTTGCTGGCTGGATTCATTTTTCAATCACATTGTTTCCATGGTTAAGACTAGGGATGAGTGGTTCCAAGTTACCACTTGGAACCGAACCAGAGTTCGGGAATTTTATTTTTTTTTTACAGTACAAATTAATCTATGGAGTTATTGCGCGGTCTCACGAGACTTCACAAAGCAATAACTGTGGCTCATCGGAGCCAATACAGTCTAATACTGAACTGAGCTCCTGCTCCTTACAGTATTAGAACAAAGTTTCATCTGAAGTCAATTCGCTCATCCCTAGTTATTACCACCTTACAATCCATCAGTGGTGGTCGTGCTTGCACACTATAAGAAAATGAGCCGGCCTTTCTGGTGGCCCGGAACTTGGGACCGCACATAGGCTAGAGCTTTTTTCTATTGCGTACAAGCACGGCCACCACTGATGGATTGCAGGGTAGTCGTAACCATGGAAATGAACAATGTATAATGTGACAGAAAAATGAATCCAGGAAGCAATATGAATATTGACAATATATTACTAAGTGCCTTGTATTACCTTTCTGTACGTGATAAATGCAATTTGCTTAAGTGACCCAAACCCTTTAAATCCCCCCTCCCACTAATTACAAAGAGATGGTGATCCTACCCAAGTCTAAGGGCTCATGCACACGACCGTTGTTTTTGCGGACACTGGCCATGTGTGTTCCTCATTTTGTGGAACAGAATGTCTGGCCCTCTGTAGAACTGTTCGATCCTTAAACAGGACATGTTCTATTTGTTTGCGGGACCGCGGAATGAACATACGGATAACAGGCGGCACACTGTCTTTTGCGCCTCTATTGAAGTGAACGGATCCACATCCAACTCGGGGAAAAAATGCAGATCTGATGCAGATAAAAAAAAAAACGCGATTGTGTGCATGAGGCCTAAATAGCAGAGCTAAAAACAGATCTCGAGTCAGTGGAATATTTCAGGATTTAATTTTTATATAAGGGTAGTCAAATAGAATGTTTTATATTAAAACCTGGTTTAAATGTTTTCAGATGATACAAAGCTTTTCATTATGTGATCAATAATAGTAAAAAAATAATTGTTATATTGTTTTTTCCTCCCCTCCAAACAGGACCCAGAGGTGATGGCTGCATTTCAAGATGTAGCCCAAAACCCAGCCAACATATCAAAATATCAGAGCAACCCAAAAGTGATGAATTTGATAAGCAAACTATCTAGTAAATTTGGAGGAAGCGCATAGCTTACAGGAGATGTTCAAACATTGTGTTGAAGAATCATAATATTATCATGAACAGTTTCATGTTCTGATGACTGTTGTCCTCTAATCTTTTCCTCCTTTTGAAATGGCATAAATATTGTCTTATAGCCAACACCTGTTGAAACATATATTACTTTCTTAAATGGATTAATAAATTTCAGAGACAACTAATTCTGCCTGTTTTTTTTTTTTTTTTTCCTACATTAACTTTCCTTCAATAACTGGACATTTTGACAATAAAAAAAAGCCATTCCTCGTAGCAATATCCGTTTTGCCGTATAATTAAACAATAAAATGTAAATATTTTGTTGGTCTACTCTTATAAACTAGTAGATGGCCAGTCCCAGGACTGTGACATGCATACACTTAAGGGCAGAGTTCTTGTCCTAGAACAATGACTGCAATTTATATATACAGTCAGGTCCATAAATATTGGGACATCGACGCAATTCTAACATTTTTGGCTCTATACACAACCACAATGGATTTGAAATGGAACGAACAAGATGTGCTTTAACTGCAGACTGTCAGCTTTAATTTGAGGGTATTTACATCCAAATCAGGTGAACGGTGTAGGAATTACAACAGTTTGCATATGTGCCTCCCACTTGTTAAGTAACCAAAAGTAATGGGACAGAATAATCATAAATCAAACTTTCACTTTTTAATACTTGGTTGCAAATCCTTTCTAGTCAATTGCAGCCTGAAGTCTGGAACGCATAGACATCACCAGACGCTGGGTTTCATCCCTGTTGATGCTCTGCCAGGCCTCTACTGCAACTGTCTTCAATTCCTGCTTGTTCTTGGAGCATTTTCCCTTCAGTTTTGTCTTCAGCAAGTGAAATTCATGCTCAATTGTATTCAAGTCAGGTAATTGACTTGGCCATTGCATAACTTTCCACTTCTTTCCCTTAAAAAACTCTTTGGTTGCTCTTACAGTATTCTTTGGGTCATTGTCCATCTGCACTGTGAAGCGCCGTTCAATGAGTTCTGAAGCATTTGGCTGAATATGAGCAGATAATATTGCCCAAAAGACTTCAGAATTCATCCTGCTGCTTTTGTCAGCAGTCACATCATCAATAAATACAAGAGAACCAGTTCCATTGGCAGCCATACATGCCCATGCCATGCCACTACCACCACCACGCTTCACTGATGAGGTGGTATGCTTAGGAACATGAGCAGTTCCTTTCCTTCTCCATACTCTTCTCATCCCATCACTCTGGTACAAGTTGATCTTGGTCTCATCTGTCCATAGGATGTTGTTCCAGAACTGTGAAGGCTTTTTTTAGATGTTGTTTGGCAAACTCTAATCTGGCCTTCCTGTTTTTGAGGCTCAAGAATGGTTTATGTCTTGTGGTGAACCCTCTGTATTCACTCTGGTGAAGTCTTCTCTTGATTGTTGACTTAGACACACATACAACTACCTCCTGGAGAGTGTTCTTGATCTGGCCAACTGTTGTGAAGCGTGTTTTCTTCACCGGGGAAATAAATCTTCAGTCATCCACCACAGTTGTTTTCCGTGGTCTTTCGGGTCTTTTGATGTTGCTGAGCTCACCGGTGCGTTCCTTCTTTTTAAGAATGTTCCAAACAGTTGTTTTGGCTATGCCTAATGTTTTTGCTATCTCTCTGATGGTTTTTTTTTTGTCAGCCTAATGATGGCTTGCTTCACTGATAGTGACAGCTCTTTTGGATCTCATCTTGAGAGTTGACAGCAACAGATTCAAAATGCAAATGGCACACTTGAAATGAACTCTGGACCTTTTATCTGCTCATTGTAATTGGGATAATGAGGGAATAACACACACCTGGCCATGTTACAGCTGAGAAGTCAATTGTCCCATTACTTTTGGTCCCTTAACAAGTGGGAGGCACATATGCAAACTGCTGTAATTCCTACACCGTTCACCTGATTTTGATGTTAATACCCTCAAATTAAAGCTGACAGTCAGCAGTTAAAGCACATCTTGTTCGTTTCATTTCAAATCCATTGTGGTGGTGTATAGAGCCAAAATTTTTAGAATTGTCGATGTCCCAATATTTATGGACCTGACTGTATATCCATCCATGCTCACCAAAATTACTTAGGAATAATAGTGCACTGGGACTGGATGATGTATCCTTCTCCACCCTTCCCCCTCCCCAGCATTTTAATGGATGAGCTGAATTCAGCAGGAGCCGCTCGGCACTGGGCCACTTACGAGAGACAAGCATCCTCTCCCCTCCTGCTTAGGCAGCAGGAACCACTTAGCACAGGAGCCACTAAAGCATAGAATCCCTTGTGCTTGCTAGCAGCCACATCAAATTGTACATTCCTATACAGCATTTCAATGTGGGCAATGAATGGAGTAGGAACCATTGCGCACAGAAGTCGGTGAGCACCCCTATTGCATCTTGGCTTCATACCGTACACATCATGCTGTACATCCCTGTATAGGTCTTCGATGTGGAGACTGAATGCATCAGGAGCAGCTAGCTACAGGTTGGTGAAGCAGAAGCAGCGGAACCAAAGGCATATGTTAATGTCGTGGCGGACACTCTCCACTACACAGCATAGTGGAGTGAGTTTGGATGAGACTGCTTCCTTCCACCCACTTGGTACAACCCACGTCACATTGTATATTTGTCTACAGAGTTTCTATGTGGGTGCTGACTGTGAGTGTAGCAGGAGCTGCTCTTTGCTGCACTGGTGAGTGGGTGGTGTGGCATCGTTCCCCATCAACCCCCCAGCTGGTGAGTGCTTGCCACAGTGTTCTATCCTGTATAAACAAGATAGTGTCAGGTCTTCCTGTATTGGCCAACATACGTAAATGCATTAGCGTATTATTTAGTCATCCATCAGGAAATCTTTTCAGATAGCAGATTCCACGTTATATTATATCTCAAAAGTTAATACTTCTGTTTGAAATTCACTTATCCCATCCCCCTAATCTGGCATGGTATACAACTATTCCACAAATCTGGATGCACAGCCATAGATGTGTCAAAGAAATCTTACTTTATTCTATTATTTCAGTTTATTTCACCCCGATCTGCCTGACAGACAAGTCCACCCGATGTCTCCAGATCTACACTACTAAGGCTGTGAACAAGGTCCTGGTGGACCAAAACGTTGGCTAGTGTTATAACATTCTATCTTGGGATGGACAATAAAATGAACTTTTTCTGATTTACTTTCAATACGAGTGCTGTGGTCTTTACCTATATCTACATTGATTATTACCACTGAGCACCGGAAACTATGAGGAGTGCCATCCACTATATATTATTGAGGCTCACAAGGGGCCTACCTTACTAAAGAAGACCCAGGCCGAGGTCGGCTCTCCCTCCTCTTATGGTAGCCTGGGCTCAGGTGCCAACAGTGGGTGACCACTAAAAGCATCCCCCTGCGGCTGTCCGGGAGGACTTCATGCATGGAGGGAGTGATGGCAGCCGGAGCAATGCTGAGATATGCTCCCTCCGGCTGGCGAAGTGTGACGTCAGGCGCTGGGGGCGGGCCGGATGTTGGGACGTCACTTCCGTGCACGGCAGGTCACACGATCATGAAAGACCCCAGTATCTGCATAATGGCGTCTGGACAACATGCATTTATCCCCATGGATGAATACTGCATACTTGGTAGATGGGTGCGGTGTGAACATGCCGAGCTTTGGACCAGAGCCTGCACCAAACCAGGAAGTTGTGAGTAGCCTGGTATTAGGCCACTAGTGTATTGACGTGTTTGTTTCAAAAGCATTTATTGGATTTTTGCATATTGACAAGAAAATTAATTACATAGGTAATTGACTAAATAAGTAACATAAAACAAGTATGTCTCTTGGTGGTATACATGGGAAATATCACATTAATCAATGTACTCTTAGAGGAAGAGCATGGAGAGGAGGTATATCATTCCCGCACATCCGTGTGGGATTCTATATGGTCAAAGGGAAATACTATAGCGTATATCTGGTGAATGGGAGGAAGATAACCAAGGTTCCCACACCCTCTCAAATGTGTCAGTGCAGATAGCTGACAGCTTCTCAAATAATATAATTTTATTGATCCTGTCTAAAACAGCTTTAAAGGACAATGAATCAGAACGCCATTTAAAGGCAATGTGGATCCTAGCTGCCAGAAGAATGAATTGGGGAAGTTTGAATCTGGCATAAGGTAGCCAGTGAGGTTTGTTTCCCAGGAGACAGAAGGGTAATGTCATGGGGTAGTTGCAATTCAGTACTGATATTAGGTTAGTTACCTTGACCCAAAATCGTTTAACCACAGGACATGACCACCACGTATGCAGCATGGACCCCACCTCATCGCAGCCTCTAAAGCACAGTGGGGATACCTCTGGATATATACTATGAGTACTTTTATAGAGGTATCGGCCAATGTGACTTGCCAAGAACCCTTCGTAAGGGTTATGGAGCGTTCAGACCATTTGGAGGATGTGAAATCCTCCTCCCATGCTCTCATATAGGGTAATTTATAACCTTCAGGGACCGAGTTGAGGGCCTCATACATTCTGGATAACAAACCCTGTCTATACAGCAAATAGGTAATTGAGCGCTCAAATGGTGTTAGCGCTACAGATCGGTCAGATGGAAGCAGTGATTTAAAAAAGGAAAATATTTGATTCATGGTGAGGTATTCCCTAGTAGGAGAGAACCTCTCTTTGAAATCTGTAGTGGAAATCAATTTGCTTCTAGTCAGGAATTTAAGTAGTGAACATAAATTATTGATCGACCACCAATCCAGATTGTGAGGCTGGGTTCCTGACAGGAAAGCAGGGTTTCCCATCAGGTGTTTCAACAGTGAAGGTTTAGACTGGAGTGCGAATTTGAATCTGACCGATCTCCAAAGCAGTACCTAATAGTGTGATAATACGGAGTTAGTACGTATAACCTGAGGAATGGGAGAAGCTGACCATATCAATGCTTTCCAGGTATAAGGTTTAAGGTTGATGAGTTCTAGCCCGATCCAGAGAGGGTGCTCATGCAAATCAAGATGGGTCAGGAACATCTGGGCCAATCTAGCTGCTTTGTAGTATTTCACAAAATCAGGAACTGATAAACCCCCCTGAGATCTATGTCTGCATATGGTCGTTCTGGAAATACGATGTCGTTTGTTCGCCCATATAAACCTCAACACATCGCCTTGTATGGATCTAAGATCCCGTATAGGGATTGGTATTGGTAGGGCCCTAAATAAATAGAGTAGTCTAGGGAGAATCACCATTTTGATTGTTTATTCTACCCACCCAAGATGTCTGCAAGGTATGCCATGACACTAAGTCTTGTCGTACCTTGCGGTAAAGAGGTAAGTCATTTATCTTGTAAACGGAGTCAAGACTATTTGGCAGCTGGATCCTTGGTAGGAGATGTGTTGAGGTTTGTATTGAAAGGGAAAACTGTGCAGCAGTACCGACCTAGTTGAGGCAGGTGTGTTGCACAGAAGCAGTTCGGATTTGGCATGGTTGATTGATAGGCCCGATGCTTTAGTGAAAGCTTCTAGAAGTCCTAAGAGGGAGGGAGATAATGGGGTTGTGATAGATAATAGTAGATCATCTGCAAACAGACTTATTTGTACTCTGATCCCCCGATTGAGTATCCCTTAATGTCAGCATGGGTTCTAATGTGAATTGCTAGGGGTTCTATAGCGAGGGCGAATAATGCTGGGGAGAGAGGACACCCTTCCCTGGTACCTCTTCTGATGGGGATAGGGGAGGGCTTCGTGGTGGGGAGTTTAAGGGGCCCTTAATACCCATTGTTGAAAAGACTTTGTAGAGATAGGTCCAGGTGACGGTAGCAAAAGCTTTTTCAATGTCAAGGGCTAGCAGTGCTAATGGGACTTTTTATTGGAGGATTGTATAACGTTTAGAATCTTCCTAATATTATCAGGGGCTTCCCTTCTTGGTATGGACCCGACCTGGTCCTTATGAATGAGGGATGGGAGGAATTTATTGAGCCTATTAGCTAATATGGAGGTAAAAATTTTATTGTCAATGTTTAGCAGTGAAATTGGCCTGTAATTAGATGGAAGTAAAGGGTCTCTATTGGGTTTAGGGATTTGTTACGTGGGGTGAAGGTGCAAATTTTTTATAATATAATGCAGAGTAACCATCTGGACCTGGGGCTTTACCTAATTTCAGGGAGTTGATAGCATGGGTCACCTCCTCAGCTGTGATAGGGTTACCTAGATCAGACTGGGCTTCGTATTGACGTGTTTAATCCTGGGTTGGCTGACCTTTCTCTCCCTTGAATGTTTCAGGTAGAAAATTATTCTTCCTAAACTCCCCCAAAAAATATGAAATGTAGAATATGTTATAAGCGCTTATCCAGTGCCAGAATTAAGCCCTTATGTAAAGGATGTACTTTTAATGTTGTAAAGGGAGAATACGCTAGTTTTCTTGAAGACATCAGGATTCCAATTAAGAAAGAAGTTCAGTCAGCACTTGCTTTCCATGAGCCCGGCCCCTCTAAAAATCCTCCTCCTGTTATCTGCGATAGCCATAATCTGGTTTCTGACTCTGATATGAAAAAAGTATGCTTCTTCTGATAAAGTTAACAAAAATACAAGTTTTTTTGTTTAATCCAGATGACATTGGTGAGCTCATAAAAGCTATTGGAGCTACTATTCAGATAGAGGTTCCTAAAAAATAAATAATCAGTACAAGGTGTAGCAGCAGCTTGTGTAGTCAGGACACTCAAAATGTGTGTTTAGACCAGTTAGAAGTTCATCTAATTAACAAAACCCCTAGAGATGCAATATTAGAAAGTGTACGTTACTCAAAATGGCAACTAGTTTTCTAGAAGATGCCTTGGTCGAGACGGTCATACTTTCTGCACGTACAGTAGTGTTATCTAATATGACTAGACCTGTTTTGTGACTTAAATCTTGGGCAGGAAACGATGTAAAAATAGGTTTATCTCCCTACCCTTTCATGGCCAGTATGTATTCGGACCTGACTTGGATAAAATCCTAGAGATTGCCATTGGCTGTAAAAAAGGTTTTCCGGAGGGCACAGTTGGATCCAGGAGACAATTTTTTGTTGCTGTCCGTACCAATCAGAGCAGAAAAAGGACAAAGGTAAAACAGGAATGGGGGGGGGGGGGAGTAAAGAAATAAATGTACTTTTCAACCCCAACAGGGGTGAAGCTTCTTCCTCCACTTCAAAATAATGATGCCATCCAGGTAGCTCCTTTCTGAACACCTGGGAGCAAGTAACATCAAACTCTTGGACCCTAAATATAATTGAGCACGCTGTAGTTTTTGTCTGGCCGCCTCTCGGCATGTTTTCCAATGGCCCGCTCCCGTTATTGTGAATGGGGCCGGAGTGGACTTCCGGTGGCATGGTGGGCTAGTGTTAGCACGGAGCCTGCAGGCTGTTCCCCTACTGGAACAGCCCGCCGGACCCTACTCCCACAAGTTTGAAAGTAGCCTTAGAGTCTCCCCCTTCCCAAAAATTCACTATAACTTATCTCCCTCCCTCTAAACAAAATACCTTAAACAAATGCATAAGAGACTTGTTAAAATTAGGGGCAATAGAACCGGTTTCAAAGAATCAGGAAGGCCAGGGCCATTACTCTCGCCTGTTCCTCATAAAAATAAAAAAATAAGAGGAGATGTACAATACTATCATAAACTTAAAACCCCTAAACAAACACATTTATGATCAATGATTCAAAATGGAAACACTAAGAACAACAGGGAAATTGATAAAAAGACAAGCGGTAATAGCCTCCATTGATCTAAGGTAGGGGTGCACAACGTTTTGTGGATTGGGGGCCACATTGTCAGCCTGAACCAATGTAAAATAAAATTTAAAGGGATATTAACTACTGAAATACTCTGACAAACTGTACATAAAGTATATCACATTAATGTCTAGTTACAGTTCCAGGACTCCCACCTAATGGGAGAATACATAGTACAGTCCCCAACCATCTGGTAACAGACATGTATCACATGTGGCCCCTGGGCCACAGGTTGTGCACCCCTGATCTAAGGGATGGGTATTATGTCCCTATCAACAAAAGTTCAAGGAAATTTCTGAGGTTTGCGATTTAGATAGGGTGTCACATCTAACATTACCAGTTTCAATGTCTTTCCTTCGGGATCTCCTCACCAAGAATTTTTACTAAAATCATGGTGGATGTTGTGGCAGCACTCAGACGGGAGGCAATCATTGTCATCCCATATCTGGACAACCTTCAGGTATTGGCGGACAACCAAAATCAACTTTTATGTCATCTGCAGATGGTCTTGACCCATCTTCAGTCCCTGGGATGAATCATTAACTGGGAAAAATCCAGTTTAACACCAAACAGCCGAAAGACCCTCCTAGGGATTTTACTTGATTCCTACTCCCAGAGGTCATTTCTTCCACCCCACAAGTAACAACATTTACAGTCCCAGGTAAAGTCCAGGAAAATAACTTTCTGTTCTATCCGGGCAGCCATAAAAACACTAAGCAGCCTTTTGTCATGTATCCCTGCTGTGACCTGGGCCCAATTTAAACGGCTTATCCTAACCAAATGTCATAAACAACACTGGACAGACATATCCTACTAAACTAGAAGCTAAAGGATCCTCTAAAATGGTGGCTCTTAAAAAGCAACCGGGAGGAAGGAGCTCATTGGAACCCAGAAATTCTCTCAATTACGACAGATGCCAGCATTCAGGGCTGGGGGGTCCTGACACAGCAAAGATCTTACCAGGACAAGATGGCCCCTCATTATTAGTGTTGATCGCGAATATTCTAATCGCAAATGTTTATCGCGAATATCGGCACTTCAAGAATTTGCGACGATGTAGAATGTAGTGCTATATATTCGTAATCGCGAATATTTTATTTTATTTTTTCAGTAACATCCCTTCTTGCTTGTGGGCCAATGAGAAGGCTGCAATATCTTTGTCAGAGCTGAGTAACATCACTAGCAACCAATTGTAAAGTTGCCTACTCCTTTACTATATAAGAAACTCCCCAACAGCCATTTTCTGCATTTTTTATTTTTTTTGCAGTTCTGAGAGAGAGAGAGAGAGAGAGAGAGAGAGCGCAGTGACATTGATGTGCTCTGTGCTTTCATCTGGATCCTATTCCTTATCCAATTACATTAGATAGTTAGTTTGCTCATATACTTTATATAATACAGATAGTTAGTGGGAGATAGTCAGTGTAGGTTAGATAGTGATATAGTGTAGCTGATTCCAGTACAGGGTGTTAGATAGTCTGATAGGACTTAATGTTTCTCTGCTGTCCATACATACATGCTACATCCATAGTGCTGTGATGTCACAACAATACTTAGTGCACCAATCAGTAATATCTACTCAGACCTGATAAAATGTGAAGTTGCATGTATTGCGCAAAAAATATGCTCATCATTAGTGCCGATTTGCACAATCTCGGAAATAACTGGAGATCGCGAATATTATGCTAAAAATTCACAAAAACGAATATTGCCTATGCCACTCATCACTACTCATTATGAGACAGGAGACCTCAAATTTCAGAGAACTTCAAACAATTTGGGAAGTCCTGAAAGTAACAGCAGATATAACGAAAAAACGTAATATTCTGATACATTCGGACAATTCAACAGCACTGTCCTTCATACAACATCAGGGAGCAATGAGACATACTCTGCTGCAAAATCTTTTAGACAAAATATTTTTGTGGGCAGAAAAAAATATAATCTCAATCTCCACAGTACATCTGAAGGGATCCTTAAATGAGAAAGCGGATTATCTAATCCATCATAACCTAGATCCTGGGGAATGGTCATTATGTCCAGAAGTATTTCAGATGATAACGGAGCAATTGGGGCAGTCCCCCAATGGATCTCTTCGCCTCTCAGAAAAATTGCCAAATAGATGTGTTCTTTTCCATCATCTCCAGGGTCTCTCTAGCAGAAGTGGATGTCTTCAATCAGGATTGGACATCTCATCTATTATATGCCCTCTCTCCCATTCCATTGATTCCCAGGGTCCTTCAAAAATTTTGGAGAGAAAAGTGTACATTGATCCTAGTGGCCCCCTTCTGTCCCATAAGGACTTGGTTCGCCCTATTGAAATCACTCAGCCTAGAGGATCCCATTCTCCTCCCTCTGAGGTCGGACCTTCTGTCTCAGGGACCCATTTGCATCCCGATTTTAAAATCCTGAATATTTCAGCTTGGATTCTCAGGAATCAATCCTATTAAAATTAGGGTTATTTGAAAAAACCCTACTACTTAGTAGAAAATCAACAAAGCATACTTTGAGATCTGGAAAAAAAAAAAAATCTTCCTGGTGTGGGGAGAGATTTGATCAGTTTTAAGGCCTCTTGCACACTAACGTTTTTTTTTTCCCGTTTGCGTTGCGTTTTTTGCGTTCCGTATATGGACCATATACCGGAACCATTAATTTCAATGGATCCACCCAAAAAAACGGAAGGTACTCCATATGCCTCCTGTTTCCATATTTCTGTTTTTACGCTCCGTTTAAAGATATAACATGTCGTAATATTGTCCGCATAACGGGCAAGGATAGCACTGTTCTATCAGATGCCAGCAGTTTTGTTCCGCAAAGAACTGCACACGGACGTCAGGACCCCCCCCCTGGGCATTGACCCTGGGTGCCTGCTGATTGATTTCAGCAGGCACCAGGTTCCGATCACCGCCGGCCGAGCGGCGGTGATTGGAAATACATAGGACGTATCGGTACGCCCTATGTCCGGAACAGGTTAATAATGTTTCAAAGTAAGCACATCATATATAAATGGTATCACAGTAGCGGATAAAGAAAAACTAAATTGGCACAACAAAATACTTGTCCAACACAGCTTAATCAGCATTATTGTATATAAGATACATATAATATTCTATATAGAAGTACAATACTTAGACCACGTTTTGAAGGACCCTCCAGAGTGGTGATGGAGGTATGACAGTGTCCTCTCATACATAAATGTGGAGTTAATGTGATTCAGTATATCAGAAATTGATGAGGTAACTGTGCTTTTCCAGTTGTTTGTGATTACCAATTTTGTTGCCAAAAACAAGTTTGCCAGCACCCCTCTATATCTGCTGGGTATTGTATCAATATCTAAATATAATAGAGCCAAAGATGGGGAAGGGGCTATTGTATGTCCCACCAAATCAGAGGCGATAGAGAAGACTTCTTGCCAGAGTCTATCAAGTATTGGGCAAGCCCCTAAGATGTGCATTAGGATGACTTTACCACCACAATTCTTCCAGCATCGATGGAAAACTCCCGGGAACGTGTAGTACAGTCTGTCAGGCATATAATACCACTATAATGTTTTTTTTTTGATACAGTGCCTTGCAAAAGTATTCACCCACCTTAGCTTTTTTCATATTTTGTTACATTCCAGCCTTAAATTCAATGTTTTGTTAATCTGAATTGTATGTGATGGATCAGAACAAATGGATCAGAACACAATAGTCTAAGTTGGTGAAGTGAAATGAGAAAAATATATAAATACAACTATTGTTTAGAAATAGAAAATTGGCATGTGTGTATGTATTCACCGCCTTTGTTAGCCCATAAAAAGCTCTGGTACAACCAGTTACCTTCAGAAGTCACATAAATAGTGAAATTATGTTTACTTGTGTGCAATCTAAGTGTCACATGATCTGTCGTTACAAATACCTTTTTTGAAAGGCCCCACTGGCTGCAACACATAAGCAAGAGGCATCACTAACCAAACACTGCCATGAAGACCAAGGAACTCTCCAAACAAGTAAGGGACAATGTTGTTGAGAAGTACAAGTCAGAGTTAGGTTATAAAAAAAAAAATATCCAAATCTTTGATGATCCCCAGGAGCACCATCAAATCCAAATGGAAAGAACATGGCACAACAGCAAACCTGCCAAGAGACTGCCGCCCACCAAAACTCACGGACCGGGCAAGGAGGGCATTAATCAGAGTGGTGGCACAGAGCCCTAAGGTAACCATGGAGGAGCTGCAGAGTTCCACAGCAGACACTGGAGTATCTGTACATAGGACAACAATAAGCTGTACGCTCCATAGATTTGGGCTTTATGGCAGAGTGGCCAGAAGAAAGCCATTACTTTCAGCTAAAAACAAAAAGGCACGTTGTGATCTTGCGAAAAAGGCATGTGGGAGACTCCAAAAATGTATGAAGGAAGGTGCTCTGGTCTATTGAGACTAAAAGGAGCAGACCCAACACATCACATCACCCGAAGAACACAGCAGCCGCGACTGGGAAACTGGTCAGAGTTGGGGCAAAGATGGATGGTGCTAAATACAGGGATATTCTTGAGCAAAACCTTTCCCACTCTGTGCATGATTTGATGCTAGAACGGATGTTCACCTTCCAGCAGAACAATGACCCCAAGCACACTGCTAAAGCAACACTTCATTGGTTTAAGGGGAAACATGTAAATGAGTGGGAATGGCCTAGTCAAAGCCCAGATCTCAATCCAATAGAAAATCTGTGGTCAGACTTAAAGATTGCTATTCACAAGCGCAAACCATCCAACTTGAAGGAGCTGGAGCAATTTTGCAAGGAGGAATGGGCAACAATCCCAGTGGCAATATGTGGCGACCTCAAAGAGACTTATCCAAAGCGACTTGGAGCGGTGATTGACGCAAAAGGTGACTTTAGGGGAATAAATAGTTATGCACATTGACTTTTTCAGTTATTTTGTCCTATTTGTTGTTTGCTTCACAATAAAAAAAAAAATGCCTCCATAAGCTTTCCGTTTGTAAAGTACGGATACAGGCACACTTGTTTTTTCTTTCCTGCCCAGATGTAGTTATTCAACAACTGAGATGCTTTGAGAAAAAATTACCTAGAAACTAAGATGGGGATAATTTTGAAAATATACAGCAATTTAGGTATCGGCAAAATCTGAAGGGCAGCAATCCTGCCTATCCAAGAGATCTCTTTTAAGTTCATAGATGAGTGATCAGGTTTCAGAATATCTAACAACGGGGTATAATTGGATTTGTATAGTACCCTTGTGGAACAAGTGAGTTTAAATCCCAGGTAATCTATCCGTTGGTTCTGCCAATCTAGGGAAAAGTTAGATTGAAGGTAGTTTTCCTCTAATAGTGGGAGATTGAGAGGCAATATCTGGGACTTTTTTCTCATTAAAAGGTTTCTGCACTTTGTTTAAACTGATGATCTATCCTCTGGATAGATCATCAGCAGCTGATCGGCTGGGGTCCGACACCCGGGACCCCCGTCGATCAGCTGTTTGAGAAGGCATCTGCACTTCAGCAGCGCTGCGGCCTTCTCAATGTTTACCGCCGGCCCAGTGACGTCACGACTAGTATCAATTTGCCTAGGCGGGGCTAAGCTCCATTCAAGTGAACAGAGCTTAGCCCTGCCCAGGCCATTAATACTAGTCGTGACGTCACTGGGCCAGCGGTAAACAGTGAGAAGGCCGCGGCGCTGCTGGAGCACCGCTGCCTTCTCAAACAGCTGATTGGCAGGGGTCCTGGGTGTCAGCCCCCCGCCGATCAGATGCTGATTATCTATCCAGAGGATAGATCATCAGTTTAAACAGAGTGCAGAACCCCTTTAAGCTTATAGAAGGAAAGTTCCCTAAAGGATTTAATAAGAGCCATGGCTTTACTCAAAGACACTGTGGTAGACTTTGCACCTTTCAGAGAACTGATGGCTTGTGGATAGTACCAAGCCATAATTACTTCTCAAAAAAGGCAGTACCAGCCCTGCACACGTCTGTTGAATAGAAGGTGGGCCAGTCCTTGAGCCTGTCTGTGTCTGCTAAAGTTCATGGCAGCGCTGACGTGTGGAACTGTAACTACGGTCAAGCACTATATATGTCCTTTACAGCCCACTGAGTAAATGTGGTTCCTGCCCAGCCATACCAGCAACTTGGCCAGGTGACGGCACTGCCACCTCAACGTTCTCAAGCTGTGGGTCCTGCGCCAATGTCCTCCTCTGCCTCAGCCTTCACTGCAGGCACAATTTGGAGTGCTCCTCCAGCATACCACATGTGCAGGGCACGGTGGTGTCGCACTTTTCTGCACCTAATTTGCCTGGGTGAACGGAGTCACACAGGGGAGGAACTGCTCCATGTCCTCCATCAAGAAATCAAATTCTAGCAGTCTCCTTGCCAACTGAAAATCGGTACCATGGTCACCAACAACAGGAAGAGCATCAAGGAGGGCTGAGACATGCTCCCTGCATGGCGCATGTGTTTAATCTGGTTGTAAAGCGGTTCTTGAAGTCTTCCACCTATCTGCAAGACATTCTGAAAATGGGCAGGAAACTGTGCATGCACTTCAGCTACTGTTACACTGCAAAGCACACCTTCTTGAGCTGCAAAAGCAGATTAGTGTTCCTTAACGTCTCCTCATATGCAATGTTTTCCCTTTCATCCTCCATGACGGCATACCATGAGAGATGACCCGCCTCCAACCAGGTAGGGACAGGAAGTATAAATTTGACTCTCCTCCGGCTCCTCCTCAGTGTCTTCCTGTCCCTCCAGGTAGGAGATAGGTTTTCCCTTATGGTCGCCGATCATGAAGAAAGAAGAGGATTAACATGTGAGGAGGCAGCAGAGTCCGGACCCTAGTTGGGGAAAACGGGCTCTGAAAGACCTGTCTCTTACCTGCTGCTAGCGCGGGCAGACAGGTCCACGTGGGGCTGGACACTCAGGGAGTCCCTCCGGTCGGTTGCTAAACTCCACATTGCGATCCGGCATGGCCGGCGCTCACAGTGTCGTCACCGGAAGTGGACGCGCTCCATGCGTTCCCCGAAGCGTTCCACAGGCTTACTTCCGGTATGGGGCCTGAGAGCACTTCCGGGCGGTGGATCGCATGCCGGCGGCGGCGGAAGATTCAAAATCGCGCAGGATTATGACGGAGATCGTCCTCTGATCTGAGGTCTTAAGGTAAAGCTAGTTAAGGGGGAACAGTGAGGCTCTTGTTACCCTAAAATCATGCTGGATCCAGGTGAAATTATGGAGACCACTCAGGGATCCGTACCAGTGAGTAATGTCACCAGGACAAGGGTAAAGGCAGTATATTCTGTTAAGTTAACCCTTATGTATTTTCTTTCTTTCTGTATGTGTGCAGAGTGAGAAAGAGAGTGCTCAGAAAGCAAAATCTAGTCAGAGGGCAAAAGAAGAACTTAAAAACACAATTGGGGAAGAAATCAGGGCTGCTATGTCAGATACCTCATTAATCCCTTCCTGCTCCAAACAGGCGCAGGGACCAGCGACAAAAACGTCTGATTCAGAATTAGAGGGGGATTCAGAATCAGGTGAACTCGGGTCTGAAGATTCTGGTTCGGATTCAGAATTTAAAAACTATCTCTTTTCATCTGAGGATACCAGAGAGTTAATTAAGGCAGTTAGAGCCACTATGGATCTTTCTGACGAAAAAATCTGTAGATCAGTCCATGACGAGATGTTCAGTGGATTTGAGCAGAGATCTAACCGAGGCTTTCCGGTACATAAAAACATGCACGATCTAATTAAAAGAGAATGGAGATCCCCGGATAGGAAACTATTCATTCCTAAGACAATAAGGCGACTGCTTCCCTTTTCTAGTGAAGATGAAGCTCTTTTAACTACCTGTCCTAAGATAGACGTTTCCCTATCTAAATTAATGAAGGGTCCAAACGCCTTACCATTTGAAGACATGGGATCGTTAAGGGACCCCATGGATAAAAAGACGGATCAGACCCTCAAAAAGACATGGGAAGCTTGTGCGGCCCTGTTTAAACCGAACCTAGCTGCAACTTCAGTATCCAGATCACGAAAGAAATGGCTCACGCAGTTAGAATCCTTACTGAAAATCGGAAATACATATGGTGATCTTAAAGATTCCTTTCCGCTCTTGATTAAAGCTGTGGATTTCCTATCAGATTCCACTGCGGAATCTGTCAGGATAGCTGCAAAGGCATCTGGGTTAGCGGTCATGGCAAGAAGGTCCCTCTGGTTAAAGTCTTGGTCAGGTGAGGTCAGTTCAAAATTAAAGTTATGTACCTTGCCTTTTCATGGTAATTTGTTGTTTGGAGAAGATTTAGAGTCCATCCTAGAAAAGGCTTCTGATTCAAAGAAGACCTTTCCCAGAGATTCCGGGAAAAGGAAATTTCCCTTTCGGAGGGTTAAAAAAGGGACCCCCTTTCAAGCAAAGAAAACGAACAGGGATTCAGGCTGGTCAAGGGGAAGAAACCAGAAGAGTAGAGGGTACCTGTTTTCTACAAAGAATACGGAACCGTCAAAGCAACGCCAGTGCTCAGGTAGGAGGGAGACTAAGTTTTTTTTCTAGACTATTGAGAAAAGATTACAACAAACCCTTGGGTCTTAAATACAATATCAGAAGGCTACAAAATAGTTTTCCGTCTTCCTCCTCCCTCAAATATTTTCAGGGTAACTCCCATTCAAAAAACAGCTGTTCTCCAAACAAATCTGGAAGAAGGGATTCGGAAGCTACTGGCTCAAAAAGCCATAATTCCGGTTCCCTATTCTCAAAAAGGTCAGGGATATTATTCAACCGTTTTTCTAGTAAAAAAAACAGACGGGAAATTTCGGTTAATAATAAACCAAAAAAACTTAAACAAGTTCATACAGTACAACAAATTCAAAATGGAAACAATAAGATCAACCGTGAATCTGCTGAAAAAGGGAGACTTCTTAGCCTCCCTAGACTTAAGAGACGCATACTACCATATTCCGGTATGCAAGCAGTCCCAAAAATTCCTGCGGATAGCGGTTTATTTGGGGAAAGATCTGCTCCACTTTCAGTTCCAGGTATTACCCTTTGGGATAACCTCGGCCCCCAGGGTCTTCACAAAGGTGATGCTGGAGCTGGTGGCCCACTTGAGAAGGAGGAACATCCTGATTATTCCGTATCTAGACGACCTACTGATAGTAGGCGAGTCAAAACAGTCACTGGAGAACAATCTCTTAGTGACCTGCCAGACGCTGTATCTAGCAGGATGGCTAATAAATTGGGAAAAATCAAAGCCAGTCCCGTCCCAGGAAATAATTTTCTTGGGTCTCTCCCTGGACACCACTCGTCAGAGGACATCTCTTACAGAGCAAAAAGTCTCTGGAGTGGTAGAAAAGGTCTCAAGGTTTCAGAGTCTTCCATCTTGTTCGATACGAGAGGCTATGAGACTACAAGGGACCTTGACTTCTTGCATCCCTGCAGTGAAGTGGGCTCGGTTCCACTCTCGAACTCTACAACAGTGGATATTAGCCTGCTGGGACAGAAACCAAAGTTCATTGGAACAAACACTTCTGATTCCCTTTACGGTAAACCAGAGTCTTCTGTGGTGGAAACAAGTAAGCCACCTATGCCAGGGAATTCCATGGAATTCGGAGGAACAGGTGCTGGTCCTTGGGGGTGGGGAGCGCATTACTCTCATCACTATTTCCAAGGGGCCTGGGCAGACCACCAGAAGACTTTGTCCTCAAACCAAAAGGAATTGATGGCAGTTTGGGAGACTATAAAAGTGGCGAGTCAATACATAGAAGGAAAAGATGTCCAAATAAGATCAGACAACACAACAGTGGTAGCGTATTTAAACCATCAGGGTGGAACAAGAAGCCAATGTCTGAGCCAAATAACAGAAAAGATTTTTTCCTGGGCAGAAGAAAATATAAGATCCCTTTCAGCAGTCCATTTAAAAGGAAGCTTAAATGTAAAAGCAGACTTCCTAAGCAGGGTCCAAATATGTCGAACAGAATGGAGTTTGAAGGAAGAAGTTTTTCTCCAAATAACCCAAAAGTGGGGGGTTTCCCAAATAGACCTCTTTGCATCAGCCACAAACGCAAAAGTAGGTCGTTTCTTTTCCCTCAATCCAAGAGACAAAAGCGAAGGCATAGATGCCTTTTCAATAAAATGGAATTTCCATCTAGCTTATGCCTCCCCCCCCCCCCTTGCAACTAATGTCTCGAGTGATAAAGAAGATAAGGCAAGACAGGGCTGTTGTTATTTTGATAGCCCCCTTATGGCCCAAAAAATCATGGTTTCCTCTTTTGAAGATCATGTCCATCCAAAGTCCATGGATCCTTCCTTGGGATCAGGACTTGTTGTCGCAGGGTCCACTTCTCCATCCCGAGGTGGAAAAACTGCATTTGGCAGCTTGGAACCTGAAAGGTTGATCTTAAAAGCTAAAGGCCTGACAGATCCTGTCATTAATACTATGTCGGCTAGTAGAAAGACAACCTCAAAGATCTATAATAAAGTTTGGAGAGCCTTTAATACCTGGTGTATAAAAGATAAAGTATCCCCTGAAAAATTTTCAGTCCTTTCAGTTCTAGGTTTCTTACAATCTGGGCTGGAGAAAGGTCTTCGTCCCAATACTCTGAGGGTTCACGTATCGGCCCTTAGTGCAGTTTTTTGATGAAAAAATTGCCAATCATTCTTGGGTTGTCAGATTCCTTAAAGGGGCAGATAGACTGAGACTGTCATTGAAAGCTATGACTCCCCCCTGGGATCTTAATGTAGTCTTATCGGGCTTAATAGAAAGCCCCTTTGAACCCTTATCATCTGTCTCTGTAAAATATATAACACTAAAAACCCTGTTCTTAGTAGCAATTACATCAGCCCGCAGGGTTAGTGAAATCCAGGCCCTGAAAATTAATGAACCTTTCTGTGTTATTTCTTCAGATAAAATTACGTTTAAATTGGATAACTCCTTCCTTCCCAAAGTTGTGTCTAATTTCCACAGGCAAGAAGAAATATTGGTTCCCTCGTTTTGTGACAACCCGAAAACAGAAGGGGAGGAGAGGTTTCATAAATTGGATGTGCGGAGAGCAGTGCTTATATATTTAGAGGCCACGAAGGCTTTCAGAAAGACGGACTCCTTGTTTGTTCAGTTTCTTGGCACAAATAAAGGGCAGAGAGCGACAAAAAATACTATTTCCAGATGGATTAGAACAGCGATCTCAGATTCGTATAAAGCGCTAGGGAAATCACCTCCTGAAGCCTTTACAGCCCATTCTACGAGATCAGTTTCTGCCTCTTGGGCAGAGAGGGCTAACGCTTCACTAGAGCAAATCTGTGGGGCTGCCACTTGGTCTAGCCCAAATACTTTTATCAAACATTACAGAATCCATGTTAAGGCAGGTCAAGATCTAGCCTTTGGGAGGAAAGTCCTTCAGGCTATAATCCCCCCCTAGGTTGTTAATATGTTATATCTCATGGTATGCTGTCATGGAGGATGAAAGGGAAAAACCAAATTACGTACCGGTAATTCTCTTTTCATGAATCCTCCATGACGGCATAGGGGTTTCCCACCCAAAAAAAAATATATATACAGTCATGTGAAAAAATTAGGACACCCTTTGAAAGCATGTGTTTTTTTGTAACATTTTTAATAAAAGGTTATTTCATCTCCGTTTCAACAATACAGAGAGATTAAAGTAATCCAACTAAACAAAGAAAACTGAAGAAAAGTCTTTTCAAGATCTTCTGTAAATGTCATTCTACAAAAATGCCTATTCTAACTGAGGAAAAAGATAGGACACCCTTGCCCCTAATAGCGAGTGTTGCCTCCTTTGGCTGAAATAACTGCAGTGAGACGGTTCTTGTAGCCATCTACCAGTCTTCGACATCGGTCTGAGGAAATTTTACCCCACTCCTCAATGCAGAAATTTTTCAGCTGTGAGATGTTTGAGGGGTTTCTTGCACGTACAGCCCTTTTCAAGTCACCCCACAGCATCTCAATGGGATTCAAATCTGGACTTTGACTTGACCATTCCAGGACTCTCCATTTCTTCTTTTTCAGCCAATCTTTGGTTGATTTACTAGTATGTTTTGGGTCATTGTCATGTTGCATGGTCCAGTTCCGCTTCAGCTTTAATTTTCTAACTGATGGTCTCACATGTTCTTCAAGCACCTTCTGATACACAGTAGAATTCATCGTGGATTCTATGATGGTGAGCTGACCAGGTCCTGCTGCAGCAAAGCAGCCCCAAACCATGACACTTCCACCTCCATGCTTCACAGTTGGTATGAGGTTCTTTTCTTGGAATGCTGTGTTTGGTTTACGCCAAACATGTCCTCTGCTGTTGTGTCCAAATAATTCCATTTTGGACTCATCTGTCCAAAGAACATTATTCCAGAAGTCCTGGTCTTTGTCAACTTTATCTCTGGCAAATGTCAGTCTGGCCTCGATGTTTCTCTTGGAAAGCAAAGGTTTCCTCCTTGCACACCTCCCATGCAAGTTAAACTTGTACAGTCTCTTTCTGATTGTAGAGGCATGTACTTCTACATCAACAGTAGCCAGAGCCTGCTGTAGTTCTCGAGATGACACTTTAGGGTTTTTGGAGACCTCTTTTAGCATCTTGCGGTCTGCTCTTGGGGTGAACTTGCTGGGGCGACCAGTCCTGGGCATGTTGGCAGTTGTTTTGAAAGCCCTCCACTTGTAGACTATCTTCCGGACAGTGGAATGGCTGATTTCAAAATCTTTTGAGATCTTTTTAAATCCCTTCCCAGACTCATAGGCTGCTACAATCTTTTTTCTGAAGTCCTCTGACAGCTCTTTTGCTCTCACCATGGTGCTCACTCTCACTTCAACAGTCAGGAGCACACCAAACTAAATGTCTGAGGTTTAAATAGGGCAAGCCTCATTCAACATGCAGAGTAACGATCTACTAATTATGTGCACCTGGTGTGATATACCTGTGTGAGATCTGAGCCAATTTAAGAGGGAATACATGTGAGGGTGTCCTATCTTTTTCCTCAGTTAGAATAGGCATTTTTGTAGAATGACATTTACAGAAGATCTTGAAAAGACTTTTCTTCAGTTTTCTTTGTTTAGTTGGATTACTTTAATCTCTCTGTATTGTTGAAACGGAGATGAAATAACCTTTTATTAAAAATGTTACAAAAAACCACATGCTTTCAAAGGGTGTCCTAATTTTTTCACATGACTGTATATAAAATAAATATTAACCACCTCCCGTCCGCCCATAGGATATAAACGTCCTATGGGTGGATCTCTATTTCTGAATGGACGTTTTAAAACGTTTGTTCAGAAACTGCAGCTGCACGCTAATCGTGCAGCTGCTGATCGGGTTGCCCGCTGTCAGTGACAGCAGGGCAACCCAGAGAGAAGGCAGGGACAGTGCCCAGGTGTCCCTGCCTTCTAGATCGCTGCATACACAGCGCTCACCGAGCGCTGTGTATGCAGAGCAGGAAGCGCTATGCGCTTCCTGTTCCGGCCCGGCGGTCATGTGACCGCCGGGACCGGAGAGTGCAGGAGCTGTGTGAGGTCTTTCACAGACCTCGATCAGCCCTGCACTGAGGCTGTACAGCACTGTAAGCCTCTCTGGGGGGTGTATTTTTCCTGTAACTGGGGCTACTATGTCAGCCCCAGTTACAGGAGAAATCAACAGTGAAAAAGAAAAAGTGTATGTCCCCCAGAGGTCTTGTATGACCTTATGGGGGACGAAAAGTGTAAAATAAAAAAATAAATAAAGGGTTGAAAAAATAAAATAAAAAAAAGTTTCACATGTAAAAAAAAAAAAGTCCCCAAGTAAGGAATAAAAAAAAAAAATGTTAAAAATAGAAATAATAAAATAGACATATTTGGTAAAAACCAGCTCTATAAAAATATCACATGAGCTAACCCCTCAGGTGAACACCGTAAAAAACAAAACAAAAAAAAAACTGTCAAAACAAGCAATTTTTGTCACCTTACATCACAAAAGGTGCAACACCAAGTGATCAAAAATGCGTATGTCCCACAAAATGGTACCAATAAAACAGTCACCTCATCCCGCAAAAAATGAGCCCCTACATAAGAAAATCTCTCAATAAAAAAACTATAGCTCTCAGAACATGGACACATTAAAACATAATTTTTTGTTTCAAAAATGCTATTATTGCGTAAAACTTTAATAAATGAGAAAAAGTATACATATTAGGTATCGCCACGTCCGTAACAATCTGCTCTATAAAAATGGCACTTGACTGAACCCCTCAGGTGAACGCTGTAAAAATAAATAAATATAAACTGTGCTAAAACAACCAATTTTTTGGTCACCTTGCCCCATAAAGTGTTATAATGAATGATCAAAAAATCATATGTACCCAAAAATAGTACTAATAAAACTGGCACCTTATCCCTTAGTTTCCAAAATGGGGTCACTTCTTAGGAGTTTCTACTGTAAGGGTGCATCAGGGGGCTTCAAATGGGACATGGCATCTAAAAACCATGTGGAGTTCCCTTTCTTCTGCGCCCTGCCGTGTGCCCATACAGCAGTTTATGACCACATGTGGGGTGTTTCTGTAAACCGCAGAATCTGGGTAATAAATATTGAGTTTTGTTTGGCTGTTAACCATCGATGTGTTAAAGAAAAAATTTGATTAAAATGGAAAATCTGCCAAAAAAGTGAAATTTAAAAATTTGATCTCCATTTTCCTTTAATTCTTGTGAAATGCCTAAAGGGTTAACAAAGTTTGTAAAATCGGTTTTGAATACCTTGAGGGGTGTAGTTTCTACAATGGGGTTATTTATGGGGGTATCCACTATGTAAGCCCCACAAAGTGACTTCAGACCTGAACTGGTCCTTAAAAAGTGGGTTTTGGCAAGTTTTTGAAGAATTGCTTCTAAACTTCTAAGCCTTCTAACGTCCTAAAAAAATAAAATGGCATTTCCAAAATGATTCCAACATAAAGTAGACATATGGGGAATGTTAAGTAATAAATATTTTATGAGGTATCACTTTCTGTTTTAAAAGCAGAGAAATTGAAATTTTGAAAAATTTTGGGATAAATTTGGGATTTTTTCATAAATAAAGGTGAAATATTTTGACTCAAATTTATGACTATCATGAAGTACAATGTGTCACGAGAAAACAATCTCAGAATGACTTGGATAAATAAAGGTGTTCCAAAGTTATTACCACATAAAGTGAGATATGTCAGTTTTGCAAAATTAGGCCTGGTCAGGAAGGGGGCAAATGGCCCAGATGGGAAGTGGTTAAAAATATATATAATGTATATACGTTCATAAGAATATGATAGGCCTACACATAGGTGATGGTGTGTGTGATGGTGCGCAAAAAAAAATAAAAATAATAATAGTAATAAAAAGGTATAAATGGAAAAAAGATTCGAAAGAACACTCTCTAGGCTGTCGATCCAGAAAGACACTGAGGAGGAGCCGGAGGAGAGTCAAATTTATACTTCCTGTCCCTACCTGGTTGGAGGCGGGTCATCTCTCATGGTATGCCGTCATGGAGGATTCATGAAAAGAGAATTACCGGTACGTAATTTGGTTTTCCACCTATTGGAACTCCACTCTCCACATGTTGGACCAATTATCGGAGCAGAGGAAGGCAGTAAATGATTTCTTGATGATGCAGGCAGACAGGAGCATTCCCCTGTGTAACTTTGATTTTATAGTGGAAAGAAAGGAAAAAAAAAATCTTAAAAGTAGAGGTGAAGGTATATATTAGGGACGTGTATTCGGCGCCAGAGGGTGGGGAGAACACCAAGTGGATAAAGCAGGATGGAAGATGAACACGGTTAAGGAGTGTAACGGATCACCTGGCACCCCGACTGAGTACCTCCGTTGCTGGATGCTCCTAGCGGTTTCCTGAGGTCTCCAAGCACTCTGGCAGACACCACAATCACCGAACCGAAGCAGCATAGAAATCCTCATCAAGCATATGAATGCTGTAGACAGTTGAATAGGAAACCATACGAGTAGGTTTACGCTCCTAGCAGTCAAACTGGGACAGCATGCAATAAATCCTCCCCCAAGAATGAGACGACACTTCACCTTGAGGGTAAAAACAGGAACTTCCTTTATTTTAACACAAGCATTGATTTATACACATCTTCCAACAAGGTACCACCCACAGGCTCTGCAAAAACAGCCACTCATATGTATCTACAGTATTTAAACCTTCCCAGCAATTGTACACAAAATCCCCTTCCCTCTATCTGTAACGCAATAAACAAAACACAATGAGCATTGTCTGAGATGTAATTAACCAACACAATAAGCATTGTCTCAGACGCAATCCACAAAATACAATTACCAAACGTAATGGACTAACTTGAACCCTGGCATGCACATATACAATTTAACCGAACACATAATAACATACATAGTATTTAAGACAGCCTGAATGCAATCTGCTACACAGTCTTAAAGGGGCATTGTTCCTAAAAGTCTTAACATGGCCATTAAAGGGCCAGTAGCAGCAATATAAAATACCACATGCCCAAATATTGCATTCAAACGTACCAAATCACCAGGGGCCATAGTCAGCAGGTAGGAGGCGGGCAGCCAGGCCTCTCCAATGCCCAGTGGCGAGGCGGGTTCCGCCACAAGGAGTTTTTACATGGGTAAATTGACTGGTATTTTCTCTCTATTTATCAAAATATGAACATAATTCCACGTGGTTTGAGATCATCTCTCAAACCCACATTCCTTAGTGATTTGGACTTTTCAATTGACTGTCTGAATCTCAGTGACAACTGTTCAAAAGAATATAAGAAAATACAACAAAATGCAGCTCTATCTGCTCCTATCTTGCTCTAACTATAAACATTTTTTTGCACTTTTCTGGAAAAAACAAAACCTCCTTCTCACCCCTAGATTACAAAAGCAAAACTCTACATATATGGGAACGGAAAGACAATAAAGTGACCCCTAGCCGGAACACTCACAAAATAACAACACACAACCATCCATTGGAAACAGGTCATCTTCCACATGCCACACCACAATCTAGGGAACCTAACACCTACGCACAGGTTGCAAAAAGGCCCTTCAAAGGTAGAACCGTATTCAAACAATATCACAACTGCACCATTAGAGCCCCATCGGGCACAGTTGCCTCTTCCCATATCTCCACGGCCAAAAGAAATTCCCAGTCAAAGCCAAAAACCATGGCTGATCACCATATACCTACCATGAACATTCCCTCTGGGGCACCCAATGACCCTACAGCTCAGAAACCCCTACCGATAAAAGATGTCATTGTACAACGCACCTAGTGAACAGTCCAGTATTACAGACATCAGAAGCACCAGTCCTGGGCAGAACACACCTAGGATAGATAAGGGCTAAACCCTATTTTTATGCAAGGCAACAACATTGGAACTCACTAGCCCCCAGGCAGAAGATCAAAACAATTCCATTTGCAAAACCCCTATGACTATACACAAATTACCTATGTCCAACACATCTGGAACATTAAATAAAACCCCCTACAGATCCATTAACGACTATTCCTCAAATACTCAACACAGCTATTTTGGTTTGTCAATCTAATGACTCTCTGAACAACATAAAGAAAAAAAAAAGAAAAAACGCTGCAACAGCACTCTGCAAACCAAATAAAGTACAATAATGCCATAGTAATAGAAAATATTCTGGTGCTAATGCTAAGCTTATTTTTTTAAATTGAGATTCTTGGCAAATACATTTTGTACAAAATTATTTGGGCCCGTCTGCCACACGTCAAGATGATCTCTCCATTTAGTCTTGCACCCCTGACCAGCCTGTCTGCCCCATAGGCTGATTTTAATTAGTGTAAGTATAAAGCTGTACCCTGGTCTCCCTGGAAGACATTTGGCACCAGGAGAGGTATAGAGTGGGCTCGGCATGCATGTTAAAACCTGCATCCCCTGAATTTAATGGAAGTCATTTTGGCACCAAAAATTATAAAAAGCAGAGTGGATAGCATGCAAGTGGAACCTGCACTCCCTGACTTTTATAGTTGTTATGGCACATAACAGGTAGCATTTAGTGATAGGTTCCTGTCTTACAGAGATCGCCTTGGCGTGTGGCAGACAGACCCAAATAATTTTGTACAAAATGTATTTGCCAAGAATATCAATTTTACAAATTAAGCTTAGCATTAGCACCAGACTATTTTCTATTACTATGGCATTATTGTCTTTATTGTAGACTTGGTCCACGATTCAACTTCTAAGCCCCGTGCTCTCATCACCGAATTTACCATTACCATGCACATCCCGAAATGTGCACTCAATGAAAATCACACACTTTTACTCCCCAATAACTCCTACAAGAAAAATACACATCTCCGACACAGAGGATGCAGGGGAGTGAGACACAAGAAAAAAAACTAAACCCCAAAAAGCAATAGAAAGCAATTCACAGACATTACAAAAAGATGAAAAAACACCGGACAAATTGACCCTTCTCAGTAAAGCCCTCTCTTTCTACCCAACTAATAAACCAGATTGATTTGAACTCTTTGTAAACCTTAATCAATTTATACAGAAATTGACCATCAAACGCTGCTTTGCTTGAAAATCCCTTCATCAACCAGAGGTCAGTGGATCTCCTCCCCTTTCTTCCTCCACTGTAGAGATTTTATGCTCTGAATCTAAACCTATTCCCTCTAATGTTAAGATAAGTCATCTTTCTATCCACTGGAGAGTAGGGGTCCACACCTTGAATGTTTTTATAATATGGTTTTGGATGATTTGAAAGAACAGTTTGGTAACCTTTTCATAAAATCTAAGGGAACATCTAATAGGAATAACCTCACTGGTGGGGAACAATTGGCCCTAAAGAATCTTATGAGTAACAAAGATATAGTAATAAAAAGTGCGTCATAATGGGAGCGGGCTATTATCTAGCAGAATCACAGAGGATATTATCCGATCAAGGGTGCTATAAAATCATAAAAGAGGACCCAACAAAGGCGTTCAAAAAATCACTTTCCGAGCTAATAGATGTAGGGTATGGACAAGGCATCATTGATAAAAAAAAAAAAAGAGCCTATTTCAAAATTCCACATCCATCCGTCCCCCGTTTTTTTTCCGTTTTTATTACAAAAAATCCATAAATCTCTTAATAAACCCCCCGGAAGACCCATCATTTCCGGGATAGGCTGCTTAACTTCCAACCTGTCAGAATATGTGGACAGTTTCCTACAGAACTATGTTCCTTCACTTCCTCCTTCTTAAGGGACACCTCATCTTATCCAGCTACTCTAACCACTTACTTGGGAAAACACTTGACGTTTCATCACTATACAGCAATATCAGACATGACTTTGGTATTAAAGCCAATTCGCATACCCTTATCAACGATTCAGCTATGCCTAAACCTCAGAGAGAATTTATCCTCCAAGCCATTGATTTCATATTTCAACACAACTATTTCACTTTCAATGACACCTTCTATATTCAGACTAATGGAACTGCAATGGGAACCAAATTTGTGCCAACATACGCCAACCTCTTTATAGGCACCTTTGAAGAGAAATTCAGACTACTAGCACACTTAAAAATCAAATTCTACCGCCGATATATCGACGATATAATTTTTATTTGGCAAGGAGTGGTAGACAAACTTATTTTTACTAGTTAAATCCTTTAACTCCAATGATTGGAACCTTTCCTTTACTCTTGAATAGAACCCATTTGAAATAGTGTTTTTGGATTTACACCTCACCATCCACAACAAGAAAATTTTCCACTAAGACACATTTCTAATCCGTGGATGCCAATAGTTATCTAGATTATAACAGCTGCCATCATCAAAAATGGAAACGTAACATCCCAAACAGCCAAATGAAACGAATCAGGAGAAACTGCTCAGATAATTAAACAATGAGGAGCCAAATATATCTTCTAAAGAATAGATTTAAATAGAAGGGATACCCAAAAAACTTTTCGAGGAATCCTCTAAAATAATTTTTCTAATCTCACAGAAAGAAAGCCTACTACAACGCGATACATATAAAAAGAAATCTGAAGAACAAGAGCTACAAACACACACCCGCCAACTGAGAGATATAATTCTCAACATACCCACATTAGGAACTCTCTCACATAAAATTCTTAATAAAGGACCCCATCCTAGGCAAAATTATCCCGAAAGCTCCGACCATTATCTTCCATAGAGCCAAGACCTTGAGAGACCTAATAGCCCCCTCCTGTACGAAACTTAATATTTCCAATAAGCAGATCAGTTCACAGAAAGATACAGGGGCCTACAAATGCGGAATAAGTAGGTGTAAATGCTGCACCATCATTACACATAACACTAGAGAAATCCTAGTTCCTCAAAACTGAGAAACTATTAGTACCTGCCATAGAATGGATTGCGGTACAAGTAATGCGGTATACTTATTACAATGCCCTTGCAAATTACTCTACGTAGGATGCACTACTCAGACATTAAGAGAAAGAATGAATGAGCACTGGTCAAACATAACCAATAAAATAATGACCCACAGCATAGTGACTTTTCATTATGCCATAATGGAGATCCTACCCCCTTACAAGTCACTCCGATAGAATGGTCCCCACAATCTTACCAACAGTTGTGTATCAAGGAAATGTTTTGGATATTCAGTTTGAATACTTTGACACCGTTTGGTCTAAACGAGGCACTATATACATGTTTACATTCTCCTTTCTCTGTAGGCGCCCCAATACGTTCCCATAGTACCATGATCGATTTTTTACTTATCTATTTATTTACTTAATCATGATTGCTTCATGAGTCTATTTATTTATTTGGTTATTTATAAGTTTATATATTTTTTTAACCCCTTAAGGGCCCATGACGTACATGTAAATCATCTCTGGACGTGACTTAAGGACCAGAGAAGTACATTTACGTCATGGTGATCGAGCGGGTGCAGGAGCTGCACCCGCCAGATCAGCGGCAGGGGTCCGGCAGTCACTGATAGCCGGACCCCTGCTGCATGTGCCGGAATCTGTGAAATCACCTATGACGACACATTTAACCCCTGCACAGCTGCGGTCAAAGCTGACCGCGGCACATGCAATGTCCGTGCAGGGAGAAAGAAGCCATCGGGTCCCCGTGCTGCTGTGACGGGGACCCGATGGCATGGAAGACAGCACAATGCCTTCCTTAGGCATCGTGGCTGCCTTCCGGGAGAGCCGGCGAGATCCAGCCCCCTGGATCTCACAGGCAGGAAGGCTGTACGTGTGTTTAAGTGTGTCATACATTGAAGTATTGTCATGCATTGTAAAGGGGATCAGACCCCTAAAAGTTGAAGTCCAGAGTGGGACAAAAAATAAAATGAAAAAAGTTACAAAAATAAAGTTTTCACAAATTTTTTAAAAAGTTTCAAATATCCTTCTGCCAAAATAAAGGGAAATGAAAAGAAAAATAGAAAAAAAAGAAAAGTAAACATATTAGGTATCGCGGCTTCAGTATCGACCGGCTCTATAAAAATATCACATGACCTAACCCCTCAGATGAACACCGTCAAAAAACAATTTTTTGGTCACCTTACATCAAAAAGGCGTATACTCCCCAAAATAGTACCAATCTAACCATCACCTCATCCCGCAAAAAATGAGCCCCTAACTAAGACAGTCGCCCAAAAAAAAAAAAAAAAAAATTACGGCTCAGAATATGGAGACACTAAAACATCATTTTTTGTTTAAAAAATGCTGTTATTGTGTAAAACTAAAGTAAATAAAAAAATTATATGTATTAGGTATTGCTGCGTCCAAAACAACCTATAAAAATACCACATGACCTAACCCCTCAGATGGCCAACATAACAAAAATATATAAAAACGGTGTCAAAAAAGCAATTTTTTTTGTCTTCTTACATCACAAAAAGTGTAATAGCAAGAGATCAAAAATTCATATGCACCCCAAATATATATGTCATCTCATCCCGCAAAAATCATACCCTACCTAAGACAATCGCCTGAAAAATAGACAATCGCCCGAAAAATAAAAAAAGCTATGGCTCTCAAATTATGGAGATATTAAAACATTATTTTTTTGTTTAAAAAATGAAATCATTGTGTAAAACTTACATAAGGTATCGCCGCGTCCGTAATAACCTGCTCTATAAAAATATCACATGACCTAACACGTCAGGTGAATACCGTAAAAAAAAAAAATCGGTGTCAAAAAAGAAATTTTTTTGTCGCTTTACATCACAAAAAGTCTAAAAGCAATTGATCAAAAAGTCATATGCACCCTATAATAGTACCAATCAAACCTTCATCTTATCCCCCCAAAAATTAGCCCCTACACAAGACAGTTGCCTAAAAAATAAATAAAACTACGGCTTTCAGAATGTGGACACTAAGACACTAAAAAATTTTTTTTTTTTAAATGCTTTGTTATGTAAAATTGAAACAACCCAAAAAAGTTGTCATATTTGGTATTGTCGCGTCTGTAACAACCTGCTCTATAAAAATACCACATGATCTAACCTGTCAGATGAATGTTGTAAATAAAACACAAATAAAACGATGCCAAAACAGCTATTTCTTGTTACCTTGCCTCACAAAAAGTGTAATATAGAGCAACCAAAAATCATATGTACCCTAAAATAGTACCAACAAAACTGCCACCTTATCTTGTAGTTTCCAAAATGGGGTCAGTTTTTGGGAGTTTCTACTCTAGGGGTGCAAGGGGGGGGGGGCTTCAAATGGGACATGGTGTCAAAAAACCAGTCCAGCAAAGTCTGCCTTCCAAAAACCGAATAGTGTTTCCTTTCCTTCTGTGCAATGCCGTGTGCCCATACAGTAGTTTCCCACCACATATGGTGTGTTTTTGTAAACTACAGAATCAGGGCCATAAATATTGAGTTTTGTGTGGCTGTTAGCCCTTGCTTTGTAACTGGAAAAAAATGAATTCAAATTGAAAATCTGCCAAAAAGTGAAATTCTGAAATTTCATCTATATTTTCAATTAATTCTTGTGAAACACCTAAAGGGTTAACAAAGTTTGTAAAATCAGTTTTGTATACCTTGCGGGGTGCCATTTCTAAAATGGTGTCACTTTTTTGGAGTTTCTACTCTAGGGGTGCATCAAGGGGTCTTCAATTTTGACATGGCAGCTTAAAATTATCCCAGTGAGGGGGGCGTGGTTCGGCAGCCAGAGCTAATGGCCACTTGATAGTGAAGCTCCCACACCCAGCAACAAAAAACAGCAGCCCAGGCTCCACCATTTCCCTTGTCCCTGCCTGGCTCTCATGCATCAGTATCCCCACAGCAGCAGATACCGGGGATATCTCCTACTCCACCAGACATAGAGAGTCTGGACATTATGAGAGCCTCCCCGCACCACCTCGAGCTACATGGAAGGGAAGCAGCACAAAGTGCTCCACCACTCACAACCACCTCCGGACAGCTGGGACAACAGCGATTCAGCCAACTCACCCACGCGGCAGGCGCCATCTTTGTTCTCCTTCTGCAGCCCACAGAAACAGAGATCCTCAGGCAACTCCACGGTGGTGAATGGACATAGAGTCTCCCCAAATGTGTATTCAGCAGCTCCTAGCCTAGCTCATTTTCAGACCCCTAGCTTCAGGGACATTACTTAAAGAAATGTTAATTGAAGTCAGCAAATCCCTGCACGCAGATCTACAATCATAGATCTCCCCTATCCAAACCACCATTCAAAGCCTCCTCCCCAGAGTGTACCATATTGAAAATAAAATGGGATAGTTCGCTTCCTCACATAATAATCTAGCGGATGCACACTCAGAGCTCTCTGAAGAGCTGGAGAGGGTTAAGGCTAAGCTTAATGATCTGGAGGACAGATCCCACAGGAACCATATCAAGTTCAGGGGTATACCTGAGGATGTCCTTAATGGGGACATCAAGCAATATATCTGCTCATTGTTCCAAGCCCTGGGACCGTCTCTTACCGCTAACGACTTGGTCATCCACAGGGTCCCAAGATCCAGCCATCTTTCAACCTCCATCCCGAGAGACGTTTTGGCGAGAGTTCACTACTATCACTATCACGTAAAGGAACAGATACTGGAAGCATCCAGAAAGAAAGGGCCTTTTGCCTGCCCCCCATAACTCTATTAAATTGTTCGCTGATTTATCAGCAGTTACATTTAAACAACGCCGTCAGCTAGCCCTGGTAACATTGGCGCTGAGAGATCATAAAATCGCGTACCGCTGGGGATTCCCGGTGAAGCTACTAATCAACAAAGATGGCTTCTGGCACACCATTAGCTCGGTGGAAGCAGGCAAATCCCTTATCTCATCATGGAACATTGACATTGCTGAGCACCAAAAAGAGAAGTCTCCGGACCCCCATCCTCTAACTGAAGAATGGCGCAGAGTGGAATCCGGAAGGGGCACCAAGCATTGAAGCCTGTCTAGAAACTTCACTTCACAGGGATGTTTACAGCTGATGCTCTCAGGGGTTTAGAACTTGACTGCTCCTAACTCCTTTAGAGTGGACTTTACCCCCACAAAAATGCATCAGTTTTTAGTACTGCTCAGAGTATTTTGGCATTTATTTCACTTTTGCTTTGGTTTGTTTTCTTATGTTTAATATGTTTTTCAGTTTTCCTCTACCTACTCTCTGCTGCTGTCACGGCCATGGCCATGACCGTGACTCCTCAACCGCAGGCGGTTGCCTGCGGTTTGTTTTTGGTGTTCTATCACAGGTGAGGGCCGCTGGTGTGTGGTCTCACTTGTGGTTTCTGCAGAGCAGCCTGAGCGGTGCTGGGCAGGTTGCTGCATGGCATGCGGTTGCACCTAGCAACCTTTCTGTTAGGTGTGTGTGTGTGTGTGTACAATTGGTTTTATGTGTGGTGTGCACTAACCCTTCCCTTCACTGTGGTTGTCCGTGGCAACGTTTGGTCGTTGTTGTACATGTGGTGGCAGTGTCCCGGCCTTCGGGCTGACTCCCAGGACATGAGTGCCACCCATGTCGTTGCCTGCGGCAACAGCCACAGTGTGTGTTAGTGAGTTGGACACTTTTCCTTTAATGTGTGTTTCCCTCCTCTGGTGCTGGAAGGGTTAACTCCCTTCCCAGTGTGTGTGTGTGTCACTGGGTGTGTCCGACTTTGGGGTGTGGCTTCTTGGCCTATAAAGCCTCACTGTTTTCCCAGGACAGGAGGCTGCTCCAGCAAAGCATGGCTGAAACATTGCAATGCTTTTTGCACACAAAAAATTGGCACGTTTGGTACCCAGACCCGAACCCGGACTTCTTAACAGAAGTTCGGGTTTGGGTTAGGTGTTGTGTAGATTTTATTATTTTCCCTTATAACATGGTTATAAGGGAAAATAATAGCATTCTTAATACAGAATGCATAGTACAATAGGGCTGGAGGGGTTACATTTTTTTTTTTTTAACTCACCTTAATCCACTTGATCGCGCAGCCCGGCTTCTCTTCTATCTTTTTCTTTGAGGAATAGGACCTTTGATGACGTCACTGCGCTCATCACATGGTCCATTACATGATATTTTACCATCGTGATGGATCATGTGACGGACCATGTGATGAGCGCAGTGAAGTCATCAAAGGTCCTTTTCCTGTGCACAGCAAAGAAGAAGACAGAAGAGAAGCCGGGCTGCGCGATCAAGTGGATTAAGGTGAGTTATATTATTATTATTATTTTTTTAACCCCTCCAGCCCTATTGTACTATGCATTCTGTATTAAGAATGCTATTATTTTCCCTTATAAACATGTTATAAGGGAAAATAATAATGATCGGGTCCCCATCCCGATCATCTCCTAGCAACCATGCGTGATAATCGCACAACATCCGCACTTGCTTGCGGATGCTTGCGATTTTCACGCAGCCCCATTCACTTCTATGGGGCCTGCATTGCGTGAAAAATTCAGTGTGGGTGCAATGCTTTCACGTCAAGCATTGCACCCGCGCAGAAAACTTGTGTGAAAGGGGCCTTAATTTGAAGGTATTTACATCCAAATCAGGTGAACAGTGTAGGAATTAAAACTGTTTGCATATGTGCCTCCCACTTGTTAACCACCTCCCGACCGCTGTACGCACGGATGCGTCCGGGAGGTGGTTGATTTACTCCTCCTGGACGCATCCATGCGTCATCTCGCGATAGCCGAGATTTCCTGTAAACGCGCACTCACAGGTGCGCGCGCTCACAGGAACGGAAAGTAAGCGAGTGGATCTCCAGCCTGCCAGCGGCGATCGCTCGCTGGCAGGCTGGAGATGTGATTTTTTTAACCCCTAACAGGTATATTAGACGCTGTTTTGATAACAGCGTCTAATATACCTGCTACCTGGTCCTCTGGTGGTCCCTTTTGTTAGGATCGACCACCAGAGGACACAGGTAGCTGTGTAAAGTAGCACCAAACACCACACTACACTGCCCCCCCCTGTCACTTATTAACCCTTTATGAACCACTGATCACCCCATATAGACTCCCTGATCACCCCCCTGTCATTGATCACCCTCCTGTAAGGCTCCATTCAGAGGTCCGTATGATTTTTACGGATCCACGGATACATGGATCGGATCCGCAAAACGCATACGGGCGTCTGAATGGAGCCTTACAGGGGGGTGATCAATGACAAGGGGGTGATCACGCATATAGACTTCCTGATCACTTCCCTGTCATTGATCACCCCCCTGTCATTGATCACCCCCCTGTAAGGCTCCATTCAGACGTCCGTATGATTTTTACGGATACATGGATCGGATCCGCAAAACACATACGGACGTCTGAATGGAGCCTTACAGGGGGGTGCTCAATGACAAGGGGGTGATCACGCATATAGACTTCCTGATCACTTCCCTGTCATTGATCACCCCCCTGTCATTGATCACCCCCCTGTAAGGCTCCATTCAGACGTCCGTATGATTTTTACGGATCCACTGATACATGGATCGGATCCGCAAAACGCATACGGACGTCTGAATGGAGCCTTACAGGGGGGTGATCAATGACAAGGGGGTGATCACGCATATAGACTTCCTGATCACTTCCCTGTCATTGATCACCCCCCTGTAAGGCTCTATTCAGACGTCCGTATGATTTTTACGGATCCACTGATACATGGATCGGATCCGCAAAACGCATACGGACGTCTGAATGGAGCCTTACAGGGGGGTGATCAATGACAAGGGGGTGATAACGCATATAGACTTCCTGATCACTTCCCTGTCATTGATCACCCCCCTGTCATTGATCACCCCCCTGTAAGGCTCCATTCAGACGTCCGTATGATTTTTACGGATCCACTGATACATGGATCGGATCCGCAAAACACATACGGACGTCTGAATGGAGCCTTACAGGGGGGTGATCAATGACAGAGGGGTGATCACCCATATAGACTCCCTGATCACCCCCGTCATTGATCACCCCCCTGTAAGGCTCCATTCAGACGTCCGTATGATTTTTACGGATCCACTGATACATGGATCTGATCCGCAAAACACATACGGACGTCTGAATGGAGCCTTACAGGGGGGTGCTCAATGACAGGGGGGTAATCAAGGAGTCTATATGGGTGATAACCCCTCTGTCATTGATCACCCCCCTGTAAGGCTCCATTCAGACGTCCGTATGTGTTTTGCGGATCCGATCCATGTATCAGTGGATCCGTAAAAATCATACAGACTTCTGAATGGAGCCTTACAGGGGGGTGATCAGGAAGTCTATATGCGTGATCACCCCCTTGTCATTGATCACCCCCCTGTAAGGCTCCATTCAGACGTCCGTATGCGTTTTGCGGATCCGATCCATGTATCAGTGGATCCGTAAAAATCATACAGACTTCTGAATGGAGCCTTACAAGGGGGTGATCAATGACAGGGGGTGATCAGGGAGTCTATATGGGTGATCACCCCCCTGTCATTGATCACCCCCCCTGTAAGGCTCCATTCAGACATTTTTTTGGCCCAAGTTAGCGGAAATTGTTTTTTTTTTTTGTTTTTTTTCTTACAAAGTCTCATATTCCACTAACTTGTGTCAAAAAATAAAATCTCACATGAACTCACCATATCCCTCACGGAATCCAAATGCGTAACATTTTTTAGACATTTATATTCCAGACTTCTTCTCACGCTTTAGGGCCCCTAAAATGCCAGGGCAGTATAAATACCCCACATATGACCCCATTTCGGAAAGAAGACACCCCAAGGTATTCCGTGAGGGGCATATTGAGTCCATGAAAGATTTACATTTTTGTCCCAAGTTAGCGGAAAGGGAGACTTTGTGAGAAAAAAAATAAATAAATAAAAATTCCGCTAACTTGTGCCCAAAAAAAAAAGTTTCTATGAACTCGCCATGCCCCTCATTGAATACCTTGGGGTGTCTTCTTTCCAAAATGGGGTCACATGTGGGGTATTTATACTGCCCTGGCTTTTTAGGGGCCCTAAAGCGTGAGAAGAAGTCTGGGATCCAAATGTCTAAAAATGCCTTCCTAAAAGGAATTTGGGCCCCTTTGCGCATCTAGGCTGCAAAAAAGTGTCACACATGTGGTATCGCCGTACTCAGGAGAAGTTGGGGAATGTGTTTTGGGGTGTCATTTTACATATACCCATGCTGGGTGAGAAAAATATCTTGGTCAAATGCCAACTTTGTATAAAAAAATTGGAAAAGTTGTCTTTTGCCAAGATATTTCTCTCACCCAGCATGGTTATATGTAAAATGAAACCCCAAAACACATTCCCCAACTTCTCCTGAGTATGGTGATACCAGATGTGTGACACTTTTTTGCAGCCAAGGTGGGCAAAGGGGCACATATTCCAAAGTGCATCTTTCGGATTTCGCAGGCCATTTTTTACACATTTTGATTGCCAAGTACTTCTCACACATTTGGGCCCCTAGAATGCCAGGGCAGTATAACTACCCCACAAGTGACCCCATTTTGGAAAGAAGACACCCCAAGGTATTCCATGAGGGGCATGGCGAGTTCCTAGAATTTTTTATTTTTTGTCGCAAGTGGAATATGAGACTTTGTAAGAAAAATAAATAAATGATCATTTTCCGCTAACTTGTGACAAAAAATAAAAAGTTCTATGAACTCACTATGCCCATCAGCGAATACCTTAGGGTGTCTACTTTCCGAAATGGGGTCATTTGTGGGGTTTTTCTACTGTTTGGGCATTGTAGAACCTCAGGAAACATGACAGGTGCTCAGAAAGTCAGAGCTGCTTCAAAAAGCGGAAATTCACATTTTTGTACCATAGTTTGTAAACGCTATAACTTTTACCCAAACATTTTTTTTATCAAAGACATGTAGAACAATAAATTTAGCGAAAAATTTATATATGGATGTCGTGTTTTTTGCAAAATTTTACAGCTGAAAGTGAAAAATGTCATTTTTTTGCAAAAAAAATGTTAAATTTTGATTAATAACAAAAAAAGTAAAAATGTCAGCAGCTGTCACGACCGCTATCCCAGCAGCAGTCGTGTCGTACCAGACGGAGGGGAAGGGGGACCCTTATCTATGGATGGGAGATAGAACGGCCACCCCTGACTAACCCTAAGCTGGCACCTGTCTGCCCTGATACCCTAGACGGGGTGTGAACCCGTGCAGCGAGCAGGATGCCTAAACCCTCAGTCACCCTAGCAAGACTAGACTGGGGAAAGGCAGATGGGAGCACTAGTCACCATCACTCATGTCTAGGAGAACAACAGGGGAAGACAGCAACAAAACAATCTATAACAGAGAATAGACTTATCCAGTCACGAGCAGAGAAGGTGATACCAATAACGACAGTCCACGCCAGACAAGAGCTCCACAGCAATACCGTCAAACGATCTCCTTCAAAGGTCAGAATAACACTGGAAGTAAGGACTATATCTGGCAATGACTGCAAGTGAAACTGAAACTAATATAGTAGCTGGGAGTGGCAGACAGGACTCACCTGAGAAGGATGCCTACAAACTCCCAGTCAGGACAAAAAGGTTCACAAGGCAAAACCCGGATGACATACCCTGAACCACAGAGCAAACTCACAAGCTATCGTGAGTAGCAAGTCGCTGCGACCTTCTCCTCCCAGACCTGTCTGGATCAGTCACAGTCGTGACAGCAGCAATGAAATACCACCAAATGAAAGCTCTATTAGTGAGAAGAAAAGGAGGTCAAATTCATTTGGGTGGTAAGTTGCATGACCGAGCGATAAACGGTGAAAGTAGTGTAGTGCAGAAGTGTAAAAAGTGGCCTGGTCATTATTTCAGCTAGCGGGGTTGAAGTGGTTAAGGAACCAAAAGTAATGGGACAATTGGCTTCTCAGCTGTTCCAGGCCAGGTGTGTGTTATTTCTTCATTATCCCAATTACAATGAGCAGATAAAAAGTCCAGAGTTAATTTCAAGTGTGCGCTTTGCATTTGGAATCTGTTTCTGTCAACTCTCAAGATGAGATCCAAAGAGCTGTCACTATCAGTGAAGCAAGCCATCATTAGGCTGAAAAAACAAAGCAAACCCATCAGAGATATAGCAAAAACATTAGGCGTGGCCAAAACAACTGTTTGGAACATTCTTAAAAAGAAGGAACACCAAAAGACCTGGAAGACCACGGAAAACAACTCTGATAGATGACCGAAGAATTATTTCCCTGGTGAAGAAAACACCCTTCACAACAGTTGGCCAGATCAAGAAAACTCTCCAGGAGGTAGATGTATGTGTGTCAAAGTCAACAATCAAGAGAAGACTTCACCAGAGTGAATGCAGAGGGTTCACCACAAGATGTAAACCATTGGTGAGCCTCAAAAACAGGAAGGCCAGATTAGAGTTTACCAAATGACATCTAAAAAAGCCTTCACAGTCCTAGAACAACATCCTATGGACAGATGAGACCAAGATCAACTTATACCAGAGTGATGGGAAGAGAAGAGTATGTAGAAGGAAAGGAACTGCTCATGATCCTAAGCATACCAGCTCATCAGTGAAGCATGGCGGTGGTAGTGTCATGGTGTGGGAATGTATGGCTGCCAATGGAATTGGTTTTCTTGTATTTATTGATGATGTGACTGCTGACAAAAGCAGCAGTCTGAATTCTGAAGTGTTTCGGGCAATATTATCTGCTCATATTCAGCCAAATGCTTCAGAACTCATTGGACAGCGCTTCACAGTGCAGATGTACAATGACTCAAAGCATACTGCAAAAGCAACCAAAGAGTTTTTAAGGGAAAGAAGTGGAATGTTATGCAATAGCCAAGTCAATCACCTGACCTGAATCCGATTGAGCATGCATTTCACTTGCTGAAAACAAAACAAAAAGGAAAAAGATCACATAGATTGGGTCTGGCCAGACCAGCAGATGCAGAATGGGGGAACACAAGACCGAGACAAGCTATTGCGAAGTATTTAAAATACACCGCCAAAGAGGCGATTTTGAAGAAATAAAAGGAGGCTCAACATCCGATTGTGCTGAGAGGCGCAAAAATATTCCTTTTTAGTGATTATTCGATGGAGGTCACTAAGCGTAGAAGAGCCTTCTCACAAATATGCTCTATCTTGGTCAGAAAGAAAATCAAGTTTGCGCTGCTGTTTCCTGCCACGCTGAGGATGTTTCGCCAAGATGGATGCATTGACACCTACCTCAATCCGAAGGAGGCTATGGGAGCACTTGAAGAAAACAAAGAGGAAGAATCAAGGCAAGGAAGAGAAAGAAAATTGTCGGAAGTTAATCATAATCACAGGAAAGAGAGACTTTCGGATCCTCAGTATCAAAGAAAATCGACGACTTTTATGGAGCCCATAGACAACTTCCAAGGGTGAAGAGAGGAGATCCTGAGAACTTTTGTCTTGTATGGTGGGTCACCAGATAACAGTTATAGGTAGGTTGCAATACCGAGTCTTATTGGATTTGTTATATAAGGAAGAGGGGGGGGGGGAGGGGAATGAGTTTATGATCCTGATTCAGTAGGGAGGGGTAGAGAATGGTTTAAGTATAAGTTACAAGAATGACATGATGCAAAGGGCTTTAGGGATAGGAGATTTTCTCGATTTATTGCTGTGAGTAGATAGGGATACGGAATTGCGATAGTTCTGGACGATGCACGAAAAAGAGAAGTCAATACGATGAGACTGATATTGTTTATAGTTGTTTGTTGTGTTCATGAAGGGGGAGGGGAGGGAGGGGGGGGGGGTCCAAGTTGGGGAATGTTTGTACTGCTGCTTACTGCTAACTTATACTTTCTTCACAGAGAAGGACGGTCTGGATTTTCTCCCGGTGTGTCTCTAGTAATGGCTTCTAGTAAAGTATTGTTTGACCTTGCTTTGGAGCCTCTGGCCTTGTACCTCTTGAAGTTGGATGTATATGAAGGGATCAAGGTGGGGAAGGAAGTTTTGAAGCTTGCGTGTTTTGCAGAGGACCTGCTGATTTTTATGAAATCACCAAGCAATCATCTGAAAGCTATTTTGGAGTTATTTCATAACTATGGAGGGGTAACGGGCTACAAAGTAAATGTGACCAAAAGTCAACTGTTATTTTTAGGAGATAGAAATGCACAAGTCGAATCCCAAATAGGGGTAGAGATACGTAAAAATTATATTACACATCTGGGGGTTAAAATAGGTAGAACAGCTTCCTCAATCTACTCCATAAACTATCCTCCACTTATAAAGTCATCAAAGAACTTAATACATGGAAAGACCTGCCATTGTCCCTGATGGGGAGAGCCTGTTTGATTAAAATGATCAGTTTTCCTAAAATGTTATATCCGTTACAGACGATTCCCCTGCTTCTCAAACATGCAGATGTTGGAAAATTGCAATTGGCGTTTGTGAAATTCCTCTGGAATAAGAAGAGGCCCTGTATAGCCTACAGGAAACTATGTTTAATGAAATGGGAGGGAGGATTAAATATGCCTGACATTAGGTCATATAACCTGGCGGCCCTATTCCATCATGTAAGGGACTGGATATGGAAAACTGATCATTTTTTGGCAGGTAGGGTGGAGAGGGAACTGGTGACGCCGTGGGACTTAGCGGCCCTTATTCACACTAGAATTAAGGATCTACCCAGAGAGGTGAAGCAATTTGTTCTTCTCAGAGATACTATAATGGCATGGAAAGCAATCAGGAAACTATACAAACTTCTGATCTATTTGTCGCCTCATATGCCCCTGTGGTCCTTACCGGCTTTTCCGCAAGGGCGAGAAAATAAGATGTATAAACAATGGAAGGAGAAAAACATTTGCACGCTGAATGACATACTAGTAGGTTCCAATCAGACACTGATGTCTTGGAAGCATTTTGCAAGCAAATACCAGCTGGAAATCTCGCATCTGTTGCCATTCTATCAGCTTTCTGCGTATTGCAAAGCCCAATCAACTTCCTTGGGGGAAGCTGATAGACTGACTTGGTTTGCAGCTCTTTTGGGGGGAGGTGGGGCTGCAGTTTCATTAGCTGACACATATAGACGTTTGAGGGAAACTAGTTTTATAGGCCTAGCGAAAAATGTCTTTTCCCACTGGGAACGAGATGTGGAGGGGGAAGATTTAACCCTGAAAATGAGGGAAGGGATGAAGTATATTAGAAAAGCAATTCATAACGAGCAGTGGCGAGAATCACAATTTAGGATCCTGCATAAAGCTACATATGCATACAATCTTTCATATTCTAATGCCCCAGCACACTATCTTAGGTAGTGTCCTAAATGCTCGCAACCTAAAGCAGATCTTTTGCATGGTCTTTGGAGTTGCCAACGCATTAAGCCATTGTGGGATGACATAATATCTTTGATTAAAGAGATATGGGAGGTAGAGGTGAACGCAGACCCCCAACAGTGCATATTTAAATATATTCCAGTGGGCCAGGATATCTCACAAGGAAAGGGGGTAGATATGTTTAAGTTTTTGACTGTAAGATTGTCTAATGATGTGAATTAATGACATAAAAAGATGTATGTGAAAGTATCTGATATAGATAATGGTTATATATTCCATGTTTTATATCTTCTGTAATATGCAACGATATGCTTTATACATCTGAATAAAGAAAGTTATAAAAATAAAAAAAACTGAAGGGAAAATGCCCAAAGAACAAGCAAGAATTGAAGTCAGTTGCAGTAGGTGCCTGGCAGAGCATCACCAGGGATGAAACCCAGCGTCTGGTGATGCCTATACGTTCCAGACTTCAGACTGTAATTGATTGTAAAGGATTTGCAACCAAGTATTAAAAAGTGAAAGTTTAATTTATGATTATTATTATATTATTGAAAAATGAAAATTTGTGTTTACTATATTTTAACTGTTGCTGTCAACAAATGAAAAATATGCAACTGTACTTAAACTGTAATGTTTTATATTCATTACTCTAATTATGATGCATAAATGTGGCATAACAACAATAAAAAAAAAAAATAAAAAAAAAAAACACTCAGAGGGCAAAAGTAAGGATCCCGTATATAAAATCTTCTTTAGATGGTTCCAAAATCATGGATCTGCAAAGTATTGCGGACAGCTTTATGGAGTACTACTCCTCCCTTTATAACTTGAACCCTCAGACGAACCCCTCTCAAAATTCTCTAGTTGACATCAATTCATTTCTTACTAAGCTCCATCTCCCGACATTACCCGAGTAACAAGCAGAATCATTGTGGAATCCGTTTACTGAAGTCGAACTTCAAACGATGATTAATTCCCTCCCCTTGCAGAAAGCCCCAGGACCCTGACAGTCTATGAAATTGTTACTACAAATCTTTCCAAACAATCCTTCTCCCCCACTTACGGGATGTTCTTCAGAAAGGGTTTGAAACTGGTAGCTTCCCAGCAGAAATGCTATCTGCAGTCATAGTGCAAGGTAAAACACCAGACTCCCAACAAAATTTTAGACCCATTTCTTTACTGAACACAGATTTAAAAATCTATGACAAAGCTTTAGCTAATAGACTTGCTCCCATCCTACCGACCTTGATAAATTGTGATCAATCAGGCTTCATTCAAGTTAGACAAATCATAGGGAACACCAGGAGAGTCATGAATATTGTAGACCACATAGAGTGGTTAGGCCTGGAAGCTGTTCTGGTAACCCTAGACGCGAAAAAGGCTTTTGACCGCATTAACTGGTCTTTTGCATTTTATGTACTTCAGATAATGGGAATCTGTGGCCCTTCCCTATGAGTGGTTATAGCCTTATACTGCAACCCTTCAGCCCGGGTATATGTTAACAATACTTTATCATCTTAGTTTTCGATCACTAATGGCACTCGGCATGGTTGTCCCCTCTCCACGCTCATATTTATCATGTCCATAGAACCCCTAGCACAAGCGATCCGACTCTCTGAACGTATTAGAGGAATTGACATAGGGGGGAGAACCCACAAACTCTCATTGTATGCAGATGACATCATTTTGACCTTATGATCCCCAGAACAATCTCTACCAGCTGTCATGGAGGTTATTCGCCAATTTGGAGAACTTTCCTACTATAAAATTAATGAGCAGAAATCTCAAGCCCTCCCTATTCATGTTAAGGCTACGTCTTTGTCAAGGTTACAATCCAGTTTTAACCTAGACTGGCAACTTGGACAGGTCAAATATTTAGGTGCTAAAGTTACGAAAACATTTAAACAGCTATACGGCAGCAACTATATCCCTCTGCTTAAAGAAGTAGAAACGGACCTAGCCCAATACAGCAAACACAAAATATCTTGGGTAGGCTGGGTTGCGATCTTTCAGATGTTAACCCTCCCCAAGATTTTATATAAGTTTAGAACTGTACCTATACTTATACTACAAGCTTTCTTTAACAATATTAACAGATTACTACATAGGTTTATCTGGATCCCCAGGAAACCTCGGATTGCACACAAAATAATGACAAAACACAAAAAAGCAGGAGGCTTGGCACTACCCAATATACATGACTATCACATTGCTACCCACATGAGCTTTATGAAAGAATGGTGGAAAGGAGATTTACAACACCATTGGCTGTACATTGAATCGGCTATCTCTCCACACCATAATCTAAAAGCTTTGCTTATGGCCATGTTAGATCCTACCTTTCCCACAAAAGATCCCCCTAACTTCATTCACACCTCAATAATGGTATGGAGGACTTTTCATTCCAAAACTTCTAGAGTAGCATTCTCTCTTTATTCATATGCCCCATTAGAAACCCTGACATTTTTCATTCCCGACCTTGAAGTTAATGACTGGGTGAATAGCGGCCTAACACATGTCTCACAACTCTTTGAAATGTTTACCTCTCTCCATGACCTCATAAAGACTTCTATAAATATCTTAAGATGAGACATTTCCACCAGTGTTAAGACTCCCTAAAAGTAACTGCATGCAAAGAAATACTAGACCTTTGGGATAATAAAAGTCCCCCGGGGAGGGGCCTAAGACCCATCTATAACTTGATGGACTCCAAACAGAAATTCACCAAATCAACTCCCTTCCTCTCATGGGAAAAATAATTGGGTAAACAGTTCCCGGATCTTATTTGGGCATCATCTCTCGCTTTTACAGCGTCCTCATTTACCTGTGTTTCTCTCTTTGAATTGGCTATTAAGACGATGCTCAGATGGTACCTCACACCAGATATATTAAGTCACATCTGCCCGGGGACTACCAACCTGTGTTGGAGGGGCTGTGGAGGTAGAGGTACCCTTCCCCACATTTTATGGTCGTACCCGAAACTTAAAGGATTATGGGCGGCTAGTTTCACCCTCCTATCGTCTATCACGGGAATTCAGACGACTCCTTCCCCAGAATTGGCCTTACTATTCCATAACATTATGGAATTCCCAGTAAACGCCCGCATAATCATAGCTCACATTCTGTTGTATACTAAACTGGTCATCACGAGGTATTGGAAATCCCCAACGATCCCTCAGTTGAGGGAAGTACTGGATCTAGTTAACTCTTCCTGCACATATGAAAAAATGATTGCCTACATGAATTACACCTACCCACGTTTTGAAAAATCGTGGAAATCCTGGTTATCGTCCACTCATGCAGACATACCTAGCCAATAAACCCTAATTGTGTTCTAGCTTGGAGGTCGCTAAGAGTACTTGGTATATATGTTGTAAGTTTTCCCTCATGTTTTCTTCCATGAATAAACATACTATATTTGACTATTTTTAATCGAATGTAACTCATTGTACTTGGCCTACGCTGTTATTCTACTACATATGTACTTGATCCATGTGAGTTTATTCACATTGTGATGTTTATGGAACCCATGTTCTGTTCTTTGAAGAGTCAAAAATTCCAATAAAAACAATTGTCGTAAAATTATCCCAGTGAAATCTGCTTTCCAAAAACCACATGGCATTCCTTTCCTCTTGTGCAATGCCGTGTGCCCGTACAGCAGTTTACAACCACATATGGGGTGTTTATGTCAAATACAGAATCAGGGCAATAAATGTTGAGTTTTGTTTGGCTGTTAACCCTTGCTTTGTTAGTGGCAAAAAATTGATTAAATGGAAAATCTGCCCAAAAAGTTAAATTCTAAAATTTCATCTCCATTTTCCATGAATTCTTGTGGAACACCTAAAGGGTTAACAAAGTTTGTAAAACAGTTCTGAATACCTTGAGGGTGTAGTTTCTATAATGGGGTCATTTTTGGGTGGTTTCTATTATGTAAGCCTCACAAAGTGACTTCAGACCTGAACTGGTCCTTAAAAAGTGGGTTTTGGTAATTTTCTGAAAAGATTTGCTTCTAAACTTCTAAGCCTTCTAACGTCCCCCAAAAAATAAAATGGCATTCACAAAATGATCCAAACATGTAGTAGACATGGGAAACGTAAAGTAATAACTATTTTTGGAGTTATTTTTGGTTATTACTATCTATTATAAAAGTAGAGAAATTGAAATTTGTTTTTTTTTTGTAAATTTGTTTTTTTTATATAATTGTTTATTTTATTAAATTTTATCAATGAAAAAGTGATACAGGCACAATGTCACATTGCACATCAGTGAAAAGTAATACAGGTACAATGTAAATTTGTTATTTTTTTATAAGTAAAAATAATTTTTGGGGACTCAATTTTACCATTGTCATGAAGTACAATATGTGACGAGAAAACATTCTCAGAATGGCCTGGATAAGTAAAAGCGTTTTAAAGTTATAACCGCATAAGGTGACACATGTTAGAGTTGGGAAAAAATGGCCTGGTCCTTAAGGTGAAATATGGCAGGGTCCTTACCCTTTTCTTGTATAAGTATACTCTTATACATATTTATTGATTAGACTCTTGTGTGTGTGTATATACAGTGGCGGAAATAATTATTTGACCCCTCACTGATTTTGTAAGTTTGTCCAATGACAAAGAAATGAAAAGTCTCAGAACAGTATCATTTCAATGGTAGGTTTATTGTAACAGTGGCAGATAGCACATCAAAAGGAAAATCGAAAAAATAACTTTAAATAAAAGATAGCAACTGATTTGCATTTCATTGAGTGAAATAAGTATTTGAACCCCTACCAACCATTAAGAGTTCTGGCTCCCACAGAGTGGTTAGACACCTACTCAATTAGTCACCCTCATTAAGGACACCTGTCTTAACTAGTCACCTGTATAAAAGACACCTGTCCACAGAATCAATCAATCAAGCAGACTCCAAACTCTCCAACATGGGAAAGACCAAAGAGCTGTCCAAGGATGTCAGAGACAAAATTGTAGACCTGCACAAGGCTGGAATGGGCTACAAAACCATTAGCAAGAAGCTGGGAGAGAAGGTGACAACTGTTGGTGCGATTGTTCGAAAATGGAAGGAGCACAAAATGACCATCAATCGACCTCGCTCTGGGGCTCCACGCAAGATCTCACCTCGTGGGGTGTCAATGGTTCTGAGAAAGGTGAAAAAGCATCCTAGAACTACACGGGAGGAGTTAGTTAATGACCTCAAATTAGCAGGGACCACAGTCACCAAGAAAACCATTGGAAACACATTACACCGCAATGGATTAAAATCCTGCAGGGCTCGCAAGGTCCCCCTGCTCAGGAAGGCACATGTGCAGGCCCGTCTGAAGTTTGCCAATGAACACCTGAATTATTCAGAGAGTGACTGGGAGAAGGTGCTGTGGTCTGATGAGACCAAAATAGAGCTCTTTGGCATTAACTCAACTCGCTGTGTTTGGAGGAAGAAAAATGCTGCCTATGACCCCCAAAACACCGTCCCCACCGTCAAGCATGGGGGTGGAAACATTTTGCTTTGGGGGTGTTTTTCTGCTAAGGGCACAGGACAACTTATTCGCATAAACGGGAAAATGGACGGAGCCATGTATCGTGAAATCCTGAGCGACAACCTCCTTCCCTCTGCCAGGAAACTGAAAATGGGTCGTGGATGGGTGTTCCAGCACGACAATGACCCAAAACATACAGCAAAGGCAACAAAGGAGTGGCTCAAGAAGAAGCACATTAAGGTCATGGAGTGGCCTAGTCAGTCTCCGGACCTTAATCCAATCGAAAACCTATGGAGGGAGCTCAAGCTCAGAGTTGCACAGAGACAGCCTCGAAACCTTAGGGATTTAGAGATGATCTGCAAAGAGGAGTGGACCAACATTCCTCCTAAAATGTGCGCAAACTTGGTCATCAATTACAAGAAACGTTTGACCTCTGTGCTTGCAAACAAGGGTTTTTCCACCAAGTATTAAGTCTTTTTTTGTTAGAGGGTTCAAATACTTATTTCACTCAATGAAATGCAAATCAGTTGCTATCTTTTATTTAAAGTTATTTTTTCGATTTTCCTTTTGATGTGCTATCTGCCACTGTTACAATAAACCTACCATTGAAATGATACTGTTCTGAGACTTTTCATTTCTTTGTCATTGGACAAACTTACAAAATCAGTGAGGGGTCAAATAATTATTTCCTCCACTGTATATATATATATATATATATATATATATATATATGTATATATATATATATATATATATATATATATATACAGGGAGTGCAGAATTATTAGGCAAATGAGTATTTTGACCACATCATCCTCTTTATGCATGTTGTCTTACTCCAAGCTGTATAGGCTCGAAAGCCTACTACAAATTAAGCATATTAGGTGATGTGCATCTCTGTAATGAGAAGGGGTGTGATCTAATGACATCAACACCCTATATCAGGTGTGCATAATTATTAGGCAACTTCCTTTCCTTTGGCAAAATGGGTCAAAAGAAGGACTTGACAGGCTCAGAAAAGTCAAAAATAGTGAGATAACTTGCAGAGGGATGCAGCACTCTTAAAATTGCAAAGCTTCTGAAGCGTGATCATCGAACAATCAAGCGTTTCATTCAAAATAGTCAACAGGGTCACAAGAAGCGTGTGGAAAAACCAAGGCGCAAAATAACTGCCCATGAACTGAGAAAAGTCAAGCGTGCAGCTGCCAAGATGCCACTTGCCACCAGTTTGGCCATATTTCAGAGCTGCAACATCACTGGAGTGCCCAAAAGCACAAGGTGTGCAATACTCAGAGACATGGCCAAGGTAAGAAAGGCTGAAAGACGACCACCACTGAACAAGACACACAAGCTGAAACGTCAAGACTGAGCCAAGAAATATCTCAAGACTGATTTTTCTAAGGTTTTATGGACTGAAGAAATGAGAGTGAGTCTTGATGGGCCAGATGGATGGGCCCGTGGCTGGATTGGTAAAGGGCAGAGAGCTCCAGTCCGACTCAGACGCCAGCAAGGTGGAGGTGGAGTACTGGTTTGGGCTGGTATCATCAAAGATGAGCTTGTGGGGCCTTTTCGGGTTGAGGATGGAGTCAAGCTCAACTCCCAGTCCTACTGCCAGTTTCTGGAAGACACCTTCTTCAAGCAGTGGTACAGGAAGAAGTCTGCATCCTTCAAGAAAAACATGATTTTCATGCAGGACAATGCTCCATCACACGCGTCCAAGTACTCCACAGCGTGGCTGGCAAGAAAGGGTATAAAATAAGAAAATCTAATGACATGGCCTCCTTGTTCACCTGATCTGAACCCCATTGAGAACCTGTGGTCCATCATCAAATGTGAGATTTACAAGGAGGGAAAACAGTACACCTCTCTGAACAGTGTCTGGGAGGCTGTGGTTGCTGCTGCACGCAATGTTGATGGTGAACAGATCAAAACACTGACAGAATCCATGGATGGCAGGCTTTTGAGTGTCCTTGCACAGAAAGGTGGCTATATTGGTCACTGATTTGTTTTTGTTTTGTTTTTGAATGTCAGAAATGTATATTTGTGAATGTTGAGATGTTATATTGGTTTCACTGGTAAAAATAAATAATTGAAATGGGTATATATTTGTTTTTTGTTAAGTTGCCTAATAATTATGCACAGTAATAGTCACCTGCACACACAGATATCCCCCTAAAATAGCTAAAACTAAAAACAAAAGAAAAACTACTTCCAAAAATATTCAGCTTTGATATTAATGAGTTTTTTGGGTTCATTGAGAACATGGTTGTTGTTCAATAATAAAATTAATCCTCAAAAATACAACTTGCCTAATAATTCTGCACTCCCTGTATATATATATATATATATATTATTTACATATATTGGATATGTACCCTTATTATATATTTTATCCTGCCTTAATATATTTGATCCTGCTTTGATATACCCATTAGATATATATCTACACATATTTTAATAATTTCTTCTTCTATATATATGTATGTTCCTAGGAGGGTTGTACCATAGATATGCGTCTGATTGGTAACACTTTTTTATATAGATAATGGTATTAGAATTTCTCTGTATAAATATCCCCCTTAACTTTTTTCTGCCTACTTCCTCCTATTAGAACCATATAGCATCTTTGAGTTCTACAGTGGAACGCATGTCTGACCTGCTACCGCCCTGTGCGCTACACGCACATTGTGACCCGGAAGTAGGACCGCCACCTCCACTTGCCTGTCCTCCTGTGCAGGAAGCGGCAGCCCGTTCAGTGCCACAGCCTCTACATAACCTTGCCACCTAAACTAGAACCACTCTCTCTTCCTCCCCACACCTATATATTTTTATTTCTATTCACCTTCAATTATATACTTTATTATAGTTCCTTAGCAGGTTAATGCATGCGTTCCACAGTGGAACACAAAAACCGGAAGTGACACACTATATGATGTCACTTCCGTTTTTTTAATTCCCACTTTTTCCCCTGTGAATATTCCTAATAATGGTATAAAAGTGTGTGTTATATGTATGCTTGTATACACTGGATTTGTATCACTCCTGAAGAAGTGGGCTTCAACGCAGACCCACGAAACGCTTTCAGTGCCATGTGTTTTACTGAATAAAGGAAAATTGACTAGATGCTGGATGTCCGGCTGCAATCATTCCTACCATTCTACAAGCGAACCCGGCCAGGGGGGCTCTGTCTGGAGGTGTCTTGAGCTTTACCCAACAGACATCCCCCCAGTGACTTGAGTTATACCCATATTATCCGTATATAACTTTTATTCAGAAATGTTTTACGAATGTAAGCAATTAAATATTTTATGATCTTAATATTTTACATTTTATATAATATTTCACTTTTTTCTACCACTTATTCTGCTTCTGTTTTACCTATTTTGACATAAGAGTGGCGCCATCATAGTGGGTCACAACTCTACGGCATCTCAGCAGTGTTCTAAGGCCCCTTTTTTTTGAGACTCCATGTTTCACGCCTAGTCGTTTGTCCACTTAACTTTGATGTTAGCCAGGGGCAGCTCATGCGTGACACCTGCTGTTTGCTCAGGCCCTTTGAGGAGACCACTTTATTTGTCAGTCGGCAGGAATACGGGATGAACAACGTCATTCCACTGCTTTATGTCCTGGAACAGAATGCTGCTAAATTTGGCTGGCCAGGGAACAGGAGACGTGGGGCCTACATCTCACGGCCACATGAGCCCTGTGGGGGCTGAACTGGAGGAGGAGGACATTCACGTACAAGCAATGTATACAGAAATGGGTGATTTTTCTGCACAAGTGACAGGAGAGGAGGAGCTAGAGTATAATGAGGAAGACCAGGCAGATGACACAGACACACTGTGACAATATGCATGTCACCACCAGACATCGGAGAAGCTCTGACAGATGCCTTTCAGAACCTCCTCCTTGAGCTTCCTTTGTTTTGCTTTCAGTTCCTCATCTCGTTAGCCTCTCTCAGCTGTCATGTAGTTGTACTGATTGCATCCCTTTAAATTCCTCCCCATAGTGCATCACTGTGCGGTTTATAGTTATTCCTGGAGTGTGTGTGCATGCTGATCCTACTTCCCAGTCTTCTACAAGTTAAGTGTTGTGCATTCAATTGTGATTTTCTGTTTGCTGGATCCCAGGTGACCCTGACTCCCTCCCTCCCCTCACTATTATAGGGTGTTCAGGTGTTATACAGTTGAGGTACGAGGCTATACGATCATCTATCTTTGGGATTTTCACATAGGCTGAGCAGTCAGGGAGAGTGCCAGGTCTGATGCAGGGGTCTCCCTTTTTGTTCCTTAGTTTTGGATCCAGTGAGTCGTATATTCATTTTGTGTTGTCTTGTTTCCTGTATACCTTCCGTGACATTATAAACCACCAAAACCGTCTCAAGCATGGATCCGGTTTCACTTTTGACGGAACGCTTCCAGGGTCTTTCATTGGAGGTAGCTGATCTCCGTAAGACTCTTTCTCAGTTTCAAGTTACTGGTTCAGCTTGCGTTCATGGAGTTTGTTCTGAGCCTAAGATCTCGCTCCCGGATACGTTCTCCGGGGGTAGTGAAAATTTTGTGCGTTTTAGAGAGGCTTGCAAACTCCATTTTCGCCTTCTTCCCCATTCCTCTGGTGATGAGGAACGGAGGGTGGGGATCATTATATCGCTGCTCAGGGGTAACGCTCAGTCGTGGGCCTTTTCGCTGCCGGTGGGGGCACGGCCCCTCCGTTCAGTGGATGAATTCTTTTAATCCCTGGGTCAGATATATGATGATCCGGATCGTATTGCTTTGGCTGAGTCTAGACCACGTCTGTTATGCCAGGGTAAACAATCCGCAGAGATATACTGCTCAGAATTTTGGAGATGGGCAGCTGATACTGGTTGGAATGATGCTGTCAATTTTGCCATGGTCTTTCAGAGGGATTGAAAGATGCATTTGCCTTTCATGAGAGGCCTACTTCTTTGGACTCTGCTATGTCTCGGGCCGATCGTATTGACAGGCGTCTTAGAGAGAGAGGAGAGATCACTCCTTCCTGTCATACTCAATCCCAGGACAGTGCAGCGGTCTCTTTCTGTGCGCAGGGGTCTCAGTCGCTGTCAACCCCTTCTGAGCAGGAGCCCATGCAGCTGGGGTTCATTGCCTCTGACAATAGAAGATTCAGCCCGTATGGGAAGGTTTGTTTTTGTTGTGGCGGTATAAATCATTTGGCAAATGTTTGTCCCTCTAGGAGATTCAGGCAGTTTTTTGGGAGTAATAAAGAAACAAAAAGGGAAAAATCCTTTAAAAATGTTCCATCTGTTACCATTGGCAGGGTTGAGGCGGAAATTGAAGGTTTTCAGTTTGCTTGTAGTTCCCGTTTTGTCCTGCCTGCCAGGGTGGCGCTAGAGAGCAAGAACATTTTTTGTGAGATTTTTGTAGATAGTGGAGCAGCTGTCAATCTCATTGATAATCAATCTTTGTTAAGAAAAAAGATGGTTCTTAAAGACCTTGTTTGGATTTCAGGGAGCTGAACAGTATCACAATTCGTGACCCTTATCCGCTTCCTCTGATCCCGGACCTGTTTAACCAGATTGTTGGAGCTAAAGTTTTTTCCAAATTAGATCTAAGAGGGGCATACAACCTGGTCAGGGTCAGAGAATGAGACGAATGGAAGACGGCCTTCAATACCCCTGAGGGCCATTTTGAGAATTTGGTTATGCCTTTTGGTTTGATGAATGCTCCAGCCGTTTTTCAGCATTTTGTGAACAGCATTTTTTATCATTTAATGGGGAAATTTGTATTAGTGTATTTGGATGACATTTTGATTTTTTCTCCTGATTTCAAAACTCATAAGGAACACTTACGTCAGGTCTTGCTCATCCTGCGGGAGAATAAATTGTACACGAAACTGGAAAAATGTGTGTTTGCGGTTCCAGAAATTCAATTTCTGGGGTTTCTTCTCTCCGCTTCTGGTTTTCGCATGGACCCCGAGAATGTCCGCGCTGTGCTTGAGTGGGAGCTTCTTGAGAATCAGAAGGCGCTGATGCGTTTATTTTGAATTATTCCTCTGTTGTTAAACCACTCACTGATATGACCAGAAAGGGGGTAGATTTTTCTTCCTGGTCGGTAGAGGCACGTAAGGCCTTTTCTAATATCAAGGAGAGTTTTGCTTCCGCTCCCATCTTGGTACAACCTGATATTTCTCTACCCTTCATAGTTGAGGTTGATGCTTCTGAGGTGGGTGTGGGTGCGGTATTGTCTCAGGGTTCCTCTCCTGCCAAATGGCGACCGTGTGCCCTTTTCTCGAAGAAACTCTCCTCCGCAGAGAGAAATTACGATGTGGGAGATAGGGAGTTGTTGGCCATCAAGTTGGCTTTTGAGGAATGGCGCCATTAGTTAGAGGGAGCCAGACACCCTATTTCCGTGTTTACTGACCATAAAAATCTGGCCTACTTGGAGTCAGCCAAGCGTCTGAACCCGAGACAGGCCAGATGGTCTTTGTTCTTTTCAAGGTTTCATTTTGTTGTCACGTTCCGCCCTGGGGTTAAGAATGTGAAGGCAGATGCCCTGTCGCGTAGTTTTCCGGGAGGTGGGAATTTTGAAGACCCGGGTTCCATTTTGGCTGAAGGTGTGGTAGTCTCTGCTCTTTATCCTGAATTGGAGGCAGAGGTGCAGGTAGCCCAGTCAGAGGCTCCTGATCTTTGTCCTCCTGGGAGGTTGTTTGTGCCTCTCGCTTTAAGACACAAGATTTTTAAGGAACACCACGATACGGTCCTTGCTGGGCACCCGGGGGCAAGAGCCACAGTGGATCTCATCGCTCGGAGATTCTGGTGGCCTGCGCTTCGTAAGTCGGTTGAGGGTTTTGTGGCAGCCTGCGAGACCTGCGCTCGTGCTAAAGTCCCTCATTCACGACCATCAGGTCCTCTCCTTCCCTTACCCATTCCTTCCCGTCCTTGGACACATCTGTCCATGGACTTCATAACGGACTTGCCTCGTTCCTCGGGGAAGACTGTGATTCTGGTGGTGGTGGACCGTTTTAGCAAAATTGTGCATTTCATCCCTTTTCCTGGCTTTCCCAATGCTAAGACGCTGGCGCAGGCATTTATTGATCACATTGTCAAATTGCATGGTATTCCTTCAGACATAGTCTCTGATAGGGGCACGCAGTTTGTTTCCAGATTCTGGAAGGCTTTCTGTTCTCGCTTGGGGGTTCGGTTGTCATTCTCTTCTGCTTTCCACCCGCAGTCGATTGGCCAGACAGAGCGCGTCAATCAGAATCTGGAGACATATCTGCACTGTTTTGTGGTGGAGAATCAGGAGGATTGGTGTTCTTTTTTGTCCCTTGCTGAGTTTGCTTTAAATAACCGTCATCAGGAGTCCTCTGATAAGTCACAATTTTTTGGTGCATATGGGTTTCATCCGCAGTTTGGGACATTCTCGGGAGTGAGGACAGATTCTCCTCGTCTTTGTCATCTATTTGGCAAAAGATTCAGGATAATCTAAAGAGCATGAGTGAGAGATATAAGCGTGTGGCGGATAAGAGACGTGTGCCTGGTCCGGACCTGAATGTTGGTGATCTGGTGTGGTTGTCTACTAAGAATATCAAATTGAAGGTTCCCTCCTGGAAGTTGGGTCCTAGGTTTATTGAGCCTTACAAAATCTTGTCTGTCATCAATCCTGTTGCCTACCGTCTTGATCTTCCTCAGACTTGGAAGATCCATAATGTTTTTCATAAGTCCTTATTAAAACCTTATGTCCAACCCATTGTACCCTCGTCTTTGCCTCCTCCTCCGATTATGGTTGATAGTAATCTTGAATTTCAGGTCTCTAGGATTGTGGATTCTCGTGTTGTCCGCGGTTCTCTCCAGTACCTCGTTAATTGGGAGGGTTATGGTCCTGAGGAGAGGATGTGGGTCCCAGTGACGGACATTAAGGCCACTCGTCTCATCAGGTCTTTCCATAGGTCTCATCCTGAGAAGGTGGGCTCTGAGTGTCCGGAGTCCACTCGTAGAAGGAGGGGTACTGTCACCACCAGACATCTGAGAAGCTCTGACAGATGCCTTTCAGAACCTCCTCCTTGAGCTTCCTTTGTTTTGCTTTCAGTTCCTCATCTCGTTAGCCTCTCTCAGCTGTCATGTAGTTGTACTGATTGCATCCCTTTAAATTCCTCCCCATAGTGCATCACTGTGCGGTTTATAGTTATTCCTGGAGTGTGTGTGCATGCTGATCCTACTTCCCAGTCTTCTACAAGATAAGTGTTGTGCATTCATTTGTGATTTTCTGTTTGCTGGATCCCAGGTGACCCTGACTCCCTCCGTATCTAGTGTAGGGAGCCGGTGTTCGTGTCCCCTCACTATTATAGGGTGTTCAGGTGTTATACAGTCGAGGTACGAGGATATGCGATCATCTACCATTGGGATTTTTGCATAGGCTGAGCAGTCAGGGAGAGTGCCAGGTCTGATGCAGGGGTCTCCCTTTTTGTTCCTTAGTTTTGGATCCAGTGAGTCGTATATTCATTTTGTGTTGTCTTGTTTCCTGTACACCTTCCGTGACAATGCAGTGGATATGGAGGCAGGGAGTCCATCCGAGTCCCTTGCGCAACTGGCCCAATGCATGCTCAGTTGCTTGAGTATTCACAGCCAAATTCTCACAATTCAGCAGAGGGGTTACTACTGTCTCTCCACCATGTTAGACCCTCGATACCGATCCAAAATGGGGGCCTTTTTTCCACCTGCAGAGGGAGGATAAACGGAACTACTATCAAGACATCCTATGCAGTCAGTTGGCTGCTGCCTATGTGCGCCATTGCCTATCCTCACAAAGCTCTGACTGGGGGGCCCTCTGTGCTCACATTTCACTGCCATTACTGCTGGAGGGGGGTGGGGGGCAGGAGCAGTACCAGCTCCATCAGCAGCAACTTAAGTCTAGAGTCTCTGATAAGCACTTTTCTTCACCTGCCTAGTGAAGAAACCACCCACCAGCAGCAGCAAGACATGGAGAAGAACCTGAACCAGCAGGTGGTGGCATACTTGGACTGCACCCTGCCACCCCACATCAAAGATCCCTTGGACTACTGGGCAGCCAAACATGATTTGTGGCTGCAACTGGAAGAGTTTGCCCTGGCCAAGCGGCAGAGGGCATAGTTATCCTAAGGAGAACTCGCCTTTCCACCCAAAATGTGCAGAGACTGACTTTTGTGAAAATGAATCGGGCACGTATCAGCCTGGATTTCCACACACCAGTGCCTGATGCATCAGACTAGATAATTCTCATTGCCACACCCAAACTTTGTCAAGAAAGACTAGTTTCTTCTGGCCAACAGCTTCAGCCACTATTCGGATGCTGCCACCCACCTGATGCCACACACCTGCTGCCATGTGCTCCTACTGCCACACACCATTTTGTGCTGTTACCCCACTGCTTTTCCCCCCACCTCCCCACTCTGTAACTGGGCCACTGTGTTGACTCCTCATGCTGTTGCCACCTCACCACTGTGTTCACTCCTCATGCTGTTGCCACCTCACCACTCTGTCACTGGGCCACTGTGTTGACTTCTCATGCTGTTGCCACCCATTTCACTCTGTGACTGGGCCACTGTGTTGACTCCTCAAGAGGTTGCCACCTCACCACTTTGACGGGGCCACTATTGTCCCTGTTTGGCCTTGTTGACATCACCATTTACCTGATCTGTCAGAAGGACAGAAAAATGAAAAACACAACGGATCTTGTCTTTGGAGCAGCCGTAAAGCCTGGATCATACGGTCCCTATTTTACATCAGAATATGCTCATGATTTGGAAGCCAAATGCAGGAGTGGGTACAAAACACAGAAGAAATGAAAACTTTCCAATCACGCGTCATCTCTGTTTTCAATGCACTCCTGTTTTTTTTGGGCCTCAGCAATTCTGATGGATTACCATGTGGAGGTGCATGATCAAAAGACAGGATCCATTTTTTGGGGGGTTATTCTTATGTGGGATGACGAAAAGGACAAAATAAACAGTGATGTCAAAACAAACTTACTGCTGACACCCTCTCCACTCTACTTGTATCAGCATGTAACAGAACAGTTTATGTAGAAATAAGTGTGTAATCAGCTGATGACGGTGTAAAAGGAGTGGACTCTTTTACTTTACAGTAGTATATTGGGCCACTGCACAGTTCTTTATACCTGGCGCTAACATTGACTTGTAAGTAAGTCACACTTAAAGGGATTCTGTCACCTCCCCTAAGCCAAAAAACGATTTTAAAGCAGCCATGAAGCACAGCTTACCTGGATTAGGCTGTGCTCTTTTATCTTGCAATCCGTCCAGCAGTTACTGCAAAAAACGACTTTTATTGATATGCAAATGTGTCCTGAAGGTGCCCAGAGGGGCGTTTTGTTCTTCTTAGAGAGCCCAGTACCGCCCCTCTTACAGTGCCCAGCCCGCCTTCCTTGCACTGTCTAACCACCCCCAGCCTGCCACAGCCTCTCCTCCCTCTCCCTCACGCCGAACGAACTCTCGCACAGGCGCAGTACCCACTGAGGGCTGCGCCTGTGCGATCAGCAGGAGACTGAGGGCAGGAGCTTCATCCTCGTCACTTGGCATGCGCCGAGCCCAGTGACGTCCGATGCTCGCTCTTCCCTGCTGACTGAGAGAATAGGGCCCAATACTGACCCCTGAGGTACCCCACTAGTGACAGTGACCCAATCTGAGTGTGTACCGTTAATAACCACCCTCTGTTTTCTATCACTGAGCCAGTTATTTACCCACATACAGATGTTTTCTCCCAGTCCGAGCATTCTCATTTTATATACTAACCTTTTATGTGGTACAGTGTCAAATGCTTTGGAGAAGTCCAGATATACAACATCCATTGATTCGCCGCTGTCAAGTCTAGAACTTACCTCCTCATAGAAACTGATTAAATTAGTCTGACATGACCGATCCCTCACGAATCACAGAGAAACCGTTAATTCTAAAACATGACTTTTAATATATTCAATTAAAATATTTTGACCCTTTTAATACAAAAATAAACAATAAACAGAAATTAAAGCATAAGCTACAGATCACTTGTTTCCAATGTGGCAGGAAAACAAGTGAACAATCTATAGGGACAATCACCCTAGTGTTGCCCTTAAATGTTAAGGCCCTGCCTATGAACGGAATGGCCACCCTGATAAGGGCGATCCCGTATCTCGTGCCTCCTATATTACCCTAGAAGGCCCTGATGCGGGTGGCGGGTTAAACTAGTCCTAAGCGAAGGCTGTTGCTGATCTACAGGTCTACCAAAAACAAAAAAGGGTTAATTATATTAGAAGAACACCCAAAACCCATATCATGGGAGTAGAAATAAGAAAATCCATAAAGGAACTAATCCGTTGAAAGGACGTCCCATTGTCTCTGGTATTGACAACCTTACTCAACATGTAGGCACCTACATTGACCACATTTTACGTCCTTTTGTATCTGCTCTACCGTCTCATCTCCGTGATACCACCGATCTACTAAAGAGACTAGAGGGCGTTAGTCTGGAGCCCAACACCTGGTTCGCCTCGATCGATGTAGAGGCACTCTACACATCAATCCCCCATAACAAGGGTCTAACAGCGGCAAAATATTTTCTAGACACCCGGTCCACCAACATGATTCACCATAATAATTTTGTTTTGGAACTATTAAAGTTCGTTCTCACACACAATTATTTTGTGTTTGAGGATCGCCTTTACCACCAGCTCAGGGGCACCGCTATGGGCAGCCCCTGTGCGCCGACATATGCTAATTTGCTCCTGGGCTGGTGGGAAGACGTGATCGTCTTTTCTGAAACCATGAATGAGTGGACCAAATTTATATCTCTTTGGTCCAGATTCATTGACGATATTCTGCTTCTATGGTCTGGAACGGAACAACAATTTCATTCATTCATGGACATATTGAACTCTAACCAGATAGGGCTCTATTTTACGTCAGAAATTCATCATGACCAAATAACTTTCTTAGACGTAACCCTTGACCGAGATATTGATAATTACATCAAAACCACTCTCTTTAGAAAAAAGACTTCAACCAATAGCCTTCTTCGATGGGAAAGTTTTCATCCTAGATCCCTCAAAAGGGGAATTCCCAAAGGCCAGTTCCTAAGGGTACGACGGAACTGTTCGGATCAGGAGACTTTTATGAGGGAGTCCATGAAATTATTCCATCGTTTTAAAGAAAGGGGCTACCCTAATCAATGTCTCTATGAGGCCTGGAACTGGGCCAAATCAAGGGATCGTTCCTCTCTTTTACAAACGTCTAAAAAGGAAATGACGAGCACTCCAGGGCCAATCCGAATAATTGGTACCTACGACTCTGAATCCCAACAGGTCCGTGACATTCTAACTCGATATTGGTCCCTAATCAAAACAGATCCAGACCTGATGGGAGTCCTACCTGAAAATCCGTCTATTACATTTAGACGAGGCCGCAGCATAGGGGATACGTTGGTCCATAGCCACTTTGATCCCCCGACATCAAACACGTGGCTAATGAATAGACAAATGGGCACGTTTAGATGTGGTAGATGTAAAGCGTGCAATTTTCTATCCCCAGGTAATACGTTTCAAAACAGCTCTGAGGATAGAACATTCCACGTCTATGGATTTGCCAATTGCAACACCATGGGTGTAATATATATGGCCACGTGTACCTGTGGCCTTAAATATATAGGCAAGACGAAAAGATCTTTCAAAATAAGGGTCCTGGAGCACATTGGGGATATTCGTAAGAAACGTGACAAACCACTTGCCCGCCATGTTTTAACTAAACATGCTGGTTCTGTTGAGGCAGTTCGATTCGCTGTAATCGAGGTACTAAAACCTACAACCAGAAAAGGGGACATAGACAAGCTCTTAAAACAAAAAGAGTCCGACTGGACTTAATGAACATATCGACTTTGCGTGCTTTTTATGAGTTGACCATCAATATCTCTGATTAATGGTAATTGTTATACCAGTGGTATTACGCCAGTTAAATATATGGAGATTATTTTTCTCTATACTCATCAATATCTGATAACTCAATTAATTGACTTGTTGACCTGACAAACTAATAAGCTCCAGGCTTTTTAAATAAAAAAAAGAACTAGCTCACTATATATTGTGAATAAGATTAAATTGGCCATTAATATGCCCTATAATATGTAACATTATAACCTGCCCTAAGCTCAGCCATGATATCTAATTTGTCTGGATGCTCACCCCTATATATGCTTTAGTTTATCAGCACGTCATTACAGAAACATCTGACTACCTCAAGACGGCGATCATAGCATTATCTTAGAGCAGCCGCCTCAGATGAGCGGCTAAGAGATAACAGGGGCCCGGTATCCAGGACGCCACTATAAGTCACATGACCGCAACATGCGGTCACGTGATCTGACGTCACACCCGGAAGCTGGGCTTAAATAGCGCAGCTGGCGTCTCTCCAGTCGCGGCCGCGTCTCCATCTAGACAGCGGTCAGGCCGGGACATCTTAGCCTTAGCACCTACAGTCTCCTACCTGTGTGGACATCCTCCAGAGTGACTGAACAGTATTGGCAACCATACCTATCTGGATACGCAAGTACCTCTGTACCACCAGAGATTAGACACTGCATACCTTTAGTTCTACTGCACTATATATATATATATTCTCTCCACAGAGATTGTTGCGGCTATTGTGTGCTGATTTTCTACCTTACAGCATCTTGATTTCTATACACCCTCGAAGTGGGAGGGCGTGTTATGACGATTTGGTAGTAATTTGATGATTGGATCAATATTGCCATCTCTATAATGCTTTTTCTTCGTATAGCTGGAGCCTGATATACCAAGACCAAATTAGTATCCTATATTAAGGACTAGGGGTCTTATATTTATATATATACATCTAGATATAATCGGTGACCGAAAGTTTAAGCTACACTTATCGTGGTCACATATATGTATTTTTGTTGTTTTTGATCGACTATTTATCTGTGGTGTTGGACACTCTGTATTTCTCTGGTTTTTGGTCCCCTGAGGAGCACCAATATCAACTGGGCGAAACGCGTCGGGACGTTTTCACAGTCATGCTATAACTATATACTGCTTTTTCTTATTTCTACTCCCATGATATGGGTTTTGGGTGTTCTTCTAATATAATTAACCCTTTTTTGTTTTTGGTAGACCTGTAGATCAGCAACAGCCTTCGCTTAGGACTAGTTTAACCCGCCACCCGCATCAGGGCCTTCTAGGGTAATATAGGAGGCACGAGATACGGGATCGCCCTTATCAGGGCGGCCATTCCGTTCATAGGCAGGGCCTTAACATTTAAGGGCAACACTAGGGTGATTGTCCCTATAGATTGTTCACTTGTTTTCCTGCCACATTGGAAACAAGTGATCTGTAGCTTATGCTTTAATTTCTGTTTATTGTTTATTTTTGTATTAAAAGGGTCAAAATATTTTAATTGAATATATTAAAAGTCATGTTTTAGAATTAACGGTTTCTCTGTGATACCCCTGTATGTATGACCTAATTCTATTATAATCCCGTGAACAGGGTTATGTTCATTCTGTGAATTCCTCGATCCCTCACGAAGCCATGCTGATACGGCGTTATTTGCTTATTTCTGTTGAGATGCTCTAATATAGCATCTCTCAGAAAACCTTCAAACAGTTTACCCACAACAGATGTTAAACTTACCGGCCTATAGTTTCCAGGCTCTGTTTTTGGCCCCTTTTTGAATATTGGCACCACATATGCCATGCGCCAATCCTGTGGGACATTCCCTGTCAGTATAGAGTCTGCAAATATCAGAAATAAGGGTCTGGCTATGACATTACTTAATTCCTTTAGGATACGGGGGTGTATGTCATCCGGTCCTGGCGATTTGTCTATTTTAATCTTTTTAAGTCGCTGATGTACTTCTTCCTGGGTCAGACAGGACACTTTTAATGGGGAATTTATTTTTGCATTCTGCATGTCATCTGACAATTTATTTTCCTCAGTGAATACATTGGAGAAAAAAATATTTAACAGCTTTGCTTTCTCCTCATCGCTCTCTGCGACTTCCCCCTCATTACTCTTTAACCTCTTAAGGACATAGGGCGTACAGGTACGCCCTTGTGCCCTGGTACTTAAGGACACAGGGCGTACATGTACGCCCTGTGTATTTCTGATCACTGCCGTGCGGCTGGCAGTGATCGGAACGCGGTGCCTGCTCAAATCATTGAGCAGGCACCTAGGCTAAATGCGCGGGGGGGTCCCGTGACCCCCACATGTCGGCGATCGCGGCAAACCGCAGGTCAATTCAGACCTGCGGTTTGCTGCGATTTCTGCAGTTTCTGATCCCCGCGGTCCCTGACCGCGGGGATCAGAAACTTTAGGATTCCAAAAATGTTGCTGCATCCCTCCCCCCTGCACCCCTGAGTTATTTGAGCACGGTGGGAGGTGCAGGGGGAGGGTTGCGGGCGGTGCGGGCGGTGCGGGAGGCGGGCGGTGCGGTAGGCGGGATCGCGATCCCCCGCCCGCCTCCCCTTGAATAATCGTTGGTTTCTAGTGGGTATACCAGGGTGCCAGCACATTGCTGGCACCCTGGTATAAACGGCTGACATCGGTGATGCGATGTCAGCCGTTTAACCCTTTCCATACCGCGGTCCGTACGGACCGCTGTATGGAAAAGGTTAACAGCGCAGGGAGCTCCCTCCCTCTCCCATCGGGGGGCTGCTGTGCCTTTGCAGCTCCCCGAATGGAGAGGGAGAGAGCTCCCAGGCAGCCCCCCCAGAGCCCCGTCCTTACCCTTCCCCGTCTGCGCAGTTCTGACCATAACTGAGCAGACGGGGAAGGTTCCCATGGCAACAGGACGCCTTCTCAGGCATCCTGCTGTCCATGGTGCTGAACAGATCTGTGCTGAAAGGCATAGATCTGTTCAGACAAAGTGTAAAATACAGTAAAGTACTATATATTGTACTGTACTGTATTATACAGACATCAGACCCACTGGATCTTCAAGAACCAAGTGGGTCTGGGTCAAAAAGAAAGTGAAAAAAAGTGAAAATAAAGTAAAAATCAAAAAACACATTTATCACTGATTAAAAATAAAAAAAATTAAATTCCCTACACATGTTTGGTATCGCCGCGTCCGTAACGACCTGATCTATAAAACGGTCATGTTACTTTACCCAAACGGTGAACGCCATAAAAATAAAAAATTAAAAACTATGATGAAATTGAAATTTTGCCCACCTTACTTCCCAAAAAAGTTAATAAAAGTGATCAAAAAAGTTGTATGTACTCCAAAATTGTAACAATCAAACCGTCATCTCATCCCGCAAAAATCATACCCTACCCAAGATAATCGCCCCAAAACTGAAAAAACTATGGCTCTTAGACTATGGAAACACTAAAACATGATTTTTTTTGTTTCAAAAATGAAATCATTGTGTAAAACTTACATAAATAAAAAAAAGTATACATATTAGGTATCGCCGCGTCCGTATCGACCGGCTCTATAAAAATATCACATGACCTAACCCCTCAGGTGACCACCGTAAAAAAAAAAAAAAAAAAACGGTGTAAAAAAAGCTATTTTTTGTCATCTTACTTCACAAAAAGTGTAACAGCAAGCGATCAAAAAGTCATATGCACCCCAAAATAGTGCCAATAAAACCATAATCTCATCCCGCAAAAAATGAGACCCTACTTGAGATAATCGCCCAAAAACTGAAAAAACTATGGCTCTTAGACTATGGAGACACTAAAACTTTTTTTTGTTTTAAAAATTAATTCATTGTGTAAAACTTACATAAATAAAAAAAATTGTATACATATTAGGTATCGCCGCGTCCGTGACAACCTGCTCTATAAAATTACCACATGATCTAACCTGTCAGATGAATGTTGTAAATAACAAAAAAAAAAAAGGTGCCAAAAAAGCTATTTCTTGTTACCTTGCCGCACAAAAAGTGTAATATAGAGCAACCAAAAATCATATGTACCCTAAACTAGTACCAACAAAACTGCCACCTTATCCCGTAGTTTCTAAAATCGGGTCACTTTTTTGGAGTTTCTACTCTAGGGGTGCATCAGGGGGGCTTCAAATGGGACATGGTGTCAATAAAACCAGTCCAGCAAAATCTGCCTTCCAAAAAACGTATGGCATTCCTTTCCTTCTGCGCCCTGCCGTGTGCCTGTACAGCAGTTTACGACCACATATGGGGTGTTTCTGTAAACTACAGAATCAGGGCCATAAATAATGAGTTTTGTTTTGCTGTTAACCCTTGCTTTGTAACTGGAAAAAAAATATTAAAATGGAAAATCTGCCAAAAAAGTTAAATTTTTAAATTGTATCTCTATTTTCCATTAAATCTTGTGCAACACCTAAAGGGTTAACAAACTTTGTAACTTCAGTTTTGAATACCTTGAGGGGTGTAGTTTCTTAGATGGGGTCACTTTTATGGAGTTTCTACTCTAGGGTTGCATCAGGGGGCTTCAAATGGGACATGGTGTAAAAAAAACAGTCCAGCAAAATCTGCCTTCCAAAAGACGTATGGCATTCCTTTCCTTCTGCGCCCTGCCGTGTGCCCGTACAGCAGTTTACGACCACATATTGGGGGTTTCTGTAAACTACAGAATCAGGGCCATAAATAATGAGTTTTGTTTTGCTGTTAACCCTTGCTTTGTAACTGGAAAAAAAATATTAAAATGGAAAATCTGCCAAAAAAGTTAAATTTTTAAATTGTATCTCTATTTTCCATTAAATCTTGTGCAACACCTAAAGGGTTAACAAACTTTGTAAAATCAGTTTTGAATACCTTGAGGGGTGTAGTTTCTTAGATGGGGTCACTTTTATGGAGTTTCTACTCTAGGGTTGCATCAGGGGGGCTTCAAATGGGACATGGTGTCAAAAAAACTGTCCAGCAAAACCTGCCTTCCAAAAACCATATGGCGCACCTTTCACTCTACGCCCCGCTGTGTGGCCGTACAGTAGTTTACGGCCACATATGGGGTGTTTCTGTAAACTGCAGAGTCAGGGCAATAAAGATACAGTCTTGTTTGGCTGTTAACCCTTGCTTTTTTAGTGGAAAAAAATTGGTTAAAATGGAAAATTAGGCAAAAAAATGAAATTCTCAAATTTCATCCCCATTTGCCAATAACTCTTGTGCAACACCTAAAGGGTTAATGAAGTTTGTAAAATCAGTTTTGAATACCTTGAGGGGTGTAGTTTCTTAGATGGGGTTACTTTTATGGAGTTTCTACTCTAGGGGTGCATCAGGGGGCTTCAAATGGGACATGGTGTCAAAAAAACAGTCCAGCAAAACCTGCCTTCCAAAAACCATATGGCGCACCTTTCACTCTACGCCCCGCTGTGTGGCCGTACAGTAGTTTACGGCCACATATGGGGTGTTTCTGTAAACGGCAGAGTCAGGGCAATAAAGATACAGTCTTGTTTGGCTGTTAACCCTTGCTTTGTTAGTGGAAAAAATGGGTTAAAATGGAAAATTAGCCAAAAAAATGAAATTCTCAAATTTCATCCCCATTTGCCAATAACTCTTGTGCAACACCTAAAGGGTTAATGAAGTTTGTAAAATCAGTTTTGAATACCTTGAGGGGTGTAGTTTATAGAATGGGGTCATTTTTGGGTGGTTTCTATTATGTAAGCCTCGCAAAGTGACTTCAGAGCTGTAGTGGTCCCTAAAAATTTGGTTTTTGTAAATTTCTGAAAAATTTCAAGATTTGCTTCTAAACTTCTAAGCCTTGTAACATCCCCAAAAAATAAAATATCATTCCCAAAATAATTCAAACATGAAGTAGACATATGGGGAATGTAAAGGCATCACAATTTTTAGGGGTATTACTATGTATTACAGAAGTAGAGAAACTGAAACTTTGAAATTTACAAATTTTTCCAAATTTTTGTTAAATTATGTATTTTTTGGTGCAAAAAAAATATTTTTTTTTACTTCATTTTACCAGTGTCATGAAGTACAATATGTGACAAAAAAACAATCTCAGAACGGCCTGGATAAGTCAAAGCGTTTTAAAGTTATCAGCACTTAAAGTGACTCTGGTCAGATTTGCAAAAAATGGCCTGGTCCTAAGGTGTAAAAAGGCTGTGTCCTTAAGGGGTTAAAGGGCCGACACCTTCAGATTTATACTTTTTAACATTTATATAATTGAAGAACATTTTAGGGTTAGTTTTACTCTCTTTGGCAATTAATCTCTCGGTCTCTAGTTTGGCCGCTTTTATTTGTTTTTTACATGTTCTATTTTTTTCCCTTATAGTTTTTCAGTGCTTCCGTGCTCCCCTCCTGTTTCAGTGAATGATATGCTTTCTTATTGTCATTTATTGCTTTCTTAACAGTTCTATTTATCCACATTGGTTTCTTTTTGTTCCTTAACCTTTTATTACCATCTGGTATGTACCTCTCACAATGAGATTTTAGGATGTTTTTAAAGATATCCCATTTTGTGGCTGTATTTTTATTTTTGAGGACTTTGTCCCAGTTAGTTTGGCCTATGACCTCTCTTAGTTGGCTAAATTTAGCTTTTTTGAAGTTTGGTATTTTTGTTCCTCCCTGTAGAAACGCTCTTTTGAATGATAATTGGAAGGTTATTACTTTGTGGTCACTATTTCCCAGGTGTCCCCCAACCTGCACGTCTGTTGTTCTGTCCGGCCTATTGGTTAATACTAAGTCCAGTATGGCCGTCCCTCTAGTCGGGTCCTGAACCAGTTGGGAGAGGTAATTGTCTTTGGTTATTGCCAAGAACCTGTTTCCTTTATGAGATATACAAGTTTCAGTTTTCCAGTCTATATCTGGGTAGTTGAAGTCCCCCATAATAACCACCTCATTATGGTTTGCCGCCTCGTCTATCTCATTTAGTAATAGATTTTCTGTGGACTCTGGTATATTAGGTGGTTTATAGTAAACTCCTATTAGTAATTTATTGTTGTTTTTAGCTCCATGTATCTCTACCCACACTGACTCCACATGTTCATGTCCCTCACTTATATCTTCGCGGAGTGTGGGCTTTAGACCGGACTTTACATAAAGGCAGACCCCTCCCCCTCTCCGGTTTTGACGATCCTTTCTAAACAGACTGTAACCTTGTACATTAACCGCCCAGTCATAGCTATCATCCAGCCATGTCTCAGTTATTCCCACTATGTCATAGTTCTCCTCACACATCACTAATTCCAGTTCACCAGTTTTATTAGTCAGACTTCTGGCATTAGTATACATACACACCATATGACGTCACTTCCGTATTTTAATTCCCACTTCCCCTGTGAAGATCCTGTGTGTATCAGCAGTGTCATTGTACAGCAGGCAGACATGTCACTCAGGGCAGCACTTATATTCACTCCCTTTGCAGAGCAGGGGAAGGGACTGAGATTGTTGTTATTGCAGGTAAAAAAAGGGCCAGAAGAGAACCAGGGAAATGAGGAAATATATATTTTTTTTACCTAAAACTTGCTTAGCTCAGTCTTATATTGCTGCCCATAAGATTTACAGTGCATTTTTTTTTTTTTCATAACACGGACAACCTCTTTAATAAATAATAAGGTTACGTGGTCCAAAAATTCCTGCACATTATCACGTAAAAACAGGATTTTATAGCTGTAATAAATTGAAGCAAAATGATGTTCCAGTAATGGAACATTATATCTTTACAAATTCAATGCATTTGGATACCTAGTATTCAAATGAAAATTCCAGAAGGCTTCCTTTTCTAAAACTTTTTGTTTAATATCACCTCCACCTGGAGATCTAAAGATTTTATCTATTGCAAAGGCTTTGATAGTATTTAAGGATCTATGGACAGTGGTAAAGTGCTTTGCAACGTTAGTTATGTTGACTTGGGTGGGGATTTGTATGTAATTCAAGTTTTCCAAGATTCTTAAATTTCCTGGAAGTACTACCCACGTACAACAAATCACACCATGTGCATAGGTCTATATACACCACACATTCAATATTGCAATTGATGTACTGTTTAACAAAAAAAGTTGACTTACGTTTAGAATTCTGGAATTGTTTAATAGACATCACAAACGTAACAAGTTTTGCAAGGGTGTGAACTGCACCTATAAGACCCTGTATAATTTAACCAGGTCCTTTGTCCCCGACTAGAAGAGGAAATAGGAGATAGTAGGTTGCCTAAAGTGTGTGATTTCCTAGATACAATCCTCCAACCATTTGTCCTCTTCAAATTATACCAGTAAAAATTTAATTTATTTGGATAGGTACATTTAATGAGGTGACTACATGCACCATTGCTGTTTGGTACAATGGTCAGCAGATGACACACTAACAATAACTGGAAAATAGGTTAGTTCAAGAGCAGCACAACAAGCGGCTTGTAGAAAGCAAAAATGGTGGTCATGCAGTAGCTGGGCAGGGGATCACAGATCCAACGCGATCCAAAGACATATGGAGGAAGTAGGGAGCCACAGCAGCATATCCACAAAATCTTCTTTATTTAAATAGACACCTCACAACAGGGCATAAAAATTGTAGCAACGTTTCGGCTACGAATAGCCTTTATCAAGCATATTTTACAACTAAAATCACAGCATATAAATCCCATATACTGGGCCCACCCACAATGCTAAACAACCAATGGACCGTGATATCATAGGTCACACCTACCTAGTGTAAGGTCACTATCACATTAAATCAAATTAAACAGCTGGTACAGGTTATAACAATTGTACTCACAAGTTCACCTGTGTGGGGTTACGGCGTGTGAACACCCACGATGGAATTGGCGTCTCACAATCAGCGATGCGCATGTCCGCAGACGTCATCGACACGTTGATTCTCCCCTTTTTTAAATTGTGCCAGGTTGCGCAGTGTATCTACAGCGCATGTTGGGGCTTTGATCCATAAACGTCCTGCACGCTGTTTATTTACAGTAGCGGTGCGAGCGTTTCTTATTGGTGGCCCTGTTGCCTCCCTAGGCATACGTCAGCCTGGTGCGTCACAAGGAGGTGCGGCTTCGTGACGTAAGCCGCCCGCCCCTTGATGACGCCCATGGACCTGCGCTGACTCTGCATCGGGACGCTGACTGCCATACAAGCCATATACACGCGCAGTGATGCTTCGCACGTGCCGCTGTGTGATGACGTCTGTGGACATGCACATCTCTGATTGTGAGACGCCAATTCCATTGTGGGTGTTCACACGCTGTAACCCCACACAGGTGAACTTGTGAGTACAATTGTTATAACCTGTACCAGCTGTGTAATTTGATTTAATGTGATAGTGACCTTACGCTAGGTAGGTGTGACCTATAATATCACGGTCCATTGGTTGTTTAGCATTGTGGGTGGGCCCAGTATATGGGATTTATATGCTGTGATTTTAGTTGTAAAATATGCTTGATAAAGGCTATTCGTAGCTGAAACGTTGCTACAATTTTTATGCCCTGTTGTGAGGTGTCTATTTGAATAAAGAAGATTTTGTGGATATGCTGCTGTGGCTCCCTACTTCCCACACTAACAATAACTGTCACCGCCAGATCTCTGAGAAGTTCTGACAGACGTTCTTCAGTACCTCCTGCATGATGTTCTTTTGTTTTGCTTTCACTTTGACATCTCTCCTCCCTCTCCCAGCTGTCATCTATTAGCAGTGATTGCCTCCCTATATATCTCCTCCCATACTGCCTCACTTTGCGGTTTATACAACTTCCTGGATTGTGCTCTCAGCTAGATGCAGCAACTGCTGGTTCATCAGATAAGTCCTTTCCTTTGTTTGTGTTTTCCTGTTGGCTTGATTCTAGGTGACCCTGACTCCCTCCGTATTAAGTGCAGGGAGCTGGTGGTCATGTCCCCTCACTATTGTAGGGTTTTCAGGTGTCATACAGTCTAGGTACAAGGGCATACAGATTTATATCATAAAGATATTTGCATGGGCTGAGCAGTAAGGGAGAGTTCTAGGGTTTTAATAGGGCTCACCCATATGTTCCTTAGTTTGGATCAAGCCAGTCAGATCCTTATTTGTAACGTCTAGTTTTCTGCTACACCATCCGTGACAATAACAGGAGCTGACCAAAACTATTCCCCCCTCATTCTACACCCAATTCTACAAAGTTATTGACCTTGACCCCTCCACTTCTCACTTTTTTCTAATTTACTGTTGTCTAAACCTGCGGTGTGTCTTATATAGCGAAACATACGTTAACTGATCTCTGGTAGAACTGACACAAACTGATCGTAGGGCTGAAATAAGGCTGAAAAAAGACATCTGTACATCCAGTTCAACCTAGAACAGAGGTAGAAGCCAATTTTCCTCACTTTAGGGGAAAAAAATTCCTTTTCACAATCCTGTTGACCAGGGGCGGACTGACCATTCATCACTTGGGCATGGACTGAGGGCCCGCGGCCACTAGGGGGCCTGCTCACTCCTGTAGCCAGAGGTCGCAAAAACTTATCAGTGGCGTACTAAGGGGGGGGGGGGGGGGGCGTGCCGGCTCTTACTGGGGTGCCAGAAGCAATGAGCGCTTCTATCAACACATATGGAAGTGCTCATTGCTGGAGCGCAGGGAGCTGGGTCCTGCCACTCACTGTTCAGCTCCCCAGCGCTCCGCCCCTCCTTCAGGCCGGCGGCGCTCTGAATGGTAGAGCAGGAAGACTTCTCCCTTCTCCACCATTCAGCCTGCCGGCATGGATCGCGCTTCTGACCTGTGTGGGCGGAGCCTGCAGCCCGGGAGTCTGCATAAGCTCTGTGCACACAGTGCTGCAGAGCGATCTGTGCCTGCAGGGGAGAGAGGACTATGAGCTTCAGGAGCAGGATAAGGTAAGTAGTTACTGTGTTTTTTTGGTGTTTTTTTTTATAACACAGAGGGGCACAATGGTCATTGCTAATATAAAGGGGGCACAATGGGCATTTCTACTCTGGAGGGGGCATAATGGGCATTGCTAATGTGAAGGGGGCACAATGGGCATTTCTACTCTAGAGGGGGCACAATGGCATTGCTAATGTGAAGGGGGCACAATGGACATTTCTACTATGGAGGGGGCACAGAGGGCATTGCTAATGTGAAGGGAACACAATGGGCATTTCTACTATGGAGGGGGCACAGTGCACAGAGGGCATTACTACTATGAAGGGGGCACAGAGGGCATTATTACTGTGAAGGGGGCACAATGGGCATTACTAGCACAGAGGGCATTACTACTATTAAGGGGGCACAATGGGAATTTCTACAATGGAGGGGGCACAGAGAGCATTATTACTGTGAAGGGTGCACAATAAGCATTATTAATGTGAAGGTGGACAATGGGCATTACTACTATTAAGGGGCATTATTACTGTGAAGGAGGCACAATGGGGATTATTACTGTGAAGGGGCACAGATAGGGCATTACTACTGTGAAAGGGCCACAGAGAGGGCATAACTACTGTGAGAGGGGCACAATGAGGGCATAACAACTGTTAGGGGGCACAATGTGGGCATAACTACTGTTATGGGGCACACATCTGTGCAAAACTACTGTGAGGGGGTACGATTTTTTTTTAAGTATTGGGGGGGGGGGGCAGAGAAAGGACCTGCCCCAGGAGCCAAACAAGCTAGGCACGCCACTGCTTTTACTAAATAATACATTTTACTCCCTGGAAAAAGTCCCCCCACATTCATCAGCACAATGAGTGCTGCGAATGGCATGGGCAGCGCAGCGATGCTGCCTGTGCCCTAAATAAACAATAACAAAGCTCCTTACAGCAAGGAGCTTTGTTATTGGTTGGGTATTGGTCATACAAGTTGGGTCAGGCAGGGGAAGCCGGTGAGAGCAGGAAGGAGGAGGGGCTGGCTCCCAGTAGTGAATGTATTAAGGAGAGAGGGGCACACTGCCCAAGGACCCTGGGGAGCCCCAAACTCATGACCCTGGGCATCTGACCCCCCCCCCCCCAGCCGTGTTGTTGTGGCAGTGAAAAGCCTGCCTATCAGTCTTCAAGTAAGTGATTCCCCCCTCCCACAATCATAGTTCTGTCCAGTCACCCCACTAGTAACCCTGCTGCCCCCTCCTACCGTCACCCCACTAGTGACCCTGCTCCCTCCTCCACCTGTCACCCCACTAGTGACCCTGCTCCCCTCTCCACCTGTTACCACACTAGTGACTCTGTCCCCCCTCCCCCCTCCTCCTGTCACCCCACTAGTGACCCTGCTACCTCCTCCTGACACCCCACTAGTGACCCTGCTTGCCCCTCTTCCTGTCACCCCACTAGTGACCCTGCTCCCCCCTCCTCCTGTTCCCCCTCCTGTCACCTCACTAGTGACCCTGTCTACCCCTTCTTCTGTCCTCCCCTAGTGACCCTGCTCCCCCTCCTCCTGTCACCCCACTAGTAACCCTGGTCCCCTCCACTTGTGACCCTGTGTGTTCCTGCTTGGAGAGGAGCCTGGCTGGAGTGTGGGGAGGCCCAGCTGTGTGTTTGTCCCTGTGTGTATGTGTTTATGTCTCTCTCCCTGTGTGTATGTGTGTGTCAGTCCCTGTGTGTATGTGTGTGTCAGTCCCTGTGTGTATGTGTGTGTCTGTCCCTGTGTGTATGTGTGTGTCTGTCCCTGTGTGTGTGCGTCTGTCCCTGTGTGTGTCACCATCACCATGCCCACAGTGTTCCTAATTCTTGATGCAGCTGCATCAGGACATTCTGTGCAAGACAAGAAGAAGAAGATGGAAGAGGAGGCAGCGCCGCCAGCATGGAGTCCGTGGGAGAGACACAGGGAGGCATACTAAGGACATAGGTAACACAACCACAATATCAGGACTAGTGTTATCTGTGTTTTTACATAGGACTGCAGGTAACACAACCACATTATCAGGACTAGTGTTATCTGTGTTTTTACATAGGACTGCAGGCAACACTACCATATTATCAGGACTAGTGTTATCTGTGTTTTTACATAGGACTGCAGGTAAGGCTACTTTCACACTTGCGTTTGGGGTTCCGCTTGTGAGATCCGTTTGAAGGCTCTCACAAGCGGCCCTGAACGGATCCGTACATCCCCAAAGCATTCTGCATGGATGCAGATCCATTCAGAATGCATCAGTTTGGCTCCGTTCTGCCTCCATTCCGCTCAGGAGGCGGACACCCAAACGCTGTTTGCAGCGTTTTGGTGTCCGCCTGGCCGTGCAGAGCCAAATGGATCCGTCCTGACTTACAATGCAAGTCAATGTGGACGTATCTGTTTGACGTTGACACAATATGGTGCAATTGCAAATGGATCCTTCACCCATTGACTTTTAATGTAAAGTCAGGAGTCCCTATTAATATACCATTGGATCAGAGTTTTCTCCAATCCGATGGTATATTTTAACTTGAAGCGTCCCCATCACCATGGGAATGCCTCTATGTTACAATATACCATTCTGAAAACTCAGATCCGACAGTATATTCTAACACAGAGGCGTTCCCATAGTCAGCTGTCTAAAATCAATACAAATAAGTCACAGGGGCCTGATGGGATACACCCAAAGCTATTAAAAGAGCTCAGCGGTGAACTAGCAAAACCATTAACAGATTTATTTAACCAATCACTGGCAACAGGAGTCGTCCCAGAAGATTGGAAATGAGCAAATGTTGTGCCGATTCACAAGAAAGGTAGTAGGGAGGAATTGGGCAACTATAGGCCAGTAAGCCTGACATCAATAGTGGGGAAATTAATGGAAACCATACTTAAAGGGAACCTGTCGCCGGGATTTTGTGTATAGAGCTGAGGACATAGGTTGCTAGATGGCCGCTAGCACATCCGCAATATCCAGTCCCCATAGCTCTGTGTGCTTTTATTGTGTAAAAAAAACGATTTGATACATAGGCAAATTAACCTGAGATGAGTCCTGTAAGTGAGATGAGTCAGGGACAGGACTCATCTCAGGTTAATTTGCATATGTATCAAATCGTTTTTTTACACAATAAAAGCACACAGAGCTATGGGGACTGGGTATTGCGGATGTGCTAGCTGCCAGGGGCGTAGCTAAAAGCTCATGGGCCCTGGTGTAAGAATTCAGCTTGGGCCCCCCTTCCCTCGGTGCTTGTTGGCAAGGGGAAGGGGAGCACGTAGCCTTCCTGCTGCCTGAGGCAAACATTGAAAGGGCACCCGCTCATGCCAAATTCTTAACCTAACCCGTTCCCTCCAGCATGAGGTGTAAATTAACCAGTATACACTTTAATAATGCCAGTGTCTTATGTGGCACAAGGGTCTTTGGGGCCCCTCAGGCTCCTGGGCCCGGTAGCGACTGCTACCTCTGCACCCCCTATAGCTACGCCCCTGCTAGCTGCCATCTAGCAACCCATGTCCTCAGCTCTATACACAAAATCCCGGTGACAGGTTCCCTTTAAGGAGAGGATTGTGGAACATCTAAAATCCCATGGATTGAAAGATGAAAAACAGCATGGGTTTACTTCAGGGAGATCATGTCAAACTAATCTTATTGATTTTTTTGATTGGGTGACTAAAACAATAGATGGTGGAGGTGCAGTAGACATCGCTTATCTAGACTTCAGTAAGGCTTTCGATACTGTCCCACACAGAAGGCTTATCAATAAATTGCAGTCTTTGGGCTTGGACTCCCATATTGTTGAATGGATTAGGCAGTGGCTGAGGGTTGTAGTCAATGGAGTATATGCAGACCAAGGTCTTGTTACTAGTGGGGTACCTCAGGGATCTGTTCTGGGAACCATATTGTTTAATATCTTTATCAGCGAAATTGCAGAAGGCCTCGATGGTAAGGTGTGTCTTTTTGCTGATGACACAACAATTTGTAACAGGGTTGATGTTCCTGGAGGGATGCACCAAATGGAAAAGGATTTAGGAAAACTAGAGGAATGGTCAAAAATCTGGCAACTAAAATTTTATGTGGATAAATGCAAAATAATGCACCTGGGGCGTAAAAACCCAAGAGCAGAATATAAAATCAGTGATACAGTCCTAACCTCAGTATCTGAGGAAAGGGATTTAGGGGTCATTATTTCAGAAGACTTAAAGGTAGGCAGACAATGTCATAGAGCAGCAGAAAATGCTAGCAGAATGCTTGGGTGTATAGGGAGAGGCATTACTAGTAGAAAGAGGGAGGTGCTCATGCCGCTCTACAGAGCACTAGTGAGACCTCATTTGGAGTATTGTGCTCAGTACTGGAGACCATATCTCCAGAAGGATATTGATACTTTGGAGAGAGTTCAGAGAAGAGCTACTAAACTGGTACATGGATTGCAGGATAAAACTTACCAGGAAATATTAAAGGACCTTAACATGTATAGCTTGGAAGAAAGACGAGACAGAGGGGATATAATAGAAACTTTTAAATACATAAAGGGAATCAACAAGGTAAAAGAGGAGAGAATATTTAAAAGAAGAAAAACTGCCACAAGAGGACATAGTTTTAAATTAGCAGGGCAAAGGTTTAAAAGTAATATCAGGAAGTATTACTTTACTGAGCGAGTAGTGAATGCATGGAATAGCCTTCCTGCAGAAGTGGTAGCTGCAAATACAGTGAAGGAGTTTAAGCATGCATGGGATAGGCATAAGGCCATCCTTTATATAAGATAGGGCCAGGAGCTATCCATAGTACTTAGTATATTGGGCAGACTAGATGGGCCAAATGGTTCTTATCTGCCGACATATTCTATGTTTCTATGGGGATGCTTCAAGTTAGAATATACTAAAAACTGTGTACATAACTGCCCTCTGCTGCCTGGCACCACCTGATCTCTTACAGGGGGCTGAGATCCGCACAATTAACCCCTCAGGTGCGGCACCTGAGGGGTTAATTGTGCGGATCTCAGCCCCCTGATAGAGTGCTGCCAGGCAGCAGGGGCCAGACCCCCCTCCCTCCCCAGTATTAGCATTGGTGGCCAGTGCGGCCCCCCCCTCCCTCCCCAGTATTAGCATTAGAGGCCAGTGCGGCCCCCCTCCCTCCCCCGAATTAGCATTGGTGGCCAGTGCTGCCCCCCCCTCCCCAGTATTAGCATTGGTGGCCAGTGCAGCCGCCCCCTCCCTCCCCAGTATTAGTATTAGAATTGGTGGCAGTGGCCACAGGCTAACAACCCCCCTCCCCCATCATTGGTGGCAGCGGAGCGGCATTTCCGATCGGAGTCCCAGTTATCGCTGGGGCTCCGATCAGTTACCATGGCAGCCAGGACGCTACTGCAGTGGTTACTTAGCTTATACTTACCTGCGCTGTCTGCTCGGCAGCTGGCGCTCCTCCTACTGGTAAGTAACAGGTCTGTGCGGTGCATCGCACAGACCTGTCACTTACCAGTAGGAGGAGCGTCGGCCGGCCACAGACAGCGCAGACTCCGATCGGAAATGCTGCTCCGCTGCCACCAATGATGGGGGGAGGGGGGTTGTTAGCCTGTGGCCACTGCCACCAATGCTAATACTGGGGAGGTAGGGATGGGGGGGCCGCACTGGCCACCAATGCTAATACTGGGGAGGGAGGGAGGGGCCGCACTGGCCACCAATGCTAATACTGGGGAGGGAGGGAGGGGGGGCAGCACTGGCCACCAATGCTAATACTGGGGAGGGAGGGGGGGCCGCACTGGCCACCAATGCTAAAACTGGGGAGGGAGTGAGGGCGGGGCCGCACTGGCCACCAATGCTAATACTGGGGAGGGAGGGGGGGCGCACTGGCCACCAATGCTAATACTGGGGAGGGAGGGGGGCCGCACTGGCCACCAATGCTAATACTGGGAAGGGAGGGAGGGGGGCCGCACTGGCCACCAATGCTTTTTACTGGGGAGGGAGGGAGTGGGCGGGCTGCACTGGCCACCAATGCTTTTTACTGGGGAGGGAGGGGGGCACCCGATCAGTGCGGCACCTGAAGGGTTAATTGTGCGATCACAGCCCCATGTAAAAGATCGGGTGATGCCAGGCAGCAGGGGGCAGTTATGTACATAGTTCTTAGTATATTCTAACTTAAAGCGTCCCCATCACCATGGGAACGCTTCTGTGTTAGAATATACTGTCGGATCTGAGTTTTCACGATCTTGAAAACTCAGATCTGAAAAAGCTGTTATGCAGACGGATCCGTTCTGAATGGATGCCATTGTTTGCATTATAGGTGAGGATCCGTCTGTGCAGATACCAGACGGATCCGCACCGAACGCAAGTGTGAAAGTAGCTTAACACTACTACATTATCAACACTAGTGTTATCTGTGTTGTTACATAGGACTGCATGGGACATCTACTATATTATCTGTACTCAGAGAGTTATCACTGTATGGGGGGCCCACTGAGACTTTATCGCCCACATGAGCCTGGAGCCGACGCGGCGCGATATGTGGGTGGGGCTGTGTGTGTATGGCTTTAGGGTGGGCGGAGACACAGGGGCCCCATAATCTCATATTGCCCGGGGGCCTCATGAGTTGTCAGCTGTTGACCAATAAACAAGTTAGACTACAGAAAACAGTCCTCTTATTTGGAAGACAGGAATGGTTTATACTGAATGTCAGACTGCACACTGTTCAGCCATCAAAAGGCACACAATGTCCACTAGCCGTGCATCATCATACAGGACCAAGTCACAAGAAAGCTGCTCTAGCATATCCTCAATAATAGAAAAGGCTGCTTTCGCATGTGCAGAAGCTGAAGCAGCAAAAGTAAGGTTTCCTTTGCCGTGCAAGAGATGCAACTAAAGCTAAAGCAAGCAGATCAAGAAACAGAAAGAGCATGCGTGCAAGCATCAATAGAAACAGAAAGAGCATGCATGCAAGCGTCAATGGAAAAAGAGAGAGCATTACTAGAAGAAGAGAGAATACACTGTCAAGTGTCAATGGAAGAAGAGAGAGTACGCCATCAAGCATTAATGGAGGAGAGAGTACTCCTGCAAGTGTCACTGGAAAAACTCACCGCAGAGAAAGAAGCGGCAGCCGCAGTAGCCAAAGCAGAGTTCCTAGAAGCCTTGGATTTCCCCGAATCCGAGAAACACAGCCAAGTACTTGGGACAGACCTAGATGAACAAGATCCAGCACAGCGCGTTTCAGAATATGTCCATCAGCATCCCAAAACAGATGACAACTATGATCCAGTATGCTTGTAGACTTTGTTACTCAACAGGCAAGGATCAAAAACGATCCCAGTTCTGACTTTACATTGTCATGTCCCACTACCCCTGGTGTCAAACCTCATAAAACACCAGTGGCAGTCCACAAAACTAACATTGCCTCCACAGGTTCTCCTTACAGGTCGTCTAAGTCTTCTCAAGAAGAGAACATACCCAAAGATCTTACCAAAGAATGCCCCCTGCACAAGAAACCACATTCTCTATTAAAATGCAGAGCCTTCAGGGAGAAGTCTTTAGAGGACTGCAAAGAATTCCTCAAAGAAAACATCTGCTTCAGGTGATGCACTATGACATCACACTTTGCCAGGATTTGTAAGGTCAGTGTGACATGCACAGAATGCGGTAGCACAGAACACAACACAGCTTTTCACCCTGGACCACCCTCTCGGGTATCATCCCAAGCAGAGGAGCATGACGGAAAGCAGATTAACACCGACATAGATACCCAAGTAGTCACTTGTCGTTTCAATCGTTTTTATTTCCATTTTCAATTAACAAATAGGTACAGAATCCGGGGGTTACCCGAAGCTTTTACATTGTTTAAGACATATTACAAACAGTCCTTCGGGGAAACATAGAAGCACAAAATCAACAAAAGAAACACAATTACATAAAACTATTGCCTGATAAATAGCTGTGTTACACATCAAAGAGGTGTGTCTGCCTATGCCAGTTCTAGAACAGATCCCAAAATCGAGGACTACCTAGCATTCCACGTCCACAGTATAACCTATCCAGTTTTACTTAGTGGGAGAGGGTAAGTTACGGGGAGAAGCATAAGGGGGACCAAGCCCAGGAGGCCCAGAGCGACAGAAATTTGGCAAAGCCACCTTTCCCCAACAAGAAAATCTTCTCATATGTATATGTATTATTAAGAGCGTTGATTAAGTCACTAAGAGGCAGTACATCTGGAGTTTTCCATCTCCTCAGCAACACCTGTATTGCTGTGATACAAAATAAACCAAGAAACTGCCTGTAAGAGGATGGCAGGAGATCGACTCCTACGAATAACAATACCAGTTGTGGATTCCAATTAATCTTAATGGGGAGTGTTTGGGTCGCGACATGTTGACCAGTAACTTTGTATAATAGGACATTGCCATAACACATGGTGTAAAGTTCCCCTGCATCCGCACCCCCTCCAACAACAGTTAGTGACCAATGCATACATACGCGCCAACCTGTCAGGGGTATAATACCATCTGAGAACCGTCTTCAGCACCGGCTCGACATGAGATATACACGTCAAATGTTTGTGTATCATGCTGATAGCGCATGTCCATTCTGCATCTGAAAACAGTTGACCCAGATCTGTCTCCCAAGCCATCATTGGGTGGGAGCGCTTAAACTGGGACGGGTGTAAGATTGCATTGTACAAAGGCTTTAGTCCCTTTGAATTACCTGTGATATACACTCTCGCTAGCCTATCCATTTTAACCCCTGTGGGGCGTAGACCCTGGATTAGGTGCCTGATCTGAAGGTATTTATAAAAGTCCCTCACTGAGAGAGAGAATTTCTCACACAGAGAGTGAAACATTTGCAGTGTTCCTTGCTCAGTGAATGGAGTTCGATCGCCAGGATCACAGGTCAGAATGAGGCAGGAGAGACTGGATCAGTGAGAAGGGGATAGATGCAAGAGTGGGGGATTCATCTGCCTCCGCCAACTCATGGTACTTAGACCAAGCGGCAAGAGATGCTTGAACAGTTGGGATAAGACCTTGTGGCAGAGGGACGTTCCAAAAAGTAAGGTGCAGTAACTCTGATAAGGAGTATCCATTAGTTAAATGTTCCTCTAAATGTACCCATGGTATGTCCAAAGATTGCCTAACCCAACCCCTCAACATAGAAACCAACGTCGATATATAGTATAATTTCAGATACGGCAAGGCTAAGCCGCCCTTAAGTAACTCTCTGGTAATGATAGCGCGGGCAATCCTCGGGTGCTTATTTCCCCAGGTGTACTTAGAGAGTAAAGCATGCGCTCTGGAAGAAAACCTTTCTGGAAGGCATATGGGCAGGGTGCGATATAAGTAAAGAAACTTTGGGAGGGTGAACATTTTAAATGAGGCTATCCTGCCAAGCCATGAGCATCATATTTAGCGTATTCCGCAAGTTTCTTTTCTGTGGATTGGAGGAGCGAGTTATATTTTAAGGTATAAAGGTGAGACATTGATGCAGTCATATTTGTGCCTAGGTATTTGATACTTTGAAGCTGCCAGTCGAAAAGCTGATCCCTCTGAAGGTTTGCCACCACATTCTCTGGGATATTAATCAGTAGTGCTTGTGTTTTAGCAGAGTTCAGATAGTAATACGAAAGTTCCCCATAGCGGGAAATTTGGTCCATCACCGCCGCTAAGGATTGTTCTGGGTTTATAAGAAATAGAAATGCGTTGTCTGCGTATAAAGAGATTGTATGTGACCACCCTCCTATTACTACCCCAGAAATAGCTGTGTCCTGTCTAATCGCTTGAGCCAATGGTTCCATAGCTATAATAAATATAAGGGGCGACAGGGGGCAACCTTGCCTGGTTGTAAGGGCAAACGAGTCCGAAAGGGCCCCATTAACAAAAGTCCTAGCAGTTGGATTGCTGTATAAAGCCCCAATAGCAGTAAGAATAGGACCGTTAAAGGGGTTATCCAAGTTATTTTTTTGTTCTTTCTATGCTCCTAACTAAGCAAATGGAACAGCTTTTCAATTAACTCACTTTATCTGCAGTGGCTGGTTTCTCAGATTTCACTGAGGGTCACATGACCTGTGATGTCAGCTTCTCTCCCTGCTCTGATAAAGGTCGTTTACAAGCCTGTAAACGAGACGTCACTGTGCTGGCCACGCCTCCCCTTCACTGCCGTCTCCTCTCTCTACTAAGATTCTTAACCCCTTCAGCTGCACATACTGGCAAGCTGCAGCAGTGACAATTCTGGGCACAGGATCTGACAGACTAGAGAGAGCATTGCACAAGAAGGTAGGGGGAAGATCCTGTGTGTATTAGCAGTGTCATTATACAGGTGGGACTTGTAGTTCTACACTTACAAGTTGCTGTTGATTCTCCCAGCACTCAGGGCAGCTTTTGTACCCACTCCTTTAGCAGTGTCATTATACAGCTTGGACTTGTAGTCCTACACATACAACATGCTGCATAGTCTCCCAGCAGGCAGACATGTCACTCAGGGCAGTGTCACGGACAGTGTTGCAGAAGATACAAATAAAGATCCGACTGACTTGATCCCAAACTAAGGAACATAAGGCTGAGCCCTATAAAAGCCCTAGAGCTCCCCCTGACTGCTCAGCCCATGCAAAGATCTTTATGATAGAAAATAGAATGCCCTTGTGCCTAGACTGTGTGACACCTGAAAACCCTATAATAGTGAGGGGACACGACCACTGGCTCCCTACACTTAATACGGAGGGAGTCAGGGTCACCTAGGATCAAGCCAACAGGAAAACATAAATAAAGGAACAGACATATCTGAGGAACCAGGCAGTTGCAGCATCTAGCAGTGAGCACAATCCAGGAAGTTGTATAAACCGCAAAGTGATGCAGTATGGGAGGGGATATAAAGGGATGCAATCAGTGCAACTAGATAACAGCTGAGAGAGGGAAATGAGATGACAAAACGAAATCAAAACAAAAGAACCTCAAGCAAGAGGTACTGAAGAACATCTGTCAGAGCTTCTCAGATTTCTGGCGGTGACAGTACCCCTCCTTCTACGAGTGGATTCTGGACACTCAGAGCCCACCTTCTCAGGATGGGACCTATGGAAAGCCCTGATGAGATGAGTGGCCTTAATGTCGGCCACTGGGACCCACATCCTCTCCTCGGGACCATAACCCTCCCAATGAACGAGGTACTGGAGAGAACCACGGATAATGCGAGAATCCACAATCCTAGAGACCTGAAATTCAAGATTACCATCAACCACAATCAGAGGAGGAGGCAAAGAGGAGGGTACAGTGGGTTTGACATAAGGTTTTAACAGGGACTTGTGAAAAACATTATGGATCTTCCAAGTCTGGGGAAGATCAAGACGAAAGGCAACGAGATTGATGATGGACAGAATCTTGTAAGGCCCAATAAACTTAGGACCCAACTTCCAGGAGGGAACCTTGATATTCGTAGTAGACAACCACACCAGATCACCCACATTCAGGTCCGGACCAGGCACACGTCTCCTATCCACCACACAATTATATCTCTCACTCATCCACTTCAGATTACCCTGAATCTTTTGCCAAATAAATGACAGACGAGGAAAATCTATCCTCATCAGGTAAACCAGAAGACCCCTCTCCAGAGAATGTCCCAAACTGCGGATGAAACCCATATGCACCAAAAAATGGTGACTTATCCAAGGACTCCTGGCGACGGTTATTTAAAGCAAACTCAGCAAGGGACAAAAAAGAACACCGATCCTCCTGATTCTCAGTCACAAAACAGCGCAGATATGTCTCCAGATTCTGATTGACGCGCTCTGTCTGGCCAGTCGACTGCGGGTGAAAAGCAGAAGAGAACGACAACCAAACCCCCAAGCGAGAACAGAAGGCCTTCCAGAATCTGGAAACAAACTGCGTGCCTCTATCCGAGACTATGTCTGAAGGAATGCCATGCAGTTTGACAATGTGATCAACAAATGCCTGCACCAGCGTTTTAGCACTGGGTATCCCAGGAAAAGGAATAAAAGGAGCCATTTTGCTAATACAGTCTACCACTACCAAAATCACAGTCTTCCCTGAGGAACGAGGCAGGTCATGGACAGATGTGTCCAAGGACGGGAGGGAATGGGTAACGGGAGGAGAGGACCCGATGGCCGTGAATGAGGGACCTTGGCACAAGCGCAGGTCTCGCAGGCTGCCACAAAACCCTCAACCGTCTTACGAAGAGCCGGCCACCAGAATCTCAGAGCAATGAGATCCACTGTGGCTCTGCTCCCCGGGTGCCCAGAAAGGACAGTATTGTGATGCTCCTTAAAAACCTTGGGTCGTAAAGCGACAGGCACAAACAACCTCCCAGAAGGACAAAGATCAGGAGCCTCTGCCTGGGCTACCTGAACCTCTGCTTCTAAATCAGGGTAAAGAGCAGAGACGACCACCCCTTCAGCCAAAATGGGACCCGGGTCTTCAAAGTTCCCCCCTCCCGGAAAACAACGTGACAGGCATCAGCCTTCACATTTTTAACCCCAGGGCGGAACGTGACAACAACATTTTGTTGTCAAAAATTAGATAGGCCAGATTCTTATGGTCGGTAAACACGGTAATAGGGTGTCTGGCTCCCTCTAGCCAATGGCGTCATTCCTCAAAAGCTTATTTGATGGCCAACAACTCCCTAACTCCCACATCGTAATTTCTCTTTGCGTAGGAGAGTTTCTTTGAGAAAAAGGCACACAAAGGCACACGGTTGCCATTTGGCAGGAGAGGGACTCTGAGGCAAGATTGCACCCACACCCACCTCAGAAGCGTCCACCTCAACAATGAAAGGTAGAGAGACATCAGGTTGTACCAAGATGGGAGCGGAAGCAAAACTCTCTTTGATACTAGAAAAGGCCTTACGCGCATCTAGCGACCAGGAGGAAAAATCCACCCCCTTTCTAGTCATATCAGTGAGTGGCTTAACAACAGAGGAATAAGTGTTAAGGCTGGCCGCAGGCTAGCCTGGATTTGTGGGAGGGACCAGTACCTGTTTAAGCGGTCCGCATCCCACAGGCAGCACGTCGACATTCGGACGTCTCTACTTCCGGGTGTGACGTCATCATCAAGTGTCCCGCCACGAGTTGGAGCTCCGAGACGCCGGGTGGTGCCTTCGTTTCAGCCTGCAGCTGCCGGTCTATTCAAGTCTAGCTATTTCGGATCGCTGGTTTGTTCAGGGAGATTGGTAATGTGAGGGAGGGTAGGAGGTTGCGTGGATAGGGGCAAGTGTGCCGGAGGATCGCTTCTCCTCATTGCAATCAGGCACATGTGTTTCAAGTCTTGGCACCAGGGGGCAGCATTGCTTTGTGGTTATAGCTCATTGCCTGCTCAGTACCTACAGCTCATTCTGTATGTCAAGTTCACACTTGGGGGCTGCAAGTTACCTGGGCACAGCATGATTGGGCTCTAGTGGCTGGGTCCTGGTGCCAACTGTGTTATTTGCTTGCTAAGGTCTGGTTCTGCATACGTTGTTCACTCCTGACATACACTACATGCATACCTTAGACACGTAGTTCTGCACATGAGGTAGATTTGACGTAAAAAAAAAAAATATATATATATATATATATAATTAAATAAATAAATAAACAATTGGGGGCGGGGAAAAAAAAAATTAAATAAACAAGAAAAAAAAAAAATTTAAATAAAATAAATAAATTAAAAAAAAAACAAAACATTTTTTACCAACGTAAGGTGGAAACCGTTTTCCACCAAGCTGCATACATACATCACTAGCATAGGTACATTTGCTAGTACAGCCACACTCTCGCACAACAGTCAGAGACTCTTCACATCATCTCGTAGTGTAGTGTCATACGTCATACGGTCTGTTTTCCACAAATCCTATACTTACATACATCACCTACCACGTCTGTAGGTTCGTTAGCCCGCAGTGTTCGTTTTTAATGAATCTGCCACGTCACAGATTCTGACATACTCGGGCTCGTCTCATACGTCAGTGGAAACGACTATCATACTCCCTGTCAGCCTCGTCGGCTTCTCGTCAAATGTTCCACGCTGTTGGGGGGAGGTTGGTTTCTGTCACCTTGTCTGTCGGCTTATGGGCAGCAGGTCGTAGGGTTAACAGGTTTTTTTTTTGTTTTTTTTTTGTTTTTTTTCTCTCTCTCCCTTTCTCCGTTGTTGTTGTTGTGTGGTTTCAGTCGTCATGTCTCAGCCTTCAGATATTGAAGAGTTTGTGTCCTTGCCTCCGTCTCCAAGAGGGTCCGAACACGGCAGCACTCCATCCCTCAGGGCTTGGACTGTGCCTAGGTTGACGGCTGAATTGCTCAGGAGAGGGATTCCGTTTGCGGCTACAGCCAGAAAGGCGGAATTATTTAGACTGCTCTTTCCCGCTACACCACAAGCCAGGCCGGCTGCTTCCGGCGACAATACCACCATCACCAATTCCTTGGTACAGATCCACTCGGTGTTAAACACACTCACTAGTTCCATCCAGGATTTACAAGCCCGGATGGAAGTAATGGAACAGCGTCGCGACCCCCCCCCCCCAGCAGTTGGGCCAGCTGGTGGCGCGGCACCTCCGGCTGTGGTCACAGGTACCGTGCCTACTCTACTTTCAACAGCCAACCTGTCACAGGGCGGGGGAGTGCCTTCTGTGGCGCCGGTGTATTTCGTCAGGCCCAGCATTAAGAAGGACATCCTAGAGGGCAAGGATGTCAACTTGGCATCCTTGTTAATTACGTCCCACGACGTTACAGAAAACAAGTCCTTCGGCTGTAGCGAGTTGTCAGTAGTACTCAAGGCCAAAGACCCCAGGCTCAGTCGCAAGCTGACCCTGGCTGAGTTCGTCCTGGCTTTCAGCCTATTCAGAGACGTTGTGTGTTCTGCCAGCCCCAACAGGAGAGAAGAGTTGGACATTTACCTCTACAGGGTGGTAGATTTGGCGCACAAGTACGGGGGCACAGCGTTCTACGATTATCATAGGTCCTTCTTGGCCAAAGCGGCAGCCATTTGGGCCCAGTTCCAGGTAGTCACGGACTGGAGCAATATTGACATGGTGTTTTTTTCTAGGCACTTCGCCAGTTTGAAGTCCCCGGTGTGCGCCACATGTCAGTCTCCTGCTCATACTACCGCCTGGTGCCCATTGGCTGACCTCACTGCTGCCCCCAGTACCTTCAGAGGTGGGATCAACCCAGCCAGCAGTCAACCCAGTTTGACAAGCTGGGGAGACCCATTCATTACTTGGGGAAAGCCCAGCTCTGCAACAACTTTAACTATGCTGTCTGCAATTTCAGCCAGTGCAGGCTCCTGCACATCTGTGCCACATGTTTTAGGGCACATCCGGTCACAGTCTGCACCGGGAAGCCGGCATGACTGAGCCGGGTGAATGTCGAGGTACTAGACCAGCTGCTGTGGCTTCATCCGGTTCAGTCGTTCCGCGCTTTTCTGGTGGAAGGATTTTCACGGGGGTTCCACACTGGGCTCATCGCCTTACCACAGCAGACTCATGAATGCCCCAACCTGCAGTCGGCTTCTAGACATCCTGATCTGGTGGATCTGCTGTTGGCAAGTGAGCTGGAGAAGGGCTTCATAATTGGTCCTTTCCAGTCCTCTCCTTTTTTCACATGGAGGGTGAGCCCGGTAGGGGTGGTACAGGGGAAATACTCCAATAAATTTCGTTGATTTATGACTTGTCTGCTCCACATTCTTCTCACGTTCCTAGTCTCAACTCATTGATTCCGTCTGAGGAATTTTCATTGAAGTACACTTCCGTGGACCAGGCTATCCAGGTCATTCTACAGACAGGCAGGGGTGCTTGGCTGTCCAAAGCAGATGTCTCTGATGCGTTCAAACTGCTGCCCATTAGCCCATCTCTCTGGCAGTGGCATGGCATCAAATGGAGAGATGCTTACTATTTCGCCACCAAGTTGACGTTTGGTTCCAAGAGCAGCCCCAGTCTGTTTGACAAGTTAGCGCAGGCTCTGGAATGGATTTTGTTGGAAGTACGGGGTTGCCAGAATGTCATTCACTACCTGGATGATTTTCTGTTGATAGAAGATCCCTCACGGGCTCCTGTTGACTTGCAGGTTCTCTTGCGGGTTTTCAAGGAGTTAGACATTCCGGTGGCTGCCCACAAGACAGAAGGGCCTGCGCAGGTTGTCACGTTCTTGGGGATCTCCCTGGATTCACGCGACATGTCGGCCAGTCTGCCACAAGACAAACTCGACCGGATCAAGGCAGGCGTACGTTCCCTGCTCACGTCTCAGGTTTGCACCAAGAGAGAGTTGCAGTCTCTCTTGGGCATGTTAAACTTTGCCATGAGGATCATTCCTCAGGGTAGATCTTTCATTTCTAGATTGTTAGTCTTACTCCAACAGACCAGCGATTTGGACGCATCAGTGCACCTCAATGCCAATGCCCGAGCAGATCTGTTCATGTGGGACAGATTTCTCAGCGGGTGGAATGGCATTTCCATGTTCATTCCAAGGGCCACTTCTGATTCTCCACACGTATTTTCAGACGCAGCTGCCTCCATAGGTTTCGCGGCCATATTTGGCTCACATTGGTTCGCCGGCTCATGGCCCACGCATGTACTACAGATGCCGGGGTTTTCTCAGACGTCGGCATTGTTCGAGATCTACCCTATAGTAGCAGCTGCTATAGTTTGGGGGCACAGGTGGTCGGGTCACACGGTGGTTTTCCACACTGACAACATGGCGACTGCAGAGATCATCAACAAGGGTAGATCCAAATCGTTACTCATCATGTCCTTCATGCGTAGGTTGACCTGGATAGCCCTGGAACAGGGGTTTCACTTTCATGCCCTGTTTTTGGACGGGGTCAGCAATGTTGCAGCTGATGCTTTATCTCGTTTTGATTTTTCACGCTTTTTCTTACAGAACCCAGAAGCAGACTCAGTGGGCACCCCGGTACCGGACTGGCGGCTGCTGGTCTTGGACTAGACTCTCTGATGGTGGTCGCCAGTTCACTCATTACAAAGTCTTTGTCGACCAGTACATTGAAGTCATACCGCCGAGCGTGGGTAGTTTTCTTAGACTTCCAGTTGGCATATCCCAGGGGTGACACTGGTCAGGTCAAGTATATGGTGGCTTTTGTGTCTTATTGTCACTCGGTGTTGGCTTTATCCTACAACACCATCAGGCTATATTTGGCTGGGGTGCAGCATTTTTTGGCACTTCAAGAGCCAGACAGACCCTCTATATTTTCAGCTCACCCAATCAAGGCCATCCTCAGAGGCATTCAGAAAAGTCAGGGCACGGTCAAGTCGGTCCGTCGACCAATTACGGGGGACACGTTTCGTAGCCTGTCGGAAGTCCTCGCATTGTCGCCGTTCGGAGTCCTTCCCAGTCTGGTGATAAAGGCAGCCATGTACTTGGCGTTTTATGGGTTTTTAAGACCAGGTGAAGTGACACAGGCCAGACAAGGGGCGGTGGCGCTCCGCAAGGGAGATTTAGTCAGGACAGGCAGTAACTTTCATTTGCAGTTGCCTCACAGCAAAACAAGGCAGGTAGGTCCCGGCCATGTAGTCAAGTTTTTCCAGACCACATATGCATGGTGTCCAGTGGCAGTCCTGGACAACCTCCTGCTGGCCCTTAGTCTTCACAGCCCCACCGACCCGTTACTTCCATTCCCTGTTGGTCCACTGACGTCCAGCCAGTTCATCAAACACATTCGCATCCTGTTGACTAGTGTAGGATTGAATCCGGCTCAATTCTCGGGGCATTCTTTCCGCATCGGTGCGGCATCCGCAGCGTCCAAGCACGGAGTTCCTGCGCACATCATTAAACACTTAGGGCGCTGGCGCTCGGGGTGCTTTGTACGGTATATCCCGGAGCCACTAGCAGAGCTGGTCCAAGCATTCAGCACATTGGCGGAATAGCACGTCAGACCATCCTTCCCTCACTGGTGGGTTTTTGCCCCCTTTTTCAGGCATACCGACCTAGTGAGGCCAAGGCACACCTCAGGCCAGTTAGGCAGGGGGGTGGTGGTTGGGCATCCTCCACTCGCCAGGTCCTGACCACAAGTGTTAAGGCTGGCCGCAGGCTAGCCTGGATTTGTGGGAGGGACCAGTACCTGTTTAAGCGGTCCGCATCCCACAGGCAGCACGTCGACATTCGGACGTCCCCTGCCCACCCATTCCCATTCTTCATTCAGTCATTCAACCATCACTTTCAGAGTATGCCCCCTTTTTCAGGCATACCGACCTAGTGAGGCCAAGGCACACCTCAGGCCAGTTAGGCAGGGGGGTGGTGGTTGGGCATCCTCCACTCGCCAGGTCCTGACCACAATTCAAAATTAACTTCCTGTAATAATTGGCAAAACCCAAAAAGCGCATCAGCACCTTCTGATTCTCAGGAAGCTCCCAATCAAGCACCGCGCGGACCTTCTCAGGGTCCATGCGAAAACCAGAAGCGGAGAGAAGAAAACCCAGAAGTTGAATTTCTGGAACCGCAACCACACATTTTTCCAGTTTAGCGTACAATTTATTCTCTCGCAGAATGAGCAAGACCTGACGTAGGTGGTCCCTATGAGTTTTGAAATCAGGAGAAAAAAATCAAAATGTCATCTAGATACACTAGTAGAAATTTCCACATTACATGATAAAAAATGCTGTTCACAAAATGTTGAAAGACGGCTGGAGCATTCATCAAACCAAAGGGCATAACCAAATTCTCAAAATGGCCCTCAGGAGTATTGAAGGCCGTCTTTCATTCATCCCCTTCCCTGACCCTGACCAGGTTGTATGCCGCCCCTCTCAAATCTAACTTAGAAAAAACTTTAGCCCCAACAATCTGGTTAAACAGGTCTGGGATCATAGGAAGCGGATAAGGGTAACGAATTGTGATACTGTTCAGCTCCCTGAAATCCAGACATGGTCTTAAAGAACTATCTTTTTTCTTAACAAAAAAAAAACCAGCAGCAACAGGTGACTTCGAGGGTCGGATGTGTCCCTTTCTTAGGCTCTCAGAGATATACGTAGGCATAGTGACCCTTTCAGGTTGGGAGAGATTGTATAAACGAGATTAATAGGGCAATCATACTTCCAGTGAGGGGGCAGCTCCTGGACACCACTCTCTGAAAACACATCCGAAAATTTAGAGAGAAAAGATGGTAGAGTCTTGGTAGAAACCTCTGAAAGAGACCCTGAGAGGCAATTCTCTCTGCAAAAGTCACTCCAATCATTTATTTTCCTTGCTTGCCAATCAATGGTGGGATTATGCTTAGTGAGCCAGGGTAGCCCCAACACTAGAGGCATAGGTAATCCGCTTAGGACGAAACATGAGCATCACCCACAGTAAAACGGATATTGTGAACTATGCCCTTTAACGATTTTTGAGAAAGTGGAGCGGAATCGATAGCAAAAACAGGTATATCTTTTCCCAAAGTGTATACCTGGAAACCATGTGTTATAGCAAACTGATTATCAATGAGATTGACAGCTGCTCCGCTATCTACAAAAATCTCACAAAAAATGTTCTTGCTCGTTAGCGCCACCCTGGCAGGTAGGACAAAACGGGAACTACAAGCAAATGGAAAAACTTCAATTTCCGCATCAACCTTGCCAATGGTAACAGATGGAAAGTTTTTAGAGGATTTTTTTCTTTTAGTTTCTTTATTACCCTCAAATTTCTCCCTGAATCTTCTAGAGGGGCAAAAATTTGCCAAATGATTTATACCTCCACAACAGAAACAAACCCTGCCCTGAGAGCTGAATCTTCTACTATCAGAGGCAAGCAAACCCATCTGCATGGTTTCCTGCTATGGGGAAATTGAGAGAGACTGAGACCCCTGCGCACTTGATGAGACCGCCCCACTGTCATTGGACTGAATATGACAGGAAGGAGTGATCTCTTCTCTCTCTCTAAGACGCCTTTCAATACGAACAGACTGAAACATGGCAGACTGCAAAGAGGCAGGTCTCTCATGAAAGGCAAATGCATCTTTCAATCCCTCCGAAAGACCATCGTAAAATTTACTTCGGAGTGCAGCATCATTCCAACCAGTATCAGCTGCCCATCTCTGAAATTCTGAACAGTATATCTCAGCGGACTGTTTACCCTGGCATAAAAGACGCAGTTTAGATTCAGCCAGAGCAATACGATCCGGGTCATCATATATCTGACCCAGGGCTGCAAAAAATTCATCCACCGATCGGAGGGGCCGTGCCCCCACCGGCATCGAGAAGGCCCAAGACTGAGCGTTATCCCTGAGCAGCGAAATGATGATCCCCACCCTCTGCTCCTCATCACCAGAGGAATGGGGAAGTAGGCGAAAATGGAGTTTGCAAGCCTCTCTAAACCAAACAAAATTCTCACTACCCCCGGAGAACGGCTCCGGAAGCGAGATCTTAGAACAAACTCCATGAACGCAAGCTGAACCGGTCACCTGAAACTGAGATACAGTTTTACGGAGATCTGCTACCTCCAGAGAAAGACCCTGCATGCGTTCAGTCAAGAGTAAAACCGAATCCATGCTTAAGACGGTTTTGGCGGTTTATAATGTCACGGATGGTGTTGCAGAAAACTAGAAGATACAAATAAAAATCCGACTGACTTGATCCCAAACTAAGGAACATAAGGGTGAGCCCTATAAAAGCCCTAGAGCTCTCCCTGACTGCTTAGCGCATGCAAAGATCTTTATGATAGAAAATCACATGCCCTCGTGCCTAGACTATGTGACACCTGAAAAACCCTATAATAGTGAGGGCACACGACCACCGGCTCCCTACACTTAATACGGAATCAGGGTCACCTAGGATCAAGCCAACAGGAAAACACAAATAAAGGAACAGACTTAACTGAGGAACCAGGCAGTTGCAGCATCTAGCAGTGAGCACAATCCAGGAAGTTGTATAAACCGCAAAGTGATGCAGTATGGGAGGGGATATAAAGGGATGCAATCAGTGCAACTAGATGACAGCAGAGAGAGGGAAACGAGATGACAAAACGAAACCAAAACAAAAGAACCTTAAGTAAGAGGTACTGAAGAACGTCTGTCAGAGCTTCTCAGATATCTGGCGGTGACAGGCAGCTCTTGTAGCCACTTCCTTAGCAGTGTCATTATACAGCTGGGACTTGTAGTCCTACACATACAACATGCTTCAGAGTCTCCCAGCAGGCAGACATGTCACTCAGGGCAGCTCTTGTATCTACTCCCTTAGCAGAGCAGGGGGAGGGGCAGAGATAGTTTTTATTGCATGCAAACAAAGGGCCAGAAAAGAACCAGGGAAATAATATTGATATATATATAATATATATATATAATATATATATATATATATAATAATATATATATATATATTTTTTATTTTTTTTTTGCATAAAACTTGCTTAGCTTAGTTATATATTGCTGCCCATCTGATTTTCAGTGCTATATTTTTTTTTTTTTCATAACTCAACCCCTTTAAATCCCAACCTCCGGAGCACCGAGAAGGCCTTCACGTGATGTAACACCCCCAACAGACTAGTATTAAAATAAGTCTGCCGAGACGGGACAAAGCCATCCTGATCTAAATGTATTATAGAAGGGAGGATTTTTGCCAATCTAATAGCTAATAATTTAGCATAGATTTTCACATCCTGATTTAGGAGGGAAATGGGCCTGAAGTTCTGGGGTCTGTCAGGAGGTATCCCAGGCTTTATGAGCGTGATAATAAGGGCTTGCAGATTCTCAGACGGTAAGTCCCCAGAATCCATAGCTGCCTGGCAAAAGTTTTTCAGGTAAGGTCTTAACAAGGTCTTAAAATGTTTAAATTAATGATTTGCAAACCCATCTGGTCCAGGGGCCTTCCTCCGTTGAAACAGAAGAGTTGAGAGTCTGAAGTTGGGTACTATTTAACTTAGATAGGTAGATGTAGGGAGTTCAGATAGGAGTCAACCATGTCTCCCAGTTCTGTCAGGGTAGGATGGGATTTTTTTTTATTATAGAGGTAATAATAGTACGTTTGAAACCCATTTGCTATATCTAGAGGGGAATAAAGCTTCTCCTGAGAGGTAGGATGTATAAGGTGTGGAATGCGGCTTTTAATGTGACGGGCTTTAAAGTATAACTGTCATATATACATTTTTTTGGGAGTATTGGATTGTGGTGATTAATATCACCTTGGTGGCCCTATTTCAACTTTTCACTGTGTACTCAATACCCCCTTAATTCCACAGTTTTGTTCCCTATACTGCCTACTTTTACCTGTGCTTAAAATCAGGTTGCTATGCATGGTCCGTCTATGTGTTGAAGGACGGAGGACACAGAAGTATGCAGCGTGCAAGGTCAGATTACAGACAGCCAGGGACTGTAAGTAAATGATTAAAGCCAGGTCCTCCCCAGAAGCTGATAACAGTGCCTGGGCTGTGTGCACTTTTGCCTGTCCCTGCGCTTGGCAGACGCTCCCTCACTCAGCAGACCAGGACAATGCAGAGCTGAATCAGCGCAGACCAGGGAAGGGATATCTACTGTCTGCTCAGTGTATAAATGAAAGCAACATGTGGTAATAGGACCCCTTTGTGCTGCAGGAGATTAACCCTTTAGGGGGAGGGCTCTGGTTACTGACACTTTTGGGGGCTATTGTTACGGGCTAGTGAGGGCAGGCGGGATTAGCCTCAGGGTGAGGGCAGTGGCGGCCATCTTAACTGAATAGTGAAATTTACAGTTTTATGCAGACTGGTTGCTAAGGGCTGAATCTTATTAAATATGGGGTAAGTCTGTCTAATAGTAACTGATTCTGGAATATCATGTTATTAGTAACTACATATATGAAAATAGAAATTAGGGTCTAAGTGTGACAGTTATCCTTTAAATTTAGCGGCTAAAAGCTTTCCAGCTTTATTATCCTGGGAGTAATATCTAGCTTTGGATTTCCGCAACATTTTTTCGTAAGAAAAAAGCATATAGCTTCTTAAATCCTGTCTAAGACGTCTAAGTTCCTCTGCCAGTGAGGGAGTGGGGTTCATTTTATTCCTGGACTCTGCGTGTTGTATCTGAGACAAAAGGGCTGACATTTCCGCCTCCATCCGTTTCTTATGTATCGCACCCTGTTGAATGAATGACCCTCGAATGCAAGCTTTGTGTGCATTCCATAGAACAACCGGGTCCGTATAGGAAGATTCATTAAGCTTGAAAAAGTCTCTTACGTCCGATTGTAGGACTGCTCCTCCACAAGTACACCTGAGGAGAGTTGACGGTTTCCGAAATAACCAATGTTATAGTGGCATGGTCTGACCATTTGATCGTTTCTAGGGAGGAGTGGAGGAGTCTCTAGCGTAAGGGAGAAGCGTCCTGTCTACAAGAAACATGCCGATTCTAGAATACATATTGTGTACTCCAGAATGAAAGTTATAGTCTCTAGCAGACGCATGGTGGATGCGCCATACATCATAGAGCTCCTCCTTCCAGAAATTAGAGGCCAGGGAAGGATTATTTCTCAGTGGTGTGGATGATGTATCCATTGATGGATCAACTGTCAGGTTAAAATCTCCACAGATTACTACTTTCCCTTGCTGCTTCTTGCGGACTAACTTCATTAATTTTCTGAAAAAGGGTAATTGGCCTTGGTTAGGGGCATATAGGGACACAATCGCTAAGATTTCGGTATTCAAAGTTCAAATTAGTATAAGAAATTGACCCTGAGGGTCCGCATAGTCAGCAATGTGAGAAAAGGCCACCGAGTTTTTAATAGCAAGCATGACCCCCCTGGACTTGGATTGGAAATGAGACTGGTAGATATAGCCCTGATCAAAAGTTTAAGACCACTTGAAAAATGGCAAAAATCATATTTTACATCGTTGGATCTTAACAAGGTTCCAAGTAGAGCTTCATCATGCAACAAGAAGAAATGAGAGTGAGACAAAACATTTTTTGAGCATTCAATTAATTGAAAATAACGATTAAACTGAAACAGGCTGTTTTTCAGCTGATCAAAATTTTAGGACCACATGCCTTTAAAAGGTCAAATCTGTGCAAAGATGTGGATTAATTGTCATTTTCTGTCAGATAGTCACACGTTGTGATGGCAAAGGCAAAAAAACTCTCCATTTTTGAACATGGACGGGTTGTTGAACTGCATAAGCAGGGTCTCTCACAGCGCGCCATCGCTGCTGAGGTGGGATGCAGTAAGACAGTCATTTGGAATTTCTTAAATGATCCTGAGGGTTACGGAACAAAAAAGTCAAGTGGAAGACCCAAAAAAATGTCATTAGCACTGAGTCGGAGGATCCAATTGGCTGTCCGTCAAGACACTGGACGATCCTCAACCCAAATTAAGGCCCTTACTGGGGCTGACTGCAGCCCCATAACCATCAGACGGCATCTGAGACTGAAAGGCTTCAAAAACAAAAAACTTCTTAAAAGACCTTGTCTCCTTGAATGCCACAGAACTGCTCGTTTGGACTTTGAAAGAGAGCACAAAACATGGGACATTCAAAGGTGGAAGAAAGTTTTATTCTCTGATGAGAAAAAATGTAACCTTGATGGTCCTGATGGTTTCCAGCGTTACTGGCATGACAAGCAGATCCCACCTGACATGTTTTCTACACGCCACAGTGGAGGGGGCGCCATAATGGTGTGGGGTGCTTTTTCCTTCAGTGGAACAATGGAGCTTCAGGAAGTGCAGGGACATCAAACGGCTGCTGGCTATGTCCAGATGTTGCAGAGAGCATTCCTCATGACTGAGGGTCCTCGTCTGTGTGGTAACGACTGGGTTTTTCAACAGGACAATGCTACAGTACACAATGCCCACAGGACAAGGGACTTCTTCCAGGAGAATAGCATCACTCTTTTGGCCCATCCTGCATGTTCTCCTGATCTAAATCCAATTGAGAACCTTTGGGGATGGATGGCAAGGGAAGTTTACAAAAATGGACAACAGTTCCAGACAGTAGATGGCCTTCGTACAGCCATCTTCAACACTTGGAGAAATGTTCCCACTAACCTCATGGAAACGCTTGCATCAAGCATGCCGAAACCAATTTTGGAAGTGATAAACAATAACGGCAGAGCTACTCATTGCTGAGTTCATGTTTGTAAGTTGGATTTCTGTTTTAGGGGGGTTTCGTTTTTTTTGGGAGGTGTGGTCCTAAACTTTTGATCAGCTGAAAAACAGTCTGTTTCAGTTTATTCGTTGTTTTCATTAAATTAAATGCTCAAAAAATGCTTTGTCTCACTCCTATTTCTTACAAAACTTTTGATCAAGACTGTGGGTAATGCACATGTCGCAATCGAAAGCCATCTCGCTGCAGCAAGTGTGTCTCCTGCACACTTAGCACATCGCAGTTCAATCCCTTAGCCTCTCTCCACAAATATGTCCTCCGCATTGGGCTGTTCAATCTGTTAGCATTTAAGCTAGCAAATGTTATCACCATAGTATATCAGAATAAAAAGCATTTTATAACCAGCTTTTAGAATTGTAAGAGTACGGTATGGAACGACTCCCAGCGAGGGCGTCCATATCTCCAAGGCATAGGCAGCATAAGGATGTATAGGCAATAAATAGGTATCAACACACATATCCTCCTGAAAAAGTGAGAGGAAAATAAAACAGTAACTCACAATAACAGAAACAGAACGTTCCAGGCCCGTTAGGGCACGTTCTGATAAAATGGCAGGGCAAAAAGTCTTGTCTGTAACCTAAAAGCAAAACAGATTAAGGAAAATACCCATCAAATCATACGACACCTGAAAGTGGGGTGAACCCACTAAAAGCTATAGGATTCAGCGTACTCTTGACCAGTCCTTGGGAACTTTGGCTGGGGCACAGCGTTGGTCATCTCCGGGGACGGTGATAGGAATGTTCCATGTAGTCACTTCTCACTGTACAGGGATCTGTAAAGGACTCACAGGAGGGAAGTCCTGCTAAAAAATCTGCCTTCTCAAAGTTTACCCGATCAGTCAACAAGTTAAGGCGATCACTATATATGCAATCGTAGATAAAGCAACCGGTCTTTAGCTAAATCCACCTTCTTCACACCTTCAACATTGTGGGGCCCAGTTCTCCCTACTCCTTAACCCCTTAAGGACACGACCATATTTCACCTTAAGGACCAGACAATTTTTTGCAAATCTGACCAGTGTCACTTTATGTGGTGATAACTTTAAAACGCTTTGACTTATTCAGGCCATTCTGAGATTTTTTTTTCGTCACATATTTTACTTCATGACACTGGTAAAATTGAGTAAAACAAATTCATTTTTATTTATAAAAAAAGTTTCCATTTCTCTACTTCTATAATACATAGTAATACCTCCAAAAATTGTTATTACTTTACATTCCCCATATGTCTACTTCATGTTTGGAATATTTTGGGAATGATATTTTATTTTTGGGGGATGTAACAAGGCTTAGAAGTTTAGAAGTAAATCTTGAAATTTTTCTGAAATTTTCAAAAACCCACTTTCAGTTCAGATCTGAAGTCACTTTGTGAAGCTTACATAATAAAGACCAAGGTATTCAAAACAGATTGTACAAACTATGTTAACCCTTTAGGTGTTCCACAAGAATTAATAGAAAATAGAGATACAATTTCAAAATTTCACTTTTTTGGCAGATTTTCCATTTTTATATTTTTTTTCCAGTTACAAAGCAAGGGTTAACAGCCAAACAAAACTCAATATTTATGGCCCTGATTCTGTAGTTTACAGAAACACCCCATATGTGGTGGTAAACTGCTGTACGGGCAGACGGCAGGGCGCAGAAGGAAAGGAATGCCATGCGGTTTTTGGAAGGCAGATTTTGCTGGACTGTTTTTTTTGACACCAGGTCCCATTGGAAGCCCCCCTGATGCACCCCTAGAATAGAAACTCCAAAAAAAGACCCCATTTTAGAAACTACAGGATAGGGTGGCAGTTTTGTTGGTACTAGTTTAGGGCACATATGATTTTTGGTTGCTCTATATTACACTTTTTATGAGGCAAGGTAACAAAAATGGCTGTTTTGGCACAGATTTTTTTGTTATTTATAATATTCAACTGACAGCTTAGATCATGTGGTATTTTTTATAGAACATGTTGTCACAGACGCGGCGATACCTAATAAGTATACAATTTTTTTTATTTATGTAAGTTTTACACAATGATTTCATTTTTGAAACCAAAAAAATCATGTTGTAGTGTTTCCATAGTCTGAGAGCCATAGTTTTTTAAGTTTTTGGGCGATTAACTTGGGTAGGGTATGATTTTTGTATGATGAGATGACGGTTTGATTGGCACTATTTTGGGGTGCGTATGACTTTATGATCGCTTGCTATTACACTTCTTGTGATGTAAGGTGACAAAAAATGGCTTTTTTTACACAGTTTCATTTTTTCTTTTTTTACGATATTCACCTGAGGGGTGAGGTCATGTGATATTTTTATAAGCATGTTATTACAAACGCGGCGATACCTAATATGTATACTTTTCTTTTTATTTATGTAAGTTTTGCATATAATATATTTTTTAAACAACAAAAAAAATCATGTTTTAGTGTCTCCATAGTCTGAGAGCAATAGTTTGTTCAGTTTTTGGGTGATTATCTTAGGTAGGGTCTAATTTTTTGAGGGATCAGATGACAGTTTGATTGGCGCTATTTTGGAGTGCATATGACTTTTTGATCGCTTGCTATTACACTTTTTGTGATGTAAGGTGACAAAAAATGGCTTTTTTTACACTTTTTTTTTTAACGGTGTCCACCTGAGGGGTTAAGTCATGTGATATTTTTATAGAGCAGGTTATTACAGACGCAGCGATACCTAATATGTATACTTTTTTAAATGTAATCAAGTTTTACACAATAACAGTTTTTTTAAAACAAAAAAAATTATGTTTTAGTGTCTCCATATCCTGAGCCATGGTTATTTTTTTTTTTAGCGATTGTCTTAGGTAGGGGCTCATTTTTTGTGGGATGAGGTGATGGTTAGATTGGTACTATTTTGGTGGGCATACACCTTTTTGATCGCTTACTGTTGTACTTTTTGTGATGTAAGGTGACAAAAAAATGGATTATTTAGCACAGTTTTTATTATTTATTTCTGAGGGGTTAGGTCATGTAATATGTTTATAGAGCCGGTCGATATGGACGCGATGATACCTAATACATTTTTTGCCAATTTTTTTTTAACTTTATTGGGGGGAAATTAAGTTTTTTCTTTTTTTTTTACTTGAAACTAAATATTTTGGGGGAATTATTATATTTTTTTTAACTTTATTTTTTTTGCCCACTTTGGGACTTCAACTTTTGGGTTCTCATCCCCTTTACAATGCATTGTAATACTTCTGTATTGGAATGCATTGGCTATATGAGTAATACAGTGTGTATTAAACATACAGCTTCCGGCCTGTGAGATCCAGGGGGCTGGATCTCACAGGCTCATCACCGGAAGGCAGCGCCAATGCCTAAGGAAGGCATTGTGCTGCCTTCCATGCTATTGGGTCCCCCCTACAGCTGCACGGGGACCTGATGGCACCGCCGCCGCAACCTCCAGTAAAAGCCGCAAACCGCAGGTCTGAATTGACCTGCAGTTTACAGCGATCGCCGACACGGGGGGTTCACGGAACCCCCCCGCGCATTTACCCAAAGTGCCTGCTCAAATATTTGAGCAGGCACCTTGTTCCGATCACTGTTAGACTACAGAAAACAGTCCTCTTATTTGGAAGACAGGAATGGTTTATTCTGAATATCAGACTGCACACTGTGTGAACGTGTATGAAGACAGAACATATTCTATTTTTTCCTTTATGAGATCTACAGGTTTCATGCTCAAAATAAAGATAGATCAGTTTTTTAAAATGCAAACTGATGCTAACTGAGCATAACTGATGCACAAAATAAAGGATCCTTTTTTCTTTTTCTCCTCTTCTTACAGATCAGAAGAACAAAAAGCTAAACAAGGATAAAAGCTAAAACCCAGCCTTCGCTTTAGGATTAGATAAACTTCAAGGTCTCAAAGTTTCAGCTGTTCTACAAATTGAGAAAAATATATGTTAGGGGTATGGTTTGAGTCGTCTGCCTGAGATGTCACTCACAGTAAAGTTTGGACAAGAACATTGTAATAATAAAACAAAAAAACAAACAAAAAAAAAGCTAGTAAGAAGGGATAAAATTCTTGGTCAGGCTGGTTAGGGGTATAGATATTCATCAAAGGGATAGGATAATCTCTGATAAGCAATGTCAAATATACGAACCACCCCCAATATCAATATATTGATCCTGTATTGAATATGGCAGGCATGTGGCTGTTATTGTGCCAAGCAGTCCTTAGTGGGATAAAGTGGCCTTGTTTCCAATTTTTTTCATGTACAGTATCTCACAAAAGTGAGTACACCTCTCAAATTTTTTGTAAATATTTTATTCTATCTTTTCATGGGACAACACTGAAGAAATTACATTTTGATACAATGTAAAGTAGTCAGTGTATAGCTTACAGATGTAGCTGGGGTAACACACACTCAACTCAAATTTCTTAACCCATCGCGTTATCTTGAAACAAAGGCCATTGAAAAAGCAATTTTAACGCATTTAGTTGCATTTAGTTTAGATAACATGTCTCATAAAGCATGTGTGTTAACCCTGCTACATCCATATATAACAGTGTAAATTTGGTGTGCCCTCAAAATAACAACACACAGCCATTGATGTCTAAACTGCTGGCAACAAAAATGAGTACACCCCTAAGTGAAAATGCCCAAATTGCGCCCAGTTAGCCATTTTCCCTCCCTGGTGTCATGTGACTCGTTAATGTTACAAGGGCTCAGGTGTGAATGGGGAGCAGGTGTGTTAAATTTGGTGTTATCGCTCTCTCATACTGATCACTGGAAGTTCAACATGGCACCTCATGGCAAAGAACTCTCTGAGGATCTGAAAAAAATAATTGTTGCTCTACAAAAAGATGGGCTATAAGAAGATTGCCAACACCCTGAAACTGAGCTGCAGTACGGCGGCCAAGACCATACAGCAGTTTAACAAGACAGGTTCTGCTCAGAACAGGCCTCGCTATGGTCGACCAAAGAAGTTAAGTGCACATGCTCAGTGCCATAGCCAGAGGTTGTCTTTTCAAAATAGACGTATGGGTGCTGAAGCATTGCTGCAGAGGTTAAAGGGATGGGGGATCAGCCTGTCAGTGCTCATACGCCGCATACTGCATCACATTGGTCTGCATGTATGTTGTCCCAGAAGGAAGCCTCTTTTAAAGATGATGCACAAGAACGGCCGCAGTTTGCTGAAGACAAGCAGATTAAGGACATGGATTAGTGGAACCATGTCCTGTGGTCTGATGAAACCAAGATAAACTTATTTGGCTCAGATAATGTCAAGCATGTGTCACGGCAACCAGGTGAGCAGTACAAACACAACTGTAACTAACTGTTTAAGAGGGGCACACCTGCATCTAATAATCACATGGAGCTACAGCCAATACGTTAAATACTATTTATTTGCACCAAATAATAACAAATTAAAACAGGTGAGGTACCTCAATAATACTATACAATATAATATACAATGTGTTAACTTAAAAGCATAAAAAATGCTGCACTATCTGTAGGGGCTGGATGTTATATATAATAGGAATTCCCTAATTATAAGTTGCAGTGCCTTAAGAGATCGTGGTTATACGGTTTTGTATGAAGTCTTTGATACAAATTCCAATGCGCAAAATTGGTTCGATGCGCAATGTCTACTGATAGTGAATAAGTAGCAACTTTGACTGGTAGTTTTACGGTTAAGTATACAGTCTCGTTCCTTTAGTTGGTTACCTTCACAGCATATATCGGATAGTGTGCTGTTAAGTATTCCTGTGTGTATGCACACTACTCACTGTTCTGGAGCGATGGAGTGACCGATCCCTCGTGCTAAGCGTGGCGTTCCACGTGTTGTAGCATAGGTGATTTCAATTGCGGCCGCTCTTGTAGATGATTAAACAGAATGCCGCAACAAGGAAAAACTGTCCGTTTAGACGCCGGGGTCTGAATAGTTAAGACCCACTAGGATCTTCAGCGTTACTTAGTGTCTATTGATCTAGACACAGCAGGACTTAGATTTCTTCCTGTCGGCTGTAGGGAAGCGCTTCCAAAGCTTCAAATATGTTGCGCAGATTATATGCTGCGGTTTTTTTCTTACTCGAGACTTGTGTACACCAGACGCGTTTCGGAGTTGGCAGTGACTCCTTCCTCAGTGGTCAAGTCTCGTCTGTTGAATAGGGGTTTATATAGGGCTAAATCCATCTGCTCATTATGGCTTGTTTCGTCATCACAGAGTGAAATGGAAAATCTGGATATAGGTTTCCTGGTTATTTGCCCTTTGATCCTCTTATTGCATATATGTAAGTATATCAAATTTACTAAATATAACAAACACGTGTATAAAAATATATATATATATATATATATATATATATATATATAACAATTTGTAAAATAAAATAAACGTATTGGCTGAAAAAACTGGCTTTCATATAGATGTATTTACAAATATATTGATATGACTTGGTAATATGCAGCGACTTACTCATATAGAGTTGTGTACAGATCGTGTCTGCTATATATATGTTAAATCGTCATTACGTATATCTCTTGATGCGGTTTACTATTCTTTATATTTGATATTATATGTCTCTCCATCTAATGCGGTTTTTATGCATTTTGTCCACATGAATATAATGTTTAATCTCCATATAGTTATATATAGAGATGAAATCAAAGCCAAAGGAATAGATACCGCAATTCAAGATTATGGTTAAAGAATAGAAAAATATTAAAATGATAAAAATGGTAAAACTTAAAACTTGTTATAAAATGACTTGCAAACATATATAGTATATGCAATATAAATTCCAATACTATATTGTACACAGTTACTTTATGGATCGTGCATTACTTATAAATATTAGTTCTCCTTTCTATATGTCTGTCAGTCCGATTCCAATCATTGTTGTGTTAAACTTTTTGACCCATGGGGAAGGAGAGGTTTGTTCTATAAAGGTAAAAAAAAAAAACACATCAGTAAGCAAAAAGGTTAATGTTTAGTTCAAAAAGTTAAAGTTTATATGTTCTGTTCCAAAGTTAATAAAATTATTGCGTTGCGGCCTGGTTTTTTCTTTTTTTTTTTTACCTTCCAGGTGAATCAACCGATCGACTAGCTGCAGCACTGATGTGCATTCTGACAGAAGCATTGCGCTGCTGTCAGATTACACGCAAGTCGGTGTATACACTTTGTATATAAAAATAAATAAATCGATTGATGTGAATGGAGAAATCTGGTTTGCCAGGGCATACGAGCTAAGTGGGTATGGATGTTGGGCGGAGCTCCTATGTCCTGGCAGACGCCTTTCCCCTCCTTTTTTTTTTGGGCAGAAATTTTTTTCATCCACATTGATCGATGCGAATGAAGAAATCTGTGCCGTTCATTTTTTTCTTTCAGCCCAGAGGCTGAACGGAAAAAAAAAATCTCATTACCTGTATGCTCAATATAAGGAGAATAGCAGAAACTCCTAATGCTGGTCATACATGTAATGATTACGGAGACCCTCAAAAGCCAGGGCAGTACAAACACCCCACAACTGACCCCATTTTGGAAAGAAGACACCCCAAGGTATTCGCTGAGGGGCATATTGAGTCCATGAAAGATTTAAATTTTTGTCCCAAGTTAGCGGAAAGTGAGACTTTGTGAGAAAAAACAAAAAAAATCAATTTCCGCGAACTTATGCCAAAAAACAAAATTCTATGAACTCGCCAGGCCCCTCATTGAATACCTTGGGGTGTCTTCTTTCCAAAGTGGGGTCACATGTGGGGTATTTATACTGCCCTGGCTTTTTAGGGGCCCTAAAGCGTGAGAAGAAGTCTGGGATCCAAATGTCTAAAAATGCCCTCCTAAAAGGAATGTGGGCCCCTTTGCGCATCTAGGCTGCAAAAAAGTGTCACACATGTGGTATTGCCGTACTCAGGAGAAGTTGGGCAATGTGTTTTGGGGTGTCATTTTAGATATACCCATGCTGGGTGAGAAAAATATCTTGGTCAAATGCCAACTTTGTATAAAAAAATTGGAAAAGTTGTCTTTTGCCAAGATATTTCTCTCACCCAGAAAACACAAAACACATTCCCCAACTTCTCCTGAGTACGGCGATACCAGATGTGTGACACTTTATTGCAGCCTAGGTGGGCAAAGGGGCACACATTCCAAAGAGCACCTTTCGGATTTCGCAGGCCATTTTTTACACATTTTGATTGCAAACTACTTCTCACACATATGGGCCCCATAATTGCCAGGGCAGTATAACTACGCCACAAGTGACCCCATTTTGGAAAGAAGACACCCCAAGGTATTTCGTGAGGGGCATGGCGAGTTCCTAGAATTTTTTATTTTTTGTCGCAAGTTAGTGGAATATGAGACTTTGTAAGGAAAAAATAAAAAATCATCATTTTCCGCTAACTTGTGACAAAAAATAAAAAATTCTAGGAACTTGCCATGTCCCTCATGGAATACCTTGGGGAGTCTTCTTTCCAAAATGGGGTCACTTGTGGCGTAGTTATACTGCCCTGGCAATTTAGGGGCCCAAATGTGTGAGAAGTACTTTGCAATCAAAATGTGTAAAAAATGGCCTGCGAAATCCGAAAGGTGCACTTTGGAATATGTGCCCCTTTGCCCACCTTGACTGCAAAAAAGTGTCACACATGTGGTATCGCCGTACTCAGGAGAAGTTGGGGAATGTGTTTTGGGGTGTCATTTTACATATACCCATGCTGGGTGAGATAAATATCTTGGTCAAATGCCAACTTTGTATATAAAAAATGGGAAAAGTTGTCTTTTGCCAAGATATTTCTCTCACCCAGCATGGGTATATGTAAAATGACACCCCAAAACACATTCCCCAACTTCTCCTGAGTACGGCGATACCAGATGTGTGACCCTTTTTTGCAGCCTAGGTGGGCAAAGGTCTGGGCATTGTAGAACCTCAGGAAACATGACAGGTGCTCAGAAAGTCAGAGCTGCTTCAAAAATTCGGAAATTCACATTTTTGAACCATAGTTTGTAAACGCTATAACTTTTACCCAAACCATTTTTTTTTTTTTGCCCAAACATTTTTTTTAATTTAGCGAAAAATTTATATATGGATGTCATTTTTTTGCAAAATTTTACAGCTAAAAGTGAAAAATGTCATTTTTTTGCAAAGAAATCGTTAAATTTCGATTAATAACAAAAAAAGTAAAAATGTCAGCAGCAATGAAATACCACCAAATGAAAGCTCTATTAGTGAGAAGAAAAGGAGGTAAAATTCATTTGGGTGGTAAGTTGCATGACCGAGCAATAAACGGTGAAAGTAGTGTAGTGCAGAAGTGTAAAAAGTGGCCTGGTCATTAAGGGGGTTTCAGCTAGGGGGGCTGAAGTGGTTAAAGATTATATTCATGTGGACAAAACGCATAAAAACCGCATTAGATGGAGAGACATATAATATCAAATACAAAGAATAGTAAACCGCATCAAGAGATATACGTAATGACGATTTAACATACATATAGCAGACACGATCTGTACACAACTCTATATGAGTAAGTCGCTGCATATTATCAAGTCATATCAATATATTTGTAAATACATCTATATGAAAGCCAGTTTTTTCAGCCAATACGTTTATTTTATTTTACAAATTGTTATATATATATATTTTTATACACATGTTTGTTATATTTAGTAAATTTGATATACTTACATATATGCAATAAGAGGATCAAAGGGCAAATAACCAGGAAACCTATATTCAGATTTTCCGTTTCACTCTGTGATGACGAAACAAGCCATAATGAACAGATGGATTTAGCCCTATATAAACCCCCATTCAACAGACGAGACTTGACCACTGAGGAAGGAGTCACTGCCAACTCCGAAACGCGTCTGGTGTACACAAGTCTCGAGTAAGAAAAAAACCGCAGCATATAATCTGCGCAACATATTTGAAGCTTTGGAAGCGATTCCCTACAGCCGACAGGAAGAAATCTAAGTCCTGCTGTGTCTAGATCAATAGACACTAAGTAACGCCGAAGATCCTAGTGGGTCTTAACTATTCAGACCCCGGCGTCTAAACGGACAGTTTTTCCTTGTTGCGGCATTCTGTTTAATCATCTACAAGAGCGGCCGCAATTGAAATCACCTATGCTACAACACGTGGGACGCCACTCTTAGCACGAGGGATTGGTCACTCCATCGCTCCAGAACAGTGAGTAGTGTGCATACACACAGGAATACTTAACAGCACACTATCCGATATATGCTGTGAAGGTAACCAACTAAAGGAACGAGACTGTATACTTAACCGTAAAACTACCAGTCAAAGTTGCTACTTATTCACTATCAGTAGAGACATTGCGCATCAAACTAATTTTGCGCATTGGAATTTGTATCAAAGACTTCATACAAAACTGTATAACCACGATCTCTTACGGCACTGCAACTTAGGGAATTCCTATTATATATAACATCCAGCCCCTACAGATAGTACAGCATTTTTTATGCTTTTAAGTTAACACATTGTATATTATATTGTATAGTATTATTGAGGTACCTCACCTGTTTTAATTTGTTATTATTTGGTGCAAATAAATAGTATTTAACGTATTGGCTGTAGCTCCATGTGATTATTAGATGCAGGTGTGCCCCTCTTAAACAGTTAGTTACTTATATATCTTAGAAGATTGGGGATATCTTTTAGAGGGAGCACCCATTCCACTATAATTGAAGGGTGAGCCAATCCAAATCTTTTAACTATACAAACACAACTGTGTCTTGCCTACAGTCAAGCATGGTTATGGAGTGTCATGGTATGGGGCTGCATGAGTGCTATGGGGTGCTACAGTTCATTGAGGGAACCATAAATCCAAAAAACATGTACTGTGACATACTTAAACAAAGCATGAACCCCTCCCTTCGGGAACTGGGCCGCAGGGCAGTATTCCAACATGATAACTAGAGATGAGCGAGTCGAAGTTGAAATCGATCCGAATTTCGCACCAAATCCAAATTTCCTCACGCTTCGTGGTAACAAATCAAATTTTTTCCTAAAACGGCTGCTGCACATGTTAGGACATGGAGCAAGGAACTCTGGGAAAGAGACATTTCCCACAATGCCATGAATGCAGCCAATCAGCAGCCAGCCAGCCCCCTATGATGTCACAGCCCTATAAATAGCCTCAGCCATCTTGGATTCAGCCATTTTTTAGTGTAGTTAGTGCAGGGAGTGACGCAGCAAGTCCTAGGGACAATGGTAGAAAAGACTTTAAAACTATTATTTTGCTGTATAGAAGTTCTGGGACAGGATAGGGAGGAATTATTCCACAGTAGTGAAGCAGAACAGGGTTCAGTAGGGGAGTTTGCAACCTGGGTAATAAGAACAACCCTATTGCACCTTGCTGCACTGACTGGGAATCCAAATTGCCATTATACAGCTCTGTAATTCCAGCAAACCATTCTTGTTATTGGGGTGCAAGTGCTGTTTGATACAGCCATTAACAGGGTTTATTACAAGGAAATATTTCTATGTCTTATTTGCCCTTGTGCAGTGCAGTTATATGTTCTAAAGCATTTTTGGGGCTTCTATTAGTGTGAACAAAGGGCTTATTAGCCGTTGTGTGGTGAAATGAGAAGATTACAGCCCTTTTTGACGTGTATTAGTGGGAAAAAATATATATTTGCCATTCAGCGGTGCAGTTATATGTTCTAAAGCCTTTTGTGGCGTGTATTAGTGGCAAAAAATATATATAATTTGCTGTTCAGTGGTGCAGTTATATGTTCTAAAGCCTTCTTTGGCGTGTGTTAGTGGAAAAAAGGGCTTATTAGCTGTTATGTGGTGAAGTGCGAAAATTACAGACTTTTTTGGGGTGCTTTAACCCCTTAGAGACGCATGGCGTACCGGTACGGCATGTTTTCCGAGTCCTTAAGGACCCATGACGTACTGGTACGTCATGACTTTAAAATAAGATTGCGGCGCCCCGGGGGTTAATCCGAACAGGATGCCGGCTGAAATCATTCAGCCGGCATCCTGTCATAACATCGGAGGGGGGGGTCATGTGACTCTGACCGCGGGGATCAAACTTTAAAATGCCCCAAATGAAGTTTTATTAACCCCCCCTGCACCCCTGAATGATATTATGTTGGCGGGTGGTGCAGGGGGGGTGTCGCAGGCGGTGTGGGTGGTGCGGGAGGTGGGCTGTGCGGCAGGCAGGATCGTGATTCCCCGCCCGCCTCCCCTTGAATAATCGTTGGTGGACAGTGGTTATACCAGGGTGTCAGCACATTGCTGACACCCTGGTATAAACGGCTGACATCGGTGATGCGATGTCAGCCTTTTAACCCTTTCCAAAGGGTTAACAGCTCAGGGAGCACCCTCCCTCTCCCATCGGAGGGCTGCTGTGCCCTTGCAGCCCCTCGATGGAGAGGGAGAGAGCCCCCAGACAGCCCCCCGACAGCCCCGTTCTTCCCCTTCCCCGTCTGCGCAGTTGTGGCTACACTGAGGAGGGTTCCCATGGCAACAGGACGCCTTCTCAGGCATGGTGCTGAATAGATCTATGCTAAAGGCATAGATCTGTTCAGACAAAGAGTATGTAAAATACAGTACAGTACCCTATATAGTGTACTGTACTGTATTATACAGACATCAGACCCACTGGATCTTCAAGAACCAAGTGGGTCTGGGTCAAAAAAATGTAAAAAAAAAGTGAAAAAGTTAAGATAAAAAAACACATTTATCACTGAATAAAAATAAAATAAAAAAAATACACTACACATATTAGGTATCGCCGCGTCGGTAACGACCTGATCTATAAAACGGTCATGTTACTTTCCCCGCACGGTGAACGCCATAAAAATAAAAAAATTTAAAGTATGAGAAAATTAAAAGTTTGCCCACCTTACTTCCCAAAAAAGGTAATAAAAGTGATAAAAAAGTCGCATCTGCTCTATAAAATTACCACATGATCTAACCTGTCAGATGAATGTTATAAATAACCAAAAAATAAACGTGCCAAAAAAGCTATTTCTTGTTACCTTGCCGCACAAAAAGTGTAATATAGAGCAACCAAAAATCATATGTACCCTAAACTAGTACCAAAAAAACTGCCACCCTATCCCGTAGTTTCTAAAATGGGGTCACTTTTTGGGAGTTTCTACTCTAGAGGTGCATCAGGGGGGCTTCAAATGGGACATGGTGTAAAAAAAAAACAGTCCAGCAAAATCTGCCTTCTAAAAACCGTATGACATTTTTTTCCTTCTGCGCCCTGCCGTGTGCCCGTACAGCAGTTTACGACCACATATGGGGTGTAACTGGAAAAAAATATTAAAATGGAAAATCTGCCAAAAAAGTGAAATTTTGAAATTGTATCTCTATTTTCCATTAAATCTTGTGCAACACCTAAAGGGTTAACAAAGTTTGTGAAATCAGTTTTGAATACCTTGAGGGGTGTAGTTTCTTAGATGGGGTTATTTATGGAGTTTCTACTCTAGTGGTGCATCAGGGGGGCTTCAAATGGGACATGGTGTAAAAAAACCAGTCCAGCAAAAACATGCTTCCAAAAACCATATGGCGCATCTTTCCCTCTACGCCCCGATGTGTGGCCGCACAGTAGTTTACGGCCACATATGGGGTGTTTCAGGGCAATAAAGATACAGTCTTGTTTGGCTGTTAACCCTTGCTTTGTTAGTGGATAAAATGGGTTAAAATGGAAAATTAGGCAAAAAAATGAAATTCTCAAATTTCATCCCCATTTGCCAATAACTCTTGTGCAACACCTAAAGGGTTAACGAAGTTTGTAAAATCAGTTTTGAATACCTTGAGGGATGTAGTTTATAGAATGGGGTCATTTTTGGGCGGTTTCTATCATTTAAGCCTCACAAAGTGACTTCAGACTTGTAGCGGTCCCTAAAAATTGGGTTTTGTAAATTTCTGAAAAATTTCAAGATTTGCTTCTAAACTTCTAAGCCTTGAAACATCCCCAAAAAATAAAATATCATTCCTAAAATAATTCAAAAATGAAGTAGACATATGGGGAATGTAAAGTCATTGCAATTTTGGGGGGTAGTACTATGTATTACAGAAGTAGAGAAACTGAAACTTTGAAATTTGCTAAATTTTTATTTTATTTTACCAGTGTCATGAAGTATTATATGTGACGAAAAAACAATCTCAGAATGGCCTGGATAAGTCAAAGTGTTTTAAAGTTATCAGCACTTAAAGGGACTCTGGTCAGATTTGCAAAAAATGGCCAAGTCCTTAAGGTGAAATAGGGCTGAGTCCTTAAGGGGTTAATTTCCTTTTTATTTTATCTAACAGTATGTCAGACAGAGAAGTGACAGGCCCTGCACAGGGGAGTGGCAGAGGCCTAAATGTTTCTGGTGCAAGGCAGCAGGAGTCGCAGCAAGAGGCCTGAGCTCCCGGGTCATCATATATCTTCTATATGAAAGAATCTTCATATAAAAGAGAGGATAAAAAAATATATATAAAAATTATATTATCCTTCAGGCGGACATAAAAAAGTTCTTTTTATCAAGTATCTTAATTTGATTTGTGCAAGCAGTGAGACAAAGGAACAATTGTATATGCAAAAATATATATAAATCGCAAATAGGCCAGCACTACTCACTGTTGTTGCAGAAATTCCAATATGTGGTGGTGCCCGTAGCATTAAATCCTGGTCTAAGGATTCCCGTAATAGCCAAAAAATAAGTAAAATAAGCCACGGCACTCCAAATGGATCCAATTAACTTCTTTATTACACCTTGTGCAGCAACGTTTCAACCAAACGGTCTTTATCAAGCTCCCAATACACAGATAACATAGTGAACATTAAATACACTCCCATGGCCTCGCATTGGTTACTGCTAAGCCCTACCCATTAACCCCCTCATTACTTTCTGGAATCTTATACACAATAACATCACCATTATCCCTCCCTTATGACATACTTTTGCCTGCCATACCGCCATGCTGTAGGAGACTCTGTGCCAAATGCCAACGCCGGGGACAAAGGAGAAGAAGCAGTGAGAGTCACACGATCAAAGAGGCCACCGACGGGAACCAGATATCCCAGGAAATTAATGAAGAACTGGACAGTACTTTGGTGGTAAATATTTCCTCCTATGAACTATCTAGGGACGGAATATCGCTCCTGAACAGGTGGTTATCTTTCAGTCCAGAGGCGGAGATTGACTGGTTCCAGGTAGAGATGGACCTGCACAATTTTTTCAGGTGCATTAAACTGAAGGTACACTTCAGTGAAACTGTGCGCACAGGTAATATGAATTAAGGAAATTCTCTCGCTTAAAAGTGTGGGTCTTTTTCTTAAAAGTGACTTCCAACCGCCAATATACAATAGAGCTATTGAGACCTTTGTCTCTCTTGTCAGATTAGAGATTGAAAAACTTAAGAGATCAAAAATGGGTCTGAATATCACTAATCTGACAAAGGGTGAGAAAGCGGCACTAAAGTCATTGAAAAACAGGAGGGAAATTACTATCAAAAGGGCGGACAAGGGAGGAGCCACTGTGGTGATGGATACTGAGAGGTATAAAATTGAGGTGATGAGGCAAGTGAATGAGAAGGAAGTCTATAAACCTCTAAGTCAAGATCCAAAATGGACCATTATGCGCAAGATCAGGTTACTAGCGGATAATGCATTCGCGAATGACCTGATTGATGCCAATTTACATACTTATCTCGTACCACAGAACCCGGTGACTCCTCTCTTGTATATACCCTCCCGAAGATACATAAAGGGTTGATAGACCCGCCAGGACGCCCTATAGTGTCGGGCATGGGATCAGTCTTCTCTAATGCAGCAACATTTCTCGACAAAATCCTAAGATCTTATGCAATGGAGGCTAGATCCTATGTGAGGGACACTACAGATTTTTTGTTAAAAATTGAGGCACTGGAATTTCAAGAGGGAGATTTATTGGTTTAATTTGATGTAACTAGCCTCTATACCAGTATTGATCACGAACTAGGATTAGAGGCAGTTAAATGGGCCCTAGAGAGATCAGACTTTGGGTCTGATACAAAGTCCTTTTTAATCTCCCTACTTGAAATTCTACTGTATCATAATAATTTTTTGTTTGAGGATGTGTTTTACGAGCAATGTCGGGGCACCTCGATGGGGTCCAACGTGGCCCCGACATATGCAAAAATTTAAATGTCAAAAATGGAGGAGACATCTATATACCCATCCACCTTCTACAGCAATGTGAGGGGGTGGATGCGGTATACAGGGAGTGCAGAATTATTAGGCAAATGAGTATTTTGACCACATCATCCTCTTTATGCATGTTGTCTTACTCCAAGCTGTATAGGCTCGAAAGCCTACTACCAATTAAGCATATTAGGTGATGTGCATCTCTGTAATGAGAAGGGGTGTGGTCTAATGACATCAACAACCTATATCAGGTGTGCATAATTATTAGGCACATCCTTTGGCAAAATGGGTCAAAAGAAGGACTTGACAGGCTCAGAAAAGTCAAAAATAGTGAGATATCTTGCAGAGGGATGCAGCACTCTTAAAATTGCAAAGCTTCTGAAGCGTGATCATCGAACAATCAAGCGTTTCATTCAAAATAGTCAACAGGGTCGCAAGAAGCGTGTGGAAAAACCAAGGCGCAAAATAACTGCCCATGAACTGAGAAAAGTCAAGCGTGCAGCTGCCAAGATGCCACTTGCCACCAGTTTGGCCATATTTAAGAGCTGCAACATCACTGGAGTGCCCAAAAGCACAAGGTGTGCAATACTCAGAGACATGGCCAAGGTAAGAAAGGCTGAAAGACGACCACCACTGAACAAGACACACAAGCTGAAACGTCAAGACTGGGCCAAGAAATATCTCAAGACTGATTTTTCTAAGGTTTTATGGACTGATGAAATAAGAGTGAGTCTTGATGGGCCAGATGGATGGGCCCGTGGCTGGATTGGTAAAGGGCAGAGAGCTCCAGTCCGACTCAGACACCAGCAAGGTGGAGGTGGAGTACTGGTTTGGGCTGGTATCATCAAAGATGAGCTTGTGGGGCCTTTTCGGGTTGAGGATGGAGTCAAGCTCAACTCCCAGTCCTACTGCCAGTTTCTGGAAGACACCTTCTTCAAGCAGTGGTACAGGAAGAAGTCTGCATCCTTCAAGAAAAACATGATTTTCATGCAGGACAATGCTCCATCACACGCGTCCAAGTACTCCACAGCGTGGCTGGCAAGAAAGGGTATAAAATAAGAAAATCTAATGACATGGCCTCCTTGTTCACCTGATCTGAACCCCATTGAGAACCTGTGGTCCATCATCAAATGTGAGATTTACAAGGAGGGAAAACAGTACACCTCTCTGAACAGTGTCTGGGAGGCTGTGGTTGCTGCTGCACGCAATGTTGATGGTGAACAGATCAAAACACTGACAGAATCCATGGATGGCAGGCTTTTGAGTGTCCTTGCAAAGAAAGGTGGCTATATTGGTCACTGATTTGTTTTTGTTTTGTTTTTGAATGTCAGAAATGTATATTTGTGAATGTTGAGATGTTATATTGGTTTCACTGGTAAAAATAATTAATTGAAATGGGTATATATTTGTTTTTTGTTAAGTTGCCTAATAATTATGCACAGTAATAGTCACCTGCACACACAGATATCCCCCTAAAATAGCTAAAACTAAAAACAAACTAAAAACTACTTCCAAAAATATTCAGCTTTGATATTAATGAGTTTTTGGGGTTCATTGAGAACATGGTTGTTGTTCAATAATAAAATTAATCCTCAAAAATACAACTTGCCTAATAATTCTGCGCTCCCTGTATAGATGATATTTTCCTAATATGGAATGGTACGGAGGCGAAATTACATGATTTTCATGAATATATTAATCAGTTACATGATCAGTTAAAATTTACAAAAGTGTACTCAGCGGAATCTCTACAATTCCTGGATACGTTGGTTTATGTGAGGGAAGGTAAATTGGAAACCGACCTTTTGTCACTACCAGTGCTTTGAGACGTTCTCACAGCTCTGTTTCTCCACCCCTGTGATGATGTCACTACTAGAGCTTGGAGGAGTTCCCTCTGCCCTGTTTCTCCGCCCCTGTGATGAGGTCTTTACTTTCGGTTTCCTTCCTCCCAGCTGTCTCTCCTGTGTTTGATTTCGCTGCCTTTAAATCACCCCTCCTCCTTTGTAGAGGTGCGGATTATACTTTTCATTTGAGCTGTTTCTCTCGCTTGAGTAGCTTCACCTGTGTGATATCTTTTCACTGGACCTGTGTTCTGCTGAAGCAAGTACTTTGGATATTGTCTGCTGACTTTGGATCTGTTTTCACTGCAGCCGCAGCTCCGTCAGATAAGTGTTCAGACATTGTGTGTTTCTGTTTCTTTGCTGACTGGATCCGAGGCGACCCCGGTTCCGTCCATATACTGAGCATGGCACCGGTGGCCGTGCCCCTTCCACTATTGTAGGGGTTTCAGTGGTCATCAGCCTGAGGTACGCGGGCATGTCTCGATCCACCATATGGATCCGGACATGTGCATAGCAGCTTAGGGAGAGCTTTTAGGGTCTGACAGGGGTCACTCTTTATCCTCCCTAGTTTGGGTCTGGTCAGTTGCTATTTACTGTGTGTTGCTCACTTACAGCCGTGACATTATAATCCGCCAAACCGTCCTTTTTTCACATGGATCCGCTTTCTGACCTGGTTGACCGCATGCAGGGTCTTTCTTTGGAGGTAGCGGATCTCCGTTAATCTATGACTCAGCTTCAAGCATTGGGCTTTGCTCCGGCCCATAGAGTCTGTTGCGAGCCAAAGGTCTCACTTCCGGAAACGTTCTCCGGGGGCAGTGAGAATTCTGTTCGTTTCAGAGAGGCAGGCAAACTCCATTTTTGCTTGTGTCCCCATTCCTCTGGTAATGAGGAACAGAGGGTGAGGATTGTCATCTCCCTGCTCAGGGGTAATGCTCAGACTTGGGCTTTTTCGTTGCCATCGGGGGATCCCTCCCTTCGATCCGTGGAAAGATTTTTTGTGGCCCTGGGGCAGATATATGATGACCCGGATCGTGTTGCTCTGGCCGAATCTAACTTACGTTTTTTATGCCAGAACAAACTGTCTGCGGAGCTTTATTGTTCTGAATTTCGGAGATGGGCAGCTGATTCAGGTTGGAATGATGCTGCACTTCGGAGTCAGTTCTCTTCTGGTCTCTCAGAGAGATTGAAAGATGCGTTTGCTTTCCATGAGAGACCAACGTCCTTAGAGTCTGCCATGTCATTGGCGGTACGCCTTGACAGGCGTCTAAGAGAAAGAAACGAGACCTCTCTGTCCAGTAATTTTCAGTCTAGGGGCAGTGGTGCGGACTCATTCAGTGTGCAGGGGCCTCATCCTCTCTCGGTTCCCTCTGTGGAGGAGCCCATGTAGCTAGGTCGACTTGGCCCTGATAAAAGAGGATTTAGTCCTCAGAGAATGGTGTGTTTTTGTTGTGGGGGCATAGGTCATTTAGCAAATGTTTGTCCGTCTAGGAAATTCTTGAACTGTACTAAGAGTTATAATAAGAGAAAAACCTCAAAAAATAAATCATGAAACTCTGCTTCATCTGCTACTTTGGGCAAAGTTGATGTAGGAATTGATACTTTTCCTCTGACCTGCAGTTCCCGTTTTCTCCTTTCTGCCAGGGTAGCGCTAGGGAGCAAAGTCATTTCTTGTGAAATTTTTGTCGATAGTGGAGCGGCCGTCAATCTTATTGATACTCAATTTGTAGCCATGCATGGTTTTCAGGTTTGCACATTAGAAAAGGATATACCTGTTTTTGCTATTGACTCTGCTCCACTCTCACAGAGATCCCTGAAGGGCATTGTTCACAATATCCGGTTAGCGGTAGGTGACACTCATGTGGAGGATATATCTTGTTTTGTCCTTAACGGATTGCCTTCTCCTCTAGTTTTGGGGTTACCCTGGCTCACTAGACATAACCCCACTATTGATTGGCAAGGAAGGCAAATAAATGAGTGGAGTGAGTTTTGTAGAGAGAATTGTCTCACAGCGATTTTTGCAGAGGTGTCTACTAAAACGGTGCCATCATTTCTCTCAGATTTCTCGGACGTGTTTTCCGAGAGCGGTGTTCAGGAGCTACCTCCTCACCGGGAGTTTGACTGTCCCATTAACCTCATTCCCGGCGCCAAGCTGCCATAAGCACGCCTCTACAACCTCTCACAACCGGAAAGAATCGCAATGCAAACTTATATCTCTGAGAGTCTCGATAAGGGGCATATTCGTCCCTCAAAATCACCTGTTGCCGCTGGGTTCTTTTTTGTTAAAAAGAAAGATGGCTCTCTGAGACCTTGCCTAGATTTTAGGGAGCTGAACCGTATCACGATTCGCGATCCCTATCCCCTTCCTCTGATCCCGGACCTCTTCAACCAAATTGTTGGGGCCAAAGTTTTTTCCAAATTGGATTTGAGAGGCGCGTACAACCTGGTCAGGGTCAGAGAGGGGGATGAATGGAAAACGGCCTTTAATACCCCTAACGGGCATTTTGAGAATCTCGTTATGCCTTTCGGCCTGATGAATGCTCCGGCCGTCTTTCAGCATTTTGTTAACAGTCTTTTCTACCATTTAATGTGGAAATTTGTATTGGTGTATCTTGATGATATTTTAATTTTTTCCCCTGATGTTCAGACCCATCAGGATCATCTTTTTCAGGTTCTGCGGATTCTGCGAGAGAATAAATTGTACGCCAAGCTGGAGAAATTTGTTTTTATGGTATCGAAGATTCAATTTCTGGGTTTTCTCCTCTTTGCTTCTGGTTTTCGCATGGATCCGGAGAAGGTCCGTGCTGTGCTGGAGTGGGAGCTTCCTGAGAATCAGAAGGCATTGATGCGCTTTCTGGGTTTTGCGAACTATTACAGAAAGTTCATTTTGAATTATTCCTCTGTTGTCAAACCCCTCACTGACATGACAAAAAAGGGGGCGGATTTTTCCTCTTGGTCGGAGGAGGCACTTGCAGCTTTTTCTAAGATTAAAGAGAGTTTTGCGTCTGCTCCCGTCTTGGTGCATCTCGATGTTTCCTTACCTTTCATCGTTGAGGTGGATGCTTCCGAGGTGGGTGTGGGTGCGGTTTTGTCCCAGGGCCCTTCTCCTGCCAAGTGGCGACCCTGTGCCTTTTTCTCTAAAAGACTCTCCCCGGCAGAGAGAAACTATGATGTGGGAGATAGAGAGTTGTTGGCCATCAAGTTGGCTTTCGAGGAATGGCGCCATTGGTTGGAGGGGGCCAGGCACCCTGTCGCTGTTTTTACCGACCATAAGAATCTGGCGTACTTGGAGTCGGCCAGGCGTATGAATCCGAGACAGGCCAGATGGTCTCTGTTCTTCTCCAGATTCAATTTTGTTGTTACATTCCGCCCTGGGATCAAAAATGTGAAGGCTGATGCTCTCTCTTGCTGTTTTCCGGGAGGAGGAAACTCTGAGGACCCGGGTCCCATTTTGGCGGAGGGGATGGTTGTTTCTGTTCTGTATTCTAATTTGGAGGCCGAGGTTCAGGCTGCCCAGACTGAGGTACCTGCCCGTTGTCCTCCTGGGAAGTTGTTTGTGCCTCCTGAGTTACGTCACAAACTCTTCAAGGAGCATCATGATACTGTTCTTGCTTCTCACCCCGGGAGTAGAGCCACGGTAGATCTCATTGCTCTGAGATTTTGGTGGCCGGCTCTTCATAAGTCGGTGGAGGGTTTTGTGGCTGCTTGTGAGACGTGCGCTCGCGCTAAGGTCCCTCGTTCACGGCCTTCAGGTCCCCTTCTCCCGTTACCCATACCTTCCCGTCCTTGGACACACCTCTCCATGGACTTTATCACGGATCTTCCTCGTTCCTCAGGGAAGTCGGTGATCCTGGTGGTGGTGGACCGTTTTAGCAAGATGGCTCATTTCGTACCCTTCCCTGGTTTACCCAGTGCTAAAACGTTGGCGCAAGCTTTTGTCGACCATATTGTTAAATTGCATGGCATTCCCTCGGATATTGTTTCCGATAGAGGCACGCAGTTTGTGTCCAGATTCTGGAAGGCCTTCTGTTCTCGCCTGGGGGTTCGGCTGTCCTTCTCTTCTGCTTTTCACCCGCAGTCGAATGGTCAGACTGAACGCGTCAACCAGAATCTGGAGACATATTTGCGCTGTTTTGTGGCAGAGAACCAGGAGGATTGGTGTTCATTTCTCCCTCTTGCTGAGTTTGCTCTGAACAACCGTCGTCAGGAATCTTCTGATAAGTCACCATTCTTTGGTGCATATGGGTTCCATCCGCAGTTTGGGACATTCTCGGGAGGGGCTCCCTCTGGTTTGCCTGAGGAGGAGAGATTTTCCTCGTCTTTGTCTACCATTTGGCAAAAGATTCAGAGTAATCTTAGAAAGATGAGTGAGAAATATAAGCGTGTGGCTGATAAGAGACGTGTGCCTGGTCCGGACCTGAATGTGGGTGATCTGGTGTGGTTGTCTACAAGAAATATTAAACTGAAGGTTCCCTCCTGGAAATTGGGTCCCAAGTTTATCGGGCCTTATAAAATCTTGTCAGTCATCAATCCTGTTGCCTTCCGTCTTGATCTTCCACGGGTTTGGAAGATACATAATGTATTTCACAGGGCTCTTTTAAAACCATATGTCCAGCCCACGGTACCCTCCTCTTTGCCTCCTCCTCCGATTTTGGTTGATGGCAATCTGGAGTTTGAGGTTTCCAGAATTGTGGACTCTCGCATTGTCCGCGGTTCTCTTCAGTACCTCGTTCATTGGAAGGGTTATGGTCCTGAGGAGAGGATGTGGGTTCCGGTGTCGGACATTAAAGCCACTCGCCTCATCAGGGCATTTCATAGGGCTCATCCTGAGAAGGTGGGTCCTGGGTGTCCGGAGTCCACCCGTAGAGGGGGGGGGGTACTGTCACTACCAGAGCTTTGAGACGTTCTCACAGCTCTGTTTCTCCACCCCTGTGATGATGTCACTACTAGAGCTTGGAGGAGTTCCCTCTGCCCTGTTTCTCCGCCCCTGTGATGAGGTCTTTACTTTCGGTTTCCTTCCTCCCAGCTGTCTCTCCTGTGTTTGATTTTGCTGCCTTTAAATCACCCCTCCTCCTTTGTAGAGGTGCGGATTATACTTTTCATTTGAGCTGTATCTCTCGCTTGTAGTAGCTTCACCTGTGTGATATCTTTTCACTGGATCTGTGTTCTGCTGAAGCAAGTACTTCGGATATTGTCTGCTGACTTTGGATCTGTTTTCACGGCAGCCGCAGCTCCGTCAGATAAGTGTTCAGACATTGTGTATTTCTGTTTCTTTGCTGACTGGATCCGAGGCGACCCCGGTTCCGTCCATATACTGAGCAGGGCACCGGTGGCTGTGCCCCTTCCACTATTGTAGGGGTTTCAGTGGTCATCAGCCTGAGGTACGCGGGCATGTCTCGATCCACCATATGGATCCGGACATGTGCATAGCAGCTTAGGGAGAGCTTTTAGGGTCTGACAGGGGTCACCCTTTATCCTCCCTAGTTTGGGTCCGGTCAGTTGCTATTTACTGTGTGTTGCTCACTTACAGCCGTGACACCTTTTTATTAAACCAACGAATAGGAATAGCATGCTATGCTTTGATAGTGCACATCCTAGGAGGTCGGTGGAATCCTTACCTTTTAGCCAATTTCTACGGGCAAGAAGAATAGTGTCAGAAGAAAATTTGGTAGATGATAGATTGAAAAAAATGGGACAAAGATTTAGGGATAGGAAATATCCCAAAAATCTGGTAGATCGACATCTAGAAAAAGCTAGGAACAGTGATCGACAGCAACTACTAACCACAACAACAAAGAGGGAGGAACAAAAGGCAAGCAGGATCCCATTTGTGTCAACATACACAAAAATGAGCAATCGCATTTCTGGTATATTGAAGCATATTTGGCATATACTGACACATTCCTTCCCAGAGGGAATTGAATTCCAATCCCCCCACTGATGTCATATAAAAGGCCTAGAAATCTTAAGGATAGTCTGACATCAGCAGATGTTAAAATTAAGCCCTGTAAAAACAGAATAAATCAGCATAGGTATACAATACGTAAGCTACTAGCTAAAAAAGAGAGTCAGCAAAACCAGGAGTGTAAAGATGAGGCTGAGTTACCGGTACCTGAACACTTTTGGAGACATAGACATAATGTCTCTCAATTGAGATATAGGATAATTGATAGTGTACCTATTTTGAGGAGGGGTGGAGATAGGGAAAAGCTGTTAAAAAAGAAGGAGTTGAGATGGATCTATGAGCTGGAGACCATGGAGCCAAAGGGCCTGAATAGGGAATTTAAGGTTGGCTCCCTTTTCTGAACCCTTGATCGGGATGTGCGTTAATATAACCTAAACATTAGGCTAAGTAGCCGTGTTTTTTTATATATTTTTACATATGTATGATATTTAAACCTGTTAAAGATGGGTGAAGCACCTCTTTAAAGTGTCACATATGACGTAGGCAGTATTCTTGTTAGAATAAACTCCATTACAAAATGGCGATGGTAACCAAATGTTTACATTAGTTCACATTCCAAAGTGGTACTCACTGCGCAGATGTTGAAGTGTTATCTCTGTTTCTCTTATCACTTTTTCCTTTTTGACCAATGAAACAATGTTTTAGCCTCAGAGAGGACTGCCCTCTTCTGAAGATTCATAAACGCTTAGTCCATGTAATAAAGTTAGAGATTGCTTTGACCAACTTCTGTGTCAGTGTCCAGTCTCTCAGCCACGCGTGGATATTAACCCCTGGGGGGGGTACATTGATCTGGAACACCAGAGTGTATCTAAAATGCCCTAATTTAGGGTGTTTTTAACAAATGGCACCCCAGATGGGACTCTGAGCGAATGTAGCATCAGACAGCTGACAAGACGGGCCCCTGAGCTTGACGAACGGCAGAGGAGAGAGGATTGCAACCTCAAAGAAAGGTGAGAAAACTTTTTATCTCATCTGCCTTTCTGCTAGTTACTTCGTCATGCTCACATAGCTCAGTCTGCTGTGAGGTGGTACCGATGTAAGTATAGTAGTCGGCTGTAATGCTGAAAGCTTGGAGTCTATTGAACCAATAGTCTGAAATCATAGATCACTCTGGTGTGTATATGTTTTGTGTGTGTATGTGATTTATGTGAGGAGTGAATTGAGCACAGACGGTAAAACCACAGACAAAGGGAGGGAACAGTAACCTCCTGGTTGGGAAGGGGGCGCTATAGCGCCGAGGTGTGGGACAAGGAACTCCGGCTGACCTGACCAGGAAGATGCGTAGAGCCGTATGATCTCTTGATCTGATGGAAGACTGCGGAGACTACCTGACCTGACCCTAGGAAGATGGTAGAACCTCTCATGACCTTTTGATCAAGGGAAAGACTGCGGTGATATTCTCTACCTGACCTGACCCCAGGAAGATGCGACGGAGCCCGCCTGACCCCTGGTTTTGGGGAAGACGTGCGGGGAGTCCCGGCTGACTAGTCAGACGTGATAGTCAGATTTGAGCCAACCAGAGGGGGGGGGGGGTGAATCCTTTGTCTGCGGAAGAAAGGGCTTAAGGTGCTGATCACTCCTCTGTTTTGTGTGTGTGTCAGTCTGAAATACTGTTGTTTTGATATCGGTCAGTCCCAGCATTATGAAGGAGAAAATACAGCCCCTAGCTAGTAGTGAGGGAAGAATTGAAAGTTAAAATGTGAAAAAGAATGTTAGAGAAAGTGTAGACTCGGACAGAGGTCGCCCCTGGCAACAGGGATGAAGATCTGTAAAAATCTGTGAAGTTAGAGCTTACAGACTGTGGGCATCAGAACTCCCGTGATTTTGAGGGGGGAGTTGTCAGGATGTTAATTGATGGCATTAACAAGAAAGAAAGAAAGTGCCCCAGTGTCTGCAATCAGAACGGCGCTTGTGTTAAATGTTCCGAAACGAACCGGTTAAGTTTGTTACCCTAATAAAATGTGTGTGTTTAACTAGGGAATATCCTAGAGATTACAGCAGTAAAAGATGGTCAGTTAATGGATAGGTGTTGTATCCAGTGTGAGCTACAGAGACTCACTACCCCCACCTCAACAGAAACATTCCTGAGATAAGAGGATCAGACGAAGGAAAAAGGGGGGAGGGAATGAGGGAATGATGCAGAGTCAGTGATGTGTAATATATTATACAAGACAAAGAATTGTTCAATAATTTTCTTTCTTCTTTCTTCTTTCCCAAGCAGTGTACTGTGGGAATCCAGCTTTTAACAAAATGACTGTATGATAACATGTATATTCTCTTACAGCGACAGACCATCAGCAATTCTGGGTGTGGTGTGGCTATCTGTGTCTAGGAAAGCTGTGTTTGTCTGTGCTGCAAGTTTTGGGATGAAACAATGTGGGTTGGAAGACAAATGATTCAGTGGAATGTGAATGGGTCTGGCTTTGAGTTGTGATTGAGGCGAATATGTGTGAAGACTGATGGAGATTTTCAGCAGAGTTGTGAATGCAATTCAGTTTTTATGTATGAGGGCGTGGTTATGAGCCGTTTGTGAAAATTAGTACATGAAAATGTATATGAATGCGTATGGAGTACGATATTTGTTTTGTTTTTTTAATAATATGCGCATTGAGGATTTTATTTTATTTTTCTTGGAAGTTTTTGGGTTTTTATTGGTGCCAACAGCATTGATCAAGCTGTACATTTTTATTTATTTATTTATTTTATTTTTAAATTGAAGTCAATGAAAAGTTTCTTATGGGCCCTTTGTGTGTTCATGTCTGTATTGTCCGATCTGTTTGTTTCAATGTTTGAAGTTACGTTAAGTGTTGTGCTAAACATCAGAGCTCTGTTCTGATGGGCAGCTGCCACATTACTGATGGACAAAAGGAGAACCATAGCGTCCGACTGAAGGGGGTGGACTTAGATGACTCAGAGCGGAGGGAGGAGGATAGGGGTGGGCGTTACAGACAACGACAGCCCTTGTGCCCATCCCCTAGTTATAAGACACTCCCATGGAAGATGAGAAGTCCTGTTTTGTTTTCCAGTCTATTAATTCTGCGATAGGAAAAGTTGGATACTTCTGTAAGCCAAAATGCAGAGTAACATCAAGCGGCATTGGGTGGTTCAGTGGTGCCGACCATAGGTAGTGTTCCTTTGGCATTGCTTCATCCCTGATGTCAAACGCCTCATTGAAGTGAGGTAAAAGTAAGTCTGCCACCCTATGGTGGGCCTGCAGAGTCTGTGGGACCCAGATCCCAGAAGAGAGAGTGTTGTGCTGTGTGTGGTACTCCTCGTCCACACCACACGAGAGGATTGTATTCTATGTTGACCATGCCCGGATCACTGTCCGTCCCCACAGACACCCATGTTTTTTGTAATAAGGGGAAAACAGACAGGTGAGGGGGGGAGTTAGATCAAGATTAAGAAACAGGAAATCCAGTATCTGCTCTATCTTTAAACATTTTTAGCAGATTCAGTCTGGCCCAAGGATATCCCTCACTCTGGGTGATAAAGAAGTAGTCCCGTTTTTGATTGATACTGGAGCAGCCAAGACAGTTGTGCACAGCAAACATGGCCTCCCCTGATTTACTCTCCAAGGACACCAGCCTTTGGGTAGAAGTGGATGGGAAAGTAGTACGCTCACTTTTTTTCAACAGAAACCATCCATATTAGATTTGCCCCTAACCAAGATGCGCTTGCCCGTTTGCTGGTCATTGGTAACGCCCCTTGTTGTCTCCTAGGTGCAGATTTGTTTGCAAAAGTACATGCTGGTATCTCACGTCAGGAGGACGGCACTGTGAAGCTTACAGGTGCCCTCCACGACCAAGAACTTTGTTTGTTGGCCATTAGTGATAAAATTCTCTGGTCCATGTTTGTATCAGTACTCCCAGAAGCTGAGAAAAGCAAACCACTCACCATTGGATGGTACATGACCTACATGCCGTTAATGAAGCCACAGTTTCTAACACTCACATCGTGCCCAATGCACACACACACCTTGTCGGCTCAGGTTCCCATTACCCCTACTCACTCCACTGTGATTGATTTGTCCTTTAGTCCCTACCGCCTCACAGATGAGGTGGTAGATGTTTTTTGTGCCTAGAACTGGCAATTTTGTGCTCCCCCACACTGGGCCTATCATATTATTACATTTAGATTGTATTGTTAATGAAGTGAGTGGCCATGACTCAGCTGTCCTCACCCAACTGCATGGCCAGCAATAACGCCCCATAGTATAATATTCAGTCAGACTTGATCCTGTGGCCAGAGGTGCCCCTTTCTGCATCAGAGCTGTAGTAGTTGTACTAGCTATGCTTGATGAAAGCTCTGAGATAGTTCTGAACCACAAAGTGATGCTGATATTACATCTATCCTCATGAACGTACAATCCAAATGATTGTTTTGTTGCCCATTATTGTTCCATTTTGTTGCCTCAATGTTGCTCTCCAAAGGTGTAATACTTTGGACCCAGCCACCCTGTTGCCTCTGGACCAAGGGGGGAGGGAAGAGTTAGGGCACCGCACTTTAAACTTTTCTTTCAGATTCAAAGGAAGAGGCTCCTGACTGTTTGCAGATGATGTCACAAGAGGTAGTGGGATTTGGTAAATCAGTCATTAGGTAATCTAGATCATGTGCTCTTTGTGGATGGATCGAGGTATGGCAGGTACTACACAGGTTGGGCAGTGGTGATTAAACGTGAACTACCACACTTGTCTGCTCAGAAGTGGAGCTAAAAGACTCTGAAGATGGCTTGCAGATATGCAGATGGGAAAACAGCCACCATTTACACTGATTCCAGGTGTGCTTTGGGATAGCCCATGACTATGGGCCCATATGGAAAGCCAGAGACTCCTTAATCGCTTCAGGTAAACCCATCGAAAATGGGGAAGCAGTGAGGTCTCTGATGGAAGCCCTCGTGTCACTAACATGAGGGGTGATGGCAACGAAAGGCCACTGTAAACAGATGCAGAGGAGGCAAAGGGGAAAGCCACGGCAGATCAGGCGGCAAAGATGGCTGCCAAATTACCTAAGCAGACCCCTGTCTTAAGTGGCCACAGTTCAGGTCCCTGAAATAATTCCTCCTGTCTCCCGAAAGTTCTTAAGACCTTACAGAACCCTGGGGAAGGAGGAAAGGGACTGGTGGATGAAAAAGGGGGGACGACAAATAAGAAGGGCAACTTTACCTTCCCAGGTCCCTCTACTCCACGATGGCACAGGCAACCCATGGAGTGATGCACCAAACAAAAACTGCTATGTGTGATTTAGTACGTAGCATATGGTACGCACCAGGGTTCAGCACTGTAACAGTCAGACATACTTAAGGATAAATGGTTTGTGCCCAGAACAACATGGGCAAGGTGGTTAAGGTACCCAAGAAACACGTCTTGCTTTTTGTATCTGTTTCAACGTTTGCAGACTACCTTCAAATATCCAAGGTGGGCATGTATGAGTATGTATTGATATGTGATGACTTGTTTTCAGGATGGCCAAAACCGTACCCAAAGAAGTAAAGAAGATTATGGCTGAAGTTGTGTGCAAGTATGGGGTACCTTAGATCATTGAAAGTGACACAGGTGTTCACTTCACAGGTGAAGTGATGCAGGAGATGACGAAGGTTTTGGGTGTAGGACAGGCCTTACATGCTTCGTACCATCCACAAAGCAGCAGTAGAGTAGGGAAAAGGAACTGAACGGGACACTAAGTTAAAGATTTAAAGTCTTAATAGAGTACCTGCTGGTAGCCCTCTTTTAGTAAGGTATACGCCTAACCGTGAGACAGGCCTTTGTCACTATAAGGTCCTTTTTGGGTCAGCCCCTAGAATAGGATTTTAATTCCCACAGCAGCTCCAGATGCAACATGGTTGTCTGACAGATTATGTGATCAGTTTTGTATAAGCATTTGACTAAAGTACATTTTCGAGTTTTTGCTTCACTTCCAGGTTTTGATAAAATACCAGGAACCCACCCACTTGTGTCTGGAGATTGGGTGGTAGGAAAAGACACGTTAGAAAAGTCCCAAAACCCTGGTTTGATGGTCCATTCCGAGTGTTGTTGTACCACAAGCACAGTGAAGCTCAAAGAAAAGCATAATTGGATTGATTTCAAGGAAGTGTTGAGACTGGTTTTCCCTTGTGTGACTGTTGATCATGACTCAAAAGAATATGGAAAATTGTATGAAAACTTCGATCCAGAAAATCAGGAGCACTGGTGACCTCTAGTCCCCCCATATAATGTCAACGCCAGTTAGGGAAAGATCATCTGACTTCCCCTTGCTCAAATCCAGTGTCACGGGAGGCTGTTCGCTAGGTATGGCTTGTCGTGGAAGCTGGTGAAGAGGAGGCGGAGCATTGGGACAGATGTTTAGGTTTAGGGAGAGAATGAAATTCAAGGGGGGACTGTTAAAGATGGGTGAATTTTATTCTATATTTTGTAAATCTAGGATTGTAATGAGTTAACTTTTTCTACTTCCGAGTGCCCACCCACCCCCCTCTTTGTTTCAAGACTGGAAAGGAGAGAGAGGGGGGGCAAAGAGCTGTGCTGTGGGAAGTGTCTGATTTCTCATCTTTTACATGTGTTCCATAGAGTGTCAGGCATTGCCTTATGCATGAACAGGTGGAATGCGTAAGCCAATCATATGGCTTGATGATATGTATATATTATTCACTGCCTATAGAGAAGCACCTCTTTAAAGTGTCACATATGACGTAGGCAGTATTCTTGTTAGAATAAACTCCATTACAAAATGGCGATGGTAACCAGATGTTTACATTAGTTCACATTCCAAAGTGGTACTCACTGCGCAGATGTTGAAGTGTTATCTCTGTTTCTCTTATCACTTTTTCCTTTTTGACCAATGAAACAATGTTTTAGCCTCAGAGAGGACTGCCCTCTTCTGAAGATTCATAAACGCTTAGTCCATGTAATAAAGTTAGAGATTGCTTTGACCAACTTCTGTGTCAGTGTCCAGTCTCTCAGCCACGCGTGGATATTAACCCCTGGGGGGGGGGGTACATTGATCTGGAACACCAGAGTGTATCTAAAATGCCCTAATTTAGGGTGATTTTAACAAACCCTCAATTTTTCTTGCATTTCCATTTTTTATGTAATCAGTTTATTTATTTATTTTCCCTTGACCCTAGATGGAACAAGCACGCATGCTGTGGGAGAACCGTTTTTTGGGCCTTCAAATGATGACTTTAAAAGAAAGATCTATAGCTAAACAGCGGAGTAAGAGAACCTATTACGTAAGTCTCTTGATGGTGATGTGTGACTGCTGAGGTCTGCACCAGATACAATACATATAGTGCATGGAGACTGTAATCATAGGGATCTTTCTCTTGATATCCTTTATATTTTGGGAATATGATTAAAGTTAATAGAGTGAAATGGTGCTGGAGCTGAATAATGATATAGAGGAACTAACCACAAATGTTAGGAGGATGTGGGAGAGTGAGGGGGACCTATGCAGAAAAAGGAGGGTGATCCCACACACTCCCTTTTGAACTCCCCTGTTGAATGAATGTCAGTATAGGACTGGATGAGCTTGTGGACTGAGGGCTCATTACCCCTGGAACGCTTGCTCTATACACCAGCCACTGGATGAATGGTGGTGGAGCTGCTAAAACAGCCTTTTTGAATAAACACCATGCACCATTCACTGTATGGCTCTATTAAAATTAAGCTGTGATGAATGTACCCCTAAAAAAGGATGTCATGATGAATCTTATGGTTGCAGGCCCTTCATTGTAGTATCTTGTGAATGTCATTTTTTAAAATATTAATTTCCTTTTATGGTGTGCACCAGGCAGCCTACATCACATAATCGAGAGACTCCGCCTAGAAGTGGGCTTAATATCTGACATCACTGAGCTTTAGCGTCCTGTGGCATGGTAACGGAAGGGTAGATAGACCGATGTGTGATCAGGTGACATTACGGCAATGGAGCGACAGAGTCATGTGATTCGGAATAAGGGCATAACCTGGCGGAAGTGCGCATAGAAGGGCAGAAGTGACGATGTCGCGCATGCACAGATTGAACCTAGGAACGCTGAGGATTCACTGATCAGCGCGCGAACATTGGAATACACCTGAGTGAAGGGGGCCGGACGGAGTCACCTACAGCATGGCGGTATGGCAGGCAAAAGTATGTCATAAGGGAGGGATAATGGTGATGTTATTGTGTATAAGATTCCAGAAAGTAATGAGGGGGTTAATGGGTAGGGCTTAGCAGTAACCAATGCGAGGCCATGGGAGTGTATTTAATGTTCACTATGTTATCTGTGTATTGGGAGCTTGATAAAGACCGTTTGGTTGAAACATTGCTGCACAAGGTGTAATAAAGAAGTTAATTGGATCCATTTGGAGTGCCGTGGCTTATTCTACTTATTTTTTTGCAAAAATATATAATCGTTTATTTTAAAAACCAAGAATATAAAAACAATACAACTGCAAAACAAATGATGACGTTACAAAGTAACACCCAAAATGTACCACACGGTGGTGCTAATACACCCCTATCTGATCAGCACAGTATGATTTAATGATTTATGACAACCAGTGTCATACTTTTAACAAACGGACTCATATACCAAGAGAAACTTAGGATCTTCTCTTATCAAACAGGCTATAACAATAAAACACGGATTTACAGGAAAATAACTGTTATCCCTTGACTCTGTTTTCCTATGACCAATCAAAAATATATGATATTAATATGATAAAATATTCAGCTCAGCAATCAGACTAAGGAAAATAACTTTCCAAGGGTTTAGTCCTCTTTTGAAATAATGTCAGATCTTCCATTAACAATATGCATCTTTGCTAAGAGAATAATCAGCATTATGGAGGCACCTAAGACTATATATTTCCACAGTATGGGAACTCTTGGCTATATACCGAGATAAATATCTTATTAATATCATGAGTAGTAGACAAAATATACATTACCGGGTCAAAGGTAGACAGAGTTCAGATGGGACCAGTTCTGAAGAACTTTCCTAGTAATCCAAAAAGAATAATCCAAGTTTCTTCTGATAAAGTTTTTTCTTTTTGATTGAATGAATGGATCAATGATATATGGATTTTTTTCCCTCTCTCTCACTCTCCCTTGCTACCCCGCACACACGTAATTATTTCCCCCCTTATCTAAGAATCATCCCCTTTAGATTAGGGATTCCCAATCAGGTAAGGTGGGTGTTCTTGCATGCTAATAACACCATGATGTCATATCAACTCCTAATATGGTATAGAGAAAATAATGAAATAATATAATATTGTCCATCTGCCTCCAGATGGCACTGCAGTATTGTAAATGAACATCACAACTTTAATCATTAAAATTAAAGATCTAATAACATGTTCTCGTGACCTTCTTGACCTATTTAAATATAAATCATTGAGGAAGGTTTTTTCTTGACACTTTTAATTACCTATATCCCAGACTTGTTGGAGTAGACTGTCTTCTCCTATCTTTTTCAAATATAGGTTGACTTGATGAAAATGGCTTTGATGCTTGGCATCGGAACGTGTACATTTCACTTATCTACATCTATGAATAACTATTGTTTTGAAATGGCATTTACTCTTCCCAGAAATCCAATTAACATAAACTTACTTGTTTCTATACCTTCTACAATCCCCTCTAAATGGTAAATACATGGTATGACATATATATAAATCGATACATTGTTACACATAGATAATACATTATATGAATTATTGATTAACATATGTTGTAAACTGAATATACCATGCAGAGATATATATAATATAATTATGAATATATAAATTTAATCTCATATAGCAGGTGTGCCTCAATGATATGAGTCCTTATCAAGTGACCTTGTTCCCTCCGGACAGACATGTCTTAGGGAGTTGACTTACTCCTTACAGATGGTCCCATATCTTTAGCAATAACTTTTAAACACAATGTCCGTTTATGTTCACAATTAATTTTTTATAAATTGAACTTGCCATGAACTCATGCCATGAACTCATCTTGGCTTCCTCAGCCACATAATAGAACTTTGGTTCAGGCTGATTTTATTCTTAAAGGCAATGAGATGAGCACACATTTTGATCATAATGTCATTAGATAATATTGTATACGTATGAAAATGCACAACAGGGTGGTGTCTTGACCAGCAACCCAGCGGTTCTTGAATGTTTGACTCTGTCATCCACTTCGTCCCAAGTGACATCAGACACACCCAGCCAAGAGTAGGTGGGTTCGTCAGATGCAACCTTTAGTTGGAATGGTCCAGGAGCAGGCCCTGTGTCCTCACATGTCCTCAACCTGCCTCTGTCATTTTCTGTTCCCTCAGCCAGACAAGTATTATATGCTGTAGGTTCCGCTCCACTATACAATGAGGACAGCCTACTAGAGGACAGTCAGCAGCTACTGCCCAGCCAAGATGTGGTGGAGACATCCGCCACTTTCTTAGGTAGGCAGGCAAGTAGTGATGAGAAGAGTGGTGTGGGAGCTGGTGTTGCAAGCGGTGAGGCTCCTGACCCAGAGAACGTTGAGGAGAATATTAGTGACGATAGCTGATTGCACTTGGGAGCCAGGTGAATTAGGGGCTTCATCATCATCGGGAGAAGAGGGTGGCAGCTTGCCTGTGAGGCAGCAGTGGAGCCAGCAAGTCACTAGTGTAGTCGGGAGTCAGCAGGGTGGCAGCAGTGGGAGGTCGGGAGCCAAACATGCCCGGGGTAGACCACCCACTTTGCAGGAGCCTATCTGCTCGGAAAGTAGTGGTGCAGGGGTTCACGGAAGCAGCGGCGGTAGCAGTCAGTCAGTGCGGAGTGTTAGGGGTAAAATCACCTACTCAGCTGTGTGGCAGTTTTTGTTAAGCCGCCGGAGGAGGTGAATATGGCCATTTGTAGAATCTGTGGGCAGAAGGTAAAGCGTGGCCAGGGTGCCAATGTTGGCACCACGGCCCTGCGTCAACATATGCAGTGTCACCATAAAGTGGCCTGGGAGAACCGTGGCTCAGATGTGGAGGTCCAGCCTGCCGCAGCAACCTCTGCATCACCCAGTGGCACGCATCTGATTTCAGGCAGTCAAGGTTCCACCACCTCAGCCGAAGGGAGCTGTCTGTCCTTCCCATCATCTGCTGCTCCTGATGCTCCTGCTCCTCCTCCTAGTCAGTCATCCCATCAGCTATTTATCACCAAAGCGATTTCCAAGAGACAATAGCTGAATGTGCTTCTGGCCAAGTTGCTGGTGTTGCAGTCCCTCCCTTTTCAAGTGGTAGACTCTGTACCTTTCAGAGAACTGATGGCTTGTGCTGAGCCGAGGTGGAGAGTCCCAAGCCGTCATTTCTTTGCCAAAAAGGCAGTACCAGCCCTGTCAACATATGTAGAACAGAAGGTGGGCCAGTCCTTGAGCCTGTTGGTGTCTGCTAAAGTGAATGGCAGCGCCGACGTGTGAAGCTGTAACTATGGTCAGGGACAATGCATGACTTGGCCAGGCGACGCCGCTTCCGCATCCACGTTGTTGCGCCCTTGGTCCTGCGACAATGTCCGCCTCCTCATCCTCCACCGTGTCCTCAGCCTCCACTGCAGGGACAATTAACAGTGCCCCTCCAGCATACCACATGTGCAGGGCACGGCGGTGTCACGCTATTCTGCACCTCGTTTGCCTGGGCGAACAAAGTCACACAGGGGAGGAACTGCTGTGTCCTTCATGAAGAAATCGAATCCTGTCTTTCTCTGTGACAACTCAACATCGAAACCATGGTGACTGACAACAGGAAGAACATTGTGTCGCTGCTGCGTTAAGGAGGGTTGATGGCACATGTGTTCAGTCTGGTTGTCAAGCAGTTTCTGAAGTCTTTCGCCCATCTGCAAGACATCCTAAAAATGGCCAAGAAACTTTGCATGCACTTCAGCCACTCGTATACTGCAAAGCACACCCTCCTTGAACTGCAGCGGCAGAACGGCATCCCCCTAGCTGGGCTGATGTGCAACGTTTCCACCCGTTGGAATTCCACCCTCCATATGTTGGACCGACTATACGAACAGAGATAGGCCATAAACGATTTCTTGATGGTCCAAGCGGACAGGAGTACCCCCATGTGTAACTTCGATGTCAGCCAGTGGCAGCTCATTCATTACACATGCCGTTTGCTCAGGCCCTTTGAGGAGGCCACGTTATTTGTCAGTTGCCAGGACTATGGGATGAACAACATCATTCCACTGCTTCAGATGCTGATAAATTTGGCTGGTCAGGGAACTGGAGACGTGGCGCCTTGATCTCATGGCCACCTGAGCCCTGTAGGGGCTGAACTGGAGGAGGAGAAGAACATTGGAGCACAAGCAATGTATAGTGAAATGGATGGTTTTTATACACAGGTGACAGGAGACGAGGAGCAGGAGCAGCCAGAGGAGCTACAGGGCGATGAGGAAGACGAGGCAGAGGACCCAGACACACCGCGGCAGTATGCAGTGAAGATGGAGGCAGGGATTCCCTCCGAGTCACTTGCACAAATGGCCTGATACATGCTCACTTGCTTGCGTAGTGACAGCTGAATTGTCACCATTCGGCAGAGGGATGACTTCTGGCTCTCCGCCTGGTTGCTCCCTCGTTACCGGTCCAAAATGGGGGCCTTTTTTACATCCGCTGAGAGGGTTTACAAACTGAACTACTATAGAAACATCCTATGTAGTGTGGGGATGTGCTCGTGGTAGGCTACGGTAGCGGCGGCAGTATTGAGGCAATCATAGACAGTCTTTGTGATACACTGTGAATTTATTCACACCAAAGGATAACAGGCAATGTGCAGACCACACAGGTGCATATCCACATAGTGCATAGAACAAAAGTCCTTCCATAGAAAATAAACAGCAGGTTTGAGTCACCTTGTTTTGGACAAACCACAGAAGTTCTGCAGGCTTCTAGGCTACCTGCCTTTGTCTCCCTCAGGCCAGAGCCCCTTCAGCTTGTAGCACCACAGGTCCCAGGGCTATCCTTCAATGTGTGCTGCGCCCAGACTCTCCTTCACCAGCACTGACTGTCTGTGGAAATCTCCAGCACAGCAAGACACACCCCACCCCCATCATCAGCAGGCTGGGTTCTTTAAAGGCCCAGCTCCACCAAAAACCTGGACTGGCCGTGGGGAACAGGCACCCCCCCAGCTCTTTACCTGTTCCCAGTAAGAACCGGCCCGGACACGCTGCGCCAGCAGCATTCGCCGCTGTAACCGCAATGATCCGGTTCTTACTCCACCGAGGCCAGGACCTCTGGTGGCACGTATTGTCCGTCCATTATTATTCCGGGGACTCTCCTACATATCCCCCCCTTTGTTCACCCCTGAGGGCTTGAACATACTGTTCAAGTCTGAGGGGGTGAACACATGCACAGCAGTGTACCCGGGACAGGGCATCTGCGTTCCCCTGTAAGCGGCCGGCCCTGTGCTCAACAGTGAACTTAAAGTTCTGGAGGGACAAAAACCACCTGGTAACCCGAGCGCTCCCCTCCTTAGCCCGACTCATCCACTGGAGAGGGGAGTGGTCGGTCACCAGATGGAACCTTCTCCCCAGAAGGTAATATCTGAGAGACTCGAGTGCCCACTTGATGGTGAGGCACTCTCTCTCCACAATGCTATACCGGGTTTCTGCTGGGATAAGCTTGCGGCTTAGAAAAACCACGGGGTGCTCTTCCCTGTTGAGCTCCTGGGAAAGCACAGCCCCTAGTCCTACTCCCGAGGCATCTGTTTGAACTACAAACTCCCTCTTGAAGTCGGGCGTCACCAGAAACGGGGACTCACATAGGGCCGACTTCAAACGGGAGAACGCCTCCTCCTCCTGCTCCCCCCAGCGAACCATCACCGACTTTCTACCCTTCAAGAGGCCGGTTAACGGGGCTGCCAAGGTGGCAAAATGGGGAATGAACCTCATGTAGTACCCAATCAGGCCCAAAAATGACCGTACTTGCTTGGACATACGAGGCCTGGGCCAATTCCGGATTGCTTCAACTTTATTACTTGGGGCCTAATGACTCCACGTCCAATCACATACCCCAAATAGCGAGCTTCTCTAGTCCCACCGAGCATTTTTTTGGGTTGGCAGTCAACCCCGCCTTCCTTAGAGAATCTATCACTGCCTGAAGTTTTGACAAATGACCCTCCCAGTCCGGGCTAAACACGACTATATCATCCAGATACGTGGAGGTATACTGGTGATGGGGCTTGAGGACGACATCCATCAGACGCTGGAACGTAGCCGGAGCGCCACGCAACCCAAAAGGCAACACCCTATACTGAAAAAGCCCATCCGGGGTGACAAAGGCCGTCTTCTCTTTTGCCGCCTCCGTCAGAGGTACCTGCCAGTAGCCCTTCGTGAGATCTAGGATCGAAAAATACCGGGCTTTTCAACTCGTCTACCCGAGGCATGGGATAGGCGTAAAATTTTGATACCTCATTTAATCTCCTAAAATCATTACAGAACCGCAATGAACCATCCGGTTTGGGAATAAGGACAATCGGGCTAGCCCACTCGCTCTTTGACTCTTCTATGACCCCTAGACGTATCGATCTTACCTCCTGCGAAATGGCCTGTCGCCGAGCCTCCGGTACCCGGTATGGTCTTAGGCGGACTTTCACCTGGGGCTCGGTGACAATGTCATGCTCGATCAAGGTGGTACGTCCAGGAAGGTCAGAGAATACGTCCCTATTCCGACTAACGAATTCTCTCACCTCTTGTGCTTGTTTGTTCGACAGTCCATCCCCTATCGTCACCCCAGCGGCGTTCTCCGGAACACCTGGTGACCCCGGGTCACTCCCTGCCGTCCCGACAGAGGGCGGGCTGTCTCCAAACAAATTCTCTCTGTCTCTCCAAGGTTTTAGTAGATTCACATGATATACCTGTTCGGGCTTCCGCCGCCCTGGCTGGTATATCCTGTAATCAACTGGCCCACTTTCTCCTTAACTTCATAGGATCCTTGCCACCGGACCAAGAATTTACTCTCGACCGTGGGCACGAGTACAAGAACTCGGTCACCCGGGTGAAATGTCCTTACCCGAGCGGATCGGTTATATACCCGACTCTGGGCCAGTTGTGCCGCTTCCATGTGCTCACGGACGATCGGCAACACGACCCCTATTCGGTCCTGCATTTTTCCTATGTGCTCTATCACACTTTTATGAGGCGTAGGCTGTTGCTCCCATGCCTCCTTAGCGATATCCAGTAGCCCACGGGGATGTCGCCCATATAACAACTCAAAGGCGAGAACCCTGTGGACGCCTGGGGCACTTCCCGTACCGCAAACAAAACATAGGGCAACAGTAAGTCCCAATCTCTCCCGTCCTTAGCCACGACTCTTTTTAGCATGGACTTCAGGGTCTTATTAAACCGTTCTACTAACCCATCGGTTTGGGGATGGTAGACGGACGTGTGCAGGTGTTTAATATTTAATAGCTTGCACAATTCCTTTGTTATTTTGGACATAAAGGGTGTCCCCTGGTCTGTCAGAATCTCCTTTGGTATCCCCACCCGGGCAAACATACTCATGAGCTCTTTAGCTATTACCTTGGCCGACGTATGGCGCAATGGGACCGCCTCCGGATAGCGAGTGGCATAGTCTAACACTACCAGGATGTGTTGGTGACCTCGGGCTGACTTAATAATGGGGCCTACCAGATCCATGGCGATTCTTTCGAAGGGCACCTCTATAATGGGCATAGGTACCAGTGGACTGCGATACTGAGGTTGGGGGCTAGTCACCTGACACACTGGACAGGACTGACAGAACCTCCGGACTTCCTCATATATCCCAGGCCAATAGAACGGTTGTAGAATTCGCTCCAGCGTTTTCTTTACCCCCAGATGACCACCCAACACATGCGCATGCGCTAAATCCAAGACCATTCGCCGGTAAAGGCTGGGGCACCACCAGTTGTTCCACCACCTCCTGCCTCACCTTGTCTACCCTATATAACAGGTCCTGGTTATAGGCCAGGTGAGGAAATACGGTATCGGCGCCGGGACGCTGGGCAACACCATTAATCACCGACACACCTTCTCTAGCCCAACGTTGAATCCTGGAGCTGTGCGGTCCCGAAGGTTTCTCGCGGTACCTCCAGATCCAGGATGGACGAACTTTCTACTGTCTATTGCGGCATAAGGGAGCCGTCTCCCCACCCCGACAACATGTGGTACCTCCTTTCCACACACCGCCAGGGTAACCTTAGTGGTGGGATACTCCCGGCGATCCCCATGTATACAGACAATGGTAAGGGTTCACCTTTCTGGGAGTTTTTCCGTTACCAGCGACTCATGGACCAGAGTAACCAGGCTCCCAGAGTCCAGCAGGGCCTGCACGGAGTGTCCATTAACAACGACATCACACACCGGAGGGGTGTCCGCCGCCAGCAGGGGGTCAGCTATATACACCGGTTGGGCATAAAAAGAGGACCGACGAGCGAACCTGCAGTCCATGGGTTCGGATGCCCTAGGGCAGTTGGATGCCACATGTCCCCAGTCCTGACAATGCCAACATCTGATCCTCGCAGCCTCCCTCCTCCCCAGGGTATTCCTCCCATGGACTGGAGATCCACTCCCCTCCTTATGAGGTGGGATCCCTTTTTCAGGATCCCGGGTCGGCAACGGGGGCTGACGTGACTTCGGTAGTACCGCTGAGTCCGCTAATCAGTTGTTCCAGGTTGCCTGTATCGCCTTGTCCCACCCAGCGCTGTATGGCTCTCGGGAGGGTACGCACGAACCTGTCGACCACGACCCTTTCAACCATCTGAGAAGTGCTCAATATTTCAGGCTGAAGCCATTTTTTTACTAGGGGAAGTAAGTCATGTGACCGGGCGGGTCGGGACCCGGCAAACACCCATTGATACACCCTGTGCGCTCGCACATAGGTGTTTACCCCCAACCTGGCCAACACCTCACCTTTTAGCCTCTCATAGTCCTTGGCCTCATCGCTGCTGAGGTCAAAATAGGCCTTTTGTGCGTCCCCCACCAGAAAAGGCGCCACCACCTCGTCCACTCTTCCAATGGCAGCCTCTCTTGCTCCACGGTTCTTTCGAACACCATCAGAAATGCCTCTATATCATCTCCCGGACCCATTTTCCTCAGGGCGGATCGGACTTTGTCCCTGGCGGTAGACACAGTCGGGGTTGTCGCGGTTGAAACTCCTTGCAAGGATGTTCGCACCGACTCTTGCATGGCTACCAGCTGCTGCATTAGGAGATTGTTTGTTTGCTGCTGTGCACACATAGCCTCCTCATGTCTTTTTTGCTGTAGCTCATTACTTTCCCTCTGAGCCTGCAATGCCTGTTGCTGCTGTACATTACTCTAAATCAGGTGCTTAATGGCCTCCTCCATCTTGTCAGGAACCATAAAACTTGCAGGCCTGATATATGACGTGCAGTCCAACACAACTTTTTCCTCAGGCCTGCTTCACTGCAGGAATGCCCGCTCCAAGCCACCAATTGTGGGGATGTGCTCGTGGTAGGCTACGGTAGCGGCGGCAGTATTGAGGCAATCATAGACAGTCTTTGTGATACACTGTGAATTTATTCACACCAAAGGCATAACAGGCAATGTGCAGACCACACAGGTGCATATCCACATAGTGCATAGAACAAAAGTCCTTCCATAGAAAATAAACAGCAGGTTTGAGTCACCTTGTTTTGGACAGACCACAGAAGTTCTTCAGGCTTCTAGGCTACCTGCCTTTGTCTCCCTCAGGCCAGAGCCCCTTCGGCTCGTAGCACCACAGGTCCCAGGGCTATCCTTCAATGTGTGCTGCGCCCAGACTCTCCTTCACCAGCACTGACTGTCTGTGGAAATCTCCAGCACAGCAAGACACACCCCACCCCCATCATCAGCAGGCTGGGTTCTTTAAAGGCCCAGCTCCACCAAAAATCTGGACTGGCCGTGGGGAACAGGGCACCCCCCCAGCTCTTTACCTGTTCCCAGTAAGAACCGGCCCGGACACGCTGCGCCAGCAGCATTCGCCGCTGTAACCGCAATGATCCGGTTCTTACTCCACCGAGGCCAGGACCTCTGGTGGCACGTATCGTCCATCCATTATTATTCCGGGGACTCTCCTACAGTAGTCAGTTGGCCGCTGCCTATCTGCATCATCGTCCATCCTCTCACAGGTCTGACCGGGGGGGGGGGCCCTCTGTGCCCACATTCCTCTTCCATGGCTGCTGTGGCAGGGTGGGGGGGTAAGGAGCAGGTCCAGCTCCAGTAGCAGCAACTTGAGTGTAGAGTTGCTGATGAGCAGCTTTCCTCACCCGCCAAGTAAATAAACTACTCACCAGTAGTAGCAGCAGCAGCTAGACCTGGAGCAGGACCTGATCTAGCAGGTGATGGCATACTTGGAGAACACCCTACCACCCCACATTGAAGATACGCTGGAATACTGGGCAGCCAAACTGGATTTGTGGCTGCAACTGTCAGTTTGCCCTAGAAAAGCTGTGCTACCCGGCCAGTAGTGTGGCATCAGAGCGAGTGTTTAGTGCAGCAGGGGCCATAATACCCCAAGAAGAACTCGCCTGTCCACCCAAAATGTGGAGAGACTGACCTTCATCAATCTAAATCAGGCATGAATCAGCCAGAATCCTTGCCACTCTGTGTTCTCCTGATGCTACTGCCACCTCCACTGTCGGGCATATTTATATTTGCACATTAAGGTCTGACAATATTAGAACCAAAATGGAGATTCACATTACTTTTCAGAGGCCAAACTCTCTGTTGGAATAAGCTAGAAAAGGTCAGGATAAGTTTAACTGGTACGGAAAGTCACTGGCATGCAATGTATATTGTTTTAAAAGTTATTGCCAACAGATGTGGTATCTTAAAGAATATAATGGGTCTCACATAAACTGTCTTAGGTACCGGGGTCAAGAGAGGTTATTGCTTAAGACACTGGTATGCAGCGTTATTCCATATAATCACCAGTATAAAGTATATATTCTTGTGTGATTGCATATAATTTTATATACACTGCTCAAAATAATAAAGGGAACACAAAAATAACACATCCTAGATCTGAATTAATTAAACATTCTTCTGAAATACTTTGCTCTTTACATAGTTGAATGTGCTGACAACAAAATCACACAAAAATTAAAAAATGCAAATTAATTTTTTCAAACCATGGATGTCTGGATTTGTCACACTAAAAATTAAAGTGGAAAAACACACTACAGGCTGATCCAACTTTGATGTAATGTCCTTAAAACAAGTGAAAATGAGGCTCAGTAGTGTGTGTGGCCTCCACGTGCCTGTATGACCTCCCTACAATGCCTGTGCATGCTCCTGATGAAGTGGCGGACAGTCTCCTGAGGGATCTCCTCCCAGACCTGGACTAAAGCATCTTCCAACTCCTGGACAGTCTGTGGTGCAACGTGACGTTGGTGGATAGAGCGAGACATGATGTCCCAGATGTGCTCAATTGAATTCAGGTCTGGGGAACGGGCGGGCCAGTCTATTGCATCAATGCCTTTGTCTTGCAGGAACTGCTGACACACTCCAGCCACATGAGGTCTAGCATTGTCTTGCATTAGGACAAACCCAGGGCCAACCGCACCAGCATATGGTCTCACAAGGGGTCTTAGGCTCTCATCTCGGTACCTAATGGCAGTCAGACTACCTCTGGCGAGCACATGGAGGGCTCTGCGGCCCTCCAAAGAAATGCCACCCCACACCATTACTGACCCAATGCCAAACTGGTCATGCTGGAGGATGTTGCACGCAGCAGAACGTTCTCCACGGCGTCTCCAGACTCTGTCACGTCTGTCATGTGCTCAGTGTGAACCTGCTTTCATCTGTGAAGAGCACAGGGCGCCAGTGGCGAATTTGCCAATCTTGGTGTTCTCTGGCAAATGCCAAACGTCCTGCACGGTGTTGGGCTGGAAGCACAACCCCCACCTGTGGACGTTGGGCCCTCATATCACCCTCATGGAGTCTGTTTCTGACCGTTTGAGCAGACACATGCACATTTGTGGCCTGGTTGAGGTCAGTTTGCAGGGCTCTGGCAGTGCTCCTCCTGTTCCTCCTTGCAGAAAGGCGGAGGTAGCGTTCCTGATGCTGGGTTGTTGCCCTCCTACGGCCTCCTCCACGTCTCCTGATGTACTGGCCTGTCTCCTGGTAGCGCCTCCATGCTCTGGACACTACGCTGACAGACACAGCAAACCTTCTTGCCACAGCTTGCATTGATGTGCCATCCTGGATAAGCTGCACTACTGAGCCACTTGTATGGGTTCTAGACTCCGTCTCATGCTACCACTAGAGTGAAAGCACCGCCAGCATTCAAAAGTGACCAAAACATCAGCCAGGAAGCATAGGAACTGAGAAGTGGTCTGTGGTCACCACCTGCAGAACCACTCCTTTATTGGGGGTGTCTTGCTAATTGCCTATAATTTCCACCTGTTGTCTATCCCATTTGCACAACAGCATGTGAAATTGATTGTCACTCAGTGTTGCTTCCTAAGTGGACACTTTGATTTCACAGAAGTGTGATTGACTTGGAGTTACATTGTGTTGTTTAAGTGTTCCCTTTATTTTTTTGAGCAATGTATTTTAACCAATGATATATATAATGTTTGTATATTCATATCCAGTTATTGATAATGTATCATTGTATCCATATATATATATATATATATATATATATATATATTATGCCACATATGTATCAATGAGAGTATATTCTGTAGAAGCATATAAGCTGGTTTTCTACTAAGAGGATCTTCTTTTAGAGAAGAGCTCAGTTATCTTAGATGGCAATTAATCAGTCATTTGGATGGCTAAAATACACAAACTGGGTAAAACTTTCTAAGGACCATTGTACTCTTATATGCCCTGTAAATTCAAGGATTAGGGAAACTTCTAATACCGCCAGTCGGTCTGAGCAAAGTGTCAGAAACAGTACCTCCTTGGTTGATGTAATGGGGAAAGGTTACGAAAGTCATGTGAACAGGTTATATATGTGTGCATTTGGCATTCCTGAACATTTAAATTTCATATATGATACAACAGTGCCATCAAGTGGTAGATGGGCAGAAGTTTCTATGGAATGTCAATGACATCATCCCCATGATTAACATACGTCACACCCACCTTATCTAATTGGAAATCCCTAATCTAAGAGGGGATGGACATAGATAAGGATTAGAATATCTGATCCAGTTTTGGAGATCAGGGGGACATCACTTCACACGTCAGGAATGTACCACAGGATGTCACAGATCACAGAACATCTTCACCACTGCCAGTCCTAAGAAAAAGCTTCAACACCCTAAGGAATTCTTCCAGGGACACACCCGAGACTTGCAAAAAGGAAACTGACAGATCTAAATGTTGGAAAGCTGGGTCCCTTCTAAAAGCTCTTTATCCCAAAGCCAGGGGTAATGTATAATTTATTTCATTTGCAGTAATTATAAATCGCTCCAATTGGCATATAGTTGAGACCCCATTGTTAGTGGGTCAATAGTGTTAAAACAGTAATTTTATGGGAAATTTTAATGAATGTGCACATCATTAGAATTCCTGTAATATTTCTAGAGTGGGATCTCTGATCGGATTTTATTATCCGTAGTTAGGCCAACGGGCGTATTTATAAGGTTTCTCTTACTGCTATATTATTTGATTAGGCATAAGGGACTTTCCACAGATTCATTTCTATTGTTTCTTCATTGCATTATAATGTTTTGATAACCAGTACACTAATCAGTAATAATTTGATTTAAAAAAAAAGTTGCATTGTATTGTACTCGGTGTAGTAAATTAAGTGAGCCTGGCGTAAATGGTGGAGCACCAACTTGTGGTCAATTTTGATATTGTCCTTGCATTAATTTGTATGCCATTTTTACTGCATTTATTTGTAATAAATTATATTTTATATAATTAATTGCACCCTGTTTCATTAGCTGCACAAATTGACTTTAGATCCCATCAATAAAAGAACTGGCGTTTATATGTCCGCCAATACAATTTTTCATTTTTCATATTTCATATAAATATGAAATCATAATTTTTATGATTTCATATCTTATATGAAATAAATACTTGACACCACACTATGTTGCTTTGCCACTCTGTGGTCTCCTTATGCTGCTGCTGCCACCTCCATACTATGTCACCTTGCCCCTCTGTGGCCTCCTGATGCTGCTGCCACCTACACAATCTGTCATTGTGGCACACTGTGGTCTCCTTATGCTGCTGCTGCCACCTCCACAGTGTCATTGTGCCATCCTGTGGCCTCCTCCTGATGCTGCTGCTTCCACCACCTCTACACTCTGTCATTGTGCCACTCTGTGGCCTCCTGATGCTGCTGCCACCTCCACTCTGTCATTGTGCCACCCTTGGCCTTCTCCTGACGCTGCTGCTGCTGCTAACTCCACACTCTGTCATTGTGCCACTTTGTGGCCTCCTGATGCTGCTGCCACCTCCACACTGTCATTGTGCCTCTCTATGGCCTCCTCTTGATGCTGCTACTGCCGCCACTCTGTCATTGGGCCACTCTGTGGTCTCCTCATGCTGCCTCCACCTCACCACTATGTCATAGGGTCACTCTGTGGACTTATCATGCTGTTCCCACCCTCCCCACTCCATGACTAGGCCTCTATTTTGCCTTTCGGCCTGGCTGACATCATCATTTATTTGACCCTTCTTCTAATCTGTCAGAAGGAAGGAAAAATGCGACGCACAACGGATCCGGTCTATGTAACAGCTGTAAGGCCTGCATGACATTTTGCATCAAAATCGGCTTATGATTTGGTCGCCAAAAGCAGGAATGGGTACAAAACACAGAAGACATGCAAATATTCTATTCACGTGTCATCTCTGTTTTAGATCCAATACAGTTGTTTTTTTGGCTTTAGCAATACTGATTTATTACTGACTAAATGCTGACCGAGTAAATGAGTAAATGCGGATGCTCCACAGACAGGATCCGTTTTTTGTGGGTTATTGTTCTGACAGATTAGAGGAAGGGCAAAATAATCAGTGACATCAACACAAACTTACTGCTGACACCCACTTCACTCTGTCGGGGAGGGGGGCTCTACTTGTATAAGCGTTTAATAGAACAGGTTCTGTAGACATCTATGCAGAATCAGTTGATGATGGTGTAAAAGGAGTGCACTTCTTCTTGACTCTAACATTGACCTGTACGGCTGAGTTCACACTTGAGTTATTTGGTCAGTTTTGGCCCCGTAACTGCCCAAATAAGTGAAGTGTGCAGTGATTCTAAGAGCGATGCCTGTCACCTACATGTCATACTGACTCACAGTATTGTTTCACTACCACAACAGACTCCATATCTGTGTTACTGCAATGCACAGTGTTCTACACCACTATAAAGGCTCTCTGTAGCCAGGAATAGGCAGTTTTTTTTAACTCAATTTGCACTAATAAATTCGGATCGAACCAAAATAAAAAAATTTATTTGGCGAACCGGCCGAATTTTTAAGAAATTCACGCATCTCTAATGATAATGAGTTAAAATTCAAATATTTAGAGAGGGCTCACCAGCTGCTCAATCCTCTAAAGCAGGGGTGCACAACCTTTTCTGGTTGGGGGCCACATTGTCAGCCTAAACCAATTCCAAGGGCCGAAAAAAAAACTTAGAGGTACTACCAACGGAAATACTATATTTTTGGCATATTGAACATAGAGTATATATCATAAATGTCTAGTTACACTTCTAGTACTCCCATCTAATGGGAAAATACATGAAAGATACATGTGAGCAGCCACAAAACATAGAAATACATATTGTTACCAGATGGTTGGGGGCCGCACAGAATGGTATCGAGGGCCGCATGTGGCCCCTGGGCCGCAGGTTGTGCACCCCTGCTCTAAAGTGATTGAAAAAATGAAATAGAGTAGTAGGGCACACCACCACTTGATACCACACAGAGAATTGGTATATAAAACTCATGGGATTAATTACAATACGCGTTTCAGAGTGAACTACAACTCCTTCTTCAACCACTGAAGAAGGAGTTGTAGTTCACTCCGAAACGTGTATGGTAATTAATCCCATGAGATAAAAGCACAGGATCGGAGGATAAAAAGCGCTTCAAGAAAGGGATCGGTGACGTCTCGTTTTGTTACAAAGAAAAGCTGGATACCTGCTGCCCTTTGCTGAGATCTTTTCCCCTGGTGAAAACTAATCCTGCGGACTTGAAACAAACCGCACTGAAGGTATTTGTTACCAGGTGATCTCCAGAACAGCACAGCTACATACGACCACCGAGGATCCCGAAAGTTTGTTCACCATCACCGCAGCAAGTTAAACCGCACCGTACCACAGCCTTTAAAGACCTTCACTATACGTGGGACGCCACGAGTGATAAAACAAAACCGGTATCACCTGAAACAGTGAGTAAAATAATTCCGGTTTATGTCTGCAAATAGGCAGCGATATTACAGCGGCACTATTGCGATTCTGGCAAGCGGTAATTAAAACCACACAAGATTTAAGTGACTATCCTCTAAACCAGTGTTTCCCAACCAGTGTGCCTCCAGGTGTTGCAAAACTACAACTCCCAGCATGCCTGGACAGCCTTTGGCTGTGCGGGCATGCTGAGAGTTGTAGTTTTGCAACAGCTGGAGGCACACTGGTTGGGAAACACTGCTCTAAACAACCTTACCCCTGCCAGAGACATTGTACGGGTTAATTAACCCTTAGGAGAGACTGCTTCTTATAATATTTATATAATAAATTCACCATTGGATGATATATGTTTTAAGGATTTTATAGCAACAATTTTAAGCATTTTAGTGTGTTTAATAATATTATATGTTACAACGATCAGGAATAAACACTTTTTATATACCAATTCTCCGTGTGGTATCAAGTGGTGGTGTGCCCTACTACTCTATTTCATTTTTTCTAATGATAATGACCCCAAACACACCTCCAAGACAACCACTGCCCTGCTAAAGAAACAGAGGGTAAAGGTGCTGGACTGGCCTAGCATGTCTCTAGACCTAAACCCTATTGAGCATCTCTGGGGCATTTTCAAACAGAAAGTGGAGGAGCGCAAGATCTCTAACATCAACCAGCTTTGTGATGTTGTCATGAAGGGGTGTAAGAGGATTTCAGTGGCAATCTGTGGAGCTCTAGTGAACTCCATGCCCAAGAGATTTAAGGCAGTGCTGGAAAATAATGGTGGCCACACAAAATATTGACACTTTGGGCAGAATTTGGCCATTTTCACTTAGGGGTATACAAACTTTTTTTTTACCAGCGATTTATGTATTAATGGCTGTCTGTTGAGTTATTTTGAGGGCACATCAACTTATATAACTGCATCGTTATACAAGCTTTATACTGACTACTTTATATAGTATCAAAGTGTCATATCTTCAGTGTTAACCCATGAAAAGATATAATAAAAATATTTACAAAAATGTGAGTTGCGTACTCACTTTTGCAAGATACTGTATATTTGCCTTTTTTTAACCATTATTTTATTGACAAAAATACTTATACATAAAGTAAAATACATATACATAAAACCATATGTCATAGGAGTAATATACTAGAGTACAAAATACATATTGAAAGAGAATACAGAAAAATTACTTCTTACAGTAGGAATAGCTTCTGAAATATAAAGTCTTATGGAGAGATAACGAAAAGGAACATACACAAAAGCTAACCCAACAATTGTCATGCATGTGTGTCACTGACAGAGATATACGTAAAGGAATATGAGTTGGTTCTCACTATGCATTCAATTAGAATCCACACCACAGCAAAGATTAACCATCTATCTTCCATTTTTTTTATAAAAAATTACCCATTTTCTCAGTTTCAAGAAAAACGCAATTAGGTTGTGCCCTACTAGTGCATCTCAATAAATTTAGAATATCATCAAAATGTTAATTTATTTCAGCAGTTCGTTTTAAAAAATTCAACTTGTATAGATTAATTACATACAGAGTGATCTGTTTCAAGCGTTTACAACTAACAACTAATGATAACCCAAAAGTCAGTATCTTAGAAAAATATAATATTGTGAAAAGGTTCTATATTGTAAGACTTATGGTGTCACACTCTATTCAGCTAATCAACAAATAACACCTGCAAAGGTTTCCTAAGCCTTTAAATAATCCCTCAGTCTGGTTCAGTAGTCTACACAATCATGGGGAAGACTGCTGACTTGACAGTTGTTCAGAAGTCATTGACACCCTCCACAAGAAGGGTAAGCCACAAAAGATCACTGCCAAAGAAGTTGGCTGTTCACAGAGTGCTGTATCAAAGCATATTAATAGTATATTGATGGAAAGTTGAGTGGAAGGAAAAGTGTTGTAGAAAAAGTTGCATAAGCAGGGATAATGCAGCCTTGAAAGGATTGTCAAGAAAAGGGCTTTTCAAGAATTTGGTGGAGATTCACAAGGAGTGGACTACAGTTGGAGTCAGTGCTTCAAAAGCCACCATACACAGATGTATCCAGGACATGGGCCTACGACTTTTGCATTCCTTGTGTCAACCCACTCATGACACAGACACATCATTCAAAACGAGAAAAAAAAAAACTGGACTGTTGCTCAGTGGTCCAAAGTCCTGTTTATAGATGAAGGTAAATTTAGCATTTAATTTGGAGATCAAGATCCCAGAGTCTGGAGGAAGAATGGAGAGGCACAAAATCCAGGCTGCTTGAGGTCCAGTGTGAAGTTTCCAGTCAGTAATGGTTTGGGGAGCCATATCATCTGCTGGTGTTGGTCCACAGTGTTATATCAAGTCCAAAGTCATCACAGCCATCAACCAGGAAATTGTAGAGCACTTTATGCTTCCCTCTGTTGACAAGCTTTTTAGAAATGATAATTTAATTTTATAGCAGGACTTGGCACCTGCCCACACTACCAAAAGCACAGTACCTGGTTTAATAACCACAGTATCACTGTGTTTGATTGCCCAACATAAACCTCATAGAGAATTTATGGAGTATTGTCAAGAGGAAGATGAGCTGAAAGCTGCTATCAAAGCAACCTGGACTTCCATAAAACACCTTAGCAGTGCATGATTGCCTCCATGCCATACCACATTGATTCAGTAATTCGTGCAAAATGTGCCCTGACTAAGTACTGAGTGAATATACAGTACATAATTTTCAGTAGCCAACATTTCTGTATTAAAACTTGTATAATTGGTTTCATATAATATTCTATTTTTGGGGGTTTTATTAGCTATAAGCCATAATCATCAACATAAAAAAAAAAAGAATGAAATAGATCACTCTGTGTGTAATTAATCTATATAATGAGATTTACTTTTTGAATTGAAATACTTAAATACAGTAAATTAACTTTTTGATTAAGATTAAGGAGAGCCTAAACGGGTTGTAGGACCGTCTATAAAGGAATTTCCTTGATACTTCGAGATGGGTAGCACATCTAGAAGCTCTGGTATTCACAGAATAAAGAAAAGCCCATTGCTCACTATTACACAGTCGAGTCACATTTTTGTGACCACTTCCTACTTTCGACTACGGCATGACATAGTTCAGGAAGGAAGTCGTGAGCTTGCTTGGTGGGTATATAATATGTATTTCTGAATACATATCCCTCGTTGCTGTCATGGGTAAAAGGGGCAATTTATCAGAGTTGCAAAAAGTGATGATTATTGGCTTTTGGGCCAAGGGTGGCAGTATTTCTGAAACTGCGCAGTTAGTGAACTGTTTGCATGCTGTTGTGGTGAAATAGTGGAGTGGACAAATAGCACAACTATGAATAAGTGACATGGAAGCTCAGGAGCACCATGTGCTATTGACGTCAAAGGTGAGTGTCAGTTTTGAAGGTGCGTGTGGGCGGACCATTACGCAACAGTAGAGCAGCTCCCCACTAATATGAACCATGGGGCTACCAGATGTGTGTCTAAAGCAAAGTTTAGAAAACCCTACTGTGTATGGTACTCCGAAGCAGACAGATGCTAACAAAGTTGTATTGGCAGAAAAGGCTTGAATTTTTGCCGCAGTATCATAACCCACTTCAAGTTTCAATCTAATGTACGCTTTACTCGAACCAAGAGCATGAAACAAATCCATAAGAAAAATATAAGAAACGAAAATGTGATTGAATTTGTGTTCAAAATTTGAGTGAACCTGTGACTTTTGTCACAAATTTAAGTGCTGAATATCCCCTTATCTGCAACATTCTACGTAAACATTTCCCAGTCATAGGTTTTAATGAGGGCTGGGGAGATATTGCAGAGGCAGGCATTAAATGCATAGCAAAGAAAGCACCGACTATTGGATAAAAAGTAAGTCACAACTTATTTTCATAGAACACTAATTGTGAACCAGTTTGGCTGACTACAAAGGGCAAATTTAACCCCTTAAGGACACAGCCTTTTTACACCTTAGGACCAGGCCATTTTTTGCAAATCTGACCAGTGTCACTTTAAGTGCTGATAACTTTAAAACGCTTTGACTTATCCAGGCCGTTCTGACATTGTTTTTTCGTCACATATTGTACTTCATGACACTAGTAAAATTAAGTCAAAAAAATATTTTTTTTTGCACCAAGAAATACCAAATTTATCAAAAATTTTGAAAAATTAGCAAATTTCAAAGTTTCAGTTTCTCTACTTCTGTAATACATAGTAATACCCCCAAAAATTGTGATGACTTTACATTCCCCATATGTCTACTTCATGTGTGAATTATTTTGGGAATGATATTTTATTTTTTGGGGATGTTATATGGCTTAGAAGTTTAGGAGCAAATCTTGAAATTTTTCTGAAATTTACAAAAACTAAATTTTTAGGGACCATTTCAGGTCTAAAGTCGCTTTGCGAGGCTTACATAATAGAAACCACCCAAAAATGACCCCATCTAAGAAACTACACCCCTCAAGGTATTCAAAAGTGATTTTACATATGTTGTTAACCCTTTAGGTGTTGCACAAGAGTTATTGGCAAATGGGGATGAAATTTGAGAATTTCATTTTTCTGTCTAATATTTCATTTTTACCCATTTTTTCCACTAACAAAGCAAGGGTTAACAGCCAAACAAGACTGTATCTTTATTGCCCTGACTCTGCAGTTTACAGAAACACCCAATATGTGGCCGCAAACTACTGTACGGCCACACAGCGGGGCGTAGAGTGAAAGGTGCGCCGTATGGTTTTTGGAGGGCTGATTTTTATGGACTGGTTTATTTACACCATGTCCCATTTGAAGCCCCCTGATGCACCCCTGGAGTAGAAACTCCCTAAAAGTGACCCCATCTAAGAAACTACACCCCTCAAGGTATTCAAAACTGGTTTTACATACGTCGTTAACCCTTTAGGTGTTGCACAAGAGTTATTGGCAAATGGGGATGAAATTAGAAAATTTCTTTTTTTGCCTTATTTTCCATTTTAACCCATGTTTTCCACTAACAAATCAAGGGTTAACAGCCAAACAAGACTGTATCTTTATTGCCCTGACTCTGCCGTTTACAGAAACACCCAATATGTGGCCGCAAACTACTGTACGGCCACACAGCGGGGCGTAGAGTGAAAGGTGCGCCGTGTGGTTTTTGGAGGGCTGATTTTTATGGACTGGTTTATTTACACCATGTCCCATTTGAAGCCCCCTGATGCACCCCTGGAGTAGAAACTCCCTAAAAGTGACCCCATCTAAGAAACTACACCCCTCAAGGTATTCAAAACTGGTTTTACATACGTCGTTAACCCTTTAGATGTTGCACAAGAGTTATTGGCAAATGGGGATGAAATTTGAAAATTTCATTTTTTTGCCTTATTTTCCATTTTAACCCATGTTTTCCACTAACAAAGCAAGGGTTAACAGCCAAACAAGACTGTATCTTTATTACCCTGACTCTGCCGTTTACAGAAACACCCAATATGTGGCCGTACACTACTGTACGGCCACACAGCGGGGCGTAGAGTGAAAGGTGCGCCGTATGGTTTTTGGAGGGCTGATTTTTATGGACTGGTTTATTTACACCATGTCCCATTTGAAGCCCCCTGATGCACCCCTGGAGTAGAAACTCCCTAAAAGTGACCCCATCTAAGAAACTACACCCCTCAAGGTATTCAAAACTGGTTTTACATACGTCGTTAACCCTTTAGGTGTTGCACAAGAGTTATTGGCAAATGGGGATGAAATTGGAAAATTTCATTTTTTTGCCTTAGAAACTCCCTAAAAGTGACCCCATTTTGGAAACTACGGGATAAGGTGGCATTTTTTGGGGGAGTATTCTTAGGGCAAATATAATTTTTGGTTGCTCTATATTACATTTTTGTGAGGCAAGGTTACCAAAAATTGAAATTCTGATATTTCATCTCCATTTGCCATTAACTGTTGAGGAACACCTAAAGGGTTAATAAAGTTTGTATAATCATTTTTGAATACCTTGAGGGGTGTAGTTTCTTAGATGGGGTCAATTTTAGGGAGTTTTTACTCTAGGGGGGCATCAGGGGGGCTTCAAAAGGGATATGGTGTCAATAAAAAAGGCCATCAAAATCGGCCTTCCAGAAACCATGTCGGTCCTTTCCTTTTGCGGCCTCCCTTTTACGGATACAGCAGTTTACGACCACAAATGTGGCGTTTCTGTAAACTGCAGTATCAGGGTAATAAATTTGAACTTTTGTTTGGTTGTTAACCCTTGTTTTGTTACCGGAAAAAACGGACTGAAATGGAAAAGTGCCAAAAATAGCGGTTTTGGCACCGTTTTCTTTTTTTTTTTTTAACCGTGTTAATCTGGGTAGTTAGGTCATGGGATATTGTTATAGAGGAGATTCTTACGGACGCGGCAATATCTAATAAATATTTTTTTTACAATTATTTAGGTTTTAGACTATATTATCCTTTTTGATACCCTAAAAAAAATTTTGTATCTCTAAAGTCTAAGAGTCATTTTCTATTTTTTTTTTTACCTGATTATCTTATGTGGGGGCTCAATTTTTGCGGGATGAGATGACGGTTTTATTGGCACTAGTTTGGGGGCTATATGACTTTTTGATCGCTTGCTATTAAACTTTTTATTATGTAAGGTGACAAAAAAAACTTTTTTTGCACCTTTTTTTTTTCTTCTGGACCGTGTTAATCTGGGGGGTTAGGTCATGGGGCATTTTTATAGAGGAGATTATTACCGACGCGGCAATACCTATGTCTACTTTTAATAAATTATTTTAGTTTTTTTGGGTGTCTCAAGTCTGAGAACCATTTTTTTTTATCCGATGTCAGTGCTAAATTGGGATATAAATTTAGTACTCCATGGAAGTGTGATACTCCCTGAAGCAACCGTCAATGCAGAGGCCCGGATGATCGGGGCATGTGTCGCACTGAGTAGTCGTGTCCTTCCGTATCCCCCTCCTGCGACACACTCTGCACTTTTTTTGGGTTCGTCCCTTCTTTCCAGTATGGGGGACCACACCTTGAAAGTGTTGGCCAGGGACGATCCGGGCGCCTACAGTTCCCGAGGTACTCCGGCCTGCTCTTTCCCGGTCCGAAAAGATCAGGGCCTTGAGGACTGCCTCATAGAACTGGAGGAATGTCCCTGTGCTGCCAGCGCTTCGGGATGTACAAAAGAGTTGTACATGGCAACCTGTACCAAGTAGACCGCAACTTTTTTGTACCATGCCCGGGTTTTGCGCATGGCGTTATATGGCTTGAGGACTTGATCCGAGAGATCAACTCCTCCCATATACCGATTGTAGGCGACGATACAATCGGGCTTGAGGACCGTTGCCGCGGTACCTCGCACAGGGACAGGGGTGATGCCGTTACCATGAATTGTGGACAGCATAAGGACATCCCTCTTGTCCTTATACCTGACCAGCAACAGGTTTCCAGTGGTAAGGGCACGGGTCTCACCCCTGGGGATAGGTACCTGGAGGGGGTGGGCAGGGAGGCCGCGTTGATTTTTCCGCACGGTCCCACAAGCGGACGTGGATCTGGCGGCAAGGGACTGGAACAAGGGGATACTGGTATAAAAGTTATCCACGTACAAGTGGTAACCCTTATCCAGCAGTGGGTGCATAAGGTCCCACACAAGTTTCCCAGTAACACCCAGAGTGGGGGGACATTCTGGGGGTTGAATCCGGGAATCTCGCCCCTCGTATACACGAAATTTGTAAGTGTACCCTGAGGTACTCTCACAAATTTTGTATAGCTTCACGCCATACCTCGCCCGCTTGGAAGGCACATACTGGCGGAAAATGAGTCTCCCCTTGAACGCAATGAGAGACTCATCAACCACGACCTCCCTTCCAGGTACATAGGCCTCCATGAATTTGGCCCCAAAGTGATTGATGACCGGCCGTATCTTGTACAGACGGTCATGGGCAGGATCACCTCGGGGTGGACATGCTGCATTATCGGAATAATGCAGACATTTCCGGATGGCCTCAAACCGGGAGCGTGTCATAACCGTACTGTAAAGTGGGGTCTGATATAGGACGTCCCCACTCCAGTACAGCCTGGCACTGGGTTTCTTGACCAGGCCCATATGCAGCACGAGGCCCCAAAATGTCCTCATTTCGGCTGCACTGACCGGCGTCCAGCCACCGGGCCTGGCCAAAAAGGAGCCCGGGTGTTGAGCGACGAACTGTTGGGCATACAGATTCGTCTGCTCCACCATCAGATTTACCAGTGGGTCACTGAAAAAATGACAAAAAAAGTCATATTCAGTGTAGCCCACTGTGGAAATCTGGGTTCCTGATTGGCCTACGAAATCGGGAATCACGGGCTCGTATCGCTCTGGGCTACACCAGACAAGTTCACCGGCAGGGTGCTCCGGTGGATTTAACTGGTGGGCCGGGAAACCAGTACGAGCCCCAGAGCTGCTCGTACTAGTGTGGGCCACAGGGTCCCTAACATGGCGGTCCCCTTGCTCCGCCTGGCGGCGTCTCCGCCGCCTTGGGGGCTCATCATCATCGCTAGATGATGAGGAGGATGCGGATGACAACAGGAATGTGGGGTCATCCTCATCCTCACTGGGACTCTTGGACTCGGAGGCAAGCTGGGCGTATGCGGGCCATAGGGGAGTGTGTGTCTGCGTGTATATGTGCGTGTGTGTAACTCTTTATTTGGTGTGCGTGTGTGAGGGGGCACGGGTGTTCACGAACTCACCCTAAAACTAACAGAAAAAATAAATAAACTAACTAAAAAAAGGGAAAAAAATGTGGGGAAAAAAAATTCAAAACTGCTGATCAACCGTCCGAAGTTGATCAGCGGTGGGGTGTGCGATGCGCTAACAGTGGCCGGACGCTAAGTGCCGGCCACAGTCAGCGAACTCAAAAAAAAAAAAAAAAAAAACACCCCAAAAAAGGTGTGGGGGGGGGGGGGGGGCAAGTGGCAGCACCCCTGGGGGGTCTAGGGTCACACAGCTGTGCTGTGGACCCCAGACACCCTAACTGGGGTGATGCAATAAAAGTTCAAAAAAACTACCTTTCCCTTTTTTTTTCCCTGCCTAAACCAAACTTTCCCTAGCTGTCCCTATGTACCTGATGGGGTGCTGGGGGCAGAGATCGGGTCCTGGGGAGGCACAGATCGGGTGCAGGCAGCGGTGCAGCGGTGGCAGCAGACACGTGCAGGCAGCTCCTCTCTCCTCCGGCTCTGGAACACAAAAGGAGGAGGAGAGGGGCGCCTGCCTCTTTTGAATCTGCCGCCGGACCGCCCACAGACCAATCAGAAAGCGATCCTGAGTGGTGATGTCACCATCACCACTCAGGATCGCTGGATGGTGATTGGTGGAGTGAAATCACACCACCATCACCATCCTGTTCCGGGTTATCGGGTCTTCAGAGACCCGAATAACCCGGAAACGCTGAAAACCGCAGGTCTGAATTGACCTGCGGTTTTCTGCGATCGCATACATGGGGGGGTCACCGGACCCCCCGACGCATTTGCCCCAAGTGCCTGCTCAATGATTTGAGCAGGCACGGGGTTCCGATCGCCGCCGGCCGCGCGGCGGTGATTGAAAACGCACAGGGCGTACATGTACGCCCTGTGTCCTTAAGTACCAGGGCACAAGGGCGTACCTGTACGCCCTGTGTCCTTAAGGGGTTAAAAGTGGAAGCAAAAAGTGTATTTGCTGTTCTCATATGTCAGTTAGTAAAAACATTGTATCCACATCGAATTGCAGTACACATGAACCTCGACAATATATCAATTGCAATACAGAATATGTTGTGTATGTCATCATTGCGCGTTGCAATATGTGGGATGTACTATGAACCATCTCAAGGTGAGAATTCGTAAACACTTGAGTGATGTCCCACATATTTCAACGCCAAATGTTTCAGCAGCCACCTCACACTTTGCGATAATTCATAAAGGCGATACCTCTGCGTTTTTTGTGCAGGGTATTGAAAGAGTTACCACACCAATTAGAGGGGGAGATCGCAGACAGAAACTTTTTAGTAGAGAGTCTGTGAAGGTACTCATTTATCTAGGTCATGGTATATCTGTAAAGAATAAATCAATGCAACTGGACGTACTGTAGATTTCATGAAAACGTTTCACTCGTTCTTCCAACGAGCTTTCTCAATTCTGAGTGACTGTACAAGAATTCTCTGGGAATAAATATGTAACTGAATCAACATCTGGTAATTATACTCAGCATGGGGTCAGAGGTCATTATAACCAGCATGGGGTCAAAGGTGTCAAACACCGGCTGATAAAAATGTAAAGGCTGATACACTTTCCCGTTCTTTCAACCCAGCGGATCAGATTGAAGAACCTCAACATATCATAGAACCATCTTGTCTGGTTTCTGTGGCGCCAGTCTGTGTGAGAGATATTTCTCCGAGGAAGATATTTGTTCCGCAGGCCAAGAGGAGGAAAATTATTTCTTGGGGACATTGCTCCAAGTATGCTGGTCAACCTGGGGTGCGTAAGACCCTTGATTTGCTGTCCCGTCACTATTGGTGGCCGACCCTACCCAAAGATGTCCGGGAGTTTGTGTCTGCCTTTACCTCCTGTGCCCACAACAAGGCTTCCCGAACCAAACCCACGGGCTTGGTACTACCGTTACCCATTCCTGAACTCCCCTGGCAGCACATCGCTATGGACTTTATCACAGATCTCCTATCCTTGCCTGGCAGTTCCATAATCTGGGTAGTGGTAGACAGATTTTCCAAGATGGCCCATTTTATTCCACTTCCTAGATTGCCTTCTGCTAATCGATTGGCCTGTCTGTTTATAGAACACATGTTCCACCTTCATGGTCTAACTCTGCACATTGTGTCTGATTGCGGGGTACAATTCACTTCCAAATTCTGGCGAGTGCTCTGTGGGCTACTTGAGGTCAAGTTGGATTTCTCTTCTAGTTACCATCCTCAGTCTAATGGCAAAGTTGAACGAATTAACCAGATCTTGGAGAACTACCGTTGTCTCTGCTCAGCATTATGACTGGGTTCGGCTTCCGCCTTGGGCTGAATTCTCTTACAGCTGCCATTCCGGGGAATCTATGGGCTCTTCTCCCTTCTATATATAGTGTATGGACTTCATCCCCGTGCTCCTTTACCCCTGTCTGCATCTTCTGAGGTACCAGCTGCTAATTCTTTGTTCAGAGACTTCATCAGCATCTGAAGACAGACTAAGGACTCTATCTCTCAGGCAGTTACCCGTATGAAGAAGAATGCAGATACCAGACGTAGACTACCTCCTCAGTTCTCTCCTGGTGACAAAGTCTGGGTTTCCTTCTGGAACATCCGCATGAAGGTACCCTGTTACAAATTTGCTTCCTGGTTTCTAGGCCCGTTTGAGATCCTACAGCGCATCAATCTGGTTTCCTACAAACTCTGGTTGCCTCCTACCCTCCGGATTCCAAACTCTTTCCACGTATCTCTCCTGAAACCATTGGTCCTCAACTCCTTTTCCAGGTAGTTGGTGGCAAGAGATACTTCCTTGTAGACTGGAAGAATTATGGTCCTGGAATGTTCCTGGAAGGCGGAGGAAAATGTACATGCTCCGAATCTTCTCAAAATATATTTTCAGCACTTCAGGACCAAGAAGAAGGGGCATGAGAGGGGGGGGGATACTGTAACAATGGCAGTTGGCAGCCGCCAGCGTGCAGCGCATCCTGCTATGTACCTCAGTCGAACTGCACACAAGGCTCCTCCTCTCCGCTGCAGGCTCCGGACCTGCTTTCCTGCACTGTGAAAGGCGGCAACAGCTTCAGTTGCACCTTGTAGGAGCCGCATGCATCCTGTTTCTTTAAGGGTTCGTGCACGCCCCTGATTCCGCCTTCTCTCCAATCCCATCCAGGCACCACCTTTATAAGGGTGCTTCCCCCTTCCTGTGAAGCCTGAGCAATATTGTAGTTTTCTACAGCGAAGGTTCCAGCTCGTTGTTCCTGTGTTGTTATTCTGCTTCCGACCTTAGCCTGTATCCTGACCTCGTCTCTGCCTGATGATCCTGTACCTCGCTGCTCTAAAGTGTATGATTCGGATTGTCAACCATGCCTCTGTCTGCTGTTCAGCTTTATACACCGGCTGCACCTGAGCTCCAGCTCTGCTTAATCACCAACTCAACTCTGCTTCATCTGACTCTGCTGCTGCCCTTCTTCCATCCAGCTACAGCTTGCTTCAGCTGCCTGTATCCCCAGTGCTTGCACCGGGGCGTTTTGGCCTGCTCGGCCAGCTGCCACGTAACTGGGACCATTCTTGCGGTAGCAACCTGGTGTCTCCCTGCAGCTTAGACCAGCTTCCGCATCCTGGAGCGGGATAAAGGGTGAAGACCAGGGGAACACTTAGATTCCGTTCCCAAGTTTGGCCCAAAGCCAAACCGGTAAGTGGCACAGCGGATCCACACCTGTTGGAGCATTACACATAGCACCAACACAGATGCCTTTCAGCTGCCAAGCGCGCATGCAACAGCTCAGACAGTTTTATAGGTACAAATCTGCTGATAGATACCCTGTAATATTTGTCTTAAAACATGCTGTGACAATAGTAAATGCTTTTTAACAATTATCTTAATACCCGGTTATAAGTTTTCATATAAATTTAACCCCAAGATTCCGAGCTGGGTCCACTATTGCAAACCGGATTCCCAAAAACTTGGGACACTAAACAAATTGTGAATAAAAACTGAATACAATGATGTGGAGATGGCAAATGTCAATTTTTTATTTGTAATAGAACGTAGATGACAGATCAAACGTTCAATCCGAGTAAATGTATCATTTTAAAGGAAAAATACGTTGATTCAAATTTTCACGGTGTCAACAAATCCCCAAAAAGTTGGGACAAGTAGCAATAAGAGGCTGGAAAAAGTAAATTTGAGCATAACGAAGAGCTGGAAGACCAATTAACACTTATTAGATCAATTGGCAACATGATTGGGTATAAAAAGAACTTCTCAGAGTGGCAGTGTCTCTCAGAAGCCAAGATGGGTAGAGGATCACCAAACACACCTCCAGGCTATGTAAGGGCTATTTGACCATATAGGAGAGTGATGGGGTGCTGCGCCAGATGACCTGCCCTCCACAGTCACCAGACCTGAACCCAATCGAGATGGTTTGGGGTGAGCTGGACCGCAGAGTGAAGCCAACAAGTGCTAAGCATCTCTGGGAACTCCTTCAAGACTGTTGGAAGACCATTTCAGGTGGCTACCTCTTGAAGCTCATCAAGAGAATGCCAAGAGTGTGCAAAGCAGTAATCAAAGCAAAAGGTGGCTACTTTGAAGAACCTAGATTATGACATATTTTCTGTTGTTTCACACTTTTTTTGTTATGTATAGAATTCCACATGTGTTAATTCATAGTTTTGATGCCTTCAGTGTCAATCTACAATTTTCATAGTCATGAAAATACAGAAAACTCTTTGAATGAGAAGGTGTGTCCGAACGTTTGGTCTGTACTGTATGTATATGTGGAGAGGGAAGTGGTATAATTGTGCATGTGTGTGTATATATATATATATATATATATATATGTATGTCTAGTATTTTAATATATATATATATATATATATATATTGGTGTTTAAAAGCCAAGTGGGATATGTGTATATATATATATATATATATATATATAGAGGGAAGTGTATTAAATATTCCCTAGATTTTTCTAGATTCTATTCTATCAACTCTTATCAACAGTTCATCCCCCATGTTTAGAGAAAAACTTGTGCTGATAGCCTGTAGGATAACAGCTGATCAGTATCTAGTCCTCTTTTGTTCAGGACCTAAACAATAGGATGGTCTCATTTGCTGGTTACCTCAGGACAAAGAGATTGCAGACTCTCTGGCACCGTTTGTCAGGGGACTTTCTAACCAGAGACATCATGAACCTGTTTCCACACCCCTGCCCCATGGCTAAACTCATTCCCCCTACTTCCAGCATTTTGGGACTAGGGGGGAGGACTCTTGGGATTTGAGAATAAAGAAAGGCACACTTGGTAGAGGACACAGAAGTGGAGTGCATGCAGCCTCATGGATGAGGGAGCCATCCCCAGGAAAATGAGCAAGCAGGGATCTCTCCTGGGACGAGCGTAACTCCCTAGAGACGAGCACTGGCTAAGTATCATTAACCCCTATTGCACTGTCCTGCAGGTCCTTTACCCCTGCTAACCCCTTCTGCCCATTTCCTTAACCGCTGCAATCCCTGCACCCCAGTTCTCCTGCATTCCCTGTGTGCAGCCCCAGCATACCCTTGCTGGGCTGCATTTACCCTTGATATCCTGGTCCCCTGCAATAGCCCCAATACCCCTGACCCAGGTAACCCTGGGTTTACCCCTTTATATCCATAATACAGCCCCGCTTTAACCCTTGCATTGCTGGGATGTATTGACCCTGTATTCCCTGAACCTGTACTCATGGCTACATACCCTTTCTACCCCGTAGGGACAGTGAGTAGCCAGGCGGGTGGGTTGCTGCTAATGAATGTATGTAAGTGTATTGTATAGATAGTGTGTGGGGTTGAATTGGAATTGTGTATTGTCTAGTGTAGTCAGGTTTGTATTGTGTTTATTGTAATAATCTTACTGTACTGTGATGTGTGCGTCTATATGTATTGTTCTATAGATATATATAGATATAGCGTATTAGTAGACTATTGTGTAATAAATATTTTCAGGGCACAGTGTCTGGTCCATTATTATAGTACAGTAAGGCGCAGGCAGTTGACTTTCAGCGCAGTGTGCAGGCAAGGCGAGGGTGTATATGATATATTATATTAAGGGAATAAATAGGCGGGGTCACAGTAGATGACTCACCTCTATTTAGGAATATGAATTATTGGTATTGACATAAATATTGGTAATTAATATTCCCCCTTAACATTGGCGAGCTAGGCCCACTGTTGAGATTTGGTGTCTGTGTTTGGCCTTGGTGTGGGAAATCACTTATTCTGTGAATTATCGGGCAAGAGAGACGCGCTCAGTGGTTTCTGAGCATCCAGTACCGGATAATTCGGACAGATAAGCGCGATTCGCCCTACAGAGCTAGGCACAGACCAAAATCTATAAGAGAATCTAATTCTTTCTGATTGTTTTGAGGTGTACTAATATCATGTCAATTGCTTTGCACGAACGCTGAAAAAACGCTCAAGTGTTGCAAAGGAAGAAGGAGTCATAGTCACGGTCACTGGAGGAGATCCATCGCTGTTGGAGCTGAACAGTCGTCCGGCTGGTTGGAAGAAGGCGTTCCTGGTACTAGAGGACCTTCTCCATGCAGCAAAAAAGGACACAAAAGGACAAGGAAGGACAGCTCCAGAGAAGATGGCCTATCAACAAACCGTGAGTATGGACTTCCCTACACTGCTACACTTGACCAAAAATAGCACCTTCAACCCCATCATCCCCACCACTTACAAGTCAGCAGAAATGCTGTGGTCCGATTTGTTAGCACAGGCTTGTAGTTATGACAAGCTATGTGTTAACAAACGGACGGTGTTGAATAAGTCCACCAAACGGCTTCAGATGCTAGCCAAACTTGTGCATACATTTGAGGTTAGCATCTGCAAGCCAAAGGAAGTTGCGTTGGTGTCTCGGTCAACGGAGACAATTCCTCTGACCATTCACTGCCAGTGCTGTGCCAGTAATTCGGACCAAGTCTTCATGTCATAGCAGAGAATCATGCTTCACGTCACCCACCACTGTAACAGTCCATTGTCAGATATTTAGGCCCCGGCACCCAGGCAGAGGAGAGAGGTCCCATAACAGAGATTCAGGCTTCATGTCAGCAGAGAATCACTCTTCATGTCATAGCAGAGAATCATGCTTCGCATCACCCACCACTGTAACAGTCCATTGTCAGATATTTAGGCCCTAGCACCCAGGCAGAGGAGAGAGGTCCCATAACAGAGATTCAGGCTTCATGTCATAGCAGAGAATCAGTCTTCATGTCATAGCAGAGAATCATGCTTCACGTCACCCACCACTGTAACAGTCCATTGTCAGATATTTAGGCCCCGGCACCCAGGCAGAGGAGAGAGGTCCCATAACAGAGATTCAGGCTTCATGTCAGCAGAGAATCACTCTTCATGTCATAGCAGAGAATCATGCTTCGCATCACCCACCACTGTAACAGTCCATTGTCAGATATTTAGGCCCTGGCACCCAGGCAGAGGAGAGAGGTCCCATAACAGAGATTCAGGCTTCATGTCATAGCAGAGAATCAGTCTTCATGTCATAGCAGAGAATCATGCTTCACGTCACCCACCACTGTAACAGTCCATTGTCAGATATTTAGGCCCTGGCACCCAGGCAGAGGAGAGAGGTCCCATAACAGAGAATCTGGCTTCATTTCAGCAGAGAATCAGTCTTCATGTCATAGCAGAGAATCAGGCTTCACGTCACCCAACACTGGAACAGTCCATTGTCAGAAATTTAGGCCCTGGCACCCAGGCAGAGGAGAGAGGTCCCATAACAGAGATTCAGGCTTCATGTCAGCAGAGAATCAGTCTTCATGTCATAGCAGAGAATCAGGCTTCACGTCACCCAACACTGGAACAGTCCATTGTCAGATATTTAGGCCCTGGCTCCCAGGCAGAGGAGAGAGGTCCCATAACAGAGATTCAGGCTTCATGTCAGCAGAGAATCAGTCTTCATGTCATAGCAGAGAATCATGCTTCATGTCACCCACCACTGTAACAGTCCATTGTCAGATATTTAGGCCCCGGCACCCAGGCAGAGGAGAGAGGTCCCATAACAGAGATTCAGGCTTCATGTCAGCAGAGAATCAGTCTTCATGTCATAGCAGAGAATCGTGCTTCACGTCACCCACCACTGTAACAGTCCATTGTCAGATATTTAGGCCCCGGCACCCAGGCAGAGGAGAGAGGTCCCATAACAGAGAATCTGGCTTCATGTCAGCAGAGAATCAGTCTTCATGTCATAGCAGAGAATCATGCTTCGCATCACCCACCACTGTAACAGTCCATTGTCAGATATTTAGGCCCTGGCACCCAGGCAGAGGAGAGAGGTCCCATAACAGAGATTCAGGCTTAATGTCAGCAGAGAATCAGTCTTCATGTCATAGCAGAGAATCATGCTTCACGTCACCCACCACTGTAACAGTCCATTGTCAGATATTTAGGCCCCGGCACCCAGGCAGAGGAGAGAGGTCCCATAACAGAGATTCAGGCTTAATGTCAGCAGAGAATCAGTCTTCATGTCATAGCAGAGAATCATGCTTCACGTCACCCACCACTGTAACAGTCCATTGTCAGATATTTAGGCCCCGGCACCCAAGCAGAGGAGAGAGGTCCCATAACAGAGATTCAGGCTTCATGTCAGCAGAGAATCAGTCTTCATGTCATAGCAGAGAATCAGTCTTCATGTCATAGCAGAGAATCATGCTTCGCATCACCCACCACTGTAACAGTCCATTGTCAGATATTTAGGCCCTGGCACCCAGGCAGAGGAGGGACTTCCCATAACAGAGATTCAGGCTTCATGTCAGCGGAGAATCAGTCTTCATGTCATAGCAGAGAATCATGCTTCACGTCACCCACCACTGTAACAGTCCATTGTCAGATATTTAGGCCCCGGCACCCAGGCAGAGGAGAGAGGTCCCATAACAGAGAATCTGGCTTCATGTCAGCAGAGAATCAGTCTTCATGTCATAGCAGAGAATCATGCTTCGCATCACCCACCACTGTAACAGTCCATTGTCAGATATTTAGGCCCTGGCACCCAGGCAGAGGAGAGAGGTCCCATAACAGAGATTCAGGCTTCATGTCAGAAGAGAATCAGTCTTCATGTCATAGCAGAGAATCATGCTTCACGTCACCCACCACTGTAACAGTCCATTGTCAGATATTTAGGCCCCGGCACCCAGGCAGAGGAGAGAGGTCCCATAACAGAGATTCAGGCTTAATGTCAGCAGAGAATCAGTCTTCATGTCATAGCAGAGAATCATGCTTCACGTCACCCACCACTGTAACAGTCCATTGTCAGATATTTAGGCCCCGGCACCCAAGCAGAGGAGAGAGGTCCCATAACAGAGATTCAGGCTTCATGTCAGCAGAGAATCAGTCTTCATGTCATAGCAGAGAATCAGTCTTCATGTCATAGCAGAGAATCATGCTTCGCATCACCCACCACTGTAACAGTCCATTGTCAGATATTTAGGCCCTGGCACCCAGGCAGAGGAGGGACTTCCCATAACAGAGATTCAGGCTTCATGTCAGCGGAGAATCAGTCTTCATGTCATAGCAGAGAATCATGCTTCACGTCACCCACCACTGTAACAGTCCATTGTCAGATATTTAGGCCCCGGTGCCCAGGCAGAGGAGAGAGGTCCCATAACAGAGATTCAGGCTTCATGTCAGCAGAGAATGAGTCTTCATGTCATAGCAGAGAATCATGCTTCACGTCACCCACCACTGTAACAGTCCATTGTCAGATATTTAGGCCCTGGCACCCAGGCAGAGGAGAGAGCTCCCATAACAGAGAATCTGGCTTCATGTCAGCAGAGAATCAGTCTTCATGTCATAGCAGAGAACCAGGCTTCACGTCACCCAACACTGGAACAGGCCACTGTCAGATATTTTTAGGCCCCGGCACCCAGACAGAGGAGAGGTTCATTCAACTTTGGGTTGCCCCGCAATATAATGGTAAAATGAAAATAAAAATAGGATTGAATGAGGAAGTGCCCTGGAGTACAATAATATATGGTTAAGGGGAGGTAGTTAATGTCTAATCTGCACAAGGGATGGACAGTTCCTGTGGGATCCATGCCTGGTTCATCTTTATGAACGTCAGCTTGTCCACATTGGCTGTAGACAGGCGGCTGCGTTTGTCTGTAATGACGCCCCCTGCCGTGCTGAATACACGTTCAGACAAAACGCTGGCCACCGGGCAGGCCAGCACATCCAAGGCATCAAAGACTAGCTCTGGCCACGTGGGCAATTTAGAGACCCAGAAGTTGAATGGGACCGAACCATCAGTCAGTACGTGGAGGGGTGTGCACACGTACTGTTCCACCATGTTAGTGAAATGTTGCCTCCTGCTAACACGTTGCGTATCAGCTGGCTGTGACACAGCTGCATTGGCGACGTCTTGCTCCTCCTCTGCCTTCGCCTTGGGCTTCCACTTGTTCCCCTGTGACATTTGGGAATGCTCTAAGTAGCGCGTCTACCAACGTGTGCTTGTACTCGCGCATCTTCCTATCACGCTCCAGTGAAGGAAGTAAGGTGGGCACATTGTCTTTGTACCGTGGATCAAGCAGGGTGGCAACCCAGTAGTCCGCACACGTTAAAATGTGGGCAACTCTGCTGTCGTTGCGCAGGCACTGCAGCATATAGTCGCTCATGTGTGCCAGGCTGCCCAGAGGTAAGGAAAAGCTGTCCTCTGTGGGAGGCGTATCGTCATCGTCCTGCGTTTCCCCCCAGCCACGCACCAGTGATGGGTCCGAGCTGCGTTGGGTGCCACCCCGCTGTGACCATGCTTCATCCTCATCCTCCTCCACCTCCTCCTCATCCTCATCCTCCAGTAGTTTGCCCTGGCTGGCCACATTTGTACCTGACCTCTGCTGTTGCAAAAAACCTCCCTCTGAGTCACTTCTAAGAGACTGGCCTGAAAGTGCTAAAAATGATCCCTCTGCCTCCTCCTCCTGGGCCACCTTCTCTTCCATCATCGCCCTAAGTGTTTTCTCAAGGAGACATAGAAATGGTATTGTAACGCTGATAACGGCGTCATCGCCATTGGCCATGTTGGTGGAGTACTCGAAACAGCGCAACAGGGCACAGAGGTCTCGCATGGAGCCCCAGTCATTGGTGGTGAAGTGGTGCTGTTCCGCAGTGCGACTGACCCGTGCGTGCTGCAGCTGAAACTCCACTATGGCCTGCTGCTGCTCGCACAGTCTGTCCAGCATGTGCAAGGTGGAGTTCCACCTGGTGGGTACGTCGCATATGAGGCGGTGAGCGGGAAGGCCGAAGTTACGCTGTAGCGCAGACAGGTGAGCAGCGGCAGGATGTGAACGCCCGAAGCGCGAACAGACGGCCCGCACTTTATGCAGCAGCTCTGACATGTCGGGGTAGTTGTGAATGAACTTCTGCACCACCAAATTCAGCACATGCGCCAGGCAAGGGATGTGCGTCAAACCGGCTAGTCCAAGAGCTGCAATGAGATTTCGCCCATTATCGCACACCACCAGGCTGGGCTTGAGGCTCACCGGCAGCAACCACTCATCGGTCTGTTGTTCTATACCCCGCCACAACTCCTGTTGTGCAGGGAAGGCACGGCTCTCTTGGAGAAGTAGTGCTGGCTGGGAACAACATACTGTGGGACAGCAAACAACATGAGCTGTTTGAAGCTATCTGTGTCCACCAGCCTAAATGACAGCATTTCATAGGCCAGTAGTTTAGAAATGCTGGCATTCAGGGCCAGGGATTGAGGGTGGCTAGGTGGGAATTTACGCTTTCTCTTAAATGTTTGTGAGATGAAGAGCTGAACGCTGGCGTGTGACATGGTTGAGATGCTTGGTGACGGAGGTGGTGGTGTTGGTGGTACATCCTCTGTTTGCTGGTGGCAGCAGCAGAAGAGGCCGAGGCGGCAGCAGCAGAAGAGGTAGCAGGGGGAGCCTGAGTGACTTCCTTGTTTTTAAGGTGTTTACTCCACTGCAGTTCATGCTTTGCATGCAGGTGCCTGGTCATGCAGGTTGTGCTCAGGTTCAGAACGTTAATGCCTCGCTTCAGGCTCTGATGGCACAGCGTGCAAACCACTCGGGTCTTGTCGTCAGCACATTGTTTGAAGAAGTGCCATGCCAGGGAACTCCTTGAAGCTGCCTTTGGGGTGCTCGGTCCCAGATGGCGGCGGTCAGTAGCAGGCGGAGTCTCTTGGCGGCGGGTGTTCTGCTTTTGCCCACTGCTCCCTCTTTTGCTACGCTGTGGGCTCGGTCTCACCACTGCCTCTTCCTCCGAACTGTGAAAGTCAGTGGCACGACCTTCATTCCATGTGGGGTCTAGGACCTCATCGTCCCCTGCATCGTCTTCCACCCAGTCTTGATCCCTGACCTCCTGTTCAGTCTGCACACTGTAGAAAGACGCAGCAGTTGGCACCTGTGTTTCGTCATCATCAGAGACGTGCTGAGGTGGTATTCCCATGTCCTCATCATCAGGAAACATAAGTGGTTGTGCGTCAGTGCATTCTATGTCTTAAACCGCTGGGGAAGGGCTAGGTGGATGCCCTTGGGAAACCCTGCCAGCGGAGTCTTCAAACAGCATAAGAGACTGCTGCATAACTTGAGGCTCAGACAGTTTCCCTGGTATGCATGGGGGTGATGTGACAGACTGATGGGCTTGGTTTTCAGGCGCCATGTGTGCGCTTTCTGCAGAAGACTGGGTGGGAGATAATGTGAACGTGCTGGATCCACTGTCGACCACCCAATTGACTAATGCCTGTACCTGCTCAGGCCTTACCATCCTTAGAACGGCATTGGGCCCCACCAAATATCGCTGTAAATTATGGCGGCTACTGGGACCTGAGGTAGTTGGTACACTAGGACGTGTGGCTGTGGCAGAACGGCCACGTCCTCTCCCAGCACCAGAGGGTCCACTAACACCACCACGACCATGTCCGCGTCCGCGTCCCTTACTAGATGTTTTCCTCATTGTTACCGTTCACCACAATAAGAAAAATATTATTTGGCCCAATGTATTGAATTCAAATTCAGGCCTTTTTTTACAGACACCTAACACTATCTGGCTATCTATTTAGGTACCGTATTACACTAATAAAGGCACAGCAGTAACGACAGATTTAGCTGAATATAAATTTGAGGCTTATTATTTAGGCGCTGGGTGACAGGTATACGTTTACAGACAGAATTAGACTTGGAATTGCACAGTAGCGTGTGTGTGAAGTTATTAAGAATGACCCTATCAGCACCTTGAATCTAATATACCCTTTTAGGGATAGAATTAAAGTAGGCCTGATACAGCAGAAACCACTAATTTAGAGAATTGCTAAGTTGGAGATTGTATTTCAACCCAGAACAAAAACTGTGCTTTGACGGACCCAAAATAACTTGACCAGCCTCAGCAATAACCACAGATTTAGATGAATATAAATTTGAGGCCTATTATTTAGCCGCTGGGTGACAGGTATACGTTTACAGACAGAATTAGACTTGGAATTGCACAGTAGCGTGTGTGTGAAGTTATTGAGAATGACCCTATCAGCACCTTGAATCTAATATACCCTTTTAATGAATAGATTTAAAGTATCCCTGATACAGCAGAAACCACTAATTTAGGAAATTGATAAGTTGGGAATTGTATTTCAACCCTGAACAAAAATATATCCTTTGCCAGACAGCAGGCAGTATTACAATTGGCTGGCCACAGCTGAAACACCAGATTTAGGGTACTGCTATTTTGGCAATTGTATTTTACCCCTCAATAAAATAGCAAGCACAGCCAAGCCCCTGATGTAGGATATAGCCAAAAAATAACCACACTATTGATGGTTAAATGCACTTGGCGACAGCTTGCCCCTGATGTAGGATATAGCCAAAATATAACCACACTATTGATGGTTAAATGCACTTGGTGACAGCTTGCCCCTGATGTAGGATATAGCCAAAAAATAACCACACTATTGATGGTTAAATGCACTTGGTGACAGCTTGCCCCTGATTTAGGATATAGCGAAAAAATAACCACACTATTGATGGTTAAATGCACTTGGTGACAGCTTGCCCCTGATGTAGGATATAGCCAAAAAATAACCACACTATTGATGGTTAAATGGACTTGGTGACAGCATACCCCTGATGTAGGGTATAGCCAAAAAATAACCACACTATTGATGGTTTAATGCACTTGGTGACAGCTTGCCCCTGATGTAGGATATAGCCAAAAAATAACCACACTATTGGTGGTTAAATGCACTTGGTGACAGCTTGCCCCTGATATAGGATATAGACAAAAAATAACCACACTATTGATGGTTAAATGCACTTGGTGACAGCTTGCCCCTGATGTAGGATATAGCCAAAAAATAACCACACTATTGATGGTTAAATGCACTTGGTGACAGCTTGCCCCTGATGTAGGCTATAGCCAAAAAATAACCACACTATTGATGGTTAAATGCACTTGGTGACAGCTTGCCCCTGATGTAGGATATAGCCAAAAAAAAACCACACTATTGATGGTTAAATGTACTTGGTGGCAGCTTGTGCTGGCGCACCACAAGACACAAAATGGCCGCCGATCACCCCAGAAAAAAGTGACAGAAAAACGCTCTGGGCAGCCTAAAAACAGTGAGCAATTGAATAGCAGCAGTTCAATGATCCACAGCTGTAGATCGATCACTGACTTAAGTGTTTTGGAGGAGTTAATCACTGCCTAATATCGCCCTAACAGTCGCAGCTGCAACCTCTCCCTACACTGTTCAGAGCAGAGTGACGTGCAGCGCAACGTGACTCCAGCTTAAATAGAGGCTGGGTCACATGCTGCACTGGCCAATCACAGCCATGCCAATAGTAGGCATGGCTGTGATGGCCTCTTGGGGCAAGTAGTATGACGTTTGTTGATTGGCTGCTTTGCAGCCTTTCAAAAAGCGCCAAGAAAGCGACACCCAAAGATTCAGTACGAACCCGAACTATACAGTTCGGGTTCGCTCATCCCTACCCCTGTACTATTTGTTGCACCGTCTATTCCCCGTGTATGTCCATGTTGTGTGTTTGTTATCTGTTTGTATGTTTTTTATGTGTACGGCAGAGGTCCTTGTCTATGAATGTGTCTCACCCTGCTGCTTGTTGTAGGTTACATTCCCCGCTGTGAGTCTAGTCGCTGCTGTTTCGATTAATTCTTGTGTCCCCTTGGAGTGGAACAGTGTTATACTGTGGCTCGGGAAAGTATAGTTTCGCGAGCAGATAATTTCACACGGTAAGAACTGCTGGTCGGGAGAAGGCGTTCCGGATTAAAGGACCTTCTCCATGCAGCACACAAAGGATGGTGTGATATTATTCTGGGCAACCAGGGTCACAGATCGATACAGATAACACTGTTGTGCTCAAGGTTTTCGGTGGGGCTGTGTTATACTGGGGACTTGGGCAGACAGGCAACATTGGTGTCATGTTGCGCTGTGCACTTAATTCTGGTCCGATCAGGTGGCACAGCTCTGATTGGGATTGGGCGCAGGGTAAATGGCAGCGGAGTGTGGACTGTGTTGTGGAGTCCTGAAGAGTCTAGGCAGGACTTATGCTATGAATTCTGCTGGCCTCCACAAAACAGGATGACAGGGGGAAATCAGCTTGAGTACACATGAGTGGACAGGGATACAGTGCCATCAATTACTAGATGGTGCTTCATCCACAGCTCCCCTCGGATATCCTAACTTAGTAAGGTACCCATCCTGATCTGTTGGTGCAGAGGGATGGGGAGACGCGGTAGGGGGTTCTCACACCAGTGTTGGGATAACAAGGGCTCCTGTGAGATGGAGGTCATCCTAATACCTTTCTCTACTCATGGATCAAAGGCATTGGTGCTGGGTAGGACAAGTAACTGCACCGTGAGGGGAAACCCCCCAAGAGTGCCTGGTATTTTCTTCTATTCCAGGTGTTTGCTACAGAGCAGAGGAAAAATACCCAGATGACTGCTTTCTGCCCTGACTTTCTTGTGAGGCTCCAGAGGATCCCACTGGATTTTGGCAGTTTAGCCTTACTGTACAGGAGACAGAGATCTGTGCCACAATCCAGCGGGAGCATTCTCATTGCGCTGGAGAAAGATTTGATTGTGTTCAGGTGGAAGAGCGATTACAGTACGGTTTCTTCCGGTTCTGGTCAACATCATCCACTTGGGACTGTGTCTAATGTACTGGAGGGTCAAGAGACTTGCAGACCGATCAAACCAGAACTTCACAAACTCAACCGCAGGAGGCTCAGGACTTAATCTCACCAGTCCTGGAGCCAAAAATCCAAGAGACATGACAGTTCGTGTTGTCGGGCATATTTATATCTGCACATTAAGGTCTGACAATATTAGAACCAAAATGGAGATTCACATTACCTTTAAGAGGCCAAACTCTCTGTTGGAATAAGCCAGAGGAATTCATAATAGTCACTGGCATACAATGTATGTTGTTTTAAAAGTTATTGCCAACAGATATGGTATCTTAGAGAATGTAATGGGTCTCACATAAACTGTCTCAACTACTGGGGTCAAGAGAGGTTATTGCTTAAAACACTGGTTTCTCTAAACATGTCTGTCTGAGAAACAATGGGTGTTTCATGGCTAAACCATGATCTGATAAGAGACGTCCATAAAACACATCTGGTGTGGAATAGATATCTATTCATCTATTTTTATATATATATATATATATATATATATATATATATATATTCCTGTGTGCATTTATTTAGCGTTTGGACTTGTTAATGATTCATATATATTATGCAATATTGATGTATTATAACCAAACATTGTTAATATATCTTTATATTATATGTATCTCACTGAGGGAATATATTCTAGAAGATATAGAGAGTGTAAGTTGTATTTTCCTAAATCTGATTCAGAGGAGCTGATGTTATTTCAGACATCATTACTCAATAGCTGAGACAATTAGGTGTATACAAACCAGGGCAAGAGTTAAAAGATGATGGTTCTCTTATCTGACCATAAATAAGATGGTCTGTTAACTGTCAAGATGGATCCATGATGTCTGGGAAAGTGATTCTAAAGTGTCACAGAATAATCCCTCCTAATTGATTTAAGTTGGTATTATAAAGCCATACATATATGTTAATTCTTAAAATTGCTATATGATACAACAGTGCCATCAAGTGGTAGATGGGCGGAAGTTTCTCAGGAATGCCAATAAAATGACATCATCCCCATGATTACCATACGTCACACTCACCTTATCTAATTGGAAATCCCTAATCCAAGAGGGGATGGACATAGATAAGGATTAGAATATCTGATCCAGTTTTTGGGGAAAGAGGGGGCACTTGAGACAAACATCACTTGGGACTTCTTCAGAGAGATTCAAGGCACTTGGGAGTTCTTCAGGTTCAGCATCACTTCACACATCAGGAACATACCACAGGACGGGATAGATCTAAATCTTGGAAAGCTAGGTCCCTTCTAAAAGCTCTTTATCCCAAAGCAAGGGGTAATGTATAATCTATTTTATTTGCAGTAATTATAAATCGCTCCAATTGGCATATAGTTGAGACCCCATTATTAGTGGGTCAATAGTGTTAAAACAATAATTTTATGGGAAATTTTAATGAACGTGCACATCATTAGAATTCCTGTAATATTGCTATCAGAGTGGAATCTCTGATCGGATTTTATTATCCGTAGTTAGGCCAACGGGCGTATTTATAAGGTGTCTCTTACTGCCATATTCTCTGATTGAGCATAAGGGATTTTCCACAGATTCATTTCTATTGTTTTTTTTGTTGTTGCATTATAATATTTTGATAACCAGTATATTAATCGGTAATAATTTGATAAAAGGAAAAAGTAGTATTGTATTGTACTTGGTGTAGTAAATTAAGTAAGCCTGTAAACGGTGGAGCACCATCTTATGGTCAATTTTGATATCATCTTTGTATTCATTTGTATGCCATTTTTACTGCTTGTATTTATAATAAATTATATTTTGTATATAATTAATTGCACCCTGTTTCATTAGCTGCACAAATTAACTTTAGATCTCATCAATAAAAGAACTGGCGTTTATATGTCCGCCAATTAAAAATTTCATTTTTCATATTTCATAAAAATATGAAATCATAATTTTTATGATTTCATATCTTATATGAAATAAATACCCGACATATTTTGGAGGCACTGCTGAGATTGATTGAGATATTTCTATAACCAATTTGTGCAATTAGTGAAAATATTCTTTAATCCTTATTGTTGTTGTTATTGATTATTGATCAGAATCATGAGTGTAACAGGCAGCGACCCAGGTAATTGCCAGGTTTTAGCAGATAGAGATTATCTTTTCTGGGTCAGATGGACTAAGGTTATCAATTATATTTATTCCTGTTTGAAGGTTGATAAAAATATAGATGAATGGACTAATGAGCTGCAGGCAAGAGCCTTTGAAGAACGTTGTGATGTATGGAAGTTAGGTGGCATGGTTGATAGATACCTGACCTATATGGATTTGGCAAATGATAATTCCAAGAGGGACCAACACCTCTTATGTGCATTGCCACCTGTTTTGTATGCATTGTTGGCAGTCAGTACTCTCTAAAGCTAGTTATGAGTCTATAATGGGTACAAAAATATATGTATCCAAAATGGAATCAGAACTAAAATCTGCAGAAGCGAAGATCAAAGACTTAGAGTACAACCTTAGTCTCAGCCTTGATGCATACCAAAAGGCAAAAAATGATTTAGAGGATTTATATCTCCAGTATTCCAAAATTAAACAGACAGATGAATCAGCCCATAATATAGTCAATGCTGAAAGGGATCCATCTAACACTGTGAGATCTCCTGACCCTCCATTTCTATACTCCCCAATATCCAGACATGTCATCACATGCTTTTAAAGCAGACCCCATCCAAAACACTCAGCAACCTGAAAATGTTGGCATGATTAAACAGGAGGCATTAACCCAATTGAATCGGGCATTCCAAACTGTAACCACCTTACTAGGTGCAGATATCACGGAAGCCCCTAGAAGTGTCTCTCCTCATATTCCCCTAGATAAACATGTTAGGGTTAAACATGTGCAATATAAGTTTCATGAAAGTTGTGAAAGTGCATGTGAGTCTGACGGTGATGTGGGGAAGCGTGTGACTTATTCCTTGCCACAGAGTCACAGGCGACCAACATATGCTGAGGTGGTTTCTAGGAAGAAAGATTTCCAATATTTAGAAAAGGATCAGAGCTCCTCCAGCATAATTAAGTTTTTAAATACTACAGTATCCAAAATTTCCAAGAAAGGTTCTTCTCAGATAGCCAATCACTTAGAACTGTATGAATCCACTATGGATTCTTTAAAGTTATACTCTGATGCTGACCGGATTAGGTTCCTTCCATGGGCATTTGATGATAGATATTGTCATTACTTTACATCCTTTAAGGAGAGAGGAGTACAAGATTGGCCAAGTGTTTTGCATGAGGTTAAAATGGAATTCGGTCCATACCGAACCACTACTGCTGCAAAACGGGACATATATAGCCTTACGTGTAGACCCAATCAGAGTCCCCGTGAATTCCTCTCTGTCCTCAAAAATGCCTATGGGTTGGCATATAGATCCCCAAATTGGGAATCTGAAGAATTCAAGCAGTTATTCTATGATGCTATGCCAACCCAGATCAAACTTAACTTAGCCAGAGATCTGGATATTGATGCTCCCTTGGATAGGTTGGTGACGGCTGCCACCACGCTGTATAATATCAGTGAGTGCCATACAACAGGTGAGAGAAGGTTTAAAAATTCCCCAGAGCAAAAGGTAGCTGAAGCTAAGGTAAACCCTAGCTTGGGATTTGAAAGCCAGCCACGAAGGTTCCCTCAGTCTACAGGACCTTCTCAACAAGCCCAGCAACAACAGGTAGGACCGCCCAAACAGACCAAACCCCAAAATAATAATGGATCAGAGGGGAATAGTTCAGGTAATGGGAAGTCTAACTACCGTCCCTATTACAATATCGGTCCCCAGGGATATAGGCCCTATAACAAGAGAGGTTATCAGGGTTATAGACGTTGGGATAATAGGCCCAGACAACAGAGGGAAGATAGGCAGGAATCTTCAAATTCACCCAGGAGTAGGTCACCTACCAATAACCAGGGTGCCCAGCAAAGCCAAAATGTGCCCAGACCAAACAGGTTTGATCAGCTGGTAGAGCAAGTGGCCCAGCTGAGCAATATGGTAAGTAAGTTGTCCTAGTTATCCCCAGAAAAACAGCCTAATCCTTTTTTAGGGGCAACTGCCGGTACCAGCAATTTAACATCATAAAGCAGATTGGGCCGGGTCAGAACCCAGGCCACTGTAAGGATATTAAGTTGATTGTGGTAGAATCTGATGTGATTCCTAATTCTATATTTCCTTGCAGTACCCCTGACCCTGAAATTAGGGCCAGGGGGGAAATGTCTAATATGTCATTTGTCTTGCAGTCTAATGATGTCAATTTATATGACCAGATGTCTGTTCCAGTGTGTAATCCCATCGTTCCAGCATCTAGCCATGAGCCAGCTGTGATTTGTGATGTCACACAGCTTGTCCCAAAGGGGGGGGGGGGGCTAACGCTGCTCCTCCAGCTTGTCCTGGGAGACTCAGGAATGCAGAGGTCACGGAGCTGCAGAGAGGTCAACCTCTCAGACAGCAGATGGGTAAACATCCTAACTTTCTCTGTGATTTGTTGCAGGTGGATGGCCGATACTTTGTGGATATATATCTACAAAATGAACTTATCGGACCAATCAAAGGATTAATAGATACTGGATCACAAGCCACCATTTTATCTTACACCTATTTCAAACAAGTTTCAGATTTAACATCAAAGAAGCCACGATTAAGGTCATTTGATGGCTCTTTGATAAGTGTAGGTGGAAATGCCTTACAGGTAAAAGGAACATCCTGGTTGACATTTAAGATTGGCAAGAAGACAATTAGACATCCCACATTGATTGTGGATCTTCCATATGATCGGATGATCATAGGAATCGATTTATTAAAAAGATTGAGTCCCATAGTTGATTTCATTAATGAAGCAGTATGGACTCAGGTGTAAGGCACCCATTGCCTATGAATACTCTTGCAACACACAAGCACAACGCAGTTGTCATGTGATTGAAGAGAAATCTAACTCTATTGAAGTGCATTTCCGGAACAATCAAATACCGAAGGTCACAATCCTGAAGAATGGTAAGCCCGAGGAAGATGTCAATGGTGCCGCTCACACCATTACCATCCAGAGGGACAAAATCAAAAAGGTAACTCTGGATGATGATATATTAACCATTTCTCTTGAAAGGGGGAATCAAGAAGTCTTGGACCTGACCAGGCACATTCAATCGATGGTACGGATTGAAAAGGTCAATGACAATTTATTGATTCCCGTACAGGTAAACAATTTAGCCCGTGTGAAATATGCCAAGTTGGATCTGAAATCCGAAGCAAGTTACATAAGCCTAGGACTCTTAAAACAGATCACCAATCCCTAAAATGATTAAAAGTTCCTCTCCACAGGACCAATGGGTTCATGATCTGGATGGAGATTTCCAGAGTCATAATGTTGTTGCAAAATGTGTTTTATCTATCTCCATAAGAAGTAAAACTACGGAGCACGTTTTCATCGTGATAAATGAACCACGGTATCAAATGTATATAGGTAATGACCTTCTGCACCGATTTGCCATACAGATTGACATGGTAAATAACACCTTATGGTCCGGATTGCCGGGAAACCCAGAGGGGTTCCAGGATGAAGAACAAGCCTTACGATGGGGACAACAGATGCCCTATGCCGTAAGTATCATGGTTGCTAAGACAGTTGAAATTCCTGAAGGATGAAAACCATTTCTTCTCCCCATTAAAGTAAAGAAGGGACAGAAGCTGAAGAACGCAGACGCGTTAATCTGTTTATCCAACAGAATGCAGCAACTCAGCCTAAAGGTAAAACCTACTCTACTGATAAATATCCATCAGGATCCGTTACATATGGTGATTCATAACATGGTTCCCCATAGTATATCCCTACAAAAAGACACCGTAATTGGTTTAGCTATGGATTCGGAATACTACACATTTGGATTCCAAAATGATGTTATTGGAATAATTCCTGATGAATACCTGACAGAGGAACAAACAGTGGAACAACATTTTTCCTCAACCCCTGAGGGGTTATTTAACATCCATTCTGTTTATCCTTTCAGCTCTGAAGAAGGTACATGCCACATCGAAGAGTCATCATTGGTTTTCAACCATGAGATCGATGAAAAAGAGTATGAATCATACCAGCAAGAGAAGGATAAGGTACGCTACACCCAGAACGATTTAACTAGTGAGCTTGAAGAAGCTTACGAGTTAAGTCAGCCTGAGATTTTCCCAGAATTTCAGGAGCGGGTGGAAGAACAAATCTCCATGGCTGACGCATGCTCCGACGAGTCGAAGCGTCAGCGGCTAAAGGAGCTCTTCGCAGAGTTCCAGGAGATGTTCGCCAAGGATTCTTATGACTGTGGGGAAACAGACCTACACGTTACAAGAATCCAGACAGATCCCGATGCACCCCCTGTTTTTGTCAAACAATACCGACTTCCGCTGGCGGCTTACGAGTCACTATCGGAAATCGTCAAGAACTTGGAGGAGAGGGGTATCATCCGTCCAGTACACAGTTCATTCAATCATCCGATACTTGGAGTCCTCAAACCTAACGGTCAATTTTGTCTCTGCTCAGACCTAAGACAGTTGAACAAACGTGTTTATATGTCCGGATGGCCCGTGCCATATATTGACCAATGTTTGGCACAAATACAAGGATCCGAAATCTTCACTGCCCTTGACTGTGCACAAGGATATTGGACGATTAAGGTGGATGAAAGGGATCAGCGCAAGCTGGCCTTTACATTTGGCAAACAACAGTATGTGTGGACCCGATTGCCCTTCGGGTACATAAATGCGGGCCATGAGTTTGCAGTGTTCATGCATAAGGCAATGCCTGATGCCGCTGAACGAGGTACCTTATCCTATGTGGATGACATCCTGATCAAAAGTACAACTTTTGAGGAACATATTCAGGAATTGAGGCATGTACTAACCCAGCTGAGGAAAGCAGGTGTAAAACTTTCTTTGCAGAAGGCTCAATGGTGTCGGACCAAGGTTAATTTCCTAGGTCATGAAGTCACTGCGGATGGAATTAACCCACAGAAAAAGAAGGTGGAAGCAGTGACCAAGACAAAATCTCCTACAAATCTCAAGGAAGTTGAGATCATTCCTGGGTATGATGAACTACTCACGTAAGTTCATAGATAATTATGCCGAAATTACAAAACCTCTTTTACAGTTGCTAAAGAAAGGAGTAAAATGGGAATGGAGCGAGCGTCATGAGCAAGCTGTAACTGAGCTCAAGGCCAAACTTATCCAGGCTCCATGCCTTGCTTATCCAGAAGGGGGAAAACCTTTCTTCGTGGAAACAGGTTTCACTGACAAAAGCATAAGTGCAGTTCTTTTCCAAAAACGGGAAAACCGAAACAAGATCATCGCATATGCCAGCAAATCTTTGTCATCAGTTGAGGTAAAATTCTATAATTATTGTCAACTGTGTGGGCTTTGCAATATTTTAGGAGTTTTATCCAAGGCGAAAGGATCATTGTGGAGACCGCACACCAGCCGCTGCAATACTTGCAGAGTGATCGTATAAGAGATGGAAACTTGTCAAACAGCAGGATAACCGCCTGGACAATGTCCTTATCGGGATGGCCATTGGAGATCAGGTACAAACAAAATAATAAGAACCCAGTTGCTCAGGGATTAGCAGAACTCCATGACTGTACCAATACGGAACGTAAAGGTGAGACAACGGAAAATGATTTCCTGGAGGAACAATCATCATCACCATATAAATCTTATGAAGAGGAGTACTGCAAATCGTTACCATGTGTGTACGTAGACGGCTGTTCCTTCCATGCCGATGAAGGATCCGAACGTACATTGGTTGCAGGTATTGGAGTCGTATGGAATAATACATTCCTAGGATGTATCCGTTGGATACAAAATTGGTTCCAAAAGCAGCCAGGTTGCAGAACTTACTGCTGTGTACAAAGCCATACAAATGGCTATCGAATATGATGTTAAGGAGTTTGTAATCATCACAGATTCTGATTATATTCGTAACAGCTTTGTGGAATACTTTCCCGGATGGAAAAGATCTGACATGATGAGAAGCAATAACAAGCCAGTAAAGCATGGTAAGATGTTTTGTAAAATTGATGAGATGGTTACCGCCCACACTCTTACCGTTTATTGGAAGAAGGTAAGAGGTCATTCAAAATATCCAGGCATGGATTTAAGAGGGGAATGACCTAGCAGATTCCCTTGCCAAGCAAGCAGCCATTGATGGAGAAATCTTTGACGTTGATGACCTCATGGGAACTATCCAAGTGGATGCTATGACAAGGAGTCAGGCCCAAAAGGGACCTGAAGCCAATGTGGCTCAGTGGAGCCAAGATTCCCCTAGTGAGGATCTCATTGCAAGCCAAAAGGGGGATCAAATTATTGGTCTCTTTTATAAGCACATTGAGGATCCACACAACTGTCCCATGACCACAGAAGACTGTGTGGGTAAGGAGGAGTTACGAATTTTGATGAAAGGTAAGTCCCAATTCTCATTACAGGATGGATTGCTGATAAGAACCTCGAAGAACGGTATCACGCAATGGGTAGTACCTGCAGCATACCGAGGTCTGATGTTGCAACATGCACATGATGCCCCAACAGCTGGTCATCGAGGTGAGAAAATAACGTACGAGTTACTACGGGACTACGCTTACTGGCCGCATATGTTACAAGATGTGCGAACATATTGTCAGGGATGTCTAATCTGCCCTCAATTCCAGCCACAAGGACCCACTCATCGGGCACCGCTGATGAAAAGGGGGATGTCCATGCCATGGTCAGATATCCAAATTGACTTCATTGGACCAGCAACAACCTCATCAAAAGGCAACAAATATATGTTAACCGTAACTTGTCTGTTCACCAAATGGGTGGAATGCTTGCCGTGCAAAACATGCAGTTCAAGCGTATGTGCATCTCTGCTCATTAACCACGTATTTTCTAGATTTGGTCTTCCCCAGCGCATCGAATCCGATCGTGGAAGTCACTTCACCAGTGAGGTGATGACAAAGATGTGGGAAATCCTGGGGGTAAAGAGGAAGCTACACATAGCTTATCGACCAGCCTCTAGTGGTGGAGTAGAACGTTATAACCAGTCCATTGTGAACATCCTTAAAAAGTTTGTCAATGAATCTGGTAAGGCCTGGGATGTCAAGTTGCCTTTGGTGCTTATGGCCATCAGAGCCACCCCAAGCTCAGCAACTAAGCTTTCTCCCTTCGAGATGATCACGGGAAGGAAGATGGTGTTACCCCAGCATTTACTTTATAGGACAACAGACCATAACTTGATCAATGCTACAACATCGCATCAGTATGTGGAAAATTTACGCAAGCACCTCCGGCATGCTTTTGCGTTCGCACAGAAGAATATAGAGAAAGCCGCAGTGAGTGCTAAGACATACTACAATCTGAAGACTACACAAAAGGAGTATCAAATTTCCGATCGGGTATATCTCTATAACTTCGCTCGGGATCAAGTGAAGGAGAGAAAATTCCTGCCTTCCTGGAAAGGTCCCTATGTCATCACTGACAAATTATCTCCAGTGGTCTACAAGATCAAAATCCCTAAGGGGGATGAGTTTATTGAAAAATGGGTGCACATTAATCAGCTACGTGTTTGTCACCCTAGTGCACGACTTCGAGAGATTGAAGGAGCTGGATGAAAAGAGGTGAAGAGACTTTACGGTTCCAGCTAAAGACGGAAATAAGGATTGGTATCGTATGAACTAAAAAGTGTTATCTGTTATTGTACATCTTTAACTCATACTAACCCATCCTGATGTATGTTTCCTCTGTAACAAAATGTCTCCTAACTCACCTCTGAAACCAGAACTTACTCTGTCCAAGAAAAGAACTTATGCCAATCAGAGGTATATGGTATTAGTAACTCTTTTCTTGCAGGATAAAGTTGAAAAGTGTATGTACTCATATGTGTCATACAATATTTTATAGGCGTAAGATGTCAATAAAGATGATTGCCATTATCTACATCGTCCTGATCTTGGGGAAGGAGTTCCATGCTGAGCCGATTGCTGTGCCAGGTCCTTCGTCCGGGATCATGCTACAAGATACGGCGGGGTTCATCTTGACGAACAAGAGGATATTATCCCAGAAGATCTACATCAGCCTGGATCCACGCATTTTCATCGAAAGGCAATTCAACATGTCCGAAATCCAGTCACCGGAAATCCAAGCCTGGTACCAGATGCACATCTGATACTCCCAAGAACGGATTACCCAAATCCTGGAGCAAACAAGAAAACCCTTAACCAGAGAGCAATTCTCTACAAGCCAAAGACCAAAGCGATTTATTTCTGCGATCGTAGCCGCCATAATCTTTAGCGTAGTGGGCACTGTTATTGCCACAAGTGTAACAGTCGCCAACTCCATCTCCATCAAGACATTAGAGCTCGAGATCAGTTCACTAAAAAGTAACTTGATGAGCATTCATGCGGAGATGGAAAAGCAGAAACAACATTTATCAGATTTATATACCGTAATACAAGATACTGTTGTTACCACAAATTTGCATTCAAAGTTACTGGACCATTCAATAAACCTTCATCAGAGTAACGAACAGTTTAAACAAGAACTTATATTATTAAAAGAACGTATTGATTTCCAAACTCAGGTTTACCACGATGAAGTGCAAAGTGGGATGCAAGACCTGAGGGAAGGACATATTCCCCTTTACTTCGTATCATACGATATAGTCCGTAGAATGCTACAAAATATTAGCGGAAATAAAATAGAAGATATCCAGCTGAATTTAGCATTCAACATGGGGATTGCGATACCGTTATATGTTGATCCCGTAAAAATGGAGATCTGTTTTCTATTATCAATTCCCGTTGTCACTAGGGACAATATATTTCAGATGAAAAAAATTCATAATGTAGGCACCTGGAAAGACAACATTCATGTTAGGATTCAAACTCCTGACATCGTGGCATACCAGCCATGGAAGCCGGAATGGTTGTCTGTCCCTATTCTGGACAATTGTGTAACATTCCGGGACAACAATTTTCAATGCGAAGGTGATCCTTTTAATTATGACGCAACCAATGCGTTATGCGGTATCGAATATGAGAAACATGGATCAGAGAAATGCCAAGTGACCCTGTCAAAGATTGAGGAGGAACAGGTGAATGCAGTTTTGATAAAAGATAAATGGCTTGTTAGCACACGCTTGCTAGATTTGACTGTATTTTCAAATGACCACGTAATGGTGAAAGTCATCGCCCTACCTTCGCATGTATCCATTATAAAAGTACCACGTAATTCCAGGATTATGATAGGGAATCGTACACTATATCCTGTGGACATAGAGGATGTTGAAGGAGAAGTGGAAAGTATTGATGCCTTCTAAAATCAGGAGATCGCCATAAATCCAGATTTAAAATTTTTGCTAGATAATAAACCTAGTCATACAGTTCGTATGATCATCCGGAAGGATAATGTCACCATGGACACATTTCAGTATTCACCAACGGACAATGAGATCTTGTATCCCTCCATTTTGGCATGGGGGGGAAATTATGTATGGAGTGTATTGTTTATTGTCATCCTGGGGTGGTTGAGTATGTTGACTATCCAAATGATACGTTGGATAAGATTTATAAAAAAAACTGTGGCCAAGCTATGGTTAAAACATCACAAGCAAAGCCTACGCTCAGTGAATCACGAAGAAAATATATGAAAAGCCCTTTATTACATTCCAAATGCATTCACATTTTATGGAATATTTTGGAATGAAGGGGGATTTGTCGGGCATATTTATATCTGCACATTAAGGTCTGACAATATTAGAACCAAAATGGAGATTCACATTACCTTTAAGAGGCCAAACTCTCTGTTGGAATAAGCCAAGAGGATCATGATAGTCACTGGCATACAATGTATATTGTTTTAAAAGTTATTGCCAACAGATAGTGGTATCTTAGACAATGTAATGGGTCTCACATAAACTGTCTTAACTACCGGGGTCAAGAGAGGTTATTGCTTAAAACACTGGTTTCTCTAAACATGTCTGTCTGAGGAAACAATGGGTGTTTCATGGCTAAACCATGATCTGATAAGAGACGTCCATAAAACACATCTGGTGTGGAATAGATATCTATTCATATTTATATATATATATATATATATATTAATATATATTCCTGTGTGCATTTATTTAGTGTTTGGACTTGTTAATGATTCATATATATTATGCAATATTGATGTATTATAACCAAACATTATTAATGTATCTTTATATTAGCGTGTATCTCACTGAGGGAATATATTCTAGAGGATATAGAGAGCGTAAGTTGTATTTTCCTAAATCTGATTCAGAGGAGCTGATGTTATTTCAGACATCATTACTCAATAGCTGAGACAATTAGGTGTATACAAACCAGGGCAAGAGTTAAAAGATGATGGTTCTCTTATCTGACCATAAATAAGATGGTCTGTTAACTGTCAAGATGGATCCATGATGTCTGGGAAAGTGATTCTAAAGTGTCACAGAATAATCCCTCCTAATTGATTTAAGTTGGGAGAGGCCAAAGGTTAAGTGGTATTATAAAGCCATACATATATGTTAATTCTTAAAATTGCTATATGATACAACAGTGCCATCAAGTGGTAGATGGGCGGAAGTTTCTCAGGAATGCCAATAAAATGACATCATCCCCATGATTACCATACGTCACACCCACCTTATCTAATTGGAAATCCCTAATCCAAGAGGGGATGGACATAGATAAGGATTAGAATATCTGATCCAGTTTTTGGGGAAAGAGGGGGCACTTGAGACAAACATCACTTGGGACTTCTTCAGAGAGATTCAAGGCACTCGGGAGTTCTTCAGATTCAGCATCACTTCACACATCAGGAACATACCACAGGACGGGATAGATCTAAATCTTGGAAAGCTGGGTCCCTTCTAAAAGCTCTTTATCCCAAAGCAAGGGGTAATATATAATCTATTTTATTTGCAGTAATTATAAATCGCTCCAATTGGCATATAGTTGAGACCCCATTATTAGTGGGTCGATAGTGTTAAAACAATAATTTTATGGGAAATTTTAATGAACGTGCACATCATTAGAATTCCTGTAATATTGCTATCAGAGTGGAATCTCTGATCGGATTTTATTATCCATAGTTAGGCCAACGGGCGTATTTATAAGGTGTCTCTTACTGCCATATTCTCTGATTGAGCATAAGGGATTTTCCACAGATTCATTTCTATAGTTTTTTTTGTTGTTGCATTATAATATTTTGATAACCAGTATATTAATCGGTAATAATTTGATAAAAGGAAAAAGTAGTATTGTATTGTACTTGGTTTTGTAAATTAAGTGAGCCTGTAAACGGTGGAGCACCATCTTATGGTCAATTTTGATATCATCTTTGTATTCATTTGTATGCCATTTTTACTGCTTGTATTTATAATAAATTATATTTTGTATAATTAATTGCACCCTGTTTCATTAGCTGCACAAATGAACTTTAGATCTCATCAATAAAAGAACTGGCGTTCATATGTCCGCCAATTACATTTTTCATTTTTCATATTTCATAAAAATATGAAATCATAATTTTTATGATTTCATATCTTATATGAAATAAATACCCGACAGTGTGGGGGTCCAGGATGAAAAATCTCAAATTATCCTGATACCCCATGGAGTAGAAAATTTTCTTATGAGGTTTTGGAATGTAAATATGTCATCCTGAGACCTCATAGTATTGTTTACAAATGTCCTTGGGTTTAGGTGGGTTGGGGAGGGGAACTGTGTATGTGTTTTGTGTGAATGGGGACAAGAGTTGGGCACACTAGGGACAGGCCCCCTCTGTTCGCCATTTGCCACCTTGAACCCAGGAACAGTGACGTTCATAAGGGAAGGACTGGATGGGTAGTGTGGCAGAGTTATTTGCTGCAGGTAGAATTTAGATACCATGACATCACCTCACTTACTGAAAAATCTGAACCTGCCTTGTAAAGACCTACTCATCTGTCCATGGGAGAACCGCACTCATCCTTCAATCAAGACGGAACAAGGGATGTCGGACAAAAGTCTTGCTTAAAGAAAGTTGGCGCAGATGGAAAATTGAGACTGTGAGGGTGAACCCGCTCCAGGTTCCTTGGGGATGGACAACACCTAAAGATCGGCATTAATACCAAGAGACTGTGGGGGTGTGGTCACTCCAAACTCATTGGAGGTGGCCGACACCGGAAGATGGTTCCCTGAAAGAAAGGCCTGTTCTGTGAGGGTCAAGCCGCTCTGGAAGTCAGGAAAAGATGACAGTAGGAGGGGCTTATATCGGAAGATGGAAGCAAAAGACGTCCAGAAAGTTCTTGCGAAAAGAAGAAGATGACGGTATATCCTGTGGATGGGGGAGTCTGGTTACGGTGAAGAGCAAGTCGGCAGAAGTAGGTCGGGATAGGTGATGTCTATGTACAAACCGGATTCCAAAAAAGTTGGGACACTAAACAAATTGTGAATAAAAACTGAATGCAATGATGTGGAGATGGCAAATGTCAATATTTTATTTGTAATAGAACGTAGATGACAGATCAAACGTTTAATCCGAGTAAATGTATCATTTTAAAGGAAAATCACGTTGATTCAAATTTTCACGGTGTCAACAAATCCCAAAAAAGTTGGGACAAGTAGCAATAAGAGGCTGGAAAAAGTAAATTTGAGCATAACGAAGAGCTGGAAGACCAATTAACACTAATTAGATCAATTGGCAACATGATTGGGTATAAAAAGAGCTTCTCAGAGTGGCAGTGTCTCTCAGAAGCCAAGATGGGTAGAGGATTCCCACAATGTTGTGCAGAAAGATAGTGGAGCAATATCAGAAAGGTGTTACCCAGCGAAAAATTGCAAAGACTTTGCATCTATCATCATCAACTGTGCATAACATCATCCGAAGATTCCGAGAATCTGGAACAATCTCTGTGCGTAAGGGTCAAGGCCGTAAAACCATACTGGATGCCGTGATCTCCGGGCCCTTAAACGACACTGCACCACAAACAGGAATGCTACTGTAAAGGAAATCACAGAATGGGCTCAGGAATACTTCCAGAAACCATTGTCAGTGAACACAATCCACCGTGCCATCCACCGTTGCCAGCTAAAACTCTACAGTGCAAAGAAGAAGCCATTTCTAAGCAAGATCCACAAGCTCAGGCGTTTTCACTGGGCCAGGGATCATTTAAAATGGAGTGTGGCAAAATGGAAGACTGTTCTGTGGTCAGACGAGTCACGATTCAAAGTTCTTTTTGGAAATCTGGGACGCCATGTCATCCAGACCAAAGAAGACAAGGACAACCCAAGTTGTTATCAACGCTCAGTTCACAAGCCTGCATCTCTGATGGTATGGGGTTGCATGAGTGCGTGTGGCATGGGCAGCTTGCATGTCTGGAAAGGCACCATCAATGCAGAAAAATATATTCAGGTTCTAGAACAATATACTGTATGCTCCCATCCAGACGTCATCTCTTTCAGGGAAGACCCTGCATTTTTCAACAAGATAATGCCAGACCACATTCTGCATCAATCACAACATCATGGCTGCGTAGGAGAAGGATCCGGGTACTGAAGTGGCCAGTCTGCAGTCCAGATCTTTCACCTATAGAGAACATTTGGCGCATCATAAAGAGGAAGGTGCAACAAAGAAGGCCCAAGACGATTGAACAGTTAGAGGCCTGTATTAGACAAGAATGGGAGACCATTCCTATTTCTAAACTTGAGAAACTGGTCTCCTCGGTCTCCAGACGTCTGTTGAGTGTTGTAAGAAGAAGGGGAGATGCCACACAGTGGTGAAAATGGCCTTGTCCCAACTTTTTGGGGATTTGTTGACACCATGAAATTCTGATTCAACATATTTTTCCCTTAAAATGGTACATTTTCTCAGCTTAAACTTTTGTTCCGTGATTTATGTTCTATTCTGAATAAAATATTAGAAGTTGGCACCTCCACATCATTGCATTCAGTTTTTATTCACGATTTGTATAGTGTCCCAACTTTTTTGGAATCCGGTTTGTACCTAAGGACCAAAGTGTACTCCAGTTCTTCCTGAACTGTTACCAACTGAGTGGGGTAAAGGGGGCAAATACATCCTAACCCTTCCCTCAAGTTATTGCCGTGTAATTCGACAACACGGGGATTGTAGAGGGAAGTCAGGTGGGCGTATGTATATGGATATATATATATATATATATATATATATATATGTATCTGCCCCTTCTTTGATATGTGTATATATGTATATACCTGTTTATGGGCTCCTTTATATGGCCAATAGGGATATATTTTCTGTATGGCCGTGTATATATTGGCCCTGTATGACAAGTGGGGACATACATGTCCCCTGTATGTGATGCCCCAGGTATATGCGAGTGTATGTGTATATATAGATATGTGTGTATGTATTTGCACGCATGTCTATGTATATACACTTATGTCAGCATGACAGTATGTAGGTGGGCTTATTGCTGCCTATTCATACCACCGGTTTTGTATGTATGTATGTGTATATGTTTAACTGCTTCCTGACCGCCTAACGCAGGGATGCGACCTGGCGGCGGTCGATTCATTCCTCCTTGACGCGCCGGTGCGTCATCTCGCATGCGCATCGCGGGCCGGCAAAAGTTCGAGGGGGGGTTACATCATCAGCCTGCCAGCCAATGATCATTGATAAAAAAAAAAACGAATCACAAGCCAGTTAACACTTTCAATGTATAAATATAAGGTGTTAAATGGCTTCTCTGCTCCTCTGCTGGGCCTTTTCGTCGGTTGGTCTCAGCAGAGAAGCACAGTTCACAGTGACACTTCACTTAGCCCCAGATCACCCCCCAGCACGCCAATTAACCCCTTGATCACACCTTGATCGCCCCTGTCAATCACCTAGTGAAAGGGAAAAAAGTGATCAGTGTAAACTGTCACTTTTTTTTTCACTGGTATTGACTGTTAGGTTTTAGGACCCTTGGTTAGGTAGTTAGCGATCGTTTAGCGCCCAGCCCACCACACCGCAGTCACTGATTCACACTCATTTGCACTTTTATAGTATCTGTAAGTGATCAAAACTGATCACAGTCAGATCTATAATAGTATTAGTGTCACCTTAGTTTGCCCTCCACCCAAAACGCAGTGTTTGCCCGATCAGGCCTGATCGGTTGCCCACACGTGCGTTCACCCACGCCTGTCCCGCCGCAGTGACAAAAAAATTATTATTTTTTTATCACTGCACAATCACTTTGCAAGCGCTACGGTGATAAAAAAGACAGTTTTGATATTTTTTATCAATCGCAGCGGCATCCGGTACTTCGCTAGCCTCCCATTTGTAAGACAGGCTTGCTTTTTTTCTTGTATAGTCTCAGGGAATACCCCAAAAATGTAGTTGACCAAATGGCAAACAAGGGGTATTCTTCTGAAGAGGCCTACAGGCTTCTGACCCAGTCGGATGAGGAATGGGAACCCTCATCTGACGAATCTAGCGGGTCAGAATATGAACCTGTAGAAAGCAGTGGCAGTCTGACCCAAAGTTCGGACGAGGAGGTTGAGGTCCCTGATAGCACCAGGCGTACCCGGCCCCGTGTTGCTAGACCACAGGTTGCGCAGGATCCGCTTCAAGGGCAGCAGAGTGGGGCTGGCGCTGTCGGATTACGTGGGGAGGCATACACCAGCAGCGCAGCCCATCCTGGACCTAGTACCAGCACTTCCGTACAACATGGTGAAGTGGCGAGCACCAGAAGGGCAGTTGAAGCTGGTACGGTGGCACGCGCAATAGTTACCCCGTCGCAGCCACCGCACAGACAGGCCCGTAGACCCCCTAGAGTCCCCGAGGTGCTGGCAAACCCTAATTGGCAGTCCCCAACTTCAGCTGCACCATTAGTTCCCCCTTTCACCGCCCAGTCGGGAGTTCGGGTTGAGACAGCTGAGATCGGTTCGGCCCTGGGATTTTTTGAGCTGTTCTTGACTGCGGAGCTCTTGGACTTAGTCGTGGCAGAAACAAATCGGTATGCCACACAATTTATAGCTGCCAACCCGGGAATCTTTTATGCCCAGTCTTTCCGGTGGAAATCCGTCCAAGTTTCCGAAATTAAATTTTTTCTAGGCCTTCTCCTCAACATGGGTCTAACCAAAAAGCATGAATTGCGGTCATATTGGTCCACGAACCCAATTCATCACATGCCCATGTTCTCTGCTGCTATGTCCAAGACACGATTTGAGACCATCCTGCGTTTCCTGCACTTTAGTGATAACAGCACCTCCACCCAGCTTTTGACCGGCTCCACAAAATTCAGCCCCTCATAGACCACTTCAACACCAGATTTGTATACCCCTGAGCAAAACATCTGCGTAGACAAGTCCCTTATACATTTTACCGGACGCTTTGGCTTCAAACAATACATCCCAAGCAAGCGCGCCCGGTATGGGGTCAAATTGAATAAGCTCTGTGAAAGGGCCACAGGCTATACCCACAAATTTCGGATCTATGAGGGTAAAGATCAGACCCTGGCGCCGGTCGGTTGCCATGACTACCTGGGGAGCAGTGGGAAGACAGTCTGGGACTTGGTGTCACCCTTATTTGGCAAGGGGTACCATCTTTATGTGGACAATTTTTACACAAGTGTGCCCCTCTTCAGGCATTTGTTCCTTGAACAGATTGGCTGCTGTAGCACAGCATGACCTAGTCACCGGGGCTTCCCCCAACGGCTTGTTACCACCCATCTTGCAAGGGGGGAAGTAACGAAGAACTGCCTTGTGTAACGAAGAACTGCTCGCGGTGAAATGGAGAGACAAGCGTGACGTTTACATGCTCTCCTCCATTCACGCAGACACGACAATCCAAATAGAACGAGCAACCAGTGTCATTGAAAAGACCCTCTCAGTCCACGACTATAACCTTCACATGGGAGGGGTGGACTTCAATGACCAGATGTTTACTCCTTATTTAGTTTCCCGACGCACCAGACGCTGGTATAAGAAGCTGTCTGTATATTTGATTCAATTGGCTGCATATAATAGTTTTGTTCTCTAAAGTAAGGCTGGGAGAACAGGATCCTTCCTCAAATTTCAGGAAGAGATCATCGAGAACCTCCGTGGCCCCATCCACCAGTGTAGTGAGCCGTCTACAATGTCGTTGCTGGAACCTCAACCCAACCGTCACTCCGAAAAGTCACTCCAAAAAAGATGTTGTGTCTGTAGCAGGAGTGGAATAAGGCGTGACACCCGCTATTTCTGTCCTGACTGCCCTGACCACCCTGCCCTATGCTTAGGGGAGTGTTTCCGGAAGTACCACACACAGGTACACTTAGCATAGGGATTGCATCTCACAGGACAGGCACACAGGGCTATTAGGGCCCTTTCACTCACTGCTGCTGCAAACCTCTCCTTTCACCTGGGACTAAGTGCATAATGTACTTCGCCACATCTTTGGGCGATTTGCGCTTTGCACATTGTCCCATGGGAAAGGAGAGGTTTGTCCTATAAAGGTGAAAAAAAAAAAATCACCGGTAAGCAAAAAAGTTAACGTTCTGTTCAAAAAGTTAAATAAAGTTTATATGTTCCGTTCAAATGCTATTATAAAGTTAATAAATGTATTGCGTTGCGGCCTGTTTTCTTCTTTTTTTTTTTTTTACCTTTTACCAACCGATGCAGCACTGATGTGCATTCTGACAGAAGCATTGCGCTGCTGTCAGATTACACAAATTCGGTGTATGCGGTGCTGCAAGACGAGATTTCTCCTCTGCAGTAAAAGATATGTTTGCCGAGGCATATGAGCCGAGGCATATGAGCTGAGGAGGTGGCGGTTTTCATATGCTTTGGCAAACACTTTGTATAAAAAATCAAAAAAATCCCGGCAACGATTTATTCATCCACATCGATTGATGTGAATGGAGAAATCGGGGCCATTTCATTTTTTCTTTCAGCCCAGAGGCTGAACGGAAAAAAAAATCTCATTACCCGTATGCTCAATATAAGGAGAATAGCAGAAACTCCTAATGCTGGCCATACATGTAATGATTGCGGAGACCCTCAAATGCCAGCGCAGTACAAACACCCCACAAATTACCCTATTTTGGAAAGAAGACACCCAAGGTATTCGCTGAGGGGCATATTGATTCCATGAAAGATTGAAATTTGTGTCCCAAGTTAGCGGAAAGGGAGACTTTGTGATAAAAAAACAAAAAAAAAAACAATTTCCGCTAACTTGTGCCCAAAAAATAAAATAAAAAATTCTATGAACTCGCCATGCCCCTCATTAAATATCTTGGAGTGTCTTCTTTCCAAAATGGGGTCACATGTGGGGTATTTATACTGCCCTGGCATTTTAGGAACACTAATGCGTGAGAAGAATTCTGGGATCCAAATGTCTAAAAATGCCCTCCTAAAAGGAATTTGGGCAAAAAAGTGTCACACATGTGGTATCGCCGTACTCAGGAGAAGTTGGGGAATGTGTTTTAGGGTGTCATTTTACATATACCCATGCTGGGTGAGTTAAATATCTCGGCAAAAGACAACTTTTACAATTTTTTTATACAAAGTTGGCATTTGACTGAGATATTTATCTCACCCAGCATGGGTATATGTAAAATGACACCCCAAAACACATTCCCCAACTTCTCCTGAGTATGTCGATACCACATGTGTGACACTTTTTTGCAGCCTACGTGGGTAAAGGGGCCCACATTCCAAAGAGCACCTTTCGGATTTCACAGGCCATTTTTACAGGTTTTGACTTTAAACTACTTTGCACGCATTTGGGCCCCTAAAATGCCAGGGCAGTATAACTACCCCATTTTGGAAAGAAGACACCCCAAGGTATTTCATGATGGGCATAGTGAGTTCATGGAAGTTTTTATTTTTTGTCATAAGTTAGTGGAATATGAGACTTTGTAAGAAAAAAAAAAAAAAGAATCATCATTTTCTGCTAACTTGTGACAAAAAATAATAAGTTCTATGAACTCACTATGCCCATCAGCGAATACCTTAGGGTGTCTACTTTCCGAAATGGGGTTATTTGTGGGGGTTTTCTACTGTATGGACATTGTAGAACCTCCGGAAACATGACATGTGTTAAGAAAGTCAGAGTTGCTTTAAAAAGCGGAAATTCACATTTTTGTACCATAGTTTGTAAACGCTATAACTTTTACCCAAACCATTTTTTTTTTACCCAAACATTTTTTTTTTATCAAAGACATGTAGAACAATAAATTTAGAGAAAAATTTATATAGAGATATCGTATTGTCGATTGATAACAAAAAAAGAAAAAATGTGATCAGCAATGAAATACCACCAAATGAAAGCTCTATTAGTGAGAAGAAAAGGAGGTAAAATTCATTTGGGTGGTAAGTTGTATGACCGAGCAATAAATGGTGAATGTAGTGCAGAATAGTAAAAAGTGGTCTGGTCATTAAGGGTGTTTAAGCTAGGGGAGCTGAGGTGGTTATATATGTGCCCCAAGCATCTTTGGATATATATATATACATATATATATAAATATACTACAAGAGGTAGTCACCTGAAATGGTTTTCACTTCACAGGTGTGCCCTGTCAGGTTTAATAAGTGGGATTTCTTGCCTTTTAAATGGGGTTGGGACCATCAGTTGCGCTGTGGAGAAGTCAGGTGGATACACAGCTGAAAGTCCTACTGAATAGACTGTTAGCATTTGTATTATGGCAAGAAAAAAGCAGCTAAGTAAAGAAAAACAAGTGGCCATCATTACTTTAACCCCTTAAGGACTCAGCCATATTTCACCTTAAGGACTTTGCCATTTTTTGCAAATCTGACCAGTGTCACTTTAAGTGCTGATAACTTTAAAACACTTTGACTTATCCAGGACATTCTGAGATTGTTTTTTCGTCACATATTGTACTTCATGACACTGGTAAAATGAAGTAAAATTATTATTTTTTTGCATAATAAAATACCTAATTTACCCAAAATTTTGAAAAATTGGCAAATTTCAAAGTTTCAGTTTCTCTACTTCTGTAATACATAGTAATACCCCCAAAAATTCTGATGACTTAACATTCCCCATATGTCTACTTCATGTTTGAATTATTTTGGGTATTCTATTTTATTTTTTAGGGATGTTACAAGGCTTAGAAGTTTAGAAGCAAATCTTGAAATTTTTCTGAAATTTAAAAAAAAACAATTTTTAGGAACCACTACAGGTCTGAAGTCACTTTGCGACTCTTACATAATAGAAACCGCCCAAAAATGACCCTATTCTATAAGAGTTATTGGCAAACAAGAGTTATTATTTACAAGAGTTATTGGCAAATGGGGATGAAATTTGAGAATTTCATTTTTTTGCCTAATTTTCCATTTTAACCCATTTTTTCCACTAACAAAGCAAGGGTTAACAGCCAAACAAGACTGTATATTTATTGCCCTGACTCTGCCGTTTACAGAAACACCCCATATGCGGCCGTAAACTACTGTACGGGCATAAAGGGAAAGGTGCGCCGTATGGTTTTTGAAAGCCAGATTTTGCTAGACTGTTTTTTTGACACTATGTCCCATTTGAAGCCCCCCTGATGTACCCCTAGAGTAGAAACGCCATAAAAGTGACCCTATCTAAGAAACTACACTCCTCAAGGTATTCAAAACGGATTTTACAAACTTTGTTAACCGTTTAGGTGTTGCACAAGATTTAATGGAAAATAGAGATACAATTACAAAATTTCACTTTTTTGGCAGATTTTCCATTTTAATATTTTTTTTCCAGTTACAAAGCAAGGTTTAGCAGCCAAACAAAACTCATTATTTATGGCCCTGATTCTGTAGTTTACAGAAACACCCCATATGTGGTCGTAAACTGCTGTACGGGCACACGGCAGGGCGCAGAAGGAAAGGAATGCGTACGGTTTTTGGAAGGCAGATTTTGCTGGACTGGTTTTTTTGACACCATGTCCCATTTGAAGCCCCCCTGATGCACCCCTAGAGTAGAAACTCCAAAAAAGTGACCCCATTTTAGAAACTACGGGATAGGGTGGCAGTATTGTTGGTACTAGTTTAGGGTACATATGATTTTTGGTTGCTCTATATTACACTTTTTGTGCGGCAAGGTAACAAGAAATAGCATTTTTGGCACTTTTTTTTTTGCTATTTACAACATTCATCTGACAGGTTAGATCATGTGGTAATTTTATAGAGCAGGTTGTCACGGACGCGGCGATACCTAATATGTATACCATTTTTTTTATTTAAGTAAGTTCTATACAATGACTTTATTTTTAAAACCAAAACAATGTTTTAGTGTCTCCATAGCCTAAGAGCCATAGTTTTTTTCAGTTTTTGGGTGATTATCTTGCGGGATGAGATGATGGTTTGATTGGTACTATTATGGCGTACATGCAACTTTTTTGATCACTTTTATTACCTTTTTTGGGAAGTAAGGTGGGCAAAATTTCAATTTTCTCATAGTTTTTATTTTTATGGCGTTCACCGTGCGGGGAAAGTAACATGACCGTTTTATAGATCAGGTCGTTACGGACGCGGCGATACCTAATATGTGTAGTGTATTTTTAAAATTTTTATTCAGTGATAAAAAATAAATCTTTACTTTTTTCACTTTTTTCTTACATTTTTGGACCCAGACCTACTTGGTTCTTGAAGATCCAGTGGGTCTGATGTCTGTATAATACAGTACAGTAAACTATATAGTGTACTGTACTGTATTTTACTTACACTTTGTCTGAACAGATCTATGCCTTTAGCATAGATCTGTTCAGCACCATGGACAGCAGGATGCCTGAGAAGGCGTCCTGTTGCCATGGGAACCTTCCCCGTCTGCTCAGTTGTGGCCACAACTTTGCAGACGGGGAAGGGTAAGGAGGGGGGCTCCCTACCTCTGTGACCCCATCCTGTCTGGTGGCTGCAAAGGCACAGCAGCCCCCCAATGGGAGAGGGAGGGAGCCCCCTGACCCTGACAGTTAACCTTTTCCGTACCACGGGCCGTACGGACCGCGGTATGGAAAGGGTTAAACGGCTGACATCTGCACAGATGTCAGCCGTTTATACCAAAGTGTCAGCAATGTGCTGACACTCTGGTATAACCACTGTACAGCAACGAATTTTCAAGAGGAGGCAGGCGGGGGATTGCGAACTCGCTTGCCGCACCGCCCGCCTCCCGCAACGCCCCCACCGCCTACAACCCCCCACTGCACCACCCGCCGGCATAAAATCATGCAGGAGTACAGGGGCGGGGGGGGGTGCAAAATCTTTATTTTAGGCACACTAAAGTTTCTGATCCCCGCGGTCCCTGATCAGAAACTGCAGAAAGCGCAGCAAACCGCAGGTCTGAATTGACCTGCAGTTTGCTGCGATCGCCGACACGGGGGGTCACATGACCCCCCCCCCGGCGTTGTGACAGGATGCCGGCTGAATGATTTCAGCCGGCATCCTGTTCGGATTAACCCCCGGGGCGCCGCAATCGCTATTTAAACTTAGGACATACCTTAAGGACTCGGGAAATAGGGCGTACCGGTACGCCCTAAGTCCTTAAGGGGTTAAGAAATGAAGGTCAGTCAGTCCGAAAAACCGAGAAACCACTGCTAAGGACAGGCAACAAGCAGAAGAGACTTGTTTGGGCTAAAGAACACAAGGAATGGACATTAGACCAGTGGAAATCTGTGCTTTGGTCTGTCTGATGAGTCCAAATTTGAGATCTTTGGTTCCAACCACCGTGTCTTTGTGCGACGCAGAAAAGGTGAACGGATGGACTCTACATGCCTGGTTCCCACCATGAAGCATGGAGGAGGAGGTGTGATGGTGTGGGAGTGCTTTTCTGGTGACACTGTTGGGGATTTATTCAAAATTAAAGGCAGACTGAACCAGCATGGCTACCACAGCATCTTGCAGCGGCATGCTATTCCATCCGGTTTGCGTTTAGTTGGACCATCATTTATTTTTCAACAGGACAATGACCCCAAACAAACCTCCAAGCTGTGTAAGGGCTATTTGACCATGAAGGAGAGTGATGGGGTGCTGCGCCAGATGACCTGGCCTCCACAGTCACCAGACCTGAACCCAATCGAGATGGTTTGGGGTGAGCTGGACCGCAGAGTGAAGGCAAAAGGGCCAACAAGTGCTAAGCATCTCTGGGAACTCCTTCAAGACTGTTGGAAGACCATTTCAGGTGACTACCTCTTGAAGCTCATCAAGAGAATGCCAAGAGTGTGCAAAGCAGTAGTCAAAGCAAAAGGTGGCTACTTTGAAGAACCTAGCATATGACATAAATTCCGTTGTTTCACACTTTTTTGTTATGTATAGAATTCCACATGTGTTAATTCATAATTTTGATGCCTTCAGTGTGAATCTACAATTTTCATAGTCATGAAAATAAAGAAAACTCTTTGAATGAGAAGGTGTGTCCAAACTTTTGGTCTGTACTCTCTATATATATGGATACATATATATTGGCGTTGAAAGTGGGATATGTATATATATGTAGAGGGAATTGTATTAAATATTCCCTAGATTCAATTCCCTATCAACTCTTATCAACAGTTCATCCCCCATGTGTAGAGAAAAACTTGTGCTGATAGCCTGTAGGATAACAGCTGATCAGTATCTAGTCCTCTTTTGTTCAGGACCTAAACAGTAGAATGGTCTCGTTTGCTGGTCACCTTAGGACAAAGAGTTTGCAGACTCTCTGGCACCGTTTGTCAGGGGGCTTTCTAACCAGAGACATCATGAACCTGTTTCCACACCACTGCCCCATGGCTAAACTCCACCCCCCTACTTCCAGCATTTTTGGACTAGGGGGGAGGACTCTTGGGATTTGAGGATAAAGAGAGGCACACTTGGTAGAGGGGACAGAAGTGGAGTGCATGCAGCCTCATGGATGAGGGAGAGTCATCCCCAGGAAAATGAGCAAGCAGGGATCTCTCCTGGGACGAGCGTAACTCCCTAGAGATGAGCACTGGCTAAGTATCATTAACCCCTATTGCACTGTCCTGCAGGTCCTTTACCCCTGCTAACCCCTTCTGCCCGTGTCCTTAACCCCTGCAATCCCTGCACCCCAGTTCTCCTGCATTCCCTGTGTGCAGCCCCAGCATACTCTTGCTGGGCTGTATTTACCCTTGATATCCTGTTTCCCTGCAATAGCCCCAATACCCCTGAACCAGGTAACCCTGGGTTTACCCCTTTATGTCCATCATCCCCTGCACTGTGATTATCCCTACATTGCAGTGATTGTGTGGTTTACAGCCCCGCTTTAACCCTTGCATTGCTGGGCTGTATTGACCCTGTATTCCCTGAACCTGCACTCATGGCCACATACCCTTTCTACCCCGTAGGGACAGTGAGTAGCCAGGTGGGTGGGTTGCTGCTAATGAATGTATGTAAGTTATTGTATAGCTAGTGTGTGGGGTTGAATTGGAATTGTGTATTGTCTAGTGTAGTTAGATTTGTATTGTGTTTATTGCAATAATCTTACTGTACTGTGTACATTTCAGGGCACAGTGTCTGGTCCATTATTATAGTACAGTAAGGCGCAGGCAGCAGCGTGCAGGCAAGGCGAGGGTGCATATGATATATTATATTAAGGGAATAAATAGGCGGGGTCACAGTAGACGACTCACGCCTATTTAGGAATATTAATTATTAGTATTGACATAAATATTGGTAATTAATATTCCCCCTTAACAGTTGTCTCAAAAAGATATTCCAATACCATTAACACATAATTAGAGATGAGCGTGAATCAAAGTTGATGAAGTGGAATTCGATCCGAATTTCAGGAAAAATTTGATTCTATACGAAGCCGAATTTCCTCGCGCTTCATGGTAACGAATTGCATTTTTCCCTAAAATGGCTGCTGCACATGTGCGGACATGGAGAAAGTAACTCTGGGAAGGCGGGATCACCCATAATGCCATGCATGCAGCCAATCAGCAGCCAGCCAGCCCTGTGATGTCACAGCCCTATAAATAGCGTCAGCAATCTTAGATTCTGCCATTTACCAGCATATTTAGTGCAGGGAGAGATGTCTGCAGGCGCTAGGGACAGTGATAGCAAAGACTTAATTGTGGTGAAAAAATGATTTATAAGTGCATTGAAAGGATAGGGAGGAACATTTACACAGCATTTGTGTAGAACAGGGTTCAGTAGGGGAGGTTACAGACTGGGTAATAGGAAAAATCCTATTATACCTTGACTGGGGAACCAAATTTCCATTATAAAGCTCTGTAATTCCAGCAAACCGTTCTTGTTATTGGGGTGTGTGGCGGGCGCCTCCCGCCAGGGCCCTTTAAGAAGGGTAGAAAAAGGTTGGTTGGTTTGTCGTAACGCCAGTTGCATTTCAGCAACAGGGGACAGAGTCTCCTTAAGGAGATGGTGTTGGTGGTACCCAGTGTAGGAATGCCAGAGTGGTGTAAGGGTAGCCAATAATGTCCCTGTAGATGTGGCTGTGCATGTGTCATGGTGCTCCTACCTGGATATGCTGGCCCCCAGGCGTTGGCTATGCAGGAATGAAAAGTGGGTTATGGATGAAGGGGATGATTAAATTCAGTCCAGACCTTGGATAACGTTGAACAGCAACTTTACGTGAATAAACTTTTATCAGAAAAATCTTCCAACTTTATCTTGGTCACCAGCAGGTTTTGGATTGAATTCTGGCAGGTGAACACATTCGGCTCTGCTACATCTGTTACTCTTTGGCACTGCTGTGCTATCAGGATTAAATAGAAACGTTTCCTTTCTATATCAGTCTTTATCTTTATCTGTATCTTGATCCAGGGAATCTTTCTTCCTGGCTTGTGAGACTTGTAGATTGGGCCTCTATGCCCAGCAGAGCTTAGGGGTGCTCTTGCTGGCCTTTGCAGGGCTCGTCCAGCAGGAATGAGGGTCTGCTACCTTCCACTCGGAGAAGATATATTGAACTGCTCCTCACTAACTAAACTCCTCCCTCTCTAGAGAGGGCTAGAATGGACAGAAGATTCCATTCCAGGCAAACTAACTCTGCCATGCATGACGCCATCTGCTGGTGAACAAGGCACATTACATGTTAACATAGCAACACAGGGAAAAGAATATGCACATTATACAGGACCTAGGAATAAATACACATGCAGACAATAAATCAACCTTAAGAGATAGTAGAGGGGCATGGAAGGTGGTAATGCCACTCTAAGGCATTACATTCCCCAGCACTTAAGAACCAAGCCACCCTTAGCTTGTGCTTAGAGTAAATATAAATACCTATATAAATATGCTCTCCGGGTACCTGAAATAATACCAAGTGCTGCATGAAAATATGGACATACAAAGAGTGACATATAAGATGGTTACATCTAGGCTCCTGACTGAGTAGGGTGTCTTTTACCGGTTCTCCCTCTCGCAGCGAACCAACCAAATACTTGTACTTCACTTTAAGTACTCACACTGCACTAAGCACTCAACACTCCACGACTTAGTAGTATACGGAGCAAGGGGGTGTCATTTACTGTAATCCCTCCACATAGCATGATACGTCTGCAAATAGAAAGGTGGCTTCAACCTGTATTCCCTTCCTGGCACCAAGGTCTGAAAATGCTTTACGCTTTGTCACCTTGATGGCTGACCAGGTAGCTACACACAATTTTCCTTAAGGCAGTACACAAGGTCTTAGGACATAAATAACCTTGGCTAAGCACAAGGTCCTGAAACACATAACAATTAGGAGGATGAGGCCGTGCTCTCTAATCTCTCCATACACATAATAGCAGTGGGTTACCCTTCACAGTGTTAGATCTGCTTGTGACCTTTACCACTTGGTTCCCGCTGTGTAGCGATTGTCTATATAACACAAGGTGAGAATAAGAACCATTAGTATTTTAACGTCATCAGAGGCAGTCCATAATGAGCAATGGGGATGTTAGACTTGCTTGTGACGTATATTAATATCCTCAGAAGCAGTCCATAATAACTAAGCAATAAAGTGCTGACTATATGGTTAACTGCATAATTACACCAAAGTCCGTAGAAAAAGTGCATAGAAGATCACATTGCGGCTCTTACAAGAGAATACTCACAACGGGCCAAAGTACTTGAACATTGCTGAAACAGAAAGATTAGTGCAGATCACAATAAGGCTACATGCACACGACCGTATTTTGTTTCAGTGTCCGATACGTTTTTTTTGCTGATAGGATGCGGACACATTCATTTCAATGGGTCCGCAAAAAACACGGACAGCACACCGTGTGCTGTCCGCATCAGTATGTCCGTTCCGTTGCTCCGCTCCGCTAAAAAAATAGTGCATATCCTATTTTTTTCTAGTTTACGGACAAGGATAGGCATTATTACAATGGATCCGCAAAAAAAAAACGGATCCGCAAAAAAAACAGATGCCATACGTAACATCATCCATTTTTTTTGCGGCCCGCAAAACACATACGGTCGTGTGCCTGTAGCCTAAGGCACATTTTTTTAACGCAAGTAAACAGTGCAAAAATAAAATCACATTGCAGTCTCTTTCTTCAATGCTTGAAGGTAAAGTACACTGAACTGGAACTTTAAGTGCAACAAAGTCCTTTGTAATACATGGGAAATAATAAATTGTAATCCAAATGAGGTAATAGTTGTTAGCCACATGGATAATAACGGTATAGCAGCACAGGTCATGAGAACAGTTTAGAAAAGGAGCTCTCAAATAACCTGAAAAGGGGGAAAATAGGAATTTTGGCACCGTTAGGCATGATCAAGAGATATTTTTGGTAACTGGGGGGAGTCCTTACTAACATGGCGATCCAGGTGAGGGCTAAACAGGGCAACAGAAACAAACATGGGCAAACAAGTTCTCACCCTTCAGTCTCCATTCATGTTGTGGCTCCAGTAGTCCAATGGATGGTTTTCTCACAACATGGGGTCACTTACAGGAAGGGATGGAAGTCTTCCTGGGTCCCATAGTTGAGGGCGCAAAAGTCCTTCTTTAAGCTGCGTGACATCCTCATCGCAGTCACTGTTAGCTCTGGTGCTCTCAGCAGCTGTAACTCCGGCAGAAACTTCATCTGCAATCTCCTGGTGGCATTCTGTGGCAGAACCTGGAACTACAGGACCACCCTCCTCTGGAGGATCCTCTGTAAGCCTTGGTCTTCTCCTGGTAGGTAACAGATGCCCAGGACAGCAGTAAAGAATAAACCCTTGGTCTTTTATAGCAAGGAGCTCCGCATTCGGTGGTGGTTCCAGAGTGCATGGAGCGGTATCAGTGGACTCCTTAACAGTAGATAGGTGACTTTTAGTGATTGGTGAATATGTTAGCGCCATACCAGGTGTGCTATCTTCAGCAGGCAGTTGAGATGAAGTTTTGGCGTTTTCGTAGGCTTCATGCAATTCCCTTTCTCTGCGCTCCTTTTCTTCCACTATTTCTTTATATGTTTCTATGTGTTTTCTTCTTTCTGATAAGTCACCTTCTCCACTAAGCATCCTCTCCATCTTTTTCCTTTCTTCCTCTTTCTTTATTAAGTCCTGTAATGCACTCGTCCTGTGGGCCTTCCATCGGGCAGGGTAATTCTGCCATGTGACATCCTCCTCGCTATTGCTGCTGCCGAACTCCATCAGAGTTTTTTCCTGCCTTCTGTAGTCCACTCTGGCAGCTGTGACAGAGCGCCACTGCCCTCCTATGGTGTAAATTGGAATTGACCAGGTGGTCACACTTTTAACCTGGGCCGCAATCTTTTGCTCCATAGGAGAGGTTGCTTCTGCCATCATACAAGGGTCCAATACCTCCGGAGAGTTAGCGGCTGGAAGGTAATTTTCTTCGCTAAGCGGCCTTATACACAGTTCTGGGTTGACTTCCTTCAGTAGTGGCTCTGCCTTCCATGGCAGCTGGTATTCCAACACGGTAGTGATGAATACAAATGAGGTATTTGACGTACTTCCCAGATGTTGGGAGTGCAGGTAGTCCAGGTGACAGGTTCCCTTTAAGTAGATTGGAGTGGCTTGAGGTGGCAGGACCGCTCGGGCTTAATAACAATAAGTGATGGATAATGGAGGATCATCATGGCCCTGGATAATGTTGCTCGGTCTTTGCTCGGGGGTAAAATGCAAAGCTGTTTTCTGTATTATCCCACAGGGCCATGATCCTCCATCACTTATTGTTATTAACCCCTCCCTTGACAGCCCGCCCAGCCCCATTTAGCTGTGTGTTCTGCTTTGGAAAAAAAAGTTTAGGCCATGAAGGGGTTAATTAACTGTTGGAGGGGGTGGGGGGTGTTATTATTGTGCATATTGTGTTTGGGATCCATTTAACAAGTTTGACCAGTTGGGTTTGAGAGTGGTTGTCCACAGATCCCCATAAAAATGTGTCATCCACAGATCCCCCATAAAAGTGTGTCATCCACAGATCCCCCATAAAAGTGTGTCATCCACAGATCCCCCATAATAGTGTGTCATCCACAGATCCCCCATAAAAGTGTGTCATCCACAGGTCCCCCATAACAGTGTGTCATCCACAGATCCCCCATAACAGTGTGTCATCCACAGGTCCCGCATAATAGTGTGTCACCCACAGATCCCCCATAATAGTGTGTCACCCACAGATCCCCCATAACAGTGTGTCATCCACAGATCCCCTATAACAGTGTCATCCACAGATCCCCCATAACAGTGTGTCATCCACAAGTCCCCCATAACAGTGTGTCATCCACAGATTCCCCCCATAACAGTGTGTCATCCACCGATCCCTCATAACAGTGCGTCATCCACAGATCCCCCATAACAGTGTGTCATCCACAGGTCCCCCATAAAATTGCGTCATCCACAGGTCCCCCATAAAAGTGTGTCATCCACAGGTCACCCATAACAGTGTGTCATCCACAGGTCCCCCATAACAGTGTGTCATCCACAGTTCCCCCATAACAGTGTGTCACCCACAGATCCCCCATAATAGTGTGTCACCCACAGATCCCCCATAATAGTGTGTCACCCACAGATCCCCATAATAGTGTGTCACCCACAGATCCCCTATAACAGTGTGTCATCCACAGATCCCCCATAACAGCGTGTCCTCTATAGATCCCCCATAACAGTGTGTCATCCACAGGTCCCCCATAACAGTGCGCCATCCACAGATCCCCCATAACAGTGCGTCATCCACAGATCCCCCATAACAGTGCGCCTGCGCAATGAGGAAGAGAGAGAAAGGAGGGGAAAGAATCCGCAAAAGCAAGCAGAGGAGGACGGCACAGCAGACGACTGAGTAGCTTCTTTTGTAAGTAAATTGCGTTATTATAAATCCAGTTTAATGTCTGTTTTTATCTTTTATTATATTCTGGATTTTGGTTAAAGGGACAGTAAAAAAAGTTTTTTTTTGTTATGTATGATGCCTTTTGATAATAAATAAATGTAAATGTAGTGGTGCTATAATGTGGCATCCCTGCATACATCTTATTTATATATACCTATTAAATTTTTTTTCAGTAGTATGATTAAGCGGTGAAAATTATTAGTGCCCCCCACCTTTTTGACTGTGGTATCTTATGTGCCCCCCCCCCCCCTATATATTGTTTCTAGAGTCACTACTGACCTGACTGACTGATTGCAATTTGTACTCAGTGCAGTTAGTCGATCAGTCACATTCACAAACACTGACATCATACACTTTCATGCAGCACCCGGTCATACCTCTGGGTCCGGCGGCCGCTGCCACTGTAAAACAGCAGTGGTGGTACATCCGCTGCGCTATGACGTCACTATGACGTTGTAAAAAAATAATAAAATTGGGGGTGGGTCCTTGGGGGTGGAGGGGGGCCGGGAGTCGGAGTCAGGACAGATTCTAAAGGGGCAGGGTAGGAGGGGGGGGGCCCAGGCCTTGAGCTGTGTAAAGGGCCCCAAAATTTCTGATGGCAACCTTGCCCCTTTCCAAAAAGCAGACACAATTGGGCAGTCCCACCATACATGTCTATAAGTACCTATGAGACCACAATTTCTCCAGCAGTATGGGGGATTGAACTTATGAATGTGAGCTGGTGTGAAATACCATCTCAATGAAATTTTAAACGCAGTCTTCCATTATGAAGCACTTTTAGATATTTGTTTCACTATAGGGAAGGCTGAGAACAAATCCTCTGTATTGTGTGTTACTTTTAAATCTTCTTCCCATTTAAGTACAAAAGAAGGTTTTCACTGTCACCGTGGGCATTATACGGGTGCTAAAAAAAAAGGCGATCCCTTTTATGGAATTGCTGGTTGAAGAAACGAATTCTTGAGTTTGCATGGGAAACTCAAGTGAATGGATATGAGCGGCTAGTTATGCTTTCAAAGGAGAGCATTACTGTGCCATCAAATAGGAGTTGAATTTTAGAGATGCCTGCTATTACCCAGTTGGTTAATTGCAAATCAGGAATCATAGCATTTAAGTAATGCAAAAGGAGGTTCCTTACTGAAGTTTTGGTTTGGTGTAAGATCGGAAGGTTTTCCAAGCTGTAACTGAAGCTTTTATATGAAGTAGTGGGTGGTGAGCCCTTGGATTGTTTTGAGGATCTAAGTTAAAGTATGAGAGGAGTGGGTGATGCTAACCTTTTCAATTCCACCCATCTTTTGTTGCTGTTGTCCAATTCATCTGCGCAAGTATGCACACCCAATAGTATTTCCTAAGATCTGGAATATTCATTCCCCCTTTTGCCCAAGGTCTAGTCATCGTAGAAAACCGGACCCTAGGTCTTCTACCAGCCCAGACAAAGTCAGGGAGTATTTTTTGAAGGGACCCAAAGAAAGAGGCTGGTACAGGGAACACTACAGTGCGGAAAATATACAATATGACTGGAAGCATCATCATTTTAACAACCGCCACTCTGCATGCCCAGGACAACAGAGGCTGTGAAAATTTGCCAGTCATATTAGATATCTTTGACAATAGCGGGGTGTAATTTGCTGAGTACATATCTTTGCTAGAGTTGGTTAATGTGATCCCCAAATATGTGAAGCCTTTATCCTGCCAATTAAAAGGATATTGGGAGACAAGTTTTGCCCTTACTGGGGATCTATTCCGACCGTAAAGGCCTGTGTTTTGGTCAAATTGAGCTTATAATATGATACATATTGAAACATGTCGATAACCCTTTGCACACATAGAAACATACATAGAAACATAGAATGTGTCGGCAGATAAGAACCATTTGGCCCATCTAGTCTGCCCAATATATCTGAATCCTATGAATAGCCCCGGCCCTATCTTATATGAAGGATGGCCTTATGCCTATCCCATGCATGCTTAAACTCCTTCACTGTATTTGCAGCTACCACTTCTGCAGGAAGGCTATTCCATGCATCCACTACCCTCTCAGTAAAGTAATACTTCCTTATATTACTTTTAAACCTTTGCCCCTCTAATTTAAAACTGTGTCCTCTTGTGGTAGTTTTTCTTCTTTTAAATATGCTCTCCTCCTTTACCGAGTTGATTCCCTTTATGTATTTAAAAGTTTCTATCATATCCCCTCGGTCTCTTCTTTCTTCCAAGCTATACATATTAAGGTCTTTTAACCTTTCCTGGTAAGTTTTATCCTGCAATCCATGGACCAGTTTAGTAGCTCTTCTCTGAACTCTCTCTAGAGTATCTATATCCTTCTGGAGATATGGCCTCCAGTACTGCGCACAATACTCCAAGTGAGGTCTCACCAGTGTTCTGTACAGCGGCATAAGCACTTCACTCTTTCTACTGCTTATACCTCTCCCTATACATCCAAGCATTCTGCTTGCATTTCGTGCTGCTTTATTACATTGTCTTCCCACCTTTAAGTCTTCTGAAATAATTACTCCTAAATCCCTTTCCTCAGATACTGAGGTCAGGACTGTGTCGAATATTCTATATTCTGCCCTTGGGTTTTTACGCCCCAGGTGCATTATCTTGCACTTATCCACATTAAATTTCAGTTGCCAGAGTTCTGACCATTCTTCTAGTTTTCCTAAGTCCTTTTCCATTTGGCGTTTCCCTCCAGGAACATCAACCCTGTTACATATCTTTGTGTCATCAGCAAAAAGACAAACCTTACCCACCTGGCAGGGATGTCTCCAGATGGGACAGTGAAAGTATGACGTCGTCAGCATATAATTCGAAGGTATGTGTGAAGTACCCTTGTCTAAAATGCCTGAAATATAGGGGATTGCCTGACCATCTCTGCGAAAGGCTCCATACTAAAGTGAATATTATGGGAGACAATGGACATCCCTGTTTAGTTCCATTGGATATTGTAAAGCGGTCTGACAAGAAGCCCGAGGAGAATACCCTGGCTGATGGCGAGGAATACAGGGCTAGTATGGCAGATTTGATAAATCCCTGAAACCAGAACTTGTCCAATGTGGCCGAGAGATATCCCCAATATACCAGATCGAATGCCTTCTCTGTGTCCAACGCCAGAAACAAAGAAGGCGTCCGCGTGCGCTCATCCACTTGAACCAAATTGATGAACCTTCTTGTCTCCCCGCCACAAATCCGACCTGATCCAGATGAATCAGAAGTGGGATATATTTTAATAAACGTGTTGCAATAATTTATCCGTAGATTTTTCTGAGTTTAATAGAAATATGGGGCGGAAATGTATTGCTGGGGTTGTCCGGTCTTTGCCTGGTTTGGGGAGAGTAATTACTTGGGCCATGAGCATCTCCTCATGAAATTTACTTTCTGCAGCAGCTTTGTTAAAAGCCGCTGCTAGATGTGGTGCTAGTATAGGGGAAACGTGCTTATAGTAGGCATTAGTAAATCCATCTGGATCCAGGGCTTTATTTAACGGTAAGAATTTGATAGCTGAATGAATTTCCTCCCCCGTAATAGGGAGTGATAGGGCTTGAACCTGTTCCGATGATAGGTGGGGTAAATGGACAGCGTCCAGAAAGGAATTGATTGCTTCCCTGGATGGCTGTGGGGTTTGCTATCTCCTTGTAAGTTATAAAGGGACTCGTAGAATTGTTTGAATTGATCTACTATTAGTCTGGGGTCTGTAATTTTGTGTCCTTGTTCAACTAGCAGATAACCAATGCGAGATGAAGCAGTGGATTGCTTAAGCCATGTGGCTAAAAATGCCCCTGCTTTATTGCTATGTACATAACATTGCAGCTTAAATCTTTTAAGGAAATATTCATGTTGGGACAACAAAATCGTTTGAAGACGCCTTCTAAGATCCCTAAAGGTTATGAAATGAAACGCGCTTACAGAGGCTTTGTTTAAGGTTTCTATATTTTGAATAGAGGAGAGTATGTCAGTGATCTCTTGGTTGCGTTTATTTTTCATCTGTGCACAACACTGAATGAGTGTACCTCTCATGACAGCCTTGTGCGCATTCCACAGAATCTGGGGATCTATATCAGGAGTGTTATTAACTTCAAAGTATGAAATTAGTGCCGACCCCAGTTTATCTCTATAGTCCGGGTGGCTAAGTAAAGAGTCGTTCAAACGCCAATGAGATGGGAGGGGCGCCAAAATTTTTTATGATAAAGTGATAGAGATGGGAGCATGATCAGACCATCTGATCAGGGGCATAACGATCGCGGTCGCAAAGGGTTTGGCCCAGCGGGGGGATGGGGCCCGCTGGGCTCACATGTAATGGGAGGACTCTGACAGGGTCCGGCATGAAGTACAGTGACAATGCCGAGCGCCTCGTAAGAGCACTCTTCAAACATGTATATTATGCGCCCCCGACACACAGGCAAGTGGGGGGGGGGGGGGGGGCAGCATGCATACTCACCCGGCAGTTCTTGTCACTGCCGGGCTCTCATCTTCAGAGTGTAGCAGGGAGCTCTCTCCTCTCTCTGCTTCAATTTTCTTCTGAGCTCTGGCGCTCATCAGGGAAGAAGATATGTGGGGTTTTTTTGTGTGATTTTTTAAGCTGCAGACTGGAGGCAAAAGGGGGGCCACAACAAGAGTGAGGGGGCACAAAAGTGGTCATCTAATCTGCCATAACTACTTTGAGGGGGCATTTAATCTGGCATAACTACTGTGAGGGGGCACATATGTGGGCATAACTATTGTGAGGGGGCATATATGTGGGCACACCTACTATGAGGGGGCACATAACTGGGCATATCTATTGTGAGGGGGCGCATAATCTGTCATAACTACTGTGAGGGGGCACATAACTGGGTATAACTACTGTGAGGGGGCACATATCTGGCCATAACCACCTTGAGGGGGCACATATCTGGCCATAACCACTGAGGGGGCACATATCTGGCCATAACCACTGTGAGAGGGCACATATCTGAGCATTACTACTGTGAGGGGGCACATATCTGAGCATTACTACTGTGAGGGGGCACATATCTGGGCATATCTACTGTAAGAGGGGCACATATTTGGCATATCTACTGTGAGGGGGCACATATCTGGCAATTACCATGTCACAACCAGACAGCTGAGAAGCTCTGACAGAAGCCTTTCAGAACCTCCCCCTTGAGTTTCTTTGTTGTGATGTTCAGTTCCTCATCTCGATAGCCTCTCTCAGCTGTCATGTAGTTGGACTGATTGCTTCCCTTTAAATTCCTCCCCATAATGCATTACTGGGCGGCTTATACTACTTCCTGGAGTGTGTGTGCATGCTGATCTTGTTTTCCAGTCTGCTACTAAGTTAAGTGCTGAACATTTATCTGTTATTTTCTGTTTGCTGGATCCCAGGTGACCCTGACTCCCTCCGTGTCTGGTGTAGGGAGGCGGTGGTCGTGTCCCCTCACTATTGTAGGGTGTTCAGGGGTTATATAGTCGAGGTACGTGGATATGCAACCATCCACCTCTGGGATCTTTGCATAGGCTGAGCAGCCAGGGAAAGTCTCAGGTCTTGTGCAGGGGTCTCCCTTTTGGTTCCTTAGCTTTGGATCCAGTGAGTCATATATGCATGTTGCTTTGTCTTGTTTCCTGTACACCGTCCGTGACAAACCACTGTTAGGGGGCACATATCTGGCCATAACTACTGTGAGAGGCCATATATCTGGGCATTACTACTGTGAGGGGGCACATATCTGAGCATTACTACTGCTAGGGGGCATATATCTGGGCATATCTACTGTGAGAGGGGCACATATCTGGGCATAACTACTGTGAGGGGGCACAAAAGTGGGCATAACTACTGTGGCAGGAACAAAGGTGGGCATAACTGCTGTGAGGGGCCACAAGGAGCACATAACTATTGTGAAGGGGCCACAAGGTGGGCTTCATTACTGTGAGGGGCCACAATGTGGGCATTAGTACTGTGTGGTAGAGCTTAGGGGAAATGTCCTAGATTACCCTGCTATACATTGGCATGGCTCAGTCTTACAGGCCACCACAGCGCCCCCTGCTGGTAATTTCACAGGAGCAGTCCCCATCCCTTCCTTATGTGATTATTTATTTCTGGATCTAGTGGACATCACCCCCACACCAGCGACTCACCCAGATTTTTATTAGGACTGGGTGAGTGTAGCCATGCATTGGGCTTAGTGTAAAAAAATAATAATTGCTGCCTCTTTGTATAAATTGGGAAGCGGGGGGCCCAATTCAAAGTTTGCACCGGGGCCCATAACACTTTAGTTACGCCACTGCATGTGATAGTTTTAATATCAGAAGAAACTACGTGGAGTAATGATGTCTTGTTTACCAGAAAGAAGTCGATTTGAGAATAAGAGTTATGGAGAGGGGAGAAAAAGGTGTAATCCCTTTAACTGCCATGCTGACAGCACCACACATCATAATATCCCTCTTCTATTAGAGATTTTGCGACTGAGGAGAGATGCCTCCCAGGAGCAGTAGTGTCTAGTTGACTATCCAGAATGGAGTTAAAATCCCCCCCCACCACCAGTATCCCTTTGCTCACCGACTCTATCTTGGGATGGAGTGATCTGCTGGGAACGAGATTGATGCCTGTTCGCAAAGTACACGTTAAAAAGTGTATATGTAACATTATTGATATCACAAATCACCCGTAGATAGCGACCATGCGGGTCCACTATGGTATGAAGTGAAAAGCCTACTGAGTTTTTGATCGCTATGGCCACTCCTTTACATTTGGTTTGGCATGATGATGTAAAAATGTGAAGGAACATCTTATTAGTAAATTTGGGTGGCTTACTTTTTTGGAAGTGATTTTCCTGCAAAAACAGTATCTCGCAGCGGAGATTCCTAGCTTCCCTTGAAACCATACTATGCTTGAAGAAGCTATTGAGACCCTTCACATTTAAAGATGCAAAGGATATTACCATTTCAAGGATGTGAAACAAGCAATCCCTTCACGCCGCCTTCGAGCAGCCCTACCCAACAACTTCAAGTTTAGCAAAGGAGATGCATATCTATTTGTACTTGATAGTTGAAAAGGAACAGAAAAAAAAACAACTGTTAAAATAAACTGTAAATGAAAGCCAACTTGTATAGCTCGTCAGCCTCTGGAATGAACTGAGACAGAATCGTAGCATCTAAGGGGGAGAATATCAGTCCCACATTGATGTTTGGTATGATGTAAACTAAGAACCTGAAAAATAGTATCACAAGCCCAGGCCTTGGGGCCCATTAGGACCAGTCCTCAACCCGGCCTTTTTATAACAGGAACTGTTGTCCAGTCAGCCTTAATTGAAGATGTTGGGTGCCGATGAGAACATTGAGGTGATGCTCTTCCCTCCTGTAGGTTCCACTTCTCCATAATCTTTGCGCCCTCTGTCACTGAAGAAATAATAGTGGTGGTACCGTTTCGCATGACAACAAGCTTAACTGGGAATCCCCAGCTTTATTTGATGTTATGTTTAGGGATGAGCGAACTCGAACTGTATAGTTCGGGTTCGTACCGAATTTTGGGGTGTCCGTGACACGGACCCGAACCCGGACATTTTCGTAAAAGTCCGGGTTCGGGTTCGGTGTTCGTCGCTTTCTTCGCGCTTTTGTGACGCTTTCTTGGCGCTTTTTGAAAGGCTGCAAAGCAGCCAATCAACAAGCGTCATACTACTTGCCCCAAGAGGCCATCACAGCCATGCCTACTATTGGCATGGCTGTGATTGGCCAGAGCACCATGTGACCCAGCCTCTATTTAAGCTGGAGTCACATAGCGCCGCCCGTCACTCTGCTCTGATTAGCGTAGGGAGAGGTTGCGGCTGCGACAGTAGGGCGAGATTAGGCAGATTAACTCCTCCAAAGGACTTGATTAACTGATCGATCTGCAGCTGTGGATCATTGAGCTGCTGATCCTCAATTGCTCACTGTTTTTAGGCTGCACAGACCGTTTGTCAGTCTCATTTTTCTGGGGTGATCGGCGGCCATTTTGTGTCTTGTGGTGCGCCAGCACAAGCTGCGACCAAGTGCATTTAACCCTCAATGGTGTGGTTGTTTTTTGGCTAAAGCCTACATCAGGGTGAAGCTGTCACACCAAGTGCATTTAACCAGCAATAGTCTGTTCATTTTTTGGCCATATACAAAATCAGGGGCAAGCTGCGCCTGTCACCAAGTGCATTTAACCCTCAATGGTGTGGTTGTTTTTTGGCTAAAGCCTACATCAGGGTGAAGCTGTCACACCAAGTGCATTTAACCAGCAATAGTCTGTTCATTTTTTGGCCATATACAAAATCAGGGGCAAGCTGCGCCTGTCACCAAGTGCATTTAACCCTCAATGGTGTGGTTGTTTTTTGGCTAAAGCCTACATCAGGGTGAAGCTGTCACACCAAGTGCATTTAACCAGCAATAGTCTGTTCATTTTTTGGCCATATACAAAATCAGGGGCAAGCTGCGCCTGTCACCAAGTGCATTTAACCCTCAATGGTGTGGTTGTTTTTTGGCTAAAGCCTACATCAGGGTGAAGCTGTCACACCAAGTGCATTTAACCAGCAATAGTCTGTTCATTTTTTGGCCATATCCCAGTCTAATTCTGTCACTAAATCCATACCGGTCACCCAGCGCCTAAATACTAGGCCTCAAATTTATATCCAGCTAAATCTGTCCCTAGTGCTGTAGCTGGGCGAGTTATTTAGTGTCCGTTCAAGCACATTTCTTGTTCTGGGTTGAAATACAATTCCCAATTTAGCAATTTCATAATTTAGTGGTTCCTGCTATATCAGAGCTATTTGAAATCTATCCCAAAAAGGGTATATAATATTGAAGGTGCACATTGGGTCATTCAGAATAACTTCACACACACCCGCTACTGTGTATTTCCAAGTCTAATTCTGTCACTAAACCCATACCTGTCACCCAGCGCCTAAATACTAGGCCTCAAATTTAAATCCCTCTAAATCTCTCGTTACCCACCGCTGTACTGTTGTTGCTGGGCAAGATATTTAGTGTCCGTCAAAGCACATTTTTTGTTCTGGGTTGAAGTACAATTCCCAATTTAGCAATTTCATAATTTAGTGGTTTCTGCTATATCAGAGCTATTTGAAATCTATCCCTAAAAGGGTATATAATATTGAAGGTGCACATAGGGTCATTCAGAATAACTTCACACACACGCTTCTGTGCATTTCCAAGTCTAATTCTGTCACTAAATCCATACCGGTGACCCAGCGCCTAAATACTAGGCCTCAAATTTAAATCCCTCTAAATCTCTCGTTACCCACCACTGTACTGTTGTTGCTGGGCAAGATATTTAGTGTCCGTCAAAGCACATTTTTTGTTCTGGGTTGAAGTACAATTCCCAATTTAGCAATTTCATAATTTAGTGGTTTCTGCTATATCAGAGCTATTTGAAATCTATCCCTAAAAGGGTATATAATATTGAAGGTGCACATTGGGTCATTCAGAATAACTTCACACACACCCGCTACTGTGTATTTCCAAGTCTAATTCTGTCACTAAACCCATACCTGTCACCCAGCGCCTAAATACTAGGCCTCAAATTTAAATCCCTCTAAATCTCTCGTTACCCACCGCTGTACTGTTGTTGCTGGGCAAGATATTTAGTGTCCGTCAAAGCACATTTTTTGTTCTGGGTTGAAGTACAATTCCCAATTTAGCAATTTCATAATTTAGTGGTTTCTGCTATATCAGAGCTATTTGAAATCTATCCCTAAAAGGGTATATAATATTGAAGGTGCACATAGGGTCATTCAGAATAACTTCACACACACGCTTCTGTGCATTTCCAAGTCTAATTCTGTCACTAAATCCATACCGGTGACCCAGCGCCTAAATACTAGGCCTCAAATTTAAATCCCTCTAAATCTCTCGTTACCCACCACTGTACTGTTGTTGCTGGGCAAGATATTTAGTGTCCGTCAAAGCACATTTTTTGTTCTGGGTTGAAGTACAATTCCCAATTTAGCAATTTCATAATTTAGTGGTTTCTGCTATATCAGAGCTATTTGAAATCTATCCCTAAAAGGGTATATAATATTGAAGGTGCACATAGGGTCATTCAGAATAACTTCACACACACGCTTCTGTGCATTTCCAAGTCTAATTCTGTCACTAAATCCATACCGGTGACCCAGCGCCTAAATACTAGGCCTCAAATTTAAATCCCTCTAAATCTCTCGTTACCCACCGCTGTACTGTTGTTGCTGGGCAAGATATTTAGTGTCCGTCAAAGCACATTTTTTGTTCTGGGTTGAAGTACAATTCCCAATTTAGCAATTTCATAATTTAGTGGTTTCTGCTATATCAGAGCTATTTGAAATCTATCCCTAAAAGGGTATATAATATTGAAGGTGCACATAGGGTCATTCAGAATAACTTCACACACACGCTTCTGTGCATTTCCAAGTCTAATTCTGTCACTAAATCCATACCGGTGACCCAGCGCCTAAATACTAGGCCTCAAATTTAAATCCCTCTAAATCTCTCGTTACCCACCACTGTACTGTTGTTGCTGGGCAAGATATTTAGTGTCCGTCAAAGCACATTTTTTGTTCTGGGTTGAAGTACAATTCCCAATTTAGCAATTTCATAATTTAGTGGTTTCTGCTATATCAGAGCTATTTGAAATCTATCCCTAAAAGGGTATATAATATTGAAGGTGCACATTGGGTCATTCAGAATAACTTCACACACACCCGCTACTGTGTATTTCCAAGTCTAATTCTGTCACTAAACCCATACCTGTCACCCAGCGCCTAAATACTAGGCCTCAAATTTAAATCCCTCTAAATCTCTCGTTACCCACCGCTGTACTGTTGTTGCTGGGCAAGATATTTAGTGTCCGTCAAAGCACATTTTTTGTTCTGGGTTGAAGTACAATTCCCAATTTAGCAATTTCATAATTTAGTGGTTTCTGCTATATCAGAGCTATTTGAAATCTATCCCTAAAAGGGTATATAATATTGAAGGTGCACATAGGGTCATTCAGAATAACTTCACACACACGCTTCTGTGCATTTCCAAGTCTAATTCTGTCACTAAATCCATACCGGTGACCCAGCGCCTAAATACTAGGCCTCAAATTTAAATCCCTCTAAATCTCTCGTTACCCACCACTGTACTGTTGTTGCTGGGCAAGATATTTAGTGTCCGTCAAAGCACATTTTTTGTTCTGGGTTGAAGTACAATTCCCAATTTAGCAATTTCATAATTTAGTGGTTTCTGCTATATCAGAGCTATTTGAAATCTATCCCTAAAAGGGTATATAATATTGAAGGTGCACATTGGGTCATTCAGAATAACTTCACACACACCCGCTACTGTGTATTTCCAAGTCTAATTCTGTCACTAAACCCATACCTGTCACCCAGCGCCTAAATACTAGGCCTCAAATTTAAATCCCTCTAAATCTCTCGTTACCCACCGCTGTACTGTTGTTGCTGGGCAAGATATTTAGTGTCCGTCAAAGCACATTTTTTGTTCTGGGTTGAAGTACAATTCCCAATTTAGCAATTTCATAATTTAGTGGTTTCTGCTATATCAGAGCTATTTGAAATCTATCCCTAAAAGGGTATATAATATTGAAGGTGCACATAGGGTCATTCAGAATAACTTCACACACACGCTTCTGTGCATTTCCAAGTCTAATTCTGTCACTAAATCCATACCGGTGACCCAGCGCCTAAATACTAGGCCTCAAATTTAAATCCCTCTAAATCTCTCGTTACCCACCACTGTACTGTTGTTGCTGGGCAAGATATTTAGTGTCCGTCAAAGCACATTTTTTGTTCTGGGTTGAAGTACAATTCCCAATTTAGCAATTTCATAATTTAGTGGTTTCTGCTATATCAGAGCTATTTGAAATCTATCCCTAAAAGGGTATATAATATTGAAGGTGCACATAGGGTCATTCAGAATAACTTCACACACACGCTTCTGTGCATTTCCAAGTCTAATTCTGTCACTAAATCCATACCGGTGACCCAGCGCCTAAATACTAGGCCTCAAATTTAAATCCCTCTAAATCTCTCGTTACCCACCGCTGTACTGTTGTTGCTGGGCAAGATATTTAGTGTCCGTCAAAGCACATTTTTTGTTCTGGGTTGAAGTACAATTCCCAATTTAGCAATTTCATAATTTAGTGGTTTCTGCTATATCAGAGCTATTTGAAATCTATCCCTAAAAGGGTATATAATATTGAAGGTGCACATAGGGTCATTCAGAATAACTTCACACACACGCTTCTGTGCATTTCCAAGTCTAATTCTGTCACTAAATCCATACCGGTGACCCAGCGCCTAAATACTAGGCCTCAAATTTAAATCCCTCTAAATCTCTCGTTACCCACCGCTGTACTGTTGTTGCTGGGCAAGATATTTAGTGTCCGTCAAAGCACATTTTTTGTTCTGGGTTGAAGTACAATTCCCAATTTAGCAATTTCATAATTTAGTGGTTCCTGCTATATCAGAGCTATTTGAAATCTATCCCAAAAAGGGTATATAATATTGAAGGTGCACATTGGGTCATTCAGAATAACTTCACACACACCCGCTACTGTGTATTTCCAAGTCTAATTCTGTCACTAAACCCATACCTGTCACCCAGCGCCTAAATACTAGGCCTCAAATTTAAATCCCTCTAAATCTCTCGTTACCGCTGTACTGTTGTAGCTGGGAAAGTTATTTAGTGCCCGTCAAAGCACATTTTTTGTTCTGGGTTGAAGTACAATTCCCAATTTAGCAATTTCATAATTTAGTGGTTCCTGCTATATCAGAGCTATTTGAAATCTATCCCAAAAAGGGTATATAATATTCAAGGTGCACATTGGGTCATTCAGAATAACTTCACACACACGCTTCTGTGCATTTCCAAGTCTAATTCTGTCACTAAATCCATACCGGTCACCCAGCGCCTAAATACTAGGCCTCAAATTTATATCCCGCTGAATTTGAATACAATACATTGGGCCAAATAATATATTTGTTGTTGTGGTGAACCATAACAATGAGAAAAACATCTAGTAAGGGACGCGGACGTGGACATGGTCGTGGTGGTGTTAGTGGACCCTCTGGTGCTGGGAGAGGACGTGGCCGTTCTGCCACATCCACACGTCCTAGTGTACCAACTACCTCAGGTCCCAGTAGCCGCCAGAATTTACAGCGATATATGGTGGGGCCCAATGCCGTTCTAAGGATGGTAAGGCCTGAGCAGGTACAGGCATTAGTCAATTGGGTGGCCGACAGTGGATCCAGCACGTTCACATTATCTCCCACCCAGTCTTCTGCAGAAAGCGCACAGATGGCGCCTGAAAACCAACCCCATCAGTCTGTCACATCACCCCCATGCATACCAGGGAAACTGTCTCAGCCTCAAGTTATGCAGCAGTCTCTTATGCTGTTTGAAGACTCCGCTGGCAGGGTTTCCCAAGGGCATCCACCTAGCCCTTCCCCAGCGGTGAAAGACATAGAATGCACTGACGCACAACCACTTATGTTTCCTGATGATGAGGACATGGGAATACCACCTCAGCATGTCTCTGATGATGACGAAACACAGGTGCCAACTGCTGCGTCTTTCTGCAGTGTGCAGACTGAACAGGAGGTCAGGGATCAAGACTGGGTGGAAGACGATGCAGGGGACGATGAGGTCCTAGACCCCACATGGAATGAAGGTCGTGCCACTGACTTTCACAGTTCGGAGGAAGAGGCAGTGGTGAGACCGAGCCAACAGCGTAGCAAAAGAGGGAGCAGTGGGCAAAAGCAGAACACCCGCCGCCAAGAGACTCCGCCTGCTACTGACCGCCGCCATCTGGGACCGAGCACCCCAAAGGCAGCTTCAAGGAGTTCCCTGGCATGGCACTTCTTCAAACAATGTGCTGACGACAAGACCCGAGTGGTTTGCACGCTGTGCCATCAGAGCCTGAAGCGAGGCATTAACGTTCTGAACCTGAGCACAACCTGCATGACCAGGCACCTGCATGCAAAGCATGAACTGCAGTGGAGTAAACACCTTAAAACCAAGGAAGTCACTCAGGCTCCCCCTGCTACCTCTTCTGCTGCTGCCGCCTCGGCCTATTCTGCTGCTGCCGCCTCGGCCTCTTCCTCCGCCTCTGGAGGAACGTTGGCACCTGCCGCCCAGCAAACAGGGGATGTACCACCAACACCACCACCACCACCTCCGTCACCAAGCGTCTCAACCATGTCACACGCCAGCGTTCAGCTCTCCATCTCACAAACATTTGATAGAAAGCGTAAATTCCCACCTAGCCACCCTCGATCCCTGGCCCTGAATGCCAGCATTTCTAAACTACTGGCCTATGAAATGCTGTCATTTAGGCTGGTGGACACAGACAGCTTCAAACAGCTCATGTCGCTTGCTGTCCCACAGTATGTTGTTCCCAGCCGGCACTACTTCTCCAAGAGAGCCGTGCCTTCCCTGCACAACCAAGTATCCGATAAAATCAAGTGTGCACTGCGCAACGCCATCTGTAGCAAGGTCCACCTAACCACAGATACGTGGACCAGTAAGCACGGCCAGGGACGCTATATCTCCCTAACTGCACACTGGGTAAATGTAGTGGCAGCTGGGCCCCAGGCGGAGAGCTGTTTGGCGCACGTCCTGCCGCCGCCAAGGATCGCAGGGCAACATTCTTTGCCTCCTGTTGCCACCTCCTCCTTCTCGGCTTCCTCCTCCTCTTCTTCCACCTGCTCATCCAGTCAGCCACACACCTTCACCACCAACTTCAGCACAGCCCGGGGTAAACGTCAGCAGGCCATTCTGAAACTCATATGTTTGGGGGACAGGCCCCACACCGCACAGGAGTTGTGGCGGGGTATTGAACAACAGACCGACGAGTGGTTGCTGCCGGTGAGCCTCAAGCCCGGCCTGGTGGTGTGTGATAATGGGCGAAATCTCGTTGCAGCTCTGGGACTAGCCAATTTGACGCACATCCCTTGCTTGGCGCATGTGCTGAATTTGGTGGTGCAGAAGTTCATTCACAACTACCCCGACATGTCAGAGCTGCTGCATAAAGTGCGGGCCGTCTGTTCGCGCTTCCGGCGTTCACATCCTGCCGCTGCTCGCCTGTCTGCGCTACAGCGTAACTTCGGCCTTCCCGCTCACCGCCTCATATGCGACGTGCCCACCAGGTGGAACTCCACCTTGCACATGCTGGACAGACTGTGCGAGCAGCAGCAGGCCATAGTGGAGTTTCAGCTGCAGCACGCACGGGTCAGTCGCACTACAGAACAGCACCACTTCACCACCAATGACTGGGCCTCCATGCGAGACCTGTGTGCCCTGTTGCGCTGTTTCGAGTACTCCACCAACATGGCCAGTGGCGATGACACCGTTATCAGCGTTACAATACCACTTCTATGTCTCCTTGAGAAAACACTTAGGGCGATGATGGAACAGGAGGTGGCCCAGGAGGAGGAGGAGGAGGATGAGGAAGAGGGGTCATTTTTAGCACTTTCAGGCCAGTCTCTTCGAAGTGACTCAGAGGGAGGTTTTTTGCAACAGCAGAGGCCAGGTACAAATGTGGCCAGCCAGGGCCCACTACTGGAGGACGAGGAGGACGAGGATGAGGAGGAGGTGGAGGAGGATGAGGATGAAGCATGGTCACAGCGGGGTGGCACCCAACGCAGCTCGGGTCCATCACTGGTGCGTGGCTGGGGGGAAAGGCAGGACGATGACGATACGCCTCCCACAGAGGACAGCTTGTCCTTACCCCTGGGCAGCCTGGCACACATGAGCGACTACATGCTGCAGTGCCTGCGCAACGACAGCAGAGTTGCCCACATTTTAACCTGTGCGGACTACTGGGTTGCCACCCTGCTGGATCCACGCTACAAAGACAATGTGCCCACCTTACTTCCTGCACTGGAGCGTGATAGGAAGATGCGCGAGTACAAGCGCACGTTGGTAGACGCGCTACTGAGAGCATTCCCAAATGTCACAGGGGAACAAGTGGAAGCCCAAGGCCAAGGCAGAGGAGGAGCAAGAGGTCGCCAAGGCAGCTGTGTCACGGCCAGCTCCTCTGAGGGCAGGGTTAGCATGGCAGAGATGTGGAAAACTTTTGTCAACACGCCACAGCTAACTGCACCACCACCTGATACGCAACGTGTTAGCAGGAGGCAACATTTCACTAACATGGTGGAACAGTACGTGTGCACACCCCTCCACGTACTGACTGATGGTTCGGCCCCATTCAACTTCTGGGTCTCTAAATTGTCCACGTGGCCAGAGCTAGCCTTTTATGCCTTGGAGGTGCTGGCCTGCCCGGCAGCCAGCGTTTTGTCTGAACGTGTATTCAGCACGGCAGGGGGCGTCATTACAGACAAACGCAGCCGCCTGTCTACAGCCAATGTGGACAAGCTGACGTTCATAAAAATGAACCAGGCATGGATCCCACAGGACCTGTCCGTCCCTTGTCCAGATTAGACATTAACTACCTCCCCATAACCATATATTATTGGACTCCAGGGCACTTCCTCATTCAATCCTATTTTTATTTTCATTTTACCATTATATTGCGATGCTACCCAAAGTTGAATGAACCTCTCCTCTGCCTGTGTGCTAGGCCTAAATATATGCCAATGGACTGTTGCAGTGGTGGCTGACATGAAGCCTGATTCTCTGCTATGACATGCAGACTAATTCTCTGCTGACATGAAGCCAGATTGTCTGTTACGGGACCTCTCTCCTCTGCCTGGGTGCTGGGCCTAAATTTATGACAATGGACTGTTGCAGTGGTGGCTGACGTGAAGCCTGATTCTCTGCTATGACATGCAGACTGATTCTCTGCTGACATGAAGCCAGATCGTCTGTTACGGGACCTCTCTGCTCTGCCTGTGTGCTAGGCCTAAATATATGCCAATGGACTGTTGCAGTGGTGGGTGACGTGAAGCCTCATTCTCTGCTATGACATGCAGACTGATTCTCTGCTGACATGAAGCCAGATTGTCTGTTACGGGACCTCTCTGCTCTGCCTGTGTGCTAGGCCTAAATATATGCCAATGGACTGTTGCAGTGGTGGGTGACGTGAAGCCTCATTCTCTGCTATGACATGCAGACTGATTCTCTGCTGTCATGAAGCCAGATTGTCTGTTACGGGACCTCTCTGCTCTGCCTGTGTGCTAGGCCTAAATATATGCCAATGGACTGTTGCAGTGGTGGGTGACGTGAAGCCTCATTCTCTGCTATGACATGCAGACTGATTCTCTGCTGACATGAAGCCAGATTGTCTGTTACGGGACCTCTCTGCTCTGCCTGTGTGCTAGGCCTAAATATATGCCAATGGACTGTTGCAGTGGTGGGTGACGTGAAGCCTCATTCTCTGCTATGACATGCAGACTGATTCTCTGCTGTCATGAAGCCAGATTGTCTGTTACGGGACCTCTCTGCTCTGCCTGTGTGCTAGGCCTAAATATATGCCAATGGACTGTTGCAGTGGTGGGTGACGTGAAGCCTCATTCTCTGCTATGACATGCAGACTAATTCTCTGCTGACATGAAGACAGATTCTCTGTTACGGGACCTCTCTCCTCTGCCTGTGTGTGTGCTGGGCCTAAATATATGCCAATGGACTGTTGCAGTGGTGGCTGACGTGAAGCCTCATTCTCTGCTATGACATGCAGACTGATTCTCTGCTGACATGAAGCCAGATTCTCTGTTACGGGACCTCTCTCCTCTGCCTGTGTGCTAGGCCTAAATATATGCCAATGGACTGTTGCAGTGGTGGCTGACGTGAAGCCTCATTCTCTGCTATGACATGCAGACTAATTCTCTGCTGACATGAAGACAGATTCTCTGTTACGGGACCTCTCTCCTCTGCCTGGGTGCCGGGGCCTAAATATCTGAGAATGGACTGTTCCAGTGGTGGGTGACGGGAAGCCAGATTCTCTGCTATGGAACCTCTCTCCAATTGATTTTGGTTAATTTTTATTTATTTAATTTTTATTTTAATTAATTTCCCTATCCACATTTGTTTGCAGGGGATTTACCTACATGTTGCTGCCTTTTGCAGCCCTCTAGCCCTTTCCTGGGCTGTTTTACAGCCGTTTTAGTGCCGAAAAGTTCGGGTCCCCATTGACTTCAATGGGGTTCGGGTTCGGGACGAAGTTCGGATCGGGTTCGGATCCCGAACCCGAACATTTCCGGGATGTTCGGCCGAACTTCTCGAACCCGAACATCCAGGTGTTCGCTCAACTCTAGTTATGTTCCCTTAGCAGTTTGGTGACAGGTAGGAAGTCTCTGCAGTCGTGCAGCGTAGCCACTGATAAGCCCGGAAACAAGGAAAGTGCAGTATAAGGCGGTGCGAATGAGCCGTATTTGCGAGCCTCAAACAGAATATGTTCTTTGATGTGATAGAAATGTACCCTGACACTAAGGTATCTCGTGGGGCATTTTCTGGAGCTGCTTTGTATTTGGAACTTCTGTGTGCCTTCTGTGTTCAGAATAAGATCCATTGGTGTCAGATTTGGCACAAGTGTTTTGAAGAGACACTTAAGATAGTCCATAAGTTCAGGAGTGGAGACCTCCTCAGGGATGCCCCTGATTTTGATGTTGTTAAGTCTGGACCTGTCTTCAGCATCTGTAGCTTTAGCCTTGAGACATTCAACATCTTCCTCAAAGGCATTGTGCGCATCCACCAGCTCATTATGGGCAGTAGAGAACTAATACATTTTACGTTCCAGATGATCTGTACATTCCCCTATGGCGAGACGCTAGATTGGAGTTTACAGATGAGGGATTTGGTCGGCCCCTGATGGATCCACAGCCTCAAAGAAATCTGTCAGCTTATGTGGTGCAGCTGATTTAGTTCTTCTTTTGGTCCTCTTGGACCTTTATGGTTTGCTGCAGACCCCCTTATTGAGTGAGTTCTGTTATATCTGCGGCGCATGGGGGGGGGGGGTATAAGGAGCGCAGCAGAATGGGTTTTGTGTGCCCTTAACTGTGGCTGCTGTGAGGTGTGTGTCCGATATGGCCGCTGTGGCGGGAGAATTTGCCTCAGATTATTTAACACTGCTGAACCCCTCTACACTGTTGGGAGAGGGGTGCTGCCCAGCGCTACTGAGTCCATTTCTATTAATAATGAGGAGCAGGAGAAGCAAGCAATGTGACTCTCTTTACTCAACCCAACCGCCTCACCTTAAGAAGTGCTGCTTCAGGGCTCCACTGAGTGATGGAGCGACTGAAGGCGCGTGCTGACAGAAAAGCGCTGCTGCTTGTATAAGTGCGTGGGTATGTCGTTCCCGGGTGAAGTCTGCTGCTGCAGGGTACTGATGAGACCCACTCAGAGGTTGTGTGTTAATTTCAGGTACGGTGAGCCGCGGTAAAACATCGGTGGCTAAAGGAGCTGAGGATCAAGTGTCCATCTTCCTCCACAATCTTCCAACTTTATCTTGGTCACCAGCAGGTTTTGGCTTGAATTCTTGCAGGCAAACACATTCAGTTCTGCTACATCTGTTACTCTTTGGCCCTGCTGTACTATCAGGATTAAATAGAAACTTTTCCTTTCTGCTGAATATAGTTTTCCGTAGTCTGACTCAGTCTTTATCTTTATCTGTATCTTTATCTTTGTCCTGGGAATCTTTCTTCCTAGCTTGTGAGGCTTGTAGATTGGGCCTCTATGCCCAGCAGAGCTCAGGGGTGCTCTGGCTGGCCTTTGCAGGGCCAGTCCACCAGGGACGAGGCCCTTCTGCCTCCCGCTAGGAGACGAGACTCTGAACTGCTCCTTTCTAACTAAACTCCTCCCTCTCTCCTCCCTCTCCAGGCAAACTAACTCCAGATTACGTCTTATTTGCCCTTCTGCAGTGCAGTTATATGTTGTGAAGCCCTTTTTGCCATGTATTAGTGGCAAAATAAAATTATATTCCCTCACCGCGAGAAGTATTATATGCCATAAGCTCGGCTCCGCTTTTCAGAGAGGAAGAGCTACTAGAGGGCAGTCAGCAGCTAATGCCCAGTCAAGATCTGGAGGAGACATCCACCGCTTCCTCCAATAGGCGGGCAAGTAGTGATGAGGAGAGTGGCATGGGAGCTGGTGTTGCGAGCGGTCAGGCTCATGACCAGAGCCGGTTGAGGAGGATATCAGTAATGTGCAGACAATACTCAATGATGTAGCTGATCGCACTTGGGAGCCATCATCATCGGGAGAAGAAGGTGGCAACTTGCCCATGAGCCAGCAAGTCGCTAGTGTGGGCGGGAGTCAGCAGGGTGGCAGCAGTGGCAGGTTGGTAGCCAAACGTTCCCAGGGTAAACCACCTGCTTCACGGGAGCCTGCTTGCCCGGGAAGTAGCAGTGCAGGGGTTTAAGGAGGCAGCTGCGGTAGCAGTCAGTCAGTGCATATTGTTGGGGGTAAAATCACCTACTCGGTGGTGTGACAGTTTTTTTGTTAAGCCCCCGTAGGAGGTGAACATGGCCACATGTAGAATCCGTGGGCAGAAGTTGAAGCGTGGCCAGGGTGCCAATTTTGGCACCACTGCCCTGCATCAACATATGCAGCGTCGCTATAAAGTGCCCTGGGAGAACCGTGGCTCCAAGAGGCGGGATTAAACCTGCCACAGATACCGCTACATCACCCAGTGGCACACACCCGGTTTTAGGCAGTCAAGGCTCCACCACCTCAGCTGAAGGGAGATGTCTGCCCTTCTCATCATCTGCTGGTCCTGATGCTCCTGCTCCTCCCCCTCCTCATCACTCATTCTGTCAGCAATCGATCACCGAAGCAATTGCCAAGAGACAATAATATGCGTGCAAGCATCCAACTGCGCAGAAGCTTAACATGCTCCTGTACAATTTTCTGGTGTTGCAGTCCCTCCCTTGACAAGTGGTGGACTCTGCACCTTTCAGAGAACTAATGGTTTGTGCCGAGCCGAAGTGGAGAATCCCAAGCTGTCATTTCTTTGCCAAAAAGGCAGTACCAGCCCTGCACAGACATGTAAGGTGGGCCAGTCCTTGAGCCTGTCAATGTCTGCCAAAGTGCACGGCAGTGCCCACTCGGTCAATGTGGTTCCTGCACAGCCACACCAGCAACTTGGCCAGGTGTTGCCACTTCCGCCTCCACGCCGTTGGTCCAGCGACAATGTCCGCCTCTGCCACCTCATCCTCTACAGTGTCCTCAGCCTCCACTGCAGGTACAATTCACAGTGCCCCTCCAGCATACCACATGTACAGGGCACGGCGGTGTCACACTGTTCTGCACATTGTTTGCTGGAGCAAACCGAGTCACAAAGGGGAGGAACTGCTCCATGTCCTTTAGCAAGAAATCGAATCCTGGCTTTCTCCACGACAACTGAAAATCGGAACCAGGGTGACCGACAATGGGAAGAACATTGTGTTGGTGCTGCATCAAGGAGGGCTAAGCCATGGGACCTGCATGGCACACGTGTTCAATCTGGTTGTTAAGCGGAGGAGAGAGGAGGCAGGCCGGGAGGACGGACGCTGGCAGCGCGAGTCAATACATAATGCGCCCACGCCGCCTGCTTCATTCATAAAGTGGGTGGTGCAGGCGCGTGACGTAGTGACTCACACTGCCAGCGCCAGTCCTCCTGGCCTGCCTCCTCCCTCCTCTCTGCTACGAGCGCTTGTAAGTATACAGGCGCTGATTACCCTGAAATTTTAAATATTAACAATGTCTACAATTATAGATAAAATTATATAGAGAGGTAGAATACAGTCACTGCACGTGCCCCGCTGTCATTATAAAAGCAGATGCTGGCCCCCAGCTCCTCCTCCCTCTCAGTTGATACATTGAAAATTCTGAAAAATGCAGCATTTGCCCCATAAGACGCACTGCTATTTTCCCCCACTTTTTTTTTGGGGGGGGGGGGGGGGTGCGTCTTATAGATGAAAAATACGGTAATACAGATTTAAATACAGGAAATTGCAACGTACGCATTTGTATACACTCACGAATAACTAGATTTGCATCGGAGGACAGAACAGTCATCATCTAATAATTTTTGATTAAATAGAATATACAGGGCAGTCTTGAGTAATACTATGGACCCCCTTATCAGCCATCATAATAGTAAGATCATAATTTTGTTTTAAGGAGGATATAGTGAGTGTTTTACCTTGTGTCCTTAAATGAAAACCTATGCCCTGGTTAGATTCATTATTACAGCCCCTAGAGTGGAGAATTGTGCAGAAAGTAGCAAATTAAGTTTAACACTGATAAATATAAGGTTATGCACATGGGAAGGAATAATGCAAGTCACAGTACATACATACTGGGTAAAACTGACATGGAAAAGGACTCAGGAATTTTAGTTGTCCATAAAATATAGCAACCAGTGTCAGGCAGCCGCTATCAAGGCCAATAAGATTATCGGGTGCATCAAAAGGGGCATAGATGCCTGCGATGAGAACGTAGTCCTACCACTTTAAACATCACTAGTCAGACCACACATGGAGTACTCAGTTCTGGGCTCCTGTGAACAAGGCAGACATAGCAAAGCTGGAGAGTGTTCAGATGAGGGTAACTAAAGTAATATCCTTAATGGGTGGGCTACAGTTCCCAAAAAGGTTATCAAAATGGGGGTTATTTAGTTTAGAAAAAAGACAACTGAGGAGAAATCTAATAACTATGTATAAATATAACAGGGGTCAGTACAGAGATCTCTCCCATCATCTATTTATCCCCACGACTGTGGCGAGGTTTCTGCATAAATAAAGGATTCTTTACTTTAAGAGCAGTGAGACTATGGAACTCTCTGCCTAAGGATTCATGCACACAGCCGTTGCCCGGCCATGGCCATATTCCGGCCCGCAATCAGTGGATCCGCAATATGCGGGCCCCGGCCGTGTGCTCCCCGCATCACAGATGCAGACCCATTCACTTGAATCCAGAGGAAAAAAAGCAGTCTGGTGTGAAGTTGTTTTGGAGCAGCACTTGTACAAACAGACAAAAAGCGCAAGTTTGTGAGAGTTTGTGTGTTTGATTTCCAGTGTGTGTTTGTATTAAGTGTATGACTTGATTATGTGACTTGAGATTCAGAGATTTCAGGAGGGCACTACAGTAAGTCAGTTACTTATCATTGCACTGTTGTATTGTATTTTCCTTTCTCTTTTCTTGTGTAATCCCTATTAGTAAGTATGAGTTCCATTATTGATAGTGCAGTCCAGTGCACATCTTGTCTAACGTATCAGTTCTGGAACAGCCGTTTGAGAGTGCATATCTTTGTTCACAATGTCAGCAAATTACTTGTTTGGAATTGTACATCGTGTATCTAAACAAGCGAGTTTCAACACTGACAAGCGTTGGCAATGTGGAACAGAGTTTGCTGCTCACTGAGCAGGGATCCTATGGGGTAAATCCGGAGGAGGGTGGTAGCATGGAGGCTCAGGAAAGTGAGGTAGGTAGCTGGATAACAGAAAGTGGGGTAGAGGGAAGAGTGCCAGGGAGGCTAGCCCTGATGTGACACACCCCAACAAGTTTGTAAGGTTGACAGATGAGGGGGATGTTAGTTCAAGGAGAGCACTGCTGCAGCTAGACACTTCCTCTGCTAGTCAGGGGAATGCCAGCTCCAGTAAGCAGGAGAGAAAGGCAGGCCAGACCGGTGCTGGTAGTGGGAGACTCAATTATTAGGGGTACAGATAAGGCAATATGTCACAAAGACCGGGTTGTGTGTTGTCTTCCTGGCGCTCAAGTTTGACACATCGCGGATGAGGTTGGCAGATTACTGGGAGGGACTGGCAAAGATCCAGCAGTCATGGTCCATATTGGAACCAATGACAAAGTTATACGTAGGTGGAGCATCCTTAAAAATGATTTTAGGGATTTAGGTAACAAGCTTAGGTCAAGGACCTCAAAGGTAGTGTTTTCCTAAATACTACATGTACCACGAACCACACAAGAAAGGCAGCAGGAGATTAGAGAGGTAGGTAAGCAGGGAAACAACAAACACGGGAAAACAAACTGAACAAAGGACTAGGCCCAAAAGCTAGGGAGAAAGGGTCGCCTCCTAGCGTTCCCTAAAAGCTTTCCCTAAGCTGCTGTGCCCATGTGCATACCCTTAGGGTGGATATGCACATGCCCTCGTGCCTAAACATGAACTCCCTGGGCAAACCCTGAGCAGCAGGAAAAAGGGAAGAGGCAACCTGCTTCTTCAAACCAGGAACAAGCAAGCGTCTCCCTAGAGGGCTAGTTAAAACACACAAAGGGAAATGAAGTAGAGGACTTATCTTGAGCAGAGCTGGAGCAGACGATCCACCACAAATCAAGATCTCACAGGAAAAGAACTATAACCTGCACAGGCCACTGGGGGAAGGAGGGATAAATAGCCTCAATAACAATGAAATCCAGTACACCTGAGGGAAGGTGGATCCAGCTCAAATCTAAATTAAAACAAACCAAGAAGTCAGACATGTGCAGCCAGTCTGACAGATCTCCGCACATTCACAGGGCAAGGCATGACCGTACCCCCCCTTCTACGGGTGACCTCCAGACACCCCAGACCAGCTTTATCCTGGTGAGCCCTGTGAAAGGCCCTCACCAGGCGGCTAGCACTGACATCAGCAGCCCGAACCCACATTTTTTCCTCGGGACCGTATCCCTTCCAGTGCACGAGGTACTGGAGGGAACCTCGAAGAACATGTGAGTCGAGAATCTTAGAGATTTCAAACTCCAAATTGCCATCCACCAGGACAGGGGGAGGTGGCAATGGAGATGGTTCCACAGGTTCCACATATTTCCTTAATAAAGACCTGTGAAACACATTATGGATCTTCCAGGTCTGCAGAAGATCCAGACAAAACGCCACCGGGTTGACAATCACAGAGATTTTGTAAGGGCCAATAAATCTTGGACCCAATTTCCAAGATGGTACCTTCAGCTTAATGTTTCTAGTGGACAACCACACTGAATCACCCACACACAGGTCTGGAACAGTCATACGTCTCCTGTCAGCCATCAGTTTATATCTTTCACCCATCTTTTCCAAATTAACTTGGATCTTCCACCGGATAGATGACAAGGCGGAAGAGAATATCTCCTCTTCTGGCATCCCAGAAGATCCAGTCCCAGAAAAAGTACCAAACTGTGGGTGAAAACCATATGCACCCAAAAATGGCGATATATCAGTTGGACTCCTGTCTATGGTTATTCAAGGCAAATTTAGCTAGAGACAAGAACGAGGACCAGTCATCCTGGTTCTCGGCAACAAAACACCTCAAATAGGTCTCCAGGTTTGGGTTAGTGCGCTCTGTCTGACCGTTCGACTGGGGATGAAAAGCTGAAGAAAAAGTCAGTTGAATTCCCAGACAAGAGCAGAACACCCTCCAAAACTTGGAAAAAAATTGTGTCCCCCTATCAGACACCACATCAGAGGGAATGCCATGTCGTTTCACAATGTTATCGATAAAAACCTAAGCGACAGTTTTGGCATTGGGCAAGCTAGGCAACTGTACAAAGTGGGCCATCTTACTGAAGCAGTCCACTACTACCAAAATGACAGTTTTCCCAGAGGAACACGGTAAATCGGTAATAAAGTCCATGGACAAATGCATCCAAGGACGAGAAGGGATGGATAAAGGAAGAAGGGATCCTGAAGGCCGAGTGTGAGCCACCTTCGCGCGTGCACAGGTCTCACAAGCTGTCACATAACCCTCCACACCCTTGTGCAACCCTGGCCACCAGAATCTCCGGGAAAAAAGATCTATGGTGGATTTGCTTCCAGGATGTCCCGCAAGGACCGTATCATGATGCTCGTTGAACACCTTGTATCGCAGTTCAGCAGGAACAAACAACTTTTCTGGAGGACAAGAATCAGGAGCCTCCTCCTAGGCCCCCAACACCTCCATCTCCAACTCGGGGCACAGAGCGGAAACCACCACCCCATCAGCCAAAATCGGAGCGGGAGCCTCCGAATCACTCCCCCTAGGAAAACTATGTGAAAACGCATCTGCCTTGACGTTTTTATCCCCAGGGCGAAAGGTGACCACAAAATTGAACCTAGTAAAGAACTGTGACCATCTAGCCTGTCTAGGATTCAGGCATTTAGCAGAATGCAAGTAAGCCAAATTCTTGTGGTCAGTATATACTGTAATAGGATGAGTAGCCCCTCCAACCAATGAAGCCATTCCTCAAAGGCCAATTTAATGGCCAGCAACTCTCTATCACCTACATCATAATTTATTTCAGCGGCCGAGAGTTTTTTGGAGAAAAAAGCACACGGACGCCATTTGTTAGGGGATGGACCCTGCGACAGAACTGCTCCGACCCCCACTTTTGATGCATCAACCTCCACGATAAACGGTTGAGACACATCAGGTTGCATCAGAATGGGAGCAGACGCAAAACATTTCTTAATAGCAGAAAAGACCTGTAATGCCTCATCCGACCAGACAGAAAAGTAGGCGCGCAGGATTATTCCACCCTGAGTCAGTTGCCCATCTTCTAAATTCTGCACAATACTACTCTGCAGTACGTTCTCCCTGTAACAAACTGCACAGCTTAGATTCAGCCATAGAGACATGGTCTGGGTCATTATAAATCAAGCCCAAGGCTCTAAAAAATTCATCCACCGACCGGTGGGATGGTGAACCGGTCGGCAGAGAAAAAGCCCAGGACTGCGCGTCCCCTTTGAGCAGAGATATAATGATCCCCACTCTTTGATTCTCGTCACCAGATGACATCGGCAGCAGACGAAAATACAACCTGCAGGACTCCCTGAACCGTATAAAGTCATCACCACCCCCTGAGAACCTATCAGGGAGAGCGACTTTAGGCTCTAAGCAGACCTGATTTCCTCTAATGGCGCCAGACGCCAGAGCATTCTGACACCGTGCAACAGAACTGCGGAGATCAGCAACCTCCAGCGATAATCCCTGCATGCGATCAACAAAGGCATCCATAGCCTCAATTTCGCAAACAGCAGGGATATGACAGTTTTTCGGCGGGTTTTAATGTCACGACAGGTAGGTAAGCAGGGAAACAACCAAACATGGGAAAACAAACTGAACAAACGACTAGGCCCAAAAGCTAGGGAGAAAGGGTCGCCTCCTAGCAATCCCTAAAAGCTTTCCCTAAGCTGCTGTGCCCATGTGCATACCCTTAGGGTGGATATGCACATGCCCTCGTGCCTAAACCTGAACTCCCTGGGCAAACTCTGAGCAGCAGGGAAAAGGAAAGAGGCAACCTGCTTCTTCAAACCAGGAAGAAGCAAGCGTCTCCCTAGAGGCCTAGTTAAAACACACAAGGGGAAATGAAGTAGAGGACTTATCTTGAGCAGAGCTGGAGCAGACGATCCACCACAAATTAAGATCTCACAGGAAAAGAACTATACCCCGCACAGGCCTCTGGGGGAAGGAGGGATAAATAGCCTCACTAACAATGAAGCCCAGTACAAAGGTTCTTGACAATAACTAAAGACGATTATCTTTCCCAATTTGTTCAGGACCCAACTAAAGGGACAGTCATACTGGACTTCTTAATAACCAATGAACCGGACAGAACAACAGATGTGCAGATTGGGGGACTCCTGGGTAATAGTGATCAATCCTAAACTCTAATTGTGAGAGGTACATACCTTATGGGAATAAAAGGGTAAGGCTACATGCACATGACAGTGAAAAACTGACACACTGTCAGTTTTTCATGGTCATTTTGCATCAGTGTGTGCATCCATTTTCTGGCCGTGTGTCTCTTTTTAATGTCCGTTTTGCATGTTCGTTTTGGTAAAAATGTTCATGAGAGATGGATGAATTTAATTGGCAGTTATTTCTAGACCCACCCTTCTGAGAACACCCACAGGATGGTAGGCTGCCAGCTAAAATAATGTCCCCCATAGTGTAGGATTTTTTTTTTACTGCCCCCAGCTTTAATAATGCCCTCGATTTTTGCCCCAGCTAAAATAATGTCTCCCACTGTGTAAATTATTTTTTATAGTGCCATCATGTAGGCCCCCAGCTAAAATAATGCCCCCCATAGTGCAGTTAATATTTAAATAATGCCCCCATAATGGCCCACCGCTTTTTTTGTTGTTGTTGATTTTACAAAAAAAACACCACCTTATCCACCTGCTCGCGCTGCAGCAGTCTCTTCTCTCTTCACTGAACCGTCAATAGGTGTGCCATCCTCCTGTGTGTATAAACTCGTGTCCTGCCTCCGGTGTATATAAACTTGTGTCCTATGCTTGAGGTCATGGGAAAAGCAGGGCTGTTTGCTCAGAAAATTAGATGCTGCTAAAATACAAGGACAAACGGGATGTTCTTGTGTTAACTACCATCCATGCAGATCAGTCCACCCCAGTCTCAGTCCGAGGAACCACAGAGCAGAACATCAAGCCTGTGTGTATTCAGTATTACAAGTTCATGGGTGGAGTGGATCTTTCAGGCCAGGTACTTCAGCCCTACAGTTCCTTAAGAAAATCTAAGGTGTGGTACAAAAAATTAGCTGTGTACCTAACCCAAGTGTCACTATATAATGCCTTTGTCATCCACAGAGCAGCTGGTCATGGGGGGACCTTCTTAGAATTTCAGGAAAAAAAAATAGATTTTGTGGCGTTCAGGAAGGAGAAGGCAGTTTTTTAGCCAGCAGTGCTTCTGGGATATCAAGAATAATACGTGGGCAGCATTTTCCTGGAGTACTTCCCCCCACAGGAAAAAAAAAAAAGGCGACCCAAAAAAAGATGTTGAGTTTGCTCGGTTAAAGGGATTAGGAAAGACACCACTCTAAACCGGGTCTCTGCATTGGAGAGTGCTTTCAAGTTTATCACACCTCCACTGATATCCATTAAGCCCATTTCACAATTTTCTTAATCCATGGCAAGACATTTTCAGCATTTTTTCATGTGGCAATCCAATAATAGCTCCCCCCCCCCCAAAAAATAAATAAAAAAATAATAATAATAATAATAAATAAATTAGACATTTCTTCAATTTCCTTTTATGTTCTGGCACCTCTAGAGCCTCAATTTTGTGTTTTCTCTGTTGGGGTGCCTCAGGGTGTCTTCAAATGCGATATAGTGCCTGAAAATTATTCCAGTGAAATCTGACATCCAAAAGCCACACAGTGTTCCTTCAATTCTGAGCCCCGCTGTGTGCTCATACGGCACTTTACAACCACATATGCGGTGTTGATGTATTCAGGAGAAAATGGTTAACAGATTATGGGGTGCATTTTCTCCTGATACCCCTTGTTAAAATGAATTGGGAAATTTGGGCCTAAAGCGAGATATTCTTGTAAAATATGAAATTTTTCAATTTCACTGCCAAGTCTTTCTAAATTCTTTGAAACGGCTATTGGGCCAAAGTGCACCCCTTGAAAAATTCCTTGGGGGAAGTATTTTCCGTAATGGGGCCTTTTTTTTTTTTTTTTACTGTTGGGGTGCCTCAGGGTGTCTTCAAATGCGACATGGTGCCTGAAAATTATTCCACCGATATCTGCCTTCCAAAAGCCACACGGTGTTCCTCCCATTCTGAGCCCCGCTGTGCCCCCATATAGAACTTTATGACCACATATGGGGTGTTTCTGTAAACTTAGGAATCAGGGTAACAAATATTGAGGGTTTTTTTTTGCCGTTAACCCATGCTGGGTTGCAGGAGAAATGGATCTAAATGGAAAAATCGCTAAAAGAAGTGAAATTTAAAAAAATTTACCTCCATTTTCCATTAATTCTGGTGGCACACTTAAAGGGTTAACAACATTTGTAAAATCGGTTTTGAATACCTTGAGGGGTGTAGTTTATAAAATGGGGTCATTTTTGGGTGGGTTCTATTATATAAGCCCCACTAAGTGACTTCAGACATGAACTGGTCCTAAAAAAGTGGGTTTTGGAAATGTTCAGAACATTTTTAAAATTTGCTTCTAAACTTCTAAGTCTTCTAACATCCCCAAAAAATAAAATAACATTTACAAAAAGATGCAAACTGTCACGGGGCGCCAACGGTCTCCCATCAGCCGCAGACCTGCTGCTTAGCTTCAGGAGCGAGGATCTGTGTTTGGCCTTGTTCCCAGGGCGGCTTTGCTAGCTGGGAGGCTCCCTGATCCTAGGTCTGCCTTGAGCGCCAGGCTGATCACTCAGTGCTCGACTTGTCTGTCTGTCGGTCATGTGACGCTGGCCATGTCACATGACCCTCAGACCCCACTATAAATACAGGCAGCCTGCTGGCCACAAGTTGCCTGTTAATTCTAGGTTTCTGGCTATTTGTTGGACTATTGATTACTCACCTGATCCTGTTCCCTGACTATCCTTTGCCTGCTCCTCCTGTACTGCGCATCCCTCCTGGTATTGTGACCTCGGCTCCCACCTGACTACTCTTTGCGGACTCCTCTACTCTCTTGGTATTTGACCACAGCTTCTTCTGACCATTCTTTGCTTAACCCTTTGTACTGCGTAGCTCTCTTGGTTCTGACCCGGTCCGTTCGCATTCCGTTATTTGTCTTGTCTGTCTTCCCAGCACGTATCCTAAGTTAGGGACTGCCGTCTAGTTGTCCCCTGTCATTAGGACTTGCGAGGCAAGTAGGCAGGGCCAAGGGGGAGGGGGGAGCGCAGTGGTGACTATACTCCCCCCTGTGTGTAGTGTACGTGACCGTCACACAAACATAAAGTAGACATATGGTAAATGTAAAGTAATAACTATTTTGTGAGGTACCACTGTCTGTCAGAGAACCAGAGAAATTTAGAAAATGGCGAATTTTTCCAAAATGTAAGAAAATTTTGGATTTTTATATAAATAAAGGTAAAACATATTGACTCGAATTTATCACTAACATAAAGTACAATGTGTCACGAAAAAACTATCTCAGAATGGCTTGGAAAAGTGTTCCAAAGTTATTACCACATAAAGTGAAACATGTCAGATTTGCAAAATGTGGCTTGGTCCTGAAGGTAAAAACTGGTTTGGTCTTGAAGGGGTTAATCAAGTTCGCCTATTAAATAGGTGGGGCAAAAGTGCAAATGAATGCTACTCTCAGGATAGAAGCGCATTCACACCTGAAGATGCCACTCCTTCAATACAAAAAAATAAATAGAAAATCACAGAAAAAAGATACAAAACATCCTGCACGATATGATAGTAAATATGCGGATGTGTATGGCTACTTTTATAAAGTCACATAAAATAATGCACGCTGGGTAGGTGGGCACAGATGTGTTTTGATCAAAATATATTGGCTACGATTCTCAAATTTTATCATGAGAGTGAGGGCTTAGTCTATATGTTGTATTTGCATCTATTGCTATAGTGCATTATTTTCTGTGACTTTATAAATGTAGCCATGCACATCCACACAACATATCGTGCAGGATGTTTTGTATTTTTTTTTCTGTGAATTCGCTAAAAGAGTTCAAGAGGGGCCTGGATGTATATCTAATATTACATGTTATAGTTACTAGAGGTGGGTTGTTGATCCAGGGAGTAATTATGATTGCCTGATTGGAGTCAGGAAGGAATTTCTTTTTACCTTTTACCTTTCCCTTTTTTTTTTTATTTACTCTGGATCATCTTTTAGGCTGAACTAGATGGACATATGTTTTTTTCAGACTTATAAACTATGTAAAATGAGGAATATTGACTTCACCTTTGGAAGTTTTTTTTGCCTTCCTCTGGATCAACTTTGAAGGATAACAGACTGAACTGGATGGACATATGTTTTTTTTTCCAGCCTTACAAACTATAAGTCTCCAGACCCCCCCCCCCTTCTGATTTCCAGCCAATTTCACTAATGAACTCTGACTTAACCATGATGAACTAGCCCTAAATTAGAGCATTTGAGATACACTCTGGTGCTCCAAATCAATGTACCCCCCAAGGGGTTAATATCCACGCGTGGTTGAAAGACTGGACACTGACATAGAAGTTGGTCAAAGCAATCTCTAACTTTTATTACATGGATAAGCGGTATATACATCTTCAGAAGAGGGCAGTCCTCACTGAGGCTTAAACATTGTTTCATTGGTCAAAAAGGAAAAAGAGATAAGAGAAACAGAGATAACATACTAACATCTGTGCAGTGTGTACCACTTTAGAATGTGAACTAATGTAAACATCTAAGTGTCCGCCATCTTGTAATGGCTTCTATTCTAACAATAATACTGCATACGTCATATGTGACACTTCAAAGAGGTGCTTCTCTATAGGCAGTGAATAATATGTATATATCATCAAGTCATATGATTGGACTATGCATTCCTCCACACTCTATATACCTGTCACGGAATGTGTACAGGTAACAAGGCAAAGCAACATGTATAAACGACTCGCTGGATCCAAAAACTAAGGAACCAAGGGAGACCCCTGCAGAAGACCTGGCACTTTCCCTGGCTGCTCAGCCTATGCAAAGATCCTAATGGTGGAGGTTTGCATATCCACGAACCTTGACTATAAAGCCCTGAGCACCCTACTATAGTGAGGGGACACGACCACCGGCTCCCTACACAAGATACGGAGGGAGTCAGGGTCATCTGGGATCCAGCAAACAGATATTAACATATAAAAGTACACTTAGCTTTGAAGCAAACAGGAGGACAGATCAGCGTGCACCCACACTCCAGGAAGTAATATAAGCCGCTCAGAAAAGCATTCTGGGGAGGCATTTAAAGGGAAGCAATTAAGACATGACAGCTGAGAGAGGCTGACGAGAGGAGGAGCTGAATACCACAACACAGAAATTCAAGGAGGAGGTTCTGAAAGGCCTCTGTCAGAGCTTCTCAGCTGTCTGGTTGTGACAGTACCCCTCCCTCTACGAGTGGACTCCGGACACTCAGAACCCACCTTCTCAGGATGGGACCTATGGAAAGCCCTGATGAGACGAGAGGCCTTAATGTCCGTCACTGGGACCCACATCCTCTCCTCAGGACCATACCCCTCCCACTGAACAAGGTACTGAAGAGAACCGCGGACAAGACGAGAATCCACAATCCTAGAGACCTGAAATTCAAGATTCCCATCAACCATAATCGGAGGAGGAGGCAAAGGCGAGGGTACAATGGGTTGAACATAAGGTTTCAATAAGGACTTATGAAAAACATTATGGATCTTCCAAGTCTGAGGAAGATCAAGACGGTATGCAACAGGATTGATGACAGACAGGATTTTGTAAGGCCCAATAAACCTAGGACCCAACTTCCAGGAGGGAACCTTCAATTTGATATTCTTGGTAGACAACCACACCAGATCACCAACATTCAGGTCCGGACCAAGCACACGTCTCTTATCAGCCACACGCTTATATCTCTCACTCATGCTCTTTAGATTATCTTGAATCTTTTGCCAAATAGATGACAAAGACGAGGAGAATCTGTCCTCATCAGGTAAACCAGAAGACCCCTCTCCCGAGAAAGTCCCAAACTGTGGATGAAACCCATATGCACCAAAAAATGGTGACTTATCAGAGGACTCCTGACGACGGTTATTTAAAGCAAACTCAGCAAGGGACAAAAAAGAACACCAATCCTCTTGATTCTCCGCCACAAAACAACGCAGATATGTCTCCAGATTCTGATTGACGCGCTCCTGTCTGGCCATTCGACTGCGGGTGGAAAGCAGAAGAGAATGACAACCGAACCCCCAAGCGAGAACAGAAAGCCTTCCAGAATCTGGAAACAAACTGCGTGCCCCTATCAGAGACTATGTCTGAAGGAATACCGTGCAACTTGACAATGTGATCAACAAATGCCTGCGCCAGCGTCTTAGCATTGGGCAAACCAGGAAAAGGGATGAAATGCACCATTTTGCTAAAACGGTCCACCACCACCAGAATCACAGTCTTCCCCGAGGAACGAGGCAGGTCCGTGATAAAGTCCATGGACAGATGTGTCCAAGGACGGGAAGGAATGGGTAAGGGAAGGAGAGGACCTGATGGCCGTGAATGAGGGACCTTGGCACGAGCGCAAGTCTCGCAGGCTGCCACAAAACCCTCAACCGACTTACGAAGCGCAGGCCACCAGAATCTCCGAGCGATGAGATCCAGTGTGGCTCTTACCCCCGGGTGCCCAGCAAGGACCGTATCGTGGTGTTCTTTAAAAATCTTGTGTCTTAAAGCGAGAGGCACAAACAACCTCCCAGGAGGACAAAGATCAGGAGCCTCTGACTGGGCTGCCTGCACCTCTGCCTCCAATTCAGGAAAAAGAGCAGAGACCACCACACCTTCAGCCAAAATGGGACCCGGGTCTTCAAAATTCCCGCCTCCCGGAAAACAACGTGACAGGGCATCTGCCTTCACATTCTTAACCCCAGGGCGGAACGTGACAACAAAATTAAACCTAGAAAAGAACAACGACCATCTGGCCTGTCTCGGGTTCAGACGCTTGGCTGACTCCAAGTAGGCTAGATTTTTATGGTCAGTAAATACGGTAATAGGGTGTCTGGCTCCCTCTAGCCAATGGCGCCATTCCTCAAAAGCCAACTTGATGGCCAACAATTCCCTATCTCCCACATCGTAATTTCTCTCCGCGGAGGAGAGTTTTCTTGAGAAAAAGGCTCACGGTCGCCAATTGGCAGGAGAGGAACCCTGAGACAAGACCGCCCCCACACCCACCTCAGAAGCATCAACCTCAACTATGAAGGGTAACGAAACATCAGGTTGCACCAAGATGGGAGCGGAAGCAAAACTCTCCTTGATATCAGAAAAGGCCTTACGCGCCTCTACTGACCAAGAAGAAAAATCTACCCCCTTTCTGGTCATATCAGTGAGTGGTTTAACAATAGAAGAATAATTCAAAATGAACTTCCTGTAATAATTGGCAAAGCCCAAAAAACGCATCAGCGCCTTTTGATTCTCAGGAAGCTCCCACTCAAGCACAGCGCGGACCTTCTCGGGGTCCATGCGAAAACCAGAAGCGGAGAGAAGAAACCCCAGAAATTGAATTTCTGGAACCGCAAACACACATTTTTCCAGTTTCGCATATAATTTATTCTCCCGCAGGATGAGCAAGACCTGACGTAAATGTTCCTTATGAGTTTTGAAATCGGGAGAAAAAATCAAAATGTCATCCAAATACACCAATACAAATTTTCCCATCAAATGATAAAAAATGCTGTTCACGAAATGCTGAAAAACGGCTGGGGCATTCATCAAACCAAAAGGCATAACCAAATTCTCAAAATGGCCCTCAGGGGTATTGAAGGCCGTCTTCCATTCGTCCCCTTCTCTGACCCTGACCAGGTTGTATGCCCCTCTTAAATCTAATTTGGAAAAGACCTTAGCCCCAACAACCTGGTTAAACAGGTCCGGGATCAGAGGAAGCGGATAAGGGTCACGAATTGTGATATTGTTCAGCTCCCTGAAATCCAGACAAGGTCTTAAAGAACCATCTTTTTTCTTAACAAAGAAAAAACCAGCGGCAACAGGTGACTTTGAGGGTCGTATGTGTCCCTTTCTCAGACTCTCAGAGATATAAGCACGCATAGCGATCCTCTCAGGTTGGGAAAGATTGTATAAACGAGATTTAGGCAGCTTGGCGTCTGGGATGAGATTAATAGGGCAATCGTACTCCCTGTGCGGGGGCAAATCCTGAACTCCACTCTCAGAGAAGACATCCGAAAATTCAGAGAGAAAAGATGGTACAGTCTTAGTAGCAACCTCAGAAACAGATGTCGTGAGGCAATTCTCTCTGCAAAAGTCACTCCAACCATTTATTTGCCTTGCTTGCCAATCAATGGTGGGGTTATGTTTAGTGAGCCAGGGTAGCCCCAACACTAGAGGAGTCGGCAAACCGCTAAGGACGAAACATGACACATCCTCAACATGAGCATCACTCACAATTAAACGGATATTGTGAACTATGCCCTTTAATGACTTCTGAGAAAGTGGAGCGGAATCGATAGAAAACACAGGAATATCCTTTCTCAAGGCGCACACCTGGAAACCATGAGTTATCGCAAAGTGATTATCAATGAGATTGACCGCTGCTCCACTATCCACAAAAATCTCACAAAAAATGTTCTTGCTCTCTAGCGCCACCCTAGCCGGCAGGACAAAACGGGAACTACAAGCAAACGGAAAATCTTCAATTTCCGCCTCAATCCTGCCAATAGTAACAGACGGAACATTTTTCAAAGATTTATTCCTCTTTGTTTCTTTATTATACCCAGAGAACTGCCTGAATCTCCTAGAGGGACAAATATTTGCCAAATGATTAATACCTCCACAACAAAAACAAACCCTCTCATGCGGGCTGAATCCTCTATTGTCAGAAGCAATCAACCCCAGCTGCATGGGCTCCTGCTCAGAAGGGGCTGACAGCGACTGAGACCCCTGCGCAGAGAATGGGACCGCTGCACAGTCCTGGGACCGAGTATGACAGGAAGGAGAGATCTCTCCTCTCTCTCTAAGACGCCTGTCAATACGAACGGCCTGAGACATAGCAGAGTCCAAAGAAATAGGCCTTTCATGAAAGGCAAATGCATCTTTCAATCCCTCTGAAAGACCATGGCAAAATTGACTTCGGAGTGCAGCATCATTCCAACCAGTATCAGCTGCCCAACTCCGAAATTCTGAGCAGTATATTTCTGCGGATTGTTTACCCTGGCATAGGAGACGTAGTCTAGACTCCGCCAGAGCAATACGATCCGGATCATCATATATCTGACCCAGGGCTAAAAAGAATTCATCCACTGAACGGAGGGGCCGTGCCCCCTCCGGCAGCGAAAAGGCCCAGGACTGAGCGTTACCCCTGAGCAGCGATATAATGATCCCCACCCTCCGTTCCTCATCACCAGAAGAATGGGGAAGAAGGCGAAAATGGAGTTTGCAAGCCTCTCTAAAACGCACAAAATTCTCACTACCCCCGGAGAACGTATCCGGGAGCGAGATCTTAGGCTCAGAACAAGCTCCATGAACGCAAGCTGAACCGGTCACTTGAAGCTGAGACAAAGTCTTACGGAGGTCAGCTACCTCCAATGAAAGACCCTGGAAGCGTTCAGCCAAAAGTGAAACCGGATCCATGCTTAAGACGGTTTTGGCGGCTTATAATGTCACGGAATGTGTACAGGTAACAAGGCAAAGCAACATGTATAAACGACTCGCTGGATCCAAAAACTAAGGAACCAAGGGAGACCCCTGCAGAAGACCTGGCACTTTCCCTGGCTGCTCAGCCTATGCAAAGATCCTAATGGTGGAGGTTTGCATATCCACGAACCTTGACTATAAAGCCCTGAGCACCCTACTATAGTGAGGGGACACGACCACCGGCTCCCTACACAAGACTACGGAGGGAGTCAGGGTCATCTGGGATCCAGCAAACAGATATTAACATATAAAGTACACTTAGCTTTGAAGCAAACAGGAGGACAGATCAGCGTGCACACACACTCCAGGAAGTAATATAAGCCGCTCAGAAAAGCATTCTGGGGAGGCATTTAAAGGGAAGCAATTAAGACATGACAGCTGAGAGAGGCTGACGAGAGGAGGAGCTGAATACCACAACACAGAAATTCAAGGAGGAGGTTCTGAAAGGCCTCTGTCAGAGCTTCTCAGCTGTCTGGTTGTGACAGTACCCCTCCCTCTACGAGTGGACTCCGGACACTCAGAACCCACCTTCTCAGGATGGGACCTATGGAAAGCCCTGATGAGACGAGAGGCCTTAATGTCCGTCACTGGGACCCACATCCTCTCCTCAGGACCATACCCCTCCCACTGAACAAGGTACTGAAGAGAACCGCGGACAAGACGAGAATCCACAATCCTAGAGACCTGAAATTCAAGATTCCCATCAACCATAATCGGAGGAGGAGGCAAAGGCGAGGGTACAATGGGTTGAACATAAGGTTTCAATAAGGACTTATGAAAAACATTATGGATCTTCCAAGTCTGAGGAAGATCAAGACGGTATGCAACAGGATTGATGACAGACAGGATTTTGTAAGGCCCAATAAACCTAGGACCCAACTTCCAGGAGGGAACCTTCAATTTGATATTCTTGGTAGACAACCACACCAGATCACCAACATTCAGGTCCGGACCAAGCACACGTCTCTTATCAGCCACACGCTTATATCTCTCACTCATGCTCTTTAGATTATCTTGAATCTTTTGCCAAATAGATGACAAAGACGAGGAGAATCTGTCCTCATCAGGTAAACCAGAAGACCCCTCTCCCGAGAAAGTCCCAAACTGTGGATGAAACCCATATGCACCAAAAAATGGTGACTTATCAGAGGACTCCTGACGACGGTTATTTAAAGCAAACTCAGCAAGGGACAAAAAAGAACACCAATCCTCTTGATTCTCCGCCACAAAACAACGCAGATATGTCTCCAGATTCTGATTGACGCGCTCTGTCTGGCCATTCGACTGCGGGTGGAAAGCAGAAGAGAATGACAACCGAACCCCCAAGCGAGAACAGAAAGCCTTCCAGAATCTGGAAACAAACTGCGTGCCCCTATCAGAGACTATGTCTGAAGGAATACCGTGCAACTTGACAATGTGATCAACAAATGCCTGCGCCAGCGTCTTAGCATTGGGCAAACCAGGAAAAGGGATGAAATGCACCATTTTGCTAAAACGGTCCACCACCACCAGAATCACAGTCTTCCCCGAGGAACGAGGCAGGTCCGTGATAAAGTCCATGGACAGATGTGTCCAAGGACGGGAAGGAATGGGTAAGGGAAGGAGAGGACCTGATGGCCGTGAATGAGGGACCTTTGGCACGAGCGCAAGTCTCGCAGGCTGCCACAAAACCCTCAACCGACTTACGAAGCGCAGGCCACCAGAATCTCCGAGCGATGAGATCCAGTGTGGCTCTTACCCCCGGGTGCCCAGCAAGGACCGTATCGTGGTGTTCTTTAAAAATCTTGTGTCTTAAAGCGAGAGGCACAAACAACCTCCCAGGAGGACAAAGATCAGGAGCCTCTGACTGGGCTGCCTGCACCTCTGCCTCCAATTCAGGAAAAAGAGCAGAGACCACCACACCTTCAGCCAAAATGGGACCCGGGTCTTCAAAATTCCCGCCTCCCGGAAAACAACGTGACAGGGCATCTGCCTTCACATTCTTAACTCCAGGGCGGAACGTGACAACAAAATTAAACCTAGAAAAGAACAACGACCATCTGGCCTGTCTCGGGTTCAGACGCTTGGCTGACTCCAAGTAGGCCAGATTTTTATGGTCAGTAAATACGGTAATAGGGTGTCTGGCTCCCTCTAGCCAATGGCGCCATTCCTCAAAAGCCAACTTGATGGCCAACAATTCCCTATCTCCCACATCGTAATTTCTCTCCTGCGGAGGAGAGTTTTCTTGAGAAAAAGGCACACGGTCGCCAATTGGCAGGAGAGGAACCCTGAGACAAGACCGCCCCCACACCCACCTCAGAAGCATCAACCTCAACTATGAAGGGTAACGAAACATCAGGTTGCACCAAGATGGGAGCGGAAGCAAAACTCTCCTTGATATCAGAAAAGGCCTTACGCGCCTCTACTGACCAAGAAGAAAAATCTACCCCCTTTCTGGTCATATCAGTGAGTGGTTTAACAATAGAAGAATAATTCAAAATGAACTTCCTGTAATAATTGGCAAAGCCCAAAAAACGCATCAGCGCCTTTTGATTCTCAGGAAGCTCCCACTCAAGCACAGCGCGGACCTTCTCGGGGTCCATGCGAAAACCAGAAGCGGAGAGAAGAAACCCCAGAAATTGAATTTCTGGAACCGCAAACACACATTTTTCCAGTTTCGCATATAATTTATTCTCCCGCAGGATGAGCAAGACCTGACGTAAATGTTCCTTATGAGTTTTGAAATCGGGAGAAAAAATCAAAATGTCATCCAAATACACCAATACAAATTTTCCCATCAAATGATAAAAAATGCTGTTCACGAAATGCTGAAAAACGGCTGGGGCATTCATCAAACCAAAAGGCATAACCAAATTCTCAAAATGGCCCTCAGGGGTATTGAAGGCCGTCTTCCATTCGTCCCCTTCTCTGACCCTGACCAGGTTGTATGCCCCTCTTAAATCTAATTTGGAAAAGACCTTTAGCCCCAACAACCTGGTTAAACAGGTCCGGGATCAGAGGAAGCGGATAAGGGTCACGAATTGTGATATTGTTCAGCTCCCTGAAATCCAGACAAGGTCTTAAAGAACCATCTTTTTTCTTAACAAAGAAAAAACCAGCGGCAACAGGTGACTTTGAGGGTCGTATGTGTCCCTTTCTCAGACTCTCAGAGATATAAGCACGCATAGCGATCCTCTCAGGTTGGGAAAGATTGTATAAACGAGATTTAGGCAGCTTGGCGTCTGGGATGAGATTAATAGGGCAATCGTACTCCCTGTGCGGGGGCAAATCCTGAACTCCACTCTCAGAGAAGACATCCGAAAATTCAGAGAGAAAAGATGGTACAGTCTTAGTAGCAACCTCAGAAACAGATGTCGTGAGGCAATTCTCTCTGCAAAAGTCACTCCAACCATTTATTTGCCTTGCTTGCCAATCAATGGTGGGGTTATGTTTAGTGAGCCAGGGTAGCCCCAACACTAGAGGAGTCGGCAAACCGCTAAGGACGAAACATGACACATCCTCAACATGAGCATCACTCACAATTAAACGGATATTGTGAACTATGCCCTTTAATGACTTCTGAGAAAGTGGAGCGGAATCGATAGAAAACACAGGAATATCCTTTCTCAAAGGCGCACACCTGGAAACCATGAGTTATCGCAAAGTGATTATCAATGAGATTGACCGCTGCTCCACTATCCACAAAAATCTCACAAAAAATGTTCTTGCTCTCTAGCGCCACCCTAGCCGGCAGGACAAAACGGGAACTACAAGCAAACGGAAAATCTTCAATTTCCGCCTCAATCCTGCCAATAGTAACAGACGGAACATTTTTCAAAGATTTATTCCTCTTTGTTTCTTTATTATACCCAGAGAACTGCCTGAATCTCCTAGAGGGACAAATATTTGCCAAATGATTAATACCTCCACAACAAAAACAAACCCTCTCATGCGGGCTGAATCCTCTATTGTCAGAAGCAATCAACCCCAGCTGCATGGGCTCCTGCTCAGAAGGGGCTGACAGCGACTGAGACCCCTGCGCAGAGAATGGGACCGCTGCACAGTCCTGGGACCGAGTATGACAGGAAAGGAGAGATCTCTCCTCTCTCTCTAAGACGCCTGTCAATACGAACGGCCTGAGACATAGCAGAGTCCAAAGAAATAGGCCTTTCATGAAAGGCAAATGCATCTTTCAATCCCTCTGAAAGACCATGGCAAAATTGACTTCGGAGTGCAGCATCATTCCAACCAGTATCAGCTGCCCAACTCCGAAATTCTGAGCAGTATATTTCTGCGGATTGTTTACCCTGGCATAGGAGACGTAGTCTAGACTCCGCCAGAGCAATACGATCCGGATCATCATATATCTGACCCAGGGCTAAAAAGAATTCATCCACTGAACGGAGGGGCCGTGCCCCCTCCGGCAGCGAAAAGGCCCAGGACTGAGCGTTACCCCTGAGCAGCGATATAATGATCCCCACCCTCCGTTCCTCATCACCAGAAGAATGGGGAAGAAGGCGAAAATGGAGTTTGCAAGCCTCTCTAAAACGCACAAAATTCTCACTACCCCCGGAGAACGTATCCGGGAGCGAGATCTTAGGCTCAGAACAAATCCATGAACGCCAGCTGAACCGGTCACTTGAAGCTGAGACAAAGTCTTACGGAGGTCAGCTACCTCCAATGAAAGACCCTGGAAGCGTTCAGCCAAAAGTGAAACCGGATCCATGCTTAAGACGGTTTTGGCGGCTTATAATGTCACGGAATGTGTACAGGTAACAAGGCAAAGCAACATGTATAAACGACTCGCTGGATCCAAAAACTAAGGAACCAAGGGAGACCCCTGCAGAAGACCTGGCACTTTCCCTGGCTGCTCAGCCTATGCAAAGATCCTAATGGTGGAGGTTTGCATATCCACGAACCTTGACTATAAAGCCCTGAGCACCCTACTATAGTGAGGGGACACGACCACCGGCTCCCTACACAAGATACGGAGGGAGTCAGGGTCATCTGGGATCCAGCAAACAGATATTAACATATAAAAGTACACTTAGCTTTGAAGCAAACAGGAGGACAGATCAGCGTGCACCCACACTCCAGGAAGTAATATAAGCCGCTCAGAAAAGCATTCTGGGGAGGCATTTAAAGGGAAGCAATTAAGACATGACAGCTGAGAGAGGCTGACGAGAGGAGGAGCTGAATACCACAACACAGAAATTCAAGGAGGAGGTTCTGAAAGGCCTCTGTCAGAGCTTCTCAGCTGTCTGGTTGTGACAATACCTCCCTTGGGACACCTGTAGAAAGATGAGAAACCAGACATTGCCCACAGCACAGCTCTTTACCCCCCTCTCTTCTCCAGCTTGAGACAAAGAGAGGGGTGGGAGGCACTTGAAAGTAGAAAAAGTTAACTCATTACAATCCTTGAGATACAAAAATATTGAATAAAATTCACACATCTTTAACAGTCCCCCCTTGAATTTCATTCTCTCCCTAAACCTAAACATCTGTAGCAATGCTCTGCCTCCTCTTCACCAGCTTCCACGATAAGCCATTCCTAGCGAACAGCCTCCCGTGACACTGGATTTGAGCACGGTGAAGTCAGATGATCTTTCCCTAACTGGCGTTGACATTATATGGGGAGACTGTAGGTCTTCAGTGCTCCTGATGTTCTGGATCGAAGTCTTCATACAATTCTCCCATCATCATCTCTGGTGTGGCCTCATCAACTGCCTTGTTGAACAATTTCTTTACACAGGGAATAATACAGCAGATAATTTGAACAAGCAAAATCAAAACAGTGATGATGATACCAATTTGCAACAACATCTGCTTCCAATTTTTGAACCAGTTCTCTAGCCCTTCTGCCCATGAATTGTCTATTCCCGAATTCCTTTTTAATTCTTCAGATAGGGAGGTCAATCCCTTTAAAGCACTCATGACCTACCCTAGATTATCGGGTATGACAGTACAGCAGGTTTCTCCTATCATTTTGCAAACTCCTCCTTTCTCTGCCAGCAACATGTCCAAAGCCATTCTGTTCTGGAATGCCATAGTACTAGTGGGACCCAATTGTTCTAGTATACCTTTTAGGGCATCCCGAGTGTAATTCACAAAGCGTTGCTGGTTATAGTAGATATAATTTATCCAATCCACATTTTTGTTTACCACAATTATTGGGAATACAGATTCAAATCCTGCTGCAACTTTATTCTGTGCCTTAAATTCATCAGGGACCCCCCTCGAGACTCCAATAGCATTTATATATACATGGGCGTCCAAACTACCACCTGGAATAGTCTCCCGTTTTTCCCTTGTCCCTATGTGCTCCTGGGATCATGGAGACTGCTGTATATGACTTACAACCTTCTTCCAATCAGGGATATCGAAAATATGGAAGGGCATCAATACCATGGCTAATGCACACTGACCATGCCATTGTACCTCGATTTTTGTTCTCAATTTCATGTCTGCACATATTCATATTATATCTCCTAGAGCCTGGGTTTGATTCACCAAATGGATTTTATACTCCTGTCTAGTGGTATTTACTATCTCACCACAATATCCTTCTGGGAATTTTCCCATCTCCTTTCCTTCCTTACCCTCTATCTCAAAACAAGTGTAGTTGCCCTTGTATATAGTAATACCAATTATCTTGGGGCCTTCATTAAGAAGAGGGTACTGGTTTTTCCATCATTCACAGGCTCTCTCTTTAGATGTGGAGTTGGTGTATGGGCCAAGGAAACAGGTGAAATGATCTCGAGGGAGATGCAGAGGAACAGTACCTAGGTGGGGCCGGGCTGCAGCACAAGTTATACACGCACTCCTATTGGCCTGGGCTGTAGTATATCTCACCCAATCAATCCACACATTCCGATCTGCAAAGCCAGTTTCTGTGACTAAGGTTTCTTTCACTGTATAGGGTTTCCTTCCCTCCTGACTGCGAACAAGGGGCAGTAAGGGGTTTCCAGGGGTTGGAGTGGGGCCAATGAACCTACTTGCCAAATCCTTTAGGTAGAACTGCCCCCAAGGTGCATAGTTTCTATAATTTGACGGGTAACTTCTGAGTACGTACATGCCCAGATCTGTCCTTTGTGGGTTCTGCAATGTTAGGGTCAGGGGGTAACATTTTGGGGGACCCTTGCAAGTTATAGTATTTGGATATAGCTGACAACCACTGGGCCGAGTTTTCCCCACATTTCTGTCAAATAAACGCATTCTATGTATCAGGTTCTTCCCCTGTTTATCCTTACTTTTTAAAGCCTTTTGGGGCCTATATCCCCAATCTACCTGTGTTAGTGATGACGTTAGAACAGGAGGAAAAGTAAGAGTTACCTGCTTCAGTAACACAGATATAGTATTGGAACAGTTTGTACTCCTGTATTGTCATCAAATCATTACATCTGCAATCAGCAACATCACAGTAATCAAAGTCATATACTTAAAGTTCTTTGGTTAAGTTGACCCAAAAGACCAAAGGACTTCTGTCTGAATGTGATTCCCAATAATGACATTTCAGCGGAGGTTTTGGGCACACATCTGTGTAGAAACATTTGTCTGAGCTTACATAACCCCCCCATATGATGAATAGAATGAAAAAGGATATCATCATTGTTCAGGAGGTGGGTCAGGATTCGTGATTCTTTTACAGTGGGATGCGTGTATCCAAGTCTTTTTTCCCCTCTAGTTTCACTGAGGTAGCTGTGGTGAGCAGTACCTGGTAAGGCCCCTCAAATCTGGGTTCCAGTGTCTTTCTGACATGTTTCTTTACCAGGACCCAGTCTCCGGGTTGCAACTTGTAACTTCCAGGAATCTGTTCAGGATCTGGAAGTGAAGAAAAAACTTGAAAATGTAGATCAGTCAAATGTTTACATAGAGCAATCACATAATCAGCTAGACAGTCATACTGTAATGCAAGCTGTTCTAGAAAATACTGTCCTAGCTTAGGGGCACTACCAAATAGGATCTCAAAGGGGATAGTTTCTCTTTTCCTCAGGGGGTATGGCAAAAACTGGCCAGGGCAATTGGAAGGGTTTCTGGCCATGGTTTGCCAGTCTCCTGGGCCATCTTCAGCATCTTAAGTTTCCCTTGATCACTCTCGATCACTTCAGGTACCCCGAACCGGCAAACCACTTTGTTCAACAACTTCTTCACAGTAGTTTTCGCTGGCTGGTCCTTCACAGGGTAGGCTTCTGGCCATCCAGAGAACATGTCTACAACCACCAAAGCATAATGGAACCTCTGTTTAGGGGGCATTTGGATGTGGTCGATTTGGATCCTTTGGAAAGGGTACAAAGGTTTTGCTAGGCACTTTGTGGGAACCTTCTCCAGCTTGCCTGGATTGCACTTGGCACAGACCATGCAGCTGTTCACATATCGAGAGGTGTAAGTGGAGATGGCGGGTGCAAACCATATGGAGGATATGAGATTGTTCATGGCTGTCTTCCCTAGATGTGTGGGTCCATGGGCCCAGCAGACTACATTTGGATATAAACTTCTCGGTATGCACAGGTGGTGGCCCAATCTCCATATTCGATCTTCATCTGGGCCAGCATCTTTCTGAGCCCACAACTCATACTCATCATCTGTAGCCTCACATTGTCTGTCTTCCAGGATCTCCTTAGTGAGGAAGAATCCCTTTGGAATTCCACCTTCTTTCCTGGCCACTTTACCCGGAGCGAAAGCCATTAAAGTGCTGAGATCCTTCATTTCCCTCACTGCCGCTTCTTTAGCTGCCTTGTCTGCTAAAGCATTCCCCTGGGCCTCTGAAGTTTCCGTTTTTGAATGGGCTTTGATCTTCAAAATTGCAGCTTGTATGGGGAGGCTCAGAGCTTCCATCAGGGCCTGCACAGCTTCCGAATTCTTCACAGGTGTGCCTCCTGCTGTCAGAAACTCCCTGCTTTTCCATATTGGTCCAAAGTCATGGGCTACTCCAAAGGCATAATGCGAATCAGTATAGATGTTTGCAGTTTTCCCTTCTGCCATCTTGCAAGCCTCAGTCAAAGCTATTAATTCAGCCTCCTGTGCTGATTTATCCGGTGGAAGGGGTTGTTGCTGTAATACTGTTTCCATTGAGGTAACTGCATATCCTATGTGGAATTTTCCTGTTTCATCTGCGTATCTAGATCCATCCACAAACAGTGTCAAGTCTGGGTCCAGAATAGGAGTTTCTTTGATGTTCCATAGGGGCTCAGTTTCTTGTTCAATTAATTGTAGGCAGTCATGGGCTTCCCCGTTATAAAACTCATCATCTGAGTATGTGGCATAGATGTTGTCGTCCTTCCCTTCTTGAGACCCTCCTTGAGGGAAAGGAAGGAATGAAGCTGGATTGAGGACATGGCATCTGCCGATAGTGACCGTATCCGGAAGTAAGAGAGAACACTGCATTCTGAAATGTCTAGCTGCAGACAAGTGTTTTAGCTGAGTCTGCTGAAAGATGGCTGATATGTCACGAGGGGCCAGGATTTGAAGTGAATGACCCAGGACAACATCAGCCGTTTTGTCCAATAGCAAGTGACATGCATATATGGCTTGGATACATGATGGACTTCCTCTGGCCACTGGGTCAAGTCTGGCCGAGTAGTAGCCCAGAGGGCGTCTGTGGCCTCCATGTAGTTGGGTTAGCACACCTGTGGCATATCCTTGACGTTCCATGACGTAGACTCTGAATGGTAAGTTGTAGTTCGGGAGGCCCAAGGCTGGAGAGGATATGACTGCTTGTTTTAATAGTTCAATGCATTGTTTGGCCTCAGAGGTGAGGTAGAAAGGCTGAGTAGGAACACACTCATACAAGGGCTGCATGAGGATTGAAGCATCCAGAATCCATGGTCGACAGTATGAGATGTGTCCTAGAAAGGCTTGAAGTTGTTTTGGTGTTGTAGGCTCAGTCATCTTTATAACCGCTGTCTTTCTATCTTCAGTCCGGTGTTTACCCCCATGGCTGACACAATGGCCCAGGATTTTTGCAAGACTGACCTTGCATCCTTGTTGAGCCAAGAGGAGTAGTAGTGCAACAGAAGCTTCTCTGCATGTTTGTGCAGTGTCAGCACACAAGAGCAAATCATCCACATATTGCAGGAGTGTCACCGTATCATGCTCCATTCTCCATTCATCCAGTATGGAAGACATGGCTTTACTGAACTGAGAAGGACTGTTCTGTGCTCCTTGGGGCATGACCGTCCAGGTATATTGGCATCCAGCATGTGTGGAAGCAAACAGATATTGACTGTCTGGATGAAGTGGCACTGAGAAGAAAGCATTTGCCAAATCAATTACAGTGAAATGGGTGGCTTCTGGAGGCACTCATGACAAAAGGGTATATGGGTTTGATACCACTGGTGTTTCCAAGACTGTAACTTCATTGACAGCCCATAGATCTTGCACCATACGATAAGTTAATATAATACACATTTCTAAAATCAGACGATCACATACAATAGTAAAACAGCAGGTAATGTCTTAACTAAAATCGCTATATCGCATAAAGATCCAAAAAATAATACGTACTCACTGGCACCTTCTAAAAAAAGATAAAATTATCGGCCCCATGATACCAGCAATGCCCCGCATTACGTTTACCAAAGCACCTAACTTGGGAAATATAGTGGCCCCAACAATTAAAAGAAAGAATAAAGACAACCATTCTCTGCAGAAGTGGATGAATATGGAGGGATTCCACAGATGTGGACAATGTGGGAACTGCAAGATCACAAAGTTCCCACGCAAGACAGTTGAAATAATATCCAAAACAAACCAACACAAACATAAAATTAGGGATTTTTTATCATGTAACTCAGAAAACGTGATATACATAATAGAGTGCCCATGCGGCAAACAATATGTAGGGAGAACGAAGAGGACCCTGAAAAAACGCATAGCTGAACATGTGGCGAATATAAAAAAAGGTTTAGATACACACGCTCTTTCCAAACATTTTAAAATAGTACATGACAAAAACCCTGTTGGCATGGTATTTGCGGCAATTGATAAAGTAAATAAAGAATGGAGGGGGGGGAACCACATAGGTAAAATGTCAAGGTTGGAGACTCAAAGGATTTACGAATTAAATACACTGGTTCCCGGTGGATTGAATGCGGAATTCGAACTTTTCGGATTCCTATAAGTAGGGGGGCGCCCCCCACAGATGGCAAAACCCCGTCCAGAGTATTCAGTACTGGCGGGGTTCGGCCCTTTGTGGAGGGCCTCCCCCAAACCAGCTCATCCACGTCCCCTCTTCATGTCCAATCCTTGGAACTATATATCCACTAGATAGAATCAAGGAGAAACCTCATTTCACATAAAGAACTAGGAGCGGACTTTAGGAGAAATATACCAATAAAAAAACATGAATAATCACAAACAAAAAAATGTATGAATAATGACTAGATAGAAGTGGGATATGGAAGATAACATGGAGGATAGCAGGCTTTTATGATTTTTTGTGATAAGTTATGTCCTAACTTGAATAAATTATGATAGATCTGGTTTTAACTTGAATGGATGCTAAGTTAATTAATTTCGTTTCATTTCGGACGGACTTACAATATAATATACGTTTGCAAAGAAATAATGACACTTTAGAAATAAACGCACGACTACCGCAGAATGGAGATATGCGGTATGTTGCCGTCCGGAATGAAACGAATAAATTTAAGTGAAAAAGTGAAGGACATGCCAACTAATAGATTAAATTATATATGTCCACTACAAGCAGGGAGTAGAGCTACTGCTAACAAAGTGGGAAGTAAGGAAATCCATGTCGGGTTTTGGGAAAAAATACAGCCCGCACCTGACTCATGAACTTAGACCTGGAAGTGCTATATAAAGGGGGAACTTATGGGGGTTGGAGTACCACTGAGGAAGGGGCGATATTATCCCCCGAAACGCGTCTGGTTTGGCTCAAGACCCCCCTAAGGATATGCCAGCTTACTGACTGAAAAGGACTCTGTTAACAACCACGGCGGAGATACATGACCTGACACGCTGATCCTCATTAACAAACAGGAACACAGCTGAGACTAGACGAGCGTCTGGCTGTGAGAGCGTGGAAGAGGGTACGCTGAGCTCGCAGGATACCGGCTCTATTACTTAGCGGAGCGGTGTCCAGAGCTCTTACTCCGAAAGGCAGAGTCTTCTTGCATTTGACGGTGCAGCAGTACCAACACACAGCACCGGAAATCAGCTACAAAAAAGCTGACCTCGCCAGGACCTAACAAGACAGCGCTGCTATAAGTGAGTAAAGCGGGACGCCGCAATAACGCTCACCTAAGGATTAATTGAACTGTCCCTGTATTTAGGAATTACCTCCACAGGAGCGGACAGTCATCGAGCACTTTATATCTTCATACGTTAACTTTTAAATATTTTATAGCATTCATGCGATATAGCGATTTTAGTTAAGACATTACCTGCTGTTTTACTATTGTATGTGATCGTCTGATTTTAGAAATGTGTATTATATTAACTATTTTTTAGTGACTTAAGCTATTTTTATTATAATAAACATATGGTAGTCCATGAATTAGAGTGCCCAGTATATTTTTATTTTGATTGTATTCTTGTCCAGAGGAAGGGCGAATCCTCTTTACTGAGAGCACCTGCTCCAAAGCTTCACCATTCCGGTGCGTCACATATCTAATCACATTTACCATACGATAAGTGTCTTGCTGTCCTTTTCCCCCCTTCTTTTTAACTCGGAAAAGGGGCGTGTTACACGGAGAGGTTGTTTTAATTATTGCTCCCTTTTCTTGGAATGCCAGGATTTGCTTAGTCACCGCATCTATTTGTGCCACTGACAATGGATATTGGGGTTTGCGTGGCAGGATGGCACCTGACTTGAGCGTGACTACTACCGGCTGGACCTTTAGTCTTCCAATATCTTGTGGCCCTGAGGACCATAAATGGGGAGGTATCAGCTTCATTACATCTGATGGGATAGCTGTTCCCGATATCTCATCCTGTATTATTTGTAGGGCAGCAAGGATAACTGTCTCTTCTGGTTGTAGGAGGGAAGAAAGTGTAATTGTTCCGTCTTCATGGAACTGAATGTTTGCTTGCATTTTTTGGAGTAGGTCTGCCCCCCAAGAGGTTGAGGGGGCAGGTAGTAGACACTACAAATTGTGACAGGACCGTGGGAGAAAGGACTAAACCTGAGGACACAGGCAATGGTTTAGTCAACACAGATGTTCTTGCCTCTCCATCAATGCCAATACATTGTACAGTAATATTGTCAAGAAAGGACGGGTCATAGATCTCTTCAAGTCGGAGCACACTTCTGGCTGCACCAGTATCCACAAGAAAGGTGTGTAGGTCCCCCCCCCCCCCCCCCCCCACCTGCAGCTGCACAGTTGGTGTAGGGCCACACTGGGGAGGACACAAAGCCATAGTATTAATGGCCTCTCCGACTTGTGGATCTGGCTTGCCCCCATCCTACGGTTGATTTGGGGCTGCCCCCATTTGTTGAACTGTCTGGGCAGTTTGGGCCGATGCCCAAGGAAATTGGGGAGGTCTCCTCTGCCCCCCCCCCCCCCTTGGCCATTGTGGGCATTCCCGTTTGAAATGTCCCTGTTGTCCACATCCATAGCAGGTGATATGGGCTCTCCAGGCCGGATCCTGAAATCTATCTTCTGCTCCCCTGGGCCCTTCCCTGCTAACCATGACAGGATGAGTTCGAGGGGCCGCCTCAATGCTTTTTGCTATTACTACAAGTGTTTCCAGGTCAACCGTCCGATACTCAGGGCAAACAATTTTTAAGGCTTTTGGATAGGTATTTTTAGCCCTTCCACAAAGGCACTGGATAACATTCTTACTTGCACTGTATCATTACAGTTGAATCCTAGATCTCGGAACATCTGTTCCATCCTGTTAGCAAATTTTTCTACGGATTCACTTTTGTCCTGCTTCATATCTTGTATCTGAGTAGCTTGATCAGCCAATCTCCCCCTTGCCCATTCCTCCAACTTCTGACTAAATTCCTCCCCTAATTCATATGTCTTTAAGTGTTCTTCTGATGCATACGGTGTGAGATTCAATTCTCGCTGCATGGTGGGCCAGAAGGAGTCCCCTGCTTTGATTTGTACCAGCCCAGACAAGTCCCTCCATGCAGCTGAATGCATCTTCCTTATCTGCCCTATTGCTCTGTAGAAAAGCATAGGTTGCAGTTCTGGATCCGGGAGTGAGTTCACTAAATTTGTGGCTTGGGTGGGGCTAAACGTAACATATCTTCCTCCTGTTTAATACTCCTCACTGGACCTGGCCGTTGAGGTCTGGGCTTGTCGTGTTAAGATGTCTATTTGTCCAGACAGTTTGGCTACCATCAGATCCAGTTCCTTCTCTTTCTCTACCCTGGACATATCATCCAACTCAGGTGGTTCCTCATCTGCTGCACCTGTACTCTCCCTGTCCTCATCGTCTATTCTCTGATTTTCCATTTTGTTAGATTTTGCAGGTCCTGTCTTCTTTACTCCCCCCTCTCCTGCCCCCATCATGATTGGCACCACTGGTTTCACTCTTTGTGACACTCCCTTTTCTGGTACTTAATAGGTGCCGTCAGCATTTATGACTGGATATATGGGCGCTGGCAGGGGGGGCATGGGCTGAGTTGGCTCCTGTGTTTCCCCAAAGGAGATGAGAGGCGGTACATTATTATCTGCAGCCACAAGGGGGGGAGCTGAGGGGTTTGCAGCTACTGCTATCAGAGAGGAGGTGCTACAAGGCCTGGGGGCTCCACATGCCAGGCAAGCGTTATGTGTATCTGGATTTTTCTGCCTGCATACATTACAAACCCACACCTCAGGTCTCTGTTGGGGGAGGGCACATTTCAACAGGGGCTGTGAGTTCTTTTGTTTGTGAGCACCATGATAGGGTGGTGGCTCATCTGGTCCCACAGTATACATATACATCTTTGTTTTTTCATCCCATCTTTCTGTCCCTCCAGTTGCCATAAATCGACTTGCCCTTCTGTGCCATGCCTGTGCTGCACCTAATAATCCTTCATCACTCAGCTTTCCCCGACATTGCTGTACTAGTCGTTTCAATATTTCAACATTCAATTCTCCATTAATATCACATCCTGCAATCTTCATTAACTTCTTATAAGTTTTTACATGTTGACTTATCTCGCTACAAGCTGAGGAGCAGTATATACTCCTTCATGTGAGTGGGACTAACCCATATCAACAACAGTATTTCAGACTGACACACACACAAAACAGAGGAGTGATCAGCACCTTTAACCCTTTCCTCCGCAAAGGATTCACCCTCCCCTCTGGTTGGCTCAAATCTGACTATCACGTCTGACTAGTCAGCTGGGACTCCCCGCACGTCTTCCCCCTAGAGGATCAGACGGGCTCCGCACGTGTCTTCCTGGGGTCAGGTTAGGTGGAGAATATCTCTGCAGTCTTCCCTTATCTCTAAGGTTCATACGGCTCCACTCGTCTTCCTGGCCAGGTCAGCCAGAGTTTACTTTGTCCCACACCTCGGCGCTACAGCACCCCCTTCCAAACCAGGAGGTTACTGTCCCCTCCCTTTGTCTGTGGTCTTACCGTCTGTGCTCAACTCACTCCTCACATAAATCACAGACACACACAAAACATATACAGACCAGAGTGATCTATAATTTCAGACTATTGGTTCTATAGACTCCAAGCTTTCAGCATTACAGCCGACTACTAGACTTACATCGGTACCACCTCACAGCAGACTGAGCCATCTGAGCATGACAAAGTAAATAGCAGAAAGGCAGATAAGATAAAAAGTTTTCTCACCTTTCTTTGAAGTCCTCTCTGCCATTCGTCAAGCTCAGGGGCCCGTCTTGTCAGCTGTTGGATGCTACTTTCGCTCAGAGTCCCATCTGGGGTGCCATTTGATGAAGTAGCCCTAAATTAGAGGATTTGATATACACTCTGGTGCTCCAAATCAATGTACCCCCCAAGGGGTTAATATCCACGCGTGGTTGAAAGACTGGACACTGACACAGAAGTTGGTCAAAGCAATCTCTAACTTTTATTACATGGGTAAGCGGTATATACATCTTCAGAAGAGGGCAGTCCTCACTGAGGCTTAAACATTGTTTCATTGGTCAAAAAGGAAAAAGAGATATGAGAAACAGAGATAACATACTAACATCTGTGCAGAGTGTACCACTTTGGAATGTGAACTAATGTAAACATCTAAGTGTCCGCCATCTTGTAATGGCTTCTATTCTAACAATAATACTGCATACGTCATATGTGACACTTCAAAGAGGTGCTTCTCTATAGGCAGTGAATAATATGTATATATCATCAAGTCATATGATTGGACTATGCATTCCTCCACACTCTATATACCTCCCTTGGGACACCTGTAGAAAGATGAGAAACCAGACATTGCCCACAGCACAGCTCTTTGCCCCCCCTCTCTTCTCCAGCTTGAGACAAAGAGAGGGGTGGGAGGCACTTGAAAGTAGAAAAAGTTAACTCATTACAATCCTTGAGATACAAAAATATAGAATAAAATTCACACATCTTTAACAACCACCTAACAGTTTTGTCGGAGTACAGCTCTGGCAGTGGGAAAAGTAGTTAACTGTTCTGCCCGAATGGAGGGGGAGGGCTGCTTTAGATACTGCTATCTCCTGAATGGTAGCAGCTAGAAACATGTAACTGGTCTTGTTTGAAAACTGGCATTAGTCTCAGCCAAACAGGACATATCACTGTTAGAAATTGAGTCGGGAATAATGGTGGGTAAAACCTGCTTTTATTTTCAGCTGTATTCACTGCAAACCGATTTCTAACAGTGATATCTTCCCATGTACTGAACAGATTGCTGTCATTATGGTATTGCATGAAAGCTTTGAATGCCAGCTTTCAAATGATACAAAGTACCAAACCAGAGATATGAGCAGATAAAGCAGCCCCCCCCCCCCTGTCAGTCTGGATGAGAAGAGGGCAATTGAGGAGCTGACAGGCTGCACATCTGTGCCCGCCTACCAAATGCCAAACCTACCTAAGCTGGGGGGCTTCTATATTCAGGAGTGCAGACACTGCACATATGGTGTGCTGCTCCTAGTCACCTCCATGTGCATCAAGCAACCGATGGGAGGAGGAGCAAGCACAACTTTATGTACCACACCATATGTGCGGCGTCTGCGCTCCTGAACATAGATACCCAACGGCTTAGGTAGGTTTAGCGTAGGACCCGCCAGACCTGAGACCACCTTGGTGCTTGGTAGGCGGGCACAGATGTGTTTTGATCAAAATATATTGGCTAAGTGTCTCAGATTTTTATCATATCAGAGTGAGGACTTTGCTTGCATCTACTTTAGTAAGTGCATTATTATCTTATTTCTGTGATTTTCTTCAATAATATGGCCAGGGACATCCGCACATTTATATATCATACAGCGCAGGATATTTTTATCTTAGCTTTTCCTGTGTTTTTTTTCTTTCGCCCCCTAAAAATTTAATGCACTACATATACACCCCAAAATGGTTTCTAAAAAAAGCTACAACTAATCCCGCAAAATAAAATAAAAATTGAAGAAAAAATTTATAACTGCTAGAACACAAAGGGGGTAAATATTATTGGTTCTTTAGGCTAAAATGAACGATGCCACTAAGCAGGGGTGTAACTAAAATAGCGGCAGACCAGGCGACTGCTATGGGGCTCAGGGCAAGAAGGGGTCCAGTCTTAGTTGGGATCATCTCTTTTTCTACTGGGGGTGAAAACTTGGTCAGGACTCTATCCTCTAAAGGAACAACTTTTAGCAAATAAGGCAGAGGAAAAATGACCCAAGGGTCAAGGGTTTAGGCTGAAACCATTCTGTTCTGTGTGTGTGGGGGGGGGGGGGGGGGGGCTGGTTTGTTCCTTGCTATGGGGCCCTTACTTCTCTATGTACGCTACAGCCACTAAGGGTTTAAAAATGCAATAGTGTTCCCTGAGTTGTGTGCCAACAACATTTACTGCAGACACACATTAAAAATATAAAATTGACATTTTTGGGAGGGTTTTTCTAATTTTAACGTGACTGTTAGGGGGTTAACCACTTCACATCTGGGCTATTTACCCCCTTCCTGACCAGGCTTAATTTTGCAAATCTGACATGTGTCATTTTATGTGGCAATAACTTTGGGACGCTTTTACTTATCCAAGCCATTCTGGGATTGTTTTCTCGTGACAAATCTACCAAACAGTTTGAAAAATTCGCAATTTTCAAAATTTTTATCTCTCTGCTTTTCAAGCAGAAAGTGATACCTCATAAATATTTATTACTTAACATTCCCCATATGTCTACTTTATGTTGGCATTATTTTGTAAATGTCATTTTATTTTTGGGACGTTAGAAGGCTTAGAATTTTTCAATTGTAGCACAGTTTTTATTTATTTATCTTTACAGCGTTCACCTGAGGGGTTAGTTCATGTGACATATTTATAGAGCAGATCGTTACGGACGTTGCAATACCTAATATGTATGCTTTTTGTTATTTAAGTTTTACACAATAGCATTTTTTAAACCCAAAAAATTATGTTTTAGTGTCTCCATAGTCTGAGATCCATAGCTTTTTAATTTTTTGACCGATTGTCTTAGGGTCTAATTTTTTGCAAGATGAGGTGACGGTGTGATTGGTAATACTTGGATGGAGGGAATATGCCTTTTTGATTGCTTGGTGTTGCACTTTATGTGATGTTAGGTGGTGAAAAAAAGGCTTTTTTTGCACATTTTTTTTTTTACGGTGTTCATCTGAGGGGTTAGATCATGTGATAGTTAAGTCCAACATATAGAAGTAACCCTTATGGAAAAAAGATTACATTTTTATTTACTACTAAATTGACAATTACTACACACAACAATATAGGTGATGCCACCAGGGTGTTCGATAGACCAGTATTTAAAAGAGGGAAAAAGGGGGGGGGGAGATAGGGCGAGAAGACGCGTGATGTAAGGAAGAGGGATAATTGTCCCTACGCTCGGACCCTAGTCTAACCCTCTGCCCAGAGACGTCCCCTAGTGGTGGGAACCCCCCGTCCTCGAACCTTGGCTACCCACTCCTACTACACCCTATCACCAACAGGTGGGAGGGGGAGGGAGGAACCCTGGGATAACTCCTATATCAAACAAACCGACATTACAGGACCAACAGTGCCCTATGTATACAGCCCTGATGATACAGAGTATCAACAGGTACACGGTGCACATAAATAACAATTATTATTGAAAACACCCTACCGTGATAATTTCATCAATATATTATACGATAGTTACAAAAATACAATGACCATAATTATATGGTAAACCCCGGCGCGTTTCCCCCACTATGTGGGATCATCAGGGGGTGATTTAGATACGGTATTACACAATATTTTATAAAAATTACATCAAATAAAGCAGGAGCGGGGTCTCTTTGTGTTTTAGTATACAGATAAGACCATTTGATGTTTCTAGGAGTAGGAGGAGGTACAGGGCCAGATAACTCGAGCATAAATTTCCAGGCCGTCCAGGATGTGTGATGGGCCTTGACTCCGCCGCGTATTAGATGTATAATAAGTCATGCCACATATGTTTGTCTGTGGCCATAAACCGGCGTATACAGGAGGTTACGAAACTCTCTCCAAAGTTTAGTCGTCGGCTCTTGCCCGGAAATCAATTATAGCTCTGGTGTGCCGCCCTATAGGAGTGAGGGTTGAACCGTCAGGATATGGTTTGATAAACCCACTCACTCTAGGTGCAGGGGGTGAAGGGTATTAGGTCTGATCCTTCATGTTGGAAGCCTCCTAATGTTAGGTCATGTGATAGTTTTATAGAGCTGGCTGTTACGGATGCGGCAATACCTAATATGTATACTTTTTATTTATTTATTATACTTTAACACAATAATAGCAGTTTTGAAATGAAAAAAAATATGTTTCAATGTCTCCATGTTCTGAGAGCAATATTTTAATTTTTTTAGCGATTTTCTCATGTAGGGGCTAATTTTTTGCAGGATGAGGTGACTGTTTTATTGTTACCATTTTGTAGGACATATGCCTTTTTGATCACTTGGAGTTGTACTTTTTGTGATGCAAAGTGACAAAAATGGCTTTTTTTTACAGTTTTTGTTTTTATTTTTTTATGGTGCAAATCAGACGGGGTGGATCATGTGATATATTTATAGAGCCAGTCGCTACGGACGCAATACCAAATATGTCTATTTTATTTTTTTTCTATTTTTTTAATCACTTAATTGGGGATCCTTCCACTATTTTGCCGTGCCGCCGCTTTGTCCCCATTGACGACAGTGCACGGCGAAAGGCCGCCGGACTAAAAGTCCTGCATGTCCGACTTTTTAGTCCGGCGGCCCCTCACCGCGAACTCCGCCGGAGCTCCGCCCCATCCCCATTATAGACAAAGGGGACGGAGCGGCGGTCCGGCAGCATGATGAAATAGCGGAAGGACGGATCCGACAGGGTGAACAGCCTGTCGGATCTGTCCTGCCGCAAGTGTAAAAGTAGCCTAACTTATACATTTAACTTCCTGCTCATTCTGGGCTTTGAAATAAAGGAAGCGGTCCTATCAGTGATTGACAGATATCTCTGTATGCACAGGCATTCAGGAAAGGTTGTTAATCACTGACTCCTTGAGTTCAAAAGTATTGACACACCTTAAACTTTTCCACATTTTTTTCACTTACACCCACAAACTTAAATGTGTTTTTTGGAAATTTTATGCCATAGATAGACCAACAGAAAGTTGCAAGAATGTGTGATGTGAAATGAAAATGATATATGGGATTTCAAAATGTTTAATAAATACAAATCTGGAAAGCAAGCTGTGCATTTGTATTCAACCCCCCTGAGTCAATACTTTGTAGGACTACCTTTGGTTGCAATTACAGCTGCAAGTCTTTTTAGCTATGTCTCTATCAAAGCACATCTAGAGACTGAAATTGTTGCCCATTCTGCTATGCAAAATAGCTCAAGCTTAGTCAGATTGGATGAAGAGCATATGTGAACAGCAATTTTTAAGTCTTGCCACAGATTCTCAAGGGAGTTAGGTCTGAACTTTGACTGGGCCATTCTAGCACATACATGTGCTGTGATCTAAACCTTTCCAATCCTGGATGTTTAAAGGGACACTGACGGGCCCGATAAAAATATTTAGTTGTTCCTATGCAGTCATAGGTCTATTAAAGTGTATTCCAATCACATAAGAGTACTCCCTGTCCGCATTTTAAACCATGTAAAAAAATTTTATAATCATCTGTCAATCACCTTCCTTTATGCCCAAGGGGCGTTTCTTCACATTTCTTTATGCCCAAGGGGCGTTTTTTCACATTTCTTCCTAGCGCCGCCCAGCTCATTATTATTCACTGCGCTGGGCGGCTTTTACAGTCCCCGATCCTGCCGAGCCAGCGCAGGCGCAGCAGGAGACGCGGGCATTAAATAAGGGACGCAGGCGCACTGTGAGTGAGGATGCCGGGCAAGTTATCCGGCGCACGCACAGAAGGTACAAGTGAGTTCAATGCCAGCGTCTCCTGCTGCGCCTGCTCGGCAGGATCGAAGACTGTAAAAGCCGCCCAGCGCAGTGAATAATAATCGGCTGGGCGGCGCTAGGAAACGACAGTTGGGGCGCGGCTGGGCACAAAAGTAGGAGTAAAAACTGAGCATAAAGAAATGTGAAAAAACGCCCCTTGGGCATAAAGGAAGGTGAGTGACAGATGATTATAAAGTTGTTTTTACATGGTTTAAAATGCGGACAGGGGGTACTCTTATGTGATTGGAATACACTTTAATAGACCTATGACTGCATAGGAATAACTAAATATGTTTATCGGGCCTGTCAATTTCTCCATGTCTCACTTTAAGGTGGTTGTACTGCTGGAAGTTCTTTTCAGCCTCTACCAGGTTTTCTTCCAGGATTGCCCTGTATTTGGGCATAAAGGAAGGTGAGTGACAGATGATTATAAAGTTGTTTTTACATGGTTTAAAATGCGGACAGGGGGTACTCTTATGTGATTGGAATACACTTTAATAGACCTATGACTGCATAGGAATAACTAAATATGTTTATCGGGCCTGTCAATTTCTCCATGTCTCACTTTAAGGTGGTTGTACTGCTCCCAAGTTCTTTTCAGCCTCTACCAGGTTTTCTTCCAGGATTGCCCTGTATTTAGCTCTATCCATCTTGCCGTAAACTTAGCTGCTTTTATCAATGCTTCCTCAATACCTTCCTGATTTAGTGATTTAAATGCTTTCTTTTTGTCATTTATTGCTTCCTTGACATTTCTATTTTTCCATATTGTTTTTTCTTGTTTCTCACCATTTTATTCCCATAAGGTATGTACCTCTCATAATTTGGAAAACTTTTAAAAATCTCATTTTGTGGCTCCCTTTTTATTTTTGAGGACATTGTCCCAGCATCAGTGTACAGACTGGACCCAGTTCTCACTGGATCCCTGATAAATAAGCCATAAGACATCCCCTGAAAATAAGCCATAGTGTGTTTTTTGGAGGGAAAATAAATATAAATAGCCGGTGGAAGTAAACAGCCACCTACTAGATTGGGATATTGGGGCTGGCGCATGTTCAATAAACGCTCGGATGCTAATGCCCATAATGGGTAATGCTGTGTGCAGGCGCAGTGATTCGGATGCACAGCGCAGGTGCAGAATATCACACTGAAGGGAGCAGGTAATCAGAAGAACCTAGGGCGGGCCAGAGTGGTGAAAGGGGAGGGGTTTCAGATGAACTGCTTGAACACCGCCCCTGGGCACCTTCAGACCTAATTTGCATATTGAATAAAAGTGTTTTTTGAAGAAAATAAGCGACCGACAGCTAAACAGTAAGAAGACTATATTGCTGATAATAGTGTTAGTGTTCTATAACGGTCAGTATAGGTGAAAGACTCTCTTTAAATAAATGGTACATAGGATATTGTGTCTTGAGGCCAGTGGGCTTAACTGTATTTATTTTAAATATCCACTTTTGTAATAAAAGACAATCCATATCGCCCCCTCTCGGAGATCTTTTAATGAGCTCAATACCTTGAAACATGACAGATTGAATCCTGCCATCATGAAATTCAGACACATGGCGAGCTAACGGTGTATCCTTCAGTTTCTTGATGTCTGAAATGTGCTTGCCAATATGTCTCCTAAATTAATGTTTCGTTTTAACAACGTATTTTATGCCACATGTACATGTCATTAAGTACCCAACCCTGGCGGATTTGCAATTAATGAAAGATCGAATATAGTACATCTTACTAGAGGTCCCGTCAGTAGAGGATTTGCCTTTACCAATATAAGTACAGAATTTGCAGGATTCACAAGGAAAAGTGCCCCTAAGATTGTTTTGCAGCCATGTCTCCTGAGTTGGACTTTGATAGAAACTATGTACCAACTGATCTCGTAGGTTTTGGCTGCGGCAGTATATGATTGCCGGATATGTGGGGACCATCTTTCCAATATCTGTATCAGACAGTAGGATGCCCCAATTCTCTGTCAAAATTTGTCACACCTCTCTATGGGCCCTATCGTACGTGCCAATGATCCTGAAAATATCATCTTGTTCATCCCTAATTTTGAGAGCCAAAAGTTGCTCCCTATTGGCACAAAGCGAATGTTGGTACTCTTGTTTAAGGATGGATTGAGGGTAGCCTTGATGAGAAAATCTCTGTTAAAAAACTCAAAAGGGAAAAGGGTGGAGGGGGGGGGGGGGGGGGAATCTTACCCATGGAGAAAGGACTAGGTGGCTCAGGAGGGATTCCCGGACTAATGCATCTGTAAGGAAAAGAAGCGATAAATCAGGCGATATATAGGAACATTATACAGAATTATACATTATAAAAAAAAGTTGCATTCTCTGTTAAGTCATTTAGGAGTAAAGTCCGGTTTCCTCCCCGGCATGGGGTCTGTACCTGTTCGAGAACCTAAAACCGTAGTGTTGAAATTGAATAGTTGTGTTTTTTTAAATGTGCCGGAATCGATAGGAGTAGTTGTTCAGTTCTAATCGTGGATTTGTGTTTAGAAATCCTGTCACGTATGTGTCGGGTTGTCTCGCCAATATAAATGAGTCCCCATGGGCATTTGAGAAGGTATACCACATGTGTTGAATCACAAGTAAAGTAACCCTTGATGTGATACTTTTTACCAGAGTGTGGATGTGTAATTACATTTCCCTTTATGACACTTGAACAGTGAGCACAATGGAGGCATGGGAAGGTGCCGGTTTTGGGCACACCAAGGAATCTTTGAAGTGGAGTTTTGGATACAGGGCCAATGTCTGCTCTAATCAGGTGATCCCTGATGTTCCGTGATCGCTTGCAGCAAATTAGGGGTGGGGATTGAAATTCCTGGACATTAGGATAGGCCTGGGTCAGTATATACCATTGTTGGCGGACTATATTCAGAATTTTTTGTGAAAGTGGATATGTTAGGATGCATGGCATCCTATTCATTGACTTGGGTTTTTCTATTGGCTGACTCAGTGGTATGTGTTTTGGTTCCATTGCATGTCGGGGGTATCCTCGTTGAGTAAATTTTATGGACATTTCTCCTTTTCTCTTCTCTCTGGTAATGGGATCTGATACGATTCTGTCTACTCGGGTCAATTGGGATTTTGGAAGTGACATTTTGGTTGCTCTTGGGTGGCTGCTAGTATAGTGTAGCAGACTATTCCTATCGGTTGGTTTATTATATAAGTCAAAGCTTATGTGTCCATCTTGGTCTATGAGTACCAGTGTGTCAAGGAAGCTAATCTTATTGGTGTTAGTCTCTATAGTGAAGCCAAGTTCCGGGTAAATGTTATCTAGGTACTGGTGAAATTGTTGTATGCTAGATAAAGGGCCCCCCAGAGACAAAAGATGTCGTCTATAAATCGTAGCCAGACCTTGGCGCATTGTTTAACCACCTCAGCTCCCTAGCTTAAAACCCCTTAATGACCAGACCACTTTTTACAATTCTGCACTACACTACTTTCACGGTCTATTGCTCGGTCATACAACTTACCACCCAAATGTTAACTCCTTTTCTTCTCACTAATAGAGCTTTCATTTGGTGGTATTTCATTGCTGCTGACATTTTAACTTTTTTTGATATTAATCGAAATTTACTGACATTTTTGCAAAAAAATGACATTTTTCACTTTCGGTTGTATTATTTTTTTTAACTACATTTCTATATAAATTTTTCTCTAAATTCATTGTTCAACGTGTATTTGATAATAAAAAAAAATGCAATAAGTGTAAATTTCTTGGTTTGGGTAAAAGTTATAGCGTTTACAAACTATGGTACAAAAATGTGAATTTCCGCATTTTGAAGCAGCTCTGACTTTCTGAGCACCTGTCATGTTTCCTGAAGTTCTACAATGCCCAGACAGTAGAAACACCCCACAAATGAACCCATTTCGGAAAGTAGACACCCTAAGGTATTCGCTGATGGGCATAGTGAGTTCATGGAAGTTTTTATTTTTTGTCACAAGTTAGCGTAAAATGATTTATTAATTATTTTTTTATTACAAAGTCTCATATTCCACTAACTTGTGACAAAAAAATAAAATTTTACATGAACTCACCATACCCCTCACGGACTACCTTGAGGTGTCTTCTTTCCAAAATGGGGTCACTTATGGGGTATTTATACATACTGCCCTGGCATTTTAGGGGACCTAAAGCGTGAGTAGTAGTTTGGAATCCAAATGCTTAAAAAAATGCCCTGTGAAATCGTAAAGATACTCTTTAGAATTTGGGCCCCTTTGTGCACTAGGCTGCAAAAAAGTGTCACACATGTGGTATCGCCGTACTCAGAAGAAGTAGGGCAATGTGTTTTGGTGTGTATTTTTACATATACCCATGCTGGGTGAGAGAAATATCTCCATCAAATGACAACTTTGTATAAACAAATGGGAAAAGTTGTCTTTTAGAGAGATATTTCTCTCACCCAGCATGCGTATATGTAAAAATACACTCCAAAACACATTGCGCTACTTCTTCTGAGTACAGCGATACCACATGTGTGACACTTTTTTGCAGCCTAGGTGCGCAAAGGGGCCCAAATTCCAATGAGTACCTTTTAGGAGGGCATTTTTAGGCCTTTGGATTCCAGACTTCTTCTCATGCTTTAGGGCCCCTAAAATGCCAGGGCAGTATAAATACCCCACATGTCACCCCATTTTGGAAAGAAGACACCCCAAGGTATTCCGTGAGGGGCATGGCCAGTTCCTAGAAAAAAATTTGGGCTCAAGTTAGCAAAAATGATTTTTTTTTTCTCTTACAAAAACATTTTCCGCTAACTTGTGCCAAAAAAAAAAAGGAACTCGCCATGCCTCTCACGGAATACCTTGGGGTGTCTACTTTCCAAAATGGGGTCACTTGTGGGGTATTTATACTGCCCTGGCATTTTAGGGTCCCTAAAGCGTGAGAAGAAGTCTGGAATATAAATGTCAAAAAAAATTTACGCATTTGGATTCCGTGAGGGGTATGGTAAGTTCATGTGAGATTTTATTTTTTGTCAGAAGTTAGTGGAATATGAGACTTTGTAAGAAAAAACAAAACAACAGAAAAAAAACCAATTTCCGCTAACTCGTGCCAGTGGGGCGGACTGAACGCAAGTGTGCGCGCAAGATCAGGCCTGATCGGGCGAACACTGTTTTTTGTAGAGCCTATAGAACATGTCCTATTCTTGTCCGCAATTGCGGACAAAAGGCATTTTCTATATAGTTCTGGCAATGTGCCGTGTTTTGCGGATCCGCGGTGTCCGTGTTTTGCGGATCCGCAAAACACATACGGACATCTGAATGGAGCCTTGCAGGGGGGTGATCAATGACAGGGGGTGATCAGGGAGTCTATATGGGGTGATCAGGGGTTAATAAGGGGTTAATAAGTGACAGGGGGGGGTGTAGTGTAGTGGTGCTTGGTGCTACTTATTACAGAGCTGCCTGTGTCCTCTGGTGGTCGATCCAAGCATAAGGGACAACCAGAGGACCAGGTAGCAGGTATATCAGACGCTGTTAACAAAATAGCGTCTGATATACCATTCAAGGGTTAAAAAAATTGCATCTACAGCCTTCCAGCGAATGATCGCCGCTGGCAGGCTGTAGATCCACTCGTTTACCTCCCGATCCTGTGAACGTGCGCTCCTGTGTGCGCGCGTTCACAAGAAATCTCGCGGCTCGCGAGATGACGCTCCGGCGCGTCAAGGAGGAGCAGATCGACCGCCGCCAGAATGCAATCCTGCGTTAGGCGGTCTGGAGGCGCTTAAAGAGATGATGAGTATAAACACATTTTTCTTCAAATCTAATCATGCACTCTGGTAAAAAAGTGCCCATGTGGACTCATTTATATTGGCGAGACAACCCAACACATACGTGACAGGATTTCTAAACCCAAATCCACGATTAGAACTGAACAACTACTCCTACCGATTCCGGCACATTTAAAAAAATACAACCATTCAATTTCAATACTACGGTTTCGGGTTCTCGAACAGGTACAGACTCCATGCCGGGGAGGAAATCAGACTTTACTCATAAAACAACATGAATCTTTTGGGATACACCGTTTGGAAAACCTTTTTTCCAAAAGGACTTAACAGAGAATGCGACTTTTTTATAATGTTCCTATATATCGCCTGATTTATCGCTTCTTTTCCTTACAGATACATTCGTTCGGGGATCCCTCCTGAGCCACATAGTCCTTTCTCCATGGGTGAGATTTCCCCCCTCCACCCTTTTCCAACCCCCCCTTCTCCCCCCCTTTTTTTCACCCCTATAGCATAGATACCCGCTACATAGATTACCCCAATAAACTATTACCTATAGATGCATAGAACTAGGTTACTTGCTAGAATTGGTGTTATTAATTGGTTTGGATCATGATTATTATACAGTCAGGTCCATAAATATTGGGACATCAACACAGTTCTTACATTTTTGGCTTTATACACCACCACAATGGATTTGAAATGAAAGGAAGAAGATGTGCTTTAACTGCAGACAGCTTTAATTTGAGGGTATTCACATCCAAATCAGGTGAACGGTTTGGGAATTACAACAGTTTGCATATGTGCCTCCCACTTGTTAAGGGACTAAAAGTAATGGGACAATTGACTTCTCAGCTGTTCCATGGCCAGGTGTGTGTTATTCCCTCATTATACCAATTACAATGAGCAGATAAAAGGCCCAGAGTTCATTTCACGTGTGCTATTTGCATTTGGAATCTGTTGCTGTCAACTCTCAAGATGAGATCCAAAGAGCTGTCACTATCAGTGAAACAAGCTGAAAAAACTAAACAAACCCATCAGAGAGATAGCAAAAACATTAGGCGTAGCCAAAACAACTGTTTGGAACATTCTAAAAAAGAAGAAACGCAGCGGTGAGCTCAGCAACACACAAAACCCGGAAGACATCGGAAAACAGCTGTGGTGAATGACCGAAGAATTCTTTCCCTGGTGAAGAAAACACCCTTCACAACAGTTGGCCAGATTAAGAACACTCTCCAGGAGGTAGGTGTATGTGTGTCAAAGTCAACGAACAAGAGAAGACTTCACCAGAGTGAATACAGAGGGTTCACCACAAGATGTAAACCATTGATGATCCTCAAAAACAGGAAGGCCAGATTAGAGTTTGCCAAACGACATCTAAAAAAGCCTTAACAGTTCTGGAACAACATCCTATGGACAGATGAGACCAAGATCAACTTGTACCAGACTGATGGGAAGAGAAGAGTATGGAGAAGGAAAGGAACCGTTCATGATCCTAAGCATAACACCTCATCAGTGAAGCATGGTGGTGGTAGTGTCATGGCGTGGGCATGCATGGCTGCCAATGGAACTGGTTCTCTTGTATTGCTTCGGGCAATATTATCTGCTCATATTCAGCCAAATGCTACAGAACTCATTGGATGGCGCTTCACAGTGCAGATGGGCAATGACTTAAAGCATACTGCAAAAGCAACCAAAGAGTTTTTTAAGGGAAAAAAGTGGAATGTTATGCAATGGCCAAGTCAATCACCTGACCTGAATCCGATTGAGCATGCATTTTACTTGCTGAAGACAAAACTGAAGGGAAAATGCCCCAAGAACAAGCAGGAACTGAAGACAGTTGCAGTAGAGGCCTGGCAGAGAATCACCAGGGATGAAACCCAGCGTCTGGCATTATCTATGCGTTCCAGACTTCAGGCTGTAATTGACTGCAAAGGATTTGCAACCAAGTATTAAAAAGTGAAAGTTTTGGTCCCTTAACAAGTGGGAGGCACAGAAGAACTGTTGTAATTCCTACACCGTTCACCTGATTTGGATGTAAATACCCTCAAATTAAAGCTGACAGTCTGCAGTTAAAGCACATCTTCTTTGTTTCATTTGGAATCCATTGTGGTGGTGCATAGAGCCACAAATGTTAGAATTGTGTTGATGTCCCAATATTTATGGACCAGACTGTATATGGTTATCTATTCCTATACTATGCCCCATGTCCCTTATCATTCCACTAGTATGTCCATATCTTTCTATACATATATCCTATCTTCTTATATGTTCTCACTCACACTATCAGAGTCGCATTCTTCTGGTACTTATTTCGCCCCCCTACTATGATTGGCTCATATAAGACAATTGTATTTAGCTTTATAAGTATGGGCATTTTCTTCTTGCCCTCTTTTACTGGCCGTCAAATCTCTGGATGGGAACAAATGAAAGGCCCTTGCGGAGAACCTGCATCTCGATATCAGATAGATATCCACCCTCGATCGATTTGGCATGTCGCGACCCGGCGGGTAGGGACCCTCGCTCGGCCGGACTTTGGAGTCCGTGCCGGCATACGGCGAGCGTGTCCTCTCTCCCTTCTAGCCCGGGTCCGACGCTGCGTTTTCGCAGCTCTCGTGGCGGTCCCCTCACCCGTTCGACCCCGTCGCCCAGCTCCGGCTGCCGGCGGTGGGTGCTTGGGGGGGAACCCCTCTGGCTGTCCTGTCGAGCTCGCTCCGAACGGGCAGAAAAACAGGTGTCTGAAGTCGCGCGGTCTCGCCGCGGGAGGACCTCCCGGGCCTAAGGGACGCGTGGGTCGTACGCCCTCCGCCGCTCCCCAGCCACCCGATTCGCTTCGGGCCTAAGGGATGCGTGGGGTGTCTGCCCTCTGCCTCTCCCCAGTAACCCGAGTCGTTCCATCCCTGCGGTGTGCCCTGCGCGGTGGCACATCTTCTCCGCGGTCGATACTCCTAACAACCCGAACGGGCAGAAAAAATGTGTTTGAAACCGTGCGGTCTCGCCCCCACGGGAGGGCCTCCCGGGCCTAAGGGACGCGTGGGTCGCACGCCTTCCGCCGCTCCCCAGTCACCCGATTCGCTTCGGGCCTAAGGGATCGGTGGGGTGCTGTCTGCCCTCTGCCTCTCCCCAGTAACCCGGGTCGCTTCCGTCCCCGCGGCGTTCCCCGTGCGGCGGAGGCACGTCTTTCTCTGCGGTCGACACCCTGACGGGCAGGGAAAATGCGTTTGAAGTCGTGCGGTCTCACCACGGGAGGACAGCCTCCTGGGCCTAAGGGACACGCCGGTGGAACGCCCTCCGCCGCTCCCCAGCGACCCGATTTACTTCGGGCCTAAGGGATGCGTGGGGTGCCTGCCGGTAGCCGTTCCCCAGTCACCCGGGCCGGTCGTTCCGTTCCCGCGGCGCCCTCCGCGCGGCGGCTGCGCTGCTTCTCTGCGGTCGACGCCCGTACGCCCGTACTTCCAGAAAAAAAGGCGTCTGAAGTCGCGCGGTCTCTGGAGGAGGCAGAAGGGAGGAGTGCGGGACTCCTACCCAGGCCCCTGGAACTGCCGGTCGGCTAAAAAAAAAATCTACGAGATGATAGGTTGACCAATTGCAGGTCATCTTTGTTGGTAAATATGGGTGTATGGGGGTTACTTCTTGTTTCTAAACATGTACAGGGACACGGGTATTATCTGCCTCAACCTCTGCCTCTACCATCGTACGCTCTCCTGTACACTTGTGTGTGCAGTGCCCTGTCTGAGACTGTTTGTTCAGGCTCCATCTCACAGTCAGAAGAGGGCACTTCAGTGTCTAGTTCAAGTGTGTCAGTGTGCTTGAAACTGTAGTCAAAGACTTTGCCCTCCTTAAAGTCTCTAATATCTCATATTAAAGAAAACATGTTTTTTCTCCTTGAGTTGAGTATATCTCTCAGTTGTTGTTTTAAGGAAGGTCTCTTTCTTATTAAATTCAGTACAGAATTTTTTAACATGTTCAATACTTTCTTTTAGCTCTGACTCGGTAGTGGACAGCACGGTTTTTTCCTCATCTAATAGCAGTTGCATTAGCCTAATAGATGACTCAATGGACTTTTTTTTCCCTCATTTTTTTATAAAGTTGCCAGATCTCAGGCGGGCAGCTGGAACTATGGGATTATGCAATCCAATGCAATCCAATTTTTTATGTAATTGTCTAAGGATTGAACCTCCCACCAAGAACGAATACATTTTTTGTATACTCGTGTGACCTGTTTGAAAGCAGACGATATTAAGAAATTAAGGACGCTCCCCCTGTCTCTAACTTTGTAATTGTTTCCAATATGGATCATGACTGCTGGGTCTTCACCAGCCCCTCCCAGTAATCTGTTAACCCAATCCGCTATATGTCAAACTCGAGCGCCAGGGGAACAACTGTCACAGAAGGTGTACAGAAAACTAGAAGACACAAAATGAAGAGCCGACTGACTGGATCCAAAACTAAGGAACCAAAGGGATAGCCCTGCAACAGACCTGGCTCTCTCCCTAACTGCTCAGCCTATGCAAAAATCTCAATGGTAGATGATCGCATATCCTCGTTCCTCGACTGTATAACACCTGAACACCCTATAATAGTGAGGGGACACGACCACCGGCTCCCTACACTTGATACAGAGGGAGTCAGGGTCACCTGGGATCCAGCAAACAGGAAAATACAAATGAATGAACAAAACTTATCTGTAGAAGACTCAGTAGTAGCATCCAACATGCACACACTCCAGGAAGTTGTATAAACTTCAAAGTGATGCAGTATGGGAAGGGATTTAAAGGGATGCAATCAGTGCAAATACATGACAGCTGAGAGAGGCTAACGAGATGAGAAAATGAAAGCAAAACAAAAGGAACCTCAAGGAGGAGGTTCTGAAGGACGTCTGTCAGAGCTTCTCAGATGTCTGGTGGTGACAACAACACACCGTTTGACGACCCCAGTCTTTGTGATAGATTGCTCTATCTGAACCTCTAGTAATAGAATCACCCACAAGCAACACCTGTCTGGCCTGCCCTGCACTCCTGGTACCATCCCTTCCGACATCCCCCTCATCTACCAATCTTTCAATCTTGTTGGGGTGTGTCAGATCAGGGTAAGCCTCCCTGACACTCTTCCCTCTCTCTGTTTTCTAGGTACCTACCTCACTTTCCTGATCCTCCATACTACCTTTCTTCCCCTCATCTACCCTACAGAGTGTGTGCTCAGTGGGCAGCAAACTCCCTTTTATATTGCCAAGGTATCTCAGTGTTAAAATTTGCTATTTTAGATACAGTATCTGGGATTCCAAATGTGCAATTTGGTCACATTTTGAACAAAAATATGCACCCTCAAATTTTTGGATCCAGACTGCATACATGTCACAAGATGTGCACTTGACCGATTTGTCAATAATGCAGAAGAGAAAATGCAAAAACACATTGCAATGAAAACCAACAAACTTAATGTAGTCCCCTCTTAAGTCCCTGAGCCTAAAGTCACTTAAAGGGGTTATCCGAGTTAATGAAAAAATAAATAAAAATACCTCTTAACCCCTTAGGGCCTTATTTCACCTTAAGGACCAGGCCATTTTTTGCAAATCTGACCAGTGTCACTTTAAGTGCTGATAACTTTAAAACGCTTTGACTTATCCAGGCCGTTCTGAGATAGTTTTTTCGTCACATATTGTACTTCATGACACTGGTAAAATGAAGTAACAAAAAAAATGCATTTTTATTTATAAAATGTGAAAAAAATTGCTAATTTCAAAGTTTCAATTTCTCTACTTCTATAATACATAGTAATACCTCCAAACATAGGTATTACTTTACATTCCCCATATGTCTACTTCATGTTTGCATCATTTTGGGAATGATATATTATATTTTGGGCATGTTACAAGGCTTAGAAGTTTGGAAGCAAATCTTGAAGTTTTTCAGGGATTTTCAAAAACCCAATTTTTAGGGACCAGTTCAGGTCTGAAGTCACTTTGTGGGGCTTATATAATAGAAACCACCCAAAAATGACCCCATTCTAGAAACTACACCCCTCAAGGTTTTCAAAACTGATTTGAAAAACTTTGTTAACCCTTTAGGTGTTCCACAAGAATTAATGGAAAATAGAGAGATAATTTCAAAATATCACTTTTTGGGCAGATTTTCCATTTTAATATTTTTTTTCAGTTACAAAGCAAGGGTTAACAGCCAAACCAGACTCAATATTTATGGCCCTGATTCTGTAGTTTACAAAAACACCCCATATGTGGTTGTAAACCGCTGTACGGGCACACGGCAGGGTGCAGAAGGAAAGCAATGCCATATGGTTTCTGGAAGGCAGGTTTTGCTGGACTGTTTTTTTTGACACCATGTCCCATTTGAAGCCCCCCTGACGCACCCCTAGAGTAGAAACTCCATAAAAGTGACCCATCTAAGAAACTACACCCCTCAAGGTATTCAAAACTGATTTTACAAACGTTGTTAACCCTTTAGGTGTTACACAAGAATTAATTGAAAATAGAGATACAATTTGAAAATTTCACTTTTTTGGCAGATTTTCCATTTTAATAATTTTTTTCCAGTTACAAAGCAAGGTTTAACAGCCAAACAAAAGTCAATATTTATGGCCCTGATTCTGTAGTGTACAGAAACACCCCATATGTGGTGGTTAACCGCTGTACGGGCACACGGCAGGGCGCAGAAGGAAAGCAATGCCATACGGTTTCTGGAAGGTTTCTGGAAGGCAGGTTTTGCTGGACTGTTTGTTTTTACACCATGAAGCCCTCCCTGATGCAACCCTAGAGTATAAACTCCATAAATGTACCCCATCTAAGAAACTACACCCCTCAAGGTATTCAAAACTGATTCTACAAACGTCATTAACCCTTTAGGTGTTCCACAAGAGTTACTGGCAAATGGAGATGGAATTTCAGAATTTCAATTTTTTGCACATTTTCCATTTTAATCCATTTTTTACAGTAACAAAGCAAGGGTTAACAGCCAAACAAAACTCAACATTTATTGCCCAGATTCTGTAGTTTACAGAAACACCTCATATGTGGTCGTAAACTGCTGTACGGGCAGGTTAGACCATGTGGTATTTTTATAGACCAGGTTGTCACGGACAAGGCGATACCTAATATGTATACTTTTTTTTTATTTATGTATGTTTTACACAATGATTTATTTTTTGAAGCAAAAAAAATCATGTTTTAGTGTTTCCATAGTCTGAGAGCCATAATTTTTTTCAGTTTTTGGGCGATTACCTTGGGTAGGGTATGATTTTTGCGGGATGAGATGACTGTTTTATTGGAACTATTTTGGGTGCGTGTAACTTTTTGATCGCTTGCTATTACACTTTTTGTGATATAAGGTGACAAAAAATGGTTTATTTAGCACAGTTTTTATTTTACATTTTTAACAGTGTTCATCTGAGGGGTTAGGTCATAGGGTTAGGTTAGGTTTTTATAGAGCCGGTCGATACGGACGCGGTGATACCTAATATGTATACTTTTTTTTATGTATGTAAGTTTTACACAATAATATCATTTTTGAAACAAAAACAAAATCATGTTTTAGTGTCTCCATAGTCTGAGAGCCATAGTTTTTACAGTTTTTGGGCGATTATCTTAGGTAGGGTCTCATTTTTTGCGGGATGAGATGATGGTTTGATTGGCACTATTTCGGGGGTGCATATGACTTTTTGATCGCTTGCTATTACACTTTTTGTGATGTAAGGTGACAAAAAATGGTTTATTTAGCACAGTTTTTATTTAATTTTTTTTACGGTGTTCATTTGAGGGGTTAGGTCATGTGATATTTTTATAGAGCGTGTGACTTTTTGATCGCTTGCTATTACACTTTTTGTGATTTAAGGTGACAAAAAATGGTTTATTTAGCACAGTTTTTATTTTAAATTTTTAACTGTGTTCATCTGAGGGGTTAGGTTATGTGATATTTTTATAGAGCCAGTCGATACGGACGCGGCGATACCTAATATGTATACTTTTTATTTATTTATGTAAGTTTTACACAATAATATCATTTTTGAAACAAAAACAAAATCATGTTTTAGTGTCTCCATATTTTGTGCCATAGTTTTTTAATTTTTTGGGCGATTGTCTCAGGTAGGGGCTCATTTTTTGCGGGATGAGGTGACGGTTAGATTGGCACTATTTTGGTGGGCAAACTCCTTTTTGATCGCTTGCTGTTGTACTTTTTGTGATGTAAGGTGACAAAAAAATTGTTTCTTTAGCACAGTTTCTATTTATTTATTTTTTACGGTGTTTATCTGAGGGGTTAGGTCATGTAATATGTTCATAGAGCCGGTCGATACGAACGCGGCGATACCTAATATGTATGTCCCCCCCATTTTTTACCAATTTTTTTTTACTTTATTTGGGGAAAGTTACGTTTTTGTTTATTTTTACTTGAAACTTTTAATTTTTGGGGGGGAAAACTTTATTTTTTCACTTTATTTTTTGTCCCACTTTGGGACTTGAACTTTTGGGGGTCTAATCCTTTGCAATGCATTTCAATACTTCTGTATTGGAATGCATTGGCTGTATGAGTAATACTGTGTATTACTCATACAGATTCTGGGGCCTGTGAGATCCAGGGGGCTGGATCTCACAGGCTCGTCACCGGAAGGCAGCGCGATGCCTTCCTTAGACATCACGCTGCCTTTCTATGCCATCGGGTCCCCACCACAGCTGCATGGGGAACCGATGGAACCGCCAAACGCCACCACCGCAATAAATAAAAGCCGCAAACCGCAGGTCTGAATTGACCTGCGGTTTGCGGCGATCGCCGACATGTGGGTCACGGGATTTGAGCAGGACATAAGGGGGTACCTGTGTCCTTAAGAGGTTAAAACCCATCAGGATATACATATAATTTGGTTAAGCTAGATTTCATCAGGTTAAAACCCATATGTACACCTTTTCATGGCTCTGTCATTGCTGTGTTTACATGCTGAGGGGGCATATTACAACAAAGCCTGAGCTCTGCCTCATGAATATTTCTGGGCGTGAACAATCTGACCATTCCTTCACCCTGCTCTGCACTTTGCATAAAAAAAAAAAAAAACACACACACACACACATCATCTCCTAGCTCACACTGGCAGAAGATCTTCCTGTCACGACACACATTGCAGCTGGAGCTGCCCGCCAGATCCGCTGATCGGTGTGACAAACAGCATTTGTAGACGGATCCGGGTGCGGACCCGTCTACAAATGCATTGCAAGAACGGATCCATCTACCAATGCATTGCAAGAACGGATCAGTCTATCCGCTTGTCATGCGGATGGACGGATCCGTCTGGCAGTCTTTCACACTTTTCATGGTCTGCGCATTCGCAGACCGGAAAGACGGATCCGTCCTTCAGTTGTTTTGCAATGCCGGATCGGCTGACAGTTCCGTCGTCGGAGTTGCCTGCCGGATACGCCGATCAGTGTGACAACTGACAGCATTTGTAAACGGATCAGTCTAGAAATGCATTGCAAGAACGGACCCATCTACCGATGCAGTGCAAGAACGGATCCGTCTACAAATGCATTGCAAGAACGGATCCGTCTACCAATGCATTGCAAGAACGGATCCGTCTATCCGCTTGTCATGCGGATGGACGGATCCCTCTGGCAGTCTTTTTCACAGTTTTCCCGGATCCGTCCTTCAGTTGTTTTTCAATGCCGGAATAGGCAGGCAGTTCCATCGTCGGAGCTGCCTGCCGGATACGCCGATCAGTATGACAAATGATAGCATTTGTAGACGGATCCGTCTAGAAATGCATTGCAAGAATGGATCCATCTAGAAAGGCATTGCAATAACGGATCCTTCTATCCGCTTGTCATGCGGATGGATGGATCCCTCTGGTAGTCTTTCCAAGTTTTCCCGCTCTGCGCAGATCCCTCTGGCAGTCTTTTTCACAGTTTTCCCGGTCTGTGCATGCGCAGACCGGAAAGACAGATCCGTCCTTCAGTTGTTTTGCAATGCCGGATCCGGCAGGCAGTTCCGTCGTCGGGGCTGCCTGCCGGATACCCCAATCAGTATGACAAATGACAGCATTTGTAGACGGATCCGTCTAGAAATGCATTGCAAGAACGGATCCATCTACAAATGCATTGCAAGAACGGATCTGTCTACAAATGCATTGCAACAACGGATCCGTCTATCCCCTTGTCATGCGGATGGACGGATCCCTCTGGTCAGCAGGAGCGATAAACATACCCTGCTGCTGGAGAAGAGATCGCCTCGGCTCTGGTATGTACCACGCATGAGCAATTGCATACCATCGCCAAGGCAGTGTGAGAAGAGCTGGAGAGGGGAGGGCACCAGAGACTCTGACGTCTCGTTTACACAGCCTGGCCACTCCCTCAAGCAGGGAGAAGCCTGTAAACGAGACGTCATCACCAGAGCCGGCTTGCTGACGTCGGGGGGTCACATGACCCATAATTGAACTGGCCAAACAGTGAAAGATAGCTAATAGAAGTGATTTGAAGAAACTTTCAATGGACTATAATAAGAGTAATTAGAATGAATTTATTTAAGTCGGATAACCCCTTTAAGTCACACACTTGCGATGAACAATTGCACGCTTGCAAAACTCTTGTTTTGTCAGAACTATTGGATGAAAAAGAATCCATATTGTGAAGGCCTATTGCATATTCGCATAGGAGCGTTAGGAATGTTTCCCAGGTCGTAAATCAAGGGGGAAGCCAGACAGATATCATTAAGATGTTTCATGCCCGAAGAGAGATAACATAAATTAAATGTCAATTATTATTTTTTTCATAGAAAGAATATATCACTATACAATCATATTATATCTACTATGATTATTCCAATCATAGTAGATATAATATGATTGTATAGTGCTATTATTTGATTTATCCTATTTGTGCAAGTTTTTGGAAACTGAAGTCAAGTATAATCTTGTAATCAAAATATATCCTTTCACTATGGAGAATTAGGTAAGGTTTACAAAATTGTCCCCGAGTGTGTGAATACATAGTAACATAGTATATAAGGCCGAAAAAAGAGATTTGTCGATCCAGTTCGGCCTGTTATCCTGCAGGTTGATCCAGAGGGAGGTTAAAAAATAAATAAAAAATAAATTAAAAAAATGAGGTAAAAGCCCGTTTTCCCTGCTTAAGGGGGAAAAAATTCCTTCCCGACTCCAATCAGGCAATCAGAATAATTCCCTGGATTAACGAGCCCTCTCTAGTAGCTATAGCTTGTAATATTATTATACTCCAGAAATTCATCCAAGCCCCTCTTGAATTCTTTTATTGTACTCACCATCACCACCTCCTCAGACAGAGTTTCATAGTCTCACTGCTGTTACCGTAAAGAATCAGTAGTATAGTGGGACATGTGTTGTCAATCTCAAAGTGACAGGTGCCCGCCCCTTTTCCACACCATAACCCCTCCCAGAAATTCCCTAACCCTGCCCAGATTCGCCCATTTCTCTACCCTCGCCGCCCCAAACCACGCCTAAATGCCTCCCACTTTGATATGATTTTCCTATCATTTTTAAATGTTTAATATAAATTTTATATCAAATGATAAGCTTTTTATACCAATTTATAAGTCCTTATCAAATGATAAGCTTTTATTAACACTTTATATCCCATTTATAACATTTTGATACAGTTTTATACCACTTTCATGTCATTTTGTGATTTGATATCACCTAGATATCATTTTGATATGCCTTTTAGATATTGGCATGCCCGGACATGTCCAAAAGATGCATACTACACGGCCGGGCATCTTTTAATTATAAAAGCAATGATAATAATCAAGGATGACAAAATTTGAATCATTTTAAAAAGTTTTATTAATATTTCTTTATTTACAACACGTCAACTTACATTTTTAACAACCACTTAGAGGCCGACAAGTTTATGTGTAATTACAACAGCGTATACATAATTGTTTCATGCGCTTCGCTACAAAGGAGCCCACAACATGATCATTTTTTCTAAAATCACTCGTAAACATTTTTTAATACACTTTCGACGTCCTGGATTTGTCTGTTTAGATACCTTATAGTCTTAGAATTTTTGTATAAAAATTTTATAAATTCAGCAGGAAATAGCTCACTCGACGGCGATAATCCATAACTATCAAAAAATATAGATACGTTGTCAGGCTGTAATATAATTAAAATCCAGTGTCCGCTTATACGAATTGTCCGAATTTACAATGTATGCCGCCGGGCGGTCAATGATTTTATTTTTGGTTAATAAATCGCACAGAAATACACCTTTAAATATGCAACGGGGGCGTGAAAGTCGGTTTTAATAACACGTGTAATTTCATAATTATTCATTTTTATTGAGAAGCATATAAAATTTCTCTTTTCGGAGATTAGTTCATTTGTCGACGCTTTTGATGCTATAAATGTTTTAGATAAACGGTTCTAACGTTGACGTACGGTTACAAACTCATCAACGGTAAAACTGTATTAAAGGTTAGGGGTTTAATGCTCAACGTCGCTTCCCTTCTATTATTATTTTTTTATAATGTTTTCATGAACTGAATACACAATTATGTTAATAGTGTTTACAATTCCGCTCTGAGAATTCTTTTTACTAGCGAGAAATGACTGCCGGGTTCTTGATCCGGCGATAAAAAAAAAAGCAAACAATGTGTAGCAGTTCAAAAATTCGAACCGGTCCGCGGATAAAGCATTGTCAGCCTTATGCTTTTCCGAAATATGCACAAGCGATATATATTCTCGAACCGCTGATTCGTCTTGGAAATTAGGTTGAAACGGTTTTGCGGGTATCTGTTGCCCCCCCCGTCCAAATATAAGGCTGCATAATTCGCATTATAACGGTTGAAGCACAAGAATTTCTTTGGCAATGACCTGAAAATGACTCGTTGCCCACAAACGCTAGTATTACTGTTCTTGGTACGTTCCCCAGAAAAAGATTCTCGTGGTTAGATATGCAAACACATTTTTGTACTTCTCTGAATAAGTGTTCTGCGCCGCCATAAGAGCTGACAGCTTTCGGCGTGTAGTACTGTTTTTGCAATATCTCGGCAATACCCGTCATTTTAGCAACGTTTTTAAGCAGCGTCTATCAAACAATGCGACCCAACTGTTTACAGAATTTTAACTAATCAAGATAGTGGATTTATTGTAAAAAGAAAAAAGCGGACTACATTTTATTTAAAAACTGTTTATGTAAAACTAATAAAAACATTACAAGACGTTGTGTACAAACACATTTTATATACATTCCAAGTAAAAAGAAATTATGTAAAACAAAAACATTATAATGCGTGACATACAAATACATTTTATATACATTCAAAAGTGTAGCATCTTCAAAAGCTTCTAAAAAGAAATGTGTTTTACCGGGGTACATTTGCCGCGCCAACGTAATCTGTAATTTATCACGAGGGTGTCACGGCTGTTTAAGGGTAACCAGAGCATACACAGTAAGAAGAGTTACTGACCGGACCCAAACTAGGGAAGAGAAAGGGTGACCCCTGTCAGACCCTCAACACTCTCCCTATGCTGCTAAAGCACATGCCCGGATCCAAATGGTGGAACGAGGCATGCCCGCGTACCTTAGACTGATGAGCCCTGTAACCCCTACAATAGTGGAAGGGGCACGGCCACCGATGCCCTGCTCAGAATATGGAGGGAACCGTGGCCACCTCAGATCCAGTCAGGAAATCACCAGGTACACAACAAAGTCTGCACACTTAGCTGATGGAGCTGCAGCCGCAGAGAAGACGGATCCAAGGACCGCTGGCAATATCCGGAGTGCTTGCAGCAGCAGAACACAGGTCCAGAGAACTAGTAGCTTAAGAAGTGAAGATACTCAAGGCAGAGCTACAACTGAAAAGAGAAATATAATCCACGCCCTGCAATAGGAGGAGGGGTGATTTAAAGGCAGGGAAATCAAACGCAGGAGAGACAGCTGGGAGTAAAGACCTCATCACAGGGGCGGAGAAACAGAACAGTGAGAACACCTCCAAACTCTAAGTGACATCATCACAGGGGTGGAGACACAGAGCTGTGAGAACGTCTCAAAGCTCTGGTAGTGACAGAGGGCTTTTAAAAAGGACCATGTATTTAGTGCTTACATTTATGGTTCGGCTTTTCTTACCCTGACAAAAAATTTTTTTAACGAGATACATAATGCTCAAGTTTCTGTGGTGTACATATTTGGTAAATGCATGAAGATTTTCACAAGCCGCCTCCATTAAATCATCGACTGCCAAATTCACCTTGTCCAGCGGGAATAGATCAGCGGCTGTAACATTTTGCGGTATTCCCTCGACAAACCTGATATTTGTAAACAAATCGTGCAATTTCTGGCAACAAGCGTAAAACCAAATGACGTATTAACAAACGTTTAACAAAAAACTCTTTCCGGAATTTGAGGGGCCTGCTAAAATACATGAAAAAAGGTGTTGAAATTGAGCCGCTATGTTTAATAGCCGAAAGGTAGCGTTGTAAAGTCGTCAGTCAGACGTCTCTTTGTGTAGACACACTTTTGCGTTTTACGTAACGGTCTTGTCTCTACAGTCAAACGTTTTCAGTTTCTGAAAATTCTGTTTTGCTCGATACCTATTGTTTTCTGCTTCTCAGGATTGGAGTTACGTGAGTAGTCCAGTACAAGGTGTTTTAAACTGTCAAAATTAAAAAGTCGGGCGTTAGCGACGTTGAGCATTAAACCCCTAACCTTTAATACAGTTTTACCGTTGATGAGTTTGTAACCGTACGTCAACGTTAGAACCGTTTATCTAAAACATTTATAGCATCAAAAGCGTTGACAAATGAACTAATCTCCGAAAAGAGAAATTTTATATGCTTCTCAATAAAAATGAATAATTATGAAATTACACGTGTTATTAAAACCGACTTTCACGCCTGTCGCATATTTAAAGGTGTATTTCCGTGCGAAATTTTATGTTTTAGGTTTATTACCTAAAAATAAAATCATCGACCGCCCAGCGGCCTACATTGTAAGTACGGACAATTCGTATAAGCGGGGGCAACACTGGATTTTAATTATATTACAGCCTGACGACGTATCTATATTTTTTGATAGTTATGGATTATCGCCATCGAGTGAGCTATTTCCTGCTGAATTTATACAATTTTTATACAAAAATTCTAAGACTATAAGGTATCTAAACAGACAAATCCAGGACGTCGCTAGTTCGGTCTGCAGCCATTACTGCATCTATATCTAACATTGGATAGCTAAAGAAATACATTTTGAAAGTGTATTAAAAATGTTTAGTGATTTTAGAAAAAATGATCATGTTGTGCGCTCCTTTGTAGCGAAGCACATGAAACAATTATGTACACGCTGTTGTAATTACACACAAACTTGTCGGCCCCTAAGTGGTTGTTAAAAATGGAAGTTGACCTGTTGTAAATAAAGAAAAATTAATAAAACTTTTTTAAATGATTTAAATTTTGTCATCCTTGATTTTTATTGTTGCTTTTATAATTAAAAGACGCCCGGCCGTGTAGTATATGTCTTTTGGTCATATCCGGGCATGCCAATATATAAAAGTCATATCAAAATGATATCAAAGTGTTATCAAATCACAAAATGACATGAAAGTGTTATAAAACTGTATCAAAATGTTACAAATGGGTTATAAAGTCTTAACAAAAGCTTATCATTTGATAAGAACTTATAAAGTGATATGTAAAGCTTATCATTTGATATAAAATTTATATTAAGCCATTTTTCTTACCATTAGCATATGCAATAGGTGTTTGGCGGTGATACAGCCAATCACAATCATTTTGTTTCCTGAAAAGAGATGCTATAAAAATATATATAGATACTGCATAGTGTGTGCCTCAGCTGTTGAAACAATACCTGTAGTTTTGTGTTAACTCTGCTATAGACAGATCCAGAGAAAATTAACACCTCTCAGGTTGTCACAGCTGCTACCTGATACTCATGTGTGTGGTCTTGTAGGAAATGAAAAGTTTGATGTTAGGATGTATGGAGTTTCAGGTAACAGCTGTCATCCTGTGCTATGATCATAACCCATTTCAAGTTTCAATCTAATGTACGCTTGTGGACCTGTGGGAAAATGTATTGAGGGTGTTTTAATGAAATGGTTGTATAGTTCGCAGGATGTACTCATTACAGCTGCACTTCTAGAATTAAAATGAACTACCAAGTAGTATAGCAGGAATGTGACATTTCAGGTTTTTTATTCAAATTCAGTGTGTTGTGGTGGGATTTGGTGGGAGTTAAATTACACTCATGCACTCACAATGGGGGTAGATTGAACTTACTTTTCATAGACATGCATACACTGTACACCGTATATGAAGGGCTGCAGTTATAAGAGCGCTTTTAATTTACATGGCATAGCATTATAATTAAATTAAAAATAAAACTTTTAAAAATTATTAAAAATTTGTCATCCTTGATTTTTTATTGTTGCTATTATAATTAAAAGACGCCTTGCCGTGTAGTATACCTTTTTTGGACATGTCCGGGCATGCCAATATATAAAAGGCATATCAAAGTGATATCAAATCACAAAATGACATAAAAGTGGTATAAAACTATATCAAAATGTTATAAATGGGATATAAAGTGTTAATAAAAGCTTATAATTTGATAAGGACTTAGAAATTGATATAAAAAGCTTATCATTTGATATAAAATTTATATTAAACCATATAAAATGATAGGAAAATTATATCAAAGTGGGAGGCATGGTTTGGGGCGGCGAGGGGAGAGAAATGGGCGGATCTGGGTGGGGTTAAGGCATTTCTGGGAGGGGTTATGGTGTGAAAAAGAGGCGGGGCACCTGTCACTTTGAGTTTGACGTGACGAGACATGTCCCACTGTACTACTTGCATGTTCCAAGATTAAACATCCAGTATGTCTCTCTACTGAAAAGTTTCTGTCTGCGATCTCCCCCTCTAATTGGTGTGGTAACTCTTTCAATACCCTGCACAAAAAACGCAGAGGTATCGCCTTTATGAACTATCACAAAGTGTGAACTACACAGTTGTACAAGAGGTCCCGGAAGATATTGTTCACAAATTCTTGAAAAACTGCAGGAACATGGCTTAGGCCGAACGGCATGACCAGGTACTCATAGTGGCCATCACGGGTATTGAACGACGTTTTCCACTCGTCGCCTTCACGAATTCGGATCAGGTTATACGCACCACGCAGATCCAACTTAGAATATATCTGGGAGCCTCGGTCGAACAGTTCATAAATCGGAGGCAGAGGGTACTTGTTCTTGACCGTGATCTTGTTCAGCCCACGATAATCTATGCACGGACGGAGTGACACGTCTTTCTTGGCCACAAAGAAGAAACCGGTAGACTTTTGGATAAATCCCCTCTTGAGGTTGTCAACATACTCGGCCATAGCCTGAGTCTCGGGCAGAGATAATGGATAAACCCTTCCGCAAGGTGGAGAAGACCCAGGTAGAAGATCGAGCGGGCAGTCATAAGACCAATGAGGTGGTAAAGTCTCGGCCCTCTTAAGCCACATATTGTGGAGGCAGACTTGACAGTTCCATAGGGACTGGACGACAAGAAGTTGGGCGAACCACAGACAGACAGGAAGCATGGCACTGAGGACCCCAGCAGAGAATATCCCCCGTACGCCAGTCTAAGACGGGAGAGTGCTGCTGTAGCCAGGGCAATCCCAGAAGCACTTGGTCCATGGAATCGGGCAGGACATACAAAAGATATTTCTTCAGAATGTAGCACCCTGACTTGGAGTTTAACAGGAGCAGTGATGAACTGAATAGGTCTGGGCAGGGGTTGTCCATTTACAATAGTTGCCACCAGAGGCTTCGCCAGATGAGTAGTGGATAACTAGCACTGGGTCACCAGGGCTTGATTAACAAAAATCCAGGAAGGCAGGTATAGATATACTGGTTTTCCCAGAGGACAAGACTACAGGAACAAGAAGTTTGGGAGAATTGTCTCTTTTACGTAGGATCACTTCTCCCATAGAGCCTAGGCACAGAAGTTTTCCGCCTTCTGGAGACAGGTACGAACAACGTGACCCTTTCCGCCACAGTAGAGGCGCCACTGGCGCTGGTCAGAGAGCTTAAGGCATTCCACCTGCATAGGCTCTTCAGGTGGAACCACAGCAGGAACCTGAACAGTTCTCTGGAAGACAGGTGTGAGTCTAGATGTCCTCCTCACCCTTACTTCTTGAGAGAAACGTTCTCGAAATCGCACATCAATACGTGTCTCCCAGAAACTCGTAGCAATTATTGCCAATGGTAATGGAATTCTTTGATTCGTGCAACTTACATTTGATCAATTAGCATTCAGACCAAGGGTACTAATCAGTTCTGTTGTATAGGTACTGTGGCTCAGTACCAACACACAAAACTTAATTCCTGTCCCTAACAGCTATATCTCTGTACTGTGTATCACAGGCCTAAGATATCAGCCCCTGTACAAACAATGGTGGTCACACACATACACGGGTCACATTCAACCTTCATTCCTGTCTAAAATGCCAAGCCTAACACTCCACTCGACATGTTTCGCCACGATGCGGCTTCATCAGGAGTTTGGAGCAAATGGGAGCTGTACGAATCAACAATTCCATTACCATTGATAATAATTGCTAAGAGTTTCTGGGAGACTGCAAGATAACATTCAATGGTAGCAACTTAGATTGCACCTAATTGTTTATTAATGAGCTCTCAGTCTTGCACAGCAGTACCATACTTCTAAACTACACCTGATCCTTAATGTAGTCTAGCTATCCTCAGTTCTGTGACAGGCTCTGCGCCCATAAAATAATCAAATTGTCCATAAAGTGTGAGGCGGCACCAATTGCAAGTGAGGAACTGTCACTCCCCTCTCATTCCTGATAGTTTTAACCTATCCCTGTAGGTCTTTAGATTTTAGATATGCAACAATATCAATACAGGGATTTTTGTCGGTCCACTGACCGAATTGAGTACTTGTGAAATTATCCTGAGGGCCCTAAAATTGGGCATTTTTTGGTTTTCATCTTGGTATAAATCTTGCACCATCTCGCTAAGATATGCCTGCATTGTCTCATAGGTGCGGGTCCCACCACCACTGGGACACGCACCTATATCTAGAACGGAGCCCCACAAGTGAAGGAGGGTGCACTGCGCATGCGTAGCCGCCCTTTATTCATTTTCTATGGAGCCAGCAAAAATAGCTGAGCACTGGCTTTTTCTGTCAGCCACATAGAAATAAAAGGGAGCGGGGACCATTTCTATGGGGAGCCGGCTTGGTGGTGACCAGACCGGCATCCTCCAGCCACCACCTTGCGGGGCTCCGTTCTCTGTATAGGTGGGGGTCACAGCGGTGGGACCCACACCTATAAGACAATGGGGGCATATCCTAGCCATATGCCCCCATTGTCTATGATGAGGCAACCCCTTTAAGTCAGGGATGCAATTTTTCTACCAGATGGCCACCTACGTTAGGTAGCATACTCTCTCCCAGTCTAGTATCAGAGAAAACAAAATATATAACATAAATACAATGCAACGGCATTCTGCAAACCAAATAAAGTACAATAATGCCATAATTGTAGACAATATTCTGGTGCTAATGCTACACTTATTTGATACATATTTGAGATTCATGGAGGCCATTATGGCACCAAAAATGGTAAAAGGCAAAGTGAACCCAGCATGCATGTGAAACCTGCATTCCCTGAATTTTATGGTGGCAGTTATTGCACATAACAGGTGTTAGGTTCCCGTCTTACAGATATCGCCTTGACATTTGGCAGAGGATATTTTCTATAATTATGGCATTATTGTACTTTATTTGGTTTGCAGAGTGCTGTTGCATTGTATTTTTTTCTTCATGTTTCTAGCCATGGCAGTCTGCACCTGCGCATTGGGATATGATGACTGGCACCCTTTTTCTTGCATTTGTACTACGCTTTGGTTGATTCTGAGGAATACCGGATTACATAATTTATCGATAGTAATACTACACTGGTTGACCTGTCAGTGTGACTTGAAGCCCAGCAAATCAGGTTGCTCATTCTGTGTACAATCCTAGAGCTAGGCAGAGATTTAAGACTGCTTATTCCTGATTAAGAAAATAGAAATGTAGACCGGCACTCTGTATCTGGGGTCACGCAGGAATGGATAAATGCAATAGTCTGTTTATTAATTATTATTTAAAAAGTAATATATGAAGGGCATAACTAGAAGGGCTGTTACTCTCAATGTGTAATTGTGTTCATCAAAATGCCTTGAAATATGCTGAATACATATAACAATAATATAAAAATATAATAAAAGGGAAAAAATAAGATAAATGAGAGCATAAAAGTGGATAAAAAAGTAAATAAAAAATGGATAAAAAAACAATGTGTCCACTCCTCAAGTATATCCTCATATGTCCAGGATGATAAATAATGGTCCGGTACAAAGTCCCTCTTCCCAAGTATATCTAGTGTCTTTCAAATGTTAGTAATAATGTGTGTAGTTCCATGGTACTTTCTATTAGTTTGATCCAATCGATTATATTACGCAATACCAGTTCATGTAACAGGTAATGACAATCTGATAGAGTGTTGGTATTTCAAAAGTTCCTTCATAGACTGTGTCTGCTGATGTATGGCTGGCACCGTGTGTACAGTGTTCATTTTAGGACATGGTCAGATATCATAGTCAAGTATCAAAATAATGCCAATGTGACACCTGACCCTGATACCTGACACCTGCACCTGACACCTGACCCTGACACCTGACCCTCATATCTGAGTTTGACTTATGCTCTTCATATGTCAGGGTCAAAGTGAGAATGAGTTATAGATATATACTATGTATTTGTATGCTAAATCACACAACCAAAGTATGTCTATTGCTGAGCTTATAGCTCTGTGCCTAAAATGCTGTAAGCTAACACATTACAGTGTTATGAGCGCAGAGCTGATAGCTCAGTGGTAAGGAAGGAAACAAAGGATTTTAGGTTTACTGTGGTTTTGAATGCTACATCACATAGATGAACAAAAAGCCTAAGCTCATACAAGGCAAGCTGGTGGCTCAGTGGTAATGCTGTTGCCCCATGTCCAGGCCTTCTGAGTTCAAAGTCCCTTTCAGCCTCAAAAAAATATTTACATTTTATTATGCCCTAGATAAGAGGCAAATTTAAATGATGTGTGACGCTGACGTGTGACGCTGATATCTGACGTCCTTCACTTCTCAGTGTCACAAGGGATTTTAGCTTTACTGTGGTTTTGTATTCTACATCACATAGATGAACAAAAATCATAAGCTTATCTAAAGCAAGCTGGTAGCTCAGTGGTAATGCTGCTGCCCCATGTCCAGGCTTTCTGAGTTCAAAGCCCCTTTCAGCCTTTAACAAGTGTTTATATTTTATTATGCCCTAGATAAGAGGCAAATTTAAATGATGTGTGACGCTGACGTGTGACGATGATATCTCACGTCCTTCATTTGTCAGTGTCGCAAGGGATCTTAGGTTTACTGTGGTTTTTGCTATACTACATCTCATAGATCAAAAAAATCACCACCTTTAGAGTCTAAAGCTATAGCTCAGTGGTAAGACACTTGCTTTGCATGTAGTGTTCATGGGTTCAAAACCCCTTTTAGGCTTTTAATAAAATTTATATTTTATATTTTATTGAGCTCTAGATCAGAGTCAAATTCAAGTGGTGTGTGATGTAAGTAGTCCTTTTATTTTATTTTATTAAGAGTACATGGGCAGCACTATAGTAAAGGGGGCCCTGTATACAGAGCTGTATCCTGGATTTTACATATCTACTGTATATATGTGTATTATACACACTATGTACTATAGCTTCACCACACTGAGATCTGCTCAGAAAGCTGATATACATATTACTGCTTTATCCACGGACACAATATATGGTCATACAGATGGCAGTACTATGTGATAGCTTCTAAGTATAGAAAAACCATGTGGTAATGTCATAGCTCGGAGGTTACATTAATGGCTTTGCAGTTTGAAGTCCCCAGAAAGACATATGTATTTTTTCTTTTATAGCATATACTATAATAAATAATATGTCATTAACCCATAGGATACCAGCGCTGTACATGTATGTCGCTGGAAACACGGTCACAAATCCCAGCGCCATACAGGTACAGCGCTCTGATCGGGCGGCCACAGGAGCTACTCCCGCCTGATCAGCTGCAGGGGTCCGGCAGGCACTGATGGTTGGACCCCTGCTGTATGCACCGGCATCGGTGAAAACACTGATGCCTGCTCATTAACCCTTGCACTGCCGCAGTCAGCGCTGACGGCTGCATGTGCGGTATCCCCGTGGTGCTGTCATGTCAGCCTGCTGTCTAGCCCTGTCAGTCAATGGGGGGAGGGGTGTGTGTGCAGAGCACAGGGGGTGTTATAGAGCATTGCTCAGAATATTCAGCCCCACCTCTGAGGGCTCCAATTGTTTATTTGCATATGAATCTCTGCATATCTCTGCAGCTATTTATCATACAATCAGCATAATGAGCCCTACCAGGCAGTGCGTATGGTCTAATAGGGTTCATTCTGCTGACAGAGACTCTTTAACCTCCTATGGACACAGGGTGTACCTGTGTATTTCCGATCACCGCTGCACGGCGGGCAGTGTTAGGAACGGTGTGCCTGCTGAAATCATTCAGAAGTCACCCTGTGACAATGCCGAGGGGGGGTCCTGTGACCCCCCCTCCATACCGGCGATTGCTGCTAACCGCAGGTCAATTCAGACCTGCGGTTTGCAGCATTTCCAGGTTATTCAGGTCTCCGGTGACCCGGAATAGGAGGGGGATCAGTGGTGTAATATACACCACCAATCACCCTCCGTAGATCCTGTGAGGTGGCGGTGACGGAGGATGAGGGTGAGGATCGCCTGTGATTGGTTGGAGGGACTGACCTGGAGATAAGGTCCTGGAGCTCCTCTCTCCCCGCCCACAGACTTCTGTGTGAGTAAGGAGAGAGGAGCCCTGTGTCGGTCCATTTGCATCCCACACGATCCGCCGCCATCCGTGGCCCCCGAGACCCCATAAAGTGCCATCTGGCATATAAACATTTAGGGAGAGCTTAAGGTTAGGCAGGGGTAGTGAAAAAAAAAAAAGTAAATTTTTGTGTGCAGCACCCGGATCTGAGGGTGTCTGGGGTCCCCAGCAACTTGTGCGACCCCCGTCCCCCCAGGGGTGCTGCAACTTGCCCCCCCCCCACATATTTTGGGGCGCAAGCGCATATTTTTTTCTTTTTGTAGGTGCGCTGACTGTGGCCGGCACTCTTAGCTGTAAAAGAGCGCCTGGCCACTGTTAGCGCATCGCTCACCCCACTGCTGATCAGCGAGTTTTTGGGCTGTGAGCAATTTTTCGGGGATTCTGTTAGGTTAGGGTGGGTTAGGGTAGGGTATACATAAAAACACACCGCCCCCCACACACACACTAAATAAAGTTTTACACACACACGCACTCCCCTTTAGCGTTCTAAGATGGCCCGCCGGATGTTCTCGGCCGAGGAGGCATACGCCCAGCTGCTCTCCGACTCCGAGAGCCCCAGTGAGGACGAGGATGACCCCACTTTCCTGTTGTCATCCTCGTTCTCCTCATCATCTAGTGATGATGATGAGCCCCAAGGCGATGGAGACGCCGCCAGGCGGAGCCCCCCATGCCAGGAACCCTGTGGCCCACACTAGTATGAGCAGCCCTGGGGCTTGTACTAGTTTTCCAGCCCACCAGGCAAATTCACCTGATCCCTCTACCGGTGAACTTGACTGGAGTACCCCAGAGGATTTTGAGCCCTTGATTCCTGACTTTGTTGGCCAACCAGGAATCCAGACACAGTGGGCTTCACTGAATATGACATTTTTAGGTTTTTTTCAGTGAACAATTTGTGAATCTGATGGTGGAGCAAACGAACTTGTTCACCCAACAGTTTATAGCCCAATTTCTCCCGAGTCAGAAAATACCTAATATGTGGATGTAGAGTGATCTGCGGGTGAACTACGCGGCTCAGAAGAGAAAGAGCGCTATTGGGATTTTGGACAACCAAAATCGCAATGGCGCTCCTTTTCTTATGAGCCATGTAGTTCGCCTGCAGAGCACTTTACGTCCACATATGGGGTATGTCCTTACTCAGGAGAAATTGGGCTATGAATTTTGGGGCGCGTTTTCTCCTATTACCCCTTGTAAAAATTAAATAAAAGGGGCTACAAGAACATGTTAGTGTAAAAAAAAGGAGATTTTGAATTTTCTCCTCCACTTTGCAGCTATTCCTGTGAAGACTGTGAAATAAATTAAAATGGGGGAAGAGCAGGGGCGGACTGAGAACCCTCAGGGCCCCCGGGCAAAATAAATCAAGGGCCCCCTTACAGGCCCCACCCATGTTCTGCTGCAAGACCCACCCTTGTCCCGCCTCCATGCCCCGCCTCCAGCCACACCCTACACAATCTTTAATAAGATTTCAAAGTTAAAGCGACACAAAAGGCACCCAGACCACTTCAGCTCATGGATGTGGTCTGGGTACAGTGTCCCTTTTGCAAATCGAGCTGCAATGTTCTAGAGAAACTGCATTGTTTACGTTCCAGCAATAAGTCGGCCTCTAGTCGCTTGCGGCCACCTGAGGGCTTCCTGGAGTAAAACAGACCTTTAGTTCGGTATCTGACGCTGGACGTCCTCACACTCTGCATGATGACCTCCAGGGTCAGATTTTTCCCCATAGGAAAGCATTGATTCAATGCTTTCGTATGGGGTGATCTAATCTCAGCGTCCATTAGTGAGCCTCTGTTAGAAACAGTCCCCTCCACCTTGTACTTGTTCCACTGATCTGCTACTTGCGGGCTACGTGGGCATGAGTTCAGTCACTACGGCGCGTGATCCCGCGAGACCCGTGACCTACAGCGGCGGGTCTCGCGAGATCACGCGCTGCAGGACGGGATAGCGCACCGAAGTGACTGAACTCATGCCCGAGCAGCCCACAAGTAGCGGAACAATTACAAGAGGGGTGGGGAATAGCCAAATGAAAAAAATATTTTGAACCAAAAGGTGTGCTTTTGGTGGGTTTTGAACTAATGGTGGTCTGTGGATGGCACTGTTGTGGGGGCTCTGTGGATGGCACTGTTGTGGGGGCTCTGTGGATGGCACTGTTGTGGGGGCTCTGTGGATGGCACTGTTGTGGGGGCTCTGTGGATGGCACTGTTGTGGGGGCTCTGTGGATGGCACTGTTGTGGGGGCTCTGTGGATGGCACTGTTGTGGGGGCTCTGTGGATGGCACTGTTGTGGGAGCTCTGTGGATGGCACTGTGGGTGACACATATATAGCACCTTATGCTATATATGTGTCATCCACAGATACCCCCATAACAGTGTCCTGTGAGTGAATGACCCCCAATACAGGGTCTGGGGGCCGGCATCTGGTGTTGTAATGGCAGCGGGGCCCGGTGCAGTCACTGTATTCTATCGCACCGGGCCCCGCTCACTGTAATACTAATTTTCATATGTGAACAAGAACAAGAGAAATCCTCTGCGATCCTCTCCCTCTCTGTACTCACAAACTCAGTCGCAGGCAGGCCGGGCGGCAGCGCAACTCACTGACGTCACGCGCCTGCTCCTCCCACTTTATGAATGGAGCAGGCGCGTGACGTCAGTGAGTTACGCTGCCGTCTGGCCTGCCAGGCTGTTACTGAGTTTGTGAGTACGGAGAGCGCGAGGATCGCAGAGGATTTCTCTTCTTGTTCACATATGAAAATTAGTATTACAGTGAGCGGGGCCCGGTGCAATAGAATACAGTGACTGCACCGGGCCCCGCTGCCATTACCACCATTACCAAGCCAGCATAACATTCGGAATTGGGGCGCTGGGCATAACACATTAGGCTATTCTTTGTACCATGCTCGGGTTTTGCGCATGGCGTTTAGGGTTGCCACCTTTTCTTCCAGCCAAACCTGAACAGAAGGGAGGGAGGGCCCCCTTCCAGGCCCCACCCATGTCCTGCCTCCAACCACACCCATGTCCCGCCCCCAGCCACACCCATGTCCCGCCTCCACCCCTGGTCGCTGTCGCACCACGATCGTTACGCCCCTGATCCCGTCACTACAGAAATACAGCGCCTCATACCTCTTACATCCAGTGACGTCTCCTTTGATGTAGATGTTCTCTTTCCTCATCTTCTCCTTTCAAACCTTCAGACCAGACACCATTTTTCAGCCATTTCTCGTCTCTGCAGTTTGACAATAAAAATCTTAGTTTACTACTTTTCCATCATCCTCCCATCTTCTGGACAAATCATCCTACTACCCCCAATACTGTGCCGCTGTGCTCCCCAATACTATACTGCAGAAACAGATAAACCCCCTGATAATGGTAGTTCCACACAGAGCCCCCCATATAAAATACCCCTTCTTTGTGGCCTCAGTAGAAGCCCCCAAATAATGTGCCAGTAAGAAGTGCCCCCCATAGATGCCCCCATGTGTCAGTAAGAAGTGCCTCTTTTCTCCCGCCCAATATGTGCCAGTATAAGGTGCCTTTTCCCCCCCCTTCCCTTATATGTGCCAGTATCAAGTGCCTCTTCCCCCCCCTTCCCTTATATGTGCCAGTATCAAGTGCCTCATTTATCCCCCCCCAATATGTGCCAGTATAAGGTGCCTCTTTCCCTCCCTTCCCCCCATATGTGGCAGTTTCAAGTGCCTCATTCTCCCCCCCCCCCAATATGTGCCAGTATGAGGTGCCTCTTTCCCCCCTTCCCCCATATGTGGCAGTTTTAAGTGCCTCATTCCCCCCCAATATGTGCCAGTATAAGGTGCCTCTTTCCACCCCTTCCCCTATATGTGCCAATTTCATGTGCCTCTTTTCTCCTCCACCCCCAAATATGTGCCAGTATAAGGTGTCTCTCCCCCCCCCCTTCCCCCATATGTGCCAGTTTCAAGTGCCTCATTTCTCCTCCTCCCCAATATGTGCCAGTATAAGGTGCCTCTTTCCACCCCTTCCCCCATATGTGCCAATTTCAGGTGCCTCTCTTCTCTAAAAAAAACAAAAAAAAACTTTTACTTACCTCCAACGATGCGATGCAGGCCTCTTCCCGGCCTGTGTACCGTGCTGTATGGCTCAGGCGGCGTGATGACATAATCGCGCCGCCTGCACCAGCCTCTGATAGGCTGCGGACCTTGTGCCTGCAGCCTATCAGAGGAACAGGGGAGGGAGACGCCTCTCCCTCCCCTGCCACAGCACAGCTGTCTGTATCGCTGTCCTGAGGACGGCGATACAGATGACTATGGAGATGAGCGCTTCCACAACGGGCACAGGATTGCAAACCCGGACTGTCCGGGTCATTCCCGTATGGGTGGCAACCCTATTCTGAGCAATGCTCTATAACACCCCCTGTGCTCTGCACACACACCCCTCCCCCCATTGACTGACAGGGCTAGACACCAGGCTGACGTCACAGCACCACGGGGATACCGCACATGCAGCCGTCAGCGCTGACCGCGGCAGTGCAAGGGTTAATGAGCAGGCATCAGTGTTTTCACCGATGCCGGTGCATACAGCAGGGGTCCAACTATTAGTGCCTGCCGGACCCCTGCAGCTGATCGGGAGGGAGTAGCTCCTGTGCTGCCCGATCAGAGCGCTGTACCTGTATGGCGCTGGGATTTGTGACCGTGTTTCCAGCGACATGCATGTACAGCGCTGGTATCCTATGGGTTAATGACATATTATTTATTATAGTATATGCTATAAAAGAAAAGAACATATGTCTTTCTGGGGACTTCAAACTGCAAAGCCATTAATGTAACCTCCGAGCTATGACATTACCACATGGTTTTTCTATACTTAGAAGCTATCACATAGTACTGCCATCTGTATGACCATATATTGTGTCTGTGGATAAACCAGTAATGTATATCAGCTTTCTGAGCAAATCTCAGTGTGGTGAAGCTATAGCACACTGTGTGTATAATACACATATATACAGTAGATATGTAAAATCCAGGATACAGCTCTGTATACAGGGCCCCCTTTACTATAGTGCTGCCCATGTACTCTTAATAAAATAAAATAAAAGGACTACTTACATCACACAGCACTGGAATTTGACTCTGATCTAGAGCTCAATAAAATATAAAATATAAATTTTATTAAAAGCCTAAGAGGGGTTTTGAACCCATGAACACTACATGCAAAGCAAGTGTCTTACCACTGAGCTATAGCTTTAGACACTAAAGGTGGTGATTTTTTTGATCTATGAGATGTAGTATAGCAAAAACCACAGTAAACCTAAGATCCCTTGCGACACTGACAAATGAAGGACGTGAGATATCATCGTCACACGTCAGCGTCACACATCATTTAAATTTGCCTCTTATCTAGGGCATAATAAAATATAAACACTTGTTAAAGGGGTTTTGAATTCAGAAAGCCTGGACATGGGGCAGCAGCATTACCACTGAGCTACCGGCTTGCCTTGGATAAGCTTGTGATTTTTGTTCATCTATGTGATGTAGAATACAAAACCACAGTAAAGCTAAAATGTTTTGTGACACTGAGAAGTGAAGGACGTCAGATATCAGCGTCACACGTCAGCGTCACACATCATTTAAATTTGCCTCTTATCTAGGGCATAATAAAATGTAAATATTTTTTTGAGGCTGAAAGGGGCTTTGAAACTCAGAAGGCCTGGACAAGGGACAACAGCATTACCACTGAGCCACCAGCTTGCCTTGTATGAGCTTAGGCTTTTTGTTCATCTATGTGATGTAGCATTCAAAACCACAGTAAACCTAAAATCCTTTGTTTCCTTCCTTACCACTGAGCTATCAGCTCTGCGCTCATAACACTGTAATGTGTTAGCTTACAGCATTTTAGGCACAGAGCTATAAGCTCAGCAATAGACATACTTTGGTTGTGTGATTTAGCATACAAATACATAGTATATATCTATAACTCATTCTCACTTTGACCCTGACCTATGAAGAGCATAAGTCAAACTCAGATATGAGGGTCAGGTGTCAGAGTCAGGTGTCAGGAGTCAGGGTCAGGTGTCAGAGTCAGGGTCAGGTGTCAGGTGCAGGTGTCAGGGTCAGGTTTCAGGGTCAGGTGTCAGAGTCAGGTGTCAGGGTCAGGTGTCAGGGTCAGGTGTCAGGTGTCAGGTGTCAGGTGTCAGGTGCAGGTGTCAGGGTCAGGTGTCACATTGGCATTATTTTGATACTTGACTATGATATCTGACCATGTCCTAAAATGAACACTACGTGTGTGATTGCGTCCCACATGGTTCTGTAGTAAGGCATTCCAGAACTAGGCCACAAGTGCTAGCCAGAGGAGGTAAATATACTGGCTGCTGCTGTAAAGTCGGTGGTGTGCACATGAGTCTGGGCACCCTGCATGGTTATATGCTGATGTCCTGGATGTCAGACAGCATACACGGGCCGGTATAGATGGATCACTTAAATTTAGAGAAGCGCTTCCCAATTTTGCATCTACCAAAGATCATCCTGGGGTGGAAGTGTGCGGGTACAGTAATAAATTGCATCAGACGCGTTTCAAAGTCTTACTCTGACTTCTTCATCAGTGGCAACCCGCTACTTCCCATTCTGCACTTTTAACCCTCCCAGAGCCAGACACAAAATCTGGGATGGATTATAGGATCATATTCCGTTTTTATGGGCATTTGTTCTTTCATGAGTTTTCCTAAAGTGAGCTCATCATACATATTACTTCGGATTAGTGTTCATACTCTGCGTTATCTTCTGAAAAAGAATGTTCCATTTTTTAAAGTCTTTTATTCTTAATAACATCAGACAGATAATCATATGTCGATCACAGATGGGGGCTAAATGAACTGTGATCGGCATTCCGCATAGAGAAATACTATGAATCCTGAAGGTGAGTTTGTTCACATAGTATGAACAAGTGTATATTTCATAAAGTGGAAAATATAGAATGGAAGGAACGCTGAACATTACAATGTATCCAAATATAAGTGAGTGTAAGGCTTAAAAGAGTGTAGATCCCCATATCACGAATCTCCATGTACAGCTGTTAGATTCTATCTTCTTCATTATACATATGGGTTGAAGAAGGACGGAGATTTCAGTAGGGAACGGAGGGGGGGCCTCACCTCTCAAGGGGGGATCGGTGTGCTGGTAAACCGCCGTACTACGATCCGCCATTGGTGATGAGGCACCCATCCTAAGATTACAGGAAGCCGAATAGTTTAAGTTCTGCGTTTAGACCTTCTGGTAGAAGTGTATTGAACTCAAAAATATATTTAGACTCCACACGAGACATTCACATTGTTTTTTACAGGGACACTGTATAATATATATTACATTTGTGCTGGTACTAGTTAAGAAGTCTTTGATTTCATGTGTGTACCAATTGGTTTTTGAGTGGATAGTGTCTGTCTTCCTTTGGAAGGAAGCTGTTTTGCAGTTGCAACATCTGTTGCCCCTGTAAAACCCTTTTAAATTCAACCAGCCACTTATTGTCTTATCCTGTTTTGTGTTTGTTTTAACAGACGGTGCAATCTTCAACCCTAGATTTGGTGCTTTTGTGCACACTATATGTGGATAAGTGGAAATAAAAGGATGTAACAACTTATCTTTCAAAATAAAGCGCCAGTGTCTTCTTATAATCTTTTCAATTGTTTTATACTGGGCATTGAAAAAGTGTTTCTTATCCAGATTTCTAATTTTGGTTGCTCATTTTTCTATCTTTGCAGTACGGTAATCTTTAGCAATAAATTGTTTTGTCATTATTTCCACTTCCTGTTCAAATTGTGTATCATCTGTACAGTTCCTTTTTAAACGTCTGAACTGGCCTGTCGGTATATTGAGAAGCCAACTAGGTACCGTAAATGGCAACTAGAAAAGAGAATGTAGCTGTTCCTCGCTGTAGGTTTTTGATATGTACTGCAGACCAGCCTATCCTGAGCTACCCTAATCTGTATATCTAAAAATTTGATCTGGGTCTTACTTATAAGATAAGTATGGAGTTGTAATAGATTTCCCGTATGAAGTCCAAAAGCTCAGCATCGCTCTTTCTCTAAATAAAAATTATGTTATCGATACCATAACACCAGGTCTGTAACCAGTCTAGATGTGATGTGGTAGTCTTCCCATTCGGACATAAAAGATTGGTGTACCGGGGGGCAAACCTGGTGCCCATGGCTGTGACTCTGGTTTGGAGGAAAAATTCAGATTCAAAGGAAAAATAATTGTGTTAAAATATAGTCAACTCCCTTAGCTAAGTATTCAATTTGTTCAGTTTGATAAAGGTTGCTTTTTTTAGTTTTTTTCATAGCATTGATTCTCTGTTCGTGCTCAATTATTGTGTACAGTGAATGTACATCTAAGGCTACTTTCACACTGGCGTTTTGGTTTCCGTATGTGAGATCCGTTCAGGGCTCTCACAAGCGGTCCAAAACGGATCAGTTTTTCCCTAATGCATTCTGAATGAATAAGGATCCGTTTAGAATGCATCAGTTTTCCTCCGTTCTGCCTCCATTCCGCTCTGGAGGTGGACACCAAATCGCTGCTTGCAGTGCTTTGGTGTCCGCCTGACGATGCGGAGGCAAACGGATCCGTCCAGACTTACAATGTAAGTCAATGGGGATGGATCCTTTTTCACTGACACAATATGGCACAATAGAAAACGGATCCGTCCCCCATTGACTTTCAATGGTGTTCAAAATGAATCAGTTCTGGCAAGGTTAAGGATAATACAAACTTATCCATTCTGAACAGATGCATGCGGTTGTATTATCGGTGCGGATCCGTCTGTGCAGATCCATGACGGACCCGCACCAAACGCGAGTGTGAGAGTAGCCTAAGGTGCCTAAAGTCCATTATGGTTCAAATTTTAAATCTTCAATAATTTTTATAATTTGTGTTGTGTCTTTGATGTATGATTTTGTGTTTCTAACTACAGGTTGGAGGAATCTATCAATATACTGTGACAGAGTCGATGTTACCGAGTCAATGCCAGAGATATTAGGGCATCCAGGTGGGTTCTCGAGATCTTTATGTATTTTAGGCAAGCAATAAAATACTGGGAGACTTTGTTGTGTATTTAGAATGAATGTAGCCTCTTGTTCTGATAAAATCCTATTCTCCATACCTTCATGACAGAGTTCTGTAAGTGATTGATAGAATTCCTTAGTAGGATCTTCAGTTAGTTTTTTATAAGTGTTTTGATCTGATAGTTGTTTATAACAATCTTGATTGCATTTCTCAGTCTCTAGAATGACAATAGCCCCCCTCCTTATCTCTCAGACTAATCATTATATAATTTTATAATTTTCACCTGGATCTCCTTATATGAAAGATTATTCCTTATATTTTAATTTTTTTATGCGTCTTGACTATAATGGGGCCGGGGGCGGAGTTGCGGTGGAGGCATGGCAGCGCACAGCGAGAGGCTGCCGGAATAAAACTACAACATGTCCGACATGGATTCTGGCAGCCTCTCGCCGTGCGCTGCCATGCCTCCGCCCCACCCCCATTATAGTCAATGGGGACAGAGCGGCATTCCGGGGGCACACTGTCACTAGCGGCAGGACGGATCCGGCAGGCTGTTCACCCAACGGAACAGCCTGCCGGAGGTCCGTGCCGCTAGTGGGAAAGTAGCCTAAAACAAACAAAAAAATTAAACATCCTTTTTCGAAAGATGTTCCATATAACACAATTATTATATGGAATACTAATCTAAGTAATATGTATGATGTATGAAAAGCTCATGAAAGAACCAACGCCCAGAAAAACGGAATATGATCCTATAATCCATCCCAGATTTTCTGTCTGGCTCTGGCAGGGTTAAAAGTGCAGAATGGGAAGTAGCGGGTTGCCACTGATGAAGAAGGCAGAGTAAGACTTTGAAACGCGTCTGGTGCAATTTATTACTGTACCCGCACACTTCCACAACTTGATGATCTTTGGTAGATGCAAAATTGGGAAGTGCTTCTCTGAATTTAAGTGATCCATCTATACCAGCCCTGATCCTGAGCCGCTGGAGTCTTCAGAACTGGAAGTATTTACAGTCATTCACTGTACTCTACCAGATGTGTGGATTTTTTGTGTGTGTGTTGTGGTGGAGGGCGTGATTGCCTGCTAAGGTGTGGGAAGGCGGGATCCAGGGGGCCCAAGTAAATTTTTGCACAGGGTCAATCAATATTAAAGACGGCCCTGGTCCCAACAAAAAAGTTTAATGTAGATAAAACTAATTCTTTAATTGTATCTTTAAAATTAAACCTACAGACGACAGATCATGAACAATTAAAACTATCAGGGACTGGCAATATGTCACTTATAGTCTTGGAATTGCTGGGAGGACTGAGTGGGTGCTTTATTTATCTGTGTGTTTATGGATATTATTATCACATTGTGTTATATGGAACAGACTCACGTCCATCTGTCACCATCCACAGTGGCCACTGGGGACGGTTAGGACTTATCACAAATTGGCGATCAGGCAGCCACACTGTTTATTATAAGTCTGCGCAACACTACTTGGCAGTTTTCTGCTCAATTCACTAGGTGCACACACAATGTGGCTGTCTGTATTACCACATATCAATTATTCCCTGCCAGCGTTCATGCACTGTGGCTATTTGTATTACCACATTCAAATTGCTCACTTGCAGCATTTATACACTGTGGCCATTTGTATCGCCTCATCCAAATAACTCACTGCCAGCGTTCATACAATGTGGCTATATATCACCACCTGCAGATTATTCGCTGCCAGTGTTTATATAATGTGGCTATTTGTCTCACCATGTACAAATTCACTGCCAGTGTTCACACAATGTGGCTATTTGCATTACCACATGCGGATTGTTCACTGCCAGTGTTCATACAATCTGGCTATTTGTAACACCACGTGCAGATTCACTGCCAGCGTTCACACAATGTGGTTAAATCTATCACCGCATGCAGATTGATCACTGCCAGTGTACATACATTGTGGCTGTTTGTATCTCCATGTGCAGATTCACTGCCAGCGTTCACACAATGTGGCTTTTTATATCACCACATGCAGATTCACTGCCAGCGTTCACACAATGTGGCTTTTTATATATCCAACATGCAGATTCACTGCCAGCGTTCACGCAATGTGGTTAAATCTATCACTGCATGCAGATTGATCACTGCCAGTGTACATACATTGTGGCTGTTTGTATGTCCATGTGCAGATTCACTGCAAGCGTTCACACAATGTGGCTTTTTATATTACCACATGCAGATTTACTGCCAGCGTTCACACAATGTGGCTTTTTATATCACCACATGCAGATTCACTGCCAGCGTTCACACAATATGGCTTTTTTGTATCACCACATGCCGATTAATCACTGCCAGCGTTTGTGAAATGTGGCTGTTTGTATCACCACACTCAGATTACTATCTGCCGGCATTCCAGCCCATCCACATATGCATCCACTCAGTCACTCTATCTATCCTCAGCTGATGTATTGTTTCTATTTCTCAGCCCTGTCTAAAATCACACATACATAATTACTGCCCCTCCCAACATGTTTCGCCACTGTTGCGACTTCGTCAGGGGAATAGGGGCAATGGTGATTGCGCACGGTTAGATGCCCTCTTACATAGTCATTCAGACCCCGCCCTGGAACTCTCCACCAATAACCTCCAGATCTACGGGACCTGACCTCTCCAGTGGGAGGAGCGGCACGCTCGTCACCAAGCGTTAGCCACTCCCCCCTTTTTTTGTTGTTGCCTGCATCACTACAGCCTTTCAATGTGCATTAATTTTAGAGCAGAGCAGCAGCACTTCTATACATCTCAATGATGGTAAGACTGCACAGTGGAAAATACATAATCACTTGTACTCACATCTTAACAGTTGGATCAAAGGCACAGTACAATCGCAATCATTCTAACAGTGTTAGGATCGCGATAGATAGTACTTCTAGTTATCGGGATTAAACAGTAATCGTTCCATATATTTCTCTCATATTAGTGGCTGCCAGCATACTATCCACAAACACCAGCATCGCATCAGTCCGCATCATCAAGCAAACACTAGAACACAATCCACCCGACATGAGCCACCAACCGGGTGTCCAAGGTATGTACTAATAATATGATATATCACTGTGGCCATTGCCTGTTTAGTTATTATAATCACTTTTTTAATCCTAGCACAAATTTATTAACTGTATAGTGGATTCCTGGATGTAGGTAAAAGTCCCCTTATTATAAATTAATTAGGATCTGGTGGGTCCAGGTTTGAATACTGGGTTTATGACATGACCAAACAGGGGTGTACAAAGACATGATCAACCGTCTCTCAGTTTATTTAATGGGTCTATAACCTTATGACCCCATCTAACGTATATGATCCATAGTAACAGATATAGTGGCAATTTGTCCTATGGGTCAATGACCCTATCAATACATGCCAGTATATATTTGCAATGGCAGTTCACTAGATACAGGCAGTATACGAAAAGCCTTCATTAAGGCCGCTCTGACTCAGTGACCATAGCCTATGTATCCACCTAGCTTCCTCCTATAGCAATTTCTGGTCCAGATTCCCACTTCTTGGCCCTAACTTGATCCTTGAAAGTCCCCAGAATTTCAGGACTCCTAGATTGTTATTATGGAAATAAGATACATGTCTGTATAGGGACGTGTCCTTTTTTGTAATTATAGCACTAATGTGATACTTGGAAAGGATGGTATTACCCCATGTAGGTCTGAATCACTCGTCAAAATTCACCAATATTTCCTGAGGATACTTGTGATTTGCTGCTGACACCCATCATAGGTGCCAAAACATCTGATAGTCTTAGTCTCATTTTGAGTACTGGTCTAATTCTTGTGCAGCAAAAAGGTCTTCTATCCTTTCATTCTTAGCTCGATTAAAAGCTCTTTTGAGACTTTTACATGGGTATAGTTCTCCCCTAGTTCTAAAACGTTTATATAACTCGTCCGCCTCTTTTTTTAAAGCCTCCTCGGTGGCACAGCTTCTTCTGGCCCTCAAGTACTGACCAACAGGTATACAATTTTTTAACGAGGTCGGATGCCAGCTAGACCACACCAAGAAACTGTTCTTGAGGTCGGCTTTCGATAAATATCTGTCAGGATGCGTCCGTCCATGTCCTTACATATTTTCAAATCCAGAAAACAAATCTCATTGGGATGAATCTCATGGGTGAAATGCATCCCAATGTTGCATTTATTTAGTTCACTGACAAACTCAAGGAAAAGGCTATATTCTCCCTCCCAAAACAATAGCACATAGTCGATAAATCTGCCCCAAAATAAAATGTGACTAGTAAATTGTGACAACGTATCTAAAAACTATTTGGTCTTCCCACCACCCAAGAAAAAGATTTGCAAAAGTCGGTGTACAGGGTGTGCCCATAGCGGTGCCTTTTATCTGATGATAGAAGGCACTGTTGCATAAAAAATAATTGTGTGTAAGAATAAATCTAAGTCATTCAAAAACAAATCCATTGTGTTTTTGAAAAGACGTGCTCTTAGTGTCAAGAAAAAATTCTGTTGCTTTTATGCCCAATTCATGATCGATGCTGCTATATAAAGCTTCCACATCCAGACTCGCTAGATATGTGGATGTCGACAGTATGACACCATTAATTTTACTCAATACGTCACTAGTATCCTTAATGTATGACTGTAATGATGTTACGAAGGGTCTTACTATATAGTATTATCCACATATTCACTGGCAGACTGAGTCAAGGAATCATTTCCGGAAACAATTGGTCGACCAGGTATTGGGCTTTTATTTTTATGCACCTTCGGAAGTGCATAAAATGTCGCAATTGTAAGGTTCTTGTTATACAAAAAATCATATTCATCCTTAGATATCAAATACTGATCCTTTGCATCCTTTTGCTGTGCAATTCGGCATGTGGCGATACAAAAAAAGCCATATTGTGTGAATGCTGGCAGTGAATCTGCATGTGGTGATATAAAAAGCCACATTGTGTGAACGCTGGCAGTGAATCTGCACATGGAGATACAGCCACAATGTATGTACACTGTCAGTGATCAATCTGCATGCAGTGATAGATTTAACCACATTGTGTGAACACTGGCAGTGAATCTGCACGTGGTAATGCAAATAGCCACATTGTGTGAACACTGGCAGTGAATTTGTACATGGTGAGACAAATAGCCACATTATATCAACACTGGCAGCGAATAATCTGCAGATGGTGATATATAGCCACATTGTATGAACGCTGGCAGTGAGTTATTTGGATGAGGCGATACAAATGGCCACAGTGTATAAATGCCGCTGTCACGTACCGGCAGGACAGGTAGTGGATCCTCTGGACCAGAGAGGCGATGGCGCAGGTTGTACTAAAGGACCGGTTCTAAGCAGTTACTGGTCTTCACCAGAGCCCGCCGCAAGGCGGGATGGATTTGCTGCGGCGGTAACTACCAGGTAGTGTCCCCTAGTAACAACTCGACCTCTCTGGCAGCTGATAAGGCGTGGTACACAGGGAGAAGGCAAGAGCGTAGTCGGACGTAGCAGAGGTCAGGGCAGGCGGCAAGGTTCAAAGGCGAGTAGACGGTAGCAACGAGTTTGGCAACAGGCAAGGCAAACTAACACAGTGGAACGCTTTCTCTGAGGCACAAGGCACAAAGATCCGGCAGGAAGCTGTGGGAGGAGAAGGTATAAATGGGCAGTGCACAGGTGCAGCCTAATTAAGTCAGCACTGCCTCTCACAAACCTTAACCCTTAATAACCCCTTTGGACCCGGCACCAATCACTGGTGCACTGGCCCTTTGAATCTAAGAGTCCCGGCGCGCGCGCGCCCTAGAGATCGAGGACGCACACGCCGAGACACTGGAGTGCTGCCTGGGGGCATACGCTGTGAGCGCTCCGAGGCCAGCAGGGGACCCGGAGCGCTCAGCGTAACAGCCGCAAGTGAGCAATTTGAATGTGGTAATACAAATAGCCACAGTGCATGAACGCTGGCAGGGAACAATTGATATGTGGTAATACAGATAGCCACATTGTGTGTGCACCTAGTGAATTGAGCAGAAAACTGCCAAGTAGTGTTGCGCAGACTTATAATAAACAGTGTGGCTGCCTGATCGCCAATTTGTGTTAAGTCCTAACCGTCCCCAGTGACCACTGTGGATGGTGACAGATGGACGTGAGTCTGTTCCATATAACACAATGTGGTAATAATATCCATAAACACACAGATAAATAAAGCACCCACTCAGTCCTCCCAGCAATTCCAAGACTATAAGTGACATATTGCCAGTCCCTGATAGTTTTAATTGTTCATGATCTGTCGTCTGTAGGTTTAATTTTAAAGGTACAATTAAAGAATTAGTTTTATCTACATTAAACTTTTTTGTTGGACCCTTAAAGGGATTTTTTGGTCTGGATGACCTTTTGTATAATAAGTGATATACTTGAGGACACATATTTTTTTTTTATCCATTTTTTTTTTACTTTTTTATCCACTTTTTATGCTCTCATTAATCTTCTTTTTTCCCTTTTATTATATTTTATATTATTGTTATATGTATTCAGCATATTTTTTATAAGATGTAAGCCATAATCATCCAAATTATACCAAATAAAGGCTTAAATATCTTGCTTTGCATGTAATGAAGTCTCATGTGATAGTTTCACCTTTTAAGTTGCATTACTGAAATAAATTAATTTTGCACTAAATTTTTTGAGTTTCACCTGTAGTGGTAGCCTTAGCTTCCTACCACCCAGAGTGGTTTCTATGGCTTGTAGTGTTTTGATTGTTGTTTGCAACAGGGTGTGAAATATGTGCATCAACTTTATGTGGGAGCAGACTTTAAAGTGTACTTTCTTAGGGAAAGATGTTTCTTTGCATTACAAAACAGGGTGTAAAGAGTCTTCGTAGCAAAGCTAAGTAGAGTCTGTTTTCCGCGTTCTATAAGCAGAGAGATGGACAGTGATAAAGGACACATACATATTTAGGGACTGGGGTAGTGACAAGAGGCAGGCTGGAAGCCTCTTCATGTTACACACTAGCATTTTCAGCACTCAGTAGAACTGAAGACCGAAGGGAGACTCTCTTTAGCAATGCTTATTTGCGGAGTTGCACAGAGATACTTCACACCCTTTTTTCTAGTACAAAGTAATATCTTTCCCTTATAAATTATATTACAGAAATGTTTACAACCCCTGCCCCTACACTACATTAACCCCTTCCCGACTGCACAGTATATGTATGGCGCTGTGGTACATGATTTAAGCCCCAGTACTGTACAGGTACGGTGCACTGATTGGGAAGGGAAGGGGGGTGCAGGAGCTGCGCCCACCCAATCGGCAGCAGGAGCCCAGCAGCCACTGATGGCCGAGCCCCTGCTGTATAGGCCGGCATTGGTGAAAACAGATGCTCGCTTTTTAACTCTTGCTATACCATGGTCAGACAAGCCAATGTCAAAACACAGGAAAAAATGACTAAGGGAAAATCAGAGAAGAGACTATGTCACAATTCCAATCCAGAAGTCCAATATCAGGAGGTCACACCAAAGCCCAAAATGTCAGAACAAAATAACAAAGTCAAGCAAACAGAAATGAAGGAATCCACAAACAGAAATCAGCAATCAGAGGCTAGTGCAGCACGGAAGATTACAGAAGCTAGTGACTTTCAGTTTATCTGTTTACTGATCACCATGGGACGTCGGCCTGGATGCTGATTGGTCCAACATCCTACCTGACCCAGAAGTAACTTTGGCTTGCAAGGGGCGCTGAGCTACCCAGCCTCTCTGTACATCAAGCAACCGGTTCTTTCTATACCTGGTCTGGTTGTCTTGGTGACAGGATGCCGGCAATGCTGCAGATCAAACTTTGCGCCCAGCGAGATAGCACGGAGCGGTATGTGATATAATGCTATCACTGATAAGACCTTCGTCGTGTACAAGCGAGATCAGAAATAGCAGAGGTTTAAAAGTATGAATTACAAGTTTTACTGAATCTTTTTACACAAAAATAACATAGTAACATAGTTTATAAGTTTATCCTGCAAGTTGATCCAGAGGAAGGAAAAAAGACCCCTGTGAGGGAGAAGACAATTTTCCTCACTTTAGGGGAAAAAAATTCCTTCCCGACTCCAATCGGGCAATCAGAATAACTCCCTGGATCAACAACCCATCTCTAGTTTCTATAACCTGTAATATTATTACACTCCACAAATAAATCCAGTGCCTTCTTGAACTCTTTTAGTAAATTCACAATCACTACCTCCTCAGGCAGGAGGGAGAGTTCCATCGTCTTACTGCTCTTACTGTAAAGAATCCTCTTGTTTGTATAGAAACCTTATTTAGTCCAGATGCAGAGGATGTCCCCTCGTCACAGTGATAAACAGTGAAAAATCTCTGTACTGACCCGATATATTTATACATAGTTATTAGATCTCCCCTTAGGCTACTTTCACACCAGCGTTTCTATTTTCCGGTATTGAGATCTGTCATAGGGTCCCAATTCCAGAAAAAATGCTTCCGCTTTGTGCCCATTCATTGACAATGGGGACAAAACTTAACTGAATAGAACGGAATGCTCCAAAATTCATTCTGTTCCGCTTGGTTACGTTCTCATATCGGAGAGCAAACCGCAGCAAGCTGCATTTTTTTTTCCGTTGTGGGATGCGGAGCAAGACGGGTCCGTCATGACCCACAATGCAAGTCAATGGTTATGAATCTGTTTTCTCTGGCATAATCTGACAATAGAAAACGGATCCGTCCCCCATTGACTTTCAATGGAGTTCATGACGGATCCGTCTTGGCTATGTTAAAGATAATACAACCGGATCCATTCATAACAGATGCAGATGGTTGTCTTATCAGTAACGGAAGTGTTTTTGCTAAACCCTAATGGATCCAGCAAAAACTCTAGTGTAAAAGTAGCCCAAGTTGTCTTTCTTCTAAAGTGAATAACCCTAATTTTGATAATCTTTCTGGGTACTGTAGTCCACCCATTCCAGTTGTTACTTTAGTTGCCCTCCCCTGAACCCTCTCCATTCTGCTATGTCTGCCTTGTTCGCAGGAGTCCACAGTACTCCATGTGTGGTCTGACTAGTGATTTGTAAAGTGGCAGGACCCATTATTTTATTGGCCTTGGCAGCGGCAGCAGCAGCGACCGCCTGACACTGGTTTCTGCAGCTTAGTTTGCTGTTCGCTAAAATTCCTAAGTCCTTTTCCATGTCAGTGTTACCCAGTGTTTTACCATTTAGTATATATTGGTGACTTGCATTATTCCTTCCCATGTGCATAACCTTACATTTATCAGTGTTCAACCTCATCTACCACTTCTCTGACACAATCTGAGTGTGTACTGTTAATAACCACCCTCTGTTTTTAGCACTGAGCCAGTTACTTATTCACATACAGACATTTTTTCCCAGTCCAAGCATTCTCATTTTATATACTAACCTTTTATGTGGCACAGTATCAAATGCTTTAGAGAACTCAAGATATATACGACATTCATTGATTCGACACATCAAGTCTAGAACTTAACTCCTCATGGAAACTGATTAAATTAGTTTGAAATGACCGATCCCTCATGAACAGGGGAGTAACAATCAGAGAGACTGTGACCGGCCCCGAGAGAGGGTGGGGGCCCGCTGTGCTCAACAGGGCTCTCCATTGTCACTGTACTTCAGGCTGGGCTCCAGAGTCAGGGCTGATGCTGCCCTACTAGAATTAGTCACAAATTAAATGGGTGGGCACAGCCTAACATTGGTTAGGCTCCACCCACCCATTTAATTTGTGACTAATTCTAGTAGGGCAGTGCCAAAGCCTGGAGCGAATATGATGGGGGCGAGGTTAGTGCTCTTACGGGGCCCAGCGTGAAGTACAGTGACAGTGCCGGGCCCAATTACATGTAGGTGAAGACTGGGGGCAGTGGGGGACTCTACTGCGGTCATTGGGGGGGCATTACTGGGGGAATCAGGGACCAGAAGTCTAACTATTGCAGTCACATAGGGTGTGACAAGGCATAGCGTGGCAAAGGAGGGGCCCGATCCAAGGTTTGCCCTGGGGTCCATAGTGTTACACCACTGTTTATGAAGCCATGCTGATATAAATCAATCTGCTCAGCTGCTCCCTGCTCTTGTGGTGAAAAGTTTCCTTTAAAGCTTTAGAGATTTTGTGGTAATTTGGGGATTTATTAACACATTCATTTATTGGACTATGAGATTTATCTCAAGGGAATTTTTAAATCTGTTTCACAGTAGTCTGTATTTCCATAAATTATGAAGGTCGCACAATGTTTAATAAAACATTTGGACGAGCTTAGCACTTCTGTCTTGAGATGTTTTCCACTTTTGAATCACCGAATTAGGCTGAATTCACACGTTCATGGAACACTGTCCTTGAGATACCGGACTGGCATCCTGCTTAGTGCAGGAGCGTACGGCGTCATTGGCTGCTATAATGCCGTGCGCTTTGTGCCGCTGCTGTTGTACAGTAATACACTCGTATACCTTACCGAAGTAAGATTGCAACAATTTTTGTGAATTAATAAATGTTGCTAATATCAGCTTGACAGACTTGGGCAGGGATCACATCACCATTTAGCTTTCTGTTCTTCTGGTCTGTCTGAAGAGCATAAAAATAAAATAAAAGAGCATAAAAATACTCAAAATAACGGATCATTTTTTTTTTACTTTTTCTGTTCTTCTGACAGATCAAAAGAACGCAAAGCTAAATGGTGATGCAAACTCAGCTTAACCATGCTCACTTTCTTTCTGTTAAAGCAGCCTAAAACTGAGGAGTTCAAATATGGTAATTAGGAAAATGACTGTATTTGGACAATATCGGCTTATTCACTACAACAAGTTATTAATCTTTCCGGCCTGGGCTATGGACTGGACCAGTACTATTGCTCTCCCTGACACTGTGCACATGAGGTGGATATAAGAGTTTGCACCTGCACCAGGGAGAGAAATAGTGTTGGCCCCAAACACAGTGGAAGTGATGGCCCATCCATGGCCTAGGCCGGAATCCTGGTAAAGGATGTGATGTTGTTGGAATCTGGATTCCAAGAGAAGTGCCACGTGACTGGGTACCTGAAAGAATCCACACAAATAAGTATATTTCAAACAGGTGTGTTGTAAGTAATTTAGGTGGCTTTGCAAGATCATACATTTTTTGGACAAAGACAGGCAATATGATAATATGATTAAAAGCACATAAATGAACCAAAAACACCTGTAATATACCCCTCTAATGCCCCTATCTGTTTTTGTTTTCTTTACTTGGCTCCAGTGATGACATGCCCTTCTAAAAACATGCATGCTGCAGTCAATCACTGGTCACAGTGGACTCTAGCCTTACAATGCTGATGCCAGTCATTAGCAACTGCTGTAACATATATAGAAATGTCATCACTGCAGCCAAGTAAACGAAAAACTATGGCAAGGACCAGAGTGGTAGCGCTGCTGCAGTGGAGATAACAGGAGAGCATTGCTTCTTTTATTATTTTATCATATTGCCTGCATTTACCCAAATCTTTTATTATCTCTGATATCTGGTGATCTGATGATCTTGAAGGGGTTGTCTCACTTCAGCAAATAGTATTTATCATGTACAGAAAATGAATACAAGCCACTTACTAATGTATTGTTATCATCCATATTTCCTCCTTTACTGGCTGGATTGATTTATCCATCACATTATACACTGCTCGTATACAGGGGTTATGATCACCATGTAATCCAGCAGCGGTGGCTGTGCCTGCACACTATAGAACAAAGCACCAGCCTATGTGAGCTCTCATGGACCCAGCCACCAGAAAAGCCGCTGCCAGATTTCAGGGCTGCCGTAACCATGGACACTAGCAGTATAAAATGTGATGGAAAAATGAATCCAGCCAGCGAAGGACGCAATATGGACAATAACCATACATTAGTAAGTACAGTATCTTGTATTAAATTCCTCTACATAATAAATGCTATTTGCTGAAGTGAGACAACCCCTTTTTTTGTATGTTTAGGTTGAATAGTAAAAACGCTTTTGTCCACATTTAAAATATTTTTATTTATTTATTTTAAATATGCTTTTTTTCGACATTTTAGTTCAGCATGTAAGATGAGAAGAAACAGGCATAGCTCTTTCTTCTCATCTGCATACCCACATCCTCTCCTCTGGTCCATAATCCTTCCAGTGAAGAAGACACTGAAAAGATCTACAGAGAACTCGAGAGTCAATTATTTAGGCGATCTGAAATTCCCAACTACCGTCCACCATGACAGGAGCGGGTGGCAAGGAAGACAACTCCAAAGGTTCAACGTATCTCTTCAACAAAGAAAATCACAGAAATAAGATAATAATGCACTTCGTAAAGTAGATGCAAGCATTATATATGGACAAAGTCCTCACTCTGATATGATAAAATCTGAGACACTTAGCCAATATATTTTGATCAAAACACATCTGTGCCCGCCTACCAAGCGCCAAGGTGGTCTCAGGTCAGGCGGGTCCTAAGCTAAACCTATCTAAACCATTAGGCTTCTATGTTCAGGAGCGCGGATGCCGCACATATGCTGTGCTGCTCCTAGTTACGTCAATGTGCATCAAGCAACCGATGGGAGGAGGAGCAAGCACACCTATATGTAACACCTAATCAAGGCGCTCTATTGGATAGGAAGGGCAAAAGTGAAAAGCAATGCTACTCTGAAGATAAAATAGGTCCGCATTCACACTTGTAGGTTTAGCGTAGGACCCGCCTGACCTGAGACCACCTTGGCGCTTGGTAGGCGGGCACAGATGTGTTTTGATCAAAATATATTGGCTCAGATTTTATCATATCAGAGTGAGGACTTTGTCCATATATAATGCTTGCATCTACTTTACTAAGTGCATTATTATCTTATTTATGTGATTTTCATTAATAATATGTGCAGGGACATCCGCACATTTATATATCATGCATGGCAGGATGTTTTTACCTTTGTTTTTTCTGTGATCTCTTCAAAGATTTATGAAACACATCATGAATTTTCAGGGGCTGAGGAAGTTCATGATGAAAAGCTACAGGATTAATAATGGGAGTGATCTCATATGGACAAATAAACCTTGGACCCAACTTCCAAAAAGGTACCTTCAACATAATGTTTCTTGTGGACAGCCACACAGAATCACCCACTCTTAGGTCTAGACCATTCATACGTTTCCTGTCAGACACTCCTTTTTTTATTTGTTAGCCATCTTCATCAAGTTATCTTGAATTTTCCGCCATATAGATGACGATGACGAAAAACGTTCTTCCTCAAGGACACCAGAAGTATCTGAACCAGAAAATGTGCCAAACTGTGGGTAAAACTCATATGCCCCAAAAAACGGCGACTTCCCAGTGGACTCCTGTCTACGATTATTTATGGGAAATTCTACCAAACACAAAAACGAAGACCACTCCTCCTGGTTCTCAGAGACAAAACATCTCAAGTAAGTCTCCATTCTCTGATTAGTGCACTCTGTCTTTCCGTTCGACTGAAGATGAAAAGCCGAAGAAAAGGACAGTTGTACCCCCAGTCGAGTACAGAACACCTTCCAGAATCTGGAAACAAACCGAGTCACACGATCCAATACCACGTCAGATGGAATGTCATGGAGTTTCACAATGTTGTCAACAAACACTTGTGCAAGTGTTTTAGCATTAGGTAGGCCCGGCAATGCTATAAAGCGATCAACTACCACCAGAATATCCTGAAGAATTAGGTAGATCAGTGATAAAATCCATGGATAAGTGAGTCCATGGTCTGGACGGGATGGGCAACGGAAGTAGAGATCTGGAAGACAGAGTATGTGTCACCTTAGCACGTGCACAGGTACTACATAGTTCTCAACACACTGACGCAACTCTGGCCACCAGTATCTACAAGAGATGAGGGCGGCAGTGGATCTGCACCCAGGGTGTCCCGTAAGAACGGTACAGTGATGTTCCTCAAACACCTTGTGACGCAATTCTGATGGCACAAACTATTTCCCAGAGGGACAAGAATCCGGTGCGTCTCCCTGGGCCTCTAACACCTTCATCTCTAGTTCAGGGTATAGAGCGGATATCACCACCCCTTCCGACAACCCCTTTAATGTTTTTATGTATGTTTAGGTTGAATAGTAAAAACGCTTTTGTCCACATTTGAAATACTTTAATTTATTTTAAAGATGCTTTTTTCGACATTTTAGTTCAGCATGTAAGATGAGAAGAAACAGGCATAGCTTCAAATTACAACATTCAGCTTTCTTTATTAAACTTTTAGTGCCATAAGTCGAAATGTGAGGGTAGTCAGTTTCTCGTATACAAGGAACATAAGTGCAGCTGTTAAGACTGTTTGAAGGAGCTTTGCTTCAAGACCTTTGTAAAGACCCAAAAATCCTAAACGCCTAAAAGAACATAAACATATGTGACAATAAACACAACTTTGTAAAATCATATGAAAAAACACAAATATATGTATATTATACAATCTTCTACTGGAGACAGGGATTGATTTGAGAGATTAGAATCTCTGTACAGTGCAGTAGCTGGGAATGATTAAATATGGTCCCTACTCTTTCATTAGTTACATCACATACTATATTTCCTTTTTCAGTAGGGTTTACTTCATCCGAAGTATTTCCAAACCTTGTCTGAGGTGACAAAAAGGAATGGGTCTGTGGATAAGAGAAAGATACCCTTCCAAGAGTACAGAAGAATAATAGAAATGCTTGCAGAAGCAGGAGTTCCACTGCTTGAATGCATTAATGAATTACAAGTCAAGTAATTCTCTGTACTGTACATTATACTTCCGAACCTCAAATGAATGTGATATGCTGATTAATCCTCAGTGTAGACATGGATAAACATGGATGAAAAACAGAGGGAGATTTATTAAATTGCCCAAAAGAAAAACTGGCTTTGTTGCTCATAGCAGCCAATCCCAATGCAGCTTTCGGTTTAACAGAGCATAATGTAAATTGCAAGCCGATTTGTAATTGGTTGCTATAGGCAACAAAGCCAGATTTTCCTTTAGGCAATTTCATAAATCTCCTTCAATATTCTGGCTGCCTGCACCACCACTAGAGGGAACTTAACAAATTACTGTATACTGTATTATATGATGTTAATAATAAAAATAATAACAATATTACTTGAGCACAATATTTTAATCTGTGTACACCAATGAGTTGCCAGTGCCAGGTATCATTCAGGGTGACCGTAAGTAAATCAAATGAAAAATTGTTACACAATAAGTAATACGGTTGCGCCTGAGCAATTAAATATGGATAAAGTACCCTGCCCAGGTGGTATTCATCCATGGGTATGGAGAAAATTGAGCTTGGTAATTAATAGACCATTGTATCTCATCTTTTTATAACTGGGTCAGTGCCACAGGACTGGCGAACAGCCGATGTTGTACCAATATTTAAGAAAAAAATAAAAAGGTGGATTCATGTAACTACTACATGGTAGATTTGACAAATATGATATGTGGTAGAGCCAGACCGCTAATGGAGGAAGACACGTGAGGTGACTTGAGAGTGCCTTTTTACAGCCAACATACTGTCCTCAGCAATGCTCAAATATGGCACGGACAGAACAGCTGACTGCATGCCCGCAATGCAACCTCTTAAGAGCCAGCCAAACCTCCACAAGTTCTTTACCCAGAAGATTGTGGCCTCCCCATCACAGAGCACTAAGATGGTACCAGAGGATTTGTAGTGCCCTGGAGCAGGAAGTACTTTGACTCTGGACATTTGTGGATGTTTGCCTATTTCTCCTATGCAAAGTTAAAACTTTCAAGAGAAATAAAGTAAGGGTTAACTTACAATTTTTTTTTTACTGTGTTACTGCATTTTATATGCATGTTGTGATATACATCCTGTTCATTTGCACTGTATTTGCAAGGCTCTGTGGAAACGGTTAATCAACACCGAGAGACTGTTAGGAATTTGAATGAGAAGCTGGTCATTTTTCATAGCTGCCATGGAGTTTAAAGGGAACCTGTAACCTGGATTTTGGGTATAGAGCTGAGGATATGGGTTGCTAGATGGACGCTAGCACATCCGCAATACCCAGTCCCCATAGCTCTGTGTGCTTTTACTGTGTAAAAAAAACGATTTGATACATATGCAAATTAACCTGAGATGAGTCCTGTATGTGAGATGAGTCAGGGACAGGGCTCATCTCAGGTTAATTTGCATATGTATCAAATCGTTTTTTTTTACACAATAAAAGCACACAGAGCTATGGGGACTGGGTATTGCAGATGTGCTAGCGGCCATCTAGCAACCCATGTCCTCAGCTCTATACACAAAATCACGGTGACAGGTTCCCTTTAAATAAGAGCATGTTTTGGATGAAAAAAGACAGACGCTGTTTACCACCAGAACCAGACAGACTGACCATTTGAATGTCTAGGTTAGCTCTATTTTTATGTATGGAAACTAGGTTTTGTCTGCAATAACTGCTGTGTTATTGTCATTGAGTATGCCAATGAAGCTCTAATGTAAGTCTATGAGAGACGGAAAGTGTTACAATGTATTTGTTTGTGTTAAGATTCTTCACTCCACCCCTCCCACTAGAAGGTTCCAGTCTAGCTAGAAATGGTATATAAGGAGAGCAGTCAGAGCCCTTAGTGTTCTGCAGTTAGGGACTTGCAGTTCGTGCTTGGAAGTGGAGACTTTGCCAGACTACTGTGTGACCAGAAGAAGACACAGACGGGGATCCTCTGCTACAGACCCTGGATCACCAGCCTTGGACCAGGGTATCAGCCTTCTAAAGAGAGAGAGAGGGTGTCACGCTTCGGTGTGGGAGGGAAACACCACGCCGAGCATAGGAGGGAAGGAAGAAACAGGGAATCAGGCCTGAGAACTAGGGAAGGAAGATGAACACCTCCTAGTGAAAACCCTAACCAAAATCCTGACCAGTATGAACAGACCCCTAAGGTAGGAGAGTTCATATGCAGGAATACCTAGAGTCCTATCTAGCCCTATAGGACCCTGGTACTAACGACAGGGACGAGACTACCTGTTCCTCCAAAAGGAAGGACGAACAGGAGTCTACTTCAGGGCTAATACAAACAATAGGGAAATGCAACACACAGAACCCAAACAAAATACAAAAGGCAAAGGAAAAACTTAACTTCAAAGAGGCTATGGAAGCATCAGGAACTCAGCCAAGATCCAACCACAAACAATCCACTGGCACAGAAGCTATAAACCGCACAGCATAGTGGGAGAAGCCTGGAGGCAAGGGGTGTGGCCATTACCAGAAACAACACAGACGCCTATTGATCCACAAGGAAAACATGTCAGATCAAACCACGTGTTGCCAGTCTCAGAGATCTCCTGCCACTAACTGTCGCCTGGACGTCCGTATGTCTTAGTACGTCCGTGACTGTACCCCGCCTCCCCTTCTACGGGTGACCTCCAGGCACCAAGGACCGACCTTATCTGGGTGAAACTTGTGAAAAGCTTTTAAACGACTGGCATTCACGTCACATGCCGGTACCCACATCCTCTCCTCTGGTCCATAACCCTTCCAGTGAAGAAGATACGGAAGAGATCTACAGAGAACTCGAGAGTCAATTATTTTGGCGATCTGAAATTCCCAACTACCGTCCACCATGACAGGAGCGGGTGGCAAGGAAGACAAGTCCAAAGGTTCAACGTATCTCTTCAACAAAGAAAATCACAGAAATAAGATAATAATTCACTTCGTAAAGTAGATGCCAGCATTATATATGGACAAAGTCCTCACTCTGATATGATAAAATCTGAGACACTTAGCCAATATATTTTGATCAAAACACATCTGTGTCCGCCTACCAAGCGCCAAGGTGGTCTCAGATCAGGCGGGTCCTATGCTAAACCTATCTAAGCCATTAGGCTTCTATGTTCAGGAGCGCGGATGCCGTACATATGGTGTGCTGCTCCTAGTCACCTCCATGTGCATCAAGCAACCGATGGGAGGAGGAGCAAGCACACCTATATGTACCACCTAATCAAGGTGCTCTATTGGATAGGAAGGGCAAAAGTGCAAAGGAATGCTACTCCGAAGATAAAATAGGTGCGCATTCACACTTGTAGGTTTAGCGTAGGACCCGCCTGACCTGAGACCACCTTGGCGCTTGGTAGGCGGGCACAGATGTGTTTTGATCAAAATATATTGGCTCAGATTTTATCATATCAGAGCGACGACTTATAAAATGTTTGCATCTACTTTACTAAGTGCATTGTTATCTTATTTATGTGATTTTCTTTAATAAATGTGCAGGGACATCCGCACATTTATATATCATACATGGCAGGATGTTTTTACCTTTGTTTTTTCTGTGATCTCTTCAAAGATTTATGAAACACATCATGAATTCTCAGGGCCTGAGGAAGTTCATGATGAAAAGCTACAGGATTAATAATGGGAGTGATCTCATATGGACAAATAAACCTTGGACCCAACTTCCAAGAAGGTACCTTCAACTTAATGTTTCTTGTGGACAGCCACACAGAATCACCCACTCTTAGGTCTGGACCATTTATACGTTTCCTGTCAGACACTCGTTTATACTTGTTGCCCATCTTCATCAAGTTATCTTGAATTTTCCACCATATAGATGACAATGATGACGAAAAACGTTCCTCCTCAAGGACACCAGAAGTATCTGAACCAGAAAATGTGCCAAACTGTGGGTAAAACTCATATGCCCCAAAAAACTGCGACTTCCCAGTGGACTCTTGTCTACGATTATTTATGGGAAATTCTACCAAAGACAAAAACGTAGACCACTCCTCCTGGTTCTCAGAGACAAAACATCTCAAGTAAGTCTCCATTCTCTGATTAGTGCACTCTGTCTGTCTGTTTGACTGAAGATGAAAAGCCGAAGAAAAGGACAGTTGTACCCCCAGTCGAGTACAGAACACCTTCCAGAATCTGGAAACAGACAGAGTCACATGATCCACTACCACGTCAGAGGGAATGTCATGGAGTTTCACAATGTTGTCAACAAACACTTGTGCAAGTGTTTTAGCATTAGGTAGGCCCGGCAATGCTATAAAGTGCACCATTTTACTAAAGCGATCAACTACCACCAGAATAACTGTCTTTCCTGAAGAATTAGGTAGATCAGTGATAAAATCCATGGATAAGTGAGTCCATGGTCTGGACGGGATGGGCAACGGAAGTAGAGATCCGGAAGGCCGAGTATGTGTCACCATAGCACGTGCACAGGTACTACAGGCTGACACATAGTTCTCAACACACTGACGCAACTCTGGCCACCAGTATCTACAAGAGATGAGGACGGCAGTGGATCTGCACCCAGGGTGTCCCGTAAGAACGGTACAGTGATATTCCTCAAACACCTTGTGACGCAATTCTGATGGCACAAACTATTTCCCAGAGGGATAAGAATCCGGTGTGTCTCCCTGGGCCTCTAACACCTTCACCTTTAGTTCCGGGTATAGAGCGGATATCACCACCCCTTCCGACAGTATAGGACTCGGATATTCAAAATCACCACCTCCAGGAAAACTGTGTTACAAGGCATCTGCCTTGACATTATTAACCCTAGGACGATAGGTGACAGTGAAATTGAATCTGGAGAAAAACAAAGACCATCTGGGCTGCCTCGGATTCAGTAGTTTAGCTGACTCCAGGTAAGCCAGGTTTTTGTGATCAGTGAACAATGTGATCGGATGAATCGCCCCTTCCAACCAATGACACCATTCCTCAAAAGCCACCTTAATGGCCAGTCTCTCTGTTACCCACACCATAATCTCTCTCTGCGGAAGAGAGTTTTTTCTTTAGAGAAAAAGGCACATGGACACCATTTACCAGGTGACGGGCCTGCGATAAAACTGCTCCTACCCAACCTTGGACGCATCCACTTTCACAATTAAAGGTTGTGATACATCCGGCTGCACCAATACAGGAGCAGAAGAGAAACATTTCTAATAGCAGAAACGGCTCGCAACGCCGAATCAGACCACACTGAAACACCTGTTCCTTTCCTAGTCATGTCAGTTAAGGGTTTTACTATTGTCGAACAGTTCTGAATACATTTTTCGGAAATCGTTGGTGAACCCCAAAAACCACATATGAGCCTTCAGATTTTTGGGTCGATCCTAGTCCAATACAGCACGGACTTTCTCTGGATCCATTCGAAAACCCGAAGATGACAGCAGGTAGCCCAAAAACGACATCCCGTATACAGCTAAAACACACTTATCTAATTTAGCGTACAATTTATTATCTCTTAGGATCTGTAACACGTAACGTCATCCTGCTGTATCTACGTGTCTGGAGAATAAATTAGAATGTCACCCAAATACAAGACTACAAACCTCCCCACAAGATGATGAAAAATGTCATTCACAAAATGCTGGAAAACCGCAGGAGCATTGGTCAACCCAAAAGGCATGACCAGGTTCTCAAAGTGCCCCTCAGGAGAATTAAAAGCCATCTCCCATTCATCCCCTTCCTTGATCCTAACCAGATTATATGCCCCCTTAAGTCAAACTTGGAGAACATCTTGGTACCAACAATCTGGTTAAACAAATCAGGAATCAAAGGAAGAGGGTAAGGATCACTGACAGTAATCCGACTGAGCTCACAGAAATCCAGACATGGCTGAATACCACCGTCCTATTTTTAACAAAAAAGACCCCTGCTGCCACTGGAGACTTGGAAGATCTTATGTGTGCATTAGCCAAACTCTCGGCAATATACTCTCTCATGGCCAGTCTTTCAGGTACAGGACAATCATATTCCCGATGCGGAGGTAAATCCTGGCATCCACCTACTTAGAAAATACATCGGTAAAACCCGGTAAAAGAGGGTAACGTCTTAGTAGTTAAAACAGAAAAAGATGTATTCAGACAATTGTAAATGCAATAATCACCCCAATCCAGAATCTGTCTAGCTTGCCAAACGAAGGTTGGATTGTGCTTGCTTAACCAATGTAAACACAGAACCACCGGAGCAGGGAGACCCTCCAACACAAAACATGAAATAAATACTTGATAAAAAGTCACCCACTCTTATGCCCTTTTCAGACGAGCGACTATTCAGAGCGGATGGAATGCGTTATGCGAACATATTGCGCCCGCACGGAATCCACAACCATTCATTTCAATGGGTCTGTGTACATGAGCATTGGTTTTCACGCATCAGTTCAGCGTTTTGTGAAAATGTCAGCATGTTCGACTTCTGTCCAACGCAAAGTTGGCCCCATAGAAGTGAATAAGGGTGCGTGAAAATAGCATCTGCAAGCAAGTGTGGAGGCGATCCGTTTTTCACGGATGGTTGCTAAGACATGTTTGTATACCTTCAGTTTTTTTTCACAGGCACGCAAAAAACATTAAATCGCATTGCACCTGCACAATAAAAACTAAACAACTGAATGTGATCGCATACTAAACTAAATGAACTTGCTTGCGAAACCGCACATTTTTCACTAAACGACCTCCGCAGCGCATCTGGACCTAATCCGTCCTTGTCTGCAAGGGGCCTTAATCTGATATCATGCACCACTTGAGATAAACACTTCTGAGTTAGAGGTGCAGAATCAACAGCAAAAATGGAAATGTTTTTTTCCTAATGCACTCGGTGACAACCCATTCATACGGACAAACTGAGCATCAATCAAGTTAACCCCAGCCGCACTGTCAATTAACAACTCAAACCCCACAGTTTTGACTCTAGCGCCACCTCAGCAGTCAGGAGAAATCGGGTACTACCAGTCAAAGACAAATGCACATTTTCTGACTCTCCTCTCTCCCCTCCAAGAGTCAGATGGAAATAAATGTCCCTCTTTTTTCTTTTTTGTCCGTTGAATGTATAGACATACTAAAATGTCCCTTCTGTCCGCAGAAAAAACACTCCCTTTCTATTACCAGTATGCTTAAAAGCGGATCCAGGAGTAGCTCCCCCTAATTGCATGGGTTCGTCCCCAGACATAAACCCGGGAGTAGCTTTATCCAAAGTGTCAGAGGAGGACAATACATCATGTGATAGTACGTCCTGAAAGTGGGAGCCCCTAGATCTCTCTCTCAGACGTCTATTGATGCGTATAGCCAGAGACATAACAGCCTCCAGAGACATTGGGGTTTCATGAAAGGCCAAAGCGTCCTTCAGCCTCTCTAACCCTTGACAAAACTGGCTACGGAGGGCAGGATCATTCCACTCCGTATCCGTAGCCCACCTCCTAAACTCAGAGCAATAAATCTCACTAGAACAATCACCCTGACGAAGACCGCGCAGCTTGGTTTCGGCTATAGAGGTCCGATCCGGATCATCATAGATAAGACCCAAAGCTTCAAAAAATTCATCTACCAACCGGAAAGACTACGATCCGATCGGCAGATAAAAAGCCCATGACTGCGCATCCCCCTTAAGCAAGGAAATAACTACACCTACTTGCTGTTTCTCATCCCCAGATGAGTGTGGATGTAGCCTAAAATACAGCTTGCACGCCTCCCTAAACAAAATGAAATTATCACATCCCCCAGACAATCTGTTTGGGAGGGCAACTTTAGGCTCCAGATGGGCCTGGTCTCCACCACTACCACCAGGACCAACAGCCTGTGATCTCTGCATCTGCAAGATGGTCGTGCAGAGGTAAGCTACCTCCAAAGACAGCCCTTGCAGCTGACCTGCCAGTGCAGCAATAGGATCCATGGCTGCAGACAAACAAAAAATGACGGTTTTGGCGGTTTATAATGTCACGCTTCGGTGTGGGAGGGAAACACCACACCAAGCATAGGAGGGAAGGGGGAGACAGGGAATACGGCCTGAGAACTAGGGAAGGAAGATGAGCACTTCCTAGTGAAAACCCTAACCAAAATCCTGACTGACTACCATTATGAACAGACCCCAAATGTAGGTGAATTCATACACAGGAATACCTAGAGTCCTATCTAGCCCTATTGGATACTGGTACTAATGGCTGGGACGAGACTACCTGTCCCTCCAAAAGGAAGGATAAACAGGAGTCTACTTCAGGCCTAATACAACACACAAAACCCAAACAAAATACAAAAAAGGGAAAGGAAAGACTTGTGCTACTTTCACACTAGCGTTTCTGGGTCCGCTTGTGAGATCCGTTTCAGGGCTCTCACAAGCGACCCAAAATGGATCAGTTCAGCCGCAATGCATTCTGAATGGATAAGGATCCATTCAGAATGCATCAATTTGGCTGCGTTTGGTCTCTGTTGCGTTTTTTAGACGATCACTAAAACGCAGCTTGCAGTGTTTTGGTGACCGTCTGATTATGCGGAGCCAAACGGATCCATCCTGACTTACAATGTAAGTCAATGGGGACGGATCCGTTTTTCACTGACAAAATATGGTGCAATTCAAAACGGATCCATCCCCCATTGACTTTCAATGTAAGTCAAGACGGATCCATTTTGGCTTACACTTTTTTTTTATGAATAATGCAAACTGATCCATTATTAACGGATACAAGCATTTGCATTTTTGGTGCAGATCCGTCTGTGAAGATACAAGACAGATCGACACCAAACACGAGTCTGAAAGTAGCCTAAACTTCAAAGAGGCTATGGAAGCACCAGGAACTCAGCCGATTACCAACCACGAACAAATCGACAGGCACAGAAGCTATAAACAGCACAGCACAGTGGGAGAAGCAACTATAAATAAGCAAGGTTAAATGACCACATAAGCAACACCTGGAGGCCATTACCAGAAAAAACACAGATACCTATTGATCCACAAGTAAAACATGTCAGATCAAACCACGTGTTGACAGTCTCACAGATTTCCTGCCACTCACTGTCGCTGGGCCGTCCGTATGTCTCATACGTCAATGACAGAGGGATAGCTAGCTCAGGCATTTCCTCAGCATCAAACCCTTCATCTGCCAGGGTGGAGACTAGAGAAGTCAGCCCTATGCCTCGCCTGTATTGTTTTGTATCTGAATTCCTCCAGTAAAGGAGCACCCTGGTTAACTGCAGACCCTGACTCTAGGGACAATTTCCCATTTCCCTTTCCGGAGAGCAGCAACACATTGGTGACACCTCCATGGTGTTCGGGGGACCCAGCGTAGTGTTGGGGTCACCCCAAATCCACCCACTGCAGATGAGCCGGACAGGGGTAGCGTAGCAGTGAATGAGAGAGAGGGGATTGAGAAATAGACATCACCTCTAAAGCCTTCTTTAGGCAAGCGATTGCACATGTTCTATGGCCTGTAACGGGGAAATTTCTTCAACATCAAAGCGGAAATCAAGAAAATCAGAACTCTGTTGAATAGCCTGGAGACTGCCTGCACAGCTATAGTCACCCACTCCACCGCTCTAGAGGCACACAAAGTCACCCATGTCATGCACCTAAACAGAGCCCTTTCTCAAAGAACATTCCAGTCCCTTGGAAAGGTGGCTATGGATATTTTCTCTGACCTGAAGCGGTAAGAAGCAGCGGAATTAGTGGTCTTTGAAAGCATCCACAGGTCTCTCGAACCTTGCCCCTCAGACCCCCCCTAGGAATATCGTATGTGGCCTTCTCTCGTATGTGAACGCAGCCAAGATCCTCGCTGCAGTGAAAAAAAGCCCATTAATACTGGCCAAGCAGAGATCATTATGCCCTCTCAAAGAAACTGCTCCAGAAGAACATCCTGTATTCATGGCTGCACCCCCTTTGGCCTCTCTATCTCTATGAACAAAGCATCAGGATTCACACTCCAGAAGAACTACAGAAAGCCTTGTCCTCTCTCAACATCCTGCCTATGGATTTACCATCATGGATGCCGGTTGATGCCGCTCTTCCTCTACCATCACTCCTGTGGAATAAACCTTGGAAGAAGGTCCGCAGCAGACACCAGAGACATGACAAGCAAACAGCGGGGATCCATTGCTCCTAGCTTGCTCCCCGCTCCTCATCTTGGATGCTGAGCCTTTACTGCCGCCTGTTAGCCGCTATTGATGGACATAGTGGAGATCTTTCCAATGTATGGTGTAGCCCCTGTTTCTGGTGTGTGCACCGATATCCCCTATCCCTCTCACCTACCCGAAGTATCTCTGTCTCCCACCTGATCGTTCAGAACTATCTCAGTAGCTAAACTCACGCTACCTATACCACATAGGAATAGGAATGTGTGGTGTGTTAATCCCAGACTGATTAGTCTCCTGCAGCTGCCTTCATTGTTTGACTACTTGACTGTTCATTATAGTTGGACTTTACTATGCTATAAGATTGCCGATTACTTCACTGTGCACTTTATTCCTTATCATGACCTCTTACCAGCTTCTCTGCTTTACAGTTTGTAGTTTACAGTTTTTGTTAGCTGGCTTTCTCCTGGGCCTTTTTTACTTCATGATTTATAGCATTTTCATAGCACTGTCCCTAACTTATTCGCATCCATTGTATGCCTGTCATAAGTTTTTTGTTTGATTTGTTGTCATTCTTTGATAGCATACTATACATATATTTAAACGTACTTGCACACTGTTGGTCAGGACCTTTTGAGTCTTTGCCCGTTTATCCCCCCCCCCTCTCTGCTAATCAGCTTGGTCTAGTGCCGGTCGGACTGTCTACCACTCTTTGTTTAGCTTGATGGCTATAGAGCAGGACGAGCGAGATTGATGGCTATAGAGCAGGACGGGGAAAAAAATAAAAATAAAAGAGGTTAAAGCATCCGATATATATCAGGGGTAGTAACCCGAAATATGTGGGATATCAGGATGATGGGCGCCAAGAGGGTGGAAGATCAAAGTCAGTTTGGGAAAAGTGGAAATAGTTGGGGATGAGGATATAAATAGTGGACTCTATACTTGTTTCTAATCCTACTCCTACTTCTCTTCACCACCACATTATCCTTCCTCACCCCCTTACCTTATCTGTAACCCTTCCCTTCTTTTTCCTCTTCCATTTCCCAACCCTAAAGTAATCATAACAGGCTATCTACATGTTACTATGCAATTTCCGACCTTTAATGTTAAAGGCTTTAACTCACTAAATAAGAGAAACCATGTGCATCTTCTGCTGCGAAGTTGAAATCCCAAGTTGTTTTTATTCAGGAAGCTCACTTTAAAGGCTCAAAAAAATAAAATAAACTCTCCAAGTCCTTATTCAAACAATGGTTCCATAACTGTCACCCTATTTCGGCATCCAAATGCATCTCCAAAGCCATATACCACTCTACTTCCTTTACCTTGAAACAAAAATATACTGATACTGAAGGTTGGCTCCTGATTAAAGGAGAGATTGTGTCTCAAATGTACACCTTTGCTAATTTATACTCCCCAAACATGGCTCAAGTTCCCTGGCTTCTCAAAGCTCTAGACACTCTACACTTATTTGCTGAGGGCCCTATAGTCTAGGGCTCTGATCTGAACCTCGCTATTGACCCCTTTGGGGTTTCCTCCACCGGAAGATCCAGATCCCCCAAGCTCAGCTTACCAAGATTAAAGATAAATTGCACTCACACACATTCTTGATATCTGCCGATACTGCAATCCTCCCATGAGAGACTAGTCCTTACCTTCTGTTCTGCATCATTCTTGCAGGATAACAGGCTAAACTGTTTAGACAGATGTCTTTATTTCAGCCTTTTACACTGCTACTATGTATTCTTTCCAGTGCCTAGGTATCTGCCACCATACTCTCCTGTTTCACCTCGGCCACGATTGGCAATTTTTATGGTATCTGACCATGCTCCCTGCTCCGCTGTGGGTGAGTTGTCCAACTTACCAAGAGGTGATTGGACCAGATCAACATACAGCTTATATACAGCAGCACATGCCCTCTTTCTTTGTAACTAGTGTGCCAACCCCAGTTTCATACCCAGTGATTTGGGAATCACACAAAATGTACGTCAGAGGTGTTTACATGGCTCTTGAGATGAAGTTGAAGAAGGAGCAGAAGAAGGAAATAGATTCTCTTTTAGCACAAATCACAGTGGCAGAACATTTCAACAAACTTTCTTTTTACACTGAGACACACAACGGAGCTCATTAATTTACTCTTACAGCTCAATTGACTCATTGATCTCCGCCAGGTGAAACAACATCTGTACTTCAGACATAAGCTTTACACTCACAAAGATAAGGGAGGGAAGCTCAAGTCCTCTTTTATCAAAAGGTCTAGAGATAAGGCCTAAAACCGGGCCTAAAAAAGTCCTTAATGTCCAGGCAACATTTTGTGATTTTGTGCACGTGGTGGTTTAGTGAACCTAACATTTTTATTTGTTTGACTACCAACATAATTTTTGCGATGTTTTTTAATTGACACGTAGGACTTTTTATTAGCATGATTTTTTTGTTTAGATTTCTTTTTCCTTTTTTAGGTTTATTTGGGGAAAATTTCAAATTCTTATTAAAAAGTATTTTTTTAAATTATAGCATTTGATTTCTTAAATATTAAAACTGGCAAAAATGTATTATTTCAATGAGTTGCCTATTCTGTGATGACCATTTTGATATATAACATGTATAGGATTTTTTTTTTTTTACTTGTATTTTAAAATTATTTTTAGCACATACTATGTCCCCAGAAGGCCATTAAAGGACCTCTAGAGGAAATATATATATATATATATATATATTTTTTTTTTTTACCGTTTCCACTGTAACTGGGGCATTCACATCCTCAGACCCTGCAGTTCTGCACCTGCCCCGAGAAACCTGGCGGTCATGTGACCGCTGGGACTAATGGAGGAAGCGGTGTGGCCACTTCCTGCTCTCCTCCACAATCTCCTGCCAGCACAGGAGAAGGCAGAAGCAGTAATAAACAGCTTCTGTCTTCTCCTCAGGGTCCCCACTGTGTCTGACACCTGGGACCCGTCCTGCTCCTGCTAGATTGCAGAAGCAGGAGCTTTAATCCCAGTGCTGATTATCAGTGCCCGACCGTTTATATACATGATATCTGCATGGGTTATATGCAGATAGGACGTATATAGCCAGTGGGCAGTCAGGAAGGGGTTAAGGACAACCAAGCCCCCCTTCACTCCTCTACAACTAATATTGCCAAAGTATTTCATTCTTCTACTCTGGTTCACCTTCACCACTTCTTACCCGGAGCCACTCCACCTTCCCACACTTTATCAAGAGGACATTGCCCATCACTATTGAAGCACTTTATTCAGGCCTTTGTAGCTTCCCTCCGGGAAAAATCCGAGGGCCGGATGGTCTCCCGCTTCTAAAGCACCAGAACTTTGCAAAAGTTACCACCCTATTTCCCCCCTTAATCTAGATCTAATGATTTGAGCCAAAGTGCTAGCATAGCGCTTGAGCTCTATCTTGCCAAGACTTATACGTGGGGAGCAGGCGTGTTTTGTCCAGAGTAGAGAGGGATGGGATATTGCCCACAAATTAATACACACTATTCACAATGCTCAAAAACACAACCAGTCCCTTGCTCTACTGGGAATTGATGCCGAAAAGGCGTTCGACTGGGATACCTGGTCATTTATGACAGCTATCCTTGCCAAATTCAACTTCTCTCCATCATTCATCACAGTGATTCTCTCCCTCTATGCTCAGCCACAAGCTAGGTTGAAAGTTAATGAAACTCTTTCTCTCTCTTTCCATATAGCCAATGACACTAGACAGGGGTGTCCTCTCTCGCCCGATTTGTTTTAGTTGCCGAAACACTCCTTCAGGAAATAAGACAGGACCCTAATGTGTTTGGGTTCAGAATGGGGCACCTTCAGTTGAAGTTTGTGGCATTTGCTGATGACCTTCTCTTTCTCCTATCCAACCCAGTTTCTGATCTATTCATTCTGACTAAACATCTAGAGGACTTCAGAGTTCTGTCCAACTTTAAGGTAAATATAAGTCTGAAATATTAAACATCTCTATCTCCCCCTCCCATATCGGCAAACCACAAACTGTTCACTGTTAAGGATCTTTGGCTTCCACACTCCAGCTCATTCTGCTGCCTACACTTTGACCTCTTACTTAAGGGTACCTTTGCAGTCTGGAATTCAATTAGGGACCACCTTGCTCTTATCAATATCCCCCGTTACCCTTGAGTTTACTCCCAGGCGCCTTACAAAATGCACCTTCCTGATATGCAGACTTCTGGAGCAAACTCCACACATAATATCTTTTTGACCTTTTCCCCACAAATTCCATTCCACATTTGGACGCACTCCAGGAGCAAGTTTCTTGGGTTGGGTATTTTACTAATTGATGTTGAGGTTGCAGTGATTTTAAGGCGTGCACATGGTTTCTCTTCATGGTTTCTCTAAACCACTTACAAGATCATACAGGACCCACAAATTCCTACACACTCTAATCGCCTCCTTCTTTGAAGGAGTGGATAAAAAAAGGGAATCAAATATCCCATTTTGAGGAACTCTCTAACTTAATGACTAGAAAGAAATCTGAAGCTTTGGTACCCATGGCTTCGCTATATTTCTAGCATTAGCTTGGAGAACGCTGCATGCTCAACTAGGGAGAGTGACCCTTCTTCTGGTCGCGGCTTACCTCATTTAGTATTGGCCATTCTCCTCATTTCCTTATCTGATGGACACTTTGCATTGCTCCTTTGATTGTTACCCCCTTGGTTGTCTGCGTTATCTTCAATGGGGATTTACATGTCTTGCAGGATGCTGATGCCTCCAAAGCGGATGAAGCTTATATTTCCTCCATTTCCTGCTGTACTACCATGGTCCAGCCAAGTACCCCCCCTCTTTTCTCTGAATTACTTCTCTCCACTTCACATTACATTGTTTTGTTGCTGGAATTAAGGAAACTTGCTGTTTTCCAGCATTATGTATATGTGACCAGTTTTCCTGTTCATCTGTCTTATAAATAAAGAATATACAAAAAATATGGTATGTGGTATTCTAAAAGAAGAGCTGCAAAAGCATCTAGTAGTGAATAAACAAATACAAATCAGCAAGGATTTATGTGAAACAAGTCATGCATTATACACATGCTTGGTTTATATGAAGAAGTAATAATGTGGATATTGGTCATGTGGCTGATGTGATAGATCTAGATTTTTCAAAAACATTTGAAGCAGCTTTGTAACAAAGCTAGAAATGCAGGGACTAGGGCGCACAAGTAATTTTAAATGGTACATATTCAAAATGGAGTAAAGTCAGCAGAGGGGTAACACAAGGATGTGTCCAATTCTCTATTCATTATTTTGAAGATGAGACTGAGAGTAAAGTGTCAGTTCTTGATAATGTCCCAAAACTGTGTACGGTACTTGACACTCAGATTGACTACAAAGGTAGACTTAGACAAGATGGCAGCATGGGCAAAAATATGGCAGATGAATTTTAATTTTAGGAAATATAAAGAAATGCACCTAGGCCACATTAATTGTATTACTGCAAATACACTAATTAGAATAAAACTAGCAACAACTGAACAAGAGACAGATTTGCGTATTCTGGTTACAAGAAAGCTAAGTGGAAGGCGGTCAACCAGATTATTGAATAGGATGGAAAGTCTCTGTATTATAGTGAATTCTGAGATTTAGGAAAAAAACTTCAGCCCTAAGTTAAAAAATTTCCCCTCAATCTAACCTGTGGAGAGAAGATTGGCAGAGCAGTACTTACCAGCAGCAGCATTTCCTAAATCCTCTTCACGGTCACGTAATGGTTCAGCTTTTTGAGCGCTTTAGGTCCCTTTCCATTTTCTGTCTTCCTTTCTTCAACAGGAGATGGCGCGTCATCGCTGACGTGACCACCTCCTGCAACTTATGGGCCAGCCATCTTCCTTCCTGAGTATCTGCGCACTAGGCATGCATCAGGAATTCTTCACTGGACGTCCTTGCTGACGTTCATCTCTGCAATGAACGGAGCCAACAGCACTGTTTATCCCTGCCCAGAAGGCTTCTGTGAAAAGCCTTTGCTGGGCTCTGTAATGGGAAATGTTGTTGTCACCCCTCTATGGGGGACTCTGCGGATATCACCCCTCTATGGGGGACTCTGCGGATATCACCCCTCTATGGGGGACTCTGCGGATATCACCCCTCTATGGGGGACTCTGCGGATATCACCCCTCTATGGGGGACTCTGCGGATATCACCCCTCTATGGGGGACTCTGCGGATATCACCCCTCTATGGGGGACTCTGCGGATATCACCCCTCTATGGGGGACTCTGCGGATATCACCCCTCTATGGGGGACTCTGCGGATATCACCCCTCTATGGGGGACTCTGCGGATATCACCCCTCTATGGGGGACTCTGCGGATATCACCCCTCTATGGGGGACTCTGCGGATATCACCCCTCTATGGGGGACTCTGCGGATATCACCATTATAAGGATGCTGTGAATGTGACGGTTATAGGAACGCTGTGGATATCACTTATGGCGAACGCTGTAGATGTCACTGTTGGATGCTATAGATATCTTTTAACCACACACACATAAAACAAATAAACTAGACCTGTGCAAAGCCGGGTCATTCTGCAAAATAAAAAGATACAGGAATATATATATATGTATATATATATATATATATATATATATACACACACACACACACACACACATCTATATATATATATACGCATCTATATCTATCTCATATCTATCTAATAATCTATCCAAGGGATCAGCAATCGACACTCCAGCTGTGAAACTACAATTCCTAGCATGCTCCATTCATTTCAATGGGAGCCTTGAGAAGAGCAAAGCAAGTATGCATGTTGGGAGTTGTAGTTTCATAACAGCTTGAGTGCTGGAGGTTGCCTACCCTGATCTATCTCATATATCTATCTACCTACATACCCTCCCAAATTTGAAAAGGACAAGGATGGACAATAGCCCACATTGTGGCACCATTTCAGCAGTTATGGCCACATTGTGCCCCCTTTCAATAGTTATGCCCACATAGTGCCCCCCTCTCAGTAGTTATTTCCTTGTACTGTTCCCGTTTTAGTAGTGCCACTTCGGTTAATAAAATACAAACCTAAATACTTAGGTGTACCCCCGATGGTCAGAGCACAATCTACGCTTCCCAGCGGGCACGGTGTGTCTGACTATATTGTGACTGCTGGGGAGCGCAGGATGTCCTCTGACCATCGGGGGTACGCTTAAGTATTTAGGTATTGCTGGGCTGTGCAGGAGGAGCATACAGGCCCGGGAATCAGCATGCTACACACCCCAGCAGTGTGATGTTGACCATATTGTGCCTGCTGGGGAGCTGTCACGAGGGTGTCAAGAGCCACGTCTGACTCCGTTATACCCGGGGTCAGGAAGTCGCAGCGGGTGGCTGCGCGCTCTATGTCTAAAGATCACGGTGTTTCTTAGTGTTTGTTTTCTGTGTTTGCCTTGCTATCCTTTTTGTCTCACTCAGGGATCCGTAGCTTCTCCTCCTCAGCTGTTTCTTGTCTGCCACTCCCAAACTCCTTATATTCTCCTCTCACACTTCTCTTGTTGCCAGTTATAGAGCTTCCTGCCTGGACATCTATGCTGACCCACTGGAGCTGAGAATCTGGTTGTTGTTCCAGAGTGCTACCCTCCGGATCCCTGTTGGGCTTTTGTTGTCTCCTGTTGTTGCCCTCCTGGGATTATATGTTTAGTTTGTATTGTCTGTCCTCCCCTTGGTGTTTTCCTTTAGAGCTAATGGTGCGGACTAGTGTTCCCACCGCCCTAGGGCTCATCCTAGGGAAAGCCAGGGTTTTAGGCACGTGATCGGCGTACGGGTGAGGAACCCGTCTAGGGACGACAGGGCAGCCAGGCGCCAGTCGCAAGGTGAGTCAGGGGTCACCACCTTCCCTCTCACTAGGGCAGGGCCTCCCTCTTTTCCTCCCTCCGTGTCACGTATGTGACAGTTACGCCGATCGTGATATTATAACTGGCCCTTATTTTTTTTGAGAAAAAAAAATATATATATATAATTTTTTTTTTTTTTTTTTTTTTTTTTTTCTCTACTTAGAATCCAATATGGATCCTATTGCTGCTTTGGCAAAACAGCTTCAAGGCCTGTCTTTGGAGGTGGCAGGATTGAAGGCGTCTGTCCTCCAACAGCAGCAGCAAATGCAGCAGACCGTAAGCCCAGCGGTTGCTATGGGTAACCAGGTTGTTACAGAACCCAAGGTTGTTCTTCCTGACAGATTCTCTGGGGGAAGGGACAAATTTGTGTTGTTCCGTGAGGCCTGCAAATTATATTTTAAGCTGCGCCCTTACTCCTCAGGTAATGAAGAACAGCGGGTGGGGATTGTTATTTCCCTACTTCAGGGGGACCCGCAATCCTGGGCGTTCTCGTTACCCCCTGGTTCCCAGGTTCCGGTCAGTGGAGGGATTTTTTGGGGCTTTGGGTCTCATATATGATGACCCTGACCGTGTCGCCCTGGCTGAGTCGAAGTTACGGAGACTCCTACAGGGAGATCGGCCAGCAGAGGAATATTGCTCAGAGTTCCGCAGGTGGGCTACGGATACTCAGTGGAACGACCCGGCTCTCAGGAGTCAGTTCTGCTCTGGGTTATCTGAAAGGGTTAAGGATGCGCTGGCGCTGTATGAGACCCCCCTTTCCCTTGATGCTGTTATGTCCCTCTCTATCAGGATAGATAGACGTCTTAGGGAGAGATCGAAAATTCCTGAGCAATCGGTAACCTCTCCCAAGCAGCAGTTAGTCTGTACTGACTTGGATGAGCCTATGCAGCTAGGAGGAACTTCTCGTCAGGTCCGTCCTCCTGAGGTTCGCCGTAGGTGGGGGGCTTGTTTTTTCTGTGGGGGGAAGGGTCATTTCATTAATGTCTGTCCCTCCTTTTCCCAAAAACAAAAGACCGTCGGAAAACTACTAACCCCAGGCTGTGCGGAGGATGTCAGCCGGGGGGTATACGTTTCCTCCATACGAACATCTCAATTTGTGTTGCCAGCGGTTATTGTTTTTGGTGTTAAGACGGAGTCTATTTCTTTTTTTCTAGACAGTGGTGCAGGGGTAAATTTGATAGATGCCCATTTTGCCCGCACTATGGGTTTGTCTCTCTGTACGCTGCAGAGACCCATTCCCATATTCGCTATTGACTCTGCTCCTCTGTCTCAGAGAAACCTCACTCACGTTGTCCATAACTTACATCTTCGGGTAGGGGACCACCATAAGGAGCGTCTTTCATGTTACGTTCTGGAGGGCCTTCCCTCTCCTGTGGTATTGGGTCTTCCCTGGTTGGTAGCGCACAATCCAGTGGTGGATTGGCAGGCCAGGGAGATATTGGAGTGGAGTGAGCATTGCAGAGAGAATTGCTTAAATAACAATTGCTTAATCGCCTCCATAGCTTCCCTACCTACATTTATTTCGGACTTTGAGGACGTTTTTTCTGAAAAGGGTTGTCAGAAGCTACCACCTCATCGTCCTTATGATTGCCCGGTTAACCTGATTCCCGGTGCAAAATTACCCAAGTCCAGGTTGTATAATCTTTCGGGTCCCGAGAGACAAGCCATGAAAGATTATATCTCCGAGAGTCTGGCCAAGGGACACATCAGACCCTCTTCTTCACCCGTGGCTGCAGGGTTTTTCTTTGTTAAAAAGAAAGATGGGGGCCTGCGTCCTTGCCTAGATTTCCGTGAGCTAAACCGGATAACCGTCCGAGACCCATACCCTCTTCCTCTCATTCCTGACCTTTTTAATCAGATTGCGGGTGCTAGGTGGTTCTCCAAACTTGATCTTAGGGGGGCCTACAATCTGATTCGTATCAAGGAAGGGGATGAGTGGAAGACAGCTTTTAACACCCCTGAGGGGCATTACGAAAATTTAGTCATGCCTTTCGGTCTGACCAATGCCCCTGCTGTCTTCCAACATTTCGTTAATGATATTTTTAGTCATCTCATCGGCAGGTTTGTAGTCATATACCTAGATGATATCTTAATTTATTCGGCTGATCTGAAAACACATGAAGTACATGTCAGGCAAGTACTGCAGGTCCTACGGACGAATAAATTATATGCGAAAATGGAAAAATGTGTCTTCGCCGTTCAGGAAATACAATTCCTGGGATATCTATTATCTGCTTCAGGTTTCCGTATGGATCCTGGGAAGGTCCAGGCAATTTTAGATTGGGATCTTCCTGAGAACCTTAAAGCTCTACAACGGTTTTTGGGTTTCGCAAATTTCTACAGAAAGTTTATTAAAAATTATTCAGTGATCGTTAAACCCCTTACTGACATGACTAGGAAGGGGACTGATTTTTCTAAATGGTCTGACGCCGCTAAAATTGCATTTTCCTCTCTAAAAGAGAGATTTACCTCGGCACCTGTCCTAATTCAACCTGATGTCTCCCAGCCTTTTATTGTTGAAGTTGATGCGTCGGAGGTGGGAGTGGGGGCTGTATTGTCTCAGGGTCCGTCTCCTGGCAAATGGCGTCCTTGCGCTTTCTTTTCCAAAAAATTATCTGCAGCAGAAAAGAACTATGATATTGGAAATAGGGAACTGTTGGCGATTAAACTGGCGTTTGAAGAGTGGCGTCACTTCTTAGAGGGAGCAATCCACCCCGTCACGGTAATTACGGATCACAAAAACCTTCTGTACCTAGAATCGGCTAAGCGTCTCACCCCTAGACAAGCTAGGTGGTCGCTATTCTTTACCAGATTTAACTTTGTAATCACCTATCGTCCTGGGGCAAAAAATACCAAGGCAGATGCGTTGTCTCGTAGTTTCCCTGGAGGGGGTAATGTTAGTGATCCGGTACCTATTTTACAAAGAGGAGTGGTTGTCTCTGCTGTACACTCTGTTCTAGAGGGAAAGGTGTTAGAGGCCCAGGGGGACGCCCCGGCCTCTTGCCCCTCAGAGAAATTGTTTGTACCGTTAAACCTGCGTCTTGAGTTATTGAAGGAACATCATAATTCGGCACTTGCTGGGCACCCGGGTAGTAAAGCAACCTTGGAGCTATTGTCTCGTCGTTTTTGGTGGCCAAGGTTGCGTCAGGATGTAATAGATTTCGTGTCTACTTGTTCTACTTGTGCACGCGCGAAAGTCTCTCATACACGTCCAGCAGGGTCTTTATTGCCACTTTTCATCCCCAATAGACCATGGACACATCTATCAATGGATTTCATCACTGACTTACCTTTGTCTGCGGGTAAAACAGTTATCTTGGTAGTAGTAGACAGGTTTAGCAAAATGGTACACTTTATTGCGCTACCCGCACTTCCTAATGCTAAGACTCTTGCTCAGGTGTTTATCAGTGAAATCGTGAAGCTTCACGGGGTCCCTTCCGATGTGGTTTCGGATCGGGGAACCCAGTTTATTTCTAAGTTTTGGAAAGCTTTTTGTACCCGTTTAGGGGTACACTTATCCTTTTCCTCAGCTTTCCATCCTCAGTCGAATGGACAGACTGAGCGTACCAACCAAAACCTAGAAACATATTTAAGGTGTTTTGCGTCTGAAAACCAAGAGGTGTGGTCATCATATTTACCGTTAGCCGAGTTTGCCATAAATAATCGCCGTCAGGAATCCACTGGCAAGTCACCATTTCTTGGTGCATACGGTTTTCATCCCCAATTTTGTACTTTCAAAGAGGGGGGGTCTTCTGGGGTTCCCGAAGAGGAACGGTTTTCTTCATCTCTTTCATCGGTATGGCAGAAGGTGCAAGCTAACTTGAAAAATATGAGTGGTAAATACAAATGCATGGCCGATAAGAAACGGTCGCCAGGTCCGGACCTAGGAGTGAATGACTATGTGTGGTTGTCTACTAGGAATATTAAGTTGAAGGTTCCCTCTTGGAAACTGGGTCCTAGGTTCATTGGTCCTTATAAAATTGTAGCCGTCATTAACCCTGTGGCTTTTCGCCTGGAGCTACCTCAGACTTTTAAGATCCATAACGTCTTCCATAAGTCGCTGCTCAAGAAGTATGTTCCACCTCTAGAACCATCACCGCTGCCACCTCCTCCTGTTGTTGTGGATGGTAATCTGGAGTTTCAAATATCCAGAATTGTTGATTCTCGTCGGGTCCGCCGCTCTCTTCAGTATCTGGTGCATTGGAGGGGTTACGGTCCCGAGGAAAGAATGTGGGTTCCAGCGTCAGAGGTAAACGCCAACAGGTTGATTCAGGCTTTCCATGTCTCTCATCCGGAGAGACCTGGTCCTGAGTGTCCGGAGGCCCCTCGTGAAAGGGGGGGTACTGTCACGAGGGTGTCAAGAGCCACGTCTGACTCCGTTATACCCGGGGTCAGGAAGTCGCAGCGGGTGGCTGCGCGCTCTATGTCTAAAGATCACGGTGTTTCTTAGTGTTTGTTTTCTGTGTTTGCCTTGCTATCCTTTTTGTCTCACTCAGGGATCCGTAGCTTCTCCTCCTCAGCTGTTTCTTGTCTGCCACTCCCAAACTCCTTATATTCTCCTCTCACACTTCTCTTGTTGCCAGTTATAGAGCTTCCTGCCTGGACATCTATGCTGACCCACTGGAGCTGAGAATCTGGTTGTTGTTCCAGAGTGCTACCCTCCGGATCCCTGTTGGGCTTTTGTTGTCTCCTGTTGTTGCCCTCCTGGGATTATATGTTTAGTTTGTATTGTCTGTCCTCCCCTTGGTGTTTTCCTTTAGAGCTAATGGTGCGGACTAGTGTTCCCACCGCCCTGTTCACTATCTAGGGCTCATCCTAGGGAAAGCCAGGGTTTTAGGCACGTGATCGGCGTACGGGTGAGGAACCCGTCTAGGGACGACAGGGCAGCCAGGCGCCAGTCGCAAGGTGAGTCAGGGGTCACCACCTTCCCTCTCACTAGGGCAGGGCCTCCCTCTTTTCCTCCCTCCGTGTCACGTATGTGACAGTTACGCCGATCGTGATAGGAGCACTGGCAGTTGAGCCACTGAAATCTGGGACTGTCCTGCCGGATCTGGGACGGTTGGGAGGAGTGTGTGTGTGTATATATATATATATATATATATACACACACACACATACACAGTACAGACCAAAAGTTTGGACACACCTTCTCATTCAAAGAGTTTTCTTTATTTTCATGACTATGAAAATTGTAGATTCACACTGAAGGCATCAAAACTATGAATTAACACATGTGGAATTATATACATAACAAAAAAGTGTGAAACAACTGAAAATATGTCATATTCTAGGTTCTTCAAAGTAGCCACCTTTTGCTTTGATTACTGCTTTGCACACTCTTGGCATTCTCTTGATGAGCTTCAAGAGGTAGTCACCTGAAATGGTTTCACTTCACAGGTGTGCCCTGTCAGGTTTAATAAGTGGGATTTCTTGCCTTATAAATGGGGTTGGGACCATCAGCTGCGTTGTGTAGAAGTCAGGTGGATACACAGCTTATAGTCCTACTGAATAGGCTGTTAGAATTTGTATTATGGCAAGAAAAAAGCAGCTAAGTAAAGAAAAACGAGTGGCCATCATTACTTTAAGAAATGAAGGTCAGTCAGTCAGTCCGAAAAATTGGGAAAACTTTGAAAGTAAGGGCTATTTGACCATGAAGGAGAGTGATGGGGTGCTACGCCAGATGACCTGCCCTCCACAGTCACCGGACCTGAACCCAATCGAGATGGTTTAGGGTGAAGGCAAAAGGGCCAACAAGTGCTAAGCATCTCTGGGAACTCCTTCAAGACTGTTTAAAGACCATTTCAGGTGACTACCTCTTGAAGCTCATCAAGAGGATGCCAAGAGTGTGCAAAGCAGTAATCAAAGCAAAAGGTGGCTACTTTGAAGAACCTAGAATATGAAATATTTACAGCTGTTTCACACTTTTTTGTTATGTATATAATTCCACATGTGTTAATTCATAGTTTTGATGCCTTCATAGTCATGAAAATAAAGAAAACTCTTTGAATGAGAAGGTGTGTCCAAACTTTTGGTCTGTACTGTATATATATATATATATATATATATACACACACACACACACACACACACATACAGAATTATATAAACAATAATGATATAAACATTACCATTTTTGAGGAGTATTTTTAGCCGAGTAGTACGAAAGTTGCAGTAATTTAAAACACATAATATAAAAGCCTGAATAACGTTAAGGACTTGTTCATATTTGTGTTGGAGGCTCTGTTTGGGGCCTCTGTTGCAGACTTTGTCAAAATGACCAAACAAAAAAACTTTACATGCAGGACTTTTTTGTCTAGTAAAAAGACAGGATCCTGAACGGACTCCATCATAGTCAATGGAGCCTGCTAAGCTCTGCTTATCTCAGTTATGTGGCCGATCCAGCACTTCCACTATTTTCGTTGTTCTGCTCATCTAATGGACCAGAACAACAGAAGTATATAGTGGTGGTCTGACGGTGCTCCAAGAGGTGGGTATTTATGCAGGGGAAATATTACCAATCTAATTAACATATCTCCCCTCTGCACAGCCCCTCCAACATACAGTCCCATGTAAATAACTTTTCCCCTCCCGTCAAATTCTCCAACATAGTTGCATGTAAATAACATCACTGTCCTTTTTCCTGCTTCTCCAATATAAAGTCCCATGTAAATAACCAGCCCCTCCTCTAGTCCCTCCAACATACAGTCCCATGTAAATAACCTCTCACCTCCTGTCAGCTTCTCCAAAATACGGTCCCATGTTGCTCCCCTTCCTCCAGCGTAGGGTTAATAGGACCCTGGGAGGGCTCTGGAGTGAATGGAAAGCAAGCTATTATAGCCATGTGATAAAGTACAGTCCAAAATAGTGTATTTTCCCTGGACTTTATCACTTGGCTATAATAACCTGCCTGTATTCACTCCAGAGGCTGAGAAACCCCAAGCAGGCCCCTGCCCAACATTGAAAAGTAACTACAATTTTTTTAAAGCTTTTGATAGGTCATCGAGACAGCTTCAGAGCAGTGTGCCGAATTGTCCGTCAGCCTGTCCAAACTGACCAATAACAAAGCTCCTCGCTGTTCGGAGCTTTATTGGTTATTTCCGGCAGCAGCAATATTACTGTTCTGCCTGTCATTCACAGCATGTCCTACTGATGAATGTCAAGGAAAAGCCTAACGCATTAGACCTTTTAGGGAGCTTGCATGACTCTTGTACAGGCGTTATTGCAACCTCTGTGTATATATATATATATATATATATATATATATATATATGTACAGTGGGGAAAATAAGCATTTGATACACTGGCGATTTTGCAAGTTTTTCCGCCTACAAAAAAATGGAGATGTCTGTAATTTTTATCGTAGGTACACTTTAACTGAGAGACAGAATAAAAAAAATACTGAAAATCACATTGTATGACTTCTTAAATTATTAATTTGCATTTTATTGCATGAAATAATTATTTGATACAATAGAAAAACAGAACTTAATATTTGGCACAGAAACCTGCAATTGCAGAGGTCAACATTTCCTTAGTTCTTGACAAAGTTCTCGCACACTGCAGCAGGGATTTTGGCCCACTGCTCCATACAGATCTTTCAGATTTTGGGGCTTTTGCTGGGCTACACTGAGTTTCAGCTCCCTCTAAAGATTTTTGATTGGGTTCAGGTCTGGAGACTGGTTAGGCCACTCCAGGACCTTGAAATAATTCTTACGGAGCCCTCCTTTGTTGCCATGGCTGTGTGTTTCGGGTCATTGTCATGCTGGAAGACAAAAATGTTGGCCAAAATGTTGTGATACATGGCCCCATCTATCCTCCCTTCAATACAGTGCAGTTGTCCTCTCCCCTTTGCAGAAAAGAACGCCCAAAGTATGATGTTTCCACCCCCATGCTTCACGGTTGGAACGGTGTTCTTGTGGTTGTACTCATCATTCTTCCTTCAAACACAGCGAGTGGAGTTGATAAAAAGTTCTATTTTGGTCTCATCTGACCACATAACCTTTTCCCATGCCTCCTCTGGATCATCCAGATGGTCACTGGCGAGCTTCAAACGGGCCTGGACATGTGCTGGTGTGAGCAGGGCGAACTTCAAATGGGCCTGGACATGTGGTGGCGTGTGCAGGGGGGCTTTGCGTGTCCTGCACAATTTTAATCCATGATGGCGTAGTTTGTAACTAGCGGTAATCTTTGAGACTGTGGTCTCAGCTCTCTTCAGGTGGAGGCAGGGGGAAAACCCCCACCGTACAATGTGGGAATTATAGGATAGAAGTTAAGCCTGGCAACTAATTATAGGATAGCAGTTAAGCCTGGCAACAAGGAAAAGGGAGCTGGTAACCGACTGTCACTGTCGACCCTGGGAGAGATCTTAGAAGTTCAAATAGACGGAAGACTCAGGAGTCTGACAGATCTCTCTCATTTTCATTGTTGCTGAGAGGTATCCACCCCTTCGCACATGCTGCTCATTATCAATCAGGTGGCTCTTTATATGTTCTGCCTCTCACTTGCTTCCTTGCAGCTGATAGCTCTTCTGTGGAGTGTCCTGCTTGTGTGCTGTTTCTCCTGTTCCAGTTACATCTCAAGCTAAGTCCTTTCCCTTTTCTTGGTGTGTCTGTTCTGACTAGGCCTTTAGGGAGACACTGGCTCCTTCAGTTTGGAAGAAGTCGGTTGCCTCTTTCCCTGTTCCCTAAGCTGAGGGATTGGTGCAGTGTTTCAGCAGTCTCAGGTTTCTGTGCATGTGCATTTATACCACTGAGATTTGCACATGTTGTTAGTAGCTTAAGGTGAGTATCAGGGAATGCTAGGAGGTAAACTCTTTACTCCCTAGGTTTGGGGCCTAGTCTGTTGTTGTTTAGTTGTGGTTCCCTTTGGTTGTCTTTCCTTCCCCGTACTTTCCATGACATTATCAGCAGTCGATTACCGTTACGGTTTCCCCTGCTCTGTGCTGTCATGGATCCTGTCTCTGCACTGGTGGATCGCATGCAGGGGTTGTCACTGGAGGTAGCAGACCTCCGTGAATCTCTTGCAAGGTGTCAGGCGTCTGTCTCCACCAGTGGGGTCTAGACCAGACCGAAGATTGCCCTCCCGGACCAATTTGCCTGAGGAAGTGACAACTTCGTTCGGTTCAGGGAGTCTTGAAAACTTTATTTTCGCTTACGCCCCCACTCCTCTGGTGACGAGAGTCAAAAGGTGGGGATTGTTATTTCTTTATTAAAGGGTGACGCTCAATCATGGGCCTTTTTTTACCCGACCGGATCCTAATCCCTGCAAATCCTGGTGATAAGAACTTTAGGGCTAAAAAGAGACTTTTTGTGGTAAAGAGGGTCATTTTGTTAATGTTTGTCCCTATGTAAAACATCAAGGCGATAATAAATATAAAAAAATAAAATAAAAAAAAGGAGTTACCAATAAGTTTTGTTCTCTAACTCTTGGCAAAGTATTTGGGGAATCTGAGAACATGCTTGTGTCTTTTACTGGCAGTATCTGTTTGTCCTGTCCGGGGCAGGGGTAACCTTGTGGATTACCAGTTTGTCCTGATGCATGGTTTTAAATCTAATGCACAAAGAGATCTCAGTGTTCGCTATCGATTCTGCCCCCCTTTCTCAAAAATCTTTGGTGCATGATATCGATTTAAGGGTGGGGGATTCTCATGTCGAGGGTATTTCTTGTTTTACAATGAAGGGTCTGTCACCTGCTCTGGTGCTAGGGTTGACCAAACATAACCCTACCGTTGATTGGCAAGTGAGACAGATCAAGGGCTGGAGTGATTAGTGTATAGACAACTGTCTCTTCACATCTCTTGCTGGGATATCCACTAAGATAGTAACATAGTAACATAGTACATAAGGCCGAAAAAAGACATTTGTCCATCCAGTTCGGCCTGTTATCCTGCAAGTTGTTACGCTCGTTTCTCTCAGATTTTTCTGATGTGTTCACTGAGAGTGTGGATCAGGAGTTGCCACCTGATAGAGAATATGATTGCCCGGTCAATCTGATTCCCGGAGCTAAGTTGCCAAAATCTCGGTTGTATAACCTTTCTGAAACCGAAAGAGTTGCTATGCGAAAGTATATTACTGAGAGTTTGGCAAAGGGACACATCAGACCATCTAAGTCACCTATGGCAGAGGGGTTCTTTTTTGTAAAGAAAAAGGATGGGACATTGAGACCATGTCTAGATTTCCAATAGTTGAATCGAATCACTATCTGTGATCCTTATCCCCTTCCCCTGATCCCAGATTTGTTCAACCAGATTGTTGGAGCTAATTATTATTTTTTTAATTAGACCTAAGAGGGGCATATAATCTGGTAAGAATCAGAGAGGGGGTGGTTAGGAAAACAGCTTTTAATACTCCTGTGGGTCATTTTAAGAACTTGGTCATGCCTTTTGGTTTGACCAACGCCCCGGCAGTATTTCAACATTTCATCAATAACATTTTTCATCATTTGGTGGGAAGGTTTGTTGTCGTATACCTGAATGACATTGATTTACTCGCCCGACAAGGAGTCTCATCAGGATCATTTGAGACAAGTCTTGCTGATCCTCCGGTAGAATACGTTATATGCCAAGTTAGAAAAATGTGTGTTTGCTGTTCAAGAGATTCCTTTTCTGGGTTACCCACTTTCCGCTTCGGGCTATCGCATGGATCCCGAAAAAGTCTGTGCAGTCTTGGAATGGGATCTGCCCGAGAATCAGAAAGCGCTTATGAGGTTTTGGGGGTTTACCAATTACTACAGAAAATGTATCTTGAATTATTCCACTGTTGTCAAACCTCTGACTGACATGACTAAGAAAGGGGTGGATTTATCTGTCTGGTCAGAAGAGGCGTTACATGCTTTTTCCACTATGAAGAAATGTTTTTCTTCTGCTCCAATTTTGGTGCAGCCTGATATGTCTCAGCCATTTATTGTTGAGGTGCACACATTAGAAGTGGGAGTTGGTGCAGTTCTGTCGCAGGGTCCCTCTCCTGGCAAATGGCCAAAAAAACTCTCTTCTGCCGAAAGAAATTATGATGTTGGCAATAGAGAGTTGCTGGCCATTAAATTGGCCTTTGAGAAATGGCATCATTGGTTAGAAGGAGTGATTCATCCCATTACTGTATTTACCGATCATAAAAATCTGGCCTACCTGGAGTTGGCTAAACGTTTGAACCCAAGGCAGGGCAGATGGTCTTTGTTTTTTTTACCAGATTTAATTTCATTGTCAGTTTTCACCCTGTGGTCAAGAATGTCAAGGCGGATGCCTTGTCGCGTAGCTTCCCTGGGGGAGGGGGTAATACTGAGGATTCTGGTCCGATTCTGGCTGATGGGGTGGTTGTATCCGCCCTCTATCCTGAACTGGAGGCGGAGGTGTTGGAAGTTCAGGGAGCAGCACCTGATTCCTGTTCCCCAGGGAGGTTGTTTGTTCCTTCTGAGCTTCGTCACAAGGTGTTTAAGGAATATCATGATACTGTCCTTGCTGGACACCCTGGGAGCAGATCCACTGTTGATCTCATTTCTTGGAGATTCTGGTGGCCGGGTTTACGTAAGAGTGTTGAGGGCTATGTGGCAGCTTGTGAGACCTGTGCACGTGCCAAGGTTACTCATCCCTCAGGATCTCTTCTTCCTTCGTCCATCCCATCCCATCCCTGGATGCACTTGTCCATGGTCCACTTTATCACCAATTTGCCCAGTTCTTCAGGGATGATTTTGGTCGTGGTCGACCGCTTCAGCAAGATGGCACACGTCATTCCATTTTCTGGTTCACCCAATGCCAAAACTCTGGCTCGGACATTTGTTGTTAACATTGTGAAATGACATGGCATGCCCTCTGATGTGGTGTCTGATAGAGGTGGAGCAAATCTACAATTGTCAAATATTGCGCTTGATTAGTTACTCCCAATAAGTGAAAATATATACTGATCCCCTAGAGGACAAAGGGGTAAAACTTAACGTTTATTCCTATATCTAAAAGGATAAAGCACTCACCTAAAGCATCGGCCTAAAAGGCCTCTAGAAAGACTAACATAAAGACAGCCCAATTTGGCCAGGACATACAAAAACACTAAGGTAACACCAATTGAAGGCAAGCATAAAAAGGAACGTTCTCACCCATCAGGTGCTGTAGACGTTGGTGGTAGAATGGCTTGAATGCGTGCGGCCTCCCATACGGTAGATGTACAAATATGTGTCACCAGTAGAGATGTTTACAGTCATGAAGACCCCAGGAAGGCAGAGGGCGGGAGCAAAAGGTCCCTAATTAGCCTTAATAGTGGGGCTAATTCCCCCTACCTACCTATACGAGGTACTTGCCCCGCAAGGGGTGTCCCCGTCCGGATACCTTTCCCTGGTGCGGGCGGAATCCCTAGTACACCCTATGGCGGTAGACTCCCGACGTGTCACGTTTTATTCAAAACAAAATCATCAGGGGAGATGTGAAAAAACAAACAAAGTCAGGCTGATGGTGAAGCCTGCATTGGAATAAACCAAAAATATAGGGAGAAAAGTTAATGACGTAAGCATACGGTCGTTAAAGCAGGAATACGGTTATTCCAGCAAATATTAAGTGGGCAAGGCCAGTGGAGCCAAGACCCCAAAAAGAAACCACCAGCAGCTTTAAGGCAGGCTCCCCAGTGGGTGACGCCCGTAAAGGTCCAAATATGACCCAGGATATAAACTATCCAAAGAGCGGCCGACAGCTGTGTAGCATGCGGTCGGTGGTGTATCAGTGTAAACTGCAGCATTCACCCCATAAGATGCACTGCCATTCCCCCCCCCCCCCACTTTTATTTAGGGGGGGTGTCTTATAGGACGACAAATACGGTACTTAATGTGCGAATAAACAATGAACTGCTTAAGTTAAAGACTTTGTTATTGCCTCTATACTGTGTCCGCTAACCTGCCAACCAGAGCGAATCCCCACAATATATACAGTTGCAAGAAAAAGTATGTGAACCCTTTGGAATAATATGGATTTCTGCACAAATTGGTCATAAAATGTGATCTGATCTTCATCTAAGTCATAACAATAGAGAATCAGTCTGCTTAAACTAATAAACACACAAAGAATTAAATGTTACCATGTTTTTATTGAACATACCATGTAAACATTCACAGTGCAGGTGGAAAAAGTATGTGAACCTTTGGATTTAATAACTGGTTGAACCTCCTTTGGCAGCAATAACTTCAACCAAACGTGTCCTTTACTTGCAGATCAGACGTGCACAACGATCAGGAGTAATTCTTGACCATTCCTCTTTACAGAACTGTTTCAGTTCAGCAATATTCTTGGGATGTCTGGTGTGAATCGCTTTCTTGAGGTCATGCAACAGCATCTTAATCGGGTTGAGGTCAGGACTCTGACTGGGCCACTACAGAAGGCGTATTTTCTTCTGTTTAAGGCATTCTGGTGTTGATTTACTTCTATGCTTTGGGTTATTGTCCTGTTGCAACACCCATCTTCTGTTGAGCTTCAGCTGGTGGACAGATGGCCTTAAGTTCTCCTGCAAAATGTCTTGATAAACTTGGGAATTCATTTTTCCCTCGATGATAGCAATCCGTCCAGGCCCTGACGCAGCAAAGCAGCCCCAAACCATGATGCCCCCACCACCATACTTCTCAGTTGGGATGAGGTTTTGATGTTGGTGTGTTGTGCCATTTTTTTCTCCACACATAGTGTTGTGTGTTTCTTCCAAACAACTCAACTTTGGTTTCATCTGTCCACAGAATATTTTGCCAGTACTGCTGTGGAACATCCAAGTGCTCTTGTGCAAACTGTAAACGTGCAGCAATGGTTTTTTTGGACAGCAGTGGCTTGGACCTCTGTGGTATCCTCCCATGAAATCCATTCTTGTTTAGTGTTTTACATATCGTAGATTCGCTAACAGGGATGTTAGCATATGCCAGAAACTTTTGTAAGGCTTTAGCTGACACTCTAGGATTCTTCTTCACCTCAGTGAGCAGTCTGCGCTGTGCTCTTGCAGTCATCTCTACAGAATGGCCACTCCTAGGGAGAGTAGCAGCAGTCCTGAACTTTCTCCATTTATAGACAATTTGTCTTACTGTGGACTTGTGAACAGCAAGGCTTTTGGAGATACTTTAATAAACCTTTCCAGCTTTATGCAAGTCAACAATTCTTAATCGTAGGTCTTCTGAGAGCTCTTTTGTGCGAGGCATCATTCACATCAGGCAATGCTTCTTGTGAAAAGCAAACCCAGAACTGGTGTGTGTTTTTTTTTTATAAGGCAGGGCAGCTGTAACTAACACCTCCAATCTCATCTTATTGATTGGACTCCAGTTGGCTAATACCTCACTCCAATTAGCTCTTGGAGAGGTCATTGGTCTAGGGGTTCACATACTTTTTCCACCTGCACTGTAAATGTTTACATGGTGTGTTCAATAAAAACATGGTAACATTTAATTCTTTGTGTGTTATTAGTATAAGCAGACTGTGATTGTCTATTGTTGTGACTTAGATGAAGATTAGATCACATTTTATGACCAATTTGTGCAAAAATCCATATCATTCCAAAAGGGTTCACATACTTTTTCTTGCAACTGTATATTGTATATAACTGCATAACATGCACCAGTTCTGAGTTTGCTTTTCACAGGAAGCATTGCCTGATGTGAATGATGCCTCACACAAAAGAACTCTGAGACCTAGGATTAAGAATTGTTGACATGCATAAAGCTGGAAAGAGTTATAAAAGTATCTCCAAAACCTTGCTGTTCATCAATCCGCGGTAAGACAAATTGCCTATAAATGGAGAAAGTTCAGCACTGCTGCTACTCTCCCTAGGAGTCGCCGTCCTGTAAAGATGACTGCAAGAGCACAGCGCAGACTGCTCAATGAGGTGAAGAAAAATCCTAGAGTGTCAGCTAAAGACTTACAAAAGTCCCTGGCATATGCTAACATCCCTGTTAGCGAATCTACGATACGTAAAACACTAAACAAGAATGGATTTCATGGGAGGATACCACAGAGGAAGCCACTGCTGTCCAAAACAGACATTGCTGCACATTTACAGTTTGCACAAGAGCACCTGGATGTTTCACAGCAGTACTGGCAAACTATTCTGTGGACAGATGAAACTAAAGTTGAGTTGTTTGGAAGAAACACACAACACTATGTGTGGAGAAAAAAAGGCACAGCACACCAACATCAAAACCTTATCCCAACGGTGAAGTATGGTGGTCGGGGCATAATGGTTTGGGGCTGCTTTGCTGCGTCAGGGCCTGGACGGATTGATATTATCGAAGGAAAAATAAATTCCCAAGTTTATCAAGACATTTTGCAGGAGAACTTAAGGCAATCTGTCCACCAGCTGAAGCTCAACAGAAGATGGGTGTTGCAACAGGACAACGACCCAAAGCATAGAAGTAAATCAACACCAGAATGGCTTAAACAGAAGAAAATACGACTTCTGGAGTGGCCCAGTCAGAGTCCTGACCTTAACCCGATTTAGATGCTGTGGCATGACCTCAAGAAAGCGATTCACACCAGACATCCCAAGAATATTGCTGAACTGAAACAGTTCTGTAAAGAGGAATGGTCAAGAATTACTCCTGACCGTTGTGCATGTCTGATCTGCAACTAAGGAGGTTCAACCAGTTATTAAATCCAAGGGTTCACATACTTTTTCCACCTGCACTGTGAATGTTTACATGGTGTGTTCAATAAAAACATGGTAACATTTAATTATTTGTGTGTTATTAGTTTAAGCAGACTGTGATTGTCTATTGTTGTGACTTAGATGAAGATCAGATCACATTTTATGATCAATTTGCGCAGAAATCCATATCATTCCAACTGTATTTGTGTCTCAGATAGACTGAATATCCCCTGTGTGTAGGTCTGTATGTTGTAGTGAAATAATGGTGGGGAGATAAAGGTGACAGCATAATGGGGGAACAACAATACAGTAAAAATGAAAATAAGGATACAATAAGGATACAGATGTTGATAAAAAATATACAGGTGTTGATAAAATAAACTAAAAAGTAAAATTCGACATGCAATAGAAAATAAAAAAATAATAAATTAAATATGTACATAAATGGAGTACACACATCAATACTCATTAGTAAAATAGTTGTAGTGCATATCTATGGTCTCTTGTACTACCATACTTGGATATATAAATCCATAGGTATGAATTACTTAGATATTCTAGTTGATCCATATTAAACCATGTTTAGCATTAATTGGATTTTTGTAAGGATTAGTTAGTAGGTATAAGAATTAGGTAGTTTATAGCATCTTCTCATTGTTAATTTCATTTTATATATATATATATATATATATATATATACACACACACACACATATATATATATATATATATATATATACATATATACACACACACACATACATACAGTACAGACAAAAAGTTTGGACACACCATCTCATTCAAAGAGTTTTCTTTATTTTCATGACTATGAAAATTGTAGATTCACACTGAAGGCTTCAAAACTATGAATTAACACATGTGGAATTATATACATAACAAAAAAGTGTGAAACAACTGAAAATATGTCATATTCTAGGTTCTTCAAACTAGCCACCTTTTGCTTTGATTACTGCTTTACACACTCTTTGCATTCTCTTGATGAGCTTCAAGAGGTAGTCACCTGAAATGGTCTTCCAACAGTCTTGAAGGAGTTCCCAGAGATGCTTAGCACGTGTTGGCCCTTTTGCCTTCACTCTGCGGTCCAGCTCACCCCAAACCATCTCGATTGGGTTCAGGTCTGGTGACTGTGGAGGCCAGGTCATCTGGCGCAGCACCCCATCACTCTCCTTCATGGTCAAATAGCCCTTACACAGCTTGGAGGTGTGTTTGGGGTCATTGTCCTGTTGAAAAATAAATGATGGTCCAACTAAACGCAAACCGGATGGAATAGCATGCCACTGCAAGATGCTGTGGTAGCCATGCTGGTTCAGTATGCCTTCAATTTTAAATAAATCCCCAACAGTGTCACCAGCAAAGCACCCCCACACCATCACACCTCCTCCTCCATGCTTCATGGTGGGAACCAGGCATGTAGAGTCCATCCGTTCACCTTTTCTGCGTCGCACAAAGACACGGTGGTTGGAACCAAAGATCTCAAATAAGAACTCATCAGACCAAAGCACAGATTTCCACTGGTCTACTGTCCATTCCTTGTGTTCTTTAGCCCAAACAAGTCTCTTCTGTTTGTTGCCTGTCCTTAGCAGTGGTTTCCTAGCAGATATTCTACCATGAAGACCTGATTCACACAGTCTCCTCTTAACAGTTGTTCTAGAGATGTGTCTGCTGCTAGAACTCTGTGTGGCATTGACCTGGTCTCTAATCTGAGCTGCTGTTAACCTGCGATTTCTGAGGCTGGTGACTCGGATGAACTTATCCTCCGCAGCAGAGGTGACTCTTGGTCTTCCTTTCCTGGGGCGGTCCGCATGTGAGCCAGTTTCTTTGTAGCACTTGATGGTTTTTGTGACTGCACTTGGGGACACTTTCAAAGTTTTCCCAATTTTTCAGACTGACTGACCTTCATTTCTTAAAGTAATGATGGCCACTCGTTTTTCTTTACTTAGCTGCTTTTTTCTTGCCATAATACAAATTCTAACAGTCTATTCAGTAGGACTATCAGCTGTGTATCCACCTGACTTCTCCACAACACAACTGATGGTCCCAACCCCATTTATAAGGCAAGAAATCCCACTTATTAAACCTGACAGGGCACACCTGTGAAGTGAAAACCATTTCAGGTGACTACCTCTTGAAACTCATCAAGAGAATGCCAAGAGTGTGTAAAGCAGTAATCAAATCAAAAGGTGGCTACTTTGAAGAACCTAGAATATGACATATTCTCTGTTGTTTCACACTTTTTTGTTATGTATATAATTCCACGTGTTAATTCATAGTTTTGATGCCTTCAGTGTGAATCTACAATGTTCATAGTCATGAAAATAAAGAAAACTCTGATTGAGAAGGTGTGTCCAAACTTTTGGTCTGTACTATATATATATATAGATATATATATATATATAAAAATAGAAAAAAGAGAAGCAGCACACAAAGATGTGGGTGCAAAAAATCCTCCTAAGAGACCTGTGACCAAGGTCCCAGGTATGGATAATGTAGCAAAAAGAAGGCAGCACTCCAGATGATTGTGAAAAAGTGGACGGTTTATTCACTCATCAGCGACGTTTCAGCTCTCTCTATGGAGCCTTTTTCCAGCTGAGTAACATGTGCCAAATTACATTTATATATAGTGCAAGTGATTTGACTAAATACAAATTGATACATCATATAATAAAGTGCAAATGCATAAATATCACAGCCATATTACAAAAGTGATCAGTGTACCAACATGGTTCAATATAGCAGCATTATCAATAAGTTCATGAAAATTTCATAGTGCAATAAAAACGATCCAGAATCGCAAAAACTCCATAATTACTAATCACAGGTGACAAGTGAACAAATGTGTTTAACATAATATAAATTAAAAACCTTTGAATGAGTCACTTCAGGCGAAATAGACATGATGGGAGCTTGTTGGCGTCCGGAAAGGAAAACGGCGCATGCGCCGCTCCAACCTCTATCGCGAGATTCACAGTGGTAATACAAGACGTGCAAACCACATCAAAAATGGCCACTTTAGAACATAGCTTCAGGGCGCATGCGTGTGCCAAAACACCGCCCATGTAGATTTGACAGGCACTCGTACAATGCCTGAGCACCGCAGTATCTAGCAGACAGAGCTGATCCAAACATCGGGGGCCGGCGGGTCAACGTCGGTCACCAATAGGATATCTGTATCTACGTGGCGGTACGGTAGAGAGAGCTGAAACGTCGCTGATGAGTGAATAAACCGTCCACTTTTTCACAATCATCTGGAGTGCTGCCTTCTTTTTGCTACATTATCCATACCTGGGACCTTGGTCACAGGTCTCTTAGGAGGATTTTTTGCACCCACATCTTTGTGTGCTGCTTCTCTTTTTTCGATTTTTGTATCTTCGGACCCAGGGAAGCCAAGCACCTGCAACATGAATCATACTACTGGATGTACTCACTCAGATGTGTTTTCCTATACGCCTGAAGACGAGGAGAGAATATTACACGATTCGGTGAGAGACATTACCTTTTTATCTACATTTTCTGCCACTGACATTAAAAGGAAATTGGAAAATGAAACCAAACGTTTAATCAGTCTGGAACTACATCTTGTAACTCTAAGTGAATATCATGTTGCACATAGGATTCCTAGAGGGATGCGTTCCCATCTGAGACCAGATCTATTCATCAACAATGTGGAATTTTGTGCTAGATTTGTCCAAATTTCAAACAAATATGCATTTGATATTATTTTATTAAACGTTGAATTTCTACAAAAAGAAAAAGCAGCAGTACAAGTGACTCTGGCTGAATTGACAGATAAATTGAAAACTGTGTTGTCTACTGAGGAGTTTGATGCCTATATGTCCAATAATGCGGTATACCTTGACAAATTCAGGGGAGATTTACAAAGTAAGAAACGCCGCAAATGGATGCGAGATGTTGATGATTATGCCACAGGTTTCATATACAACTGGCAGGGTGACCAAAGAAGAAATCGCAGGATTCCAGGCGAGAAACATGGATCCAGGTCCCCGTCGATCACCAAGAAGCCCCAGGGATATAACAGCCGTGAGAATGCTACAGCGTCACAGTTGGACTCTAATCTTGCTACGTCATCTACATCTTTTTTAGGGGGAACCCCCGGGTCAGCAGGACCCGCCGAGGGGGGAGGAGACAACATAAACAAAGGAAAAGGGAAAAGTGTACAGTCCTATCAGGGCAGGACTTTAAGGCGCAAGACATAGTGGTAAATATTTCTTCAACACCTTTGAACACTGTACAGTTATCTCTATTGAATAAAGGCCTGTCATATTGTCCCGTGAACACAACCAAATGGTTTGACCTAGAAATTGATTTGCAGAGATTTCTGCGCAATATTAAATTGAAGGTGTGGTTCGCTGAACAAGGTGACAGACCTACATCTAAAAATGTAAGGGTCAGTGAGTTGACTTTGAAAAATCTTGACCTATATGTTAAAAGTGATTTTACTCCAGTTATTGATCACCCTGCTATTGGGGCTTTTGGTCTCGCGGTCAAACGCGACATTGCAAGTCTCAAACAGGAGACATCTCAACAGCCATTTAAATTTGCTAACATGACTAAAGCGGAGATGGCGGCACTTAGTGATCTGGCTTCGGACCGCAACCTCACCATCAAGTCTGCTGACAAAGGTGGTGGGGTTGTGGTCATGGACACCAGATCCTATGTAGCTGAAATCAGACAGCAGCTTTCAGATACTAAAGTGTATGAAAAGATTTATAATGATCCTAAGTTTGTACTCTTGAGAGAGCTTAAGGAAATACTAATTGAAGCTAAAGAGAAAGATATTATTGATGAGAGAATTTGTACCTTTTTGTATTGTGATAAACCTGCCACACCGATTCTATATACCCTACCCAAAATACACAAATCTCTGACTTCACCCCCGGGACGTCCCATCGTCGCGGGGATGGACTCATTGTTTTGTACGGTCTGTCTATTCCGAAGGGGGCATTACTGGCTTCCTTTGACGTGATAAGCCTATATACTTCGATAGAACATGAACTGGGCATACAGGCTATTGAACAGGTCCTACATAAAACAGACTATAGTATTACCGGTCAACGTTTTTTGATTTCTTTGTTGAGGTTCATCCTGACTAGGAACTACTTCCTGTTCCAGGATGACTTTTTTTTACAGTTGCGTGGGACCGCGATGGGGTCCAACGTGGCGCCGACCTATGCAAATCTTTACATGTCACATCTTGAGGAGTCTGTCGTCTATGTGAGCCACCACTTCAGCCATGTGCTGGGGTGGTGGCGTTACATTGATGACATTTTCCTGGTTTGGGTCGGCGCCACGGAGGACCTCATCGCTTTCCATAGTTTTTTTAATTCTATTGATCCCAGTGTTAAGTTTACATTGGCACACTCAGTGGCTTCTCTGCAATTTTTGGACACTCAAGTTAGCATTCACAATGACAAGTTAGTGACGGACTTATATGTGAAACCGACAGACAAAAACACTTTATTGCGTTACGATAGTCACCACCCAAAACCTATGATAAGGTCGCTTCCTTTCAGTCAGCTCCTTAGGGTCAAAAAAATTGTCCAAGATCCGGTAAAAGCAGAGAAAAGATTGCAAGAAATGGGGTCCAAATTTCAGACACGTGGGTATCCCAAAAAATTGATTCAAGAACAGATCAATAGAGTCAAACCGCTCACTACAGAAGTCATCAGAGAGGGATTAGGTAACCATAAATGTTCCCAGGCTCGAATTCCCTTTGTGTCGGAGTTTAGCACAAATAGTGGCAGGATTGCTGCCATAATTAAAAAGCATTGGCAAATTCTCACTAGCAACTTTGATAAAGTGCAGGAGTTTAAATTGCCACCCTTATGCTCTTATCGACGCAGTCCCAACTTAGGTGATAGATTAGTGAAATCTGATATTGGTTCTAACAGGGAGACATGTGAAAGTTACTTTGGTTCTACCCGTAAAGGATGTTATCCTTGTTATAACTGCATCAATTGTAAATTAATGCTGAGAGGCGACTCTTTTGTGCATCCCATCTCGGGACAGAGGTTCAAGATCAGACAGTACTTAACATGTGACTCCTCCTATGTTATATATTTGCTGATGTGCCCATGTGGCCTCCTATATGTTGGGGAGACCACATGGGACGTCAAGACTCGTTTCAATCAACATAGGTTTTCTATCAGAAAACAAAAAATGGATCTCCCTGTATCCAAACATTTTACTGAAGCTAAACATACACAGAATGACCTGCGCTTTAGAATTTTGGAGCAAATATTTCTCTCAAGGCGAGGCGGTGACCGAATAAAACTTTTTAAAAAACGTGAGCTCTACTGGATTTATACACTTGGTACCCTTAAGCCATATGGTTTAAATGTAGAGTTTAGGATTGTCTAGTCATGGATTATGTGTCTTCTCTCCTGGTCCGATGACGTATGTGGAAAACAACATGTGCTATACAATAATAGAAAATATTTTCTCTTTTCTCTTCTTTTTTTCTGTAGGATATGACTTTGAAATACAGCATACGAATGTTCACATATGGCGATGACTGTAGGAATCTTGTTGGCGATCCTTCTTCTTCTTCTCTTTTATTGTTTGCATTTTACAGTATGTACAACTAATGCTTGAGGACAGTCACTGTCTGTGGGATGGTGCAACTCCAGCCCCTTTTGGAACTTGGGTTGCATCTACACAGACGGAAGCTGCTGCCCTATTTAATATAATATAATATGGATACAGTACGAGCCCCGATGCAGTTTGGTCCGTGCCTCTCCAGCGGACAGTGGTTTTTGGACACAAATCCCACTTTATGGCTGATAGTGACATGGAGCGGATGTGCTGTCATTCTGGACTACTGGGTGATAACGGTGTGACTACCGTACCGCCACGTAGATACAGATATCCTATTGGTGACCGACGTTGACCCGCCGGCCCCCGATGTTTGGATCAGCTCTGTCTGCTAGATACTGCGGTGCTCAGGCATTGTACGAGTGCCTGTCAAATCTACATGGGCGGTGTTTTGGCACACGCATGCGCCCTGAAGCTATGTTCTAAAGTGGCCATTTTTGATGTGGTTTACACGTCTTGTATTACCACTGTGAATCTCGCGATAGCGGTTGGAGCGGCGCATGCGCCGTTTTCCTTTCCAGACGCCAACAAGCTCCCATCATGTCTATTTCGCCTGAAGTGACTCATTCAAAGGTTTTTAATTTATATTATGTTAAACACATTTGTTCACTTGTCACCTGTGATTAGTAATTATGGAGTTTTTGCGATTCTGTATCGTTTTTATTGCACTATGAAATTTTCATGAACATATTGATAATGCTGCTATATTGAACCATGTTGGTACACTGATCACTTTTGTAATATGGCTGTGATATTTATGCATTTGCACTTTATTATATGATGTATCAATTTGTATTTAGTCAAATCACTTGCACTATATATAAATGTAATTTGGCACATGTTACTCAGCTGGAAAAAGGCTCCATAGAGAGAGCTGAAACGTCGCTGATGAGTGAATAAACCGTCCACTGTTTCACAATCATCTGGAGTGCTGCCTTCTTTTTGCTACATTATATATATAGAGATATTATAATATAAAAACTTTCATTTCATCAAGATCATGTGGGGTAAGTATATTTAGCTGGTATATTCAATAGATCTCGCACTTCTGGAGGGGATTTAATCTGTTGTACAGGTTGGGTGGTATAAAATCTATCGGCATGATCTTGATAGTGTGTCGTTCTTTTTCTGGTGTATTGGCACAGAGCCTTGATAAGCTGTGTTTTACGTAGAGTTTTTGTATGTTGTGTCAATGTTGATTCAGACAACAATGTAGTTCCTGGGTTGTGCGCCCTACATAGTGGAGGCCGCATTCGCACTCAATATTATAGATAACATATTGGCAAGTTAGACGATGTCTAATGTTAAAGGAGGTTTTGTTTGTATTTGAGAAGGTTGTTTTGTAGTGTGTGATAGTGGAGCAGCAGAGGCAGAGGGGGGTGTTGCATTTGTAACTCCATATATTTGGGGGAAAATGTCTGGGGCGTGTCCCTTCTGGTGGTGCTTGGGTTTGCTTGGCACCAATAGATTTCTGATGGTGGGGCATGTCTATATGTAATTTTAGGTTTATTCAGGAGGTATTTTTTAAGATGTGGATCTTGTAGTAGGATTTGACAATTTTTTTGTAGAACGACGGAGTTTGATGTGCTAAATTGTGTGATAAAGTGGATATCCTTCAGGGCTTTTTGGTCTTTTTTGCTTGGTTCTAAGCATTCTGACTCTTAGTTGCAGGCTCTTTTTTATACGCATCTTGTACAATATTGTTGGGGCATTTGCTTGTGTGACAAAATCCTTATGATTGGTGCAGTTTTGCCTGATCCGTTTGTACTGGCTGTATAGTATATCTTTAAAGGGAACTTGTCACCAGGATTTTGTGTATAGAGCTGAGGACATGGGTTGCAAGATGGCCGCTAGCACATCCGCAATACCCAGTCCCCATAGCTCTGTGTGCTTTTATTGTGTAAAAAAAAACGATTTGATACATATACAAATTAACCTGAGATGAGTCCTGTACATGAGATGAGTCAGGGACAGGACTCATCTCAGGTTAATTTGCATATGTATCAAATAGATTTTTTTACACAATAAAAGCACACAGAGCTATGGGGACTGGGTATTGCAGATGTGCTAGCGGCCATCTAGCAACCCATGTCCTCAGCTCTATACACAAAATCCCGGTGACAGGTTCCTTTTGAGCTATTTTTTATGGTGGTATATTAAATGTAACTATTAGTGTTTCCTTACTGAATTTTGGGGTAAAGCTGATACCCCAATCTGTGTGGTTTAGGCTATTACAGAACTGTAGAGCAGATTCCTCATCACCGTTCCAGATAATAAACAGATCATTTATGTATCTTCTGAAGTGGATGATATTGTCCTTAAAGGTCTGGTGGCCCCAAATTTGTGTCTTCTCAAATTCCCCCATGAAAAGGTTAGCGAAAGATAACGCTACTCGCGTCCCCACAGCGGCCCCCGTGCATTGGTGGTAAATGCTATTATTGTATATGAAGTCGTTTTTCAGGATAAAAAGGAGGCTTTCACATAGGAAGTCTATCTGTTATGGTTTGAGGGACTTGTCTTTTTGAAGGGTATTCTTTATACAGCTAATCAGTTAATGCCTAATTAGTGACGTATATTGGAGTATAGAGCAGTTACGTCGAGTGTGAGTAGGCTATAATTGGGTGACCATTTTATTGTTTATAATTTGCAGATGAGCTGGTTGGAATCATGTAAATAGCTGAGTAATTGTTTTAATAATGGTAGTAGGAACAGATCAAGGTATTGTGATAGATTGCTTGCGCGCATTTTGTGTTAGAGACTATGGGGCACCCGGGCGGATGTGCAGTATTTTTGTGTATTTTTGTGTATTTTCAGTAAGTGGTTAAAGTATGGGGTGCATGGTGTTCTAGGTGTTAGAACATTTTTTCTCTTTTTTGTTTATGTATTGGGTTTGTGAAGGCTTATCTTGATAAGTATGTTTTTTTTGTGAGCTCAGGGAGGGGTCTCCAATGGTTCTCTCATCGCAGTGGGTGTCGCTTAGGATGTTTTCGGCTTCTTGTTCGTAGTCTTGGACGTTCTGTATCTCAATTCTTCCCCCTTTGTCACCTGGGCATATGATTATGTTACTGTTCTTTCTTAAGTTATTAAGGGCTGTTCTCTCACTTTTGCATAAGTTTCCTTTGTAAGCTAATGTATTTATATTGGTTGTTTTTACTTTTAGTTCCTGCAATATGAATATAAATAATGTGGAAACGATGTGTCCTTGACTTGGTACGGGGAAGAAATTTGATTTGGGTCTGACATCCAAGTGGCTATATGTAGGGCTTATAGAGTTGTCTAGATTGTTTTCTATGGTCTTGTTTGGAATATTTCTGAAATGTTCTATCTCAAAATGTCTTCTGATGGTAAGATTTCTCCTGAATTTCTGTATGTCGATATATAGTTCTATGGGGCTTACCCTATTGTAGGGGCAGAAGGAGAGACCTTTCTGTAAAAGTTTCATTTTGGATGGTGTAAGTTTATGGTTAGAAAGGTTGAAAATCTTAATTGTAGAGTGACAATTGTCATCTGAGGTTGTTGTGGCGCTCGTGGAACTTATTGGTGTTTTTCCAGTTTTTGTTTTCTGTCTGCCTCCCCTTTTAACTCGTAGTCTTTTTTTCTCTTTCCGGATGTGGGTTTGTAGTAATGGGTGATTTTGTCGTGAGGTGGCTGGGGTGGGCCTGTGATTCGTATTTGCTGGACATAAAAAAGGCACCAAAGTACAAGACACTGAGCTGGTGTTGTTGACAAGAATGGTATGAGTGGTGAATGCAGATAGTGATGGGTTGGTAGAACTTAAGGGCTGGTAGAAGTGGGGTTAAGGTGTAGAGTAAGGTTATTAATGTCAGCAGATGGAGTCTCAATCGCTGAATTGGGTTGATGGTCTAGCATGGTTGCTTGAAAATCAATGAGGAGGGGTGAGTGATCAGAGTGGGGTGTTTTGGAGTAATATGTTTTTTGGGAGAGTGCCCTCTATGATTCTGTTTTTAGTTTCTAGATATTAGACCCCCGTGCCCTAACCAAAGCCCAAAGTATACATCATTTAGAGATACTTCTCCCAGCGCTTGAAGAAAAAGAGCTATCCCCCGCTCCCTAACCAAAGTAATAATAATCACAAATAAAGACACATGCACCCATTGTTTACTTAGGCTAATCCCAGATGGCATTACCACTGTCAGTCCATACGAACACGCCTACTTTCCTCCCCCTGGCCTACGCGCTAAAACCCTTAGTTTTAAATGTGCTGTAACACTATCAGATGTACATAGTCCCGATGAAGGGGGCAATTCTGCCCGAGAAACATGTAGATGACCTTGTGAATAAAGATTATTGTGCATCTGAGGCATCGCTCCTGATGTTCCTTTACTCCACACCCTGGCAGCGCCCACAGTGATCTGAAAGCACCTTGTCACTCTAACAGAGAAAATCAATGGACAATTGAACCTTGGACAAAGCATACCTAATCCGTTGCTTGAGAAGATAAATGACACTGAACAAACTTCCTAATGTCCGTTTGTCTGGATTAAGTTTTTCATGGCCAAACTACAAAACAGAATGGAAATGCCTAAAGGTCAAAAGCTAGAAAAAATGTTACAAAATGAATACATATAGGGGTTGTATTTATCACACTTCTACAACTGAACGTGTGCATCAGCCTAAAAACAAAGTTCAGAATGTAACACTAACATGTCACCACACACAATAATATACTGTTCAAATAATTAAAATTGCATTAACTTTTTTTTGTGACAATTTAAAATTCTAAATTAAATCACTGATATATATTATCTTTTTCGAACAGGTAAAATATAAACATATATTATAAAGAAAAAATATACTGTATAGCAGTTTAAGGAACAAACCAATTTACCCACAGTATACATAGCAGAGTACATTGCATTTTTTGTATACTTCAATGAGATGGTATTCAATAACCTAAGAAAATGGAACCCTGTATGGTATCACACAGGAGACTAAACAAACAGAAGACCCATATTACTTCCTAAGTACTCTGCTGCCAAATGATACCATAAGGCACCACAACTGTCCTCTATAAGAAATGGATGGTTCCAGTAATATGGCATCTTTCCATAAATACAGCTTTTTTTAATTATGATAATTATTATATAATTTATTATACTGTATATGCTTAGTCGAAGAGTTAGTAAAACACAAAACTTTATATGTTTTACCTTACTGGCATAAACTTTATATATGTATGCCCTTCAATAGCCTAAAATAAAAATTGATGTTCTACTTAAAGGGGTATTCTCATTTCAATGATCACTGTTTAATCTGCTAATGATATAACAGTGATCATTTTTGTAAATATAATGTATTAGCCAATTCCCTTCCTTTTTGATAAAATCCTTCCCCTCCTACCTCTGTGTTGTCATGTGTTTCTTCTAGTTACGGCCACCTCTCGCCTGCTGAATGCAGAGGCTGCGCATGCGCAGAGTAACCACATCGATCCAGTGGCTGGCCTCTCATTTCTTTCATGAACGCGCACGGCCGGCTGTTCTTTATTGCCTTGTGCTGCTTCTTCTGAAACAGAGCCGCGCATGCTCTGTTTGCAGTGCAGACTTGGGAGAGAGGGGCTGGAGAGGTGTCCGATTACACTCTGCTCTGCCGGGTAGTGAAGGAATGTGCTCAGCATCCTCCAGCTCTGTCCCTGAGCAGACCTGCTATGTGTTCTGTCCCTTTGTCACTGTCCCCTTGAAAGGTCACATAACAGCTGGCCCCACTGCTTCTCTGATAAGGTGGCCCCTGCTTTGCGCTTCCTGACATTAGCATGGGCTGATGTCCAACTGCCCCACACAAGCTGCTAGTTGTATGAAATAGTAATGTGGCCCCAAGAGAAGTCAACAGGGCCACACTGCGCCTCCACATGCCTCTGCTTTCATTGTGACAAGTTCTAGGGGAGAATACTGCTGGATAGAAGTGTCCTATATTTGCACAATATGGCGGCACTTCTGTATCATAGTGCCATATAATGACACCATATGGCAGCACACAGAGAACAGAACTTCAATAGAAGTCTATGGGGCTATACACTACCTCTGCATGTCTTGCATTATGGACTGTTCTAGGAGAGAATACTTCTGAATTATTGCGCAATATAAAACCATATGGCGGCACAAAGAGTACTTGAGACTTTACAAAGCAAGAATTTCCCATCCCCCATTCTGCTTTCTCTACACGGATAAATTCCCCGCCATCTCTCTGGTGAAAATGCCCCGCCATCTCTCTGGTAAAAATGCCCCGCCATCTCTCTGGTAAAAATGCCCCGCCATCTCTCTGGTAAAAATGCCCCGCCATCTCTCTGGTAAAAATGCCCCGCCATCTCTCTGGTAAAAATGCCCCGCCAACTCTCTGGTAAAAATGCCCCGCCAACTCTCTGGTAAAAATGCCCCACCAACTCTCTAGTAAAAATGCCCCGCCAACTCTCTAGTAAAAATGCCCCGCCATCTCTCTGGTAAAAATGCCCCGCCATCTCTCTGGTAAAAATGCCCCGCCATCTCTCTGGTAAAAATGCCCCGCCATCTCTCTGGTAAAAATGCCCCGCCATCTCTCTGGTAAAAATGCCCCGCCATCTCTCTGGTAAAAATGCCCCGCCATCTCTCTGGTAAAAATGACCCACCATCTCTCTGGTAAAAATGCCCCGCCATCTCTCTGTTATGTTCCAATAGAAGTCTATGGGGCTATACACTACCTCTGCATGCCTTGCATTATGGACTGTTCTAGGAGAGAATACTTCTGAATTATTGCGCAATATAAAACCATATGGCGGCACAAAGAGTACTTGAGACTTTACAAAGCAAGAATTTCCCATCCCCCATTCTGCTTTCTCTACACGGATAAATTCCCCGCCATCTCTCTGGTGAAAATGCCCCGCCATCTCTCTGGTAAAAATGCCCCGCCATCTCTCTGGTAAAAATGCCCCGCCATCTCTCTGGTAAAAATGCCCCGCCATCTCTCTGGTAAAAATGCCCCGCCATCTCTCTGGTAAAAATGCCCCGCCATCTCTCTGGTAAAAATGCCCCGCCAACTCTCTGGTAAAAATGCCCCGCCAACTCTCTGGTAAAAATGCCCCGCCAACTCTCTGGTAAAAATGCCCCGCCAACTCTCTGGTAAAAATGCCCCGCCATCTCTCTGGTAAAAATGCCCCGCCATCTCTCTGGTAAAAATGCCCCGCCATCTCTCTGGTAAAAATGCCCCGCCATCTCTCTGGTAAAAATGCCCCGCCATCTCTCTGGTAAAAATGCCCCGCCATCTCTCTGGTAAAAATGCCCCGCCATCTCTCTGGTAAAAATGACCCACCATCTCTCTGGTAAAAATGCCCCGCCATCTCTCTGTTATGTTCCAATAGAAGTCTATGGGGCTATACACTACCTCTGCATGTCTTGCATTATGGACTGTTCTAGGAGAGAATACTTCTGAATTATGGCGCAATATAAAACCATATGGCGGCACAAAGAGTACTTGAGACTTTACAAAGCAAGAATTTCCCATCCCCCATTCTGCTTTCTCTACACGGATAAATGCCCCGCCATCTCTCTGGTAAAAATGCCCCGCCATCTCTCTGGTAAAAATGCCCCGCCATCTCTCTGGTAAAAATGCCCCGCCATCTCTCTGGTAAAAATGCCCCGCCATCTCTCTGGTAAAAATGCCCCGCCATCTCTCTGGTAAAAATGCCCCGCCATCTCTCTGGTAAAAATGCCCCGCCATCTCTCTGGTAAAAATGCCCCGCCATCTCTTTGGTAAAAATGCCCCGCCATCTCTCTGGTAAAAATGCCCCGCCATCTCGCTGGTAAAAATGCCCCGCCATCTCGCTGGTAAAAATGCCCCGCCATCTCTCTGGTAAAAATGCCCCGCCATCTCTCTGTTATGTTCCAATAGAAGTCTATGGGGCTATACACTACCTATGCATGCTTCTAATTGCATTATGGACTGTTCTAGGAGAGAATACTTCTGAATTAAGGTGCAATATAAAACCATATGGCGGCACAAAGAGTGTACTTGAGACTTTACAATGCAAGACTTTACCATTCCCCCTTCTGCTTTCTCTACACAGATAAATTCCCCGACATCTCTCCGTTAGGGCTCATCTACATGAATGTGTGTTGGCCGGTCCATGCATCGGGGACCGTAATTTGTGGTCCCCTATGTGCGGGCAACATCCGTGCAGCTGCCGCAGACGGATCCCAGACCCATTCACTTGAATGGATCCGTGATCCATCCGTTCTGCAAAAAAGTAGTGCAAGCACTACTTTTTTGCAATGCGTAGGCACGGCCAGAAACCCCACAGAAGCACTCTGAGGAGCTTCCGTGGGGTTTCGCTCAGTGCACCGCATCTTCCGGATTGCGGACCCATTGAAGTGAATGGGTCCGTGATGCGGGGCGCACAGACGACAGATGTAGCTGAGCTCTATATAAAGAGGTTCAGGGAAGATAGGTGTAGCAGAGCTGATTCCCCAGCAGGGGGAGGGGCCTCAGACACTGCAGGCTGCCAGAATGATGAGTCATACTTTTCACATGAAGGAGCACACAGGACTCAGCTCTCAGTGTGATGTCATAAGGAGGCGTGGCCGCCTTCACTCTAGCTACCTAAGCCCGCCCCCCCCCCTTATCTGCAGAAAAACCAGGAAGTTACCAGCAGAGTGACTGCAGGGAAGGCTGAATGAGCGAAATGAGAATACCCCTTTAACCCTTTCTTCAGTGGCATTCTCTACATCACTGACTTGGTCCTCCTGCTACTTGTTTCCAGACTGCAGCAGTGTCACGTAACGTGCAGGTGGAAGGTACATAACTGCAGCTGCCAGTCACAGTTCTCAGCATTAGCACACTGAAGACAATGATTGGCTGCAGTGGTTATGTACCATATTCTGGCACATCATCATTGCAGTTTGTAAATAGGCAGCAGGTGGAGGACTAAATCAGTGCTATAGAGAATGCTACTGGAGACAGGGGGGCGCTTAATATAATTTTTTGGGTAAACTAGGACTTGAGATTTTTAATTAACTCAGGCATCCATTTTAAATTGGACATTTTAAACCTGTCTGTCTGAGAAGAGATATATACCTTATGGAAATAAGTATGTTGGGAACTGAGATTGTGAGCCCCACTGGGGACAGAATGGTTGGTCAAACAGCTTATATTGATGACCTATCCTGATGATAGGTCATCAATATATATGGCCAGACAACCCCTTTAACCACCTCAGCTCCCCTAGCTTAAACACCCTTAAAGACCAGACCACTTTTTACAATTCTGCACTACACTACTTTCACCGTTTATTGCTCGGTCATGCAACTTACCACCCAAATTAATTTTACCTCCTTTTCTTCTCACTAATAGAGCTTTCATTTGGTGGTATTTCATTGCTGCTGACATTTTTAAATTTTTTGTTATTAATCAAAATTTAATGAAATTTTGGCAAAGAAATGTCATTGTAATTTTTTTTTTTAAAACGACATCCATATATACATTTTTAGCTAAATTTATTGTTCTACATGTCTTTGATAAAAATAAAAAAATGTTTGGGTAAAAGTTATAGCATTTAAAAACTATGGTACAAAAATGTGAATTTCCGCTTTTTGAAGCAGCTCTGACTTTCTGAGCACCTGTCATGTTTCCTGAGGTTCTACAATGCCTAGACAGTAGAAAACCCCCACAAATGACCCCATTTCGGAAAATAGACACCCTAAGGTATTCGCTGATGGGCATAGTGAGTTCATAGAACTTTTTATTTAGCGGAAAATGATGATTTTTTTTTTTCCTTACAAAGTGTCATATTCCACTAACTTGTGACAAAAAATAAAAACTTCCATGTACTCACTATGCCCATCATGAAATACCTTGGGGTGTCTTCTTTCCAAAATAGGGTCACTTGTGGGGTAGTTATACTGCCCTAACATTTTAGGGGCCCAAATGCGTGCAAAGTAGTTTGAAATTAAAATGTGTAAAAAATGGCCTGTGAAATCCAAAACGTGCTCTTTGGCCACCTAGGCTGCAAAAAAGTGTCACACATCTGGTATCGCCGTACTCAGAAGAAGTAGGGCAATGTGTTTTGGGGTGTCTTTTTACATATACGCATACTGGGTAAGAGAAATATCTTGGCAAAAGACAACTTTTCCCATTTTTTTTTTTATACAAAGTTGGCATTTGACCAAGAAATGTATCTCACCCAGCATGGGTATATGTAAAATGACACCCCAAAAACCATTCCCCAACTTCTCCTGAGTACAGCGCTACCACATGTGTGACACTTTTTTGCAGCCTAGGTGGGCAAAGGGGCCCACATTCCAAAGAGCACCTTTCGGATTTCACAGGCCATTTTTTACACATTTTGATTTCAAACTACTTTGCATGCATTTGGGCCCCTAAATGCCAGGGCAGCATAACTACCCCACAAGTGACCCCATTTTGGAAAGAAGACACCCCGAGGTATTTCGTGATGGGCAAAGTGAGTTCACAGAAGTTTTTATTTTTTGTCACAAGTTAGTGGAATATGAGACTTTGTAAGAAAAGAAAAAAAATAATAATTTTCCGCTAACTTGTGACAAAAAATAAAAAATTCTAGGAACTCACCATGCCCCTCACTGAATACCTTGGGGTGTCTTCTTTCCAAAATGGGGTCACTTGTGGGGTAGTTATACTGCCCTGGCATTTTAGGGGCCCAGATGCGTGAGAAGTAGTTTGAAATCAAAATCTGTAAAAAATGCACTGTGAAATCTGAAAGGTGCTCTTTGGAATGTGGGCCCATTTGCCCACCTAGGCTGCAAAAAAGTGTCACACATGTGGTATCGCCGTACTCGGGAGAAGTTGGGGAATGTGTTTTGGGGTGTCATTTTACATATATATTCATGCTGGGTGAGAGAAATATCTCAGCAAAAGACAACTTTTCCCATTTTTTTTATACAAAGTTGGCATTTGACCAAGATATTTATCTCACCGAGCATGGGTATATGTAAAATGACACCCCAAAACACATTCCCCAACTTCTCCTGAGTACGGCGATACCACATGTGTGACACTTTTTTGTAGCCTAGATGCGCAAAGGTGCCCAAATTCCTTTTAGGAGGGCATTTTTAGACATTTGGATCCCAGACTTCTTCTCACGCTTTAGGGCCCCTAAAAAGCCAGGGCAGTATAAATACCCCACATGTGACCACATTTTGGAAAGAAGACACCCCAAGGTATTCAATGAGGGGCATGGCGAGTTCATAGAATTTTTTTCTTTTTTTTGGCACAAGTTAGCGGAGATTGATTATTTTTTTTTTTTCTCACAAAGTCTCACTTTCCGCTAACTTGGGACAAAAATTTCAATCTTTCATGGACTCAATATGCCCCTCAGCGAATACCTTGGGGTGTCTTCTTTCCAAAATGGGGTCATTTATGGGGTGTTTGTACTGCCCTGGCATTTGAGGGTCTCCGCAATCATTACATGTAGGGCCAGCATTAGGAGTTTCTGCTATTCTCCTTATATTGAGCATACAGGTAACGAGATTTTTTTTTTCCATTCAGCCTCTGGGCTGAAAGAAAAAATGAACGGCACAGATTTCTTCATTCCCATCGATCAATGTGGATGAAAAAATCTCTGCCCAAAAAAAGAAAAAGGAGGGGAAAATCGTCTGCCAGGATATAGGAGCTCTGCCCAACATCCATACCCACTTAGCTCGTATGCCCTGGCAAACCCGATTTCTCCATTCACATCAATCAATGTGGATGAATAAATCATTGCCGGGATTTATTTTTTTTTTTTATATACAGAGTGTTTGCCAAAGCATATGAACACCGCCGCCCCCCTCAGCTCATATGCCTCGGCAAACGTATCTTTTACTGCAGAGGAGAAATCTCGTCTTGCAGCGCCGCATACACCGACTTTTGTGTAATTTGACAGCAGCGCAATGCTTCTGTCAGAATGCACATCAGTGCTGCAGCTAGTCGATCGGTTGGTCCACCTGAAAGGTAAAAAAAAAAAAAGAAAAAACCAGGCCGCAACACAATAAATGTTATTAACTTTATAATAACATTTGAACAGAACATATAAACTTTATTTAACTTTTTGAACTGAACGTTAACTTTTTTTGCTTACTGGTGATTTTTTTATTTTTTTTACCTTCATAGGGCAAACCTTTCTTTTCCCATGGGACAATGTGCAAAGCGCAAATCGCCCAAAGATGTGGCGAAGTACATTATGCACTTTGTCCCAGGTGAAAGGAGAGGTTTGCAGCAGCTGTGTGTGAATGGGCCCCAATAGCCCTGTGTACCTGTCCTGTGAGATGTGATCCCTATGCTAAGTGTACCTGTGTGTGGTACTTCCGGAAACACTCCCCTAAGCATAGGGCAGGGTGGTCAGGGCAGTCAGGACAGAAATAGTGGGTGTCACGCCTTATTCCACTCCTGCTACAGATACGACATCTTTTTCGGGGTGATGGTTGGGTTGAGGTACCAGCAACGACATTGGGGAAATGTCGCTCGTGTAGACGGCTCACTACACTGGTGGATGGGGCCACGGAACCTCCTGGATACAGGAGGTTCTCGATGATCTCTTCCTGAAATTTGAGGAAGGATCCTGTTCTCCCAGCCTTACTGTAGAGAACAAAACTATTATATGCAGCCAATTGAATCAAATATACAGACACCTTCTTATACCAGCGTCTGGTGCGTCAGGAAACTAAATAGGGAGCCAACATCTGGTCATTGAAGTCCACCCCTCCCATGTGAACGGTATAGTCGTGGACTGAGAGGGGCTTTTCAATGACACTGGTTGCCCGTTCAATTTGTATGGTCGCGTCTGCGTGAATGGAGGAGAGCATGTAAACGTCACGCTCGTCTCTCCATTTCACTGCGAGCAGTTCTTCGTTACACAAGGCAGCTCTCTCCCCCCTTGCAAGATGGGTGGTAACGAGCTGTTGGGGGAAGCCCCGGCGACTAGGTCGCGCGGTGCCACAGCACCCAATCTGTTCTAGGAACAAATGCCTGAAGAGGGGCACACTTGTGTAAAAATTGTCCACATAAAGATGGTACCCCTTGCCAAATAAGGGTGACACCAAGTCCCAGACTGTCTTCCCACTGCTCCCCAGGTAGTCATGGCAACCGACCGGCTCCAGGGTCTGATCTTTACCCTCATAGATCCAAAATTTGTGGGTATAGCCTGTGGCCCTTTCACAGAGCTTATACAATTTGACCCCATACTGGGCGCGCTTGCTTGGGATGTATTGTTTGAAGCCAAGGCGCCCGGTAAAATGTATAAGGGACTCGTCTACGCAGATGTTTTGCTCAGGGGTATACAAATCTGAAAATTTGTTGTTGAAGTGGTCTATGAGGGGCGGAATTTTGTGGAGCCGGTCAAAAGCTGGGTGGCCTCTGTGACGGGAGGTGGTGTTGTCGCTAAAGTGCAGGAAACGCAGGATGGTCTCAAATCATGTCCTGGACATACCAGCAGAGAACATGGGCATGTGATGAATTGGGTTCGTGGACCAATATGACCGCAATTCATGCTTTTTGGTTAGACCCATGTTGAGGAGAAGGCCCAGAAAAATTTTAATTTCGGAAACTTGGACTGGTTTCCACCGGAAAGGCTGGGCATAAAAGCTTCCCGGGTTGGCGGCTATAAATTGAGTGGCATACCGATTTGTTTCTGCCACGACTATGTCCAAGAGCTCCGCAGTCAAGACCAGCTAAAAAAAAATCCCAGTGCCGAACCGATCTGAGCTGTCTCAACCCGAACTCCAGACTGGGCGGTGAAAGGGGGAACTACAGGTGTGGCTGAAGTTGGGGACTGCCAATCAGGGTTTGCCAGCACCTCAGGGACTCTAGGGGCTCTACGGGCCTGTTTGTGCGGTGGCTTCGACGGGGTAACTACTGCACGTGCCACCGTACCAGCTTCAACTGCCCTTCTGGTGCTCGCCACTTCACCATGTTGTACGGCAGTGGTGGTACTAGGTCCAGGATGGGCTGCCCTGCTGGTGTATGCCTCACCACATAATCCGACAGTGCCAGCCCCACTCTGCTGCCCTTGAAGCGGATCCTGCGCAACCTGTGGTCTAGTGACACGGGGCCGGGTATGCCTGGTGCTATCAGGGACTTCAACCTCCTCGTCCGAACTTTGGGTCAGACTGCCACTGCTTTCTACAGGTTCATATTCTGACCCGCTAGATTCATCGGATGAGGGTTCCCATTCCTCATCCGACTGGGTCAGAAGACTGTAGGCCTCTTCAGAAGAATACCCCCTGTTTGACATTTGGACTACTAAATTTAGGGGTATTCCCTGAGACTACCCAAGAAAAAAAGCAAGCCTGTCTTACAAATGGGAGGCTAGCGAAGTACCGGAGGCCGCTGCGATTGATAAAAAATATCAAAACAGATTTTTTTTATCGCCGCAGCGCTTGTAAAGTGATTGTGCAGTGATCAAAAAAATATATTTTTTGTCACTGTGGCGGGGCGGGCGTGGGTGATCGCACGGCACGTGTGGGCGACTGATCAGGCCTGATCGGGCAAACACTGCGTTTGGGTGGAGGGCGAGCTAAGGTGACACTAATACTATTATAGATCTGACTGTGATTAGTTTTGATCACTTACAGATACTAATAAAAGTACAAAAGCTGATTAGCGATACGCTAATCAGCGAATAAGTGACTGCGGTGCGGTGGGCTGGGCGCTAAACGATCTCTAAACTACCTAACCAAGGGGCCTAAACTATTCTAAAACCCAACAGTCAATACCGGTGAAAAAAAAAAGTGACAGTTTACACTGATCACTTTTTTCCCTTTCACTAGGTGATTGACAGGGGCAAGAAGGGGTGATCAAGGCGTTAATTGGGGTGCTGGGGGGTGAGCTGGGGCTAAAGTGTAGTGTTTGGTGCTACTCACTGTGATGCCTGCTCCTCTGCTGAGACCAACCGACGAAAAGGACCAGCAGAGGAGCAGGGAAGCCATTTAACACCTTATATTTACAAATATAAGGTGTTAGATGGCTTCTGATTAGAGATTTTAAAAATCGCCAGCCTGCCAGCAACGATCATTGGCTGGCAGGCTGGTGACTAAATTGTTCTTGAACTTTTGCCGGCCCGCAATGCGCATGCGCGGGCCGGCTCAGACCGAAATCTCATGTCTCGCGAGATGACGCACGGATGCGTCTAGGAGGAATGAATCGGCCGCCTCCAGGACACATCCGTGCGTTAGGTGGTCCAGAGGAGGTTAAAGGGGTTGTCCTATCTCAGACAATGAGGGCATATTGCTACAATGAGAACGGAGTATTGAAACTAACAGAGGGCGCACTGCGCATGCGCCGCCACCCTCCATTTATTTCTGTGGGGCCGCAGAAAATTTCCGTCTGCCCTATAGAAATGAATGGGAGCAGGAGCTGCCATTCACTTCTATAGGAGCAGCGCTTTGTGGTGGACGGACCCCGAGAAATCCGGGGTCCTCCAGCCACAGCTGTCCCCGCTCAGTTCTTGTTGTAGGTGCGGGTCCCACCGGTGGGACCTGCACCTATCAGACAATGGGGTCATATCCTAGCGATATGCCCCCATTGTCTGAGATGGAAATACCCCTTTAAAGAAACGTCTGAATAAACCTGTGTCAACTAATTTTACATCCATGAAAGCACTAAGAGCCGCCACCTGAACCTTTAGGGTACTAACCTTTAATCCATCTTCCAGGCCTTTCTGCAGGAAATCCAGAATGACTTTAACATCAGCATTCCAGGTTCTGAGAGGTTTTGATGTGATAGGCTTCCTACTACTTAGTAGGGTATTGATGACTGTATCTGATAGCCCCTTGGATTTTAAGATGGATCTTTCAACATCCAGGCTGTTAAATTCAACTGGCGTACATCTGGATGCTGGGCCGGACCCTGAAAAAGCAGCTCTAGAATCTGTGGGACTAACCAAAATTTCCCTTTTGAACGACTCCGCAGAAGAGGGATCCACGTTCTCTTGGGCCAATATGGAGCTATCAGAATCTATTGTCATTTGTCTTCCACTACCTTTGTCAGAACCCTGGGTATCAGAGATATTGGGGGGAAGGTATAAAACATTCCCACCGGCCAAGGCCCCGAAAATGCATCCACTCTCAATGGATTGTCCTTGTAGGATGGGGAATAGAATTGATCGACCTGGAAGCAAAGAGGTCCAAGATTGGGGTCCCCCATCTGTTGCATATTGCACAAAATATCTTCTTGTTTAAAGACCACTCTCCTGGCTTTAGACTTTTTCTGCTCAGAAAAGCCACCAGCGTGTTTTCTTCTCCTTTTATATGGACCGCTGAGAATATAAACTTATGTGTATTTGAGCCCAGGAGAATAACTGGAACGCAGTCTGACAAAGATTCCTGCTTTTCGTGCCAACCTGTTTGTTTATATAGGCTACTGAGGCTCTGTTGTCTGACAGAATCTTGATGTTTCTCCAACGGATGATTGGAAGAAAGGCTCTCAAGGCTAGAAAAACTGCTAAGAGTTCCTTTGAGTTTGAGGATAGCGGAAGAAGACTCGGACTCCAGATTCCCTGGACTAGCTGATCCCTACAACGGGCCCCCCCAACCAGACCCGCTTGCGTCTGTTGTTATAACTATCTGGTCTGACGATCTCCACTGAACTCCCTGGTCCAGATTTTCTGGATGTAACCACAATTGTAGAGAAGTCCTCACATGAGTAGGAAGAGATACCCTGTTGTCTAGGGAGAATTGGCTCTTGTTCCAGGCGGTTAGCAGAAAATTCTGCAAAATTCTTCCGTGAAATTGAGCCAACCTGACTACTGGGAAAGCTGAAGTCATTAGACCCAGGACTACCATCATCTCCCTGAAGGACACCTTCAGATGTGAACGGAATGATGAGATCCTTGATATTATGTCCTGTGCCTTCTGATTCAGAAAAAAGGATGTCATAAGATGAGTCCAGAAGAATTCCCAGGAAAATCTTCCTGTTGCTGGGAATCAAGTCCAATTCCTCTAGATTTAGCTTCCAACCTAGGGACTGAAGGATCTGGAAATTCCTGAGGAGAATTTCTGTTGAATGGGCTGCAATAAGAAAATCGTCCAAATATGGAATGAATGAATAGGATCTCTTGTTGATGAAGAATTACAGAGACTTCCGCCATGAGCTTTGTAACAATTCTGGGAGCAGAGGACAGACCAAAGGGGAGGACTTGAAATTGTATGTGAACCAGACAATTTTCTAGGTAGATTGCAAAACGTAGGTATTTTTGATGCTCTCTGCGTATGGCAACATGGTAGTAGGTGTATGCTAAATCTAGAGTCATCATATAACAGTCTTAAGGTAATAGATTGTTGATTTGACAGTTTTAATTTAGAATTCTTTGTATGCGATATATGCCTGTTGAGACCCTTCAGGTTTATTATGGATCTGAAAGTGCCCTTCGGCTTTTTCACTAGAAAGATTGGGGAGTAAAACCCCTTCCCTTTCTGACCTGCTGGCACTGGAATTACTTCCTTTTTTTTAGAAATGTCCGAATCTGTGACTCTAGATGATAGTCTACAGCCATGATGAATTAAATCTAGAATCCAGGGGGATTTTGAAATACCTTTCCATGCGGAAACAAATCTTCTTAATCTTCCCTCCACCGAGTCCCTGGCTGGACTGCTTTGTGGGCTTGCCCGGGTTAAACAGGAAACCCCTACCTTTACCTTTCGTGGGCTGCCAGGAGCCTGAACTCCCCTTTCTTTTTTATCTGGCCTAACATTTCTTTGCTTACGAAAGGAGCGGCGTTGGTGGAAAAAAATCTAGATTCTGATGGGAAAACCTTTCTTTCTATCAGATGCTTTATCCAAGATATCATCTACTATCGACCCAAAGAATCTGTCCCCTTCACAGGGAATACTACACAGACTGCTTTTAGAAGTACTGTCTCCTGACCAAGATCTCAACCAAATGGATCTTCTGGCTGAATTAGAAAGGGCTGCAGACCTGGCAGAGAGTTTAACTAAATCTGCTGAAGCATCCAATAAAAAATTTGTAGCCCGTTTTAGAACTGGAAAGGAGGATAAAATATCCTCCCTGGGCGTACCCAAAACTAAATGTTACTTTAGTTGAGACAGCAACAAAGAAAGGGTGCTGTCAGTGTAAGTGGCCGCAATGCTGGGTCTTAACATGGAGGTACAGGTCTCCCAAGAATCGGCTCACATTTCTTATCCATAGAATCTCGTAAAAGGCCTACATCATCAAAAAGTAGGGAGGAACTTTTAGAGATCCTAGCTATAGAGACAAACTCTAGGAATCTTCTCCCAGTGGGCTGAGTCGGACTCCAACGGATATTTTCTCTTAAAAACCCTTGAGACTCCTGATCTTTTCTCTGGGTCTTTCCACTCGTCTGCAATTAATGTTTTAATGCTTTCTTGGACAGGAAATACTTGCTTCTTCCTATACCCTAGACCTTTAAACATTTGGTCCTGAATGGAATGGGTCTCTCTGGACTCCTCAATATTCATGATAGACCTGATGGTTTTAAGTAAAGATTAGTTTCTTCAACGAAACACAAGGGTCCACCAGACTCATCGCCTGAAGAAGCAGAGTCTGAATCTGATGAAATTTCACAGTCAAAATCAACATAAAAGTGTGCTTCAGGATTAGCTCTGGAGGTAGAGGGATTCTGAGGGATTACAGCCATCTTTGCTTCAATGGCGGAGCTAACTTCCTCTTTTATAAGAGACTTTAGGCTATCCACAACAATGGGGCTTCTTTAGACATGATCTTACCTGTACACTTTTGACACGACCGGCTAACTGCTTCTTGCAGATGGCACATTTCTTCTTTAGTGAAGGTTCCCCACTTTTGCTGGCATCTCTGCCCTGCAATAAAGAATTAACTCCCTCAGCAGGGAGCTAGTTTAAAAACAAGAGGATGCTTCACCACAAAAAATGACCCCAAAGTGCTGATACATGGAATGGTGCATATAGAGAAAATTTACATGGGAGAAGGCTTACCGGCTCAGGACCTTGGGAAGATCAGCAGGTTTTTATGTAGGAAGGGGAATGGCTGCTTGCTTCCACTCAGGGCGAATGCGATGAGGAATGCCCTTCCCAGCACTGAACCGAAATTTATCCCGAACTTCTGGGTCATGTGGACCGCCGCCGCATGCAGCGCTTATGCAAATCACCCAAATGACCTAGTATCGCGAGACTCCGCCCCTGGAGCAACTCTATGCCTCCCCCAGCAACCTTACCAGAAGATGCACAAACGCACAGGGCTGCCTGCCACAAGCTGGGCTTAAGCTAAGGCAGATGGAAGGACCCTTATCTCGTCCCGGACCGAATTGCCCCGCATCAGCCCTACTGACACAGGTCAGGGCAACTCACAACAAAGCTGAACAAGATCCTAAGCAGGAGGGAACCCCTGCCGCATTTCTCCACTTCATCCCAAGGGACAGGAAACAACTGGACAAAGTAAAGGGGAGGAAGCTTTTAAATCATTGTTTCTCCACATTGTTTCCTGCCCCTGGGAGGCGGGGTACCCTCCTGCTTAGAGCTGTTGGGGAGGCCTATGGAAAAGATGTGTTTTTAAAGCAGGTTTGAAGGTGAAAAAGTTGTGAACTGACCTGATATTCCAGGGCAGAGTATTCCAGAGAGTAGGTACAGCTTGAGAAAAGTCTTGAAGACGGGAGTGAGAGGTACGAACTATGGAGGATGTTAATCTTAGGTCACTAACAAAACCGAGAGCATAATTAGGGTGGTATACGGAAATTAGGGAGATGTATGGAGGTGAAGCATTGTGGAGAACTTTGTGGTTTGTGAAGTTTGAACTGTATTCTGTGGTGGATGGGCAACCAATGATATGACTGGCACAGGCTAGTAGCATCAGTGTAGTGGTTGGATAGATAGATGAGCCAGGTTGCAGCATTTAGTATAGACTGAAGGAGGGGAGCGTTTAGTGAGAGGGAGACCGATAAGTAATGCATTGCAGTAGCCAAGACAATGAATCAAGGCAACAATGGTCTGAGGTTATAAGTGGTGTACCCCAAGTTTTAATGCTAAATCTTTTATTATTTAATTTATTTATTTATGATATTGAGGACAGGATTAATAGCACCATTTCTATTTTTTCAGATAACACTAAGCAATGTATTACTGTACAGTCTATTGAAGATGTCCATAAACTACAAGCTGACTTCAACACTGAGTGATTGGGCATCAACTTGGCAAATGAGGTTCACTGCGGATAAATGTAATTTTGTATTCCAAATTTGAAATATTTTTAAAAGATGTAGAAATAAATGTGACTTCGGGTGAAACAATTTTTGCCTCTATGGAGGCAATACATTTTAATGCTGTATGGAGGTTGTTTCAATGCTGTACGGAAACCTAAGTGTTTGTCACGGCTGTTTAAGGGTAACAAGAGCATACACAGTAAAAAGAGCTACTGACCGGACCCAAACTAGGGAAGAGAAAGGGTGACCCCTGTCAGACCCTCAACACTCTCCCTATGCTGCTAAAGCACATGCCCGGATCCATGTGGTGGAACGAGGCATGCCCGCGTGCCTAAGACTGATGAGCCCTGTAACCCCTACACTAGTGGAAGGGGCACGGCCACCGATGCCCTGCTCAGAATATGGAGGGAACCATGGCCACCTCAGATCCAGTCAGAAAATCACCAGGTACACAACAATGTCTGCACACTTAGCTGATGGAGCTGCAGCCGCAGAGAAGACGGATCCAAGGGCCGCTGGCAATATCCGGAGTGCTTGCAGCAACAGAACACAGGTCCAGAGAACTAATAGCTAAACAAGTGAAGATACTCAAGGCAAAGCTACAACTGAAAAGAGAAATATAATCCACACCCTGCAATAGGAGGAGGGGTGATTTAAAGGCAGGGAAATTAAACGCAGGAGGAACAGCTGGGAGTAAAGACCTCATCACAGGGGCGGAGAAACAGAACAGTGAGAACACCTCCAAACTCTAAGTGACATCATCACAGGGGTGGAGACACAGAGCTTTGAGAACGTCTCAAAGCTCTGGTAGTGACAGTACCCCCCCCCCCCCCTCTACGGGTGGACTCCGGACACCCAGGACCCACCTTCCCAGGATGAGCCCTATGAAATGCCCTGATAAGGCGAGTGGCTTTAATGTCCGACATCGGAACCCACATCCTCTCCTCAGGACCATAACCCTTCCAATGAACGAGGTACTGAAGAGAACCGCGGACAATGCGAGAGTCCACAATTCTGGAAACCTCAAACTCCAGATTGCCATCAACCAAAATCGGAGGAGGAGGCAAAGAGGAGGGTACCGTGGGCTGGACATATGGTTTTAAGAGAGATCTGTGAAATACATTATGTATCTTCCAAACCCGTGGAAGATCAAGGCGGAAGGCAACAGGATTGATGACTGACAAAATTTTATAAGGCCCAATAAACTTGGGACCCAATTTCCAGGAGGGAACCTTCAGTTTAATATTTCTTGTAGACAACCACACCAGATCACCCACATTCAGGTCCGGACCAGGCACACGTCTCTTATCAGCCACACGCTTATACTTCTCACTCATCTTTCTGAGATTACTCTGAATCTTTTGCCAAATGGTAGACAAAGACGAGGAAAATCTCTCCTCCTCAGGTAAACCAGAAAGAGCCCCTCCCGAGAATGTCCCAAACTGCGGATGGAACCCATATGCACCAAAAAATGGTGACTTATCAGAAGATTCCTGACGACGGTTGTTCAAAGCAAACTCAGCAAGAGGGAGAAATGAACACCAATCCTCCTGGTTCTCTGCCACAAAACAGCGCAAATATGTCTCCAGATTCTAATTGAGGCGCTCAGTCTGACCATTCGACTGCGGGTGAAAAGCAGAAGAGAAGGACAGCCGAACCCCCAGGCGAGAACAGAAAGCCTTCCAGAACCTGGACACAAACTGCGTGCCTCTATCGGAAACAATATCAGAGGGAATGCCGTGCAATTTAACAATATGGTCGACAAAAGCTTGCGCCAACGTTTTAGCATTGGGTAAACCAGGGAAAGGAACGAAATGAGCCATCTTGCTAAAACGGTCCACGACCACCAGGATCACCGACTTCCCTGAGGAACGAGGAAGATCCGTGATAAAGTCCATGGACAGGTGTGTCCAAGGACGGGAAGGTATGGGTAACGGGAGAAGGGAACCTGAAGGTCGTGAACGAGGGACCTTAGCGCGAGCGCACGTCTCACAAGCCGCCACAAAACCCTCCACAGACTTACGAAGAGCCGGCCACCAAAATCTCCGAGCAATGAGATCTACCATGGCTCTACTCCCGGGGTGACCAGCAAGAACCGTATCATGATGTTCCTTAAAGAGTTTGTGACGTAGCTCAGGAGGCACAAACAACTTCCCGGAGGGACAACGGGCAGGTGCCTCAGTCTGGGCAGCCTGGACCTCGGCCTCCAAATCGGAATATAGAGCGGAAACAACTACCCCCTCCGCCAAAATGGGACCCAGGTCCTCAGATTTTCCTCCTCCCGGAAAACAGCGAGAGAGAGCATCGGCCTTCACATTCTTGATCCCAGGGCGGAAAGTAACAACAAAATTGAATCTGGAGAAGAACAGAGACCATCTGGCCTGTCTCGGATTCATACGCCTGGCCGACTCCAAGTACGCCAGATTCTTATGGTCGGTAAAAACGGTGATAGGGTGCCTGGCCCCCTCCAACCAATGGCGCCATTCCTCGAAAGCCAACTTGATGGCCAACAACTCCCTATCTCCCACATCATAGTTTCTCTCTGCCGGGGAGAGTTTTCTAGAGAAAAAGGCACAAGGTCGCCATTTGGCAGGAGAGGGGCCCTGGGACAAAACTGCACCCACACCCACCTCGGAAGCATCCACCTCAACCATAAAAGGTAAGGAAACATCGGGATGCACCAAGATGGGAGCAGACGCAAAACTCTTTAATCTTAGAAAAGGCTGCAAGTGCCTCCTCCGACCAAGAGGAAAAATCCGTCCCCTTTTTTGTCATGTCAGTAAGGGGTTTGACAATAGAGGAATAATTCAAAATGAACTTTCTGTAGTAGTTAGCAAAACCCAGAAAGCGCATCAATGCCTTCTGATTTTCAGGAAGTTCCCACTCCAGCACAGCACGGACCTTCTCTGGATCCATGCGAAAACCAGAAGCAGAGAGGAGAAAACCCAGAAATTGAATCTCCGATACCACAAAAAGACATTTCTCCAGCTTGGCATACAGTTTATTTTCCCGCAGTATCTGCAGGACCTGAAAAAGATGATCCTGATGGGTCTGAACATCAGGGGAAAAAATCAAAATATCATCAAGATACACCAATACAAATTTCCCCATTAAATGATAGAAAATACTATTAACAAAATGCTGAAAGACGGCCGGAGCATTCATCAGGCCGAAAGGCATAACGAGATTCTCGAAATGCCCGTTAGGGGTATTAAAGGCCGTTTTCCATTCATCCCCCTCTCTGACCCTGACCAGGTTGTACGCGCCTCTCAGATCCAATTTGGAAAACACCTTGGCCCCAACAATTTGGTTGAAGAGGTCCGGGATCAGAGGAAGGGGATAGGGATCGCGAATCGTGATACGGTTCAGCTCCCTAAAATCTAAGCAAGGTCTCAGAGAGCCATCTTTTTTTTTAACAAAAAAAAAACCTGCGGCAACAGGTGACTTTGAGGGACGAATACGCCCCTTCTCGAGACTCTCGGAGATATAGGTTCGCATTGCGAGTCTTTCCGGTTGTGAGAGATTGTAGAGGCGTGCTTTTGGCAGCTTGGCGCCGGGAATGAGGTTAATGGGACAGTCAAACTCCCGGTGAGGAGGTAGCTCCTGAACACCGCTCTCGGAAAACACATCCGAGAAATCAGAGAGAAATGATGGCACAGTTTTAGTAGACACCTCTGCAAAAGTCGCTGTGAGACAATTCTCTCTACAAAAGTCACTCCACTCATTTATTTGCCTTCCTTGCCAATCAATAGTGGGGTTATGTCTAGTGAGCCAGGGTAGCCCCAAAACTAGAGGAGAAGGCAATCCGTTAAGGATAAAACAAGATATCTCCTCCACATGAGTGTCACCTACAGCTAGCCGGATATTGTGAACAATGCCTTTCAGAGATCTCTGCGAGAGTGGGGCAGAGTCAATAGCAAAAACAGGTATATCCTTTTCTAATGTACAAACCTGAAAACCATGCAAGGCTACAAATTGAGTGTCAATAAGATTGACGGCCGCTCCACTATCGACAAAAATCTCACAAGGAATGACTTTGCTCTCTAGCGCCACCCTGGCAGACAGGAGAAAACGGGAACTGCAGGTCAGAGGAATAGCATCAATTCCCACATCAACTTTGCCCAAAGTAGCAGATGAAGTAGAACTTGATGATCTACCCCTTAAGGTTTTCCTCTTATTATCGCTCTTAGTACAGTTCAGGAATCTCTTAGACGGACAAACATTTGCCAAATGACCTATGCCCCCACAACAAAAACACAACATATTCTGAGGACTAAATCCTCTTTTATCAGGGGCAAGTCGGCCTAGCTGCATGGGCTCCTCCTCAGAGGGGAGCGAGACAGGATGAGACCCCTGCATACTGAATGAGTCCGCACCATTGCCCCTAGACTGACAATGGCTGGACAGAGAGGTCTCGTTTCTTTCTCTTAGACGCCTGTCAAGGCGTACCGCCAATGACATGGCAGACTCTAAGGACGTTGGTCTCTCTTGGAAAGCAAAGGCATCTTTCAAACCCTCTGAGAGACCACGACAGAACTGACTTCGGAGTGCAGCATCATTCCAGCCTGAATCAGCTGCCCATCTCCGAAATTCAGAACAATACGATCCGGGTCATCATATACCTGCCCCAGGGCCACAAAAAATCTTTCCACGGATCGAAGGGAAGGATCCCCTGATGGCAGCGAAAAAGCCCAAGTCTGAGCATTACCCCTGAGCAGGGAGATGACAATCCTCACCCTCTGTTCCTCTTTACCAGAGGAGTGGGGACACAAACAAAAATGGAGTTTACATGCCTCTCTGAAGCGAACAAAATTCTCACTGCCCCCGGAGAACGTTTCCGGAAGTGAGACCTTTGGCTCGCAACAGACTCCATGAGCCGGAGCAGAGCCCAATGCTTGTAGCTGAGTCACAGATTGACGGAGATCCGCTACTTCCAAAGAAAGACCCTGCATGCGGTCAACCAAGCCAGAAAGCGGATCCATGTCAACAAGGACGGTTTTGGTGGATTATAATGTCACGGCTGTTTAAGGGTAACAAGAGCATACACAGTAAAAAGAGCTACTGACCGGACCCAAACTAGGGAAGAGAAAGGGTGACCCCTGTCAGACCCTCAACACTCTCCCTATGCTGCTAAAGCACATGCCCGGATCCATGTGGTGGAACGAGGCATGCCCGCGTGCCTAAGACTGATGAGCCCTGTAACCCCTACACTAGTGGAAGGGGCACGGCCACCGATGCCCTGCTCAGAATATGGAGGGAACCGTGGCCACCTCAGATCCAGTCAGAAAATGGTACACAAAAACCAGGTACACAACAATGTCTGCACACTTAGCTGATGGAGCTGCAGCCGCAGAGAAGACGGATCCAAGGGCCGCTGGCAATATCCGGAGTGCTTGCAGCAACAGAACACAGGTCCAGAGAACTAATAGCTAAACAAGTGAAGATACTCAAGGCAGAGCTACAACTGAAAAGAGAAATATAATCCACGCCCTGCAATAGGAGGAGGGGTGATTTAAAGGCAGGGAAATCAAACGCAGGAGGAACAGCTGGGAGTAAAGACCTCATCACAGGGGCGGAGAAACAGAACAGTGAGAACACCTCCAAACTCTAAGTGACATCATCACAGGGGTGGAGACACAGAGCTGTGAGAACGTCTCAAAGCTCTGGTAGTGACAGTGTTAGAACAATTCGACTTCAGATCTATGATCTGAAGCTCGATTTGCTCAACGCTAATTACATGTATATATACACACACACCGTACATTATACCTATATACTTACATACTGTACACATCTATATACACTGTATATTAATATTACAGGCTATAGCTACTAGAGAGAGGTCGTTGATCCAGAGAGTTATTATGAATTTTTTATTCCCCTAGTGAGGAAATATGGCTTCCACCTCACAGGTTTTTTTTCTGCCTTCCTCTGGATCAACTTGCAGGATGACAGGCCGAACTGGATGGACAAATGTCTTTTTCGGCCTTATGTACTAGTTTACTATGTTAATATACTCACACATACACTGTACATTATACCTATATACTTACACATACTAGACACATACAGGTCTCTATACACATACTGTATATTCTACCTATGTACTTACACACTCTGTACACATACTGTAGCTATATACTCATACAGACAAATAAAATAAAATGTCACCATACTGGACAAGCTGGGGCCAGAATCCTGGGGGTTCATCTTAAGTTTTCCGCTCTTCTGTTTATTGCTGCCGGCCCTCATGTCAGAGGGAAGGTTATCACTTACCGCCCCCTCAAGCAGATGGAGGCACAAGCACAGAAAAGCTCCACACCACAGCTACTCCGTAGATTCACTAACATGCAGAGGGGTAGCAGCAGTGCAGTAAGAAGAAGAAGGAGGAGGCACCAGATTCGCAATCCTCACAGAACATCCTGGCGATAGTGTTCCCTTGGTTAGGTAGTTTAGCGATCGGTTAGCGCCCAGCTCACCGCACCGCAGTCCCTTATTCGCTGATTAGCGTATCGCTAATCAGCATTTGTACTGTTATAGTATCTGTAAGTGATCAAAACTGATCACGGTCAGATCTATAATAGTATTAGTGTCACTTTAGTTCGCCCTCCACCCAAAACGCAGTGTTTGCCCGATCAGGCCTGAACGGTCGCCCACACGTGCGTTCACCCACGCCCGCCCCACCGCAGTGACAAAAAATATATATTTTTTGATCACTGCACAATCACTTTACACGCACTGCGGCGATAAAAAAAATCAGTTTTTATATTTTTTATCAACCGCAGCGGCCTCCGGTACTTCGCTAGCCTCCCATTTGTAAGACAGGCTTGCTTTTTTTCTTGGGTAGTCTCAGGGAATACCCCTAAATTTAGTTGCCCAAATGGACGAGGAGGCTGAGGTCCCTGATAGCACCAGGCGTACCCGGCCCCGTGTCGCTAGACCACAGGTTGCGCAGGATCCGCTTCAAGAGCAGCAGAGTGGGGCTGGTGCTGTCGGATTACGTGGTGAGGCATACACCAGCAGCGCAGCCCTTCCTGGACCTAGTACCAGCACTGCCGTACAACCTGGTGAAGTGGCGAGCACCAGAAGGGCAGTTGAAGCTGGTACGGTGGCACGAGCAGTAGTGACCCCGTCGCAGCCACCGCAAAGACGGGCCCGTAGAGCCCCTAGAATCCCTGAGGTGCTGGCAAACCCTGATTGGCAGTCCCCAACTTCAGCCGCACCTGTAGTTCCCCCTTTCACCGCCCAGTCTGGAGTTCGGGTTGAGACAGCTCAGATCGGTTCGGCCCTGGGATTTTTTGAGCTGTTCTTGACTGCGGAGCTCTTGGACTTAGTCGTGGCCGAAACAAATCGTTATGCCACACAATTTATATCCACCAACCCGGGGAGCTCTTATGCCCAGTCTTTCCGGTGGAAACCAGTCCAAGTTTCCGAATTTAAAATTTTTCTGGGCCTTCTCCTCAACATGGGTCTAACTAAAAAGCATGAATTGCGGTCATATTGGTCCACGAACCCAATTCATCACATGCCCATGTTCTCTGCTGCTTATTCCAGGACACGATTTGAGACCATCCTGCGTTTCCTGCACTTTAGCGACAACACCACCTCCCAGTAAAAGATATGTTTGCCAAGGCATACGAGCTGAGGAGGAGGAGGCGTTCCTATGCTTTGGCAAACACTTTGTATATAAAAAAAAAAAAAAAAAAAAAATCCCGGCAATGATTTATTCATCCACATCGATTGATGTGAATGGAGAAATCTGGTTTGCCAGGGCATACGAGCTAAGTGGGTATGGATGTTGGGCGGAGCTCTTATGTCCTGGCAGACGCCTTTCCCCTCCTTTTTTTTTTGGGCAGAGATTTTTTCATCCACATTGATCGATGCGAATGAAGAAATCTGTGCCGTTCATTTTTTTCTTTCAGCCCAGAGGCTGAACGGAAAAAAAAAATCTCATTACCTGTATGCTCAATATAAGGAGAATAGCAGAAACTCCTAATGCTGGCCATACATGTAATGATTGCGGAGACCCTCAAATGCCAGGGCAGTACAAACACCCCACAACTGACCCCATTTTGGAAAGAAGACACCCCAAGGTATTCGCTGAGGGGCATATTGAGTCCATGAAAGATTTAAATTTTTGTCCCAAGTTAGCGGAAAGTGAGACTTTGTGAGAAAAAAAAAAAAAAAAAAAAAATTTCCGCTAACTTATGCAAAAAAAAAAAAAATTCTATGAACTCCCCAGGCCCCTCATTGAATACCTTGGGGTGTCTTCTTTCCAAAGTGGGGTCACATGTGGGGTATTTATACTGCCCTGTCTTTTTAGGGGCCCTAAAGCGTGAGAAGAAGTCTGGGATCCAAATGTCTAAAAATGTCCTCCTAAAAGGAATTTGGGCACCTTCGCGCATCTAGGCTGCAAAAAAGTGTCACACATTTGGTATCGCCGTACTAAGGAGAAGTTGGGGAATGTGTTTTGGGGTGTCATTTTACATATACCCATGCTGGGTGAGATAAATATCTTGGTCAAATGCCAACTTTGTATAAAAAAAATGGGAAAAGTTGTCTTTTGCCAAGATATTTCTCTCACCCAGCATGGGTATATGTAAAATGACACCCCAAAACACATTCCCCAACTTCTCCTGAGTACGGCGACACCAGATGTGTGACACTTTATTGCAGCCTGGGTGGGCAAAGGGGCACACATTCCAAAGAGCACCTTTCGGATTTCACAGGCCATTTTTTACACATTTTGATTGCAAAGTACTTCTCACACATATGGGCCCCTAAATTGCCAGGGCAGTATAACTACGCCACAACTGACCCCATTTTGGAAAGAAGACACCCCAAGGTATTCCGTGAGGGGCATGGCGAGTTCCTAGAATTTTTTTTTTTTTTCGCAAGTTAGTGGAATATGAGACTTTGTAAGGAAAAAATAATAAAAAAAATCATCATATTCCGCTAACTTGTGACAAAAAATAAAAAATTCTAGGAACTCGCCATGCCCCTCACGAAATACCTTGGGGTGTCTTCTTTCCAAAATGGGGTCACTTGTGGTGTAGTTATACTGCCCTGGCAATTTAGGGGCCCAAATGTGTGAGAAGTACTTTGCAATCAAAATGTGTAAAACATGGCCTGTGAAATCCGAAAGGTGCACTTTGGAATATGTGCCCCTTTGCCCACCTTGGCTGCAAAAAAGTGTCACACATGTGGTATCGCCGTACTCAGGAGAAGTTGGGGAATGTGTTTTGGGGTGTCATTTTACCTCTACCCATGCTGGGTGAGATAAATATCTTGGTCAAATGCCAACTTTGTATAAAAAAATTGGAAAAGTTGTCTTTTGCCAAGATATTTCTCTCACCCAGCATGGGTATATGTAAAATGACACCCAAAAACACATTCCCCAACTTCTCCTGAGTACGGCAATACCAGATGTGTGACACTTTTTTGCAGCCTAGGTGGGCAAAGGGACCCACATTCCAAAGTGCACCTTTCGGATTTCACCGGTCATTTTTTACAGATTTTGATTGCAAACTACTTCTCACACATATGGGCCCCTAAATTGCCAGGGCAGTATAACTACGCTACAAGTGACCCCATTTTGGAAAGAAGACACCCCAAGTTATTCCATGAGGGGCATGGCGAGTTCCTAGAATTTTTTATTTTTTGTCGCAAGTTAGTGGAATATGAGACTTTGTAAGAAAAAAAAAAAATAAGAAATCATCATTTTCCGCTAACTTGTGACAAAAAATAAAAAGTTCTATGAACTCACTATGCCCATCAGCGAATATCTTATGGTGTCTACTTTCCGAAATGGGGTCATTTGTGGGGGTTTTCTACTGTCTGGGCATTGTAGAACCTCAGGAAACATGACAGGTGCTCAGAAAGTCAGAGCTGCTTCAAAAAGCGGAAATTCAAATTTTTGTACCATAGTTTGTAAACGCTATAACTTTTTCCCAAACATTTTTTTTTTATCAAAGACATGTAGAACAATAAATTTAGCGAAAAATTTATATATGGATGTATTTTTTTTTGCAAAATTTTACAGCTGAAAGCTGAAAGTTTTTTGCAAAAAAATCGTTAAATTTCGATTAATAACAAAAAAAGTAAAAATGTCAGCAGCAATGAAATACCACCAAATGAAAGCTCTATTAGTGAGAAGAAAAGGAGGTAAAATTCATTTGGGTGGTAAGTTGCATGACCGAGCGATAAACGGTGAAAGTAGTGTAGTGCAGAAGTGTAAAAAGTGGCCTGGTCATTAAGGGGGTTTCAGCTAGCGGGGTTGAAGTGGTTAATAAGATTAGGGAGAGAAGTCAATGTTTTGTCAAAGAAAGTAATATATCATCTGCAAACAGGCTTAAATTATACTCTCTACTACCCACTTGTTGTTCATACAACTGATTTTAAAAAACACACTTAAAAAAAATCAGCGTCGAATACATGTGTTTTCTTTCAGCACTAAACATTATGCGTTTAACACTTTTTATGCGTCTTTTTTAAATCAATGGGTGCTCATTTCATTACAAGGCTGAATTTTCTGCTTGATGCTTTTGAAGCAGATATGCGCCCAAAAAAGCACAGAAAATACACAAAAAGTGCTGCTTTTTTACATGGGTAATAAAAAAATAAATCAACTGCTGCTTCCTATTGAAATGAATGGGAGGTTGTCTTGAGGCATTTTTTGGAGCCGATTCTGAAGCAGAAACGCCCCAAAGTCAGCGCCCAAAAAATCTGTGTGAACAAGCCCTTACTCCTGTTACAGTGAGGAACAGAAGTATTTGAACACCCTGCGATTTTGCAAGTTCTCCCACCTCTACCCCAAAGTCCACCTCTACTCCACTCATTAATCTAACTTAGTAGCACCCATCTGAGCTCTTTAAAGACACCTGTCCACCACACAGTCAGTCAGACGCCAACTACTACCATGGGCAAGACGAAAGAGCTGTCAAAAGACACCAGAGATAAAATTGTGGACCTTCACAAGGCTGGAATAGGCTAAGGGGCAATTGCCAAGCAGCTTGGTGAAAAAAGATCAACTGTTGGAGCAATCATTAGGAAATGGAAGAGGCTGAAGGTGACCGTCAGTCTCCCTCGGACTGGGGCTCCATGCAAGATCTCACCTCGTGGGGTATCACTGATGAAAAGAAAGGTGAGGAATCAGCCCAGAATTACAAGGGAGGAGCTGGTCAATGACATGAAGAGAGCTGGGACCACAGTTTTAAAGGTCACTGTCGGTAGAACACTACGCCGTCATGGTTTCAAATCATGCATTGCACGGAAGGTTTCCCTGCTCAAGTCAACACATGTCCAGGCCCGTCTGAAGTTAGCCAATGACAATCTTGATGATCCAGAGGAGGCATGGGAGGAAGTCATGTCAGATGAGACTAAAGTAGAACTTTTGGTCTAAACTTCACTCGTCGTGTTTGGAGGAAAAAGAAGAATGAGTTGCATCCAAGAACACAATCCCTACTGTGAAGCATGGGGGTGGTAACATCATGCTTTGGGGGTGCTTTTCCGCAAAGGGGACAGGACCGTATTAAGTAGAGGATGAATGGGGCCATTTATTGTGAGATTTTGAGCAACCAACCCCTTTCCTCAGTCAAAGCATTGAAGATGGGTTGTGGCTAGGTCTTCCAACATGACAACGACCTGAAGGACACAGCCAGGATAACCAAGGAGTGGCTCTGTAAGAAGCATATCAAGGTTCTGGAGTGGCCTAGCCAGTCTCCAGACCTAAATCCAATAGAACATCTTTGGAGTGAGCTGAAACTCAGTGTTGCTCAGCAACAGCCCTGAAAGCTGACAGATCTAGAGAAGATCTGTGTGGAGGAGTGGGCCAAAATCCCTGTTGCAGCGTGTGCAAACCTGGTCAAGCACTACAGGAAACGTTTGACCTCTGTAATTGCAAACAAAGGCTTCTGTACCAAATATTAACACTGATTTTCTGAGGTGTTCAAATACTTATGTTCAGCAGTGCAAGACAAATAAATTCTTTAAAAATCATACAATTTGATTTCCTGATTTTGTAAAAAAAATTCTGTCTGTGAATTTCAGACCCCTCTATGATTTGCAAAATCGCAGGGTGTTCAAATATTTCTGTTCCTCACTGCATATCATTGTTCTGATTATCCTTACTTACAGCTCCATAGCTAAAACAAGAATAGAAGGAGATAAAGGTACCCCTGTCTAGTAGAAACCAAGCAAGAAGGAATTCACTCACCACGGTCAGGGGTGCACAGAGAAAACCCAGACTGGCAGCAGGATGCTCATTTCAAGGAAGAATTATCCAGCACATCAAAAAATCTAAAATCTTGATAATTTATTTTCACATCCTTAAAATCAGCAACACCTGAATATGTGTCCTTAATCATAGCAAAGTCTTTCCAAGCAAAGTGTATAGGCTGCCTCCTTGTTGTTCACACCAGAGTTAATGCCATCCAGCTCATATTATCACTCCACACAGTGAGCATGGAGTGGGCCTTTTATGATCTCTCCAGATTAGCCAATTAGCCCACTAGAAGATGGGCTTCTTATGGTTTCCCCAGACTTAACGTAACATACGATATTTCTTAGGGAAACAAAACATATGCTCCTGTACCAAAAGGAATTTACTGATGGGCCCCTCCTCAACATCTGACTGTAACCACACCAGACTACTAATAACTTACACAATATCTTGAGAGACAATTATCTTCTACAATCAACTCATTAAATTAAAAAAACAAAAACGCACACCTCTCATCATAAACTTCATGCCTTGCATCTGGTGTTAGTGTTTGGCATTTGGCTTCTTCTACCCTGACTGAAGGGAGAAGATTAAAGGCAATACCTAGTGGGAAGAGGTCAGAGATCAGCCAAGTCAACCAGTCACACTACACAGACAACAAAGAGGCATGAGGCTAAACTATGAAGAGAGGCCAGGGCAATGGTTGAAGAAGAGGGGAGAAATACTTAGATTGCTTAATTGTTCCTGGTGGAAGTCTAGCAGAGTCGTACAATTACTGCAGTTCCTACTGGAGATCAGTTCATCATCAAGGTGTTACATGCTTCATAGCTCTAGAAGCTGCATGTTCCAGGATCCTGTGTGCCTAAGACAGAACATCAAAGGAGGAAGTATTCCCTATTTAACAGTTAACAGCTCTAAGGCTTCTAGCCCAGCTCTAGAGACAGGCCTTCTTGTACATGGGTGAAGGGAAAATACCAGTAACAATTCAGCAATATTACTTTATATTTACACTTACCCGAAGTACTGATTGCACAGTTTGCAAAGGATATGTGACTGCTGTGGCAATAGCTTTGGCAATAGCTCCAATTACAAACACTTGAAAAGAAGAAAGCTGATAAAAACAGAAGGAGCCAAGTTAACATAGTGCATAGTAATAGCTACAACAGCAAGATTAATAATTATTTTGGGATTGGATAAACTTGATATAGTTTCTTTACTCATTAAATGGTAGCCTGCATTTTTTTAAAATCATTTTCCAGTTTTATTGTTTCCTGATTATTAATTAATTATGAAAGTTTAAGGTACTTATGTACCCAGTCAGCGGCTGCAGATGGTCTCCTAAATTCAACTGTATAGCCATTTTCAGGCACAATTATTGCTGGGGACATTTTAAGTGACATTATTATTTCTGGGGGCATAATTATCAGTGGGACACTATTTTGTTCTGCAGTATAGTATTTGAGGACATTTGGGAATACAGCAGGAACCGTATGGGGGTGGCAGAAGAATGGGGATTTGTGTTGAGAAGGTAGGGAGAATGAAGGAAGATTCAGGAATGTAAGATGAGACATAGCTAAAAAAGAAGCAGTCAGAGGTGCAGGGCAAATGGTAAAGATGAGAATAGAGAATGTCTATATCAGATAAAATGTCACTGGACGTAAAAGGTATGTAGTGCTGTATTCTCCTGTACGTTTGGTAGTGCTAAAAGACCAGACAGCATGCTGAAGGTAGGGATGGCTCGGTGCAGTGGCCAATTTCTCACCTTCTCAGCCCTCTCCTTCATAACACACACATCATAAAAAGATGAGGACAGAACATGGCAGCTGGTGCTGGCCACTGCAGAGGGCCAGCTTCTGGGGAGGTATTTTGTGCTTCACTGTGGTATTTTAGCTATGGCAGTATATAGTGCTGCACTGTGGCATTTGGTTTTGCTGAGGCAGTATGGCGGCCAATTACAGCATGTGGCCAATTTAGATTTTTTTCTGGGGCCACTTTAAGTTCTCAGACCGCCCCTGCCTGTAGTGTACATCTGATTTGATGCCCATGTAAGACTGCTGAGATGTAGCAACCAGAGATATGGTACTTTGCGGATTAATTGCAGCATAGATATAGTAACATTCAAACTAGTAACATAACATAGTTTATAATGCTAAAAAAAGACATCTATCCATCTAGTTCAGCCTGTTATGCTGCAAGTTGCAACTGACAGGTAAAGTGAATGTTAACTTTGCTAATTTAGTGCCAATGGCACCTATCAAGGGTTATAAGCAAGTTAATCAGTTTTTGAGGTTTCTGCGTTGGAAGCAGGAAAATGAACATGTGTAAGGATCTAACCAAATTTGAGAAGGGCCAAACTGTGCTGATTTAACAACTGAATTGAAGCATCTCCAAAATGATGGGTTTTGTTGGGTGTGCCTGGTATCCAGTAGTAAATACCTATGAAAAGTGATCTAATAAAACACAACTGGTGATTTGGTCATAGTGCTCAAGGCTCACTGGTGTGTGTGTGTGTGTGTGTGTGTGTGTGCAAATCAAAGACCTTCTAAAAAGCTAATATGGCACAAATCTGTGTATTACAGCTTCCTTGGTACGTGGATAAAAATCCACAGTGGGAAACAATGGTGTGTAAATTGGGTGGTCTTTTGAAAGAGGTGTTCTTTTGGAGAATTTACACAGGCACATATACAATGCATTCGGAAAGTTTTCTGACCTTTTCACATTTAGTTATGTTTTGGCTTTCTGCCAAAATGAAAAAAAAAATATATATAAATAAAGTTTTCCCCCATCAATTTGCACTCAAAAAAGGAAAAACTAAAATTTGACATTGACATAAATATTAAGACACTTGAAATTTAGCTCTGGGAGCCTCCTATTTCTCTTGATTGTCTTTGAGATGTTTCTACATCTTGACTGGAGTCCATCTGTGGTAAATTCAGTTGACTGGACATGATTGTCTATGTAAGGTCTCAAAGTTGACAATGTATATTAGAGCAAAAACCAAGCAATAAGGAGGAAAGAAATGCCTGTAGAACTCAGAGACAGGATTGGGCACAGATCTGGAGAAGGGTACATAACATTTTCTGCTGCACTGAAAGTACCCCAAAGCACAGTGTCCTTTATAATTCTTAAATGGAAGACGTTTGGAACAACCAGAATTCTTACTCGAGAGGACTGCCTCACCAAACTAAGTAATCAGTGGAGAGGGGCCTTGGTAAGAGAGTTGACCAAGAAATGGTTACTTTGGCTAAGATCCAAAGCTCCTGTGTGCCAATCGAAGACACTTCCAGAAGGTAAACCATTGCTGTTGCAATCCACCAATCTTGGCTTTATGGCAGAGTGGCCAGAAAGAAGCCTCTCCTTAGTAAGATATATATGAAAGCCCACTTGGAGTTTGCAAAAAAAGCACCTGAAGGACTTTCATACTGTAAGATATAAGATTCTCTGGTCTGATGAAACCAAGACTGAACTTTTTGCCCTGAATTATAAGTGTTATGTCTGGAGAAAACCACACTGCTCATGACCTGTCCAATACCACCCCCTGGTGGTTGTAACTTCATGCTGTATGGGTAATTTTCAGCAGTTGGGAAAGGGCAACTATTCCGGGTTGAAGGAAAGCTGCGTGGAGGAAAGTACAGAGATATTCCTAATGAAAACCTTATCCACAGAGGTCAGGAACTCAGACTGGACCAAAGTTTCATCTTTCAACAAAGCAATGACCCTATGCACACAGCAAAGACAACACAGGAGTGGCTTAGCGAAAACTCTGAGTGTCTTGAGTGGCCCAGCAAGAGCCTCGACATAAACCCAATGGAAAACCTCTGGAGAAACCTGAAAATGGCTGTTCACCAATGGTCCCCAGCAATAAATTAGCAAAGATTTAAAACATTCTGTTGTCACTTTCTCATTATGGGGTATTGAGTACAGAATGATGGGAAAAAATTTATATTAGCACAAGGCTATAAGAAACCAAAATGTGAAAAAAGTGAAGGGTTCGGAAGACTTTCCAAATGCACTGTAGATATATGTATAGTATTATTATTGTTTATTAAAAAAGTGCAATTCATTCCATAGCGTTGTACATTTGAAAAGGGGTATACATACATAATACAGACAACTGAACTGAGCATAAACAAGACGAGTTACAAACTGGTACAGAAGGAGAGAGGGCCCTGCCCGTGAGGGCTTACAATCTACAACGTATGGGAGAAGGACACAGTAGGTGAGGGTGAAATTGGTCATGGCGGTATCGAGGCAGCAGGGTCACTGTTTGTAGGCATGTCTGAAGAGGTGGGTTTTCAGGTTTCTTTTGAAGGATTGCACTGTAGATGAGAGCCTGATATGTTGGGGTAGTGAGTTCAGAGTGTGGGGGATGCATGGGAGCCGATTGTGGGAAGAGGTTATAAGAAGAGAGGAGAGAAGGAGTTCTTGTGAGGATCGGAGATTGCATGTGGGGATGTACTGGGAAAGTAGCTCAGAGATGTATGGAGGGGACAGGTTGTGGACGGCCTTGTATGTATTTGTTAGTATTTTGAACTGAATTTGCTGGACAATGGGGAGCCAGTGAAGGGATTGGCAGAGGGGAGAGGCAGAGGAGTAACAGGGTGAGAGGTGCATTAGTCGGGAAGCAGAGTTGAGGACAGATTGGAGGGTTGCAAGAGTGCTAGATGGAAGGCCACTGAGGAGATTGTTGCGGGAGATGGCGGGAGATGATGAGGGCATTTTCACAGATTCAAAGTTGAGGAAAACACGAATGCGGGAGAGGTTTTTGAGTTTGAGGCGGCAGGTGGTGGAAAAGGCTTGGATGTGCGGTCAGAATGAGAGGGCAGAATCAACGGTCACTTCAAGGCAGCGGACTTGGTTGACCGGGGAGAGTGTGCAGCCTTTGATCGTGACACAGCTACAAAAGATATAGATGCCAGATAGCTATTAGAACAAATCCCAGCAGTAAATAGAAGTATAATATTATGGATTGAAAATAACATTCACAAACATTACATACCACATCAAGTATCACCATGGAACACAATATAACCCTTAAAACACAACATTAAACTATGATTTTACCTCTGCCTGCTGCCTTAGGAGCTGACGCTTTAATCCTTCATAGAACATGAACTGGATAGCTGGGTTGAAAACCAGAAGTAGAGAAGGTAATGTACCATTCCAAAGTGCTAGCACTCCCTCCTGTTGCACTATCTTTTGAAAAGCATCTAAAATAGAACATAAAATGGATGAAAAAATGTGTACTGGATAGATGGTTAAATGGAAAATACCAAGTTTTATGTACTGTATGTATGCTGATTTATGAAAAATAGATACAGTGGATATACAAAGTCTACACACCCCTATTAAAACGTCAGGTTGCTGTGATGTAAAAATAAAATAAAAAATGAGACAAAGATAAATCATTTCAGAACTTTTTCCACCTTTAATTTGACATATAAACTGTACAACTCAATTGTAAAACAAACACATTTTTTAGGTAGAGGGAAGAAAAAGTACAAAAATAAAATAATATGGTTGCATAAGAGTGCACACCCTGAAACTAATACTTTGTTGAAGCACCTTTTGATTTTATTACAGCACTCAGTCTTTTTGGGTATTTGCCCACTCTTCTTTGCAAAACCACTCCAAATCTGTCAGATTGTGAGGGCATATCCTGTGCATAGCCCTCTTCAGATGACCCCACAGATTTCCAATCAGATTCAGGTCTGGGCTCTGGCTGGGCCATTTCAAAACTTCCTTTCTCGATTTGGTTGTATGCTTCGGGTCGTTGTCATGTTGAAAGATGAAGTTCCTCTTCATGTTCAGTTTTCTAGCAGAAGCCTGAAAGTTTTGGGCCAATATTGAATGGTATTTGGAACTGTTCATAATTCCCTCTAGCTTAAATAAGGCCCCAGTTCCAGCTGAAGAAAAACAGCCACCACCATGCTCCACTGTGGGTATGGTTTCTTTTGGTGATGTGCAGTGTTGTTTTTGCACCAAACATATCTTTTGGAATTATGGCCAAAAAGTTCAACACTGGTTTCATCAGACCATAACACCTTTTCCCACATACTTTTGGGAGACTTCAGATGTGTTCTTGCAAAATGTAGCCTGGCTTGGATGTTTTTCTTCGTAAGAAAAGATTTTTGTCTTGCTATTCTATCCCATAGCCCAGACATATGAAGAATACGGGATATTGTTGTCACATGTACCACACAACCAGTACTTGCCAGATATTTCTGCAGCTCCTTTAATGTTGCTATAGGCCTCTTGGTAGCCTCCCAGACCAGTTTACTTCTCGTCTTTTCATCAATTTTGGAGGGACTTTCAGTTCTTGGTAATGTCACTGTTGTGCCATATTTTCTCCACTTGATGATGACTGTCTTCACTGTGTTCCATGGTATATCTAATGCCTTGGAAATTCTTTTGTACCCTTCTCCTGACTGATACCTTTTAACAATGAGATCCCTCTGATGTTTCAGAAGCTCTCTGTGGACCATGGCTTTTGCTGTGGGATGTGACTAGGAAAATTTCAGGAAAGACCAACTAGAGCAGCTGAACTTTATTTGGGGATAATCAGAGGCAATTTAAATGATGGCAGGTGTATGCCGACTCTTATTTAACATGAATTTGAATGTGATTGCTTAATTCTGAACACAACTACATCCCCAATTATAAGAGGGTGTGCACACTTATGCAACCACATTATTTTTGTTTTCTTCCCTCCACCTAAAAGATTTCAGTTTGTTTTTCAATAGAGTGGTACAGTTTATAGGTCACATTAAGGCCTCTTTCACACTACCGTATGGCTATTTCAGTGTTTTGCGTTCCGTTTTTTTTCTGTTGTTTTTCCTTTCCGTATGTCCGCAAAAACCTTTCCGTATGGTTTCCGTATACGATCCGTTTTTTACAGATCCAAAACGGAAGGTAAAAAAAATTGACATCATTTTGGACACATCCCCTTTTTCACTCCCCCTAATTAACTTGGTCATGTGATAGTTGTGACTCCATTTTATGCAGCTACTTGCAGCATTGAGAGCATACTTGGAATCCTGTGTTTGGCAGACATTGGTTTCTGGCTACAATTTTCTGTTGCATCATGGCTGAGGAGGAAATGGTTCTCTTGTACTGGCCTATTTCTCAGGAACACTGACATCAGCCTACTATGGTGAACGTGAAACCAAGAAGGAGGCATTTGGTTCACCCAATTGTCTATTCAGCGGCGCAGAAAGGGTCATTTCCACAGACTGTACATGGATCTGCGATAGCATCCTGAGAAATTTCATGGGTATTGTCGTATGTCTGTGAACAGCCTTGACTTGTTGTTAGCGTCTCTATGCCCTGGCCTCACATACCAGGACACACATCTGAGGCTCTGCATTTCTCCAGAGGAACGGCTCCTCGTCACGTTGAGGTATGTATATTTATCATTATTTATATATTTATGTGATAGTGTAGATGCAATGTGATCATGTGCATCTAACAATAAATGTAAAATGTGGGGAGTGACAGTATATGTGTGTTGCATTACGCTTTTTTTGATAGTCTCTTTCAGATTTTTGGCAACTGGGAATTCATTTTCATCTCTGCATTATCAGTTCCTGCTGGGAGTCTCAACGATTTCTCAGATAGTTAGTCAAACCTGTGATTTGATTTGACAGAGACTCCGGGAAGCGGTGATGCCAGAGCCCAAGGCTGAGGATTGGATCCGAATTACTGAGGGTTTTCATGTCAATGCACATTTTCCTAACTGTATTGGGGCACTGGATGGTAAACACATACAGGGAGTGCAGAATTATTAGGCAAATGAGTATTTTGACCACATCATCCTCTTTATGCATGTTGTCTTACTCCAAGCTGTATAGGCTCGAAAGCCTACTGCCAATTAAGCATATTAGGTGATGTGCATCTCTGTAATGAGAAGGGGTGTGGTCTAATGACATCAACACCCTATATCAGGTGTGCATAATTATTAGTCAACTTCCTTTCCTTTGGCAAAATGGGTCAAAAGAAGGACTTGACAGGCTCAGAAAAGTCAAAAATAGTGAGATATCTTGCAGAGGGATGCAGCACTCTTAAAATTGCAAAGCTTCTGAAGCGTGATCATCAAACAATCAAGCGTTTCATTCAAAATAGTCAACGGGGTCGCAAGAAGCGTGTGGAAAAACCAAGGCGCAAAATAACTGCCCATGAACTGAGAAAAGTCAAGCGTGCAGCTGCCAAGATGCCACTTGCCACCAGTTTGGCCATATTTCAGAGCTGCAACATCACTGGAGTGCCCAAAAGCACAAGGTGTGCAATACTCAGAGACATGGCCAACGTAAGAAAGGCTGAAAGACGACCACCACTGAACAAGACACACAAGCTGAAACGTCAAGACTGGGCCAAGAAATATCTCAAGACTGATTTTTCTAAGGTTTTATGGACTGATGAAATGAGAGTGAGTCTTGATGGGCCAGATGGATGGGCCCGTGGCTGGATTGGTAAAGGGCAGAGAGCTCCAGTCCGACTCAGACACCAGCAAGGTGGAGGTGGAGTACTGGTTTGGGCTGGTATCATCAAAGATGAGCTTGTGGGGCCTTTTCGGGTTGAGGATGGAGTCAAGCTCAACTCCCAGTCCTACTGCCAGTTTCTGGAAGACACCTTCTTCAAGCAGTGGTACAGGAAGAAGTCTGCATCCTTCAAGAAAAACATGATTTTCATGCAGGACAATGCTCCATCACACGCGTCAAGTACTCCACAGCGTGGCTGGCAAGAAAGAGTATAAAAGAAGAAAATCTAATGACATGGCCTCCTTGTTCACCTGAACTGAACCCCATTGAGAACCTGTGGTCCATCATCAAATGTGAGATTTACAAGGAGGGAAAACAGTACACCTCTCTGAACAGTGTCTGGGAGGCTGTGGTTGCTGCTGCACGCAATGTTGATGGTGAACAGATCAAAACACTGACAGAATCCATGGATGGCAGGCTTTTGAGTGTCCTTGCAAAGAAAGGTGGCTATATTGGTCACTGATTTGTTTTTGAATGTCAGAAATGTATATTTGTGAATGTTGAGATGTTATATTGGTTTCACTGGTAAAAATAATTAATTGAAATGGGTATATATTTGTTTTTTGTTAAGTTGCCTAATAATTATGCACAGTAATAGTCACCTGCACACACAGATATCCCCCTAAAATAGCTAAAACTAAAAACAAACTAAAAACGACTTCCAAAAATATTCAGCTTTGATATTAATGAGTTTTTTGGGTTCATTGAGAACATGGTTGTTGTTCAATAATAAAATTAATCCTCAAAAATACAACTTGCCTAATAATTCTGCACTCCCTGTACGTGTTAAGAAACCTCCTCACTCAGGGTCCCGGTACTACAATTATAAACAGTATTTTTCTGTCGTGCTAATGGCCTTGGCTGACAGTACTAGTACAAGTTTATAATTGTGGATATTGGGGCCTATGGGAGCACTGCAGATTTGCGTGCATTTTCAGTACTTCTAGAATGTGTGAGAGACTTTGAGCCGCCCAGATTGCTGCCAGGTTCTGTGGGACTACAGGCTCCATTTGTTATTGTCGCTGATGAAGGGTTTGCTTTGACACCACATGTCATGCGCCCCTTCCCCAGACGCAACCTGCAGCCCGTCGGTATGCTGAATGTGCATTTGGAATACTCTTACACAAGTGGAGAGCATTACTGTCATCCATACAGATGTCGCCGGACAATGCCACCCTCGTTATTAAAGCATGTGTGATCCTGCATAACTTTGTTAGGATTTATGATGCTCCGTCAGAAATTGATGATGTTGCACCTAGTATTTCTTCATTCATCTGGAGAGTTGGACCAGACCCTACATGGACGACATGGAACAGCAGGGCTTGAGGTTCGGGCCCTCTATGAGCATTATTTTTCAAGTTCTGAGGGTGCATTGCTGTAGCAGATGGACGTAGTTCATGGCAGACTATGAAGTGTCTGGACTCTGGTCATATTAGTATTTTTTGTTTTCTAGTGAGTATTTTTATTTTATTTTTTTGGGGGGAGGGGGGTTATATGTAGATAGTGCAGGGACTCACAAGACAAAGAGGACCCGTGACGTGGGCTTGTGGGCTGGGGTTATAATGTAGCCCATAAAAAATATGTTGTCAATCATGTTCAATGATAAAATGTTAGTGATCAAATTTATTTGGGGGGGACTACAATAACCCTCTAATACCTCTAAAATAGGAAATGTTGTAATAGGTTTGTAGAGTTTGCAGATGTGCAATGATAGTTTGTGAAATCGTAACACATCTTTTCTTTCTTTACGCAGGCAGATTATTTCACACCGCTGTCCAAGGTCCTACCATTTGAGTTGATGTCCGCCCTTTTTTTTCCAAAGAATTGGCTATCAATCCATGAGCCATATGTATGTTTGTAGTACAGCAGAAATGATTACCTGGCGGCCCTCCAGCTGTTGCCAAACTTCATTGCCCTGCATGGCTGCACATCATACAGTTAAATTGTGACATGCCGGGATTAATAGTTTGGATAATAGAGCTGGTGGGCATCAGGTTGCGCATAGTTGCCTGTTGAGGAAAGCGCGGATGCGGGAGAGGTTGATAAAACAATAGTATATGCACAGTCCTAGTTGTATGTATGTGTATAATCAAATAAAGACTTTGTACAATATTTGCCCTGTATGCATATGATCAAATACATTGAACGTATAACATTAGAGATTATAGTGAATGATTTAAGTCGATACATAGAATGTGGTGTATTTTTTTATTTATATGGTAATTAAAACATAACCAACAAAAATCTTGCTTTATATTCAGCTTATATACAAAGAAAAGTAAAAAATATAAATGAACAAATTACAAGTTGAAAAGTTCCTGTGTAAAAGGACCTTGCCCTTGGTGATGAGGCTTAGCCACATGACTTGGGGGTGGGTAGGTGACTTCTCCTGGTAAATTTTGGTGGTGCATAAATGGTTGCTCCTGCGAAAAAAGGGGCTGCAAAGCCGAGCTGGGCCTAGCATGTTGAGGGACCATGCTGGGCACTGGTTGTGTGCTTACCCTGAAAGCTCATTTTTTAACCTCTTCCGGACACAGGGCATACAGGTATGCCCTTATGTCCTGGTACTTAAGGACACAGGGCGTACATGTACGCCCTGTGTATTTTCGATCACTACCGTGCGGCTGGCGGTGGTCGCAACCCGGTGCCTGCTCAAATCAGTGAGCAGGCACCTAGGCTAAATGCGCGGAGGGGTCCCGTGACCCCCCCATGTCGGCGATCGCAGCAAACCGCAGGTCAATTCAGACCTGTGGTTTGCTGCGCTTTCTGCAGTTTCTGATTCCCGCGGTCCCTGACCGCGGGGATCAGAAACTTTAGTATTCCTAAAATATATCTTTATCTTTTCCCCTGCACCCCTGAGTGATTTTATCCCGGTGGGAGGTGCAGGGGGAGGGTTGCGGGCGGTGCGGGAGGCGGCCTCCCCTTGAATAATCGTTGGTGGTCAGTGGGTATACCAGGGTGTCAGCACATTGCTGACCCCCTGGTATAAATGGCTGACATCTGTGATGCGATGTCAGCCGTTTAACCCTTTCCATATTGCGGTCCGTACGATCCGCGGTATGGAAAAGGTTAACAGTAAGACAGTAAGAGGGGGCTCCCTCCCTCTCCCATCAGGGGGATGCTGTGACTTTGCAGCCCCCCGATGGGAGAGAGCCCCCAGACAGATCCCCTCCTTACCCTTCCCCGTCTGCGAAGTTGTGGCAGACGGGGAAGGTTCCCATGGCAACAGGACGCCTTCTCAGGCATCCTGCTGTCCATGGTGCTGAACAGATCTGTGCTAAAGTGTAAGTAAAATACAGTACAGTACACTATATAGTGCACTGTACTGTATTATACAGACATCAGACCCACTGGATCTTCAAGAACCAAGTGGGTCTGGGTAAAAAAAAAGTAAAAAAAAAAGTAAAATTCAAAACACATTTATCACTGATTAAAAATGAAAAAAAAAAAAAATACAATTCCCTACACATGTTATATATCACCGCGTCCGTAGCGACCTAATCTATAAAACGGTCATGTTACTTTACCTGAACGGTGAACGTCATAAAAATAAAAAATAAAAAACTATGATGAAATTTTGCCCAAAAAGGTAATAAAAGTGATCAAAAAAGTTGTATGTACGCCAAAATAGTACCAATCAAACCGTCACCTCATCCCGCAAAGCATGAGACCCTACCTAAGATAATTGCCCAAAAACTGAAAAAACTATGGCTCTCAGAATATGGAGACACTAAAACTTGTAAAAAAAGATTTTTTGTCACCTTACTTCACAAAAAGTGTAATAGCAAGCGATCAAAAAGTCATACGCACCCCAAAATAGTGCCAAACAGTCATCTCATCCTGCAAAAATCATACCCTACCCAAGATAATTGCCCAAAAACTGAAAAAAATATGGCTCTCAGAATATGGAGACACTAAAACTTTTTTTTTTGTTTAAAAAATGAAATCATAGGTATCGCCATGTTCGTGACAACCTGCTCTATAAAAATATTACATGATCTAACCTGTCAGATGAATGTTGAAAGTAACAAAAAATAAAAACGGTGCCAAAACAGCTATTTCTTGTTACCTTGCCTCACAAAAATGTAATATAGAGCAACCAAAAATCATATGTACCCTAAACTAGTACCAACAATACTGCCACCCTATCCCGTAGTTTCTAAAATGGGGGTGAAATTTTGAAATTGTATCTCTATTTTTCATTAAATCTTGTGGAACACCTAAAGGGTTAACAAAGTTTGTAAAATTAGTTTTGAATACCTTGAGGGGTGTAGTTTTTCTTAGATGGGGTCACTTTTATGGAGTTTCTACTCTAGGGGTGCATCAGGGGGGCTTCAAATGGGACATGGTGTAAAAAAATAAATAAAACAGTCCAGCAAAATCTGCCTTCCAAAACCATACGGCACACCTTTCCCTCCACGCCCTTCTGTGTGCCCGTACAGTAGTTTACGGACACATATGGGGTGTTTCAGCAAACTAGAGAATCGGGGCAATAAATATGGCTGTTAACCCTTGCTTTGTTACTGGAAAAAATGGATTAAAATGGAAAATTTGCCCAAAAATTGAAATTCTCAAATTTCATCTCCATTTGCCAATAACTCTTGTGCAACACCTAAAGGGTTAACAACGTTTGTAAAATCAGTTTTGAATACATTGAGGGGTGTAGTTTCTTAGGTGAGTCACTTTTATGGAGTTTCTACTCTAGGGGTGCATCAGAGGGGCTTCAAATGGGACATGGTGTAAAAAAAAACAGTCCAGCAAAATCCAAAAACCAAACGGCGCACCTTTCACTCTACGCTGTAGAGTAGTTTACGGCCACATATGGGGTGTTTCTGTAAACGGCAGAGTCAGGGCAATAAAGATACACAGTCTTATTTGGCTGTTAACCCTTGCTTTGTTAGTGGAAAAAATGGGTTAAAATTGAAAATTAGGCAAAAAAATGAAATTCTCACATTTCATCCCCATTTGCCAATAACTCTCGTGCAACACCTAAAGGGTTAACGAAGTTTGTAAAATCAGTTTTGAATACCTTGAGGGGTGTAGTTTATAGAATGGGGTCATTTTTGGGTGGTTTCTATTATGTAAGCCTCGCAAGGTGACTTCAGACCTGTAGTGGTCCCTAAAAATTGGGTTTTTGTAAATTTCTGAAAAATTTCAAGATTTGCTTCTAAACTTTAAGCCTTGTAACATCCCCAAAAAATAAAATATCAGTCCCAAAATTATTCAAACATGAAGTAGACATATAGGGAATGTAAAGTCACCACAATGTTTGGGGGTATTACTATGTATTACAAAAGTAGAGAAACAAAAACTTTGAAATTTGCAAATTTCTTCATTTTTTTTGTAAATTTGGTATTTTTTTATGCAAAAAAATAAACTTTTTTGACCCAATTGTGGCAGTGTCATGAAGTACAATATGTGACGAAAAACAATCTCAGAACGGCCTGGGTATGTCAAAGCATTTTAAAGTTATCAGCACTTAAAGTGACACTAGTCAGATTTTCAAAAAATGGCCTGGTCCTAAGGTGAAATAAGGCTGTGTCCTTAAGGGGTTAAGGCTATCCACACAAAACACCACCTCATGTGGATCTAATTGGGTCTTAAAAATAGTCACAACTGATGTCATGACATCCGCAAAAAGGGTTTGCTTATACAAAGGCAGCTCTTTCAGAAGATGAGCAAGGCCGCTAAGCATTCTCTTCTCACTCTCTTCTGTATGTCTCTGCCTCAAATACTCAAGCACTTGAGTCTGTACCTGTGCTTGAGTATATGCGGCAGAATCAGGGTTCGGAGGTGCCACCTTTCTCCTGCGTGGCTGTCTCCTTCTGGGCTGGGGACTAGATTCTATGTCTCCAGATGGTCCCTCCAGAGCAGAGGACTCCTCCCTCTCTTGATGTGGCAGTTGCTGGACAGGTTCCACCTCATCATCCCCAGGACGAGGGGAGCCCGGGCCATTTGCTGCCTGGTCGGAATCACTGCTGGTGTTGGCAGTTTCCCTCTGTGGCTCCAGGTTGTCAACAGTGCTGTAGAATGAGAGAGAATGTTATACAAACAATGTGTATATATGAAGTGTATAATAAAACACATTCCCAGCACACTCAGCCACAGAGAGCATCCGCTGTCAGCAGTCTCAGCACCACCACTCAGTGCCAGCTGTCCACTTGACATTTAATATAGACTATTCCTACTAATGTTTTTGCACTACTGTTCTATCGGCCATTAATGTCTAGTGGAGGATAAATACATTACATAATTTGAACATGGATTGGTACACAGTTTCCAATAGCCATATGCTGATTTGCAGAGGTCAAGCTCTCTTTTGGTACTGTCAGTGATGTACTGTCCTTGTCAACAATATGGTAGACAGCGACTTCCTCATAGCAATTTTGACCACCTGCCAAATGGACACTTATGGATGCTCCTTTGCGCGCTCCTCACCTGTTTAGAATGTCATCCATTTGTGCAGGTCATGTCAGTATTTTAGCAACGCTAGATGCAAATATTATTCTAGCATGGTGTGGACAAGGGCAGTATAGTACTTTACAGATACAAAAGTGTACCAGGCATGTGCAAACCAGGTAAGGGTTCAGCATAGCCTTTTAAAGGGGTTTTCTCATCTCAGACAATGGGGGCATTGTCTTATAGGTGTGGGTCCCAATGCTGGGACCTGGACCTATACAGAGAACGGAGCCCTGAAAGTGAAGAACCACCCTCCATTCATTTCTATGGGTCCGCGCTGGCTCAGCTATTGCCGTCTGCCCCATAGAAATTCAACTTCTATGCTCCTATTCAACTTCTATGGGAGAGGAGGGGATTAGCGCTTAGTGGTAGACAGTGACCAGGAAATCTGGGCTCCCGCAGCCCCAGTGCTCCCCGCTCCGTTCTCGATATCAGACAATGGGGGCATATCCTTGCGATATGCCCCCATTGTCTAAAATGGGAATACCCCTTTAATACATTACTTTCTCGGATGTTCTAAATACAACTAAAATCAAAGCCAGAAGCTAGGTTTGATTTTTTTCTTGTAGAGTATATAAATTACAAACATTACAAAAAAAGTATACTCACTCGCGGCACAGGTAAGGGCTTATCTGTGCCTCGCCGGACTTGTGAAAAAAGATGGCAGCCCGCATATGTTCGCGGACGAACAATGCGAACTGGCCATCACTGATAACAACCTTTTTAATAGGATTATATACATACACAATGATAACTGCACATGGAAAACACAAAAAAAGATGTATATTAGCAATGAATTTGATTTTAAAGAGCTTAGGCCAAAAGTCGTTAGCTACCATTTATTAAGTATAGGACATTCATAAAAAGAGTTTGTCTAATATATGTTGTTTCAAAACATTTCGCAATAATCGTTACCAACATTTTTAAATAGCGTCATAGAGTTATTGTCTCCATGGTTAAAATAAAACCATTCAATCCATCTGCAGGGACCGTGTTTGCACAGTACAGGTACATTAGCTGATTTATCCAAGCTATACTGTTCCCAGCCAAATGATAGGGTGGCACGTTTTCACAATACTAACTAAGCATGTACACTACTGATGGATAGCAGGGTTGTTGTAACCACGGAAACGTGACAACGATTTAAATGTTTATCCAAAGTTTTACGTTTACATACAGGGACAACATATATGCAGATATACTGCTGTTTATTAGAATCTACAACTCAAGGCATGTCCAGACATAATAAAGGTCAAGGCTACTGTCATGAATCAGTAAGTGACCAGTAATAAGCTGTTAAATTCCATACAGAAAAAAAGGTTGCTTTCTTGAAAAAACTGTGATTGAATCAATCATTTACATGTGCTTTTTATGATGCATTAAAATATATCTGTTGGCCACAAAAAAAATTACAAATAACGCATACAAGGACGGTAATGAAAACATTGTTAAAATGAATACATACTATTCAAAAGGAATACACATATGCATGGGTTAGCTTACCTAATTTGCAGCGTTTGGCGGAATTGCCCTTCTCCCACTCTTGGGCAAGCATCTCCTGTGTCACCTCATTCCAGCCACGCTCCTTAAATATTTTGTCATGGTAGGTATCCGTGCGGGAGTCCCATAGCTGGGGACGCTCTTGGATCACAGAGATAACTTTCTCCACATCCATCTTCTTCTTGGTTTGCAGCCAAGCCAGACAAGTTGAAACCGGTTTCAGCACCTGCACATGTGCTCAGTCAAGTTTGGCAACCAAAAACACATGGCCACAGTGGGCTGGGCCTAGCACTTGTTAATGACAGATCCGCAAAAAACGGATGACATAGGGATGCGTTCCGTATGCATTCAGTTTTTTTTATGGACCCATTGACTTTAATGGAGCCACAGAACGTGATTTGCGGCCAAATATAGGACATATTCAATCTTTGCAAGGAACGGAGATACGGAAACGGAATGCATATGGAGAACATTCCGTTTTTTTGTGGACCCATTGAAATAAATGGTTCCGTTGCTTGATGATATACACCTGTGATTATGATTAGTAATGTGTTAGTCTAAATTTTCTTGTAGTATATTTTGAGGGTAGCGCCCTGATTTAGACTGATCAATGCCCATCTGCCTGGGGCTCCTGAGCAGAGTATAAATGTAGCTGGTTCCTCCACTGCCCTGAAATTTGTAGGCTTGGGCAAGTCCAAGAGAGGCGGCATATTAGTGTTAGGTATCCATCTGCAGAAGCCACCTTGACGCCTGGTAGAAGGGCCTGACACACGCTTGATCACAAATGTATGCAAAGAGCTTCTATTTTCTCATTTATAGTAGGTATAATACCACTTTAATCTAGTATGATCCCCATTTCTCAATTCTATCGTTCGCATGTGAAAAGTTGTGCAGCCATTTTTTTATTTATCAACTTTGTATCATATAGTAATGTTTTTGTAAGAAAAAAATGCTTCAACATTTATGTTGAGGATAAGGATAAAAAATACAGCTTAGGTGCTGAAGATGGCAGAAACCACGCAAGATTTCGGGCAAAATTGTGTGCCTGTTAGCCATTGCCAATTAGACACCCTTAGGCCTCTTTCACACGGGCGTCAGTTTTTTTGCCCGGATAAGAGCCGGGTGCGTTGCGGGAAAATGCGCGATTTTTTCTGCGCGAGTGCAAAACATTGTCATGCGTTGCACTCGCGTGAGAAAAATCGCGCATGTTTGGTACCCAAACCCGAACTTCTTCATAGAAGTTCGGGCTTGGGATTGGTGTTCTGAAGATTGTATTATTTTTGTTATAAGGGAAAATAATAGCATTCTGAATACAGAATGCATAGTAAACCAGCGCTAGAGGAGTTAAAAAAATAAATAAAAAATTTAACTCACCTTAGTCCACTTGCTCGCGAAGCCCGGCATCTCCTTGTGTCTCCTCTGCGCTGAAGTTGAACAGGACCTGGGGTGAGCTGCTCCATTAAATACAGGTTAAGGACCTTCGATGACGTCACTCCAGTCATCACATGGTACGTCACATGATCTTTTACCATGGTGATTCACCATGGTAAAAGACCATGTGATGACCGGAGTGACGTCATCGAAGGTCCTTAAGCGATATTTAATGGAGCAGCTCACCCCAGGTCCTGTTCAGCCGCTCAGCGCAGAGGAGACACAAGGAGATGCCGACTTCGCGATCAAGTGGACTAAGGTGAGTTAAATTTTTTATTTTATTTTTTTAACCCCTCTAGCGCTGGTTTACTATGCATTCTGTATTCATTCAGAATGCTATTATTTTCCCTTATAACTATGTTATAAGGGAAAATAATAATGATCGGGTCTCCATCCCGATCGTCTCCTAGCAACCGTGCGTGCAAATCGCACGGCATCCGTACTTGCTTGCGGATGCCATCCGATTTTCACACACCCCATTCATTTCTATGGGGCCTGCGTCACGTTGAAATCGGACAATATAGAGCATGCTGCGATTTCAACTGAACGCACAAGTGATGCGTTAAAAACATCGCTCATGTGCACAGCCCCATAGAAATGAATGGGTCAGGATTTAGTGCGGGTGCCATACGTTCGCCGCACGGATCGCACCCGCACGGAAAACTCGCCCGTGTGAAAGGGGCCTTAGGGTGTCAGTGCATATAGAGATTCTCTGATGCAATTTTGAGCCTACTTGTAAAATCAAGTGTGGATGGTAAAGGAAGAAAAAGTATTAGGACATATACTACTCTTTTTTTTAAAAATCCACTTCTGGCTTTGGTTAAAACAGCATTAGAATACAAGGTCATAACCTGAATGTGTACCGTCACCCATAGACAGTCATTACAAATATTTGCAGTGGTATAATTTTCTAAAACAATGCACTTAAAAGGGGTTGTCCGGGATAATTATATATATTTTTTTAAACATCTTACTCACCTTTAGTAGCCAAGTCTATGTTCCCAAGATGGTTTTAGGTAGCTATTACACTGGAGCATGGCTCCTACAGTCCCCAACAGATTGTTTACATATCTGTTTATCTGTGCGATCACCTCCTGCCGCACTGCACTGTGGGTCCCAGTGCAGCGCCGCATCTCCTGGTTTCTACTAACATCGCGTCCCTGCACCTGCCCCCTCATACATATTCATGCCTCCTAAACATCGTCCACTCCTCTATAGATTCGCCCCCTCATACATATTCATCCTCCTGCCTCCATTCATTATAAAGCTTCATGCCCGGTGGCATCACCGGATTGGAGGGGCTGGGCATAGTGCGATGTCGGTCGGCTGGCCTAGTTACCGCCCCTCCATCCCTACATAATTACCTAGGCTGCCAGTGATGTCACTGGGCTCCCTGAGCAGCGGAAGAGGAGGCTTCGCTTGCCTGCCAGGGACCCGATACGTCACTGAAGACAAGAAAATACTCACTTCCGGCCAAGAATTTACTGGATGAAAACGGGGCTTGAGAAATATGTTCAAAAGGTAGTACATGCATGTTTGTAAACTGTATGTCAGTAGATTACTATTAGACCAATGTCCCCCAATCCCAGACAACCCCTTTAACTATCATAGTATATAAATGGAACTTTTAATAGCATTTTTTAAAACACAAAATAGATTAAAATTCATATAATGAACAAATCCATGGAAAATATATACAGTACTTAAAATCGATCTAAAAACTGTGTCTATAATGGGAATACAACAGATACAAAGAGCAGGCACTTAGTGTGACGGTATAGCAAAACAAGTAATAAAGGTTATCTCTGAAGATGACCACTCTGCTATAGCAGTAATATGGTCCTTCTTACTCACTGTTACGTTGGTCAGGATTGTGGACCCCATGCAGCCACTGTGAAGTTGGGATCAGCTTACATCTTACCCTGCTGTGCCCCTGAGGCTATCCCTGCCTACAAGCAAGAATCCTCCCCGAAAGGGGAAACCCCACTTCTCAGTGGCTATGCCTTTGTACTGTCACCTATAAGGCCCTGGTAATATATGGTTCTTTAGGGGACCAAAGTTGAAGATCAAGATGGTAAAATATTGTAAAGATAAACCTAAAAATAAATAGTGGTATCCTTATGGTATGAGCTAGATATATAATGGTGGCATCCTGATGGAATAGAGAACGCACATGTTGCTGTCAGTGCTCCTATATATACCCACATGTCCCACATACAAGGCGGAATTATCTGCTCCAACCTAGAACATACACAGATGTGACATCACTTCCCCATCCACTCCACATACAGCCTATGAGACGGACCTGCGCGCTCCAGCCTGCAATGCATGCTGGCGTGACGGCACTTCCTTCACTCCACTGAAGTGCAGATCAAAAGGAAGATATGCGTCTCTGGAGGCATGCACACGCATGTGATGTAACTCAGGCACATGTGGAATCCAGGCCTATACAGGAGCAACAGAAGAGAATATTTTAAAGAAAATATCTCCCTTGCACAAGGCCATAGCCATTTTTGCAGTCCGCATTTTGAGGAACAGAACATTTGGCCCATAATAGAACTGTGCTATTCTTGTCCGGAATATGGACAAAAATAGGACATGTTCTATTTGTTTGCGGGTGCCACAGAAGGGACATATGGATGCGGACAGCACACGATGTGGCCCCATTTAAGTGAATCAGTCCACACACGACACAAAAAATAAAAAATGCGGATTGGATGTGGACTAAAACAACGGCCATGTGCATGGGCCCATATTAGGGTCCATTCACACATTCGTGTGTTTTGCGGATCCATAAAAACACGGACACCGGCAATGTGCGTTCCACATTTTGCGGACCGCACATTGCCGGCACTAATAGAATATGCCTATTCTTGTCTGCAACTGCGGACAAGAATAGGGCATGTTCTATTTTTTTCACGAACGGAAATGCGGACCTGGAAGTGCGGGTCCGCATTTCCGGATCGGGGCCGCACATCGTGCCCGTATGAATGTGGCTTTGCTACCCCTCTCCCATCTCACCACCATGTCCATATCTGATGCTTGGAGTGTTTACCCAATATGCTGCTAGTAATGATGATGGCACATCTATAGAGCCTTAGAGGTTAGAGAGTCGGTAAATGTTTTGTCCAACATCCAAAGTATCTGGCACGTGTCCTACACCAATTAAAAGGAAAATGTAATGACAATTGCTGGGTGGCATTCAGCAGTAGCACTCCATGCATTTTTGGTGCAGCTTATGCACAAATACATTTACTGTTGCTGCAAAACCAAGGAAAAATGCACAATTCAGCACAATTTTATTACATCCTTTTGAGAAAAATGGGAGTATAAGGCCTCTTTCACATGGGCGTGTGCGCCCCGTTGTGTATTGCGGACTGCATTTGCAGATCCGCAATACACGGGTGCCGTTCCATGGGCATTCCGCATCACGGATGCGGACCCATTCACTTCAATGAGTCCGCAAATCCGGAGATGGGGAATGGTGCGGAACAGAAGTACGGAACGGAACCCTACGAAAGAACTATGGAGTGCTTCCATGGGGTTTCGTCCCGTACTTTCGTTCCGCAAAAAGATAGAACATGTCCTATCTTTTTGCGATCCGCTGCCCCACGGACTGTGCTCGTGCATTGTGGTCCGCATTTTGCTGGCCTCAGCACGACCACAGGGCACACACGCCCGTGTGAAAGAGGCCTAAATGTCAGACAAATGGAGGAAATTAATGTGAGATACATGGAGTTACTGCATGAATAATCTCATGGATACCCATGTGCCTCACATTAATGATAAATATGTGAGGCACATGGGCTACTAAAGCGAGTTGCATAGGGTTAATAATTTGAGGCTATGGCTCAGTTTCCAGATGGCAGCCACCCATGTGCAAAGTGCAACACTCCTCAACCTGTAGTGGCCAATGGCTTCACAAATTTGTTTGTTGATGGAGGTATTACCTTCCACCTCCTATTGTCATTGACTGCAGCGGGCAGACATAGTTGTGGCTGCCGCAGTGAAAACCTAGTCTCACCAGCATAGAGATGGGTGGTTGATCCACAGAAATATCTGATTGCCTGATTGGAGTCAGGAAGGAATTGTTTCCCCTAAAGTGGGGAAAATTGGCTTGTACCTCACAGGTTTTTTTTGCCTTCCACTGGATCAACTTGCAGGATAACAGGCGGAACTGGATGGACAGATGTCTTTTTTCAGCCTTATAAACTAGGTTACTATGTCCTCACATTAATGGTACTGATCGCTCCAAGTACCTCAACATTGTTATGCCAAATGTGCACCCAGGGTAACTAATGTCAGGATGAGGGATGAGCGAATAGACTTTGGATGGTACAGTATTAGAATGTTCGATGAGCTTAAGTTATTACTTTGCGAAGTCTTGAGAAACTTTGTGTAATAACTTTGGAAATCATTACTGTAAAAAAAATGTTTTTTGTTAATCGACTTTGGATGTACCATCCAAAGCCGACTTGCTCATCGCTGATCAGGATGATTAAAAAGGGGGTACATAATGTAAAATAATGTTTAGACTGGCATTTTAACTGATCCTTCTAGGCACCATTAAAGGTTGTGTTACTTCAGCAAGTGTCATTTATCATGAAGAGAAAGTTAATACATCATTTATCATGTAGAGAAAGTTAATACAAGCCACTTACTAATGTATTGTGATTATCCATATTGTCTCCTTTGCTGGCTGGATACATTTTTCCATCTCATTATACACTGCTTGTTTCCATGGTTATGACCACCCTGCAATAAATGTGGTGGTGTTCGTGCTTGCACACTATAGGAAAAAGTGCTGGCCTCTTGCTTGGACCATGGGAGCGCACATAGGTTGGTCTTTTTTCTATAGTGTACAAGCGCCAATGGATTGCAGGGTGGTCGTTTTCACGGAAACGAGCAGTGTATAATATAAAATGAATCCAGCCAGCAAAGGAAGCAATAAGGCCTCATGCACACGGCTGTGTTCCGCGGCCGAGAGCGGACCATGGAAACCCGGCCGGGATTCCTGCTGACAGCATGAGCGCACGGCGTCATTGGTTGCTAAGACGCCGTGCGCTTCATGCAGCAGCTGCTGTACAGTAATACACTATATTAGTGTATTACTGTATAGCAGCGGCTGCATGAAGCGCACGGCATCATAGCAACCAATGATGCCGTGCGCTCCTGCTGTCAGCAGGAATCCCGGCCGGGTTTCCACATGTCACGGACGGTGTACAGGAAACAAGGCAAAGCAACATGCATAAATGACTCGCTGGATCCAAAAGCTAAGGAACAACAGGGAGACCCCTGCAGAAGACCTGGCACTTTCCCTGGCTGCTCAGCCTATGCAAAGATCCGAATGGTGGAGGTTTGCATATCCACATACCTTGACTATATAACCCCTGAGCACCCTACAATAGTGAGGGGACATGACCACCGGCTCCCTACACAAGATACGGAGGGAGTCAGGGTCACCTGGGATCCAGCAAACAGAAAATAACAGATAAATGTTCAACACTTAACTTTGTAGCAGAGAGGAGAACAAGATCAGCATGCACACACACTCCAGGAAGAAGTATAAGCCGCCCAGAAAAGCATTCTGGGGAGGAATTTAAAGGGAAGCAATTAGTCCAACACATGAGCAGGTTAACAGTGAAGAGCACTGTAGCCTCTTCAAAACAGCTGATCGGCTGGGGTGCCAGGTGTTGGGCCCCTGTTTATGTGATATTAATGACCTATCCTGAGGATAGGTCATCAATATCCAAGCACTACAAAACCCCTAACTTTCAATCAGTGAAACCACCCACACTATTAGAAATAACATAGATATATGCACCTACTGTATAGCTTCTTAATTTACAAAGTGAGCAGCTGTGTGTTATAGTTAGCATTTGAACTGAGGCCAGTTTTGTACTAGCACTAAAATCAACCAGCAAGCTGTTCATTAGAGTCCAGTATAGTGTCAATATGGTCAATGGTATTGAGCGGTGCTCTGGCAGTTTCTGGCTACAGCCTCATTCACATCCCTGTTTGTGGATCCAGCAGGCTGTTTTGGCACAGAGCAGCCTGTCGGATCCTCTATTTCATTGCATTTGAAGGGGATCTGGCTGTGACCAGGTAGATTTACAGCAAAAATGCTGGGTATCAGCCAGATAAAAACCACTACATGCAATGGTTTTCTTCCAGCCGAAACCTGGCATTTTTGCCGAAAATTGTCCAGATCAGCACCAGACAACATTGCAGTCAATGGGGATCTAGTGGTGAAGTAGAGGAATTGACGGGCTACTCTGCGTCAAAATAGCCTGCAGAAACCACAGACAGACATGTGAAAGAGGCCATAGCCAGGTGCAATGAACTCTAGCAGGCTGTTGGAACAGCCAGCTGGATGATTTTTTGTGTGAAACTAGCCTGATCTAATTTTTTTTGTATGAGCACACTTTGTAGCAACATTTGTAGCACTCGCTTTAACAATTTCTGACAAATAACTGCAGTGTGGGCTATTCAGCACTTTGAATTAGTTATTCACATACATTTATGAATGCTAAGTAGCAATGCCCAGATACAGTCCTGATCAAAAGTTTAAGACCACTTGAAAAATGGCAAAAAAATCATATTTTACATTGTTGGATCTTAACAAGGTTCCAAGTAGAGCTTCAGCATGCCAAAAGAAGAAATGAGAGTGAGACAAAAACTTTTGACTATTCAATTAATTGAAAATAACGATAACAGGCCGTTTTTCAGCTGATCCAAATCTTAGGCCCACATGTCTTTAAAAGGCCAAATCTATCATTTTGTCATTTTCTGTCAGGTAGTCACACGTTGTGATGGCAAAGGCAAAAAAACTCTTTTTGAACATGACACCGCCTCTATTGATCCCTTGCTTGACTTATCTTCTGATCTTCATATGCTGGTCCTCTTCAATGGCTTTTGGAATATCTGCATTGTTTTTGGATCTAGACTATGTACATTTGTAATTGTGTTAGCATATCTTGAAGTTGTTTCAGGCATATTGATGTTATTTACCTGCGTCTCCCTCTCTCTTTTTTTCTTTTTTCCTTCCCTTCTCCCTTCCTTCCCTTCTTGCGTTTTGTCTCCCTTCCCCTTCTCTGGGGGGAGAGGTCTGTATATCCTTCACATACAAATGTATTTGTGCATATATTATTTTGGTTAGAAACACTATCTGTTTTTTACAGTCCAATACTGCGTTTATTGCACTTGCACTTTATGAATTTGCAGGCTTTTCCTGCAACCAATTTACTCGACCCCTTATTGGGTCCCTTTTCACATTTCATTTCCATTGAGGGTGACATGATTGCTTTCCCACACTGGCCGTCCCCCACCCCCTTCTCTTTTCTCTTTTTTCTTTTCGTACCCCCCCTTCCTTTTCATCCATGTTTGCTTGGACATTTATGCTTTCTCCTCTATTAATATCACCATCATTATTTTTATTATTATTTTCCAATTTTTTGTACGCCTGTAATTAATCATGCATTTATTGATTTATACGATCACGGTGTACATGGGATTTTGACAGTGTGTTTATACTTATTTTTGTGCACTTGTATATATACTTATGTATTTGTATTTTGTATCTTTTTATCAATTTGTATATTTTTACTTATTTATTCAATTGTATTTCTCTGTAAAGTTGCATATAATTGTGCTACTATCGGATGTATGGACATGCCCTTCATATTTTATTTCATTATACTTATTACTATATATATTTACTATTATATCTATTGTACTTATTTCCTGGCACTAGGTGTATATATATATATATATATATATATATATATATATATGTATATATCTTTCTTTTATTATTATATTTTTTCATTATCATACCTTTTTTCTTTTATTTATTTTTCTTATACAATATAAGTGACCTACTTAAGGTATATATATGTGGTTACACCTATACTTCAATTGTGCACATATATAATTATTCTCTCCATTGCCCTGTGCCTTTTCCCTTTCCCCTCTCCTTTCCATTATTCTGGTGGTCCGATTTTTTCATTTTCGGTTTGACAGACCGTAGTCTGTTGCTCCTCCCCCGGTGTGATGCGTGCGCGCCCGAGCCTGTGCGTCCATACGTCATCCCCGTCCAATCATGTGCTTAGTCACGTGGTTGGCGGGGGCTTGACGGGACGCCGGGAGCGGGGTGTCCGGATGTGGTTTGTTCCGGAGTGATCGCGTGCCCTTGGACATACGCACCTGGGGACGAGTAAGTGCTGGTGTTTGATTGGTTCGCACAGATTTTAAAATGCTCAATCTGCAGTGATGGCGCTACCCCCTGACGAAGGCACGCCGAAAAGCGCGTTGGGGTAGCGCCATCCTGGTTGGTCTTCTCCTGGTCTGTTCTTGGTGAGTCTCCATTGTTCTCCTACACCCCGGCTTCCCTCCATTTGGATTGCTACTTTGTTGCTAGGCTTTTGCCTGGTGGCCGGGTGTCCACAGGCTCATGCCTGTGTAGGCTGGGAATTTGTTACTTTCAGACTCACCATTCCCATTTATAATTATCCCTTATCTGCGGCTTACTTTTCCATTCTATATTACACCCGCTGATTATATACTAACATCTATGACCGGAGTGCCCCTCCCAGGGTGGCGCTGTTTTCTCCTCTCGCTGCTCCTTTTTTGTTCCTTGTCTTACTGCATTTTGTATATGCAATTTTGATATCTTTTTATGTCCTAATAAAACATTTATAATCATTACACCTGGCTTGTTGAGCTCTATTCTTCTCTTTTCTTTTTGAACATGGTCGGATTGTTAAACTGCATAGGCAGGGTCTCTCACAGTGCGCCATCGCTGCTGAGGTGGGACGCAGTAAGACAATCATTTGGAATTTCTTAAATGATCCTGAGGGTTAAGGAAAAAAAAAGTGGAAGATCCCCCAAAAATTCATCAGCACTGAGCAGGAGGATCCAATTGGCTGTCCGTCAAGACACTGGATGATCCTCAACCCAAATTTAGGCCCTTACCGGTGCTGACTGCAGCCCCATAACCATCAGACAGCATCAGAGACTGAAGGGCTTCAAAAACAAAAAACTTCTTCAAAGACCTCGTCTCCTTGAACGCCACAGAACTGCTCGTTTGGACTTTGAAAGAGAGCACCAAACATGTGACATTCAAAAGGTGGAAGAAAGTTTTATTCTCTGATGAGAAAAAATGTAACCTTGATGGTCCTGATGGTTTCCAACATTACTGGCATGACAAGCAGATCCCACCTGAGATGTTTTCTACGCGCCACAGTGGAGGGGGCGCCATAATGGTCTGGGGTGCTTTTCCTTCAGTGGAACAATGGAGCTTCAGGAAGTGCAGGGGCGTCAAACGTCCACTGGCTATGTCCAGATGTTGCAGAGAGCATTCCTCATGACTGAGGGCCCTCATCTGTGTGGTAACGACTGGGTTTTTCAACAGGACAACGTTACAGTACACAATGCCCGCAGGACAAGGGACTTCTTCCAGGAGAATAACATTACTCTTTTGGCCCATCCTGCATGTTCCCCTGATCTAAATCCAATTGAGAACCTTTGGGGATGGATGGCAAGGGAAGTTTACAAAAATGGACAACAGTTCCAGACAGTAGATGGCCTTCGTGCGGCCGTCTTCATCACTTGGAGAAAAAATGTTTTGTCTCACTCCCATTTCTTCTTGTTGCATGTTGAAGCTCTACTTCGAACCTTGTTAAGATCAAGCCATGCTAAATATGATTTTTTGCAATTTTTAAAGTGGTCTTAAACTTTTGATCAGGACTGTATGTGCATTACTACAACGTGGGCATTAGTACTGTGTGGTAGCACTTAGGGGAAATGTCCTAGATTACCCTGCTATACATTTGCATGGCTCAGTCTTACAGGCCAGCACAGCTCCCCCTGCTGGTGATTTTACAGAGGCAGTCACCATCCCTTCCTTATGCGATTATTCATTTTTTTCTCTCTATCACCACAGGGACCTTGTTCTGGATCCAGTGGATTAAGGGGGGGGGGGGCAATCCAAAGTTTGCAACAGGATACAGGATCCATAACACTCTAGTTAAACCACTGCATATATGCTATCACTAGCACCAATCAACATGGCTTATTAGCAGACTTAAAGAGGTTGTGTCACTACAACAAGTGGCATTCATCATGTAGAGAAAGTTAATACAAGCCACTTACTAATGTATTGTGATTATCCATATTGTCTCCTTTGCTGGCTGGATTCATTTTTCCATCTCATTATACACTGCTTGTTTCCATGGTTATGACCACCCTGCAATAAATCAATGGTGTTCGTGCTTGCACACTATAGGAAAAAGTGCTGGCCTCTCTGGTGTCTGGGAGCGCACATAGGCTGATGCTTTTTTCTATAGTGTGCAAGCACGACCACAGCTGATGGATTGCAGGGTGGTCGTAACCATGAAAACGAGCAGAGTATAATGTGATAGAAAAATGAATCCAGACAGCAAAGGAAGCAATATGGACAGTCCCAACATATTAGTAATTGCCTTGTATTAACTTTCTCTACATAATAAATGCTATTTGTTGAAGTGACACAACCCCTTTAAATACCCCATCTAGCTCTGGAATTGTTCACTGAACCAGAAACTAGATTGGCTCGGCTTCCAGCCTTAATGATAGATTGTCAAACGGAAGCGTTACAGGTCGGCATGGCAACCCTCCCAGCATAGCCACAAACAGTATCTCTGCTGGGAATACTCCTAACATGCTGTGTTTCATGCTCCGTTTTTTCACACTTCATTATCATTGTTTTTGAGCAACGTACAACAGAATGAATGTTGTTTTTCATGCTCAATTTTTTTCACACTGCTTTGTTGATATCTAATGACTGCCGAGTCATTTCCAGGGGCGGACTAGCCATAGACCCCAAAGGGAAATTTCCAGATGGGCCGATGCCTAGGGGACCACCCAAGACCTCCTGTTGGGTACATAGCGATCTGATGCTCTCAGCAATAATTAATGCTAGGAGCATCTGGTACTTATCCACCTGGCTGGCAGAATAAAGTGCCCTTCTGCATTCAACTGTATTGCCATCCTCAGGACAGTGATAGAGTGCTGCAGCGTGATTTTGTGCTGCACTGTGTGTTTGGTTCTGCTGGGCAATATTTTGGGCCGCACTACATTATTGCTGGCACTGCCTACTTATTTTGACTTTTTGCCTTTGGACCCGCCTACAACATGGCCCCCCCCCCCCCTTTTTTTTTCCAGGGCCACTTGAAGTTCTCAGTTTGTCCCTGGTTATGTCACAATGGAAATGCATAACGATGAAATGTCCTTTTTTTTATTTCCCTTGCGGATGGAGTATGTATAGCTTGCAAAATACGTATAAAAGTAAAAAATTACCACATTACCGAGCACATTAGCTGATCCATGAATGTGGTGGTGGTATATGCACTGCAATGTACCTGTGCAGGGGCGTAACTAGAAATGACTGGGCTCCAAAGAAATTTTTTTAATCTCCTCACCCAATGACTGGCCACATAGTGTCACTTGCTAGACCGATGATTTCCAGCATTTCTAGGATGATATTGTGGGTTATCAGAGGACATTATATTTGGAGAGGTATAAGACAAGGAAACTACTAGAATGTCCAGACTTTTTTTTATAGGGATAAAGTGGACGTTACAGGGAGAGGGATATGAGGAGAAAACTATAACTCCCAGCAAAACCAGACTGTTATTATAAGGCTTCAGTAGACATTAAAGGGAGAGGAGTAAAAATTGAGAGAACTACAACTTCTAGTATGACCAGTTATTATGGGCTATTAGAGGAGATTACAGTATAAGGAAAAACTACAACTTCTAGAGGAAGAAAAAACACTAACCACTCCTCCATGCATAGCACAGGCGCTCCGCCCCCTAACATCATGACATTCCACAAGTCCTTTACCAATTCTCATGAAGACATTACTCAGGTCCTTCACCACCACTTATCTCCCTCCAGTGCTGAGCCATCTTGCCAATGAAATTGCGCCCCACCCCCACCCAACCCTAGTCTGTCTACTGTGCCAGTGCCACTGTAGCACAATATGGTTGAAGAAATTCAGCTCCACTTCGGTAAAGGAAAAATTTATTTTGCTTGCGGTAAAATCACATCCAGTTACAGTTACAAAGTCGTTGTCTACATGTTTCGAGCTACTGAAGACAATTTGCGCCCTTACTCATGACACAATACAACATTAAAAAGTGGCAGTATTTATAGAGGGACTGCACCTGTTTTTACTGATTGTGGTCACATGACTGCAGGCAGCCTCTAAAACATGCCACACCTATGAACAAGACTTCTCATGAGAAAAAAAAAAAAAAAACCACAATGAACAGAAAAAGCCTATACAAAAATGAACAACATATGCACTGCGTATAGGAAACAAAATTAAAGGAGAGAGTTTTTGAGTTGCCACTGTAGGGGTACATGGCAGGCACTCTGCTGCGTGTGGTGGGCACTGACAGCAAATAATTTGTCCTTTCCTGCCATCTCGGGCCTAGCGGCCCAGGCCCTCTGCTTGCGTGGGCCTCATAGCAGTCACTACAGCTGCTACATCAGTAGTTACAGCCCTGTACATATGGCTAATTCTATACAGGAAAAACTAGCTGCAAACTGAGAATAAGGACTCAAGAACATATCAATTGCATTAAAAACTTTAAAAATTGGAAACTGAATCCATGAGTAAATAAACCTTTCCAACCCCCACCAGCTGCTTGACATTGTATACCTAAAAGGGTATTCAGTTTCCCTGAATTGGGTTTGCTTTGAAAGCAGTGTGCAGGTTTTACAAATGTCTGATATATTGTAATAAATGTTCTTGCAGTGTTCTCTAATAATATCTACTTACTACTTACCCTGTTTCCCCGAAAATAAGACAGTGTCTTATATTAATTTTTTCTCCCAAAGATGCGCTAGGTCTTATTTTCAGGGATGTCTTATTTTTCCATGACACAGGGGGATTAGTGGGGGAAATTAAAATGACACAGGAGAATCTGAGTGGGGATTACCATTTTAGTACCCCTTTCTTATCCTCCTGTGTCATTTGATTCCGCCCTCTTATCCCCCTGTGCCATTTTAAATGATCCCCCTCCCCACCCTGATCACCCTGTGTCATTTTGATTCCCCCCTCTGATCAACCTGTATCATTTTAATTACAGTTTTTAGTCTCCCCCCCCATCTTCACCAGACATCCCCCACCTTCCATCAGATATTCCCCCCCCCCACCTGTCACCCCGTCCCCCCGTCCCCTGTGTGTCCGTGCCAGCCAAGTTGTGACACTCCATCAGGGCAGAGCGAGCAGCGGGCGGAAGAAGGCGGCAGCTTGTCCTGGCGGCGGCGCGGGTTCTCTGATTTAAAGAGACCTCGCACCGCCTGCGCTGCGGCCAATCAGTGAGCTGCGTAGCTGCGGGGTCCTTACATTCTGGGGTGGCTTGCTTTATAATCGGGGAGGCATTATGTTCGGGTGATTCTTTATAATCGGGGAGGCCTTATTTTCGGGGGATGCTTTAGAATCGGGGAGGCCTTATTTTCGGGGGGATGCCTTATATTACAGCGATAGGCAAAACTAGAGGTAGGTCTTATTTTCGGGGGATGTCTTATTTTCGGGGAAACACGGTAGTCTCCCTCTGCCTTGATTCCATGTCTGCATCCCTCAGTTACGACCTGTCTGCTCTCTTCTGCTGCTGGTTGCTTATGCTCAGTTTCTCTGTGTCTAGGGGGGATACCTGTGGATGGCATTGTTATGGGGAGGGGGATCTGTGGATGACACGGATATGGGGGGGGGGGATCTACGGATGACACTATATAGCATCTTATGCTATATGTATCATCCATAGATCTTCCCCATAACAGTGTCATCCACAGATACCCCTCCCGATAACAGTGCCATCCACAGATCCCCATAACAGCCCCAGCCCCGCCGCTCACAGCAGTAGATTATTCTGGCAGTAACTTTTACTTGAACTTTATATCAGCGCACCTTTATTACCTTACAATGAAGCTCCAGTAACTGGCAGAGCAGGCAGGGGCTAACGTCACTCACGTGACACGCCTGCTCCGCCCACTTTATGAATGAAGCAGGCGTAGCAGGCGCATCACGTGAGAAAGTGAGTAAAGTTCAAATACCCGCAGGCATAGCGCCTGACCGCCTGCTCCTGCCCGCATAGCATTGAATCGGCCGATTATTCGATAACGGATTCGTTGTCAACGAATCCAGTTATCTAATATTATTGATAACTTTGATTAATCGTTGCAGCCCTAATATACAGCACATTCTCCACTAACTGAATTAGCTTCGGTGGGCCCAGGGAGGAAGGAAGTGCAGCAAGTAATAGGTTGCTGCCTGTGTTGCTGCAGAGACATGGCCCATATTCTTTCACCCCTCCTCCTGCATTCATCATCTTGTTGACTGCACACACAGAAAGGCAGCATCCCCAGCTCTGCAGAGCGCAGTGGCTGGTTTGCAGTCAGACAGGATGCTGACTGATGAAGGCAGCCAGAACAGAAGCCTGCCTCGACTTTCCAGTTCAGGAGGTGGAAGGGTGGAATGTTAACACCTTCACGACCGCAATCCGTATATATACACAGATATACACACGTGATAGCTACACATACCCCGTGCCGCTACCAAGTGTATAGACGTCATGGGAGCTCTTTAATCCAAGCGCTGCAAAGTGCTTGGATTAACCACTTCAACCCCGCTAGCTAAAACCCCCTTCATGACCAGGCCACTTTTTACACTTCTGCACTACACTACTTTCACCGTTTATCGCTCGGTCATGCAACTTACCACCCAAATGAATTTTACCTGCTTTTCTTCTCACTAATAGAGCTTTCATTTGGTGGTATTTTATTGCTGCTGACATTTTTACTTTTTTTGTTATTAATCAAAATGTAACGATTTTTTGCAAAAAAATGACATTTTTCACTTTCAGCTGTCATTTTACATATACCCATGCTGGGTGAGAGAAATATCTTGGCAAAAGACAACTTTTCACATTTTTTTAAACAAAGTTGGCATTTGACCAAGATATTTTTCTCACCCAGCATGTGTATATGTAAAATGACACCCCAAAACACATTCCCCAACTTCTCCTGAGTACGGCGATACCAGATGTGTGACACTTTTTTGCTGCCAAGGTGGGCAAAGGGGCACATATTCCAAAGTGCACCTTTCAGATTTCGTAGGCCATTTTTTACACATTTTGATTGCAAAGTACTTCTCACACATTTGGGCCCCTAAATTGCCAGGGCAGTATAACTACCCCACAAGTGACCCCATTTTGGAAAGAAGACACCCCAAGGTATTCCGTGAGGGGCACGGTGAGTTCCTAGAAATTTTTATTTTTTGTCACAAGTTAGCGGAAAATGATGATTTTTTTTATTTTTTCCTTACAAAGTCTCATATTCCATTAACTTGCGACAAAAAAAAAATTATTCTAGGAACTCGCCATGCCCCTCACGGAATACCTTGGGGTGTCTTCTTTCCAAAATGGGGTCACTTGTGGCGTAGTTATACTGCCCTGGCAATTTAGGGGCCCAAATGTGTGAGAAGTAGTTTGCAATCAAAATCTGTAAAAAATGACCGGTGAAATCCGAAAGGTGCACTTTGGAATGTGTGCCCCTTTGCCCACCTAGGCTGCAAAAAAGTGTCACACATCTGGTATCGCCGTACTCAGGAGAAGTTGGGGAATGTGTTTTGGGGTGACATTTTACATATACCCATGCTGGGTGAGATAAATATCTTGGCAAAAGACAACTTTTCCAATTTTTTTTATACAAAGTTGGCATTTGACCAAGATATTTCTCTCACCCAGCATGGGTATATGTAAAATGACACCCCAAAACACATTCCCCAACTTCTCCTGAGTACGGCGATACCAGATGTGTGACACTTTTTTGCAGCCTAGGTGGGCAAAGGGGCACACATTCCAAAGTGCACCTTTCGGATTTCTGTCAGAATGCACATCAGTGCTGCAGCTAGTCGATCGGTTGGTCCACCTGGAAGGTTAAAAAAAACAAAAAAAACAGGCCGCAACGCAATAATTTTATTAACTTTGGAACAGAATATATAAACTTTAACTTTTTTAACTGAACATTAACCTTTTTGCTTACTGGTGCTTTTTTTTTTTTTTTACCTTTATAGAACAAACCTCTCCTTCCCCATGGGTCAATGTGCAAAGCGCAAATCGCCAAAAGATGTGGCGAAGTGCGTTATGCACTTTGTCCCAGGTGAAAGGAGAGGTTTGCAGCAGCTGTGTGAGTGAATGGGCCCTAATAGCCCTGTGTGCCTGTCCTGGTGAGATGATCCCTATGCTAATAGTGTACCTGTGAGTGGTACTTCCGGAAACACTCTCCAAAGCATAGGGCAGGGTGGTCAGGACAGTCAGGACAGAAATAGCGGGTGTCACGCCTTATTCCACTCCTGCTACAGACACAACATCTTTTTCGGGGTGACGGTTGTGTTGAGGTACCAGGAACGACATTGGGGAAATGTCGCTCGTGTAGACGGCTAACTACACTGGTGGATGGGGCCACGGAACCTCCTGGGTACAGGAGGTTCTCGATGATCTCTTCCTGAAATTTGAGGAAGGATCCAGTTCTCCCAGCCTTACTGTAGAGAACAAAACTATTATACAGAGCCAATTGAATTAAATATACAGACACCTTCTTATACCAGCGTCTGGTTCTGCGGGAAACTAAATACGGAGACAATATCTGGTCATTGAAGTCCACCCCTCCCATGTGAAGGTTATAGTCGTGGACTGAGAGGGGCTTTTCAATGACACGGGTTGCTCGCTCAATTTGTATTGTCGTGTCTGCGTGAATGGAGGAGAGCATGTAAACGTCACGCTTGTCTCTCCATTTCACCGCGAGCAGTTCTTCGTTACACAGTGCGGCCCGCACTGTGTAACGAAGCCGTTGGGGGAAGCCCGCGCGACTAGTTCGCGCGGTACCACAGGCGCCAATCCGTTCTAGAAACAAATGCCTGAAGAGGGCCACACTTGTGTAAAAATTGTCCACATAAAGATGGTACCCCTTGCCGAATAAGGGTGACACCAAGTCCCAAACTGTCTTCCCACTGCTCCCCAGGTAGTCAGGGCAACCGACCGGCTCCAGGGTCTGATCTTTTCCCTCATAGATCCGAAATTTGTGGGTATAGCCTGTGGCCCTTTCACAGAGCTTATACAATTTGACCCCATACCGGGCGCGCTTGCTTGGGATGTATTGTTTGAAGCCAAGGCGCCCGGTAAAATGTATCAGGGACTCGTCTACGCAGATGTTTTGCTCTGGGGTATACAAATCTGCAAATTTCAGGTTGAAATGGTCTATGAGGGGCCGAATTTTGTGGAGCCGGTCAAAAGCAGGGTGGCCTCTGGGACGGGAGGCGGTGTTGTCGCTAAAGTGCAGGAAACGCAGGATGGCCTCAAAACGTGCCCTGGACATAGCAGCAGAGAACATGGGCATGTGATGAATTGGGTTCGTGGACCAATATGACCGCAATTCATGCTTTTTAGTTAGACCCATGTTGAGGAGGAGGCCCAGAAAAGTTTTAATTTCGGAAACTTGGACTGGTTTCCACCGGAAAGGCTGGGCATAATAGCTTCCCGGGTTGGCGGTTATAAATTGTGTGGCATACCTGTTTGTTTTGGCCACAACTATGTCTAAGAGCTCCGCAGTCAAGAACAGCTAAAAAAATCCCAGGGCCGAACCGATCTGAGCTGTCTCAACCTGAACTCCAGACTGGGCAGTGAAAGGGAAAACTACAGGTGCGGCTGAAGTTGGGGACTGCCAATCAGGGTTTGCCAGCACCTCAGGGATTCTAGGGGCTCTACGGGCACGTCTTTACGGTGGCTGCGACGGGGTCACTACTGCTCGTGCCACCGTACCAGCTTCAACTGCCCTTCTGGTGCTCGCCACTTCACCAGGTTGTACGGCAGTGCTGGTACTAGGTCCAGGGAGGGCTGCGCTGCTGGTGTATGCCTCACCACGTAATCCGACAGCAGCAGCCCCACTCTGCTGCTCTTGAAGCGGATCCTGCGCAATCTGCGGTCTAGCGACACGGGGCCGGGTACGCCTGGTGCTATCAGGGACCTCAGCCTCCTCGTCCGAACTTTGGGTCAGAGAGCCACTGCTTTCTACAGGTTCGTATTCTGACCCGCTAGATTAATCAGATGAGAGTTCCCATTCCTCATCCGACTGGGTCAGAAGCCTGTAGGCCTCTTCAGAAGAATACCCCCTGTTTGACATGTGGGCAACTAAATTTAGGGGTATTCCCTGAGACTACCCAAGAAAAAAAAGCAAGCCTGTCTTACAAAGGGGAGGCTAGCGAAGTACCGGAGGCCGCTGCGGTTGATAAATATCAAAACTGATTTTTTTATCGCCGCAGTGCGTGTAAAGTGAATGTGCAGCGATCCCCAAAAATTTTTTTTTTGTCACTGCGGTGGGGCGGGTGTGGGCGAACGCACGTGTGGGCGACCGATCAGGCCTGATCGGGCAAACACTGCGTTTTGGGTGGAGGGAGAACTAAAGTGACACTAATACAATTATAGATCTGACCGTGATCAGTTTTGATCACTTCCAGATACTATAAAAGTACAAATGCTGATTAGCGATACGCTAATCAGCGAATAACGGACTGCGGTGGGCTGGGCGCTAACTGATCCCTAAACTACCTAACCAAGGAGCCTAAACTATACCTAAAACCTAACGGTCAATACCAGTGAAAAAAAAAAGTGACAGTTTGCACTGATCACTTTTTTCCTTTCACTAGTGATTGACAGGGGCGATCAAAGGGGTGATCAAAGGGTTAATTGGGGTTCAGGGGGGTGATCTGGGGCTAAGTGTGTAGTGTTGGTGTACTCACTGTGTAGCCTGCTCCTCTGCTGGATCCAACCGACGAAAAGAACCAGCAGAGGAGCAGGCAGCCATATAACAGATCATATTTACTAATATGATCTGCTATCTGGCACTCTGATTGGATTTTTTAAAAATCATTGGCTGGCAAGTTGATGACGAATTACTCCTCGACGAAATGCCGCCCCGAACTGCGCATGCGCGGGCCGGCAAAGCGCGTCATCTCGCGTGATGACGCGTAGATGCGTCAGTCTGCGCAGCGATGCCGCCTCCGGACCGCACATCTGCGTTAGGCGGTCCGGAGGCGGTTAAAGCTTCTGCCCCTGTCCTGCTGCTGTCACGGACAGCATACAGTTCAGTAATGCCAACAAGGGACCAATCAGAGTGGCCCCTTGCCGGCAATCAATCCGATTGGTAACGATTAGTCTGTGCAGACTAACCAATCGGATCGCGGCAGTGAAAAAATACTGATTTCAGGCTCTGATCTGCGCTCTGCAGATCAGAGCCTGAAATCAGGTAGTGTCCTCATGCCCCCCTGATCTGCGCCCCCCGATCTGTGCCCCCCCAAGCCCCCCTTGTGTCCGCCTGCCCCTAAAGCTCTCTACACATTCAATCAGCCTGCCCAGTGCCCTAATGCGGTCCGCCCTCTCCCCGCCCCATATATTCCTCCTGCCCCACCTCCCTCAATGTTGGCCGTGACACCCCCCTTTCCAGCGCTGCCCCTGATGCGGTGCGGTACGGTCCCCCTGCTGTGTATGATAGCGGCGGCTCCATTCCTGAGCCGCCATCAGCAGAGTGCGCCAGGTCTATGCTGACACGCTGCTGTAACCCCATAGATGCCGCGGCAGCGGCATCCATGTGGTCAATAGAGGGAGGAGGCTCCCTCTCTCCACCATCGGGGCTGCCGCGATGGTTGCCACCTACAGGGCATCTGATTGTATAATACTTTGCAATGCAAAAGCATTGCAAAGTATAGTACAGCCATCAGCCCCACTGGATTTTCAAGATCCAAGAGGGATTTGATTAAAAAAAAAAAAAAAAAAAAGAAAGTGAAAAAAATTAAAAGTAAAAAATAAATAAAAATATAAAATGGAAAAAAAAATTGAATACACATTGAAAAAAAATAATAATAATACACATATTAGGTATCACCACGTCCGTAACGACTGTCTCTATAAATATATCACATGATAGAACCCGTCGGATAAACACCACAAAAAAAAATACAAAAACTGTAAAAAAAAATGCCATTTTGTCACCTTACATCACAAAAAGTGCAACAGCAAGCGATCAAAAAGGCTTATGACCCCCAAAATAGTACCAATCAAACTGTCACCTCATCCCGCAAAAAAATGATACCCTATTTAAGACAATCGCCCAAAAAATAAAAAAGCTTTAGTGACTATGGAGACACTAAAACATAATTTTTTGGGTTTCAGAAATGCTATTATTGTGTAAAACTAAAATAAATCAGAAAAAGTATACATATTAGGTATTGCCACGTCCGTAACAATCTTCTCTATAAAACTGTCACATGACCTAACCCCTCAGATAAACTCTGTAAAAATAAATAAATACTGTTCCAAAACAGACAATTTTTTGGTCACCTTGCCCCATAAAGTGTAATAATGAATGATCAAAAAATCTTATGCACCCAAAAATGGTACCAATAAAAACCTCAACTATTTCTGCAAAAAATGAGCCCCTGCACAAGACGATCGGCAGAAAAATAAAAAAACATTCAGAAAATGGACACACAAAAACAATTTAGTTTTTCAAAATTACTTTATTATGTAAAACTGAAACAAACAAAGAAAGTAGACATATTTGATATTATTGCGTTCGTAACAACCTGCTCTATAAAAATAGCACATGATCTACCCTGTCTGATGAATCATTTAAAAAAAAAAAAAAAAAGCCAAAACAGCCTTGCCTCACAAAAAAAAGAATATAGAGCAATTAAAAATCATATGTACCCCAAAATAGAACCAATAAAACTGGCACCTTATCCCCTAGTTTCCAAAATAGGGTCACTTTTAGGGAGTTTCTACTGTAAGGGTGCATCAGGGGGGCTTTAAATGGGACATGGCATCTAAAACCAGTTTAGCAAAATCTGCCTTCCAAAAACCATATGGCGTTCCTTTCCTTCTGCGCCCTGCCGTGCGCCCTTACGTCAGTTAACGACCACATGTGGGGTGTTTCTGTAAACTGCAGAATCTGGGTAATTAATGTTGAGTTTTGTTTGGCTGTTAACCCTCAATGTGTTAAAGAAAAAAAATGTAATAAAATGGAAAATCTGCCAAAAAAGTGAAATTTAGAAATGTAATCTCCATTTTCCTTTAATTCTTGTGGAACACCTAAAGGGTTAACAAAGTTTGTAAAATCAGTTTTGAGTAACTTGAGGGGTGTAGTTTCCACAATGGGGCTCATTTATGGTGGGTTTCCACTATGTAAGCCCCACAAAGTGACTTCAGAGCTGAACTGGTCCTTAAAAAGTGGGTTTTGGAAATTTTCTTAAAAATTTTAAGAATTGCTTCTAAACTTCTAAGGCTACTTTCACACTTGCGGCAGGACGGATCTGGCAGGCTGGTCTCCCTGTCGGATCCGTCCTTCCGCTGTTTCGCCGGACCGCCGCTCTGTCCCCATTGACTATAATGGGGACGGGGACGGCGCTCCGGCGCAGTACGGCAATTCGTGGTCAGAGACCGCCGGACTAAAAAGTCAGACATGCAGGACTTTTAGTCCGGCGGCCTTTCGCCGTGCACTGCTGAACTGCGCCGGAGCGCCGCCCCGTCCCCATTATCGTCAATGGGGACGGAGCAGCGGTCAGCCGATACGGCGAAACAGTGGAAGGACGGATCCGACAGGGAGACCAGCCTGCCGGATCCGTTCTGCCGCAAGTGTGAAAGTAGCCTAAGCCTTCTAACGTCCTAAAAAAATAAAATGACATTTCCAAAATGATGCCAACATAAAGTAGACATATGGGAAATTTTGAAAATTGTGAATTTTATTTATTTTTTTACAAATTTGAGATTTTTTCATAAATAAAGGTGAAATATATTGACTCAAATTTATAACTATCATGAAGTACAATATTTAACGAGAAAACTATATCAGAATGGCTTGGAAAAATAAAAGTGTTCCAAAGCAATTACAACATAAAGTGACGCATGTCAGATTTGTAAATTTTGACCTGGACACTGGGGCATCAATGACCCTTGGTAATGAAAGGGTTAAAGAAACAGTAATTCATAGTGTCACATGCCAGTTCTCAATATAAAATAGGTATTTACTGTGGGGAAAAAACTGCAGTAATTTTCTGGTTTTTCTGCCTTTCCAACTGGAAATTGCAACTCCCAGCATGTCCCGTCAAATGCAGACCTTCAGGACCATGCGGCACCTTTAGGGTTCAGTCAGACGCCCATAAGTGTTTTGCCATAGAAATGCCTATTCTTGACTGCGATTGTGGGCAAGAATGGTACATGTTCTATCTTTTTGCGGTGTCGCAGAACAGAATGAATGGGTCCGCACCCGTTCTACAAAATTGCGGAACGGATGCAGACCCAGAACTAAGGACATCTGAATGGATCCTTAGAGTGCCTTCACATGATGCAGATTACATGTTTTTCCACATGGGTTCTTGTGCCGACACACAGCAGTGTAATACAGTACCAGCAAAAGAGATGAGATCTCATGTACACTTTGTATTTTTCTTCAATTCCGAAAATGACCTGCTGTGTGTTTTTCAAATGTTTTGGGGAGATTTCAACCTTTGCAAAACAAGGGTGCAAATTGTGAGAAAACCGCAGTAAATTTGCCCAAAACAAGTTCTGCACAGGTGTGCAGATTTTCTGTTCACATACTTGTAACCATGTGCAGGGAACACAAAATTTGCATGTGTTACTTGTGTTTTTTGTTGCAGATTTGCTGCAGATTACAATGGGTAAAATGTGCCAAATGATCACGCTAATAGTGGATATGACTTCTAAATGCACATGCCAGGGCCAATGGCGGAGTAAGACGTGCTTCACCTCGGCTCCTGAAAGACTCCAGCTCACGCAGCTAATACAGGACAACCCAGACCCCACCATCTACATGAAAGGTCGCAGGAGGAAACCCTCATCTACCCCTGCTCCGATCCAACGCAAATCGGGAGACATCTCCCGCTTCTTCGCCTCGTCAAGCCAGGCAGACGCTCACCAGGAGAGAGACGATTCTCCCAAGATGGCGTCGAGACAGCGCAGAGCGGCGTCCCCTCCGCGTCATAAGGGACCGGACCCACAGGCCCCAGCCTCACCGCAGCTAGCAAGAGGTACACTTACCAGCTCTCCGGCCTCCTATGCTGCAGCAGCTAGCTCCGGCTCGTCAGCCGCCTCGTCTCCCTCGTTTGCAGGGACAGGCTCCGCAGAAGCTCAGGGCCACTCTCCTAGAATCCGCTGCTCTCAGACCACGATGACCGGGTTGGGAGGCTCCCCGACTCCACCGGGTAATGATGAGGACTGGAAAGTTCACCTCAAATCCCCCCCCCCCCACCAGGCATGAAATAGATGCCTTATTCACAAGGTTGGAAACTTCTCATAAACAGGACATTGAGGCCCTGCAGCATGATCTTAATCCCTTAAGGACTCAGCCTTATTTCACCTTAAGGACTTGGCCATTTTTTGCAAATCTGACCAGTGTCACTTTAAGTGCTCATAACTTTAAAACGCTTTGACTTACCCAGGCCGTTCTGAGATTTTGAGTTGTTTCGTCACATATTGTACTTTATGACACTGCTAAAATTGGGTCAAAAAAGTTAATTTTTTTGCATAAAAAAATAAAAATTTTACCCAAAATTGTGAAAAATTAGCAAATTTCAAAGTTTCAGTTTCTATACTTCTGTAATACATAGTAATAACCCCAACAATTGTGATGACTTTACATTCCCCATATGCTTACTTCATGTTTGTAGCATTTTGGGAATGATATTTTATTTTTTGGGGATGTTACAAGGCTTAGAAGTTTAGAAGCAAATTTTGAACTTTTTCAGAAATCTTCAAAATACCACTTTTTATGGACCAGTTCAGGTTTGAAGTCATATTGTGAGGCTTAGATAACTAGAAACTACACCCCTCAAGGTATTCAAAACTGTTTTTTCAAACTTTATTAACCCTTTAGGTGTTCCACAAGAGTTAATGGCAGATGGAGAAACAATTTCGAAATTTCAATTTTTGGGAAATTTTTCCAATATAATCAATTTTTTCCAGGAGTAAAACAAGGGTTAACTGCCAAACAAAACTCAAAATGGGTTGCCCCGATTCTGTAGTTTGCAGAAACATCCCGTATGTGGTCGTAAACTACTGTTTGGCCGAACGGGAGCGCATAGAAGGAGGGGAACACCATATGGGTTTTGGAAGGCAGATTTTGCAGGACTGGTTTTGTTTATACCATGTCCCATTTGAAGCCCCCTGTTGCACCCCTTGAATAGAAATTTTTAAAAAAGTGACTCCATCTAAGAAAGTACACCCCTCAAGGTATTCAAAACTGGGTTTACAAACTTTGTTAACCCTTTAGGTGTTCCCAAAGAGTTAATGGCAGATGGAGAAACAATTTTGAAATTTCTATTTTTTGGAAATTTTTCCAATATAATCAATTTTTTCCAGGAGTAAAACAAGGGTTAACTGCCAAACAAAACTCAAAATGGGTTGCCCCGATTCTGTAGTTTGCAGAAACACCCCATATGTGGTCGTAAACTACTATTTGGCTAAACGGCAGGACATAGAAGAAGAGGAACGTCATATGGTTTTTGGAAGGCAGATTTTGCTGGACTGGTTTATTTACACCATGTAGCCTTTCAAGCCCCCTGATGCACCCCTAGAGTAGAAACTCCATAAAAGTGACCCCATCTAGGAAACTACGGGATAAGGTGGTTGTTGTTTTGGGAGTATTTTAGGGGTAAATATGATTTTTGGTTGCTCTATATTACTCTTTTTTGAGGCAATGTAACAAATAAATTAAATTCTAAAATTGTTTCTACATTCACTATTTAGTTTTGTGGAACACCTAAAGGGTTAACATAGTTTGCAAAGTAACTTTTGAATACCTTGAGGGGTGTAGTTTCTTAGATGGGGTCACTTTTTGGAGTTTCTAGTCTAGGCTACATCAGGGGGGGCTTCTAATGGGACATGGTGTCCCCAAAAGAACTGTCCATCAAAATCTGCCTTCCAGAAACCGTATGGCGTTCCCTTCGTTCTATGCCCTGCCGTGCGGCTATATAGCCATTTACGACCACATATGGGGTGTTTCTGCAAACTACAGAATCGGGGCAATAAATATTGAGTTTTGTTTGGCTGTTAACCCTTGCTTTATTACCGGCAAAAAGGATTCAAATGGAAATTTTGCCCAAAAATTGGTGTTTTGGCACCGTTTTTATTTTATATTTTTAACACCGTTCATCCGAGGCGTTTGGTCAAAAGTTATTTTTATAGCGATGACTTTTACGCACGCGACAATGCCCAATATGTATGGCTCTCAGACTTTGGAGACACTAAGCAGGCATCCTAAAACTGCGGCCCTCCAGATGTTGTAAAACTACAATTCCCACCATGCCCTGCTGATGGCTGTAGGTTGTCTGGGCATGCTGGGAGTTATAGTTTTACATCTGGAGGGCCGCAGTTTGAGGATGCCTGCACTAAGACTAATATTTTTTTGGGAAAAAAAATTTGTTTCCATGTCTCCAAAGTCTGAGAGCCATAGTGTTTTATGTTCTCTAGTGGACTGTTGGGGATTATAAAAATGTAGTACTCCATGGAAGTGTGATACTCCCTGAAGCAATCGATAACACAGAGGCCCGGATGATCGGGGCACGTGTCACACTGAGTAGTGGTGTCCTTCCATATCCCCCTCCTGCGACACACTCTGCACTTTTTTGGGGGTTCGTCCCTTCTTTCCAGCAGGGGGGACCACACCTGGAAAGTGTTGGCCAGGGACGATCCGGGCGCCTCCAGTTCCCGAGGTACTCCGGCCTGCTCTTTCCCGGTCCGAAAAGATCAGGGCCTTGAGGACTGCCTCATAGAACTGAAGGAATGTCCCTGTGCTGCCAGCGCTTCGGGATAGTACAAAAAAAGAGTTGTACATGGCAACCTGTACCAAGTAGACCGCAACTTTTTTGTACCATGCCCGGGTTTTGCGCATAGCGTTATATGGCTTGAGGACTTGATCAGAGAGATCAACTCCTCCGATATACCGATTGTAGTTGACGATACAATCGGGCTTGAGGACAGTTGCCGTGGTACCTCGCACAGAGACTGGGGTGGTGCTGTTACCGTGGATTGTGGACAGCATAAGGACATCCCTCTTGTCCTTATACCTGACCAGCAACAGGTTTCCACTGGTAAGTGCACGGGTCTCACCCCTGGGGATAGGTACCTGGAGGGGGTAGGCAGGGAGGCCGCGTTGATTTTTCCGCACGGTCCCACAAGCGAACGTGGATCTGGCGGCAAGGGACCTGAACAAGGGAATGCTGGTATAAAAGTTATCCACGTACAAGTGGTAACCGTTATCCAGCAGTGGGTACATAAGGTCCCACACGAGTTTCCCGCTAACACCCAGAGTGGGGGGACATTCTGGGGGTTGAATACGGGAATCTTGCCCCTCGTACACAAGAAATTTGTAAGTGTACCCTGAGGTACTCTCACAAATTTTGTATAGCTTCACGCCATACATCGCCCGCTTTGTGGGAATATATTGGCGGAAACTGAGTCTCCCCTTGAACGCTGGTGGTGGTGGGGGGCTGGTAGGGGGGGGAAAGTGGCAGGGGGGGGGGGGTCTGGGGTCTGATAGATGGATCAAAGAAAGTTTGGAATAAAAGTTTTTCTTTTTTTTCCTAACTAACTTTTCCCTTCTTTCCCTGCCTAACGGTGCCTCTAGCTCACTGAACCTAACCTACCTGGGTGGCGATGGGTGCAGGAGGGTGATGGATGGCGATTAGGGGGACACAGGAGCTGGTGCTGGATGATGCTGCCAGGTGCTCGTGCAGAACAGGAAGAGGAGGGGAGAGAGGAGCGCAGGAAGTTTGAATCTCGCGCCTCTCTCCCCTGCACCAATCAGCACCCTGGACAGCAGTGTTCAGCACCAGGGCCAGCACCACCTCTGCAAATCTTCGCACTGCGATTGGTGGTGTGTAATCACGCCACCGATCGCAGTCTTTTTCCGGTTCATCGGGTCACAGGACACCCGAATGGACTGGAAACGCAGAAAACTGTAGGTCTGAATTGACCTGCGGTTTTCTGCGATCGCCGATAAGGGGGTTGCTGCGTTGTTACGGGATGCCGGCTGAATGATTTCAGCCGGCATCCCGTTGCGACTAACCCCTGCGGCGCCGGAATGTCGATTTAAAGTTAGGACGTACCGGTACGCACTGAGTCCTTAAGGACTCGGGAAATAGGGCGTACCGGTACGCCCTGCGTTTTGAAGGGGTTAAACAGGTGGGTCAGAGGGTGGAAGAGGTTGAAACAATGCAGGATCAAGTGTTACTGGTCCTAGATTCCCACCAACAAGCTATCCAGACACACTCGGTCCAGATACAGGATATCCTCACTCATTTGGAGGATATTGAAAATAGAAACAGGAGGGGTCCTTCTTCAATACCCTGGAAAACTGGGCTATCTCCTTCTTCAATACCCTTTTGACCAGGGACCCGGGACAATCTCGTGAAATTGATCGCATACATAGAGCCCTAGGTCCTAAACTGAGTGATCCTAATCACCCCCGAGATGTCATCTGTCGGATACACTTCTACAAAGATAAGGAAGCTATCCTTAAAGCGTCCAGAAACGCAGGGAAAACCATGCATGCTGAAAAAGAGATAATAATATTGCAGGATCTAGCCAGGCGTACCCTGCAGCTACGTAAAGCCCTGAAACCACTTTTAGCGACGCTTAAAGCTAAGGACATACCATACAGATGGTGATATCCATTTCAATTATCTGCTAAAGATGGGAAATCAGCAGTGTTCAGATCACTGGATGATCTTACTAGCTTCCATGCCGCCTTTGATCTTCCACGCCTGGAGCTACCCGATTGGCCGAGTTCCAGACAACCCGTCTCCGTTCCACAGAGGGAAAGATGGCGGACGGCCTCGTCTAAACAGAAGTGGACCTCTAGGCGCGCACCTGATCCTGACGACTAACTGTTGGTGATATCTTTACTTCCTTGCTTGCACACCTGAGGGGATCTCCAACCTCTTGTTCACTTTATTGTTTTGCATTGTTATAGCTATCTATGCGTAGTGTTATCACATTGTTGTGTCCTTTTGACCTGCTTACATACTTGTCCTGTCATATACTACAATGATATCTCTTCTCTATCGTTAACTGGAGTCAAGTAGGGAGACGACTCAGTCCTTGTCTTCTCCCTACCCCACTTAGGGACTGCGGCACACACCGCTATGAGTGACCACGGTCGTTACTTAGTACCTTTTGAGCTGACGTTGTTGGTTCTCCCTATAGGGTTTCATTTGTTCTATGTGCTCTAATATGTGTTTTGATGTTTGTCTCTGCGTGTCCCCTCCCTTATGTTTCTCATGTACCACTTTTATTGCATTCCTACTGTCATTGAAAGGATCTCAAGGATTATGCCTCTTTTCCACTACCATTCCACAAAATGGCACCTATGTCGTTTTGTACTTTTAATGTTCGGGGTTTTAATAAACCAGAGAAACGCAGTCAAATATTATATAGTCTCCACAAGAAGAGAATTATGATTGCTATGATTCAGGAAACTCACTTTAAGACGGGTGCCGTGTCCAAATACACTAATAGGTATTATCAGACATGGTTCCATGGTCCTAACCCTGCCGGAAGGTCTGGGGGTGTATCCATAGGGTTGCACAAGTCATTCCGTCATACGGTCCTATCATCTGAGGTAGACTTGAAAGGCAGGTTTATATTCATTAAGCTCTTGGTAGATAGTTCTGTTATCACTGTCGCTAATACTTATTTCCCTAACCAGGGGCAGACTGCTTTTGGATCCAAGATCTTGAAAAAAATATCAAAATTTGCTGATGGCTCCCCGATTATCCTTGGAGGTGACTTCAACCTAGTGATGGACCCAATGATGGACTCCTCTGCTGGTAGGTCCTCAATCTCCTCTACGCAGATTCAAATCTGATCTCATGGCACTTTGTCTGGTAGATTTGTGGCGTATTCTGCATCCGGGTATCAGGGATTATAGCTTCCATTCCCCTATCCACAATAGCTATGGTAGACTTGACCACATATTTATTTCTCAGCAACTGTTGGACTCTGGACCTAGATGCTCCATTGACACTCATTTATGGTCCGACCATGCTCCTGTATTTAGCCTTGTCGCTTCCCACTCCTCTTGCCCACGTCCCTTCTCGTGGAGATTGAATAATAACTTGCTCTCAGACTTAGCTTGCCTGACAGACATTAGGAAAGCTATATCAGATTTTAGTAGTGATCATCGAACGCATTTGACTGTGCCCCCCCCATAAAGTGGGAGGCTCTCAAATGCGTGCTGCGGGGCATGTTTATTTCCCATGGTACTAGACTAAAAAAAGAACGTTCTCATAAATTGAGATCTCTCTTATCTGATCTCGCCCTGAAGGAAAACCAAAACAAAACCTTCCGTTCAGATGCTCTAAAAAGGAGATTTTTGTGAAACTCACCTGTAAAATCTTTTTCTCGTCTTTTCCATTGGGGGACACAGACCATGGGTATAGCTTAGAGGTATTACTAGGAGGGACACTATGCAAAAACGAAGCTCCTCCTCCTCGGGCTATACCCCCAGACACCTCCAGGAGGACTTCAGTCGTTGCAAAAGCAGTAGGAGAAGGAGAACTGAAAAAACCACAATGGAAACCAACACACCAACTAAACAAAAAAAGCGGGCGGGAGCTGTGTCCCCCAATGGAAAAGACGAGAAAAAGATTTTACAGGTGAGTTTCACAAAAATCTCCTTTTCTCGTACATTCCATTGGGGGACACAGACCATGGGACGTCCAAAAGCAGTCCATGGGGTGGGAAAAACCAACACCGCCAGGAGAAAAAACGTCCAACCGTTAAAAGGCGCCACGGCCTGCAATACCCTGCGCCCGAGGACAGCATCAGCCGAAGCCAGCGAGTGCAACTGATAAAACTTTGTGAACGTATGCAAGGACGACCAAGTGGCAGCCTTACACAACTGGGAGGCGGAGGCGCGATTGCGTCTGGCCCAGGAAGCTCCCACTGCCCTTGTGGAGTGAGCGGTAATCCGCGACGGGGGAACCTGACCACGAGCGCGATAGGCCGCAGCAATAGCGGAACGGATCCACCGCGCCACAGTAACCTTGGAAGCCGCCAGACCCTTACGACACCCCTCGGGAACCACAAAGAGGGAGTCCGAACGACGAAAGGAGGCGGTGGCCCCCAGATACACTTTCAGGGCCCTGACGACGTCCAGGGAGTGGAGAGCACGTTCCTTGGGGTTCGCCGGAGAAGGACAAAAAGAGGGCAGGACAAGATCCTCGTTAAGGTGGAACGGGGAAACCACCTTGGGCAAAAAAGAAGGAACCGGCCGTAGCACCACCTTATCCTGGTGGAAGACCAGAAAAGGCTCCTGACAGGAAAGCGCAGCCAGCTCCGAAACCCTCCTAATGGAGGTAATGGCCACCAGAAAAACCACCTTCCAGGTGAGGAAGACTAGGGAGACCTCCCTCAGAGGCTCAAAAGGCGCATCCTGAAGGGCGCGCAGGACCAGGTTAAGATCCCATGGGGGTAAGGGAGGAACATACGGAGGAACCGAATGCGCCACCCCCTGCAGGAAGGTTCTCACAGGCCCCAAAAAGGCAATAGACCGTTGAAAAAAGACCGCCAAGGCCGAAACCTGACCCTTTAAAGAACTGAGCGACAGCCCCACCTCAACGCCGGACTGTAGAAAGGCCAGCACCACCGGAACAGAGAAACGAAGCGGCGGAAAACCCGACTTCTCACAAAAGGTTAGATAGGCCCTCCAGGTGCGATAATAGATCCGCGAAGAAGCCGGCTTTCGAGCTCTGATCATGGTTCTCACCACTGCATCAGAGAAGCCTCTCTTCCTCAGGATGTAGGTCTCAATAGCCACGCCGTTAAACGCAACCGACGTGAATTCTGGTGGAAGAGCGGTCCCTGAGATAGAAGATCCTCTCTGTCGGGAAGAGGCCACGGAACGTCCGCTAACATTCGGACGACGTTGGAGAACCAGGCGCGGCAAGGCCAATCCGGAGCGATAAGAATGGTTAATATCCCCTCCGCCTCGATCTTGCGCAGCACCTTCGGCAACAGAGGAAGTGGAGGGAAGACAGAGGAGGTCGAATCGCTGCCAAGGAGACACCAGCGCGTCCACTCCGCACGCCCTTGGGTCCCGAGCGCGGGCCAGGAACAATGGCACCTTGTTGTTTAGCCGGGACGCCATTAAATCCACGTCCGGACGGCCCCATCGGCGGCAGAAGTCCTCGAACACCTCCGGATGTAGGGACCACTCTCCCGGATCCACCTTGGTGCGGCTCAGAAAATCTGCCGTCCAGTTGTCGACGCCCGGAATGTACACCGCCGACAACACTGGAACATGAGACTCCGCCCATAGGAGGATCCTCGCCACCTCCTGCATCACTGCCCGACTGCGCGTTCCGCCCTGATGATTGACGTAGGCCACAGCCGTGGCATTGTCCGACTGAACACGCACCGCCGAGCCGCAAGGAGGGAAGTCCAGTGGGAGAGGGAGTTGAAGATCGCCCTTAGTTCCAAAACGTTTATCGGAAGACGGGATTCCTCCGTCGACCAGACCCCCTGAACTGTGAGGTTCCGGAGAACGCCTCCCCAACCGATGAGGCTGGCATCCGTGGTGACTATCGTCCAGGAGAACGGAAGGAAGGACCTCCCTGATGAGAGATTCGGGGAGGTCTGCCACCAGGGGAGAGACAACCGAACGTGCCGGGACAGGCGGACGGGAGCGTCCAGACCACGAGAGGTCTTGTCCCATAGGGCAAGAATCCACTGTTGTAACGGTCGAGTGTGGAACTGGGCATACGGAATCGCCTCGAAGGAGGCGACCATAAGGCCCAGAACCCGCATGCACTCCCGAATGGTGGGACGAGGAGCTTGTAGAAGGAGCGACACCGCCCTCCGAATCTGAGAGGACTTGGAATCCGGAAGAAACACCCGAGAACTCGAGGTGTCCAAAATCATCCCCAGGAAGGAGAGTCTCTGGGAAGGGTGCAGAGAGGATTTTGGTAGATTGATCAGCCACCCGAACCGTTCTAGAGATTGAACGGTAATTCGGACGCTGTCCTCAGCCTGTGGAAGAGACGGGGCTTTTATCAAGATGTCGTCCAGGTAGGGCAACAACGAGATGCCCCTGGTGCGAAGAAGCGCCATGAGAGGCGCCAAAACCTTGGTGAAAACGCGAGGGGCGGTCGCCAACCCAAAAGGCAGGGCGACGAACTGGTAATGACGACCCCAGATGGCAAAACGCAGAAAGCGATGGTGAGACTTCGCAATCGGGACGTGTAAGTAGGCGTCTTGAATGTCCACAGACGCGAGAAATTCCCCCGGAAGCAGAGAAGCAATAACGGAGCGTAGGGACTCCATGCGAAACTTCCGCACCCTTAGAAACTTGTTCAGAAGCTTCAGATCCAGTATCGGGCGCACCGACCCCTCCTTCTTCGGAACGACGAACAGGTTTGAGTAAAAACCTGTTCCCTGTTCCTCCGGGGGAACGGGAAAAATGACACCCCGGTCCAGAAGAGAGGAGACCGCCAAAAGGAGGTCCGAGGCCCTGGCTGGATCCCCCGGAACGCGAGACGGGAAAAAGCGTTCCGGCGGGCTGGACGCGAACTCCAATTTGTAACCGGACGTCACAATCTCAAGAGCCCAGGCGTCCTGAACGTGAGCCCTCCAGACCTGCTGAAAGGAGAGCAAACGGCCCCCCACCACGAGGGGTGGGGGCACCCCTTCATGCGGAGGGCTGCTTGGGAGCAGGGGGACGGGTTGACTGTGCCCGTGGTCGCCAAGAGGGCTGGGGTTTGAAGAAAGGCTTCTTGCGGGATTCCTGGGATCCCCCAGCCGACGAAGACGTCCTGGCTGTGGAGAAGCGACGAAAGGACTGGCCCCGGAACCCTGAAGCCCGAGATCGAAAGGGCCGTTTGGATCTGGGTTGAGGCAGATGAGTACTCTTGCCCCCCGTTGCGGCAGAAATGAATTCGTCCAACTGGGCTCCAAAGAGTCTAGATCCTTCAAAGGGAAGGTTAGCGAGGGAACGGTTGGAAGAAGCATCAGCATCCCACACCTTCAACCAAACCTCTCTACGCTGAATGACCGAGAGGGCCGAAATACGGGCAAATAGGGAACCGATATCCATTGAAGCCTCACAGAGATATTTAGAAGCCTGAGACATTTGGAGAATAAATTCCAAAGTGTCTGCAGGGGCGCCCTGTTCCGTCAGATCCTGGTGGTGGCGCCGCAACCACGCCGTAAGGGCTCTGGCAACCCAAGCCGTTGCAAAAGACGGTCGCAGGGAAAATGGACTTGGAAAGTGAATCCAGGCGTCTGTCCACCGCATCCTGCGGGGAGGAACCGTCTAGGACAGGAAGGGCCGTGTTCTTGGCCAACCTGGCCACCGGAGGATCTACCTTAGGGGAAGAAGTCCACTTTTCCACCGAGTCAGAGGGGAAAGGGTAAAGCGTATCCATGCGCTTGGTGGCCGAAAATTTCTGATTGGGTCGGTCCCAAGCCTTTGATATGACCGCTGTGAATTCCTCATGAACGGGGAACACCGCGGATTCGGGCCTTTTGGGCGGAAAGAGGGAGAACTCCCGACTAGTGGAGGGAGTGGAATCTCCGTGGATATTAAAAGTGTCACGGACAGCCTCCACCAATTCGGATACCATGGTGGAAAGCTTAGGCAGGGGTTCCCGCTCCGTGGCCTCGTCCGATCCGGACAATTCCCCTTCGGATTTGCGCTCCCCACGAGAGGGAGAGTCAACCGGGCATGCCTCAAGGCGTGGGGGAGAAGCGGAGTCATCCGATGAGGAATGCTGCCGCTCACGCTGCCTCTTAGACGTCAGACGCCCCCTGTGAGAATCACTGAGAGGAGATGGAGCGGTGGACGCCACTGCAGTAGTAGCTGCCATACGCTCCATGAAGGACATCGCTGCCTTGGCAACTAGGGCCAGATCCGCTGCCGCACTAGATATGGCGGAAGCCCAGGCGGGTACCGCCGGTTCCGCAGGGGCAGAGGGAGGACTAGGCTGAGCAAGAGAAGGAGGCTGATCCTGTCCAGGAGCAGGGCACGAGTCACAGGTGCCAGAGGCAGAAAAAGGCAGAAGGCACACCTTGCATGACCCCAAAAGAGCCTGAGAGGAGGCCTTGGCAGATTTAAGTGCCCCAGGCTTTGGCATGATGGAACCCCACAGTAAAAGATCTCCTACCAGTTGCTGCAAAGATCAGGAGCAGAGCAAGCTGTTCTCCTACCACCCAGGCAACGCTAGCAGAAGTCTCCGGTGTAGAGAGATGAGGAGCTGCACGGCCGCGAGCAAACAGAGTCTCCGGTGTAAGGAGAGTCAGAGCGGCATGCCGAGGCTCCGCCCCCCCGAATGCGTCACTATGGCGCGAAAAAAGCGCGCGAAAATAAGCGCACGTGCGAAAATATGCGCGCGCGCGATTTAAACAAACACGTGGTGCAGCAGGGGTTAACGAGGCCATGGAGGAGCGGCCTGCCGGCGGGCGCTGAGAGAGCGCAGCAGCCAATGCCCGACGAGAGAAGCGCTGAAGCCCACAGTTTAAGGGGGAAGAGATGCCAGTACTCCAGTTCAGGATCCTTCTTCAAGCTCACCCAGGTAGCCACAGACAAACAGACACAGAGGGAGGGGGAGGGACTGGGCAATACTTATCTGCTCAGCATGCTCCCTCGATGTCCAGACCAGCAGGGATGCGCCTCTTCAGACTTCTGACTCCAATCCAGGAGAACAGTGCTCTGGAGGAGGGTAGGCAGCAGGCGTCCCAGGAGCTGGTGGGATGCCAGAGCTGACATGTTGAGCCTGGATCCACTTGTCTTCTGTGGGGGGATGGGAGGTAGCCAGGACACGTCGAAAGACGGTGGCAGACACTCCACGGGGGCCAGGAAAGCGCAATGCTGACCTGCGTCCCCATCTGAAAACAGAAAAAAAATAACAAACAGGAGAAGAGTAAGCGTCACCTCCTTGGACAGACACTAAGCAAAGACTGAAGTCCTCCTGGAGGTGTCTGGGGGTATAGCCCGAGGAGGAGGAGCTTTGTTTTTGCATAGTGTCCCTCCTAGTAATACCTCTAAGCTATACCCATGGTCTGTGTCCCCCAATGGAATGTACGAGAAATCGGACATTTCCCTAGTGCAACAACAAATACTCAAAATTTTAAATCAAAAGTCCCTATGCATTAGAGATAAAATTAGGCATGGATTCTTTAAATATGGAGATAAATGCGGCAGCTGGTTGGCCCGAGCTTTGCATCCCCGAACAACGCTAACTCATGTACCTTCAATCAACACACGAGCAGGAGACTCCGTACATAACCCTGTAGACATCACTGCAGAGTTCAGGTCTTATTACGCTTCTCTATATAATCTTCAAACATTAGATTCTCTGCAAGAACCCTCACATAGAGAAGACGCTCGTTGCCATCTGTCCCAATTCGGCCCCTCCCCCATACCCATCACAGATACGATCACATTAGAAGATGACTTTACCCCCTTTGAGTTAGAAGCAGTGATCAAGGATCTGAAGAAGGGGATTTCCCCAGGCCCTGACGGGATGACCTCTCGATTTTATAAAATCCTTAGGGAGGAGCTTACCCCTATACTTGTTGAGACCTTTAACTCCATCTCACAGGACTGCCCCTTCACGCGTCAGGCTCATCAGGCACATATCACGGTCATCCCCAAGGTAGAGATCCTGCGACTTGTTCCAATTACAGGCCTATCTCCTTGCTCAATGTGGATCTCAAGATGTATGCCAAGCTTTTGGCCTTGAGACTTCACCCCCACATCCCTGGTTGCATCCACAAAGAGCAAGTTGGATTTTTCCCGAGACGGGAAGCTCGCGACAATGCACGCAACAACTTAAAATATATTTGTGTCTTCTCGCTATAGACACGGAGAAGGCATTTGACAGGGTAAACTGGCGGTTCCTGGAGGAGACTCTGTGTCATATAGGTCTGAGAGACAGAATGATCCATAGGATATTAGCTCTCTACTCCTCTCCCTCGGCTTGTGTTCATGTTAACGGTCTTTTATCTGCCCCTTTTGATATACGCAACGGTACCCATCAGGGGTGTCCCCTGTCGCCTTTTTTTATATACATTAGTGATGGAATCCCTGGCGAATGCCCCCCGTGCGAACCCCTCTATTTAGTGTGTTAGACTTGGTAAAACGGAACACAAATTATCTTTGTTCGCAGATGACCTACTTATATACTTAACCTCTCCCAGAATAGGACTGCCCTCGATTCTCCAAGAATGTTACCTTTTTGGCCGCCTTAGCAACTTTAAAGTTAACGTGCAGAAATCAGAGATATTGAATATCAATATACCTCATCGGGAAGCGGACTACCTTAGGGGATCTTTCTCCTTTAGGTGGGCCTCTCACTACATTAAATATTTGGGGGTACTTATTCCAGCAAACTTATCACACGTGTTTAAGCTTAAAGGGGTTCTGCACTTTCAATTAACTGATGATCTATCCTCTGGATAGATCATCAGCTTCTGATCGGCCGGGGTCCGACACCCGGGACCCCCGCCGATCAGCTGTTTGAGAAGGCAGCGGCGCTCCAGCAGCGCCGTGGCCTTCTCACTGTTTACCGCCGGGCCGCCCGTCCACTGACGTCACGACTTGTATCAACTAGAGTGGGCGCGGCTAAGCTCCATTCAAGTGAACAGAGCTTAGCCGCGCCCACTCTAGTTGATACAAGTCGTGACGTCAGTGGGCGGGCGGCCCGGCGGTAAACAGGGAGAAGGCCGCGGCGCTGCTGGAGCGCCGCTGCCTTCTCAAACAGCTGATCGGCGGGGATCCCGGGTGTCGGACCCCCGCCGATCAGAAGCTGATGATCTATCCAGAGGATAGATCATCAGTTAATTGAAAGTGCAGAACCCCTTTAATTACTTGCCCCTGCTTAAATCCATTAAATCCAGTATCCAGAAATGGACCCCACTTCGGATCTCCTGGTTTGGACGGATTAATGCTGTTAAAATGGATATTTTACAGCGCCTTTTATATTTGTTCCAGACGATTCCCTGTAAAATCCCCATAACTTATTTTGCCAGAATTAGGAGAATGATCTCTGTGTTTGTTTGGAAGACGCCCAGGGCTAGACTTGGTTACAGTTTGATATCCCGTTCTAAATCCTTAGGAGGTACAGGATTGCCAAATTTCCTCTTATATTATAGAGCGTCAGTTATGAACTGTGTTCTAGACATCTGCCACAACCGCTCTTCTAAATTATGGGTGGAAATTGAGCATGAATTGGCTCCACACTTAGCTACCGGAATTTGGCTCTCTTCTACCTCCTTGAATGCACTGCCTGACTCGCATTCTCCGATGCTTCTCTACTCTTTAGCTAGACTTTGGGGTAAATTTGCTGTTAAACTCAATCTTATCCATGCCCCAGGTCCTCTCGCAGTACTTACAGGCCATCCGGGTCTCCCCGTAGGTTTGAATCAACTTCCAGCCCTTGGATCCTGAAGTAGCCACACAATTAAGTTGCTAGACATATACAAGCAGGCTGGCCTACTCCCCCTTGAGGACATCTCACATATCATACCATCGAATCCTGGACGCTGGCTCCTTTATTTTTAGTTACGAAGCTTTATTAAATTCCCTGATGCCTGGATTGCAGTCATGTCCACCCTTAACCGAGTTTGAAAAGCTGTGTACGGCTAGATCAGCTCCTGATCACGCTATATCTCTGTTATATGCCATGTTGAACTCTGGGGAGAGTGAGGGCCCTTCCACGGGTGCCTACAGAACCAAGCCTAAATTTGTGTCTGATTGGGAATCAGAACTGGGATCCACCTTCCCGGTAGACCAATGGTCTCGATCTTTTCTCTTTACTCATAAGTTAACTGTAATTTACAGGAGCTTAACTATAATAATCTTACCAGATGGTATAGGACCCCAGTTCGATTGCACCAGTCTTATCCCTTGGTAACAGATGTATGCTGGAGGTGTCTTGCAGCACAGGGCACAATGACACATATCTATATCTGGTGGGATTGCCCAGGTGTAGCCCCCCTGTGGGGGGATGTTTTTACTTTATACATTCACCTATACAAAGATACTGTTATACCTAGTCCCGCGATAGCTCTCCTATCCATGTTCCCAGGGCGAATCTCTAAGATTAAGAAAGGGGCTCTCCGTCTATTCATTTTAGCTATGAGACAGATAATTCCCCGTCAATGGAGGTCGACCGAAAGTCTTAAGAGTTACCTGGTCTAGCGCTATGGATGCTCTGGTGCATATGAAAGAGTTAAGTGCCTCTGACACAGATTCTACATTGACATTCTGGAGGACATGGGACCCATGGAACCAATTTCGCTCCTCCACTTCTTTTCCTAGATGGTTGACAACGGGTACCATTCCTAATGGCAGTTCTTAAAGTGAGGATTACGATGGGTTCCACTCATTTCTCTTTTCCCTTTCCTCCCCTACCTCATGATTATGTTATGTCTTGGTTTCTCGAGTCTTGTCCCGTCCTTTACCCTTGTTATCGTAAATGTTTGTCCAATTATTGGGAAATGTATGCCATACTTATAGTTGTCCAATCCTGATGGACCTTGTGAGGAATATGGATTAATATTTACTGTCAGCCATGTCCTCACACCCCCCATTTGCTGACAGACAGCAGAGGTAGGGAAATCCACAGGATTTCCCTGCTTCGAAGCCCCCAGCCCTGATTGTAATTTGATGTACCTCTTGGCATGATTCAGTGTACATGCAAAATAAGTCCCCCCCCCCCCCAGCTATCTGAGTGTCAGTTGGCCAGGAAGACACCCCTCAGGGGGTCCAGGCTTCAAGGAGAAGGTCACACCTCTGTGCACCAGTTTGGAGCCACCTGAATCTGCAGGAAAACCCCCTGCTGTGGGTATCTGCTCTTCCCCAGGATCAATGAGACTTCCCAGACATGTTGGCACCTACCGTTCATAAGGAATTATGAAACGCCTGGCCATCGTAGGCGCAAACCAGATACATATTTGTGTCCCGGTGGCCACGAGGTACGTTCCCATGGTCTTTGTTTGCTAGTACACAGTCGGGGTAGGGAGATACCCATATCTCCCCATTAAAACCACATAACGGTGCCAGGTTTGGGCTCTACTTGTAGCCGGAACCCAGGCAGGTCCATTAGTCCCAGAACCATCTCCCTGTGACCCTCTGGTCTGGAGCTATGAACCCTAAAGGGTTTTGTGGGTCATCTGCTGCCAGCCCAGAGGAGGGGGAGTCGACCCCCCCCTGAGGCAGGGAGGGGAGGGGCCGGCTGCAGGTTAAAAGTCTGGTGCCAGCAAGTAGGCGCGTCTTTCTCTGAAGAGGGGTCACATCCTACACATGTGTTTAGAGGGACCCAGGAAATAGCTGAGTTCATGGCCCTTCATGTGGACTGCAGCAAAGAACATCTTAAAGGAACTTTCATCATACTCGCTAACTGACTTTTACACTGCTTAACCCTGTTGTAACCATATCACCTGTATCTGTAACCTCAGACCACTGTATATATTGTCTGTGTACATTGTGTTATATCTAGCGTGCTCTTACAGCGATTAAATATATAATTTAATCTTGTGCTATCTTGTATCTCTATTACGAATCCCCACGTCCGTGTTTTGGCCTAGTTATAAGCTACCGAGGGTTGGTTTCTGACCCTATATAATCCCGTTAGCGGACCGGGCTTATATCAAACGAGACACTGGTGGCAGTTACCCGGGCTGAGTGTGCTGTTTTCACTGTGGCAGTGAAAAGGTTCTCTCAGCTTGTTGCCTCTCTGTGCCCGCGTGGACAGGAGGTGTGTGTGTAAACTATACCAGCCTGACCTTACGTGCTGGAGGGCGTAACTTCACGTTTTTGGTAAACCCTGTGATCATACCAGGTCTCGTGAGCTCTACGTGGTTGACGTCAGTGGGCACGAGGGGTGGTATCCATCACAGACCTCATCAGCTTATAATTTGCTGGCCCTACTTTGTATGGCTTTCTCTACATTGTACTACCTCTGAAGCATTTATGAGGCCAGCAATTGGTCATCTCATCTCATTTCCTTTAATTTATATACTTGATATGTTTGTTATATCATTTATTTTCATGCTTCAATAAAATAATGATTGAACCGTGAAGGCACATGATGCAGATTGTACAGTTTTTCTGTGCAGATTTTTATGGAAAAACCACAGCGTAATACAGTACAAGTATTAAACGTATTAGCAGAAAATTCTGTGGCAGAAAATTCCGGGACTGAAAATCAGTTCCATTCACCTTAATGGGGCTTGCAGAAATCACTGAAAACAATCTGATATATTGATACCGTATCTAAATCTAATCTAAAAATTCACTGCCTGTGTGGATACTAAAACCCCCAAAAATCTTTATTCGTGATATACAGACGTGGACAAAATTGTTGGTACCCTTTGGTCAATGAAAGAAAAAGTCACAATGGTCACAGAAATAACTTTAATCTGACAAAAGTAATAATAAATTAAAATTCTATAAATGTTAACCAATGAAAGTCAGACATTGTTTTTCAACCATGCTTCAACAGAATTATGTAAAAAAATAAACTCATGAAACAGGCATGGACAAAAATGATGGTACCCCTAACTTAATATTTTGTTGCGCAACCTTTTGAGGCAATCACTGCAATCAAACGCTTCCTGTAACTGTCAATGAGACATCTGCACCTCTCAGCAGGTATTTTGGCCCACTCCTCATGAGCAAACTGCTCCAGTTGTGTCCGGTTTGAAGGGTGCCTTTTCCAGACTGCATGTTTCAGCTCCTTCCAAAGATGCTCAATAGGATTGAGGTCAGGGCTCATAGAAGGCCACTTTAGAATAGTCCAATTTTTTCCTCTTAGCCATTCTTGGGTGTTTTTAGCGGTGTGTTTTGGGTCATTGTCCTGTTGCAAGACCCATGACCTGCGACTGAGACCAAGCTTTCTGACACTGGCTAGTACATTTCTCTCTAGAATTCCTTGATAGTCTTGAGATTTCATTGTACCCTGCACAGATTCAAGACACCCTGTGCCAGACGCAGCAAAGCAGCCCCAGAACATAACAGAGCCTCCTCCATGTTTCACAGTAGGGACAGTGTTCTTTTCTTGATATGCTTCATTTTTTCGTCTGTGAACATACAGCTGATGTGCCTTGGCAAAAACTTCGATTTTTGTCTCATCTGTCCACAGGACATTCTCCCAGAAGCTTTGTGGCTTGTCAACATGTAGTTTGGCATATTCCAGTCTTGCTTTTTTATGATTCGTTTTCAACAATGGTGTCCTCCTTGGTCGTCTCCCATGTAGTCCACTTTGGCTCAAACAACGACGGATGGTGCGATCTGACACTGATGTTCCTTGAGCATGAAGTTCACCTTGAATCTCTTTAGAAGTCTTTCTAGGCTCTTTTGTTACCATTCGGATTATCCGTCTCTTAGATTTGTCATCAATTTTCCTCCTGCGGCCACGTCCAGGGAGGTTGGCTACAGTCCCATGGATCTTAAACTTATGAATAATATGTGCAACTGTACTCACAGGAACATCTAGTTGCTTGGAGATGGTCTTATAGCCTTTACCTTTAACATGCTTGTCTATAATTTTCTTTCTGATCTCTTGAGACAGCTCTTTCCTTTGCTTCCTCTGGTCCATGTCGAGTGTGGTACACACCATATCACCAAACAACACAGTGATTACCTGGAGCCATATATATAGGCCCAATGGCTGATTACAAGGTTGTAGACACCTGTGATGCTAATTAGTGGACACACCTTGAATTAACATGTCCCTTTGGTCACATTATGTTCTGTGTTTTCTAGGGGTACCATCATTTTTGTCCATGCCTGTTTCATGAGTTTATTTTTTTACATAATTCTGTTGAAGCATGGTTGAAAAACAATGTCTGACTTTCATTGGTTAACATTTATAGAATTTTAATTTATTATTACTTTTGTCAGATTAAAGTTATTTCTGTGACCATTGTGACTTTTTCTTTCATTGACCAAAGGGTACCAACAATTTTGTCCACGTCTGTATATGTTAAAATCTTCACGTGGGCAATGGTACCCTTTGTCGGATCTGTCCTTCCGCTGTTTCGCCGGACCGCCGCTCCGTCCCCATTGACTACAATGGGGACGGGGGCGGAGCTCCGGCGTAGCACGGCGAAAGTCGCCGGACTAAAAAGTCGGACATGCAGGACTTTTTAGTCTGGCAGCTTTCACCGTGCTGCGCCAGAGCTCCGCCCCTATCCCCATTATAGTCAATGGGGACGGAGCGGCGGTCCGGCGATACAGCGGAAGGACGGATCCGACAGGGAGACCAGCCTGCCGGATCCATCCTGCCGCAAGTGTAAAAGTACCCCCAGAAGGACTGAAAAGTCATTACATCCAACCTGACTAGGTATCATTCAGCATCCAGATAATTATAGATCTTATTAGGACTAGTCTCTGGTGCCTAAATAGGTATTGATATAAATGTCCCTAGATCTTTTACATCCAATTCACTCAATGTGTTTCTCCAGCCACTGCTGGATCATCAGGAGTAGAACATATGATCAGCGACCAACTTCTGTTTGTATAGAATCAACTAACTGTGTCCGGTGATGTTCATTAGATATGTTGTAACAATCTCCTGGACACATTGAATCAAATTAAGAGAGTTACAAAAGCACCTAACAAGAGACAAATGTGGCCCCCTCTGGTGGTGTGAGGTCACAATAGCTCTGCTAACATGAGCCTCAAATGTGGCCCCCCTCTGGTAGCGTGATGTCACGATACTGCAGCTGACATGAGCCTATACGCGATAAGCGCGGTCCCCTCTGATGGCGAGAGGCCGCACGTACTATCGTATTCTTTAGAGGTGGAGCACAAGCGCAAACACTACTGATACTGAGTGGTCATGCGTCTGGCACTGGTATGGCAATCAATTCTGCCACAAAAATCTGCACCCTTAGGCCTCTTTCACACGGGAAAGATTTCCACGCGGGTGCAATGCGTGAGGTGAACGCATTGCACCCCCACTGAATCCGGACCCATTCATTTATATGAGGCTGTGCACACGAGCGGTGATTTTCACGCATCACTTGTGCATTGTGTGAAAATCGCAGCATGCTCTATTTTGTGCATTTTTCACGCAACGCAGGCCCCATAGAAGTGAATGGGGCTGCATGAAAATCACAAGCATCCGCAAGCAAGTGCGAATGCGGTGCAATTTTCATGCATGGTTGTTAGGAGATGATCGGGATGGGGACTCAATCATTATATTATTTTCCCTTATAACATGGTTATAAGGGAAAATAATAGCATTCTTAAAACAGAATGCTTAGTAAAATAGGGCTTAACTCACCTTAATCCACTTATTCGCGCAGCCTGGCTTCTCTTCTTCTCTTCTTTCTTCATCTGTGAGGAAAAGGACCTGTGGTGACATCACCGCACTCATTTTTTTTAAACCCCTCCAGCCCTATTTTATTATAACCATGCTATAAGGGAAAATAATACAATCTACACAAAACCTTAACCCAAACCTAAACTTCAGTGAAGAAGTTCGGGTCTGAGTACCACATTCAGTTTTTTATCACGCGCGTACAAAACGCATTGCACCCGCGCGATAAAAACTGAACGGAATGCAATTTTTGTTTAGCCTGGCTGAAGGACTGGGCGAATCATTTAGTACCATCCACGCTGCTAGTAACATAGTTTATAAGGCCGAAAAAACACATCTATCCAGTTCGGCCTGTTCTGCTGACTGTAAATAACCAACAAGTTATCAACTAATAGCCATGTGTTCGTTGATTTATGAAAAAACTTTGATACAGTCCTGATCAAAAGTTTAAGACCACTTGTAAAATGGCAAAAATATCATATTTAGCATGGCTGGATCTTAAAGTTCCAAGTAGAGCTTCAACATGCAACAAGTAGAAATGGGAGTGAGAAAACATTTTTTGAGCATTCAATTTAATGAAAACAACTGAATAAACTGAAACAGGCTGTTTTTCAGCTGATCAAAAGTTTACCACCCCAAAACAGAAATCTAACTTCCAAACATGAACTCAGTAATGAGTAGCTCCGCCGTTATTGTTTATCACTTTCAAAATTCGTTTTGGCATGCTTGATGCAAGAGTTTCCATGAGGTGAGTGGGAACATTTCTCCAAGACGGCCGCACAAAGGCTATCTACTGTCTGGAACTGTTGTCCATTTTTGTAAACTTCCCTTGCCATCCATCCCCAAAGGTTCTCAATTGGATTTAGATCAGGGCAACATGCAGGATGGGCCAAAAGAGTGATGTTATTGTCCTGGAAGAAGTCCCTTGTCCTGCGGGCATTGTGTACTGTAGCGTTGTCCTGTTGAAAAACCCAGTTGTTACCACACAGACGAGAGCCCTCAGTCATGAGGAATGCTCTCTGCAACATCTAGACATAGCCAGCGGCCGTTTGACGCCCCTGCACTTCCAGAAGCTCCATTGTTCCACTGAAGGAAAAAGCACCCCAGACCATTATGGCGCCCTCTCCACTGTGGCGCGTAGAAAACATCTCAGCTGGGATCTGCTTGTCATGCCAGTAATGTTGGAAACCATCAGGACCATCAAGGTTACATTTTTTCTCATCAGAATGATTTTTTTTTTCAAGAGAATAAAACTTTCTTCCACCTTTGAATGTCCCATGTTTGGTGCTCTCTTGCAAAGTCCAAACGAGCAGTTCTGTGGCATTCAAGGAGACGAGGTCTTTGAAGAGGTTATTTTGTTTTTGAAGCCCTTCAGTCTCAGATGCTGTCTGATGGTTATGGGGCAGCACCAGTAAGGGCCTTAATTTGGGTCGAGGATCGTCCAGTGTATTGATGGACAGCCAATTGGATCCTCCGGCTCAGTGCTGATGACATTTTTTTGGGTCTTCCACTTGACTTTTTTGTTCCATAACCCTCAGGATTCATTTAAGAAATTCCAAATGACTGTCTTAGGGCCCTTTCACACTTGCGTTGGCCGGTTCCGGCATAGAGTTCCGTCGTCGGGGCTCTATGCCGGAACAATCCTGATCAGGATTATCCTAATGCATTCTGAATGGAGAGAAATCCGTTCAGGATGCATCAGGATGTCTTCCGTTCCGGAACGGAACGTTTTTTGGCCGGAGAAAATACCGCAGCATGCAGTACTTTTTGCTCCGGCCAAAAATCCTGAACACTTGCCGCAAGGCCGGATCCGGAATGAATGCCCATTGAAAGGCATTGATTCGGATCCGGCCTTAAGCTAAACGTCGTTTCGGCGCATTGCCGGATACGACGTTTAGCTTTTTCTGAATGGTTACCATGGCTGCCGGGATGCTAAAGTCCTGGCAGCCATGGTAAAGTGTAGCGGGGAGCGGGGGAGCAGCATACTTACAGTCCGTGCGGCTCCCGGGGCGCTCCAGAGTGACGTCAGGGCGCCCCAGGCGCATGGATGACGTGATCGCATGTACACGTCATCCATGCGCCTGGGGCGCTCTGACGTCATTCTGGAGCGCCCCGGGAGACGCACGGACTGTAAGTATGCCGCTCCCCCGCTCCTACTATGGCAACCAGGACTTTAATAGCGTCCTGGCTGCCATAGTAACACTGAAAGCATTTTGAAGACGGATCCGTCTTCAAATGCTTTCCGTACACTTGCGTTTTTCCAGATCCGGCGTGTACCTCCGGCAAGTGGAGGACACGCCGGATCTGGACAACGCAAGTGTGAAAGGGCCCTTACTGCGTCCCATCTCAGCAGCGATGGCGCGCTGTGAGAGACCCTGCTTATGCAGTTCAACAACCCGACCACGTTCAAAAAGGGAGAGTTTTTTTGCCTTTGCCATCACAACGTGTGACAACCTGACAGAAAATGACAATGAATCCACATCTTTGCAGAGATTTGGCCTTTTAAAGGCATGTGGTCCTAAACTTTTGATCAGCTGAAAAACAGCCTGTTTCAGTTTATTTGTTGTTTTCATTCAATTGAATGCTCAAAAAATGTTTTGTCTCACTTCCATTTCTTCTTGTTGCATGTTAAAGCTCTACTTGGAACTTTGTTAAGATCCAGCCATGCTAAATATGATTTTTTGCCATTTTTCAAGTGGTCTTAAACTTTTGATCAGGACTGTATAGTGTAATAGTGCACAATAAAATTATGTTTTGCCCACTATATTGTGTACTGAAATGCACACGGTTAAGTGCACGAAAACATTTCTATTTATGGTAGCTGTACGGTGGGCCCCCAGAATCAATTCCACTGGTGGGCCCAAGGCATCCCAGTACGACACGGTTTATTGCTATGTGTTTCACAATTTTTTCCATCTCGCTCTCGATCACTTCTCACAAACATCACATGACAGAGGATGCACTTTGCACTGTGTGTTTCAAGAAAAGGGAGCAGAGGTGGAAGAAGTGGAGTTAGGGTGGCCAAACATCCGGCTTTAGGCCAGACAGTCTGGTCTCCTTGCACCCTGCCCAGCGCAGGAGTGTCCTCCTTTTCACTAGCACCATGCTCAGACAGCAGCATTGTGCTATCTGAGCGTGAGCTGCAGCAACAAATTGACTGAGGCTTCTCACCCCCCAGTCAGTCAATCGAGCCAGCGGACATGTCACTCTGACTGAGAGTAAGAGAAGCAACTTGGGCCCTGCACAGCTCACCTTCAGGTCTTCACATACTTTTTTTCCTCTTATGCTGCCAGCAAGAGTTAGGGTGTGGCCTATCGGGACTGGGTTTGGTCTATAATGCCCTGCTTTTGTGGGAAAAACACCCTAAGTGAGGTGCATCATTTTAAAACCAAGTCACTTCAGAGGTTGAAATATATCAGGTTAGTTTAAGTGCACCACACACATACACCAACTCTACAGGAGTTGAACAAAAAGTTACCTAACCGGAATAACCCTTTAACTACAACTCATGCCAGAGCACTGAAAAGTTGGGGAATTTGCCAAATAACATTGGGCTTACGAGGAGGAGAATTTCCAAACAGAGTAATTGGATATTTCGCATGGGTTTCATGACTCCTAAGGCCAAACACACACGAGAGTTAAATTGTCATTGACGTACCGATACATACGGCCCTCCCCACGACATTGAGTGGCAGGAGATCCTTGAGACTGGCAAACAGTGTCACGGCCTATGGTGTGCACTGTGACATTTTCCCTTCACTTGTGGATGTCTGCAGCAACGTGTTGTTTGTGTGCATGTGGTGGCAGTGTCTCGGCCTTCTGGCCAATTCCCAGGACATGGTTGCCACGCATGCCGTTGCCGGCGGTAACAGGTGGAGTGTGATGTTTATGCTTCCCCTTCCTTGCAGTTTGGCCAGTTTAGACTCCTGTTCCTCCGTGTCTAGGAGAAACAGGTTGTCTTACCCAGCTCCTATCTCAGGGATCTGCTGAGGGCTAGTAGGGACCCGAGGTTCCCGAGTATGAGCCCTCCTACCATCTGTGTTGGCTCATACAGCTAGGAGTCAGGGTCAGAGTTAGGGACGCTGTAGGAGGTGACCTGCTCCCTAAATCTGTTGTCCTGGCCAAGCAGCTTCCACACACGTGTAACATCGCACGGCTGAGGGTTTCCCCCATCCTCAGCCGTGACACATGTGGTTTTGTTTGACATGTTTACCTTGTGGATCAATAGGCGTCAGTGTTGTTTCTGGTACTGGCCACACCCTTACCCTCCAGGTGTTGCTTTTGTGGTCATTTAACTTTCCCAATTTATAGTCGTCTCTCCCACAATGCTGTGTGGTTTATAGCTTCAGTTGGACCTGTAGATAGCTGGTGTTTGGATCTCGGCTGAGTTCCTGGTGCTGCCATAGCTTCTTGGAAGTTAAGGAGGACCTTTCATGGGTCCAGACATTATAAAATAAGTAGGGGGTTGTGTAGGGTATAACTCCTGGATGTAATATCGCTTACTAGTGAGAGTCTATCCAGCGTTCTGTTCGCCTGCTGTGGCCCACGTTCACTTTACCCGCCTGATATGCTAATGAATAGCATCGGTACAGGAAATGACTTCCCTGTTTTTCAATGGGCGTCTCCTACTCCCTGGTTGTAGCACTGTCCAATTGCAGCAGAGAGCATCACAGCCAGGGAGAAGGTGAGCTTTTTTTTTTTCTCTCCCTGGCTGTGACACTCTTTGCTGTGATTGGACCCATTGAGAAACAGGGAAGTCTCCTCCTCCCTGTACCGATGCTACCGGACAGACAAATTAGTAAGCGATATTACATCCATGAATTATGTCCTACACAACCCCTACTTATTTCATAATGTCTGGACCCATGAAAGGTCCTCTTTAAGTGTTACGTTTCCCTTTATATTTTGGCTTTTCTGTGTGTTTTGTATTTCTTTGCCGTTTTCTATTAGGCCTTAGGGAGACTCACGTTCATCCTTTCTTTTAGAGGAACAGGATGTCTCATTCCAGTCATTAGTATCAGGGTTCTTTAGGGTTAGACAGGACTTTAGGTATTACTGTGTATGAACATGACTACCTCTGGGGTCTGTTCATACTGGTAGTCAGTCAGGGCTTTAATTAGGGTTATCATTAGGAGGTGTCTATCTTCCTTCCCTAGTTTTCAGGCTTTATTTCCTTTTCCCTTCCACACTAGAGCGTGACATTATAAACCACCTAAACCGTCATTTTTCTTTTTTGCTTGTTCGAGTGCAGCCATAGATTCAATTGCTGCACTAGCAGGACATTTGAAAGGGCTGTCTTTGGAAGTAGCCAATCTCCGGAGGACCATCTCACAGATTCAGAGACCACAGGCTGTTAGGCCTGTTTTCCACCACAAGGACCATCTGGAGCCTAAAGTTTGCCTTCCCGGACAGATTCTCTAGGGGACAGGAGAATTTAATTTTATTTAGGGAGGTGTTCAAACTGCATTTTAAGCTACGAACACACTCATCTGGGGATGAAAAATAGCCGGCATGAAAAATAGCCAGTCGGTGTGGTCATTTCATTACTTAAGAGGGATGCGCAGTCATGGGCTTTTTCTCTGCCAACCGGATTGCAGTCTCTGGTCGGTGGATAAATTTTTCGAAGCTTTGGGTCTTATCTATGACAAACCGAAATGGACATCCCTGGCCAAAACCAAGCTAGGTTGCCTTCATCAGGGAGATCGTTCTGCTGAGATTTATTACTCTGAGTTTAGGAGGTGGGCTATGGTTACTGAGTGGAACAATCCGTCTCTCCGTAGCCAGTTTTGTCACGGTTTATCAGGGAGGCTGAAGGATGCTTTGGCCTTTCATAAAGCTCCTGTGTCTCTGGAGGCTGCTATGTCTCTTGCCATACGCATTGACTTTGACTGGTAGTACCCGATTTCTCCTGACTGCTGAGGTAGCGCTAAAGTAAAAAACTGTGGGGATTGAGGTGTTTATCGACAGCAGGGCAGGGATAAACCGGATTGATGCTCAGTTCGTCCGTATGCACCTGTTGTCGCCGAGTGCATTAGAGAAAAATATTTCCATTTTTGCTATTGATTCTGCACCTCTAGGTCAGAAGTGTTTATTGAAAGTGGTGCATGATATAGGATTAAGAATGTGTTGGAGGGTCTCCCTGCTCCGGTGGCTTTGGGTTTGCTGTGGTTGAGCAAGCACAATCCAACCATCGATTGGCAAGCTATACAGATTCTGGATTAGGGCGATTATTGCATTGACAATTGTATTAATACATTTTTTTCTGTTTTAACTACTAAGACATTGCCTTCAATTATATCTGATTTTGACAATGTATTTTCTGAGAGTGGATGCCAGGATTTACTTCCACATTGGGAAAACGATTGTCCTATCAACCTTATTCCCCGAGCTAAGTTGCCCAAATCTACAGTCGTGGCCAAAAGTTTTGAGAATGACACAAATATTAGTTTTCACAAAGTTTGCTGCTAAACTGCTTTTAGATCTTTGTTTCAGTTGTTTCTGTGATGTAGTGAAATATAATTACACGCACTTCATACGTTTCAAAGGCTTTTATTGACAATTACATGAGATTTATGCAAAGAGTCAGTATTTGCAGTGTTGGCCCTTCTATTTCAGGACCTCTGCAATTCGACTTGGCATGCACTCAATGAACTTCTGGGCCAATTCCTGACTGATAGCAACCCATTCTTTCATAATCACTTCTTGGCATTTGTCAGAATTAGTGGGTTTTTGTTTGTCCACCCGCCTCTTGAGGATTGACCACAAGTTCTCAATGGGATTAAGATCTAAGTGGTCTCAGCTAACCAGACCTCCAACCACCCCATATCCTGGTCCATTGATATTCATTTTCCCTCCGTCTGTATAAATTTTTTTCGTAGTTCATTACCTTATCAATTAAATTTATCCATGTGTTTTTGTTTGGAGTAGATCGGGCAAACCAGGTGCGGCTGATCAAAACTCTAGCCAACATCAATACTCTACTCAAAAGAATCTTTTGATACTTATGATTTTTTAATTTGGAGAGATCATTGAGAATAAATACTTGTGGTTCAAAAGGAATTCGAATTTTTAGTTTACACATAATATAGTTATTGATACCGTTCCAGTAGTTTATAAGTTCTGGACAGGTCCATATCATATGGAGAAAGTCTGCTCCTACAGTGTCACATTTGGGACAGTTGGACGTGTCTCTTAACCCACATTTGTTCATCCACAATGGAGTAATATATAATCTGTGGCAGATATAAAATTGTATCAGGACATGGTTAAAGTTCTGGGATAGTGAAGATAGATTCCCAAAAATATTATCCCACCCTTCTATTTGTACATTCGGACAGTCCACCTCCCACGCTTTTTGTCCTGGAGAGTGTATGTCACTAAACCGTGCTTTAAGTAATAACTTATATATATTTGAAATTTTTATTCTGGAATGTGTACCTCCTACCCAATCATTCAGAAAGGATACATTATCTATATCCAACAGCCGCTTATCATCCAAGCTGGATAACACAGAACGCAATTGGAAATACCTAAACCATGAAAGATCTTTTAAATTTTGTATCATTTCTATATAGGATTTAATTTCTCTATCTTTAACTACCTGTGAGATATATAAAATTTTATTCTTCTGCCAAAATGTGTTTATTCTTCTGCCAAAATGTGTATTCTTCTGCCAAAATGTTTAGCTGAGATCAAGTTGTTTTATATATAAGGGTCCTACTTTGACGCACCACAAACTGGGAGGGAGGGAGGGGAGGGTTTTCTAAATATTTTGAAAAGATGAGTGGAATATACGCACATATAATCACTTGGGTTACTAAGAATTGAGAGACTGTAATAAATTTTTTATTGTAAATGTTTTGTAGTTTTCCCAATAAAATAAAAAAAAAATAAAAAAAAAAAAGATCTAAGTGGTCCCCGAGCCACTTAGTTATCACTTTTGCCTTATGGAACGGTGCTCCATCGTGCTGGAAAATGCATTGTTCTTCACCAAACTGTTGCTGGATTGTTGGAAGAAGTTACTGTTGGAGGGTGTTTTGGTACCATTCTTTATTCACGGCTGTGTTTTTGAGTGGGCAAAATTGTAAGTGCGCCCATTCCCTTGGATGAGAAGCAACCCCACATATGAATGCTCTCAGGATGCTTTACTGTTGGCATGACACAGGACTGATGGTAGTGCTCACCTTTTCTTCTCCGGGCAAGCCTTTTTCCTGATGCCCCAAACAATCGGAAAGAGGCTTCATATGAGAATACGACTTTGCCCCAGTCCTCAGCAGTCCATTCACCATGTTTTCTGCAGAAGATCAATCTGTCCCTGATGTTTTTTTTTGGACAGAAGTGGCTTCTTTGCTGCCCTTCTTGACACCAGGCCATCTTCCAAAAATTGACCCCTTCCTCAGTGGACCATCCAGAGAACCCCGAAACGCGTATGGTTTAATACCTTGTACCGGCATGCTGGAACAGTAGCTTCCCTGGACCCGTTGAAATTGAACAGCTGAGAGCGACGAACACCGGAGGAATCCCTGCAAACAAGGCCACAAACATAGTTTTCGTGAGTGGATATCCAGGTGACGTCGTGCCGACAGCATACCCTTTTCAGGTCCGGACGCAGGATAAGAAGACACACGCAAGGTAAAGCAACATAGTTGCTCAACTAGGTGGGACGCCACCGTTGTGCTCAAATTGCACTTTGCTATTACCAACTTAAGACTGAGGAGTGCCCATAAGACTTTGTTACAAAGTACGGAATTGCGTTTTTCATAGATTGGATCAATGACTATAGTATTTTACGCTTTATCTGCGATCTCAGAATACATGCCCACCAGTGCTGCTATAAGTGATTTTAGAGTGATTTTAGAATTTATGTCTACTATTGCCGCTATTTGTTTAATGTACTGAAGTGATTTTATTGTATTTTACAGGTATATATTTTACTATTGTGGGAATAAATAATATTGATCAATTTACTCCATAGTTGAGTGCCTGGTTTATCCTTTATATTTTGTAACTCTTCTGTGACTGGGTGGATCACATAAACCAAGAGCACCTGAATCCATTACCCAGCTGCAGTGATCCACAGATACTGCTTTCTGATCTCATCTTCCAAAAGTCTTCGCCTCACTGTGCGTGCTGATTCGCTCACACCTGCCTGCTGCCATTCCAAGCAAGCTCTGCACTGGTGGCACTCCGATCCCGCAGCTGAATCCTCTTTAAGAGACGATCTTGGCGCTTGCTGGACTTTATTGGATGCCCTAAAGCCTTCTTAACAAGAATTGAACCTCTTTCCTTGAAGTTCTTGATGATCCTATAAATTGTTGATTGAGGTGCAATCTTAGTAGCCACAATATCCTTATCTGTGAAGCCATTTTTATGCAACGCAATGATGGCTGCACGCGTTTCTTTGTAGGTCACCATGGTTAACAATGGAAGAACAATGATTTCAAGAATCACCCTCCTTTTAACAGGTAAAGTCTGCCATTTTAACCCAAAAAGCCTGACATAATGATCTCTAGCCTTGTGCACGTCAAAATTCTCACCTGAGTTAACAAGACGATTACTGAAATGATCTCAGCAGGTCCTTTAATAACAGCGATGAAATGCAGTGGAAAGTTTTTGGGGGATTAAGTTAATTTTCATGGCAAAGAAGGACTATGCAATTCATCTTATCACTCTTAACATTCTGGAGTATATGCAAATTGCTATGATAAAAACTTAAGCAGCAACTTTTCCAATATTTATGTAATTCTCAAAACTTTTGGCCACAACTGTAGGTTGTATAACCTTTCTGGACCTGAAAGACTGGCCATCAGAGAGTATATTATTGAGAGTTTTGGCCAAAAGGACACAAAGTGGCAGCAGGGTTTATTCTGTTAAAGAAAAAGATGGAGGTCTTTGGCCATGTCTGGATTTCCGTGAACTCAATCGGATTACTGTCCGTGAGCCTTACCCCCTTCCTTTGATTCCAGATTTGTTTAACCAGATTGTTGGTGCCAAGGTGTTCTCCAAATTGGACTTAAGGGGGGCATATAATCTGGTCAGGATCAATAAAGGGGATGAATGAAAGATTGTTCAATACTACTGAGGGGCACTTTGAGAACCTCGTCATGCCTTTTGCATTGACCAATGCTCCTGCGGTTTTCCAGCATTTTGTGAATAACATTTTTCATCCTTTGGTGGAGAGGTTTGTAGTCGTGTATTTAGATGACATACTAATTTATTCTCCAGACGTGGAGATACATCAGGATCAAGTTAGACAGGTGTTGCTAAGGGATAATAAATTGTATGCAAAATTAGAGAAGTGTGTTTTGCTGTAAATGAGGTGCAATTTTTGGGATACCTGTTGTCATCTTCGGGTTTTTGAAAAGAGAAAGTCTGTGCCGTATTGGACTGGGATCGGCCCGAAAATCTGAAGGCTCTTTATGAGTTTTTTGGGGTTCACCTATTATCAAAAATGTATTCAGAACTATTCGACAGTGGTGAAACCCTTAACTGACATGACTAAGAAAGGGATGGATGTCTCAGTGTGGTTTGATTCTGTGTTGCAAGGTTTTTCTGCACTTAAGGAATACTTCTCTTCGGCCCCTATATTGGTGCAGCCGGATGTATCACAACCTTTCATTGTGAAAGAGGACACTTCTGAGGTGGGAGTAGAAGCTGTTTTTTTTGCAGGGCCAGTCACCTGGTAAATGGCGTCCATGTGCCATTTTCTCTCTAAAAAGAAAACTCTCTTCCGCAGAGAGAAATTACGATGTGGGTAACAGAGTTACTAGCTATTAAGTTGGCTTTCGAGGAATGGCTTCATTGGTTGGAAGGGGCAATTTATCCGATCACGGTGTTCACAGATCACAAAAACCTGTGTTACCTGGTGTCGGCTAAACGATTGAACCCGAGGAAGGCGAGATGGTCTTTGTTTTGCACCAGATTCCATTTCATTGTCAATTATAGTCCTGGGGTTAAGAATGTCAAGGCAGATGCCTTATCACATAGTTTTCCTGGAGGTGGTGATTTTGAAAATCCAAGTCCTATTCTATCAGAAGGGGTGGTGATATACGCCCTATACCCTGACCTAGAGGTGAAGGAGTTAGAGGCCCAGGGAGACGCACCGGATTCTTGCTGCTCTGGGAAATTGTGCCATCGGAATTGCGTTACAAGGTGTTTGAGGAACATCACTGTACGGTGCTTACAGGACACCCTGGGAGCAGATCTACTGTAGACCTCATCTCCTGTAGATTCTGGTGGCTGGAGTTGCGTAAGTGTGTTGAGGATTATGTGTCTTTGCACATGCTAGGGTGACACATACTCTGCCTTCTGGATCCCTACTTCCATTGCCTATCCCATCCAGACCATGGACTCCTTTATCTATGTATTTTATCACTGATCTGCCTAAATTGTTAGGAAAGACAGTTATTTTTGTGGTGGTTGATCGTTTTAGTAAAATTGTGCACTTTATAGCGTTGTCTGGCCTACCTAATGCTAAAACACTTGCTCAAGTGTTTTTTGACAACATTGTACGTATAAAGGCAAGTTGTTTACTGTGTAAACAAAAGAGAGAGCGCACCAAAGGGTAAAAACGTTTGGAAATTCGGATTAAATCCCCACTTGGGAGGCTCACCTTACAGGGTTGCGCAATTATAGGCACAACGCTATTGTAGGCATGTGGGAGATGATTTAATCCCCAATATGAAGGTTGGTATGCAGCCACGGATGTAGATGTCCTCGGATAAGCGTGCCTAGGCCACCACGGAGGATTAAAATGACAGGAAGAAAAAGGAACATCCCTCGGCGCAAGGAATCACACAATGCGTTTCAGGGAAAGGGTACCCTTCATCAGGTGAAGAATATTGCAATATTCTTCACCCCCAAACGCGTTGTGTGATTGCAATAAAACTCTTGAAGATTCACCGTCCACCTCTGGTTGGTTCCTTGCGCCGAGGGATGTTCCTTTTCTTCCTGTTGACAACATTGTGACACTCCATGGCATTCCCTCTGACTTGGTCTTGGTTCGGATCGTGGGAATCAGTTTGTGTCCAGATTCTGGAAGGCGTTCTGTACTCGGTTGTGGGTACAACGATCTTTTTCTTCGGCTTTTCATCCTCAGTCGAACGGACAGACAGAACTCACTAATCAGAGAATGGAGACTTACTTAAGAGGTTTTCTCTCTGAGAACCAGGAGAAGTGGTCCTATTTTTTTTTGTCTTTGGCAGAGTTTGCCATAAATAATCGTAGACAGTAGTCAACTGGTAAGTTGACTTTTTTGGGTGGCATATGGGTTTCACACACAGTTTAGCACTTTTTCTGGTTCAGGTACTTCTGGTATTCCTGAGGAGGAACGGTTTTCGTCATCATTATCATCTATATGGGGGGGGGGGGGGGGGGGGAAATAGAAAATAACTTGATGAAAGTTGGCAACAAGTATAAACGTGTTGCTGACAGGAAACTACAAACACCAATCGTAGATAACTCACGAAGTGAGTATGCGTACTAGGCCTGTACACCAAGTATCGACACCAAAAAAGGAGAGAAAGGCAAAGCACGACTAACAATGTATATAAACTTTATTATGGTTCCCAAAAAGGGGGGGGGAGAATCCAATAAAATACAATGACGGACAGTACAATACAATGGTGGATAAAAAGACACACAGGGTGGGAAAGGATCACAGAATGGACAACATGAAAAAACAATAGACAAGGCCAAAGGGATACTAGAGAGTTAATAAATACCCAAGTGGGGGACGTGTGTAAATGACCTCGCCAACCATGAACAAGATATTGGAGCCAGATACAGTACATAAAGTTTAAAGTGCAAAGTGCATGAGATACAATGTACATGGACAATAAAATGAACAATATGGTAATTAGGGCTGCAGCTAACGATTATTTGAATAATCGATTAGTTGCCGATTAATTTCTACGATTAATCGATTAATCGGGAAAAACGACAAAATTACAGAGAGGTTTATATGATCTTACTTGAAAAATGATGTTCAAAGGCCATAGTAAAACAAATTGTGGACGACACTATTATGGGGGATCTGTGGACGACACTATTATGGGGGATCTGTGGACGACACTATTATGGGGGATCTGTGGACGACACTATTATGGGGGATCTGTGGACAACACTTATGGGGGATCTGTGGACGACACTATTATGGGGGATCTGTGGACGACACTATTATGGGGGATCTGTGGACGACACTATTATGGGGGATCTGTGGAAGACACTATTATGGGGATCTGTGGACGACACTATTATGGGGGATCTGTGGACGACACTATTATGGGGGATCTGTGGACGACACTATTATGGGGGATCTGTGGACGACACTTATGGGGAGGGGGATCTGTGGACGACACTTGTGGGGAGGGGGATCTGTGGACGGCGTAGTTATGGGGAGGGGGATCTGTGGGTGGCGCTGTTATGGAGAGGGGGATATGTGCACTGTTATGGGCATAACAGTGCACAGATCCCTTTCCTCATAACAGTGCACAGATCCCCCTTCCCATAGCAGTGCCATACACAGACCCCCCCTCCTCCCCATAGCAGTGCTATACACAGACCCCCCTCTCCATAGCAGTGCCATACACAGACCCCCCCCCTCCTCCCCATAGCAGTGCTATACACAGACCCCCCTCCCCATAGCAGTGCCATAGACAGATCCTCCCCCCTCCCCATAACAGCCCCGGCCCCGATGCTTATAAGTCGCACTAATCACTGCATCTTTATTTTACCTTTTTACAATGACGCTCCTGTAACAGCCAGGCAGAGCGGACGGCGGCGTAACGTCACTCACTCACGTGACGCACCTGCTCCGCCCACTTCATGAATGAAGGAGGCGGAGCAGGCGTGTCACGTGAGTGAGTGACGTTACGCCGCCGTCCGCTCTGCCTGGCTGTTACAGGAGCGTCATTGTAAAAAGGTAAAATAAAGATGCAGCGACCGCCCGCATAGCAACGAATCGGCGATTATTCGATAACTGGATTCGTCGACAACGAATCCAGTTATCGAATATAATCGATTACATCGATTAATCGTTGCAGCCCTAATAGTAATTAGAAAATTACATGAATAAATACCAAAGTAGTGATCCAAAAAGCCCCAACGCACATTTCGTGTAAGCTTCCTCAGGGGGTGTATGTGCCAGAAACTATGACGGGTCCGGACCTAAGAGTGGGTGATTTGGTGTGGCTGTCCACAAGAAACATTAAGTTGAAGATACCTTCCTGGAAGTTGGGTCCAAGATTTATTGGTCCATATAAGATCACAGCTATTATTAATCCTGTAGCTTTTCGTCTTGAACTTCCTCAGGTTTTGAAAATACATAATGTGTTTCATAAATCTTTGATGAAGAGCTATGTTGAACCTTTGGAGCAGTCTTTCTTGCCACCCGCTCCTGTCATGGTGGACGGCAGTTTGGAATTTCAGATTGCCAAAAATAATTGACTCTCAAGCTCTCCATAGATTTCTTCAGTATCTTGTTTACTTGATAAGGGGTTATGGACCTGAGGAGAGGATGTGGGTACCGGCATCTGACGTGAATGCCAGTCATTTGGTGAAAGCTTTTCACAGGTCTCACACGGAGAAGGTCAGTCCTGGGTGCCCGGAGGTCACTCGTAGAAGGGGGGGGGTGTACTGTCCCGGACAAACCAAAACATATGGATGTCCCCACGATGTGAGTGGCAGGAGATCTTTGAGACTGGCAACACGTGGTTTGGTTTGACATGTTTACCTTGTGGATCAATAGGAGTCTGTGTTGTTTCTGATATTGACCATACCCTTAACCTCCAGGTGTTGCTATTGTGGTCATTTAACTTTCTATATACTGTATTTTCCTACGTATAAGACTACTTTTTAACACATGAAAATGTTCTCAAAAGTCGGGGGTTGTTTTATACGCCAGGTGTCATCTTATATGCCGGTATGCTTTGTATGCAGTGTGCACAGAAAATACCGGTACATCGCCTGCCGTGATTGGCTGGTTGTTGTACACTGGGCTGGATTGGCGATTCTGAGGGAAGGCAGGGGGAAGCAGGAGCATCTGCACTTCAGCCAATTCTAATTTTGGAACAGCGGATCTCTAATGAAGTTTGGTGTGCATCATATCTGTGGTGAAAAAACAGTCTATCTGGGGAGCAGACACATGTGGTGGTGAATACAGTACAGCACCATTATCTGTACATACAGTACAGCACCAGTATCTGTACTGGTTCTTTAAGTACAGCTCCAGTACATACAGTACAGTATACAAATGGCTAACAGTCAAGACCCCATCATGGCTCTACCAGGAAGAAGAAATATGAAACCAGTTTAAAAGTTGTAAACTTTGCCATGGAACATAATAACTGCACTGCTGAAAGACAATGTGGAGTAACAGAAAAGATGGTGTCGGACTGGAAAGCAAATGAAAAAGAATTAAAGAGTATGCCAAGGGGTAAGTGTGCATTAAGAAGAAGCACCCCACATTGGCCAGAACTCGAAAAACATGTAGCAAACATGTTGAATGAGCATCGCCAAAACGGTTATGTAGTGACACAAAATAAAATACGTTTGTTTGCACTTCAGTGGGCAAAATCCAACCCAGATCACAGCAACAGATTTAAGGCTACTGTATCCTGGTGTACTAGATTCTTGGAAAGGTATAATATGGTACTGAGGCAAAAGACGGTTGGTTTATAGCTTCAGTTGGACCTGTGAAGAGCTGGTGTTTGGATCTCAGCTGAGTTCCTGGTGCAACCATAGCTTCTTGGAAGTTAAGTGTTACCTTTCCCTTTATATTTTGTCTTTTCTCAGTTTTGCATTTCTTTGATGTTTTGTATTAGGCCTTAGGGAGACTCCCGTTCAGCCTTCCTTTTGGAAGAACTAGATGTCTCATTCCTGTCATTAATACTAGGGGTCCTAACCTTAGGTCCTAACTTCAACCATATGTTTCCTGTAGTTGCAGATCAGACGTGCACAACGGTCAGGAGTAATTCTTGACCATTCCTCTTTACAGAACTGTTTCAGTTCAGCAATATTCTTGGGGTGTCTGGTGTGAATCGCTTTCTTGAGGTCATGCCACAGCATCTCAATCGGGTTGAGGTCAGGACTCTGACTAGGCCACTCCAGAAGGTGTATTTTCTTTGGTTTAAGCCATTCTGTTGATTTACTTCTATGGTTTGGGTCGTTGTCCTGTTGCAACACCCATCTTCTGTTGAGCTTCAGCTGGTGGACAGATGGCCTTAAGTTCTCCTGCTAAATGTCTTGATAAACTTGGGAATTCATTTTTCCTTCGATGATAGCAATCCGTCCAGGCCCTGACGCACTAAAGCAGCCCCAAACCATGATGCCCCCACCACCGTACTTCACAGTTGGGATGAGGTTTTGATATTGGTGTGCTGTGCCTCTTTTTCTCCACACATAGTGTTGTGTTTCTTCCAAACAACTCAACTTTGGTTTCATCTGTCCACAGAATAGTTTGCCAGTACTACTGTGGAACATTCAGGTGTTCTTGTGCAAACTTAACGTGCAGCAATGTTTTTTTTGGGACAGCAGTGGCTTCCTCTGTGGTATCCCCCCATGAAATCCATTCTTGTTTAGTGTTTTACATATGGTAGATTCGGTAACAGGGATGTTAGCATATGCCAGAGACTTTTGTAAGTCTTTAGCTGACGCTCTAGGATTCTTCTTCACCTCATTGAACAGTCTGCACTGTGCTCTTGCAGTCATCTTTAAGAACGGCCACTCCTAAGGAGAGTAGCAGCAGTGCTGAACTTTCTCCATTTATAGACAATTTGTCTTACCGTGGACTGATGAACAGCAAGGCTCTTGGAGATACTTTTATAACCCTTTCCAGTTTTATGCAAGTCAACAATTCTTAATCGTAGGTCTTCTGAGAGCTCTTTTGTGCGAGGCATCATTCACATTAGGCAATGCTTCTTGTGAAAAGCAAACCCAGAACTGGTGTGTGTTTTTTTATAGCGCAGGGCAGCTGCAACCAACACCTCCAATCTCATCCTATTGACTGGATTCCTGTTGGCTGACACCTCACTCCAATTAGCTCTTGGAGATGTCATTAGTCTAGGGGTTCACATACTTTTTCCACCTGCACTGTGAATATTTACATTATTTGTTCAATAAAAACATGGTAACATTTAATTCTTTGTGTGTTATTAGTTTAAGCAGACTGTGATTGTCTATTGTTGTGACTTAAATGAAGATCAGATCACATTGTATGACCAATTTGTACAGAAATCCATATAATTCCAAAGGGTTCACATACAATATACAGTTGCAAGAAAAAGTATTACACTGACAGCATTATGTCATTCAAGATACCCCAAAGAGATCAAAAGATAAAATGATTTATAAAGTAAAACAAAATAATACAATTCTATTCTAATAATCTCAGATTAATAAGCATGGTTAGATATTTGCAGCAAAAATATAAAGATGAGGGGCACTCTACACCCAGAAGGGCATGGACTGCGATGGATAAAAAAGTACACCTTTATTCAGCAATAGCGATATTAAAATGCCATATCATGGGGGCGTAGCCTAACAGCACAGCCCCTAATTCCAGTGTCCTAGTTCCCCGAGGGACAGGAGGGACTGATTTACCATCAGACAGCACACCCGCCCGAGGGGAATCTTGCACCTCTCCCTAATACATCTATCAATCCGTATGGCCAAAAGACATGGCCGCCTCCAAAGAATCAGGTTTTTTCATGAAATGCTAGGGCATCTTTTAATCTCTCAGATAGCCCAGACAAAACTGACTACGAAGTGCAAAATCATTCCACTCCGCCCATCTTCTAAATTCAGCACAATATGACTCAGCAGTGCGTTCTCCCTGGCACAAGCTGCGCAACTTAGATTCAGCCATAGAGACCCGGTCTGGGTCATCATAAATCAGGCCCAGGGCTCCGAAAAATTCATCCACCGACCGGAGGGACTGAACTGGTCGGCAGAGAAAAAGCCCTAGTCTGAGCGTCACCTTTTAGCAGAGAAATAATAATCCCTACTCTTTGGTTTTCGTCTCCAGATGAAATCGGACGCATACGAAAATACAATTTACAGGACTCCCTGAACCGAGCAAAGTTATCACTTCCCCCGGAGAACCTATCAGGAAGAGCGACCTTAGGTTCCAGGCAGACCTGGTTTCCCCCGGCGGCGCCAGACTCCAAAGTACTCTGACACCGTGCAACCAAATTGCGGAGGTCAGTTACCGCCAAAGACAATCCCTGCTTGCGATCAACCAAAACATCAATAGTTTCCATTTTGCAAGCAAGAGAATTACGGTATGGCGGGTTATAATGTCACGGTAGGTAAGATAAGGGAAGGAAACAGAACACAACAAGGCAAACAAAACAACTGACTAGGCCCCAAATGCTAGGGAACAAAGGGGTCACCGCCTAGCAATCCCTAAAACACTTTCCCTAAGCTGCTATGCCCATGTGCGTATCTCGATGGTAGATATGCACATGCCCAAGTACCTAAGACTATAACACACTGAACCAAACCCTCAGCTGTAGGGAAGAGGGAAAGAGACACCCAGCTCCTTCAACAACCGAAGGAGCTAGCGTCACCCTAGAGGCCTAGTAAAAACAGACAGAAAAGGGAAAAGGACTTATCTAGAGATGTGTTGAAGCAGACAATCCACCAAACTTCCAGAGCTCACACAATCTGAGAGATTAAAAGATGCCCTTGCATTTCATGAAAAAAACTGATTCTTTGGAGGCGGCATGTCTTTGGCCGTACGGATTTATAGACGTTTTATGGAGAGGTGCAAAGTTTCCCTCGGGTGGGGGTGCTGTCTGGTGGTAAAATCAGTCCCGCCTGTCCCTCGGGGAACTAGGACACTTGAATTAGGGGCTGGAGAGGAGCCTATGCAATTGGATCAGGTTACTTCTTGCTCTGGTAATAGGAATTTTAGGCAGCTGAATAGACTGTGTAACTTCTGTGGTAAAGAAGGTAATGGAGTTAAAGGTATTTGTTGACAATGGCGCAGGGGTTAATCTTCTTGATTTTCAATTTCTTCAGAATCATGGTTTTAAATCTAGCGCATTAAGCAAAGAGATACCTGTGTATTCTATAGATTCCGCCCCCATCTTGCAAAAATGTCTAACTCATATTGTTCAGGATATTCATTTAAGGGTGGGCGAATCTCATGTTGAGTTCATTTCTTGCTTTGTTATGAAAGGTTTGCCTGCTCCGATGGTTCTGGGTTTACCATAGTTGATAAAAAATAACCCTACCATTGACTGGCAAACAAGACAAATCAGTAATTGGAGTGAATTTTGTATGAACAACTGTCTTAGTGCCTCTATTTCAGGGGTGTCTACTAAGCTGTTGCCTCAGTTTCTTTCAGATTTTTTCGGAGGTATTCTCGGAGGGTGGAGCTCAGGAGTTGCCCCCTCACCGAGAGTATGATTGTCTGGTCAATCTTATCCCCAGAGCAAAATTGCCGGTTATATAATTTTTCTCAACCCGAAAGAGTAGCTATGCGGGAGTATAGACCATCTAAGTCTCCTATGGCCGCTAGCTTTTTTTTCGTTGGCGCCAATGTGTTTTCTAAGTTGGATTTAAGAGGAGCTTATAATCTGATCAGAATCAGGGAAGGAGATGAATGGGAAACGGCCTTCATTACCCCCAAGGGTCACTTCAAGAATCTAGTCATGCCCTTTGGTTTAACTAATGCTCCAGCAGTCTTTCAGCGCTTTATCAATTACATTTTTCACCATTTGGTGGGGAGGTTCGTTGTTATTTACCTCGATGACATACTAATTTACTCACCCAATATGAAGACTCATCAGGATCATTTGAAACACGTGTTATTGATCCTACGGGAAAATAAATTGTATGCCAAGTTGGAAAAATGTGTGTTTGCGGTTCAGGAGCTGTCGTTTTTGTGGTACTTGCTTTCTGCCTCCGGTTTTCGTATGGATCCCGAAAAGGTCCGTGCGGTACTGGAACGGGACTGGACAGAGAATCAGAAAGCCCTGATGCGGTTTTTAGGATTTACTAATTATTACAGAAAATTCATCCTGAATTATTCCACCATTGTCAAACCTTTGACAGATATGACTAGGAAGGGCGCTGACTTCTGTCTGGTCGGATGAGGCATTACAGGCTTTTTCTGCTATTAAGAAATGTTTTGCTTCTGCTCCCATTCTGATGTGTCTCAACCCTTCATTGCGGACGCTGATGCGCCAGAAGTGGGAGTCGGAGCGGTCTTGTCGCAGGGTCCCTCTCCTAGCAAATGGCGGCCGTGTGCTTTTTTCTCCAAGAAACTCTTGGCCGCCGAAAGAAATTATGATGTTGGGAATAGAGAGTTGTTGGCCATCAAATTGGCCTTTGAAGAGTGACGTCATTGGCTAGAAGGGGCTACCCATTCGATTACGGTATTTACTGACCATAAGAATCTGGCTTATCTGCAATCTGCAAAGCGTTTAAATCCTAGGCAGGCTAGATGGTCAATGTTTTTTACCAGGTTCAATTTTGTGGTCGCCTATCGCCCCGAGATTAAAAACATCAAAGTGGATGCGTTGTCACATAGCTTTCCGGGGCAGGGTGAATATTAGGAGGATCCCGCTTCGATTTTGACTGATGGGGTGGTGGTTTCCGCTCTTTACCCCGAACTGGAGATTCTGGTGTCTAGGGTTGCGTAAAAGTGTTGAGGGTTATGTAGCAGCTTGTGAGACCTGTGCACGCGCGAAAGTGGCTCACGCTCGGACATCAGGATTTCTTCTTCCTTTGTCCATCCCATCTTGTCCTTGGACGCATTTGTCCATGGACTTCATTACAGATTTCCTGGGTTCCTCTAGGAAAACTGTGATTTTGGTGGTAGTGAACCGCTTTAGCAAGATGGCTCACTTTGTACCATTATCAGGTTTGCCCAATGCGGAAACTCTCGCTCAGGCTTTTATTGATAACATTGTGAAATTACATGGCATTCCCTCTGATGTGGTGTCTGATAGGGGGACGCAATTTGTTTAGAGGTGTTGGAGGATGTTTTGCTTGTGTCTGGGTAATTAGTTGTCTCTCTCTTCAGCTTTTCATCCTCAGTCGAATGGTCAAACTGAACGCACTAATCAAAACCTGGAGACCTATTCGAGGTGTTTTGTCGCCGAGAATCAGGATGAGTGGTCCTCGTTCTGGTCTTTAGCAGAGTTTGCCTTGAATAACCGTAAGCAGGAGTCAACTGAGAAGTCACCATTTTTTGGCGCATATGGTTTTTCACCCTCAGTTTGGCACTTTTTCTGGGACAGAATCGTCTGGGATAACGGAAGAGGAGAGATTCTATTAATCTTTGTCATCTATGTGGTCGAAGAGTCAAGTTAATTTGAAAAAAAAATAAAAAATGAGTGAAAAATATAAATGGATGGCTGACAAGAGACGAATCACTGGTCTGGACCTGTGTGTGGGTGATTTGGTGCGGTTGTCCACTAAAAACATTAAGCTGAAGGCACCATCTTGGAAATTGCGTCCAAGATTTATTGGCCCTTACAAAATCTCGGCCATTGTCAATCTGGTGGCGTATCGCCTGGAACATTTCGCAGGCCTGGAAGATCCATAATGTGTTTCACAGGTCCTTGTTGAAAAAAAAATATGTGGAACCTGCGGAACCATCTCCTTTGGTAATCTGGAGTTTCAGATCTCTAGAATTCTCAACTTGCGTGTTCTTCGGGGTTCCCTTCCATACCTGGTGCATTGGAGGGGATACGGTCCAGAGGAAAGAATGTTGGTTTTGGCTACCGATGTTAATGCTAGCCGGATAAAGTTGGACCTGGGTGTCCGGAGGTCACCCGTAGAGAAGGGGGAATACGGTCATGCCCTGACCTGTGGGTGTTCTGAGGAGATCTGTCAGAGTTGCTGCAAGTGACTCGATCTGACAGTTTGTTTTGTTGTGGGTTTGAACTGAATCCCGCCTCCTGTTCTTTAGCTAATTGGTGAGGCTATTTATTCCTCCCTCTCCCTATAGCCTTTGCGGGTTGTAGTTCTACCTTGTGTGACCTCTGGAAGTTTGGTCGATCGTCTGCTCCAACACATCTCTAGATAAGCCCTTTTCCCTTTTTTTTCCTTCTGTGTCTGTTTTTACTAGGCCTCTAGGGTGACGCTAGCTCCTTTGGTTGTTGAAGGAGCTGGGTGTCTTTCCCTCTTCCCTACAGCTGAGGGTTTGGTTCAGTGTGTTATAGTCTTAGGTACATGGGCATGTGCATAGCTACAGACAACTTCACTAATCATAAACAAAACGAGTTACAGACTGATACAGAAGGAGAGAGGGCCCTGCTCATGAGGGCTTACAATCTACATGGTATGGGACAAGGACACAGTAGGTGCGGGTGAAGTTGGTCATGGCGGTATAGAGGTAGCAGGGTCACTGGTTGTAGGCTTGTCTGAAGAGGTGGGTTTTCAGGTTTCTTTTGAAGGATTCCACTGTAGGTGAGAGTCTGATATGTTGGGGTAGCGAGTTCCAGAGTATAGGGGATGTGCGGGAGAAATCTTGGAGGCGATTGTGGGGAGAGGTGATAAGAGGAGAGGAGAGAAGGAGGTCTTGTGAGGATCGGAGAGTGCCTGTGGAGATGTATCGGGAAAGTAGCTCAGAGATGTAGGGAGGGGACAGGTTATGGACGGCCTTGTATGTACAAACCGGATTCCCAAAAAGTTGGGACACTATACAAATCGTGAATAAAAACTGAATGCAATGATGTAGAGATGGCAAATGTCAATATTTTATTTGTAATATAACGTAGATAACAGATCAAACGTTTAATCCGAGTAAATGCATAATTTTAAAGGAAAAATACGTTGATTCAAAATTTCACGGTGTCAACAAATCCCCAAAAAGTTGGGACAAGTAGCAATAAGAGGCTGGAAAAAGTAAATTTGAGCATAACGAAGAGCTGGAAGACCAATTAACACTAATTAGGTCAACTGGCAACATGATTGGGTATAAAAAGAGCTTCTCAGAGTGGCAGTGTCTCTCAGAAGCAAAGATGGGTAGAGGATCACCAATTCCCACAATGTTGCGCAGAAAGATAGTGGAGCAATATCAGAAAGGTGTTACCAAGCAAAATATTGCAAAGACTTTGCATCTATCATCATCATCAACTGTGCATAACATCATCCGAAGATTCAGAGAGTCTGGAACAATCTGTGCATAAGAGTCAAGGCCGTAAAACCATACTGGATGCCCATGATCTCCGGGCCCTTAAACGACACTGCACCACAAACAGGAATGCTACTGTAAAGGAAATCACAGAATGGGCTCAGGAATACTTCCAGAAACCATTGTCAGTGAACACAATCCACCGTGCTATCCGCCGTTGCCAGCTGAAACTCTACAGGGCAAAGAAGAAGCCATTTCTAAGCAAGATCCACAAGCTGAGGCGTTTTCACTGGGCCAGGGATCATTTAAAATGGAGTGTGGCAAAATGGAAGACTGTTCTGTGGTCAGACGAGTCACGATTCGAAGTTCTTTTTGGAAATCTTCCAGACGTCATCTCTTTCAGGGAAGACCCTGCATTTTTCAACAAGATAATGCCAGACCACATTCACAACAACATCATGGCTGCGTAGGAGAAGGATCCGAGTACTGAAATGGCCAGTCTGCAGTCCAGATCTTTCACCTATAGAGAACATTTGGCGCATCATAAAGAGGAAGGTGCAACAAAGAAGGCCCAAGACGATTGAACAGTTAGAGGCCTGTATTAGACAAGAATGGGAGAGCATTCCTATTTCTAAACTTGAGAAACTGGTCTCCTCGGTCCTCAGACGTCTGTTGAGTGTTGTAAGAAGGGGAGATGCCACACAGTGGTGAAAATGGCCTTGTCCCAACTTTTTGGGGATTTGTTGACACCATGAAATTCTGATTCAACATATTTTCCCTTTAAAATGGTACATTTTCTCAGTTTAAACTTTTGTTCCGTGATTTATGTTCTATTCTGAATAAAATATTAGAAGTTGGCACCTCCACATCATTGCATTCAGTATTTATTAACTATTTGTATAGTGTCCCAACTTTTTGGGAATCCGGTTTGTATTTGTTAGTACTTTAAAGTGAATTCGCTGGGCAATGGGGAGCCAGTGAAGGGATTGGCAGAGGGTGAGAGGTGAATTAAGTCGGCGAGAGGTGAATTAGTCGGGCAGCAGAGTTGAGGATGGATTGGAGGGGTGCGAGAGTGCAGATGGAAGGCCACAGAGGAGAGTGTTGCTGTAGTCTAGGCGGGAGATGATAAGGGCATGTACAAGCATTTTCGCAGATTCAAAGTTAAGAACGGATGCGGGAGATGTTTTTGAGTTGAGATGGCGGAAAGGGCTTGGATGTGTGGTCAGAAGGAAAGGGCAGAATCCAAGGCAGCGGACTTGGATGACCGGGGATAGTGTGCAGACATTGATCGTGATAGATAGAGCAAGATAGGGGAAAGATGATGAATTCTGGTTTATCCATGTTAAGTTTTAGAATGCGAAAGGCGAAGAAGGATGATATAGAAGATAGACATTGTGGGATTCTTGATAGTAAGGTGGTGATGTCTGGACCATAGAGGTAGATTTGTGTGTCATCAGCATAGGAGTGATAGTGAAAGCCATGGGACTCTGAGCTGTCCCAGTCCAAAAGTATAGATCGAAAAGAGCAGGGGTCCTAGGACAGAGCCTTGCGGGACACCTACAGAGAGGTAATGAGACGAGGAGGTGGTGCGGGAGTGGGAGACACAAAACGTCCGGTCTGTGAGGTATGATGTGATCCAGGAGAGGGCCAGGTCAGTGATGCCAAGAGATGAGAGAGTTTGCAACAGAAGGGAGTGGTTAACAGTGTCGAAGGCAGAGGACATGTCAAGGAGAAGGAGGACAGAGTATTGTTTCTTGGTTTTGGCTGTTAGTAGTATGCAGCGGTATGCTGCTTCGGCTCCTGCTCATTCCCCATATTCTGACCGCGAATCCCCCAGCGGCACACCCCCATGTGGACTGGGCTCCAATACTTTCCCAGTTACCCACCAAAGGGGATTTCCAAGCCCTGAACACTGAGTTCACTGCCATATGCCGCTCTGAAATATCAGTGGTCAAACGGGATCTGCACTCTATTGCCGCCTGGGTGGAAACCCTTGAGAAGGAACAAGAATCTACACGGTCATGTGTGTCCCAATTTTATACCTCGGTGTCCTCACAGGACGCAGGACTCCGCTAGTTACAGCGTCACGTAAAAGATCTAGACAACAGTGGACGGAGGAACATCATCAGGAGACAGGGCCTTCGTAGGCGTGCTCTTCAACAAAATTATGGGGGACCCCTCGTCTCGCACTACTAAGTTGGATAGAGCCCACAGACCCAAAGGATCCACTCCCATCCTATGGACATTATATACTGCGTCCACGATATCACCTGGAAAGAGGCGATAATGGCAAAAGTCTGAAACTCTCGAATCCTGTACTTTGAAGGGGCACGGGTTCAACTTTTCAGTCATGGATCACGCTGCAAAAGAGTCGACATCTTTTCCCCCTACTGGACGCCCTGAGAGACAACCAAATCCCATACCGTTGGGGGTTTCCTTTCACCCTAAATGCCCGGATAAATGGCCGCACGGTGGTCTTGTGCACTTACGCTGACTTCAATCCATTTTGTGCTGCGCTGGACCTACCAGTACCCAACCTCTCTGATTGGGAGCTTACCACCTGTCACCCCTGTCTACCCCGCTGGTCTGGTAGAACGCGAGTTGACCCAAGCGACGCTGACTGCCTTCACCCATTGTGGGGTTTGCTGATCCTAGAGGAACATCCCTTGCATCCAGATTGGCGTCCCCAGAAACCAGAGGAGCCACTCCCCATCGCTGAGGGACTAACGACCGTACCTGAACATTCATTGTCTGTCTCACCTTTATTCTAGGGTCCTCATCATCAGAGTTTGCTCAGGGCCCAGAATTACATATTGGTGGCGTTGCCGCCGTCTGCTGCTCACATTTGGTATTCTCTTGTTATTGTTCTTGACCTGATGGTTCTGTTCGGGTCCTCTCTCCCCCCACCCTCCTGGGACGTGACCTACTGAGCCCCACTGTCTGGGGACTGAACAAGTCCACCCTGCGGACTTTAGGTCCAGCTGGATTGGTCCCTCTACAAACCAGTCTTTTTGACTAGTTTGTTTTTGTTTCTCTTTTGTGTAGTTTTGTGGTGTCCACGTCCCCCTACCTTCCTATTGTTTCCTAGAAAACCCCACCCCCTCTATTTCTCTGCACACCCAGAACGACTATTTTTTTGCCAACGCTCTGACCCTCAAGATGATGAGCGATGTCTCCATCGGGCTTATCTCCTGGTCGGATCACGCCCCAGTCACCCTCACCCTCTCTTCCCAACTTAAGCCACAACGCACCTGTCATTGGCACCTAAACGATTCCCTATTGAAATCGCCAGTCACCCGAGGGGATATTGCAGGGTACATCCACACGTTCTTTGGAGAAAATGTTGGTTCAGTTTCATCCCAAGCCACGCTCTGAGGAGCGTATGCTGCTCTACTCAAAGCAGAAATTCTATGAGAAAGGTAATAAAGCACACACTATACTAGCCCGTCAACTAAGAGACACAGCCGCCAAGCATACCCTACAAGCAGTGAAAGACACTACTGGCTGTCTCCAATATCATCCTGATGTAATTGCCCAATGTTTTTGCGACTATTATTCCAAGCTTTATAACCTCACTGACAAACGTACGCATACTCCCCAAACACTTCGTATTCAAAATTATCTACCCTAAGCTTACCCCTGAGGTGGTCACCTCCCTGAACAGCCCCATATCGACTGAAGAACTTGGGGATGTGATCAAAGCCCTCCCAACAGGCAAATCCCCAGGACCTGATGGGTTCACAGACCCCCCCCCCCCCCATCTCCTGGCCTTGCTCAACTCTTTCCTGCAAGACTCTCCAATCCCGCCGTCCATACTGACATCTCATATTGTGGTCATCCCCAAGATGGGTAAAGATTCTTAGGACTGCGCTAATTATAGACCGATAGCCCTTATCAATGCAGACCTTAAGATCTTCACTAAAATCCTGGCTGCCCGCTTGAATGTATGGCTCCCCAGCCTGGTCATAAGGACCAAGCGAGGTTCATTCTCTATCGTCAAGGCAGAGATAACACTTGCCGGGTTGTTAATTTGATTGACGCAGCAACGCGCACATTGACCCCCACTGTAATTTTGAGCCTTATGGCAGAACAGGCCTTTGATCGGCTAGATTGGTCTTTTTTGTTTGAAACTCTCCAAACCTTCGGTATCACGGGACCCTTCCTACATGCCATTCTCAACCTTTATTATGCTCCAACGGCGCTAAATTACCCCTCAGCTCCTCTACCCCGTGCAACGTCTCCAACATCACTTATCAGGGCAGCCTGCTGCCGCCCCTTATTTTTGCTCTATGCATCGAACCCCTCGCGGCTCACATCCGATTGAATCCCGACATACAGGGACTTAAAGTGCGAGATAAGGAATTTAGGATTTCCCTGTACGCAGACGACGTCCTCCTCACCTTGAAGGGGTTGTCAGAGTTATTTTTTTGTTCTTTCTATGTTCCTAACTAAGCAAATGGAACAGCTTTGCAATTAACTCACTTTATCTCCAGTGGCTGGTTTCTCAGATTTCACTGAGGGTCACATGACCTGTGATGTCAGCTTCTCTCCCTGCTCTGATAATGTTCGTTTACAAGACTGTAAACGAGACGTCACTGTGCTGGCCACGCCTCCCCTTCACTGCCGTCTGCTCTCTCAAGATTCTTAACCCCTTCAGCTGCACATACTGGCTAGCTGCAGCAGGCAGCGAGGAGACAATTCTGGGCACAAGATCTGACAGACTAAAGAGAGCATTGCACAAGAAGGTAGGGGGAAGATCCTTTGTGTATTAGCAGTGTCATTATACTGGTGGGACTTGTAGTTCTACACTTACAAGTTGCTGTCGATTATCCCAGCACTCAGGGCAGCTCTTGTATCTACTCCCTTAGCAGTGTCATTATACACCTGGGACTTGTACTCCTACCCATACACCATGCTGCAGAGTCTCCAAGCAGGCAGACATGTCACTCAGGGCAGCTCTTGTATCCACTACCTTAGCAGTGCAGGGGGAGGGGCAAGGGGCAGAAATAGTTTTTAATGCATCTAAACAAAGGGCCAGAAAAGAACTAGGGAAATGAGGAAATATATATTTTTTTTTGCATAAAACTTGCTTAGCTCAGTTATATATTGCTGCCCATCAGATTTTCAGTGCTATATTATTTTTTTTCATAACACGGACAACCCCTTTAACCAACCCTCACGTTTCGTTACCCAACCTGCATAAGGCCCTAACCCACTACGGCGAACTCTCAGGTTATAAGATTAACGCTTCCGAGACATAGGTCCTAACTTTACGCCAAAGCATGTTCTCCTACCAATGGTCTGACACCAAACTGAAGCATTTAGGGGTCCACATCACCTCTACATACACCTTCCGAGAACATAAGTCCCTTCTAGTAAAATGGAAGCCCATATATATATATATATATATATATATCTATATACACACATATATATATATATATATATATATATATATATATATATACACATATATATATATATATATATATATATCACTACTAGGCCGCATAGCAGCAGTGAAAATGTCCCCCCTCCCAGTACGTGTTCCCCTGTCAGAACTACGTTCTCTTCAACAAGCGATCTTTAATTTTATATGGCAAGGTAAATGCCACTGCATCCCCCGCAAGGTCATGCTCACAGCCACCAACAGAGGTGGCCTATCGGTTCCTAACATTATCCATTATTACTGGGCTACCCATCTATGGGTGGTACCTCTCTGGGCATCCCAACAGGCTTACAGCAAATGGATGGAGATTGAAAAACTCTGGATTGCCCCAGCTCATCCGAATACTCTATTGTAGCAGCGGATCCCAGTCACCCCTTACACTACCCTTTTGGGGCCTATGGCCTTTACTAAACACATATGGGACACCAGCCGTAAACGATTTGCTTTAGCTTCCCAGCATTCTTCCATGACCCCTTTTCTTTTTAACCCAGCAATACCATCCAGCCTGAGTGCTCCCATGGTCCATGTCTGGTCGTCGTTGGGTATCTTCCACCTAGCAGATTCATCACTATGTGAGCTCCACGTTTGAGTCGCTTAAGGTGTCACTTGCCACTCCATTTGAGCGTCTGTGTCGACCATGCACAGGGACGAGAGGCCTGACCTCTCTCATTTATCGCCTTTTGGCCGTATCCGCAGAGGGAGAGATCCTGTATCATGCATAAATAGGCTATTGCCCTTGGATCACCTCTTTCTCGTGGAGCCTGGCAGATCATACAGAATAGAGCTGCTCAATCATCCATCTGCACCACGTATATGGAGACTCAGTATAAGCTGCTAATGCACTGGTACCATACCCCTGCACTCCTACACTCCATAAACCCCACTGTTCCATCGGTCTGCTGGCGATGCCTGAACGATGTGGGCTCCTTATACCATGTGTTTTGGACGTGCCCCGGCATCACTCCGTTTTAGGTGAAAGTGAGCGAAGTGGCTCGCTCTCTCTTTGGTATTCAAATACCCCTAGACCCAAAGCTGTACTTACTCAACCTCCCTCCTCCAAAGGCTGGAGAAACATTCCTCCAGACTGTTCCTCTCGCTATGCACCCAGCCAAAACATTAATTGACAAATCTTCCTTCCCCACTAAGACCATGCTTCTGGCCAGGGTCCGGGAGTTTCGGTCCATGGATGGCCTAACGGCGTCCCTTAACAACACTGTTGAAAAATTCAGAAAGATCTGGTTACCCTGGGATACGTACTTGGTCTCCCCCTAAAACCCCCCCTCTCCCACACCTGCCTCTTTGCCTTTGTGTCCTGTCAGATGTCTATCACTTTGTTATAAGTCTACTGTGATATAGCTTAGAGTCCAACATTTTACCTGTGATTATTCAAATCCTGTTGATTTACATAATGTTTATGTAATAAATGTATTGTATTAGTTCAGGTTCTCCCCCCCCCCCCCCCCCTTTCTGTACCACTGAAAATCAGCACTTCGAGTGCTAATAAAAATCTACAGTTTAAATTTTTTTTTTAAAAGCCATATAATAGACTATAAAAATAAAGATAAAAATGCATATAAAAAAATAAACATACGATTTAAAACAACAGTTGTCATGCAGTATATGCAGTATGGACGGCCCCCCCTTTTTGACATAATTGGTCCTGACTATATGTAATCAATTGTTACAATATCACGGACATCCACTCCTGCACTTTGAGCTTTTTTGTTAAAGGGACACCTGTTCAAAAGTCCAGATGCAATGATATAATCCGATATGTCCCAAATCAATCATTTGTCACCAGAAGCTTTGCCTGGCTACTACTCATCCAGTGTTCTGCAGCCAGCTATGCTGTTCACTTCTTGGATTCCTGCTGCTAAGGCTGGGCGGGCTTAGGCAGTTTGAGTGAAGGCCGGCCACACCTCCTTATGACAACACACTGAGAACTCAGTCCTTGCGTACTAGTTCAAGTGAAGAGTATGAGTCATCAGTCTGGCAGCCTGCAGTGTCTGTGAGGCCCCTCCCCCTGCTGGGGAATCATTCTCAGAGAGCCATGGGAAGTGAGCGAAGACAGTAATATGTGGCTGTCCTGTAGTCTAATACAGTTTTACACACAAAACCCAATTTTGAGCAGCAAAACAAAAATTACTACTATACATCAGCCCAAAAGCATGTTAGCTAGTAGCCAAAATGATCTGTGCTTTTGCCTCCCCTAAAATATCACCATTCCCCAGCCACCAGCACTGATGCAGATTTGTTTCCATTACAGCTCTACTACAGTTGTGTATACACACTAGCGTTATTCTTTTCCGGCATTGAGTTCCGTCCAGAGAGCAATCCGCTCAGGATGCATCAGGATGTCTTCAGTTCAGGACAGAGATAATACATATAACATGCCTTATAACATGCCCCTTTCAAATAGTGATTCAATTACACAGAATCATCAATTACTACACCTGCTAGTAAATTATTTGCCATGTAGAAATATAATTTCTACCAAAAACAGTGATTGATCAGGTTAGTGATGTCTGACTGCTATTATTTTAAACACAACTGTATTTGCTACACGATTCCCTCCCCTCCAGGGTCTTTTGACTTTCTCTACCGCTACATAGAACAAAGTTGAAGGATCACAATTATGGTGTTTCTTGAAATGTTTGGACAAAGAGTATAGTGCATATCCCTTTCTAATATTCGCCACATGTTCGCAATTCTCTTCTTTAAAGTCAAGTTTGTCCATCCAATATATGGTTTCTGACAGGTGCATTGTATGAGATATATAATGTCTGTGGAATCACAAGTCAGTCCTTCCTTTATATCCAAACTGAATGTGTTCTGAGAGGAATTTACTTTAAGGGTAAATCTATAAAATCCCTTAAAGGACAACCAGGAACTCTTAGTAATACTTCTCTCATTCTTGACCGAAGGAGCTACCTTTTATCCTAAATTCGGAACCTTGGTATAAGTGATACGTGGGGTATTTGTCAATATAGGCCCAATAATCTAAATCGTTGAGTAAATGACACCAATGTCTAGTGATGATCCTTTCCACCATCTTATATTCAGAATGATATGGTAAGGTTACTGTAAGTATATCTTCTTTACCCATTTCTAGCGTGGGGGAGAACTCTTTTCTGTTCATAATCCTATCTTTACTCAGTGAGTCTTCCAATAAATTGGCTGGGTAGTCTTTTTCCAAACAAGTAAGATTCGAAGAGGGAGACACTCTAATAAGAAAAAAACAATTAAAGCCAACCCAGACCACGTTGAGTATAGTGAATACAACGCACTTTTAAATAAAGGCCTTAAGCTTGCCCCTACTACCACTATTGATACATTTTCTACTTCTATAGGAATTGAGAAGTTTATTAGAAAACTATGTTTAAAGAAATACTACATGAACAATCCAGTGATTATGGAACCTTGTGGCAATCCTAATGCTGATAGTTACCAACATACTGAATTGAAGTTGAGATCCAAAAAGTGTCCAAAACAGGAAATTAGCTATGAAATGGCAACATTTAAAATGAATGTGGAAAGCTATTTAAGACTACTTAAAAAGAATAGGATAAAAACAACCTCACCAGGAAGGAGAGGGAAGCTATTCAACAGTTACAATCTACCAAAGAAATTACAATTTGGCCTGTGGACAAAGGGGGGGCCATAGTGATCCTTGATACTAAATATTATACACGGGAATGTGAGAGACGACTCAATGATCATAAGACATATAGGAAACTTAAACTAGAGCCCACTGCGGCATATCACAAAAAAACTGGTGGAATACTGTAAAAAGGGATTAGAATCAGGCTTCCTCTTGGAAAAGGAGAGTAGGTTTATTGCGGACACACTCAAAAGGTTCCCTATAGTTTATTGCATCCATAAAATACATAAAGATCTGAATTCACCACCAAGTAGACCGATTGTATCAGGCATAAATTCCCTCTCATCCAATTTATCCCAATATATTGGTAAATTGTTACAACCAATGGTTAGACAAATACCCTTGTATATTAAGGATACTACAGATATAGTTAAGACACTGGAAGAATTAGTACACGATTAAAGATCATTTAGTAGGATTGGAAGCGGTACACAAACAACTTGAGAAAAAGTATAATGAAAGAATAAGAATTACTTTTTTTGTTAGAAGGTGTGAACTACATCTTGACCCACAATTATTTTGTGTTTGAGGGAGAATATTATGTGCAACACAGGGGGACCGCCATGGGCACCAGATTAGCCCCCAGCTACGCCAACTGATTCATGGCCCAGTGGGAAATGGAGGTTATTCAACCCAAGCTGGGGACGAGTCTGGTGCTATGGCGAAGATGTATTGATGACATTGTGTTTATTTGGCAAGACAAAATGGAATCTTTGAACCACTTTTTACAAGACATTAATTTGAATGATCAGAGTAAAAATGAGATTCCTGCCATCAGTAGGACTAATATACAATTTTTGGATCTCAATATTAAAGTGAGGGAACAAAATCTTGAATGCAGCACTTATGGAGTACTGTGTACAGTTCTGGGCTCCTGTGAACAAGACACGCATAGAGCTAGAGAGGGTTCAAAGGGGGGCAACTAAAGTAATAACTGGAATGGGGCAACTACGGTACCCTGAAATATCATCAACATTAGGGTTATTCACTTTAGAAAAAAGACTGAGGGGAGATCTAATTACTATGTATAAATATATAAGGGGACAGTACAGAGATCTCTCCCATCATCTATTTATCCCCAGGACTGTGATGAGGGGACACTCTCTGCATCTGGAGGAAAAAAGGTTTGTACAATAACATAGAAGAACATTCTTTACGGTAAGAGCAGTGAGACTATGGAACTCTCTGCTTGAGGAGGTGGTGATGGTGAGTACAATAAAATAATTCAAGAGGGTCTTGGAATGATTTCTGGAGTGTGATAATATTACAGGCTATAGATACTAGAGAGGGATCGTTGATGCAGGGAGTTATTCCGATTGCCCGATTGGAGTCGGGAAGGAATTTTGGCTTCTACCTCACAGTTTTTTGTTTTTTTTGCCTTCCTCTGAATCAACATGCAGGATAAGAGGCCGAACTGGATGGACAAATGTATTTTCTTTCGGCCTTATATACTATGTTACTATGTATTTGAAACCAGTGATGAGAAATAGTTTTATCCGCTTGTCTAGTTGCCATCTCCCGAGATGGTTGACTAATATTCCTACGAGTCAATTTTGTAGGTTAAAATGTAATTGGACTGATGATAATCACTTTGAAAAGGAAGCTTTAGACCATAAACATCAATTTTTGGAAAAAAGACTATCCAGCCAATTTATTGGAAGACTCACTGAGTAAAGTTAGGATTATAAACAGAAAAGAGTTCTTCTCCCCTAAGCTAGAAATAGGTAAAGAAGATATACTTACAGTAATCTTACTATATCATTCTGAATATAAGATGGTGGAAAGGATCATCGCTAGACATTGGTGTCATCTTAATTTAGGATTACAGGACTACGGTCAAGAATGAGAAGTATTAATAAGAGTTCCTGGTTGTCCTTTAAGGGATTTTATAGATGTGGGCGGTGTACTAATTGTAGGGTTACTGTATTTCCAAAAAAGACCCTCAAAGTAAATTCCACTCAGAACACATTCAGTTTGGATATAAAGGAAGGACTGACTTGCGATTCCACAGATGTTATATATCTCATACAATGCACCTGTCAGAAACAGTATATTGGAATGACAAACAGGATTTTAAACAAGAGAGTTGCGGAATATGTGGCAAATATTAGACAGGGATATGAGCTACACTCTTTATCCATTTCAAGGAACACCATAATTGTGATCCTTCAACTCTGTTCTATGTAGCATTAGACAAAGTCAAAAGACCCTGGAGGGGAGGGAATCACGTAGCACATATGTCCAGAATTTAGTGCAAGAAGAATATATGGAGTTATTTGGATTCCTCTAGTACAACCTGTCGACCGAATTTGGGGTGGATGTTGGGGGCAGGAAATAGTCGTCTGGCTGTTTCAGCACCCAAATCTCCTCCCCCACTTTCTCCCCCTCTGCATCTACTGTTTTTAACATATTTTCCGTTATTGTGTATTATTTTCCTTATTGTCCAGAATTATTACCCAGCATGTTTGTGTACTCAGCATATCTATGTACTCAGCATCTCTTTGTATTCTATTTAGTCCGGCCTCACCCATTATGCTATGCGGTTGATAGCTACTTGTTTGTGGAAGTCTTGGTGTTTGTTCTCTCCGAGTTCCTGCTCGTCCGCATTCTTCTGGAAGTTACGTTATCTTCTTTGTTGTTTTCCCCTACCTGCTATTAGTCCTGAGGGGGCCTCCTATTCCTTCATCTGGGAAGGAATAGGCCATCTGCATGGCCCTGTTAGGGTTAGATAGGGCTAAGGTTCTTGCGTATGAACATTCCTACCATCAAGGTCTGTTCATACTGATAGCAGTTAGGGCTCGGCGTAGGAACTCACTCGGTGTGAGCATTTCCCTTTCCCTAGGTTCCAGGCCTATACCTTTTCTCTTCTGTGTACAGTGTGGAGTGTATTTACCACACTGCGCCGTGGCATTGACCACAGCATCTGAAGAGTTAAGCTGCCACAATTGGTCCAATCCTCACAGTGAGAGCCTGGTGCTAGCTGTATAATACAGCTGGCATCCACAACTGATGGTGTTGGTACAGCTCCTGAGCCCATATCATTGCCATGACTTATTACTGCAGCACATAGCGTTAATTATCAGTTATTTGTCACATACTAATCCATCACTGAGCGGGAAGGGGTTAAGATATGATAAGTCTCATTGGTAAGGGAGGAGGGCATAAACAATGGGTCTCCCTATCTTAGCGATTGTGTTATGCATAAAGAAGTTGCCTAGATTCTGAAAGAACCCAGACAACGCTGGCAAAAAGCCTGCAATAAAGTATACAGCAGTTGTTATCTTGTGGATCCAGCGCTGTTACTCTAGTTTTCATGGACTGACATGACATCACCGGTAAAGAAGCCCAGCCAGGACAACTGGAGGAGTAGAAATGAACCTGCAAGGTAGGTACTTAATTCTATATTGCAGGCTTTTCACCACCATTGTCAGGTTTTCTACTAAAACTGAACAAACCCTTTAAATGATGATATCCTTTCTTAGGACATTTGAAACTTGAAATGTTTAATGTGCAGTAACACTAATCTGTCTGTCAAAGATGTAGCCCGTGTTCTAAAATAACATCTATATACCAACCTTTGATTTCTTTTGATTTTATTTTTATGTTTTTTTTTTGCATGTATTTTTTGCTGTGGATTTAGCTGCAGTCGCATTTTTTTTGTTTGTTTTACAGGTGAAACATATTTAACAGCTTCAGTAGCAAGCCACTTTTCACCTTAAAGGGAGCCTATAATACTGCTAACATAGCAATGTGCAATAAAGTACCTTTATTCCTGCATGTGTCCTCTTTCTTTTATTTAACTTTTCATTCAGATGAAAAAGCACTTTATTTCTGATATACTAATTAAGCCTCAAGGTGCCCAGAGGGGCGTTAATACTCTCCTCTAGTGCCCAGTAACGCCCCCCTGCAGTGCCCAGCCCGCCTTTCTTCCAAGCCCAGCACGCCTCCTAAGAAATAAATGTACTCCTACATCCTTGCCAAACGGCGCCGCCCCCTCCAATACGTCATTTAATTTATTCACTGCATCGTCCTTGCTTCCTCCTCTCTTGGCCTCCGAAATCCCGTGCAGGCGCAGTATCTGCGCGGGATGAGTGCCTGTACGATACTCCTGCTCCAGACGGCAACAGCGCTCCAATTAAGTCACTGGGCTCAGCGCATGCCCAGTGACACTATTGGAGCTGTTGCTCTCAGGAGCAGGAGTGTTGTACAGGCACAGGCACTCAGCGATACTGTGCCTGCGCGGGATTTCAGAGGCCAAGAGAGGAAGCAAGGACGGTGCAGTGAATAAATGAAATGACGTAGTGGAGGGGGCGACTCAGTTCGGCAAGGATGTAGGGAGTACATTTATTTCTTAGGAGGCGTGCTGGGCTTGGAAGAAAGGCTGGCTGGGCACTGCAGGGGGGGGGGGGCGTTACTGGGCACTAGAGCAGAGTAATAACGCCCCTCTGGGCACCTTGAGACTTAATTTGCATATCAGAAAAATCGCTCTTTCATTTGAAAAAAAAAGGTTGAATAAAAGAAAGAGGACACATGCAGGAATGAAGGTACTTTATTGAACATTGCTATGTTAACAGTATTATAGGCTCAAAATAGGTGACAGATTCCCTTTAAAAACCAGGCAGACTTTTGAAAATCTAACGTATCAGTTTATCTGGTAATAACTCTGAAATGCTGAAATTCTGAGAATATTTCTTTGCGACTCATTGTACTTCATATTTTAGTAGTCAATTTGAGTTAATATGTTTTGCCTTTATTTTTTAAAATAAAAATTCAAAATTTACGATAAATATGATAAAGTTGGAATTTTTGAAATTTTTATTTCTCTTTTTAAAGGGGTTTTATATTGGTGACATCCCCAGATAGGTCATAAATATCTGATCGGCGGGGGGTCCGACACTCTGCACCCCCACCGATTAGCTGCTTGAAGAGGAGTTGATGCTCCAGGAAAAATTTGCAATTATAGAAATTTGAATTTCTCTGCTTTTAAAGGGGTTGTGCAGGGGTTTTATAATGACTCAACCTTAGGCTACATTCACACGTCAGTATTTTTCTATATCCCGAATTTCGGTCCGTTTTTTCCGGATCCGTTGTTCCTGAAAATGTTTCCGTATGTCATCCGTTTTTTGTGGATCCGCAAAAAACGGAAACATGTATAAATTTCAATAAGCAAATAAAGTTGTTTGGATTTCTTTGAAAAAAATAAAAAAGTTTCTGTGGGCAGCATTTAATTTCCAGGAACGGAATCCGCATAAAACGGAATTTCCAGGAACCATTGAAAATTAATGGGTACAGAACTGATCCAGATCTGTTCCGCACAAAATGGAACAGATCAGGAAAGAAAAAACGGACGTGTGAATGGACCCTAAGGGTAGATCATCAATATCTGATTGGCAGGAGGCCCGACATCCAGCACCCCGCCTGTTTGAGGAGAAGGTGACAAGCGCCGCTTCCTCTTCAGTAAACTGCCCGTCATCTCAGAAGTGCAGTGTAATTACAAGTCCTCAAGCCAAAAGAGTACTTGTAATTACACTACGCCACCTCTACAGGGAGATGACACAGTGCAATGAACAGGAAGCAGCTCCTCTTTAAACAGCTGATCGATTGGGGTGCTGGGTCTCCACTGATCAGATATTGATGACCTAGCCTAAGAAGAAGTCATCAATATAAAACGCCTGCACTACACTTTTAATACAGATAGTGAAACCTCACGAAATAGTTATTAATATACACAATATGTCTACTTTATGTTGGCTCCTGTACCCCACTGAATTGCCATGGCGCCATTTCCACAGGGCAGTTGCCCAGCTTAAACATAGCGCTGACTAGGGCCATAGAGCCCAGCATAACAGGACCAATTTTAGTTCCTTTATTCCAATTGCCAAATACTGCAGGTTTTTACCCCTCTTTAATTTTCTTTATCTAGTGCGGTTCATTCAGTGTTCTGAAGAAGGCTAAATGCCGAAAAACAAACATTCTATTTAAATCTGAACTGGAAATCCGCTTGCTTAATAAAATACAACACTTGAAGCAATTCAGTGGAGTAAAGGAGTCTTACATTTTTAAATTGCAACTCGGCCTGGGAACCGTCTCCTGATACCTATGTATCCACCCAATCTGATACCAATTACTTTATGTTGACAACATTTTCTAAATTATATTTTTTAAATGTTTAAAGGTTTAAAATTTTAGAAGCGATTTTTTAAAAGACTTTCAAGAAATTTTTTCTCACTTTAAGGACCAACTCACTGCCCATAACTGGCCTCATTTTCGAAACTAACCCCCCCTTCCCCCAAGGAATTTTTAATGGGGTGCAATGAGCACTTTGGCTCAACTTGTGTTTCACAGAATGTAGAAACACTTGGCTATGAAAATACATATTTTACAAGAAAAATATATAAATAAATAAAATAAAAAAATTGCTTAAGGCACATATTTTTCATTTTCACAAGGGATAACACCACCACCCCAAATGTAGTCCTACAGTGCGGTCTGGGTACATGGCAGGGCTTAGAAGAGAAGGAGTACCATATGGCTTTTGAAGGGCAGATTTCATTGGAATAATCTTCAGGTGCCATGTCCCATCTGAAGACCCTAAGGTACCCCTAATAGTGGAAGCCCCTAAAAAGTGACCCCATTTTGGAAACTACACTGCCCAATACATTTTTAAAGGAGTGTAGGGAGCACTTTAGCCCAACAGTTATTTCATAAAGTTTAAAAACAGTTGGCCATGAAAAATAAAAATTACATATTTTACAAGAAACTGTCGTCTTAAAGGGGTATTCCCATCTTCTTAATCATATTTAATCATATACTTTTGAGCCACGGCTAATATAGTTTTGCGCATGCGCGGCCGCCCCTACAGTTTGTGCAGGGAAGAGAGAGTGCGGACAGCGTCTGAGGACATAAGCAGTGGGTAAGCATTATTTCTACGGGCACCACCAACGATGGGGGGCTGATGGAGGCACTCGGGGAGGGGGGGGGGGACTGTTTGAGGCACTCGGGGGGGGGGGGGGCTGTTTGAGGCACTCGGGGAGGGGGGGGGGCTGTTTGAGGCACTCGGGGGGGGGGGGGCGTTTGAGGCACTCGGGGGGGGGGGCGTTTGAGGCACTCGGGGGGGGGGGGGCGTTTGAGGCACTCGGGGGGGGGGGCTGTTTGAGGCACTCGGGGGGGGGCTGTTTGAGGCACTCGGGGGGGGGCTGTTTGAGGCACTCGGGGGGGGGCTGTTTGAGGCACTCGGGGGGGGGGCTGTTTGAGGCACTCTGGGGGGGGGCTGTTTGAGGCACTCGGGGGGGGGGGCTGTTTGAGGCACTCGGGGGGGGGGCTGTTTGAGGCACTCGGGGGGGGGGGGTGTTTGAGGCACTCGGGGGGGGGCTGTTTGAGGCACTCGGGGGGGGGCTGTTTGAGGCACTCGGGGGGGGGCTGTTTGAGGCACTCGGGGGGGGGGCTGTTTGAGGCACTCTGGGGGGGGGCTGTTTGAGGCACTCGGGGGGGGGCTGTTTGAGGCACTCGGGGGGGGGGCTGTTTGAGGCACTCGGGGGGGGGGGTGTTTGAGGCACTCGGGGGGGGGGGGCTGTTTGAGGCACTCGGGGGGGGGGCTGTTTGAGGCACTCGGGGGGCTGATGGATTTAGCAGAGCTGAATATGCTGCTGTTCAGCCATAGTTCTAGTGGGGAAGGGAATAGACAGATGAAGCAGTGCTGGACATGTGGTGGGTCAGCATCAATGCTGGTGGAAGAGAGAAACTGATGTAGCAGAGCTGTATATGTGGCGGGTCAGCATCAATGCTGGTGGGAGAGAGAAACAGATGTAGCAGAGCTTAATATGCTGCTGTTCACACACAGTTCTAATTGGGAAGGGAATAGACAGATGTAGCAGAGCTGTATATTTGGCGAGTCAGCATCAATGCTGGTGGAAGAGAAAAACAGATGCAGCAGGGCTCAATATGTGGCTGTTCTGACACAGTGCTGGTTGAAGAGATAGACAGATGTAGCAGAGCTGTATATGAAGCTTTTCAGAGACAGTGCTAGTGGGGGAGTAGAATAAAGATGTAGCAGGGCTGTATAGGAAGCCATGCAGCCAAAATTATGTTAGGGTACTGGAGTAGCCACATGTAGCTGAGCTGTATATGCATCTATAAAGATACATAGTGTAAGGTTTATACACAACTGGAGTACAGCTGTAATGGAAACAAATCTGCATCAGTGCTGGTGGGTGGGGGTTGGTCAAGCTTTTGAGCTAATGTATAATATGGAATTATAGTTTTTGATGCACAGAATGGGTTTGTAAAAGATCAGACTGAGATTTTGTGTGTAAAAATGTGCAGAACAGCCATGTGTTACTGTGCACTGAGCTCACTTCACATGGCTCTCTGATGATTCCCCAGCAGGGGGAGGGGCCTCACAGACACTGCAGGCTGCCAGACTGATGAGACATACTCTTCACTTGAACTAGCACGCAAGGACTGAGTTCTCAATGTGATGTCATAAGGAGGTGTGGCCGGCCTTCACTCAAACTGCCTAAGCCAGCGCAGCCTTAGCAGCAGAAAACCAGGAAGTGAACAGCTAGCTTGCAGCAATTGAGGATGAAGTAGCAAGATGGGAATACCCCTTTAAGGCCCATATTTTTCCCTTTCACAATGGATAATAAGAAAAAAATGCTACACAAGATTTGTTACCCATTTTCTCCTAAATACGACGACACCTCATATGTCCTTGTAAACTAATGCAAGGGCACATGACAGGACAAGTGAAGAAATGCCATATGGACATTAGAAGCCAGATTTAACTTGAATACATTTTAGGTGCCATGCTGCATTTGAAGACACCCGGAGGTACCCCTACAGGAGAAACTCCCAAAAAGTTATCTAATTTTGGAAACTAAAAATACAGTGGGGAGTGTAAAGAGGTGTAGTGAGCACTTTAGCCCAACAGACATATCATACATGCCCTGCAAATTTTACAAGAAAATGTCACTTTAGACCCAACGTTTTCATTTTTACAAGGGGTAACTGGATGTAATGCACTCCACAATCTGTGACCAATTTTCTACTGAATAGGACAATAATCCATATGTGGTCAAACTTCTGTGGGCACACAAAAGGGTACAGAAGAGAGAGAAAGCACCATGTGCATTTGAGGCCTAGTTTAAAGATTTATACAGCAGTGGCAGACAACTGCAGAGGCTCTGAGGTGAAGAAAAAAAATTATAATAAATAAAATACCCCCAAGAAGAGACCCCATTTTAGAAACCAAACGCCTCACAAAATTTATCAATGGGTGTAGTGAGCATTTAGACCCCACAAGTGTTTTGCAAAAATCTAAAGGAAATGTGTCACCAAAAAAAAAAATGTATCTGCCAGTTAAAACCAGATAGTGAGACATCCTTTTTATCTAATATGATTTTATTTTCTGATTTCAAATATTTTAAATTCTTTTTACTGACCAGGATTATGGGGAGGGGGGGCGGACATCTTGCCTGAGCTATTCTTAACAGCATTTATAAAGCATAAAAAAAATAGCTTTAAGCAGCCCCATGGTGGTCCATAGACACAATTGGCAGGGGACCTCATTGACTTCTATGGGAAAGTTTTCTAGGCATGCTCTGTGCAGAAGTCATTGTACAAGGAAAGAATAGATAAGCTTTGACAATCACCTACTGTGAACGGTGGATCCGGTCTTATATGTACATAGAGGTGATATCGCCTTGTCATTACAGGCAGGTTTAAGGTCCTGTTACACTGACAGATTATTGTTAAGATAATCGCTAACAAGAGTTCGTATCAACGCTCTTAGTGATCATCTGGCAGTGTAACCCTCATTCATCAGGTAATCGGAATCTTTTAAAATGTTAAAAAGTCCTGGTTTCTCTGAGGTAGATCCTGCTGGCAAACAATGAGAATTGGCAATCGCTCGTCCCTATATGGAGGAGGAGATTGCTGCATGTAATAGCCCTTATATCTGCCTGTATAATAGGGCCCTTAAAATATTATATAACTAAAGTAAAGTGATCTGAACAGACCAAGAAGTGGTGCCTATTATTAGGCTTAGTGGTCAGTCTTAAGGATTTTATGGTTTCTGTTTAAATATAGATGACATGGAAAATTAAAAATAACCACCAAAAATTCTTAAAAAATATGTTAAACATAAAATTGTGATTTATACAATAGGTAATTTTTCAATGACACATTCCCTTTACTGCAAAATATACAGATGACGTCTATGTGACATCTGTACTGCATGCATTTTTTTTGCGTATCCATTGAAACTGCCTATCCTTGTCCACAAAACAGACAAGAATATGACATGTTCTATCTTTTTTGTAGAACAGCCATGCAGACATATGGAAATGAAATGCAAACAGTCATTTAAGTTTTTTTTGCGGATGTGACATGAGACATCACACCCTTTACATTGTCGGGAAGGTACTACTGGGTACGGAAATGCCATAAATGTGGATGAAAACTGCTGTTTAGGCACATGGCAGGGTTGAGAAGGGAAAGAACACCTTTTGATTTGTGTATCTAAGCCCTGTAGCAGCTCATGAATATTTGTGGGCGTGAACAATCTGACCTTCCCCTCACCCTGCTCTGCACATACTAACTTTGCATAAACCAGTCACATGATCATCTCCTAGCTCACACAGACAGATCATCCTGTCGCATTGCAGAAACACAGGTTCTGTGTATCTAAGCTCTGTGTAGCCAAGCCCCGTGGCAGCTCTGTGTAGCCAAGCCCCGTGGCAGCTCTGTGTAGCCAAGCCCCGTGGCAGCTCTGTGTAGCCAAGCCCCGTGGCAGCTCTGTGTAGCCAAGCCCCGTGGCAGCTCTGTGTAGCCAAGCCCCGTGGCAGCTCTGTGTAGCCAAGCCCCGTGGCAGCTCTGTGTAGCCAAGCCCCGTGGCAGCTCTGTGTAGCCAAGCCCCGTGGCAGCTCTGTGTAGCCAAGCCCCGTGGCAGCTCTGTGTAGCCAAGCCCCGTGGCAGCTCTGTGTATCTAAGCCCTGTGGCAGCTCTGTGTATCTAAGCCCTGTGGTAACTCTGTGTATCTAATATAGCTTAGATAAATATAGGTATCAGATAGCTTAGATACATAAAAGGTGTCATATGACACCTATATCTATCCAAGCTATATTACAGCCTTATAAACCTAAAAGTGTTGCTAAAAACAACCATGGAATGCCCAGTATATTTAAAAAAATATACTTTATTATGTCATAAATTAATCGAAATTCACAGATATAGACATTATTACACAGAATTAATTTGGAAAAAGTCAGCAAACAACCTGGATGCCGTAGTCCCCCTGCCGATATCTCAATAACCCGTCAAACAGATGGAACACATGTAAGGTGCCTGGGAAACCTAAGAGCCCAGGCAGAAGCACGTCTTTACTCTCCGGTGTAAACTGTAGGGAGGGTGGGTCTTTCATCTGATTGGCTGTCCTGACTTGGCTTCTCTTTTGTGTATGGCAATGACAGTCCTGCTGTGCTATTGTTATGCTAATGAGATTGCAGCAGCCAGATACAGGTAGAGAGGGGGCGGGCACCAAAGGCTCTGACGTCCCGTTTACAGAGCTGGGCCACTCCCTCAAGCAGGGAGAAGCTTGTAAACGAGATGTCAGTGCCAGAGAAGGGTTGATGACGTCGGGGGTCACATGACCCAAATCAGCAGTGTGGAAACAGCACAAAATCAATAAAGTGAGTACATTAGAAATGTATCTTTAATGATTTATAAAGCAGCCCTAACACATATTTCTATACAAGTTTGTGTCAGAATTTATTGTGCTACATGTCTTTGATAAAAAAAAAAAAAAAAATCCAATAAGTGTATATTTATTGGTTTGCGCAAAAGTTATAGCATTTACAAACTATGGTACAAAAATGTGAATTTCTGCATTTTGAAGCAGCTCTGACTTTCTGAGCACCTGTCATGTTTCTTGAGGTGCTAGAACGCCAGTATAGTATAAATACCCCCCAAATTACCCCATTTTAGAAAGAAGACACCCCAAAGTATTCGCAGAGGGGCATGGTGAGTTCATGTATGATTTAATTTTTTTCACAAGTTAGCGGAAAAGTACACTTTCTGAGGAAAAAATAAAATAATAAAGTTTCCATTTCTGCTAACTTCTGGCAAAAAAAAAAAAATATCTCCCACAGACTCACTATGCCCCTCAGTGAATACCTTGGGGTGTCTACTTTCCGAAATGGGGTCATTTGTGGGGTGTGTTTACTTTTCTGGCATTTTGGGTGGGGCTAAATTGTGAACAACCCTGTAAAGCCTAAAGGTACTCGTTGCAATTTCGACCCCTTTATGCACCTAGGCTGCAAAAAAGTGTCACCCATGTGGTATCGCCGTACTCAGAAGAAGTAGGGCAATGTGTTTTGGGGTGTATTTTTACATATACCCATGCTGAGTGAGAGAAATATCTCTGTAAATTGACAACTTTGTATAAAAAAAAAATGATCTTTTTTTTTGCCACAAGTTAGCGGAAATAGATTTTTTTCTTACAAACAACAAAAAAAATCAATTTCCGCTAACTTGTGGCAAATTTTTAAAAAAAAATCTTCTATGAACTCGCCATGCCCCTCACAGAATACCTTGGGGTGTCTTCTTTCCAAAATGGGGTCACTTGTGGGGTATTTATACTACCCTGGCATTTTAGGGGCCCTAAATCGTGAGAAGTAGTTTGGAATTCAAATGAGTAAAAATGCCCCTTTTTTACATTTTGGGCTAACCAGGAAAAATAGCACACCTGCCTAGTAAAAAGGAGTGCTTGCGAAGTAAAGCTGCGATTGCTAATAAAGATCCAAAAAGCTCAAAATCAATACTGAGAGGACCAAGTTTAGATCCCATGGTGGGATTACAAAACGGCATAAGAGTGGAAATGACCTCATCTGACAATCCTTTCTTTTTTAAGGCTGACCATTCAACTTCCAGGCAGTCAGGTTGAGCTGTTTTAGTTCTGGATGATAAATCGGACTCTGATGGAGAAGGTCCGGAATGTGTGGCAAGGTCCAGAACACCCCCGCAGATAGTTTAAGGAGCAGTGGAAACCAGGCCCATGTCGGCCAAAACGGTGTAATGATGATCACCTGAGACTGTTCCTCCTCTATTTTCATAAGCGTCCTTGACATTAGACTGAAAGGAGGGCATGCATACAGAAGAGTGTTTGGCCAAGGCTGGGATATGGCATCTATCCAAAGTGGCTGATCTTGCCAGAAGACGGAGCAATTTTTTTCGATCTGCCTGTTGTCCCCTGTGGCGAACAGATTCAAGTCTGGATTTCCCCACTTTTCGCAGATCTTGCGGAACACCTGGGGATTTATAGACCATTTCCCTTCCTTCAAGGATGTTCGACTGAAGAAATCTGCTACAAAATTTAGTTCTCCCTTGACATGGACTGCGGATAAGGACAAAAGATTTATTTCTGACCAGAGAAATATGTCGCGAGCTACGGCTGCTAGGGAGTGGCTTCTGGTTCCGCCCTGCCTGTTGAGGTAAGCGACTGCTGTGGTGTTGTCCAATAACACTTTTACGTGTTTTGAGGATGGGGGCGTGTATAGAGAAGTGATGACTTTGTAAATGGCCGTAAGCTCTTTTAGATTTGAAGAGGCTTTTAACATATCCGGGCCCCATCTGCCTTGTACTATCTTCCCATTTGCATGGCCTCCCCATCCTGATCGGCTGGCATCTGTGGTGATTATCATTTGATCTTTTTGTCTCCAGTAAACCCTTGTGTTTAGGTTTTTTCCTACTTTCCACCACGAGGGATTATTATTTTTTTTTACAGAATTTGGGATGTAAATCTTCTTTTCTAGGGCAGAGACTGTTCCGTCCCACAAGGAAAGAAGGACTCTGAGCCCATCTGACTGGCGGGATTGTGGAAGTGAGAAGGCCCAGAACTGTCATAATGTTTCTGAGAGAGGCAGTCCTCTCCAGTAACAACTTGGTCCTCTTTTCTGTGGGTAGAAAGGAAATTAGTAGAAGAGAGTCCAATAGAACCCCAAGGAAGATCTTTCTTCTGTCTGGGGAAGTTTATGATCCACCCCAGGGTGGTGAAACAGTCCTGAACCAGGAAGAGATGGAGTCTGAGGAGTTCTTCTGAGCGAGATGCTATTAAGAAGTCGTCCAGATATAGTATTAGAATTTTTTGGACATGTAGGTGTTTTAGGACGTCGGACATGATTTTGGAAAACACTCTTGGGGCTGAAGAGAGACCGAACGGAAGGGCTCTGAATTGGAAGTGGCACAAATATTTTCCCATGAAAACATGGTCTCAGTGCCCTAAACGGCAGTAGGGTCATGAACCCGACACTTGCACTGTAGGGGCAGGAACACATGAAGCGAGTTTAAATACCCCCACCCCTCCACCTCCTCAATGATTTATAAATTACATGTAAGGTGGAACAAAAAATAAAATTATATTGATTCATACCCCTTAATACATTATCACCTAAGTCTTTCCCGTGTAAAAAAAAAAAAAAAAAAAAAAAAAAATTATATATATATATATATATATATATATATATATATATATATATATATATATATTTTACATACATACACTTTTTATATATATATATATATATATATATATATATATATATATATATATATTTTTTTTTTTTTTTTTTTTTTGGGGGGGGGGGGGGGATGGGAATAGTACGGGCAGTCATGGTGGATTCAAGGAAACTGAATTACCGGTAAGTCTAATTGCAGTTTTTCCATTTCATTCACCATGACGGCCCACAATGAGAGGTAACAAATGACTAAGAGGGTGGGGATATCGCCTGTAGAAACTTCCGGCCAAAAAGAGCTTCATTCGTGTCCGGAAGGCTAAGACGGTAGTACCTTATAAAGGTACTTACACTTGACCAGGTTGCAGCCCTACTGATCCGATCCAGTGAGACACCTCGTTTTTCAGCCCAAGAGGAGGCAGTGGCTCTAGTGGAATGGGCTTTAATGGCACCAGTGCTGGGTTTGCCCTGTATCACGTAGCGACACTCGATGGTAGATTTAATCCACCGAGCTATGGAGGATTTAGAGAGCTTCTTTCCCTTATTTCTTCCTGAAAACTGTATTAGAAGATTATTATCTTTCCTAAATTCCTGGGTAGACTCAAGGTATTGAATGACAGTATTTCTAACATCTAATAGACGCATTTTATCGCCTGACTCTGTATTTTCTGACCTGGTGATAGAGTGTAGGAATATCTCCTGGTCTCGGTGGAAGGATGAGACCACTTTAGGGAGAAAACCCGGATAGAGCATGAGACGAATGTGATCTTCGTTAATTTGGAGATACGGTTCCTTGCAGGAAAGGGCCTGAAGCTTCTAGGACGATGTTAAGGTCCCAAGTTGGAGCCCTAGATCTTAGAGTGGGTCTTAGTCTGATTGCTGCTCTGATGAATCTCCTGACCCATCTGTGATTGGCTAGGCTGCAGTCGTAGAAGGTGGCAAGAGCCGATATTTGTACTTTCAGAGTACTAGGTCTCAGTCCTAATTCTAAGCCATTTTGAAGGAAGTCTAAAATGTTATTGATGGGAGGAGAGGAGGTGTCCGAGTGATGCGACCCTAACCAAGAGCAGTATTTTTTTCAGATTTTTATGTAGATGGAAGATGTAACCTTTTTCCTACTGGCCCTGAGGATGAGGATCACTCTATCTGAAAGGCCTCTACTTCTTAAGGTCTCGCTCTCAGGATCCAAATGGCTAGTCTGAATATTTTTGGGTCGGGATGTAGAAGAGGGCCCTGGACTAGCATGTCTCTCTGAAAGGGGATCTCCCAAGGATCTTCCAACGATAGTTTCAGAGCAGAAAACCAACTCCTCTTTGGCCATAGGGGGGCTATCAGGATGAAAGTGGTTGGTTCTCCTAGGAACTTGGAGAGGTATTGGAGGGAATGTGTATGCTAGTCTCCATCTACAGTGCATTGACAGGGTGTCTATCGCCCAAGGTCCGTCCTCTGGATTTAGGGAGCAAAAGAGCTCTACCTGAGTGTTTCGTCTGGAACCGAATAAGTCTATTTCGGGATGACCCCATCATTCGGATATCTTCTGAAAGATTTCCCTGTTCAGGGACCATTCTCTCGGATCTATTCTTTCTCTGCTCAGGTAGTCTGCTACTGTATTTTCGCATCCTTTCAAGTGGACGGCGGAGAGCGATAAGATGTTCTTTTCTGCCCAAGAGAAGATTCTTTTTGCCACTCCCCCAAGCAAGCATGACTTTGTCCCTCCTTGGTGCCTCAAATATGCCACTATTGTGGTGTTGTCGGCCTGTATCTTTAAGTGTTAACCCTTTAACAGGTCTTCTCCTCCTGTTATCGCCTCGAGGACAGCATACAGTTCTCTGTAGTTGGATGACCTTCTTTTTATGTCTTCTGGCCAGGTATCCTGAAAAAAATGGTCTCCTATTTTGGCTCCCCAGCCCTCGAGACTTGCATCCATTATTACCTGAACCACAGGATGGATCCGCCACTCTAGACCTCCGAGTAGTCTTTTTTTGCTTCCACCAGTTGAGATCCGTTTTCATGGAATGTGGTATCCATATTGTTCTGTCTAGGTCTACCTGTTTTCCATTCCATTCTCTTAGAATCCAACTGTGGGTTATTCTTGTGTGGCTCTGGCACCAAGGGACTGAGGGTATGCAGGCGGTTAGGCTTCCTAGTAAGCTCATGGCTTTCCTGATGGAGCATCTGTGAGAACTCTGAAACATCATAATCTTCTCTATCAGCACCTCTGTTTTGTCCTGTGGAAGAAAGGTCTTTAGTAAGGTTGAGTCCCGTTCTACCCCTAGGAACCTTATTCTTCTGGATGGAGTAAGTGTGGATTTTTTTATGTTTATAATCCAACCGAGAAGCTTTAGAATCTCTGAAAACCTTGAGATAGGTTTTCTTCTTCTGTTCTGTCCAGAATCAGGAAGTAGTCGAGGTAAGGGATAATCGTTATACCTTCTCGGCGAAGATAAGCCACCATTTCTACCACGATTTTTGTGAAAATTCTGGGTGCAGAGGAGATGTGCAGAGGAGATGTCGAATGGAATGGGGTCATTGTCCTGTTGGAAAATAAATGATGGTCCAACTAAACGCATACGGGATGGAATAGCATGCCGCTGCAAGATGCTGTGGTAGCCATGCTGGTTCAGTATGCCTTCAAATCCACAACAGTGTCACCAGCAAAGCACCCCCACACCATCACACCTCCTCCTCCATGCTTCACGGTGGGAACCAGGCAGGAAGAATTCATCCGTTCACCTTTTCTGCGTCGCACAAAAACACGGTGGTTGGAACCAAAGATCTCAAATTTGGACTCAGACCAAAGCACAGATTTACACTGGTCTAATGTCCATTCCTTGTGTTCTTTAGCCCAAACAAGTCTTTTCTGCTTGTTGCCTGTCCTTAGCAGTGGTTTCCTAGCAGATATTCTACCATGAAGGCCTGATTCACACAGTTGTTCTAGAGATGTGTCTGCTGATAGAACTCTGTGTGGCATTGACCTGGTCTCGAATCTGAGCTGCTGTTAACCTGCGATTTCTGAGGCTGGTGACTCGGATGAACATATCCTCCGCAGCAGAGGTGACTCTCGGTCTTCCTTTCCTGGGGCGGTCTGCATGTGAGCCAGTTTCTTTGCAGTGCTTGATGGTTTTTGTGACTGCACTTGGGGACACTTTCAAAGTTTTCCCAATTTTTCGGACTGACTGACCTTCATTTCATAAAGTAATGATGGCCACTCGTTTTTCTTTACTTAGAATTTGTATTAAGGCAAGAAAAAAGCAGCTAACAGTCTATTCAGTAGGACTATCAGCTGTGTATCCACCTGACTTCTCCACAATGCAACTGATGGCCCCAACCCCATTTATAAGGCAAGAAATCCCACTTATTAAACCCGACAGGGCACACCTGTGAAGTGAAAACCATTTCAGGTGACTACCTCTTGAAGCTCATCAAGAGAATGCCAAGAGCAGTAATCAAAGCAAAAAGGTGGCTACTTTAAAGAACCTAGAATATTACACATTTTCAGTTGTTTCACACTTTTTTGTTATGTATAAAATTCCACATGTGTTAATTCATAGTTTTGATGCCTTCAGTGGGAATATACAATTTTCATAGTCATTAAAATAAAGAAAACTCTTTGAATGAGAAGGTGTGTCCAAACCTTTGGTCTGTACTGTATATTATGGTTCTAGTACTGGGACCTTTTGAATTACACCTAGATCTAGAAGGTCTCGGACACCCTGCCATATCTTTGGTAGTTCTGTTCTGTTCTGGGCAGAGATACAGAATCTTCTTGGGGGGACTGATGTGAATTCTATGTTGTAACCCTGGGAGATTATGTTTAGAGACCAGGGATTTGAGGTGATTTGTTCCCATGAGGATAGAAAACACATCAGTCTGCCCCCTACTCTAGCGTCATTGTTGTTTGGTCTGTCTGTTTTGGGGATTGAGGATGAAGCCTCTCCCTCTCCCCCCTTTAGGGTAGCTCCATCTTCCGTTTTTTCCTTTACCCCAGTAAGATCTTTGTTGAGGTTGAAACTGACGAAAGGTCTTTTTAGTTTCCCTATCCTCCGGAAAACCCTTTTTCTTATCAGCAGTTCTTTCTAGAATGTTATCTAGAGTGGGCCCAAATACAAATTCCCCTGAAAATGGGATAGAGCAGAGCTCGGCTTTGGATGCTTTGTCCCCTGGTCAGGCCTTCATCCAAAGTACCCGCCGGGCTGCATTAGAGAAAGCTGCTTCTTTTGCTGAAAAACTGATGGATTCCGCGGAAGCATATGCTAAGAATGCTGTGGCGGATCGGAGGAGCGGGATAGAATCCCTAATCTCTTCTCTAGAAGTTTTATTTTTTAGGTGTTCATCAATTTCTCCTAGCCAGATATACATGGTCCTGGCTACGGATGTTGCTGCTATATTCGTTTTGACTCCGAACATCGCCGACTCCAAGGATCTTTTCAGGAGCCCATCCACTTTTCGATCCATCGGATCGAAAAAGTGGATGGGCTCCAGCTGCGAGGAGTCCTTAAAAGGTAAAGTGGTTCTCTTTACAACCTTGGCTACCTGTATGTCAACCTTAGGGGTCTCATTAAATAATTTGCATTCCATTGGATCAAAGCAGAGTCTCTGGATCGGACCACTCTTCCATGATCATTTCCGGTATGTTTTCGTTTATTGGAAAAACAATGGAAGTTTTTGATCCAAGACCCATCTCGTCTTGGACAGTACGGGGCTTAGGGGTATCCTCAATCCCCATTGTGGACCTAACAACCCTCAGCAGTTCCTCCATTTCATCTGAGGAGAAGAAATATTTTTTATCTTCCTCCACGATTTCCCCTTCTGATAGGGGATCCTCGTTAGGTATCTGTCTAGATGAGACGGAGGCTTCTTCCACATCCTCGGCATCAGAGGAGGAAATAATAGAGTTTGCATTTCTTGGGAGGGTTTGGGTTACTGGCGGGAGCGGACATTGTGGCCAAAGAAGACTCTCGTCCAAAATGAAAGATTTCATTTCTGTAAGAATATCTGGTTGTTCTTCTTTCCAGATTTCTGCCGTGCAGGATCTGCACAGTCTTTTCTTGTAATTTTCGGGGAGCATTTTGGAGCACGCATTACATTTTAGGAGTCTCACTTTAGTTGGCGGGGAGTAGGTGTCTCAGACATTGTGGTGCTTGCAGGCAAGGGCTGGCTGGAACCGCGATTCTTTTAAATCTTGCCCAGCGTCTGACGTCATCCAGCTGCGGCCCGGGCTGTCGGCGTGTGCCTACGCCACACCAGCCCTCTATAGGTACGTGCGTCTGCGCGGCCCGCCTCCTAATGTTTGCGTTCCCCTGGCCGGTCACATGTTTTCCAGTGAGGAGGACGCCAAACGCAGCATGCGAACCTCCCAGTGAAGCCGGCACCGCAGACTGCTTCCCGATATAAGGAAAGGGGTCTAGAGGTAAGGAAGGACCGCAGGCCTCTGCATAAGCTGAGACGAGGGTCCTTGTTGCTCCATACTGCCAGCCTTGGCCCATGCCACGAGAGGACAGCAGGAGATTCCTATAAAATAATAAAGTTACTACACCCCTGATAGGAGGGCTCTCTCCACATGTTGGCCCCTGTAAGGGTAGGAAAGCACTGAGGAGGTGGAGGGGTGGGGGGAATTTAAACTCTTCATGTGTTCCTGCCCCTACGGAGGTCAAGGGTCAATCTCATTGTGGGCCGTCATGGTGGATGAAATTGAATTTTTTTCCCCATAAAAATACTTCCCCAATAGTGATTCAAACAACAGGGTTAGATTGTACAGTAGCAGGTAGCATAATCATCCCCCAGGAGAGGAGGCTTACTGGGCTGAGGGCCGAGGCAGCGGGATCACCAGGCTTTCTAGCGGCGTCCTCCACTGGAGCGAGCATGGCAGCAAGCGGTGAGCGTGAGCTGGATGGCAGACTTCATCGCAAATGCCAGCATCTTAGCCCGCCTCTTATTCCCAGAAGTATCCCAGAAGTAGGTGGAAATCTTGCGGAGATCCAGTGCGATTCTCTCTTCGAATGGGAAAAATCGCGAGCCCGGGGATGCCTGCACGCAGGTCTTACTCAGAGGGATGGGAAAGGAAGGCACGTGCGTCCCCGGGGGATCAGTCCCCTGCACCAGCCCTCCCACAGCGTGGGGAACGAAAACAGGCTGAGTGAAATGAGAATCTAGCTGGCACTGCAGGAGCGGCTTTTACGTAGCCTGAGGACAGGAAACGACGACTGGATAGGTAAGGGAGAGGAGGCCTTTTAAATCATGTGCTCCTGTGTTGTTTCTTGTCCTGGGGGCGGGGACACCCTCCTGTCAGTGCCGCTGTGGAGGTGCTGGGTAAAATAATTGTTTTTGGGCAGAAGATCCCTGTTTATACATGGCCAATCTGAAACAATGCACAGAAACAATGGTTTAAGTGTCAGGCGAACACGATGACCCCATAAAGACACCAATTGTCATGAACGATTGTTTCAACAAACGCTTGCGATTGTTGTTCCGTGTAAAACGCGTGCGATTCTTGTTCCGTGTAAAAGGCACCATTAGACTCCGTGGCCATTAGGAGTACTCTCAGTACTGCTAAATGGTGGGATGCTCCCTCACTTTCAACCTAAAGGAATGGCACATCTTGATGCATTAAGAAATTAGTAATTCATTTTTTTTTCAAATTAGTTTTTGATGTGGCTTTACCACACCACCCAAATAGAACCTAGGGCCTTTATGCACACAAGTGGATTGGATGGGGACCCATTCATTTCAATGGGTCCACAAAAGATTCGGACAGCACATCGTGTGCTGTCCACATCTGTATTTCCGTTCCAAGGCTCCGTAAAAAACATAAAAATAGAACATGTCCTATTATTGTCAGTGTTGCAGACAAGAAAAGGCATTTCTAACAGAGGGCAGTATGTAGTGATCTGCAAAATGTGGAACACACATGGGTGGTATCCATGTTTTGAGAATCTCCAATTTGCAGATTTAAAAAATGGATACAGTCATGTGCAGGAGGCCTAAGGCTTTTCTCTGGGGAAGCACAATATAAAAATATGCAGTTTTATTGATATCGTTTTTCGGCAGAAGGAAATCCATTTTATAATGTGGTCTGCAAAGTTTACTTCGGCTTTCTGGAGCACTATATATACACAGTATTTTTGAACATCAACCTAGTGAATACTGTTCTAAGCTTGGCCACGATAACGATTACTTTTTTTTCTTATTCTGTATGTTTCTCCAATCTTATAGCATTTCCTCAAAATGAGTCAAACAAATATGCAACTGCTCAATAACATCAGTAGATGGTTCAAGATGCATTTCATTAAAACACATATTAAACCCTTTTGTGGAGAGTACAAATCTAAACGTTCACAATTCAAATTATGCATACGTTGTTACATTTTTCTAAGGAATTTCAGAAGAATAATAAAAATAAAAAAATGGGTTGTGCAGCAATATATATTGATGACCTTTAAGCCGAATTGCTAGTCTGGACTACCTTACGCACAAGTTACGCATGCGAAAACATTTGTATAAAGTTACCTGAAATTCCAGTATATGTTGTAGGTTTTATAGCACCACTTCTAAACTTGGCGCCTTGAAGTTTCAGTCTTGTATTTACCACCCACAGAGGAGTTGTGACGAGGACATTAACTACGCCTAATGAAAATAAAACATTACATTAACAAATTTTCACCACTATCCAAATGAAAAAATGTTTTTCTTTTTCCTAAGCTTTTTATCAAACAAGAGACTTCAAGAATAAGAACAGTATTTTTTTCTCCATCATTTTTACAAAAAGATAAGTCAGAGACTGACTATGAATATAGGTTTAGAGATCACAGTAGAAAAAATAAATAAAACCAGCACAATTTTGAAAATACATTTCTTAAATTGTTTAAAAGAATTTAAAGGGGATCTGTCACAAGTCTATGCTGTGCTTTGTGAGGACACTTTAAAATTGGCAACAGATTCCTTTTAAGGGATTGTTTCTTCTTATAAGGAGACTACACATGTAAAACTGAACATATTTTTCTTCTCTTTAACAATAGGAGCATTGTTTTTATGACGCCACAATCACACGACTAAACTTCTTTCCTAATAATAATTACAGGTAGAGGAAGGAATTTCATTAAACAGTGGCATTTAATCAATCCTGATAGGGGAAAATGGTATTGTGCCATTTTATTTCTTTCTATAGTGATTCTAGAAAGGCAGGAGTAATATAGCATGTTTTTGTATTATAGCATTTTAATTATACTGTATATTAAACGGGTTGTCCAGATTTTACTAAGTGATTGCATATCCTCGGGATAAGTCATCACTAGATGAGTGACAGGGGTTGACACCCCTCACCGATAAGCTGTTCAGGTTTACCGTAGCTCTGTTACTGCAAGTTGTTGCCGGAACTAGACAGCTCTAACTGTGTAGTGGTGAGAGATAGCCATTGCAATGGTGCTCACAATGATGTCAATGGGAGCAGCACTGTCGTAACAAGCTACATCCACTAGAAGGTTGAAGATGGTTAAAGATAGCATCTGTTGGCCTAAAAAATGCTCCAGGGCAGTCATGAAAATCATATTAAATAAACATTTTCTAACATAAAAACAGTACATATTTACAGTTGCAAGAAAAAAGGATAAACGAGCTCTTTGGAATTAACAGAATTTCTGCATGATAATACTAATGAAAAGTGTTATCACAGTTGTAGACAAACGCAAATCAAACTAAACTAACAATACACAGTGGGGGTCATTTACAAATTCTTTGGTTTTAGGTGTAAAAAAGTTGCAAAATTTGGTACAAAAAGTTATTTTGCATAAAAGAGTGCGACACTTCATCATTTAAAAAAGTGGGCAGAGTTTATTAGGCCATAAAACTGCATTATTAATAACTGAAATCTACTCCAGCTCCTAAGGCTACTTTCACACGAGCGTTTCTGTTGGATCTGGCAGGGTTCAGCAAAAACGCTTCCAATTACTGTTTATACAACCATCTGAATTTGTTATGAAGGGATCCGGTTGTATTATCTTTAACACTGTCAAGACGGATCAGTCATGAACTCCACTGAAAGTCAATGGAGGACGGATCAGTTTTATATTGTGGCAGATTGTGTCAGAGAAAACTGATCCGTTTTGACTTGCATTGGGAGTCATGCTGGCTCAGTTTTGTTCCGCATCCCATGACTGAAAGCAAACTACAACATGTTGCGGTTTGCTCTCCGGTATGGGAACGCAACTAAACGGAACGAAATGCATTTTGGAGTATTCCGTTCTGTTCAGTTTTGTCACCATTGCCCTATTGACAATGAATGGGGACAAAACTGATGCGTTTTTTTTCCGGTATTGTGCCTCTTTGATGGATCTCGGTACCGTAAAACTAAAACGCTACTAGTGTGAAAGTAGCTTAAGGCTTCTGCCACACAGACAGCAGAAGATGTGACAAATTTAAGAAGCCTGTTCCCTTTTGTTGGATATTTCTCCAACACTTTTTTTCAAACTAAGACTGGTCTTCTCAGAAGCCCTGGGCAGAATATAAATATAATGTAACAAAAAAAATAAAAATACAGATTGGTAGATTGGAGGGCACTCTACTATCTGGTTCAGCATAGAGACAGACGTATATTCAACAATAGACCTTTAATTAAGGGTACTTTCACACTTGGGTTAAAGTTTTCCGGTATTGAGTTCCATCACAGGGGCTCAATACCGGAAAAAAATGCTTCAGTTTTATCCTAATGCATACTGAACGGAGTGCTTTCCATTCAGAATGCATCAGGATGTCTTTAGTTCAGTCACTCTTACAGTACTTGGCCGAAGAAAATACAGCAGCACGCTGCAGCATTTTCTCTGGCCAAAATTCCGGAACACTTGCCGGAATGCCGGATCCGACATTAATTTCCATTGAAATGTATTAATGCCGGATCCGGTACCAAGTGTTCCGGAAAACCGGATCTTGTTTCCCGATCTGCGCATGCACAGATCTATAAAAAAGTGGAAAAAAAATATACTGTTTTTCCGGATGACACCATGAGAGATGGATCCGGTGTGTCAATGCATTTGTCAGCCGAATCCGCAAAATGCTATCCGTTTGTATATGGATTTCCGGATCCGCCAGGCAGTTCCGGCAATGGAGCAATCCAACATCACAAGTCTAAAAGTATCCTAATAAGGAATAAATAAAAGTAGTAAAACAGTAATAAAAATATATATATAAAAAAACTAATAGGCTAAATTAATCCTTAATATACCTCTAATACATCATTATAAATACATTTTACTTGGTGATATCATGATTATTTCATACATATATAGCATACTAATTTCATATATACACAAAATACAAAATGAATAAAATATTATTATAATAATTGTGAATTCATAGATAGTTGGATATTAGGGAGGCATGATTGATAAAAGGAAAAACATTTATAAAAATAAAAAAAAGTTAATTATGAAAAATGTCCATAAAATAGCGGTTTTAAAGCATGAATTAATAAATGAATCACGCTGTAAATGAAAAAAGTATGAATCATCTCCAATGATATATTGAAATTAATTGATTGTGCTTGTATATAGTTTTTAATAATGATATCTGAATTCCATATTACGCGATAAAGGCACTAGTTGATCCAAGTCTCACTGAATATAGTCAATACCTCCGTTTCAGTATCAGCTTTCTTTCCATTAATATATAAAAAAATATTATATATATATATATATATATATTAGTTCATAGGTAGAGTCAGGGCCGGATTAACGTAGAGGCGGATGGAGCTGCAGCTCCAGGCCCCTGCGTGAAAATAGGCCCAGCAGGGCAACAGCCCGCAATTGCCCACCCCTCTGAGCTGGCGGCACGGCCTGGCCCTAAACCCTGTCCCTGGTGAAAACTTAAAGTGGGGGGCGCCGTGCCGACACAGGGAGATGTGCGCTTCCATTGTGGAAGCGCTTATCTCCATAGTCATCTGTATAGCTGTCCTCAGGACAGCGAGACAGGTTTGGAAGAAAAAGATGTAGAGGGTTAATCACAAGACTTATTTGGAAAGGAATCCAAGAAGTCTATATAATTAATTTGCAGGGCGCCAGAGGAGGAGAAGATAAATAGTAGGTAGAAAGAGGATTAGGTGCAATAATCGAGAGGTTGCCGGATGTAGTAAGTAGTGTGAACTAGTTCAACACATACATAAAATATAGAAGAGAAAAAAGGGGAGAACCACAATGTGAGGCGCCAATTGAGAGAGGAGAATGTCTGCAGGGTATCCTGAGAACACACAGCAAGCCCCTATTCATCAGGAGCAGAAAGGTTCTGCTCCTGAAGAAGGGGACTTATTCTATGCCCCGAAACGCATTGAGCTCCATTCCCTGTTGTTTGGAAATAAAGGATTTTTTTGTGAGAAGAACAGACTCTGGTACTGCTGCCTCATCCTAAGATTCTTGAAGCGATCCAGGATTGGGAGGCCTTTTTGTTGAGTGTCTTGAGCTTTATCCCTCAAAATTTCCTCCCAGTGAAGTGAGTGGAGATTACTATTACCTACTTGATTTGGCACCTTAATTGGTTTTACCGTCATTGGTTTTATTAATATTGATTTCATTATACCTATTGAGGTTTTTAAACGTTCAAGTATTATTCATTTATATCTATATTCTGTTAAACGCACTTACTATCTATTGGCTAAAGATCTGTTTCATTACCAGATAGATCTGGTTTAGCACTACTTATCCAATAGGGGCTTGCTGTGTGTGTTCTCTGGATACCCTGCCGGCATTCTCCTCTATCTCGATACTTTGGGGGGGTGCTTTTGTTACTGGCACATGATTGGGGGAGGGGTTCTCGTATTCCTGGCACATGATTGAGGGGCATCCATGGAGGCACTTATTACTGGCCAGTATTGGTGGGCACTATAGAGGCATCTACTGAGGCCACAAAGAAGGTGTATTTCATATGGGGGGCTCTGTACAGTAGCATTTTATACTGGGACACATTATGGTGGGTACTGTGGGGGAGAGGAGTACTATGGAGTAATCTACAGGGGGCACTAAGAAGGGGTATTTTATACTTTCAAATTATGGGGGACACTGAGGGCATCTACTGGGGCACTATATATGGGGCATTTTATACTACTGCATTATATGGGGCACTAGGAGGAAGGGGGGAGAGGAGCACTATGGAGGCATTTACTGGGGGCACTATATAGGGGTATTTTATACTGGCACATTACGAGGGCACTGTGGGGAGATTAGCACAACTGGGGGCCTTACAAGGGGGTATTTTTTTGCACTGTCACATTATAAGGAGAATTATTTCTATGGGGGGAGCATTATGGAGGGCTTTATTACTCCCCCATGGTATGAACCCCTAGTAAGCAGCACCAGCCTCTCCATGCTCTGCTATCCCTCTGCAAATCCTTATTATGAAATCTCTCTCATTAGGATAAAACACAACATCCGCTCCACTGAGCCCCCCAGCCAAAGTGTTGAAGTGGTGTCAGAGATGCCCAAGGGCCAAGCCAAGTAATTGTAAGTAATCATGATGTATTAGAGGTATATTTAGGATTAATTTAGCTTATTAGGATTTTTTGAAAATATTTTATTACAGTTTTACTACTTTCATTTGTTCCTTATTAATTAAAAGGTCTATTGCTGAATACCGTATACGTCCATCTCCATGCTGAACCGTGCAGTAGAGTGCCCTCCAAACTACCAATCTGTATTTTTTTAAACATTATATTTATTCGGCAGTGGGTGTGCCGTGGAGTGAGCACCTTGACCATTTTTGCTCAGTGTGGTAGAGCCACTGAACGTTTCTACTATTATTTTTTATTCCGAGTACAAATATAGCTGGTTTCTAAACTGCCACACCACCCTGAACATTGTAGGCTTAGGTTAGGCCCAGGAGAGGCAGTTCTCTTAGTGTTAGGTACCCATCTGCAGAAGCCAGCTTGACGCCGGTAGATGGGCCCGACACACGTTTGATCAAAAATGTGCGGAAAGAGCTTCTATTTTTCCTTGTATAGTAGGTATAGTACCACTTTAATCCAGAATAATCCCTAACCACTAATTAAATTGTTTGCATGTGTAATGGTGTGCTGCCATACATTTTTTTTGTCCAATATATGATCATCTCTGCATGTCTGGACAACATGGCTGTTTCCTCAAGCCATAGCTCTCATTACAGCAGTATAAGATTACACCTCCAAATGATTCCACATTATCAGGAAAATCCCAGGACCTACCAAGCCTTAATCAGTATACTTCAATTCCAAGCTCTACAGATCATGCCAAAATCACCTTCACAAAATCGCCTCTACCTTCACAGTAAAGACACAAGTTATTACAGCGTCTGTGTTGGCGCTCCTCCTCTGACAACTTGACCATATCCAGTTGGATATGTTCCACTGGGGAAACCAGGGACCAAGGGCCTTTAGAAGGACGGTACAAGTTTTTAAGCTTCCCAAGCAGACTGCCCGAGACACTCCCTGAAGTGGAGATCTATGAGAGTGGCCAGCATGATCAAGAAGTCTAGAGTAGCTGGTGAATATATATTTTTTTCAGATTTTGTCTCTCAAAGTTGAAGTGTACCTACAATAAAAATTACAGACCTCTCCATTCTTTATAGGTGGGAAAACTTGCAAAATCGTCAGTGTATCAAATACTTATTTTCCCCACTGTATAAGCATTGCTTTCGCAAAAAAACTCAGATTAGACTGTTTTTAACGGCATATACATCCACATCTTAACACACAACCATGGAAACAAGCAGTGTATAATGTGATGGAAAAATAAATCCAGCCAAAAGGAAGCAATATGGACAATCACAATACATTAGTAAGTGGCTTGCATTAAGTTTCTCTACATAATAAATGCTATTTGCTGAAGTGAGAAACCCCTTTAACAGCACCCAAGCAATTTAATTATTGTATATTGTCAGGACAAAAATTCCTGAGAGAGATCACTGACGTGCTACTCACAAGTGATACTAGGATGTAGTATTTGAATATCCTGTATTTGCCTTGTATAATCACTTAAAATTAATTCAGTCATCTATGTGCGTGAACCTATTTATTCTCACATCCAACCTTCAGCTGGAACCCTTATGATCTTGGCGTTATAATAAACAATAGCGGGCCTCATTCAGATCAGACAACATGGAGACCATGTCAAAATACTGGGGGAAATTCATCAAACTGGTGTAAAGTGGGACTGGCTTAGTTGCCCATAGCAACCAGATTCATTTTCCAAAGGAGCTGTCAAAAATGAAAGGTGGAATCCGATTGGTTGCTATGGACAACTAAGGCTTCTTTCACACAAACGTTTTTGCTGGATCAGTCATGGATCAGCAAAAACGAATCCGTCACAATAATACAACCGTCTGCATCCGTTATGAACGTATCCAGTTGTATTATCTTTAAAATAGCCATGACGGATTAGTAATAAACATCATTCAAAGTCAATAGAGGACGGATACGTTTTCTATTGTGTCAGAAAACAGATCTGTCCCCGTTGACTTAGGCTACTTTCACACTAGCGTTCGGGCGGATCCGTTCTGAACGGATCCGCTCATATTAATGCAGACGGAGGCTCCGTTCAGAACGTATCCGTCTGCATTAAAATGGCAAAAAAAAGTCAATGGGGGACGGATCCGCTTGAAGATTGAGCCATATTGTGGCATCTTCAAACGGATCCGTCCCCATTGACTTACATTGTAAGTCTGGACGGATCCGCACGCCTCCGCACGGCCAGGCGGACACCCGAACGCTGCAAGCAGCGTTCAGCTGTCCGCCTGTCCGTGCGGAGGCGAGCGGAGCGGAAGCTGAGCGGAAGCTGAGCGCCGCCAGACTGATGCAGTCTGAGCGGATCCGCTCCATTCAGACTGCATCAGGGCTGGATGGCTGCGTTCGGGTCCGCTCGTGAGCCCCTTCAAACGGAGCTCACGAGCGGACCAACGAACGCTAGTGTGAAAGCAGCCTTACATTGTGAGGCTACTTTCACACTAGCGTTCGATCGGATCCGTTCTGAACGGATCCGTTCTGAACGGATCCGCTCATATTAATGCAAACGGTGGCTTTTTTGTTCATGATAGTGCAAACGGATCCGTTTTGACTTTACATTGAAAGTCAATGGGGGACGGATCCGTTTGAAAATTGAGCCATACTGTGTCAACTTCAAACGGATCCGTCCCCATTGACTTCCATTGTAAGTCTGGACGGATCCGTTTGCCTCCGCACAGCCAGGCGGACACCCGAACGCTGCAAGCAGCATTCAGGTGTCCGCCTGCTGAGCGGAGCGGAGGACAAACGGTGCCAGACTGATGCATTCTGAGCGGATCCGTATCCACTCAGAATGCATTAGGGCTGGACGGATCAGTTCGGGGACGCTTGTGAGAGCCTTCAAACGGAACTCACAAGCGGAGCCCCGAACGCAAGTGTGAAAGTAGCCTGAGTCATGACGGATCCGTATTGCTCCGCACCACATCGCGGACAGAAAAAAAACCCGCTGCTTGCAACATTATTCTGTTCGCGATGGGGACGCAACCAAACAGAACGAAATGCATTCTGGTGCATTCTGTTTCGTTCAGTTCAGTTTTGCCCCCATTGACAATGAATGGGGACAAAACGGGAGCGTTTTCCACCGCTATTGAGATTATTGAGATCCCATGATGGATCTCAATAGCGGAAAGGGAAAGCACAGATGTGAAAGTAGCCTAAACCAGTTCTACTTTACACCAGTTTGATAAATCTCCCCCACTGTTAGTAATATTTGCTTTGTATGATCACTTAAATGTTAATAATTCACTTGAGCTATGTGTGTGCTAAATTATTTATTCTCGCATCCACCCTCTGGTCACTTTCACATAGTCAGTATTTGATCAGTATTTTGAATCCGTAATTAAAAGCCAAAAACAGGAGTGGAACTAGGGTGGCCATTCAGATCACCCTCAAAAGTCGGACTTTTGAACCCCCCTCCCCCACTCTGCTAACCCACGCCTCGATCCCATAATAATGTGCGCTTTTATTATTCAGAAGAAAAAAAATAATTACCTCATCTACTTGCACACCTAGGGGCAGCTGTTCTTCACTTGATGCAGAAGGATGTCACCAAGCTGGAAACACAAGTCCTTCTGCATCAAGACAGGAACACCTGTCTATGCATGAAAGTGGATGAAGCTAGTCAATTGTTTTAACCATTTTTCACTAGTGTACTCATTGTTAACGGCCATTAAAAGGGTGCACTCCTGTCTAAACGGATGTTTATAACAGTACAGTTGTTTTCAATGTGGTTTGTCTGGCTGTGAAAACCGGACATATTAGAGAAAAGTGAAAAACAGGTGAAGGGTGCTTGCCAAGTTGAAAGAACACTCCAATGGTGAACATGTTGATAGGAGAAAACTTGGCTTTATTTGGCAATGGTTTCCTCACTGGAATAGTAGTAATTTCAACAGGCCATATATAAAAATGCACAAAGTCAGAGTTTATAAAAGGTTATTGACGAGGTAGGTGGTGTGGTTAGGGGAGGGCGGGGAGTAGTAGTAGTGGGAAAACAGGTTAGGGAGAGTTCACATCACTATTATTTTTCCTTCTGATCTGTCAGAAGAACAGAAAACAAAAAAAGAAAACTGCATGTATGACTTATTTCTGTAAAAAAAAAATATATATATATATATATATATATATATATATGTATATATATATTATTTTTTTTTTATTATTTTTTTTTTACAGGACCAGCTTTTTTTTTTTCTATATTTTTCTGTTATTTTGACGGATCAGAAGAACAGAAAAATAACAGTGAGGTGAACTCTCCCTTACAAGTAATAAGCAAAAAAGTGGAGATATACAAATATACGTACAAATATCAGGAATATTGAAACAAATCAAAGAGTTCAAAATGGAGGTATCAATGTTCTCATTCAGTCCATTAGGCTGTAAAGCTTACAGCTCAAAAGATCCAAAAAGCTTCCCGTTGCTTCACTCTGTTGGGGTTATCAGTTGAAATGAACTTGTTCAATGGGAAAGAATATTATAAGAGTCAAATTTAGAGCTCATTTCACACTACTGAATTTGTGTCCACATCTGTTCCGCAATTTTGCGGAATGGATGTGGACCATTCATTTCAATGGGGCCCCAAAAGATGAGTTTCGCGACCCCACAAAGATGTCCTAAGACATGTCCTAGGCATCTCTATCATAGGCAATTTGCAGACCGCAAAGAACATATTGTCGCCTGAATGAGACCTTACTGTTATCTGTTTGAGAGTTATGTCTGGAAACGCTATGCTTTGGGTAGTTATTCAATACGTTTGATCTATGTTTATTCAAACAGTGAAATAGTTGTGTGGTCCTGCCAATATATTTAAGATTGCATAGGCACTGGTGCAAATAAAATGACATTCAGCATTACAGTTCACCAAGGTCTTGATCGAGAAGGATTCACCGGTTACCGCTGATGAAAAGGATTTTGTTCTGTGTGGTACGGTTTGGCAATGAAGACACTGTTTGGAACAGAGGGCACTGTAAAATCTGTTAACTTTTTTAAAATGTGTACTTGTTTCAAGAGTTTTTGTATCTTTCTCAGTAAGTAGGAGATCAAGGATCAAGGAACAAGGAAAGCCCAAAGTCATTGTTATTAAGAGGATTGAAAAATGAAACAATATCCTCAGGGAAACCATACCACAGGTAATCTATGTAGCGGTGGTAAATTATATTGTTCTTGTATGTATCCTGGTAATGAATGTACAGTGGTTCAAAAAGGTTCATGCTAAAATTTGCATAAGATGGAGTGAAACGAGTGCCCATGGCACAACACCTTGTCTGTTGGTATAAGGTGCCTTGAAAGTCAAACATATTGTTGTGGAGGATAAGAGAGATATCATTGGTGAGAAACTGTTTCTGTTTAGGAGGCATGTTATGATCCATAGAGAGGTATGTTCAACAGTGAAGATCCCTTTGTTATGATGGATATTGGAATACAAAGAGGTGACATCTGCTGTGATTAGAGATATACCAAGGTGTATATGTGGTACTGGTAATTAAATTCATCTCACAAATGATTTGGGAGGAGTCTTTTACATAGGAGGGATGGGTGACTACCCATTTTTGTAAATGTAAAAATCAAGAAAATGGGACAGATTACTTGTTAATGAGCCTAGTCCTGAGATGATCAGGCTACTGGGGAGATTTATGAAATTTTCATGCATTTTGGGTGCTAAAAAAGGGGATGGTCATTTGATCATGAGAAATAGTTTTTCTTTTTTGTTTATAAGTTTGTTGGTGGCTGCTGTTTTGATAAATGACTAGAAAGCTTCAATTCAGTCTTTAAGAGTTTATAAAGCAGTTTGTCTGGGACTTCTGGTATGGTCGTGTTTTAACATAGCTCCCTAGCCCATCTGCAGAATCAAGCAGCCATCACTGCCACCCCACCACCAAGGACCAATCCCTATCCCCATCTTCATAAGGCACCTTGTGGTGTACACCGAGTGGCATGGCAAGAGGAGAGGAAGACATATAGGAATCCTGTATTTACTGAGGCTGCAGGAGGACAGGCAAGTGGCCTAGAGAAATGACCCAGCAAAGGAGCAGGAGTAGGACGGGTCCTGGAGCCCAGTGGATACAAAGTACAAGAGGAAGAATGTTGTGGGAGACCACCTCTACAACATCAACCATTTGGGTACTCCCAGGTCACTTCCCATAAAACCTACTACTATTGGCTTTGCTGGGGCCATTTTCTCAGGCACACGAACTGTGAGCTGCTGCTGCCACCATCTAGTGGCCACTTGAAGCACCAACACTGCATGAATACTCTTACCTCTGCCTGGTGTCTACAATAAACACTTCACTGTTAGAAGGAAATACTATTTGACTACGACCAATACACTTCAGGACAAACTTTATGATCTGGAGAATCGGGAGAGGCGAAATAACCTCAGATTTAAATCGGCATCCCTGAAGAAGTTACTAAAGACTTACTGATTGCATACCTAACCACTGACCTACCACGGGCTTTAAATCTTCGCTGCCCTTTTGATCTGCTAACTATTGAAAGGGCTCATTGTATTGGACCTCCACGAGACTAGGGAGTACGCCGTCCGAGACCAGAAACAGCAAGATATTATAACTGGACTATCAAAGAGCAAATTCTCAGAGTATATTGATGCTCCGCAACGGTGATGATCCAGGAATGTAGGATCCTTATCTTTCAGGACTTCTCAGCCCAAGTGACACAAAAGCAGAAGGCGTTTAATCCAATTTGCAAGTTCCTACATGACAGCAATATTCGCTTCCAACTCCTCTACCCAGCTAAGTTAAGTGTCATGGAACAATGAAGGGCTCGATTTTATGAAGACCCTGCGGTTGCCAGTTGTCACTTTAATCTTGCTGCAAATGACTGATCCTTAATACTAAATATCATAATGGGAGGGAACCCCCCCCCTACCCCCCTTTACAGGGCTTTACACTCTTTTGCTGATCTAAGCTTAACAAAGTCCTGTTAGACCTTCTATTCTACAGCCTTCAGGCTGCTAGAATAGCCTATTACATGCCACAGTTGGCTACTGCTATCTGTTTGCTTGATGTTTTGTTTGGTTTGTGTATTGGCTGCCATAACTGTCTACAACTGATTCTTTCCAGGACGTGTGTGTTATTAGATCCCCTTTATAGACCCGATGTCCACCCGACACGTGATGGGCCTCTCGCTCGCTGGGACGAGTGACCAGTCACTTATAAGACTGACCCCCGACGTATTTGTCTCCACTGAGTACCATATCTGTGACCCTACCTTTGATTGTTCTTTCTACTCATATACAGTTCATTACATGGAATGTGGCAGGCCTCAATATTCCTGGAAAAAAAGCAGAAAGGTCCTCACACATCGAAAATATTAAGGGCAGATATTATCTCCTTACAAGAAACTCATTGGAAAACTGATCACTTTGTACCTCTCAAGGCCCATTGGTTATATCCTCCTGTCATAGCCACGCATTCCTCCAAATCTAGGGGAGTGGCGATTTATTTCAGACATTACCTGCCATACTCTATTAAAGGATACCTACATAGATTAAGGGGCGGTTCATTTACCTAGTTATCCAAAGCAGAGACCGCTGATTCTCATTGTTAAACATTTATGCACCTAACCAACCTGACCATGATCTCTTTCAGAAAGATCTCTCATATTTGATTGCGTTAGGTGACCCGTGGCGCCTCTTACATTCAACGAGTAAAGAATTTACACACTACTCTATCCATAATTTTTTTCTCTAGAATACATTTATTACTCACCTCTGATGACCTGTTTCAAGACATATTAGAAACTTACATTTATCCAAAAATTATATCAGATCATGCCCCGATCACTCTCAGTCTGGGCGCTTGCCCTGCATGTGTTAACATCAACATATGGAGATTTCCTTCCTATCTTTATGATTCAAAGGACTTTTGACCATACCTACAAACAAATCTTGAAAACTACATTTATGATAACATTCCCTATTGAAAATACATAGGGATCATTGTGGGCCACCTCCAAGGCAGTCATGCGAGGTCACATTATCAGTAACCTTGCATATAAAAGGGAAAAAACATAGGCAGCGATATCAGCCACTACATGCCGAAGTCTTGAAAGCCAAATCTGCAAAAATACACAACATTGATATTTTAGGGGCAACAGGGTAGGTTCCATTCTAGCAAAACTGACTAGACCCAAATAGACAACGCACAATCCTGCAAATCAGAAATCCAACTATACACACGACACGTAACCCCAATACCATAGAACAATGGACTTCTATGAAGATCTGTAAAGGGCGCACCCGACTAACATGCCTGCCATTGATTAGTTTTTGGTAAACAATCCACCCTAATAGACATATTTTGCAGTACCAGACAAGGCTGTCCCCTATCCCCCTTGCTTTTTAACATCTCACGTGATCCTTTACTACGCTATTTATAAACAGACATCTTCCAAGGGATTCCAGATGATATCTTTATAATGCTCTCAAAACTTAACCCTTTCACGCCCAGCGCTATACATTTACAGCGCTGGGCAGGTGTTTAAAGAGGACACCTGCTTCTGCCTAATAACCCACAATTTCACCAGAGGAAATCCCATAAGAGCTGCAAAACAAATTTACAAACATTAAATTCCTTTTCGTCTACTTCTTACAAACACAAAGCTATGTGAGAGAGGTGTTACGAAAGATATCCCCGCAAGAGTGGACATCATCCTTCACTACCCACTTTACTAACACGACTACTCGCAAAGCCCTTATAACACAAATCTATAAATACGTTCACATGTCCAGAGACTACTCTACTTCTAACCTGGTCTTAAAGAGGACCTTTCACTACTCTACAAACTAAACACTAACTAGATCAGTGGACAGAGCGACGCCTAGGGGTCCCCCTGCACTTACTAGTAAGTCTGGGCGCCGCTCCGTTCGCCCGATATAGGCTCCGGTGTCTGCGCTCCCTCTGACTGATTTCTTGTAGGAGGCGTGTCCCTTGCTGTAGTGCTGGCCAATCGCAGCGCACAGCTCATAGCCAGGCTATAGAGTCTATACCGGGCGAACGGAGCGGCGCCCAGACTTACTAGTAAGTGCAGGGGGACCCCTGGGCGCCGCTCTGCCCACTGATCTAGTTAGTTTTTAGTTTGTAGAGTAGTGAAAGGTCCTCTTTAACCAAATGGCAACAAGAGGACTCTGACCTTAACCTTTCACTGATCTTACTGGCCATTGACCAGACAGATTTCTCCCTTCTTCTAGATACTGAAATTATGCTGAAGATTACCCATAGATCATATCTAACGCTGTTACTGGGATATAAGATGGCCACCCAATTATTACCGGACAGAAATAAATCACGAAAAAATGGACTCACAAAACATAGAGCCACCAATATCACCCAAAAATTGGAGCACAATCTTCACAAAGTGAAAATCGAAAAAACTTTATTGACAATGTATAATAAATACATACATAATGCTAAAAGGCAGCACAGAGGTGGAACACAAGGATGAGGAACAGGACCCAAGAGGGGGCCGAGAGGTCAGCACACCAAAAACAGGGAAAAGAATGAAAGATGAAAAAACACCAAGACACCTCTGAACAATAATCCCCGGGCAATGCTGCAACAGAGGCAAATATAAGGGCAAAAACTTGGTGATTAGAAAAGAATAAGCGTACCCTGGATGGTGTGTCGATCTCTCAGCTGCCTCCTCACCCAACGCAGTTTCACCAGTAACCTGGCTTCTTCCGGGGATGTGGAACATTAGGAAGGACTTCCCCCATTATAGTGCCCTCACAGGTGTGTAATAGAGTAATTAAAAAACCTGGTGACGCCTGCACCAATTAATGTGGAGCTTCGAATGCTGAGCCAATCAGCGGTATCGCATGGAGGTACCAGACAAAGCACATGACCGCAACGTCAGAAGTGCATCATAGCCACCGCCTCCACCAGAAACTAATGGACAATCTACAGCATGGGAAGGAAATACCAGGGGCGGGACAGGTATGACACGGCAGTCACGCGACCAAGCACATGACCGCAGTGTCACAAGCATATCGTAGCCGCGCCTCCCACAGGACATATGGGGGCAGGGCAAATTTGACGTGGCGGTCACGTGACAAGGCACATGACCGCAACGTCAGAAGCGCGTCATAGCCATCGCCTCTACCAGGAGCTGATGGCCAATCTACAGCATGAAAAAGAAATATCGGGGGAGGGACAAGTATGAAGCGGCAGTCACGTGACCGAGCACATGACCGCAGTGTCACAAGCATATCGTGGCCGCGCCTCCCACAGGACATATGAAGGTGGTATATATAGAAAGGACCAATCAATAAGTCAAAGACCACACAAGTGTGGGTCCGAATCAGAATTTCCCACAGGTTGGCGTTAAATAGAAACCAGCTAGATAGCAATTCAGTCATGGGATCTAACACATGACTGCAGTTAAAGTGCCATATCACATGATCGGAACCCTATTAGATAAAATGCAGTTGTGCAATCAATTATATGAAAATGTATAAAAGAGCAATAACAATTCAAATGCTGAATCACAAAATCAAGACACTATTAGCATAAAGTGCAAATGTGCAATAACATATATAGAACCATTATATATGACATAAGGACAGGAGCCAAAATACTCAGCATTATAAATGCAGCAATTACATAACGTTGCAAGTTATAAATATGTGCAAGGAGGATCTTATCTAAAATGGGGTAAACTGTGGGAAGAGTGGGACATGGTTTAATTAATTTGGAACTTAATTTGAAAATTTTTTTTTTTTTTCTTTTCCTGCAAGGTTGGGAGGGGGGGGGGGGGGGGGATAGGTGGGGTGGGTTGGGGATGATTTCAGAATTTATAATATTATAAATGTTATGCGGATATGTATTTTTGCATTATAAATAAAATATGGAAATTAAAAAAAAAAAAATATGTGCAAGGAATCATGATCAATATCAAAATTCATGAAAAATGTGTGGAGCTAGAAGTTAAGGGAAAGGTGTGAAGAAAAGTGAAAGGGTGAGCAGTTCAATGAGGGGAAGAAAAGAAATGAGGAAGAGTGTGCGGTTGTGAGCAATACATATGATCAATCGTATACAGAACAAATGTATAAACCAAATAAGGATTATAAAGTGTCAGAGTTAATTTATGATCACACAGCCAAATAGGGTTAATATTGCAACAGACAAGAGGGGGAAAAAAAAAGTCTAAATGTTGTTAAGTCCAGAAGCAACTTCAAAGATCGAGCATAAAGGTTTCCAGGGAGAATTATATACAGCACTGATGTAATCCACCGCTCCAAAGGCGCCACAGGTAATACTAAAATGCAAATAAAAAGGACACAACAAGTTAAAAACAAGGGGATAAAGAAAAAAAAAAAAGATTAAAAACAAAATGGACCTGGGATGCGCAGGGGCACCCCAAGAGAACTCAAATTAATCGGCATGAACACCTGATATCCACTAAAGGAAAGGGGCAAAGGACATATCCTCATTCAGTCCCCTAGGTGTCATACAATCTAACGCATGGATCCAACGCACTTCTTTTTCTGCCAAGGTCTTTTTCGAGTTACCACCACGTAATGTAAAGTACACTATCAATGCCATGAATTCTGAATTGGGTACTGTGGCAAAACCAACCTCGCCACTGGGTTTTGGAGGGGCCGGGTTGCTAGCCTCTTGCCCCAGGATTATGGCCCATACTAACTTTGAAGAAGAAGACAGACCAGCTTAAATCTGTAAAACTGTTTTGGGCAGGAAAGCCATGCTTGCGGCCGGCCAAATGTGACTTCCATGCTTGGATCTGGGTGATTTTTGGATAATGTTGTTCACCCAGATCATAGCCATCCATGGATGTACATTATGGGGATATGTGGGGTTTTGAGGTGTGTGACAGAACCATCTGTCTTTGGAATTTTATTGTAGGTTATGTGAGAGTACCCAGATAGCTAATTTTAGTGTATTCGTTTAGTCTGAGTGCCATTCACCTAATAATATGCACTCAGACTTGAGCTATGTTGGGATATGTTAAATGTCTGTGTTTACGGTAAGGGTTGTGACATTGTATGTTTAAATGGTGATTTCTGTCCTGTTGTCTCCGCATGTGTATTGGCGATTTCCCTTTGTCCTGAGAGATAATTGAATTGCTCCTCGGGTGTCTCCAGGGCAGAGAGGAGGAAACCATGATGCATTGTGGGGATGTATTGTGTCTGTGTATCATGAATTGCTGCATATATGTCCTGTGTCACTGTCTTCCATCTGGTCCCCTAGGGAAGTGTCCACCAGCCCTCAATAAAGAGTTCCTGTTTTACCCTTTACCATGTTGAGGCTGGTGTTTGGGAAACTGATCGACACTGGGGATCGCTATACGCTGAAGATTTGCTATACTCCCCTGGCATAACCACTAGCTCTTGTGAGCTGTTCCTGCTCTCTGGATGTAGGAGAGGTTCACCCACTGGAGCCTGGAGCCTTGTCGTAGGTCCAGGGTGGGTAGGAGATGGTGAGACCTCAACCAAGCTTCGGCGGTTCATGGGGTCTGCAGTGCTTACGGTGTCAAGTGGAGTGCTTGGAGTCCTCGGGAAGCACTAGGAGCATCATTCGACGGAGGTACCCAGTCGGGGTGCCAGGAGATCCGTTACAGGTACTATCACAGTCGTGGAAGAGTGCAAAATGTTTGGGAATGGTTTTTTAGCAAGGTGATATATTTTTCATCCTTGGCAGCTTCAATACCCAGAATGTGTTCACGTGTCCTCCTCTTTAAATTCTCTGGAGGTCAACCCAACATAGATACGTTGACATGGGCACATCCCCAGATATATCACACCAGGTGCATTACACGTTATGGTATGTGTGATGGTATACTGTTTGCTGTTCGTAAATGGATTATCAAAGGTGGAGGCCCTATCAATGTTGGAGCATGCAACACACTTCCCACATGGGGAACACACCCATTTGGGACCTTTTGAATCAGGATTCAGCTTTGCCAGATGGCCTGGATGATAACTATTAACCAAGAGGTCTTTTAAATTTTTTGTACGTCTATACGTGATGGACGGACGAATAGGGCGTATTTTCGCCAAAGTTGAGTCTAATTGTAGAATCTCCTAATGTTTTGCTAAGGTAATCCGAATCAGTTTCCACTGTGGATTATAAGAGGTGATAAACCGTACCTTATCGGCTTGGTTGCATCGTTTACGGCTGTATACCATTAGTAGATCTTTTTGCGCCTGTTTAGCCTTTTGATGGCATTGTGCAATGTTCGCTTCTGAGTTACCTCGGTCGAGAAATCTTTGATGAAGGTCCCAGGACTGTCTATTAAATGCCTCATCCGTTGAACAAATTCTCCTGGCCCTCAGAAACTGGCCATATGGAATGCTCCGAATGAGGCTATGTGGATGGCAGGAATGTGCATGTAAAACAGAGTTAGTAGATGTCGCCTTGCGGAACAAAATCGGTGGATATCTTCCCAGACTCCTCTACCAGGATCTGTACATCAAGAAAGTCAAGATGAGTCTTATCAATCCTGGACATCAACGTGATATTCCGGTTGTTCCACATCCCCGGAAGAAGCCAGGTTATTGGCAAAACAGCTTTTGGTAAGGAGGCGGCTGAGAGATCGACACACCATCCAGGGTACGCTTATTTTTTTCTAATCACCAAGTTTTTGCCCTATATTTGCCTCTGCTGCAGCATTGCCCGGGGCTTATTGTCTTGGTGTTTTTCATCTTTCATTCTTTTCCCTGTTTTTGGTGTGCTGACCTCTCGGCCCCCTCTTGGGTCCTGGATCTCAGCATTCGAAGCTCCACATTCATTGGTGCAGGCGTCACTAGTTTTTTTTTTATTACTCTATTACACACCTGTGTGCACTATAATAGGGGATAGTTCTTCCTAATCTTCCACATTCCCGGAAGAAGCCAGGTTACTGGCGAAACGACGTTGGATAAGGAGGCGGCTTAGAGATAGACACCATCCAGGGTACACTTATTCTTTTCTAATCACCAAGTTTTTGCCCTTATATTTGCCTCTGCTGAAGCATTGCCCGGGGATTATTGTTCAGAGGTGTCTTGGTGTTTTTTCATCTTTCATTCTTTTCCCTGTTTTTGGTGTGCTGACCTCTCGGCCCCCTCTTGGGTCCTGCTCCTCATCCTTGTGTTCCACCTCTGTGCTGCCTTTTATCATTATGTATGTATTTATTACACATTGTCAATAAAGTTTTTTCGATTATCACTTTGTGAAGATTGTGGTCCAATTTTTGGGTGATATTGGGATATAAGATGGGTTTATATTTGACCTCACACGGTTTCAAATGGGAAGCTGCAGACACCTCACTTTATAACTACATGTAGGAAAGTCCACAAATAAAAGCATTCTGGACGAGAACACACACCTTTACCACGAAACTCCTCGCACCACAAGCCCTGTTAGACTCCACCTGGGCTATTTTTAGCTTCATAGATAAACATAATAACCTTAAGAACTTTATAGAATACTACACCTGGTAGCAGCTACCACAAAGCTATACTACAAGTATGGAAACAACCATTAGCACCCTCGTCAACTCAATTTTTGGATGAACTGTCCTATGTAAAGAAAGTGGATTGGGTACAGGCAGCACACCATAAAGAACGTCACATAAAACACTTCTTTGAAGTCTGGGGAAAGGTCATAGCTCTTTTATCTCAGACAATTCAATCTAGACTGCACACTTGTTTCTCCCTCAATACATGGTATCAGGATAGAAATCTAAGTGTTGGGATAGGATGGATCCCCAGTAGATGACATGATGCAAAGAGCATCATCCTGTTGCCAGCTAGACATCCCATCCTTTCACATCAGCAAAATCAAAAGACAATAGGCAGCCAATAGTTAATGTGTTAGTTATTAGCTTAATTGTCAGAAATGACTTAAAATATTTTAATAAAACACACAAATGTAAAGAGTCACAATGTGTTTTTTTTTTTTTCTTTTGGCCTTTATTTCTGATGTACCTATATGGCAGTAATATTTAGGGAAAATTAGTAAAAAAAAAAAAAAAAAAAAAAAAAAAGCATCGGGTGTCTGGGGTCTGTGCGTACACTGACTGCGGCCGGCACTCTTATCGTCCGGCCACTGTTAGCGCATCACACACCCCGCCGCCGATCAACTTTGGGTTGATAAGCGATTTTTAATTAAAACATTTTTGCCCTTTTTTTTTGTTAGTTTTATATTTTTTTCTCTGTTAGGTTTAGGGTGAGTTCACAAACACCCGTGCCCCCACACACACACCAAATAAAGTTTAACATGCACGCACACACACACACACACACGCAGACATACACTCCCCTATGGCCCGCCGGATGTTCTCGGCCGAGGAGGCATACGCCCAGCTTGCCTCAGAGTCAGAGAGTCCCAGTGAGGACGAGGATGACCCCACTTTCCTTTTGTCATGCGCGTCCTCATCAAGCGATGATGAGCCCCCAAGACAGCAGAGACGCTGCCAGGTGGAGCAAGAGAACTGCCATGCTAGGGACCCTGTGGCCCATCCTAGTACGAGCAGCTCTGGGGCTCGTACTAGTTTTACGGCCCACCAGTTAAATCCACCGGAGCCCCCTGGCTGTGAACTTGTCTGGTATACCCCAGAGCGTTTTGAGCCCATGATTCCTGAGTTTGTAGGCCAATCAGGAATCCAGATTTCCACAGTGGGCTTCACTGAATATGACCATTTCAGCCTTTTTTGCAGTGACCACTTTGTAAATCTAACGGTGGAACAAACAAACCTGTACGCCCAACAGTTTGTTGCTCAACACACGGGCTCCTTTTTGGCTAGGCCCGGTGGCTGGACTCCGGTCAGTGCATGTCACATCTGTGACAGGTCTCAGAAGGTCTGAAAGATTATCTACGCATTAGTGATCGGACAGCCTCTTTCAGTTTCACTTTGTGTGTTGCTGGTATGTCCACATCTCCTGTTCAGGTGTGGATCAGGTGACCTTTACCTCACCCTATTTATTTAGTCTGACTTTTCCCATCACTCCTTGCTTGGTATAGCTTCATTTGGTCTTGGAAGAGCTGGAGTGTGATTCGTGTTGAAGTCCTGTTCATCCATCATCCTCAGAAGTTAAGTGTTCCACTTGTTGTGTTTTGTATTCCACCCCCCCCCCCCCCCCCTTGGTTGTTTACTAGGCCTCAGTGAGACGCTAGTTCTCTCACCTGGGAAAGAACGGGTTGTCTCTGCCCTGTCATTTTTAGGGCATCTGAGGGTCACCAGATTTAGGGCCAGGAGCAGGGTTTTATAGGTGGTGAATCTTTTCCTTCCCTAGCAGTGAGGCCTAGTGTCTTTCCCATTCTTTCTTGTTGTCTTTTGGAGTTCTCCCCTACTACATCCGTGACAGTGCAGCCAAGATGGGGATATTTTGGGGCCTCGTGCTGCACATGGGCCTAGTCAAGAAACCTAGTGCCAGGCATTACTGAAGTGGGGACATTCTCTACCAGGCCCCACTTACAGTACGGCCATGACACGCTCCCGGTTTGAGTCCATCCAGAAATGCCAGCATTATTCAGATAATCAGATAATAGTCTTCTCCAAGGTGATCCTGCCTATGACCCCTTGTACAAAATCAGGCTGGTCATAGATAACTTTGGGGCCAAATTTGTACAGGCGTATGTACCTGGAAGGGAGGTCGCGGTTGAGGAGTCTCTCATTGCGTTCAAGAGGAGACTCCTTTTCAGCCAATATGTTCCCTCTAAGCGGGTGAGGTATGGCGTGAAGCTGTTCAAACTTTGTGAGAGTACCTCAGGGTACAAATTTTGTGTGTACGAAGGTCGAGATTCCCGTATTCAACCCCCAGAATGTCCCCCCCACTCTGGGTGTTAGCGGGAAACTTGTGTGAGACCTTATGCACCCACTGCTAGATAAGGGTTACCAACTGTACGTGGATAACTTTTATACTAGTATCCTCTTGTTCCAGTCCCTCGGTGCCAGATCCACGTCCGCTTGTGGGACCGTGTGGAAAAATCAACGCGGCCTCCCTACCTACCCCCTCCAGGTAACTATCCCCAGGGGTGAGACCTGTTCCCTTACCACTGGAAACCTATTGCTGGTCAGATATAAGTACAAGAGAGATGTCCTTGTACTGTCCACAATTCATGGTAACTGCATCACCCCTGTCCCTGTGCGAGGTACCGCGGCAACGGTCCTCAAGCCCGATTGTATCGTCGACTACAATCAGTGTATGGGAGGAGTTGATCTCTCTGATCAATTCCTCAAGCCATATAAAGCCATGCGCAAAACCAGGGCATGGTAAAAAAAAAAAGTTGCGCTCTACTTGGTACAGGTTGTCTTGTACAACTCTTTTGTGCTGTCCTGGAGAACTGGCAACACAGGGACATTCCTTCAGTTCTATGAGGCAGTCCTCAAGGCCCTGATATGTTCTGACCGGGAAAGAGCAGGCCGGAGTAACTAGGGAACTGTAGGAGCCCGGATCGTCCCTGGCCGACACTTTCCAGGTGTGGTCCCCCATACTGGAAAGAAGGGACGGACCCAAAAAAAAGTGCAGAGTGTGTCACAGGAGGGGGATACAGAAGGACACCACTACTCAGTGTGACACGTGCCCTGATCATCCAGGCCTCTGCATTATTGGTCGCTTCAGGGAGTACCACACTTCCATGGAGTATTAAATTTATATCCAAATTTAGCCACTGACAATCGGATAAAAAAAAAAAAATAATAATAGTAGACATATTAGGCATCGCCACGTCTGTAATAATCTGCTCTATAAAAATCCCCCCCAACCCCTCAGATGAACACTGTAAAAAAAAAAAAAAGTGCAAAAAAAACTTTTGTCACCTTACATCACAAAAATTGTAATAGCAAGCGATCAAAAAGTTATATGCCCCCCAAAATAGTGCCAATAAAACAGTCTTCAGACCATAACACCTTTTCCCACATGCTTTTGGGAGACTTCAGATGTGTTCTTGTAAAATGTAGCCTGGCTTGGATGTTTTTCTTCGTAAAAAAAAAGGCTTTCGTCTTGCCACTCTACCCCATAGCCCAGACATATGAAGAATACAGGAGATTGTTGTCGCATGTACCACACAACCAGTACTTGCCAGGTATTCCTGCAGCTCCTTTAATGTAGCTGTAGGGCTCTTGGTAGCCTCCCAGACCAGTTTTCTTCTCGTCTTTTCATCAATTTTGGAGGGACGTCCAGTTCTTGGTAAGGTCACTGTTGTGCCATATTTTCTCCACTTGATGATGACTTCATCTGTGTTCCATGGTATATCTAATGCCTTGCAAATTCTTTTGTACCCTTCTCCTGACTGATACCTTTTAACAAGGAGATCCCTCTGATGTTTTGGAAGCTCTCTGTGGACCATGGCTTTTGCTGTGGGATGCAACTAAGAAAATTTTAGGAAAGACCAACTAGAGCAGCTGAACTTTATTTGGGGTTAATCAGAGGAACTTTAAAATGATGGCAGGTGTATGCTGACTGCTATTTAACATGATTTTGAATGTGATTGCTTAATTCTGAACACAGCTACATCCCCAGTTATAAGAGGCTGTGCACACTTATGCAACCACATCATTATTTTTTATTTTTTTTTGTTTTCTTCCCTCTACCTAAAAGATTTCAGTTTGTTTTTCTATTGAGTAGTACAGTTTATAGGCAACATTAAAAAGGTGTGAAATAATGAGACAAAGATAATTCTTTTTCCATCACAGAAACCTGACATTTTAACAGGGGTGTGTAGACTTTTTATATCCACTGTATATTCTCCCCCCAAAAAAAAAAAAAAAAATATATATATATTTATTATATATTAATTTAAAATGTATTTATTTTTTTAACCTGCACCTAGAGTCACCAGGCAGGATCCCCCAGTCACTTCCCAAATTCGAGAGAGAGCCTGTGGCAGTCGGGGAAGTGCAAGTATCGAATATGTAGTTCTAATTTGCATTTGGACTTTCACAAAATGGTAGCCATAGCATAAAACCTAGATGCAGTATTTGAAGGCAAAATTAAAAAAAAAAATTCCTACAGAACTGCCAGCAGCACTTGGACGCCTGCCACACCTCTTGAGGCGGATCTGGAACTGACCGCCACCCCCAGCCCTCCTGTCAGTCATGCACCTGCTCAGAACAATCCCGATTCCCTACGTTCAACAGAGACTTTCATTTCTGCCAGAATTTGAGAGCCCTGTTGAACAGCCAGAGATCCGGTAGGAGCTATCACAGTGACTTTGTAAACCTTGTTTACAGCTGTAAAAAATAAATAAATATATATTTAAAATAAATAATATTAGGACAATCCTGATCTTATTTTCAACATTAGACGCTTGGCAGGAGAAATTGCCCTTCTGTAGCGGGTATCCTGTCTTTCGATGCGTGTCGAAATGCGCTGCAGTAGCTGGTCATAACTCTCGACAGTCATGCGCATATAGCTGATTATTTTTTTTACGATGAGCACGAAGCTCCAAATACAGGACAGAAAAAAAAAAAAAAAAAAAACTGGAAAAAAAAAAAAAAAAAAAACACCTCTCGTCATCTGTTGGGAAGTTATTGGGTGGACCCAATACCGGCATCTTCTTTCCTGGGCAAGTCTTCTCCATTTCGCTTTCAGGATTAGTAACCTCAATCGCAGATGTAAGTGTGCAGGCAACATGGTTCCAAAACACAAAAATCCTAAATGGAGGTTTACCTGCTTAAATACACTGTAAAAGTGGGTGGACACTTTGAGACACACCTCCTCCTTAAAAACTGATCCGCTAAACAGAAGCGAAAACGGAAACAAATGTGACAAACTGATTTGCTTTACAGACTGATCCATTTAAATAGTTTCCGTTCGCCTCTATTTTGTCATTTGCGTGACGGATCCATTTCAAACGGATCCGTGAAACGCTAGTGTAAAAATAGCCTAAAAGAAAAACAAAACACAAAAAAACAACTTCAAAATATTAATTCCTATATCACTATGCTAAATTACAACTTTGCAACAAACTATGCACTTATCTACAAACTAGTAGTACTACAAACTCCAAAATCTTGAAAAATGACTTGTTAGTGACAAATCTGTTCTTCTCAAGAAAGATTAGTTAATTTGAATTCTGTCTCGATGCAAACACCTTTCAGAAGACTACCATACTACCATGGCAGTGAATGGCTAGGCTTGCGCAGTTCACTCTGTCACTTCATGGGGGCCAATCTGTGGATAGGAGGGGATCCAGGAGGGGGGGGGACTCGTGCCTTTCTAATATCCCAGTTTCGGACAGTTTTTTTGTTTTGCATTGGGTTTCTCTCCTTCAAGAGAACCTGTCACTGTAGCAGATTTATTGGAAAACAATCATTAAAACTGTAATCTATACATATAACACTCTGCTCTTTCTGAGCTTAAAGGGAACCTGTCATCTGGATTTTGGGTAGAGAGCTGAGGACATGGGTTGCTAGATCGCCGCTAGCACATCTGTAATACCCAGTCCCCATAGCTCTGTGTGCTTTTATTGTATATAAAAAACGATTTGATATACATGCAAATTAACCTTAGATGAGTCAGAGCTTGAAAATATGACTCTTCTTTGGTCACACAAGTAAGATATGACGCTTATGTTTATTTGCATATGTATCAAATCGTTTAACACAATAAAAGCACACAGAGCTATGGGGACTGGATATTGCGGATGTGCTAGCGGCGATCTAGCAACCCATGTCCTCAGTTCTATACCCCAAATCCCGGTGACAGGTTCCCTTTAATATCGTCTTGTGCACAAATATCAGTGACTGACAACCATCTCTCTGTACCCACTTACACAGACAATAGTGTCAATCACAGATGGCCCACATGTACACCATAAATCAGAAAAAGAAGAGCTTTAAATGTATAGATTACAAATACTACTAAATCTTTTCCCACAATACTATATGTCAATCGCCTCAGCTTCATCTTCTCTATGACACGCTGCCTGCAGATTGCATTGAAATACATGGCGGCAGATTCTCTTTAATGCTACAGATGTATAGCAAACACGGCCCATCAGGGCTGTACTACAGTCAGATGCCCACAGAGCCGATAGGTGGCCAGACATCCTCAGTGTCATTATTATTCACCTCATTACAGTGAATACTAGTGAAGCTTCAGTTCAACATGTGTTGGGAGAGGGGACCTCTCCCAGCACAAAAGACATTTACTGAATAAACCATTTTATAGGTCTCAGCCAGGAATTAAACCCTTGACTTTCTGAATGGACGTTGTACGGTTAGTATTTTCTGTGCCTTAACGTATAACTGTCATTTTTTTAGTATTGGATTGTGGTGATCGATATCTCCTTGGTGGCCCTATTTCAACTTTTTACTCTGTATTAAATAACCCCTTAATTCCACAGTTTTGTTCCCTGTACTGCCTACTTTTACCTGTGCTTAAAATAGTGTTGCTAGGCATGGTCCGTCTATCTGTTGAAGGATGGAGGAAGCAGAAGCACGCAGCGTGCAAGGTCAGATTACTAACAGCCAGGGACTGTAAGTAAATGATTAAAGAGCTGGAGAATGCAGAGTTGAAGCAGCGCACAACAGGGAAGGGAGATCTGCCATCTGCTCTTTGTATAAATGAAAGCAATATGTGGTAAGAGGACCCCTTTGTGCTGCAGGAGATTTACCCTTTAGGGGGAGGGCTCTGGTTACTGACACTTTTGGGGGGGCTATTGTTACTGGCTAGTTAGGGCAGGCGGGATTAGCCTCAGGGTAAGGGCAGTGGTGGCCATCTTAACTGAATTGTGAAATTGCAGTTTAATGCAGACTGGTTGCTAAGGGCTGAATCTTATTAAATATGAGGTAAGTCAGTCTAATAGTAACTGATTCTGGAATATCATGTTATTAGTAACTACATATATGAAAATTGAAATTAGGGTCTAAGTGTGACAGTTATCCTTTAAAAGCTGCTAAATAGTATTACTATTTTCTTTAGAGGAATAATACATATTTAGTATTACTGTTTAGTAGGATTTTAGGCACCTTTACTTAGCAACTTTTCTTTTATAGCAAAATAAGATTTAGAAAGTAAAATTTTTCTACCATAACCTTTAATAAAGAAATTATTTTACAGGTCTCTATTAGCCTTTTAAGCAAAGAAAATCCTATCCTTATTATAATGTGGTTCTATAGTGTAGTGGTAAACTTGACACCTGCCATGAAGGTCTGCGGTTCAATTCCTAACAGGAACAAGGTTATAACATAAAAATGGAACATTTACCATAAACGAAGAGCTGGAAAGTAAAAAAAGTTACATTTTACTACAAAGTAAATATTACTAATAAAATAATGGAGTAAAAACCACTATATAATGTGTTTTTGTAATATACTTACTATTAAATATAACCAACATTATTATAAAAGAACAAAATCTATGGCGATTCGTAAACAATGTAAAAAAAAAAAACTATAAAAAAATGGCACAATAGTTCCCCCCGCCCCCTTTCATTTAGTGCGCAATAAATAGAATTGATAGACATTAAAACCTGACATGTGTATGGCAAAATGGTCTGAGACAAAAAAAATAAAAAAAAAATAAAAGTTATGGCTGTTTTGGCCATGGTTGTGAGAATATAATATTAACCAGCTATTGTTCGGAGGGGGAAGGGGGAGGGAGAGAAAAACTAAAACTTAACTTTTACTCATCAATTAAAATTAATGCACAGAGAAAACACCACATATGAAACATAGTAGGCAGAGGTTAATACACTGATATACAGTTGCAAGAAAAAGTATGTGAACCCTTTGGAAAGATATGGATTTCTGCACAAATTGTTCATAAAATGTGATCTGATCTTCATCCAACAATAGACAATCACAGTCTGCTTCAACTAATAACACACAAAGAATTAAATGTTACCATGATTTTATTAAACACACCATGTAAACATTCACAGTGCAGGTGGAAAAAAGTATGTGAACCTTTGGATTTAATAACTGGTTGAACCGCCTTTGGCAGCAATAACTTCAACCAAATGTTTCCTGTAGTTGCAGTTCAGATGTGCACAACGGTCAGGAGTAATTCTTGACCATTCCTCTTTACAGAACTGTTTCAGTTCAGCAATATTCTTGGGATGTCTGGTGTGAATCACTTTCTTGAGGTCATGCCACAGCATCTCAATCGGGTTGAGGTCAGGACTCTGACTGGGCCACACCAGAAGACGTATTTTCTTCGGTTTAAAGTATAACTGTCATGGGGGCGTGGTCTGCCAGGCATGTGAGCGGACGTAAACTCCGGAGCTCCTGCACTACCCCGCACTTTTATCCGCATAACCCAGTTGATCATCGCTGCTAAACCGGGAAACCAGCGCTCAGAACCTCGGCAGTACTGTCGGGAGCGTTTCCGCCACTTACAGAAACTTTTTAGCGGCTGACATGTCCAAACGGGGGTCCGGGAAAGGAGCCGGCAAGGCCTCACAAGATGGCGCCGGGAGTGCCACACCGCGGCGCAGGGATCGAGTGGCAGATATGCAGCAGGAGGTCGCAGAGCGGCTGAGCCAATTTGCTCATACACCGGAGCTTCTCAGAGAGAACTGCGCCTCCGACACCATGCACAGCGAGTCCTCCTTGACTGGAGCGGGGCGGGAGTCCGAGGGGGAAGGATTTGAGGAGGTGATGGGCTTGAAGCAGCACCCTAACAGATTCGCCGCCATCCAGGATCAAGATGGAGCTGGGGATTCTGATACGCTGTATTCGGATGTGGAAGAGCCCACTATAAAGGACGTTCTCCAGGCCATTACTAAGTGGGGCAAATCACTTACCATCCTGACTATGCAGGTGGGGGCTATCAAGGAGGACATTTCCATTGTTAGACATGATATCAGGAAGCTGGCTGATCGCACAACGTCCCTGGAAGACTGCATGGGAGATATGGAGGATGAGGTGCACCCGCTTAAAAGAGAAACAGCGGAACACTCCCGCAGGCTGGACATTATCTCTGCCAAACAAGACGACATGGAAAAATCGCCTGAGGCGTAATAATGTGCGCTTAGTGGGTGTGCCTGAAAAGGTAGAAGGCCCGAATCCCACTGAGTACTTTGAAAAATGGATTAAAGATCAGCTTGGAGAGGGCGTACTATCTCCTCTATTTGCCATAGAACGGGCACACAGAGTTCCGAAGCGGCCATTACCACCAGGGGCGCCACCAAGACCCGTCCTACAAGGATGGAGATTCTATTCTACGCAAGGCCAGGGATTTGCCTGATCTCTCCATAGATGGTCAGAGTCTCGTTCTTTTCCGATTTCTCTATGGAGGTCCAGAAAAGGAGTGCCCGCTTCCTGGATGTAAAGCGACGACTGCGGGTGCTTGGAGCATCGTACTGAATGCTGTATCCGGCGAAGCTCAGGATAGTGGCTCTTGGAACCACAAGCTTCTTTGAAGACCCGAAAGAGGCATCCAGATGGCTAGACCGACATGAGCGACAGCTCCGGGCGGAAGGGAACCAAGGCGATTGAGAGGTCCACTTGGAAGAAGGGACATTGCACCCTCTGGAGGGTGAATATGATCTGTGTAGCAATGCAGAGTTAAATATTGCTGAGTGTTGATATCCGTTCTACATGTCATTTATGGTTTAGTAAGAGGTTCAGCTGATTATGTGCAATATTAGGCTGATGAGCGCTACTACCAATGCATGCATATATTTCTTCTCACTTATAATTGGGGTTAGTGCAGGAAGACACCCAGTTTTATAAGTTTCAGTTACTTGACAAGTTGTGATTGTACCTGGCGTTATACAGAAGCTTTGGATTTCGCCAGGTAACACGGGGTTGGGAGGCCAGCTCTGCTGATAGATTTTAGGTTTTCCCACGGGCCTTAATATTAAGGTGTATTTGTGGGGTCTGTCAGGAGGCGAGACTTCCAGGGTTAGTTAAGTAATGAGGGAGGGGTTGTTCAGGGATGGGGCGGGTAGGGGGGAGTTAGGGAAGGGGGGGTCCTAGGTCCGTAGGAGCGATCCAGGGGGGACAGATGCTGAGGGACTGTGATTTAAAGTATCCGATACATGTGCACGTTTTCATATTTGATTATGGCTAATCCAGTGAATTTCCTGAGTTGGAACGTTAGAGGGGTTAAAGATGCCATCAAAAGGAAGGCACTAATGGAAATAGTAAAAGGTACATCATCCTATAATCTGTTGTCTACAGGAGACGCATCTTCTTCCGGAGCAATCCCACTTGTTATCTCCTAGATGGGCGTCTCAATGTTATCCTTCTACTTACTCCTCATATGCAAGGGGGGGGTAAGTATTTTGATTCATAGACAGCTGAGTTATAGTTGCATAGAGAAGAGGATTGATCCGAATGGGGGCTATGTCTTTTTATATGGAAAACTCTTTAATGTTCAATGTATTATCTGTGGGGTATATATACCACCGCCATATTCCCCGACTGTCCTTAAGAAGCTGATAACCTTTTTGTCAGACTATCCTGATGTACCTACACTGATTTTGGGGGACTTTAATAACGTGATCTGTACTGAATGGGATAGGCTGCTGACCTCAGGTTCAATCGAGAGGGCAGCTTACACCATTTGGGAGACTTCTGGAGGAAGCATCGTTGTTGGATTTCTGGAGGCTGCGCAACCCCTCTGTACGGCAATATTCTTGCTGTTCTAGTACATATCAGACACTGTCGAGAATAGACCTAGCACTGGGGAATGAAGCGATGGGGTGCCGTATCTGCGACATTGAATATTTACCTAGGAGAATTTCTGATCACTCCCCCATTTTGGTATCTGCTAACTTCCTTCCCCCTTTGAGTAATGGGAGGCCATTGTGGAAGTTTAATCCGTTCTGGTTGTCAGTGATACCTACGGTTTCGAACGTTGGGACGGCGTTGACAGAATTTTTTACCATTAATCTTACTGGAACATCTTCACTGATAGTGTGGGATACCATGAAGGCGTTTTTACGGGGAGTATTGATTGCGGAGGTCAATAAAAAGCGGAATGAGTCTCGAATAACGAATAAGAATTTAGAGCGTCTATTGGTGGATGCGGAAACCCAGTATGTTAGGCAGCCCACGGAATTACACAGGGAACAATGGCAGGAAGCGCAAAGTAAACTAAATGATAAGATTCTTCTCAGGGCGAAGAACAAACGTTTCTTCCTAAAACAATCATTCTATGAAGAAGGGGAACGAACGGGTAGATTGCCATCACTACTCTCCAAAGTGCAACAGCCCTCTGCATATGTCACTGCTCTTTGCGATAATGAGGGGACTGTTTGTACTGCTCAGGATAGGGTGGTGGAAATAATGCATGAATTTTATGCGTCCCTTTAGGAGTCCAAAACCGATGCAGGCGAGTCAGAAATTGTAGGTTTTCTAGATGGGGTACAGCTCCCCACGTTAGGGGCTGATCAAGTTTCAGTCTTAGACGGACTCATTACAATTGCAGAGCTGGAACTGGCCCTGAGTGAGATGTCAAATACTAAGGCCCCAGGGAGTGATGGATTACCTGCGGAAGTATTTAAAACATTTGCCCCCGTTTTGCTCCCCCAACTGCTGGAAGTGTTCAAGGAGGCGCAGCGTCAGGGTGGCTTGCCTCTTAGCATGAATGAGGCAATTATAGTCGTCATCCCTATGCTAGCTGAATCATTTCACTATTGCAGGTCGATGTGAAACTATTAGCTAAAGTGTTAGCGATTAGGCTCAATACTGTGATCACGACACTAATACATATGGATCAGGCTGGATTCATGCCCAATATGTCAACAGCTGTTAATATCAGACGCCTTTTCTTAAATATTCAAGCGGGCCGATTCCATGGGTTGAATGCGGCGGTCGCGTCGCTAGAAGCGGCCAAGGCGTTTGACAGTGTGGAATGGGGATACCTGTGGGCCGTACTCAGGAGGATGGGCTTTGGGTCTGTCTTTATTCAATGGATTAAGCTTTTATATAAAGCCCCCACTGCTAGGATGAGAGTTAATGGAGCTCTCTCTCACTCCTTTCAGCTACACAGGGGAAGGAGGCAGGGGTGCCCTCTATCACCCTTACTTTTTGCAATAGCAATTGAGCCGTTGGCATCGGCACTGAGGGAAGCGCGCGAGGTTCAAGGTTTTAGATATGGGGGGATAACTGAAAAGGTAGCCCTCTATGCTGATGATATGCTTTTATTCCTTGATGACTGGAGCTCCTCCCTTCCGGCAGCTATGAATATCATTAATGGGTTTAGTAGGCTATCGGGTCTGTGTATTAACTGGTCCAAGTCTGTACTTATGACGCTTTCGGATGATGAAAGGCAAGGTCACTGTTCAACAGAGGGCTTGCAACTGGTCAGGTCCTTTAAGTATCTAGGTGTTCAGGTCACCATTGATGTAGTGGACTATGAAAAGCTGAATTTGACTCCTCTGTTACAGAGATTTCGGCAGAAGGTACAGACTTGGACCAAGTTACCACTTTCAGTAATAGGAAGAGTTAATCTTATAAAAAGTGATTTTGATGCCACAGCTCCTATATTTGCTACATAATGCACCTATCTGGGTTCCTACCCGATTTTTTGTCACGGTTAATGCTATCTTCCGGGACCTGATCTGGAAGGGGGGAGTTCCATGTATTAAACTGGCCACACTGTGTAGACTAAAAACGGATGGAGTACTCGGAGTTCCGGATCTGTGGATTTATTATTTAGCTGCCCAACTTCAACAACTGAGGGGATGGGGGATGGAGGATGGAATTAATACAGCAGGACGAATAGCGCGGCATTATGTTAAGGGAAAGAATCTAATGACAGCACTGGAGGATGGATCACTGGATAAAATGGGAAGTGACATCCCGCTATTTCGGGTGGTTCATAAAGTCTGGTGGAAGGGTAGAGCAATAGCTGGGGTTCAGGGTTACACCGGGTTTACTGCAATTTGGCCTAATCTTATGTATATGGAACTGCACAAAGTGTCTGATGTTCAGATCTGGGGACGGTACGGACTCATCTACATGCATCAGCTATATGAGGGGGATACCCTGAAAGACTATGCTCATTTCAGCTCCCACACTCCCAGTTTTATTTATACTTGCAGATATGGCACGCTATTCGCTCCCGGGATGCGACTGAGAGGGTTGCACCGGCCTCCAGGAATCCAATTATTGATTTAGCAAGCTCTGGGGGATCTACCATTGGGGTTATTTTGTTGCATTACTGCAGTCTTAGGGAAATGCAGATTAAAAAGCAACCTCTTCGGTTATACGATAAGTGGCGGAAAGATATTGCAGACTTGTCAGAGCAGCAATGGCATACAGTCCTGGAGGGGTTCACAGATGTTGCGGTTGGTGAAACGCACAATTACTGTTGTTACACAGAGTTTATCGGACACCTGTCCTCTTGAGAAAAATGGGGTACAGGTCGGATGACATGTGTCCTAGATGTGGTGCACCCAATGCTACGCTGATACACCTTATGTGGAATTGCCCTAGACTGAGGAGATATTGGGGAGGCATAATAGACCTAATACAAACAGTGTTTGAGACACGAGTAGAGGCCGATGCCAGATTATGTGTACTAGGCTGTGTTGAATCTGTTCAACTAGTCGCTGAGCAGAAACTAGCGGTTATCCGTAGAATGCATCAAGCAAGAAAGGTGATTGCGTACCATTGGGTGGATCATGATCCTCCAGAGGTGGGGGAACTTGTTTGAAAGGTTCATACGCTGTTGCAAATGGAGAAATTTGTATACCAGAAGAGGAATAACAGTAAAAAATGAGAAGATTTGGGAAAGATGGGGGCAATATTATAATATTGAAGATTAATGTTGTTTAAGTGAATACTGGATTCTAAACCGCCCCGGCTTTACTTAATTACTCATGCTTTTAGAGCAGGGGTGCACAACCTGCGGCCCGGGGGCCACATGCGGCCCTTGAAACCATTCTGTGCGGCCCCCAACCATCTGGTAACAAATATGTATGCCTATGTCTTGTGGCTGCTCATATGTATTTTTCATGTATTTCTCCAATTAGATGGGAGTCCTGGAAGTGTAACTAGACATTAATGGTACATAATGTGTGTTCAATATGCCATAAGTACAATATTTCAGTTGTTAATACACCTTTAAATTTTAATTTCGGCCCTCGTCATTGGTTCAGTCTGGCAATGTGGCCCCCAACCAGGAAACGTTGTGCACCCCTGTTTTAGAGGCTATATATGGTGAGGCATGGATGTCGTTGTTCACCAAGGGGGGGGGGGGGGGAGGAGGGGTGGAAGCTGTAAGAGGGACTAGTGTATAGTCATTTGGGATGAGGGATGGTATATGTGTTCTGCTATGCGGTCGTGTAAAGTGATGATGTAACTAAATTGATGACATATGATATGTGCTTGCGGATTATGTACCGGATGTCCAGCTGTAATAGAAAACTAATGCATCTCAGTACCGAACTCTTTATGGAAAGGACTTTTGGACACGTTCTCCTTCGATCTAGGACGCTTGGGTATGGGGAAGGGGAGGGGGTGGGGGGGGGATGACTACTTTGTTTGTCTTATAAAACGCTTTGAAAATCTCAATAAAAATAATCTGATTTAAAAAAAAGTATAACTGTCGTATATTATTTTTGGGAGTATTGGATTATGGTGATTAATATCACCTTGGTGGCCCTATTTCAACTTTTCACTGTGCATTAAATTACCCCTTAATTCCACATTTTTGTTCCCTGTACTGCCTACTTTTACCTGTGCTTAAAATAGGGTTGCTAGGCATGGTCCGTCTATCTGTTGAAGGACGGAGCAGAAGAAGGCTGTGTGCAAGGTCACATTACTGACAGCCAGGAACTGTAAGTAAATGATTAAAGCCAGGTCCTCCCCAGCAGCTGATAACAGTGCCTGGGCTGTGTTCACTTCTCCCTGTCCCTGCGCTTGGCAGACGCTCCCTCACTCATCTGCCATCTGCTCAGTGTATAAATGAAAGCAACATGTGGTAAGAGGACCCCTTTGTGCTGCAGGAGATTAACCCTTTAGGGGGGAGGGCTCTGGTTACTGACACTTTTGGGGGGCTATTGTTACTGGCTAGTGAGGGCAGGCGGGATTAGCCTCAGGGTGAGGGCAGTGGCGGCCATCTTAACTGAATAGTGAAATTGCAGTTTTATGCAGACTGGTTGCTAAGGGCTGAATCTTATTAAAGGGAACCTGTCAAGTGGATATTAGATTATAATCTAACTAATTATATACAATCAGTAACTACTAAAAAGTACCTTAGATGTATTCACTTACTGCTGTGACAGATGGTTACCTCATAATATACACACAAAGATGACACATGCTGCATGCTAATTAGCCGATTTGAGTCCAGCGTGATGTCAGCAAGTCCAGTGTTTATTTATTTTAGAGATATGGCCACTCCCCTGCCCAGCTGCTGCTGATTCATATGCAAATTAACTGTCAATCAGCAGCAGGTAGGCGCGGAGAGTCAGGAGCTCATGAATATTCAGGACACGTCATTATAAGCTGGAGCTTTTCAATACAAGATGTTGGCAGATTGACAGAGTCAATTAGTGACCCAGCATTTTGCTAAGAGAATCAGTCACTTATTTATGTTGCCCTTAGTTAGGACACCATAAAACTGATGACAGGCTCCCTTTAAATATGGGGTAAGTCATTCTAATAGCAACTGACTCTGAAATATCATGTTATTAGCAACTACATACATGAAAATTTAAATTAGGGTCTAAATGTGACAGTTATCCTTAAAGCCATTCTGTTGTTGATTTACTTCTATGCTTGGGGCCGTTGTCCTGTTGCAACACCCATCTTCTGTTGAGCTTTAGCTGGTGGACAGATGGCCTTAAGTTCTCCTGAAAAATGTCTTGATAAACTTGGGAATTCATTTTTCCTCTGATGATAGCAATCCATCCAGGCCCCGACACAGCAAAGCAGCCCCAAACCATGATGCCCCCACCACCATACTTCACAGTTGGGATGAGGTTTTGATGTGTGTGTGCTGTGCCTCTTTTTCTCCACACATAGTGTTGCGCGTTTCTTCCAAACAACTCAACTTTGGTTTCATCTGTCCACAGAATATTTTGCCACTACTGCTCTGGAACATCCAGGTGCTCTTGTGCAAACTGTAAACATGCAGCAATGATTTTTGGAAAGCAGTGGCTTCCTCTGTGGTATCCTCCCATGAAATCTATTCTTGCTTAGTGTTTTAATTATCGTAGATTCACTAACAGGGATGTTAGCATATGCCAGAGACTTATGTAAGTCTTTAGCTGACACTCTAGGATTCTTCTTCCCCTCATTGAGCAGTCTTCGCTGTGCTCTTGCAGTCATCTTTACAGGACGGCCACTCCTAGAGAGTAGCAGCAGTGCTGAACTTTCTCCATTTATAGACAATTTGTCTTACCGTGGACTGATGAACAGCAAGGCTTTTGGAGATACTTTTATAACTCTTTCCAGCTTTATGCATGTCAACAATTCTTAATTGTAGGTATTCTGAGAGCTCTTTTGTGCGAGGCATCATTCACATCAGGCAATGCTTCTTGTGAAAAGCAAACCCAGAACTGGTGTGTGTTTTGTTTTATAGGGCAGTGCAGCTGTAACCAACACCTCCAATCTCATCTCATTGATTGGACTCGAGTTGGCCGACACCTCACTCCAATTAGCTCTTGGAGAGGTATTTAGTCTAGGGGTACACATACTTTTTCCACCTGAACTGTGAATGTTTACATGGTGTGCAATAAAAACATGGTAACATTTAATTCTGTGCGTTTTATTAGTTTAAGCAGACTGATTGTCTATAGCTGATACTTAGATGAAGATCAGACAACATTTTATGACCAATTTGCGCAGAAATCCATATAATTCAAAGGGTTCACATACTTTTTCTTGCAACTGTATACCCAATGACTGTTAGAGGGACCATTTGGAGTCTCACGTGGTTTTTATGGGTCCCTGAAATTCCTGTTGGCAAGCTCTGGTTGCAAAGAATGACTTACCCCTTTAAAACTCTTGAACCTCCTGTATCTACCATAAAGGCAGTCTGATTGCCATCAGCAGGGTGTAACCAAAAATTTCTGGTGCCCGTACCAAAATATTGAATGCCCCAACCACCCTTCCTGCAGCTCTCCACTCACTCCTAGAACTGACATCTCTCCATGAATTGTACCACACTGGAGAAACCACTTTAAACAGATTACAAGCAAGTGTCTGATAAGCCAATGGTTCTATTATGGCAGTGGATGGCATAATATATATACTACATTAAAAAACAAAATTACCCGTCCTGCAGGCTAGATAAGTTTCATCACGCTTTTTTAGTGAAACTCCGAATTACAACAGGCAGTAGAGTGACTTCTATCCCTCAGCCTGGCGAAAGCAGGCACCCAAGCTTGCATTACCTAGAGTTACACAACTGGCTATGGCGCTTAGAAATAAAGTCCTCCTGTTTAGTGATGAGCGAACTTCTGTTTTAAGTTCGGCGTCTAAAGTTCGGCTTCCGGTTAGCGGAGAATCCCGATATGGTTCCCGATATGGATTCCGACTTCCGTTGTGGTCCGTGGTAGCGGAATCAATAATGGCCGATTATTGATTCCGCTACCACGGACCACAACGGAAGTCGGAATCCATATCGGGATTCTCCGCTAACCGGAAGCCGAACTTTAGACGCCGAACTTAAAACAGAAGTTCGCTCATCACTACTCCTGTTCCATAAATAAATCCACAACATTTGCCAGTTGTCACTGATAGGGAGAGTTTATAGTTGCCACGGAGGTAAACAGCAACTGTATTAATTGCAATTCACTGAGCCCCTCCCTTGGTGCGGCTGCAGGCAGATAGCTTTACATATTTAGCGAAACAGGAGACACAGAACTGTATGGAGGAGTGTTATCAGTGTGTACAGTTGACAAATGTTAACACAACCGATTATAGTGGGTCAAACTATAGTTGCATCTGGTTTGCTAAACCCTATAAGTCCAACATATATTAACAAGTAATGGGTAGCTTATTTAAATTTAAAACTTAACATTTAATAATGTATTTAAAGATAAAATTATAGGCCCTTTAGTATCAAACACTTGGTTTTGTAGCCACTGGTTACACTATTCTCCTAAAGGATGGAGGAGATGGGAGAGGACCGTATGCAGGGACAGCAAAATTGTTGACAGACAGGATGAATGGTACGTAAGTACTTAGACAGAAAGATACAGTGCTGGGTCAAAACCCTATGCAGCCCTGTCACTCTCTCTCCTTCGCCCCAGCTGATGCAATGACCCTAATGTCACCCTCCCTAAATATGGACTGCCCAGCTTTGCCCAAAAGACAGAAATCGGTCCTGTTGGTGATAGGCCAAATGGGTTGCAAAGAGGGCATAAAGACTGGTATGGAATGTGCAATGAGTGAGGTCCGGTGTAGGTGTCTTATTATTGTAGGCCACCCACAGCGCGACACCCGGTCTATCTCACACACATATCAAATCAATGTAAATATATATGTGTGCGTGTATATATATATATATATATATATATATATTTATTGTGACAGGGTGTCGCAATGTTTTGCAGAGAAAGTGCTGGATGGTGTGTACATTGCACCAAGTTTCCAGCACTTCATGTGTTAAAAGGCTCCAGGAAGGTTTGGTTTTCCTTGTATCCAGAAGCTTTCTGGGAAAAAGAAAACCAGTTTAGTGTCCTGGAGCCGGTCAGGGAAGAGTTGGGTGGGTTCCCTGACCACCCAGAGCCAGTCCGGGTTTTACCTCCCTGGGGGACTGCTCACACAGATGTACTAATTAAGTCAGCAGCCCTGACCCAGGAGCTCTCTCTCTGGCAGTCTGTTTGAGAAGCTGCAAGTCCAGAAGCTCTGAGAGCGGTTGGCTTCTCCACCTAACTACTGAACTGTAAGTTGCTCTGTTTTCCCCTATCACCTTTATAAACTCTGATATTCCACTGGGATAACTGCAGGACTAGGCAGACCACTGGATTATAATTTGAATTTTAGTGGCAGCAGGGGATGAGCAAATTTGCCCGCTGACTCTACCTTTACACCACTATGCACCCGATTCACACATGCGCAGTAGAGAATGCTTTGCCGCTCGACACCTACCAGGTGAATACGGCTGGCTGCTTGGTGAACTGAACTGATCGGATCGCGGCTTCTCTGTGAAGACCGAAAATCCCGAGGGTTACCTGGCAACAGTAAACAGGCCTCTACAATACGCGTCTCAGGAAGGAGATCGGTCATGTGACTATAGTCTAGACAGCTGACACATGACGCGGTGATAACGCCGAATGACGGCGAAGGGGTGTGTGATGGGGGCGGTGCCACACGGCTATTTAAATGACCCGCGAATATTGCTCTATTGCCACTGCTACACGTGGGACGCCGGGGAGCACCCTCCACCCATCTTTGTCTGGAAACAGTCGGCATCTAGGACTGGACAGATAAGTTGATATTGCTGAGATGCCTGCATACTAAAAGGATTTAGCACTATTGAGTATAAGACACTGCAGAGACCTTTTTACCCTCGATGTTACTATTGTCATTGGGAGGTCTGCTACAATGTATAATAAGTAGACACTTTTGAATCAATGTGATTTGTTTTGTGACCTGACCTTAGGTTTGAGCACTATTGATTTGGATTGGAGTTTCACTTGGGCATTGAAGGCACGGGATTATTCCTGGGTATTTGTCCGGGCTGTGAGATATCTTTACCCGGACAATAACTCTAATGCAACCTAACCTTGAGCATCTGAGTCTCTATATAACTAGACACTTAATACCAGGAATCACCCCATGCCATGCGACTAAGAGGTTAACTAAACCACACATTTTGGTCCTTGAAAGGTTTATTTTATTTGACCCCACATCACAACCCACTGGTTGTGTGATTTAGGGACCAATTTAGCCTTAGATCCATACCATTGGAATGCTTGGTTGACTTAATATAATAACCTGTCTGTATTGAACAAATATCATGCTCTCTCAGACCGGTTTGAATATACTAATATATGCCTCGTGACTCCATTTTTGTGACTGGAGATATTTACCTTGAATAAAGGGATCTCCTACAATCTTGTTTTTTGTCCCCTGATGAATCAGATATCATTGAGGAAACGCGTCGGGACACTGATCATCTGATAATATATGTGTATGTTTATGCCATCGGGACATCTCGACCGATGATAGATAGAGATATAGATATTTACATACATATTTACATTGATTGATATGTGTGTGAGATAGACCGGGTGTCGCGCTGTGGGTGGCCTACAATAATAAGACACCTACACCGGACCTCACTCATTGCACATTCCATACCAGTCTTTATGCCCTCTTTGCAACCCATTTGGCCTATCACCAACAGGACCGATTTCTGTCTTTTGGGCAAAGCTGGGCAGTCCATATTTAGGGAGGGTGACATTAGGGTCATTGCATCAGCTGGGGCGAAGGAGAGAGAGTGACAGGGCTGCATAGGATTTTGACCCAGCACTGTATCTTTCTGTCTAAGTACTTACGTACCATTCATCCTGTCTGTCAACAATTTTGCTGTCCCTGCATACGGTCCTCTCCCATCTCCGCCATCCTTTAGGAGAATAGTGTAACCAGTGGCTACAAAACCAAGTGTTTGATACTAAAGGGCCTATAATTTTATCTTAAAATACATTATTAAATGTTAAGTTTTAAATTAAATAAGCTACCCATTAATTGTTAATATACAGTGTGTACAGTTGCAAGAAAAAGTATGTGAACCCTTTGGAATGATATGGATTTCTGCACAAATTGGTCATAGATGAAGATCAGATCACATTTTAAGTCATAACAATAGAGAATCACAGTCTGCTTAAACTAATAAACACACAAAGAATTAAATGTTACCATGTTTTTATTGAACACACACATTCACAGTGCAGGTGTAAAAAGTATGTGAACCCCTAGATTAAAAACCTCGCCAAGAGCTAATTGGAGTGAGATGTCAGCCAACTGGAGTCTAAATCAATGAGATGAGATTGGAGGTGCTGGTTACAGCTGCCCCGATAGAGATAGAGATAGGTATAGGTATAGATAGGTATAGATAGAGATAGAGATAGATAGATAGAGATAGATATATATATATATATATCTATCTATCTCTCTCTATCTCTCCATCTATACATAAAAAAAAAACAACACCACTTCTGGGTTTGCTTTTCACAAGAGGCCCTGCCTGATGTGAATGATGCCTCGCACAAAGGAGCTCTCAGAAGACCTACAATTAAGAATTGTTGATTTGCATAAAGCTGGAAAGGGTTATAAACGTATCTCCAAAAGCCTTGATGTTCATCAGTCCACGGTAAGACAAATTGTCTATAAATGGAGAACGTTCAGCACTGCAGCCAATCTCCCTAGGAGTGGCCGTCCTGTAAAGATGACTGCAAGAGCACAGCACAGACTGCTCAATGAGGTGAAGAACAATCCTAGAGTGTCAGCTAAAGACTTACAAAAGTCCCTGGCATACGCTAACATCCCTGTTAGCGAATCTACGATACGTAAAACACTAAACAAGAATGGATTTCATGGTTTGGTTGAAGTTATTGCTGCCAAAAGGAGGTTCAACGAGTTATTAAATCCAAGTGTTCACATACTTTTTCCACCTGGACTGTGAATGTGTACATGGTGTGTTCAATAAAAACATTTAATTATTTGTGTGTTATTAGTTTAAGCAGACTGTCTATTGTTGTGACAGATGAAAATCAGATCACATTTTATGACCAATGTGTGCAGAAATCCATATAATTCCAAAGGGTTCACACACTTTTTTGCAACTGTATATACCCATTGCCTGGCATAAATACATTGAGATACATGGTGGTCAGAATGAGCACCATATTTATGAAGCACCTGCTTCACTTTTTCAATACGGAAGTCAGGAAAATTAAAAATAAAAATGTAATAAACATTTTCTCCACGTAATAAAATCAATTATAAATACATAAGAAATCTTACTCTTTGCTATGGGATCTTATGAGATTTATGTATCCCCTGCCTATAAAGGATCATTCCAATTAGATATAGTACACATTATGTTAATTTACATTTACTTATGAAATTACCAGCAATGAAGCCAATAGTCAAATCTTTGCTGGTCGTTGGAGCAGTGCCTTTTAACCATAAAGACTTGAGAATGTTGAATGTGTAAAAGTAGACAAAGTTGGAGCAGCAGAGACTGGAGATGACAGGAAACCATCCACGATATGGTGCAAGGCTATGAAAAAACAAAACAAAAAAAACACATACATAAAAAAAATGATTTTAAACTAATCATTAGTATCAGTTTTGTTCAAACACAGTTCTTTATGGCACTGGGCTTTATACCAATTAAAGGGGTTGTCCGGGTTCAATGAACACGGTCATATCCATTATTTCACCCAGGCAGCCGCACTGATGTTAGCATCAGAGCATTTAATGCTCCGATGCTCTCTTTTGCCCTGCGCTGGATCGCGCAGGGCAAGGGATTTTTTATTTACAATAACACACTGCCGGGCGGAGACTTCTGCCCAGCAGTGTGTTCGGTGGAGTCACTGGCTCTGATGGGCAGGCTTTAGCGCTGCCCTAGATGTTTTACAGGCTGGTAGCCCTAAGGAGAGCCCGATTCATCAACTGAACTCCACAAATGCCTTTGCGATTCAGCGCAGGGCAAAGGAGATCATCGGAGCATTAATTGTTTTGATGCTCAAGTCAGAGGGCAATAGAGGGATGGCCTGCATATGTGCGGCTTTGTCCATTTACTTCAGTGGTGGTGGTGGTGGGGGGGGGGGGGTCAAAGCTTGCTTGTTACTGGTTAATGTGACTCCCACAGTAGTGAATGGACTGTGCCGCACTCTCCTCCTAGACATGGTGGTCCGTAGCTATCTCACCAGGCGAGATGGACATCAGGGGACACACGTTTGGAGCTAGATGCAAGTCTCCCCCTATCCCACCTAAGAAATACTAGTGCAGGAACATGTAAATATGCCAAAAAATGTCTAAAATAGGAATTCCCCTTTAACGGCTATGTACACCTTTGGAGGCAAATTTGTTTGTTTGCATTTACTTATATTTTGCTAAAAATCATATTTTCAATTGGCCTTTATAAAAATAGTGATGTTGAGATAGTGTGGCACAAAGGGTTAACCGTTTTTCTAGCTGTGAGACCGGTACTTTCGGTTTCACTTTGCGCTAGTCATCTAGAGGGTTGTCACGCAAAGTGTGATACTCAATAACATTCGAAAGAAAAATACAACGCAAATGCAATCCCTATTTTTCGGAACGTCCAGCACATAATAGAATAGTCCTATTTTTTCCCCTTTTTTTTGCCCATTTTGATATCTTGCTACATTTCCGTTCTTCAGAAAAGATCATTAAGGAGGATGCCTTGTCCCGGTCCTTTGTTCCAGCTGACCTGGAGAAGGTACCACAGCATATCATTGATCATGCCAAAATAGTGTAAGTGGCGTCTGTCCAATTAAAAGACCTACCACATGGTAAAACATTCAAGAAAGCAAGTCCTATCCTGGAGACATCGTTCCAAGAGCGCCCGTCATCCTGGACAATGCAAAAGTGCCAACCCGATTACGAGATCTTATCAGTTGCCTACTGCCTTCAGAGGAAATACCTGACTGTATCGGCCTGTACCACTTTTGCCCAGAATAAGATTCCGAAAGAGAAACCAGCTTGACTCTTTTGTCCTTTGCCAATGGCAGCACATCGCCATAGACCATTACCGATTGACGGTTATCCAAGTGGAAGAAATGGCAAATTTTATACCCCTGACTAGTCTACCCTCTGTCAGTCTGTTAAATGATTCATTAAAAGGGGTTCTACAGTTTGTTTCAACTGATGATCTATCCTCTAGATAGATCATCAACTTCTGATCGGCAGGGTTTTTGGGATGGGGTTAGTATGGGCCATCATGGTGGATTCAAGGAAACAGAATTACCGGTAAGACTAATTAAGTTTTTCCACCTCATCCACCATGACAGCCACAAAGAGAACTAACAAATAACCAACCTGGGTGGGATATCGCCTGTAGAGCCTTCTGGCCAAACTGAATTTCAGTAGATTTAGGGAGACTAAGGCGATAGGGTCTAACTAAAGTATTTACACTAGACCAAGTGGCAGCTTTACAGATCTGATCTAGGGATACTCCACCTTTTTCTTCCCAAAAGGAGGCGGTGGCTCTAGTAGAATGAGCCCCAACAAACCCCAGGCAGGACTTATTTTGGATGAAATAACAGCACTCAATAGTGGATCTAATCCACCTGGCTAAAGAGCAAGTTTCTTCCCATTCTTCTTCCCTCAGAATTGAACCAGCAAGTTATTGTCCTTCCTGAAGTCCCTGCTGACTTTGAGATACTGAATAACCGTATCTCTAACGTCTAGGAGTCTCATCTTGTCTTCCACCTCCTCATGGTTATTGCGAATGGAAGGCAAGAAAATCTCCTGTTCTCGGTGGAAGGAAGAGACCACTTTTGACGAGAACCCTGGATCTAATCTCAGACTAATATGGTCCTCCAGAATTTGAAGATATGGTTCTCTGCAAGAGAGTGCCTGTAACTCCCCAATAAGTTAGCCGAAGTTATAGCTATTAAGAAGGCAGTCTTTAGGGATAGGTGTTTTATTGAAGTGTTAGATAATGGAATGGGAAGGGAGGCATTGTTAATCCCTCAAGTACCGTGTTCAGATCCCACGTGGGAAATCTGGACCTTAGAGTAGGCCTCAAATCTAACCGCTGCCTTAATGAATCTCCTTACCCACCTATGATCAGCTAGGCTAGTGTCAAAGAAGGTGCTCAGAGCAGATATCTGCAACTTTAGCGTACTGGGTCTTAGCCCTAGCTCTAGTTCGCTCTGTAAGAAATCTGTCAATCGGTCATCACCAAGCCAGGAACAACTTTTTCCAAACTTTGAGGTAAATGGAAGAAGTAACCTTCTTCCTACTAGCTTTGAGTAGGAGAATTACTTTTTCAGAAAGGCCCCTTCTCAATGTTTCACTCTCAGGATCCATACAGCTAACCTGAATATCTGGGGATCTGGATGAATTAGAGGGCACTGGACAAGCAAATCCCTCTGGAAAGGAATTTCCCATGGATCCTCCAGTGCTAGTAATTTTAAAATATGAAACCAGCTTCTCTTGGCCCATAGAGGGGTTACCAGGATTATAGTAGCAGTCTCTCTTTGGATCTTCTGAATGACCCGGGGTATAAAGGGGTATTGGAGGGAACGCATATACCAGTCTCCAATTCCAGCTTATTGAAAGGGCGTCTACCGCCCAAGGCTTGTCCCTTGGATCTAGGGAACAAAAGAGACCTACCTAAGCATTTTCTTTTGAGGAAAATAGATCTCTCTGGGCGACCCCATCTGGAGATTATTTCCCGGAAGATGTCCCTGTTTAGAGACCATTCTACTGCATCTATTCTTCTGCTTAGGTAATCTGCCTCTATGTTTTCGGAACCCTTCAAGTGGATTGCAGATAACTATAGGGAATTTTCTTCTGCCCAAGAGAAAATCTTCCTTCTAGAGGGTTGGATCTTGTTCCCCCTCGGCGTTTTAGATATGCTACCGTTGTTATGTTATCGGACAGAACTTTTAGATGTTGTCCTTTTAGAAGCCACACTCCTTCTAGAGTCATAAAGACTGAGGATAATTCTCTGAAGTTGGATGATGATCTTTTTGTGTTTTCTGGCCAGGTACCCTGAAAAAAAATGATTTCCGATTTTTGCACCTGTTATCACCTGAATCGCTGGTGGATTTAACCAACTTATTCCCTGAAGGAGGTTTCTTCTGAGCTTCCACCAACTGAGATCGGTTTTCACCCATTGTGGTATCAGGATCTTCCTGTCCAAATCAGTCTGATTTCCGTTCCATTCTTTCAGGATCCAACTCTGTTATTCTTGAGTGGGCCTGGCTCCAAGGAACTAAAAATCAAACAAGTAGTTAGATTTCCCAACAAACTCAGCCTCTCCTATGGAGCATTTGCGAGATCTTTGGAACCCTGCAATCTTCTGTATAAGACTCTGCTTTGTCCTGTGGTAGGAAGGTCTTTTGAGAGTCCGAATCCAATTCTACTCCTAGGAATCTTATCCTTTTTGATGGAGTGAGAGAAGATTTCTTTAGGTTTATAATCCATCATAACCCTGCAAGGACGTTTAAGAATCTTTGGGTTGCCTCTATATTTTCTTCCTCTGACCTGCCGAGAATCAGGAAGTCGTCGAGGTAGGTGTGGTGAAACCAACCTTGCCACTGGGTTTTGGAGGGGCCTGTTTGCCAGCCTCTTGCCCCAGGATTATGGCCCATACTAACTCTGAAGGAGAAGACAGACCGGCCGCACAGCTTAAATCTGTGGAACTGTTTTGGGCAGGAAAGTCATGCTTGCGGCCGGCCAAATGTGACTTCCATGGAATTTGGGAACCCCTGCTCGGATCTGGGTGATTTTTGGATATGTTGATCAGCTATCCATGGATGTATACATTATGGGGATATGTGGAGTTTTGAGGTGTTTTCTGTGTTTTGGGAAAAATGTGTGTGTTCTGTCTGTGAGTGATTAAGTTAGCCCGTTATGCTTGGTAATTGTATTTTGTTGATTGCGTCTCAGACAATGCCAGTGTGTTTATTGCGTCAAAGACAATGCTCATTGTATTTTGTTGATTGCGTTACAGACAGAGGGAATGGGGTTTTGTGTACAATTGCTGGGAAGGTTTCAATACTGTAAATGCATGTGATTGGCTGCTTTTACAAAACCCTGTGGGTGGTAACCTTGTTGGAAGATGTGTATAAATCAATGCTGTGTTCTCAAATAAAGAGTTGCTGTTTTACATTCAACATAGAGCCTCGTCTCGTGTATGGGGATTGCTATACGTGTATACTCCCCTGGCTATTACTTCTAGCCTTTGTAAGAGCTATTCCTGGTTCCTGTGGTGGTATCTGTGTCGAGCGGAGTGCTTGGAGTCCTCGGGAGGCACTGGGAGCATCCATTAATGGAGGTACCCGGTCGGGGTATTCCTTCCCTGCGAAGGTAAGCAACCATTTCCACCACTAACTTGGTGAATATTCTGGATGCGGAAGAAATGCCGAATGGAAGTGCAACGTACTGGAAGTGGTGTAGGCTACCTCGCGGATGTTTTATTGTAAAGCATAGACATTTCTGTGAGAGTTGGTGGATGGGAATGTGAGAATAGGCATCTTTGAGGTATATTGAGGACATGAACGCCCTTTTGGTATAAGCGGATTGTGAATCTGATTGATTCCATTTTGAATCTTCTGTACAGAATGGATCTGTTTAGTGGTTTTAGATTTATTATGGTAAAAATAGACTGGTCGGGCTTCTTTACTAGGAAAAGGTTTGAGTAGAAACCCTCCCCTTTTTCTGAATTTGGGACCCTCTGGATTACACCAGAGCTTAAAAGTTCCTGAACCCCCCTGCCATATCTTGGGTAATTCTGACCAGTTTTGTGACGAGGTTAGGAATCTTTTGGGGGGAACTGAAGAAAATTCTATCCTGTATCCTGAGCAATAATGTTTAGTGCCCAGGAATTTGTTGTGATCTGTTTCCACAAAGATAGAAACCTTATCGGTCTGCCCCCCACCTTGGCGTCATTGTTTACTAGACTGTCCATTTTGAGAGTTAAGGATGGAGCCCCTTCCTCTTCACCCTTTGGGGTAGCTCCATCTGCCCGATTTTCCTTTTCCCCCATATGATCTCTGATGGGGTTGAAACTGCCGAAAATGTTTTTTTCTTTTGATCCCTAGCCTCCGGAAATCCTTATTTTTTCTTATCAGCGGATTGAATATAGCTTAGCCTTTGAAGCCTTGTAACCAGACTAGGCTTTCATCCATAAGGCCCTACGAGCTGCATTTGATAGAGCCGCCTCCTTAGCGGAGAAACAAATAGATTCCGCAGAGGCGTTGGCTAAGAAGGCCGTAGCGGATCTAAGTAAAGTGACAGAGTCTCTGATCTCCTCTTTAGGGGTTTTGCTTTTAAGATGCTTATCCAGTTCCACTAACCAGATGTACATGGCCCTAGCCACTGATGTTGCTGCTATGTTAGCTTTTACGCTGAACATAGACGATTCCCAGGCCTTTTTTAATAACCAGTCAGCTTTACGGTCCATGGGGTCACCTAGTTGGGAGTAGTCCTCAAACGCTGTTCTTTTAACCACCTTCGCCACCTGAATGTCTACTTTGGGTGTCTCATTAAAGATTTTACACTCAGACTGGTGAAAACAAAAGTCTGTTTCTAAATTCCTTAGAGACACACAGTCTCCTCTCAGGGTCTAGCCACTCATCCATAATCATCTCTCATGTTTTCATTTATCGGAAAAACAATTGATTTCTTAGCTATAAGGCCTCCGAACATCTCGTCCTGGACTGTGTGTGGTTTAGGTGTGTCCTCAATCCCCATAGTGGATCTGATGGCTTTTAATAGTTCCTTCATCTGTTTAGATGAGAAAAAAATACTTCTTATCCTCCTCTATGACCTCTCCCTCAGATAGAGGATCTTCCTCAATAACCTGTTTAGAGGAGACCGAAATTTCTTCAGCCTCATCTGCGTCAGAGGAGGACTGGACAGAAAGAAAGTTTTTTTTGGGAGGATGGAGGGAACCACTGGGAGTGGACATACAGTGGGATGCAAAAGTTTGGGCAACCTTGTTAATAGTCATGATTTTCCTGTATAAATCGTTGGTTGTTACGATAAAAAAAAGTCAGCTAAATATATCACATAGGAGACACATACAGTGATATTTGAGAAGTGAAATTAAGTTTATTGGATTTACAGGAAGTGTGCTATAATTTTTTTAACCACTTCAGCCCCCCTAGCTGAAAAACCCTTAATGACCAGACCACTTTTTACACTTCTGCACTACACTACTTTCACCGTTTATTGCTCGGTCATGCAACTTGCCACCCAAATGAATTTTACCTCCTTTTCTTCTCACTAATGGAGCTTTCATTTGGTGGTATTTCATTGCTGCTGACATTTTTTTTTTGTTAGTAAATCGAAATTTAACAACATTTTACAAAGTCTCATATTCCACTAACTTGTGACAAAAAATAAAAACTTCCATGAACTCACTATGCCCATCATGAAATACCTTAGGGTGTCTTTCCAAAATGGGGTCACTTGTGGGTTTTTATACTGCCCTGGCATTTTAGGGGCCCAAATGCGTGCAAAGTAGTTTGAAATCAAAATCTGTAAAAAATGGCCGGTGAAATCCGAAAGGTGCTCTTTGGAATGTGGGCCCCTTTGCCCACCTAGGCTGCAAAAAAGTGTGACACATGTGGTATCGCCCTACTCAGGAGAAGTTGGGGAATGTGTTTTGGGGTGTCATTTTACATATACCCATGCTGGGTGAAATAAATATCTTGGTCAAATGCCAACTTTGTATAAATAAAAAAAAAAAAAAAAAAAAAAAAGGGGGAAAAGTTGTCTTTTGCCGAGATATTTCTCTCACCCAGCATGGGTATATGTAAAATGACACCCCAAAACATATTCCCCAACTTCTCCTTCGTACGGCGATACCACATGTGTGACACTTTTTTGCAGCCTAGGTGGGCAAAGGGGCCCACGTTCCAAAGAGCACCTTTTGGATTTCACCGGCCATTTTTTACAGATTTTGATTTCAAACTACTTTGCACGCATTTGGGCCCCTAAAATGCCAGGACAGTATAACTACCCCACAAGTGACCCCATTTTGGAAAGAAGACACCCCAAGGTATTTCGTGATGGGCATAGTGAGTTCATGGAAGTTTATTTGTCACAAGTTCGTGGAATATGATCAATGACAGGGGGTGATCAGGGAGTGTATAGGCTCCATTCAGACGCGTCCGAATGTGTTTTGCGGATCCGATCCATGGATGCGTGGATCCGTAAAACACATAGGGACATCTGAATGGAGCCTTACAGGGGGGTGATCAGGGGGTCATAAGGGGTTAATAAGTGACAGGAAGGGGGGGTGTAGTGTAGTGTAGTGGTGGTTGGTGCTACTTTACGGAGCTACCCGTGTCCTCTGGTGGTCGATCCAAGTAAAAGGGACCACCAGAGGACCAGGTAGCAGGTATATTAGACGCTGTTATCAAAACAATGTCTAATATACACCTGTCAGGGGTTAAAAAAAAAAATCTAATCTACAGCCTGCCAGCGAACGATCGCCGCTAGCAGGCTGTAGATCCAGTCTCTTACCGGCCGATCCTGTGAACGCGCGCGCCTGTGTGCGCGCGCTCACAGGAAATCTCGCCTCTCGCAAGATGATGCACGGATGCGTCCAGGAGGAATGAATCGACCGCCTCCAGGACGCATCCGTGCGTTATGCAGTCCTGGAGTGGTTAACCAAAATTAGGCAGGTGCATAAATTTGGGCACTGTTGTCATTTTATTGATTCCAAAACCTTTAGAACTAATTATTGGAACTCAAATTGGCTTGGTAAGCTCAGTGACCCCTGACCTACATACACAGGTGAATCCAATTATGAGAAAGAGTATTTAAGGGGGTCAATTGTAAGTTTCCCTCCTCTTAACTTTCTCTGAAGAGTAGCAACATGGGGGTCTCAAAACAACTCTCAAATGAACTGAAGACAAAGATTGTTCACCATCATGGTTTAGGGGAAGGATACAGAAAGCTGTCTCAGAGATTTCAGCTATCTGTTTCCACAGTTAGGAACATATTGAGGAAATGGAAGACCACAGGCTCAGTTCAAGTTAAGGCTCGAAGTGGCAGATCAAGAAAAATCTCGGATAGACAGAAGCGACGAATGGTGAGAACAGTCAGAGTCAACCCACAGACCAGCACCAAAGACCTACAACATCATCTTGCTGCAGATGGAGTCACTGTGCATTGTTCAACCATTCGGCGCACTTTACACAAAGAGATGCTGTATGCGAGAGTGATGCAGAGGAAGCCTTTTCTCCACCCACAGCACAAAAAGTGCCGCTTGAGGTCGGCTAAAGCACATTTGGACAAGCCAGCTTCATTTTGGAATAAGGTGCTGTGGACTGATGAAACTAAAATTGAGTTATTTGGCCATAACAAGGGGCGTTATGCATAGAGGGAAAAGCATTCCAAGAAAAACACCTGCTACCTACAGTAAAATATGGTAGTGGTTCCATCATGCTGTGGGGCTGTGTGGCCAGTGCAGGGACTGGGAATCTTGTCAAAGTTGAGGGATGCATGGATTCCACTCAGTATCAGCAGATTCTGGAGACCAATTTCAACAAGACAATAACCCTAAACATTGCTGAAAATCCACTAAGGCATTTATGCAGAGGAACAAGTACAACGTTCTGGAATGGCCATCTCAGTCCCCAGACCTGAATATAATTGAAAATCTGTGGTGTGACTTAAAGAGAGCTGTCCATGCTCGGAAGCCATCAAACCTGAATGAACTAAAAAGATGTTTTGTAAAGAGGAATGGTCCAAAATACCTTTTAACCAGAATCCAGACTCTCATTAGAACCTACAGGAAGCGTTTAGACGCTGTAATTTCTGCAAAAGGAGGATCTACTAAATATTGATTTCATTTCTTTTTTGTGGTGCCCAAATTTATGCACCTGCCTAAATTTTGTTTAAACAATTATAGCACACTTTCTGCAAATCCAATAAACTTCATTTCACTTCTCAAATATCACTGTGTGTGTCTCCTATATGATATATTTAACTGACATTTTTTATAGTAACAACCAACGATTTATAAAGAAAAATCATGACTTAACAAGGTTGCCCAGTTCACTGGTGGGCGGGATGACGTGAGGGAGCGCGTCTCGATCCTCCCCAGTGCTGTTCTCTCCCCTCCAGGCTAATGCTGACCAGCTGAAGCCAAACAGCTGATGCCAAGACTCGTGCTCTGAGACGCTGAATCTTACCTGGTCTGGCCGCTGATCGCTTCTCCTGTTGCTGCCGTGTGCTGCTGCTGCTTCTCTCGTCCTGCTCTGGGTGTTCTGTCCCTTGGCCGTGCTTCCTTGCCTCCTCGCCTGCCCCGCTCCTCTGCCTGCTGTCTGCCGTTCGGCGCTTCTTGTCTGCCGTCCTCGCTGTGGCTGCTCTGCTTGGGCCCTTGACTGGCTCTGATTGATGGGCTCTGCTGGTGCTGCCCTGCCTGCAGTCTTCCTCTCCCTGTGGCCGAACTGCCTTGCTCGCCTGGTTCCACCCTGCTGCTTTCTGTGGATGCTGGACTGTCACTCTGCCGGATATCTTGCTGCCGTTATACCTTATATCGCCGTCGCCCCTCTCCTCCGTTAGCCACAGCGTGCACTGGGACTAAGGCTCTGGACATCACACTCTGGTCACGTGAGAAATAAGTATTCCATTTTATTCAGTCTACACTTGCAGTACTGCTGATTTCTATGCTATTGGTGAAGAGAGGGGTTAGTAGTGTACATGGCAGCAAAGAGGGTGTAGTTTATTGCCGAAACTTTGCGTTACGCCAAAAAAAAAAAAAAAAAAAAAAAAAAAAAAGCCAGCCGGCATGAAAAGAATCAAAATAAATATAAAAGGAGAGTACAAAGTAAAAGAAAAGACAGAGGCGAGGATATAGGGGAGGCAGGAAGGAAGGAGAGGGGGAAAAAAAAAAAAAAAAAAAAAAAAAAAAAAAAAAAAAAAAAGGGGAAATCTTGGGAGAATGGCCTCAAAACGACGCTCAGTTGATTCCTCTGCAATTAAGCCTGGGGCAAAGACCCCAGAGAACAAAATCGACAAGTTTTTGAAGTCGCCCTTTCTAAATGATAAAAATCCTGCTAAAACCAAACTCCCTGCTAAGACGAAAAAATCCACTAAAACCTCCCAAAACGATGAACTCTCCCAGAATGGTCTAGAGGACGTGGATCAGGAGGTAGGCGAGGAAAGCCTCTCTGTACAAATGCAAACCGAATACGACCCAGCTGTCTTGGACAGAATCCTAAGTGCTGTGGAAAATAATGGCACTTTAGTGCAAGGAATGTCCACTCAATTAGGGTCAGTGCAGAGCGATATCTCATTAATAAGAGAAGATCTAGTAAAGATTCGGGATCGAGTCCATAGCATGGACAAATCCGTTGACTCTCTGCAAACTGACATGGGCATATTAAAATCTAAAACTTTGCTTCTTGCTTCAGAAAATCAAGCACTTCAAAAGAAGAGGACTTAGAAAATAGATCAAGGCGCAACAACGTTCGTATAATCGGTTTCCCAGAAGGAGTTGAAGGCCGTCATCTAGAGGAACAACTTAAAGATGTGCTTATGAATAGCTTTGGCAGCGATAACTTTTCCTCTATGTTTCAAATAGAGCCCACCGAATTCCGGGAGGGAAACCCATCCCAGGGAGCCCCCCGCGTGCAGTCTTAATTAAATTATTACTGTCCGCGGATAGAGATAGTATCTTGAGGAGAGCAAGAGAATGTACACCTATTGAATATCAGGGTACAAAACTGCTCTTCTTTCCTGATTTTGCGCGGCGGACTCAGGAAGGAAGAAGAAATTTTATAGAGATAAAGAAACGCTTGGCGGCTAAGGAGATTAAATACTCCTTACAATACCCAGCGAAATTAAGAGTAATTCATAACGGGTCTTCCCTTTTTTTTTGTCACCACAACAGGCATCAGACTGGATGGATCAATTGGGCATCTGAAATTGTGCTTCACTATGACTGGAGGGATAGGAGGGGGGGGCCAGGCTGGGGGAGAACGGCCGGAGGTTAGAGGTTCGCTGACTAGTTCGGGCGGATCAAGAGGGGGGGGGGGGGGGCCCACCTTGCAGGAATGTTTTTTTTTTTTTCTTCCTTTTGTGAGAGATGTCCACTAGAATTGTAGCTTGGAACGTCAGATGACTTGGGGAAAGAGTTAAAAGGCAAGCGATTATGGACGCATTAAAAAGATATCTTCCAGCAATTATCTGTATAGTAGAAACTCGCCTAACTAGGGAAACCTTGTCCCGCCTGACAACGGGATGGCAGTCCCAATCGTATCATTCTACCTTTAGTGGCTCCTCCAGGGGTATTTCGGTTCTTATTCATAACTCCATAGATTTCACCCTTATAAAATCTCATATAGATGCCCAGGGCAGATTTATTTTCTTGCATGGCAAGCTTAATGGTGATAGTTATATCCTAGCCTTTTTCTATATACCTCCGCCATTTTCAATGTACCCACTGCTTCAGTTAATGCTCTTTTCTGAAAAGAGACCAGAATGCCGCTTAATCCTGATAGGGGATTTTAATGCGGTCATTGATCCTAATAAAGACAGATTTTCACTTGATGTGGAAAAGGGGAGGTATACTTGTAACTCCTCACTGCCTCAATTCTGCTCTGAGGTGGGAGTGGTGGATATATGGGAACATCTTGGTGGAGGAAAGAGAGTATACTCCTGTGTCAGTAGGGGGGGGCAGAGCAATGTCTAGGATCGATCTAGCATTTACTAATGAGAGCAATCTGAGTAATATCTGTAAGATGCGATACGGAGTAAGAACAGTTTCGGACCATTCACCCCTACTGGTTGAGGTTCGCAGCGGGAAGAATAAGGATACTAGGGGGCTAGGATTTAAGCTAAATCCATATTGGCTCACTATTCTGGACAATCTGCAGACGATTAAACTACTGATATCCTCCTTTTGGGCGGTTAACCTTCCCTCTGCTAATATCAACATAGTATGGGATGCCTTGAAAGCATATTTGAGGGGGTTTTTTATAAGCGAGATTGCCGCAGTAAAGAGAACATTTAGGAAGAAAGAGGAGGAACTGGGTAAGATCGCTGCACTCACAGCTGAGCGATACGCTAGCCATCCCACTGAGCACAATAGGCAAGAGATGCAGAAGGCTAGTTGCTCCTTGGAGAAATATGTAACAGAGAAAGCAAATCACAGGGTATTCTTCAAGGGGCTCAATTATTTCATCGAGTCTGGACGTCCGGGCAAGCTTCTAGCTAGAATAATTTCGCAACAAGATAAGAAAAAACAATCTATCACCTCAATTCGTAATGTAGAGGGCGAAACCATAACAGACCCAGAGGGAATTGGGAATATTTTTCTACAATATTTTGCTCAGATATATAGATCTTCCCCTGGACTGTCATCTGAACTGGTGATGCGGTTCCTGGAGAAAATTCCACTTTCTACGTTAAATGAAACTCAAAAAGAATATCTGGAGGAGGAGCTCTCTCTTGCTGAGTTGCAGGAGGCCCTTGGGTCCGTCTCGGGGAACTCATCGCCAGGAACAGACGGCCTTCCATATGAGGTCTATCGCAAGCATAGTGAGGTGATCCTCCCCCAGCTGCTGGAGGTTTTTTCCCAAGCAGCACAGGGAGGGAGATTACCACACTCTATGATGGAGGCCCTTATTGTTCTAATTCTAAAAAAGGATAAAGATCCGGCCGAATTGAGCTCCTATAGACCAATCTCCCTATTAAACACAGACGCTAAGTTACTATCAAAAGTCCTTGCTAGGAGGCTCTCGCGGGTTATCCCTACGATTATTCATCCGGATCAAAACGGCTTTATGCCAAACAGGGGCACCCATCACAATTTGCATAGGCTATTTATGAATATTCAATCCCCGGGGCGCGGCGCCCGCTCCATCCTGTCGTTGGATGCTACTAAAGCCTTCGACAGGGTGGAGTGGATTTTTCTTTGGGAGGTAATGAAAAAAATGGGCTTCGGCCCAAAATTTATGGCAATGGTCCAGCTACTCTATAACTCCCCAGTCGCCAGGATTAGGATCAATGATTTGATGACAGAGAGCTTTATTCTGGGAAGAGGCACCCAGGCTGTCCCCTTTCTCCTCTTTTATTTAATATTTATATCGAACCCTTAGCGGCCATGATACGACATGATCCGGAGGTGGCCGGTTTTGGCATAATGGGGAAGCATGACTGTGGACGGGGAAAATGCTATCTGTCCGGCTTTTCAGCACTTATTCTATAGATGTAGAATGTGAAGGTTCAAATGTCGACACTATTATGTATATTCGTATGAAATTATTGTCAACCACGTTCACAGATTAGAATTGGCGGACTTATGGATTTTATAATGTTAATTATGTAATATGTATTTAAGTTTTTGTATCACAATAAATAAAATTTAATAAAAAACAAAAACAAAAAAAAAACAAAAAAAAAAACACAAGGTTGCCCAAACTTTCGCATCCCACTGTAGATGCTAAGAAGGACTTTATTTCATCCTGAATAAAAGGACTTTATCTCTAAAAATATTTGGTTGTTCCTCCTTCCATATCTCAGACAGACAAGACTTGCAAAGTCTTATTTTATAATTTTCAGGGAGTTTCTTAGAGCAGGCATTGCACTTTAGTATCCTTATTTTTTATCTGGAGTCTTTTGTGCCCTGGAATCAAAGGAACAACCTAATATACACCCAGTTAATAAGAGAGCTAGTACACTTGCATAAAATGAAATGTGGTCTCTAGTACTTAAACCCCCGCAGGGGACTCACAGTACTGGCGCTTGCAGAGGGATCCGGGACCTCCTGACGAGGAATGACTGCAGGCAGATGCTGAGTGAAGTCCTGCGATTCTTTCAACTTCTGGCATCTAACGTCATCAAGCTGTGCCCCGGGCTGTCTGCTTGTTCATGCGCCGCACAGCCCCTTAACTCCTGCGCCGCACCTAATCCCCTGCTGGTGACCTGGTTAAGTACAAGAGGATGCCGGATTCGCGTGCGTACCTCTCAGTGAATCCAGCGCAGCTGACTACTTCCCCAAGATGGAGGAGGTCTGCCCTCTGGGAAGGACCGCAGGCTCCAGCATAAGCCAGAACGAGGGTCCTTGAGGCACCTGCTGCCCAGCCTTAGCCCTTGCCGCGGGAGGACAGCTGGAGATCTGGTAAAACCATAGGCTTCTCCTTTCTTTCCTCCCTTCACAAGGAGGGCTCTCCACGTTTTAACCCCCGTAGGGGCAGGAAAACACAGAGGGGGTGGAGGGGTGGGGGGAATTTAAACTGTGTGTTCCTGCCCCTACAGAGGTCAAGGATCAATCTCATTGTGGCCGTCATGGTAGATGAGGTGGAAAAATTCCTTACAGACTCCAATCAGAATAACTCTCTGGATCAACAACCCATCTCTATTAGCTATAGCCTGTATTATTACTACACCACAGAAACACATCCAGGCCCCTCTTGAACTCTTAGTGAACTCACCGTCACCACCTCCTCAGGCAGAGAGTTCCATAGTCTCACTGCTCTTACCATAAAGAATCGTCTTCTATGTTTGTGTACAAACCTTCTTTCCTTCAGACGCAGAGGATGTCCCCTTGACACAGTCCTGGGGATAAATTGATGATGGGAGAGATCTCTGTACTGACCCCTGATATATTTATACATAGCAATTAGATATCCCCTTAGTCGTCGTTTTTCTAAAGTGAATAACCCTAATTTTTATAATCTTTCAGGGTACTGTAGTTGCCCCATTCCAGTTATTACTTTAGTTGCCCTCCTATGGACACTCTCCAGCTCTGTTATTTCTGCCTTGTTCACAGGAGCCCAGAACTGTACACAGTACTCCATGTGTGGTCTGACTAGTGATTTGTAAAGTGGCAGGACTATGTTCTCATCACGGGCATCTATGCCCCTTTTGATGCAACCCATTATCTTATTGGCCTTGGCAGCAGCTGCCTGACACTGGTTTTTGCAGCTTAGTTTGCCGTTTATTAAAATTCCTAGATCTTTTTCCATGTCAGTGTTACCGAGTGTTTTACCATTCAATAAGTACGGGTGACTTGTATTATTCCTTCCCATGTGCATAACTTTACATTTGTCAGTGTTAAACCTCATCTGCCACTTATCTGCCCAAGCCTCCAATCTATCCAGATTGCTCTGTAGTAGTATACTGTCCTCATCAGTGTTAATTACTTTACACAGTTTAGTGTCATCTGCGAAAATTGATATTTTACTATGCAAGCCTTCTACAAGATCATTAATAAATATATTGAAGAGAATAGGGCCCAATACTGACCCCTGAGGTACTCCACTAGTGACAGTGACCCAATCTGAGTGTGTACCGTTAATAACCACCCTCTGTTTTCTATCACTGAGCCAGTTACTTACCCACTTACAGACGTTTTCTCCCAGTCCGAGCATTCTCATTTTATATACTAACCTTTTATGTGGTACAGTGTCAAATGCTTTGGAGAAGTCCAGATACACGACATCCATTGATTCGCCGCTGTCAAGTCTAGAACTTACCTCCTCATAGAAACTGATTAAATTAGTCTGACATGACCGATCCCTCACAAAGCCATGCTGATATGGCGTTATTTGCTTATTTTCCGTTAAGATGCTCTAACATAGCATCTCTCAGAAAACCTTCAAACAGTTTACCCACAACAGATGTTAAACTTACCGGCCTATAGTTTCCAGGCTCTGTTTTTGAACCCTTTTTGAATATTGGCACCACATTTGCCATGCGCCAATCCTGTGGGACATTCCCTGTCAATATAGAATCTGCAAATATCAGAAATAAGGGTCTGGCTATGACATTACTTAATTCCCTTAGGATACGGGGGTGTATGCCATCCGGTCCTGGCGATTTGTCTATTTTAATCTTTTTAAGTCGCTGTTGTACTTCTTCCTGGGTCAGACAGGACACTTTTAATGGGGAATTTCAACATTCAGCAAGTCATCTGACAGTTTATTTTCCTCAGTGAATACATTGGAGAAAAAAAATATTTAACAGCTTTGCTTTCTCCTCGTCGCTCTCTGCGACTCCCCCCTCATTACTTTTTAAAGGGCCAACACCTTCAGATTTATACTTTAACATTTATATAATTGAAGAATATTTTAGGGTTAGTTTTACTCTCTTTGGTAATTAATCTCTCGGTCTCTAGTTTGGACGCTTTTATTAGTTTTTTACATGTTCTATTTTTTTCCTTATAGTTTTTTAGTGCTTCCGTGCTACCTTCCTGTTTTAGTGTTTTTATATGCTTTTTGGCATTTATTGCTTTCTTTACAGTTCTGTTTATCTACATTGGTTTCTTTTTGTTCCTTAACCTTTTATTCCCATACGGTATGTACCTCTCACAATGAGATTTTAGGATGCTTTTAAAGATATCCCATTTTGTGGCTGTATTTTTATTTGTGAGGACTTTATCCCATTTAGTTAGGCCTATGGCCTCTCTTAGTTGGCTAAATTTAGCTTTTTTGAAGTTTGGTATTTTTGTTCCTCCCTGTAGAAACGCTCTTTTGAATGATAATTGGAAGGTTATTACTTTATGGTCACTATTTCCCAGGTGTTCCCCAACCTGCACGTCTGTTGTTCTGTCAGGCCTATTGGTTAATACTAAGTCCAGTATGGCCGTCCCTCTAGTCGGGTCCTGAACCAGTTGGGAGAGGTAATGGTCTTTGATTTTTGCCAAGAACCTGTTTCCTTTATGAGATATACAAGTTTCAGTTTCCCAGTCTATATCTGGGTAGTTGAAGTCCCCCATAATAACCACCTCATTATGATTTGCCGCCTTGTCAATCTCATGTAGATTTTTTTTTTTTCTTGTGGCATTCACAACGCAGAATAAACACTTCAAAGGGGTTTTCCAGGATTTTGATACTAATGACCTGTCCTCTGATTGGATGGGGTCTGACCATAAGGGACCCCCACCGCTTAGCTGTTTGAGAAGGCATCTGAGCTCCTGTGAGCATCGTGGCCTTCTCCGTGCTTACCAGGTACAGCAGCTGTGCTTGGTATCTCGCTCAGCCCCATTGTGACGTCTGAAGTTTCCCAGAACATTCAGTATATAAGTAGTCACATCCAGATTATCTATCCCTGCCTTCCATTTCTTATAAGCCACCATCGGGTTCATGGGGTCCAGCATACGTTTCAGGATAACATATAATTGTGAAATTGACAGTTTTTTTTTTTGGGGGGGGGGGGGGGGGGGGTCTACTAGTACATCATCAAAAATGTTTTGGAGGGCCTCCCTAAATATGTTCTGAAGCTCAAGATTGAATTTTGTTTATTTTTTGGGTTGACTGAGCTGTGTGAGGGCTTGTTTTAGATGCTAGTCTTAATAAAGCCCTGTATTGGCAGTGGATCCACTGGCTTCTACATAACTTCTGGGGGTCCAGCCCAGCTTCTAAATGCAACACAGCTTCCTAGCTAAAACAGGAGTAGAAAATGACGAATCCCGTTTTCCTGCCCACATCATACCCCCTTTTTAAGACCTAGCGTGAGCAGGGAGAAAAGTCGCAGATTGCGTCACAAAGGATCTTTGCACTGCAATCTGCACCAGATATATGCCTAATTTAGGAGTATTTGTTTATCAAATGACCCCCCTTTGTACAGTTGTGTTCAAAATTATTCAACCCCCACTGAAATTGAGCGTTTTGGCCAGTTTTACATTGATTTTGAACATTTCAGTCATCTTGTTTACAATTAAATCAAAGAGGCACTTGTAAGTCAGACAAATATAACATAACATTTAAAATAAAATAACCACAAATGTATTTTCTGCTCTCACATCATTATCAGTTTTATTCAACCCCCAAGTGACATTCAATCTTAGTACAACATCCTTTTCCAGTTATAACAGCTTTTAAAACGTGAAGCATAGCTTGACACAAGTGTCTTGCAGCGATCTACGGGTATCTTCGCCCATTCTTCATGGGCAAAAGCCTCCAGTTCAGTCACATTCTTAGGATGCAACTGCTTTCTTTAAGTCCCACCAGAGGTTCTCAATCGGATTTAAGTCTGGTGACTGCGATGGCCACTTCAAAATGTTCCAGCCTTTAATCTGCAACCATGCTCTAGTGGACTTGGAGGTATGCTTGGGATCATTGTCCTGTTGAAAGGTCCAACGTCTCCCAAGCCTCAGGTTTGTGACGGACTGCATCACATTTTCATCCAATATCTCCCCGTACTGAAGAGAATTCATGGTACCTTGCACACGCTGAAGCTTCCCTGTACCTATAGAAGCAAAACAGCCCCAAAGCATGATTGACCCCACCGCCATGCTTCACAGTAGGCAAGGTGTTCTTTTCTTCATAGGCCTTGTTCTTCCTCCTCCAAACATAGCGTTGCTCCATGGGCCCAAACAGTTCTAATTTTGTTTCATCAGTCCACAGAACACTATCCCAAAACTTACATGGTTTGTCCACATGACTTTTGGCATACTGGAGTTGACTCTTCTTATTCTTTGGAGACAGCAAGGGGTTGCGCCTGGGAGTTCTGGCATGGAGGCCTTCATTACGCAGTGTGCGCCTTATTGTCTGAGCTGAAACTTCAGTACCCACATCTGACAAATCTTTTTTCAGTTCCTCAGCAGTCACACTGGGACTTTTCTCCACTTTGCACTTCAGGTAGCGCACAGCAGTCGAAGTCAGCATCTTCTTTCTGCCACGACCAGGTAGCGTTTCAACAGTGTGCCCGTTGCCTTAAATTTGCAAATGATGCTTCCTATGGTGGCTCTTGGTATGTTTAACATCTTTGCAATCTTCTTATAGCCATTGCCCTTCCTGTGAAAAGAAATCACCTCTTCTCTTGTCTTCCTGGACCATTCTCTTGACTTCACCATGTTTGTAAACACACCAGTAAATGTCTAGAAGGAGCTGGGTATCACAGTCCTTTTAAATCTGCCTAATTGGTGCTTATTATGCTTGATTGCTGATCCTTGACATCCACAGGTGTTTTCAATACCTGATCGAAACCACTAGAATGAACCTCTGTTCTTAAGAGTGGTAGTCTTTAAGGGGTGGAATAATTGTGTCAATGAAGAAATCACAAAAAAAAAAAAAACATTTAATACTGTATTACAAAAACAATTGATGTCATTTTAGTTGCATTTGGTTCTTTAAAAAGTCATTGTTGATTTCATTCTGAACACAATTACAAATGTACACTAAATTCCCAAAAACCCTTTGCAGCATTGGGGGTTGAATAATTTTGAACACAACTGTATTTGTGACCTCCTACTAAAGTTTTTTTTTCCGGCTATAATTATATTTTAGGTAAGCCACAAGCAGCACATCACCACTGAAACCAGTGTAAAAGCACCCTAATGCTGCATTTATACAGGGTTGCTGATATATGCAACATTTATAAACATAATCCATGATGCTAGGGAGTGAAAGGAGTCTAAATAGTGTTTTATACTTACAGGCCCTCTTCTTTTATAATTTCCATCAATACAGCTGGAGCACTGCGAGACTTCCGCTTTTCATCCACTAAGATAAAAGTATACAGTGTTAGAAAATGTAAAATTGTATGACAGATTGAAATATTGTATTCTGTTCAGGGTATTAAAAGGGGTTGTGCAGGCAGTTTTATTGATGACCTATCCTCAGGTCTGACAAGGTGCCCTGACCATCAGCTGTTTGAAGAGAAGGCGGAACTCCATGCGAGTGCTACTTCCTCTTCGTTACACTGCCCGTTGTCTCAAAAGTCTCGGCAGTGCAGTGTAATGACAAGTACTCGCTCCATTTACTTGAATGGAGCAAGTACATGTAACTATATTGTGCTGCCGCTGCAAGGGAGACAATGTGCAGTGTAATGAAGAAAAAGCAGCACTGGTATAGAGCACTGCCTCCTCTTCAAATAGCTGATCAGCAGAGGTGCCAGCCTGATGATAGATCATCAATATATACTGCTTGCAAGACCCCTTTAAATTAAACAGAATCTCCTCCTCTCTGACCTGCTACGCTGCTTTTTTAAGATTCTTAAAGGATATTTCACAACGTCTGACAGTTTTGTTTTAATAAATAACTGTAGTTCAACTACAGTACCCTGAAAGAGTATCAAAATTAGGGTTATTCACTTTAGAAAAAAAGACAACTGAGAGGAGATCTAATTAATATGTATAAATATATCAGGGGTCATTACAGAGATCTATCCCATCATCTATTCATTCCCAGGACGGTGACTGTGACGAAGGGACATCCTCTGCGTCTGGAGGAAAGAAGGTTTGTACACAAACATAGAAGAGGATTCTTTATGGTAAGAGCAGTGAGACTATGGAACTCTCTGCCTGAGGAGGTGGTGATGGTGAGTACGATAAAGGAATTCAAGAGGGGCCTGGATGTATTTCTGAAGCTTAATAATATTACAGGCTATAGCTACTAGAGAGGGGTCGTTGATCCAGGGATTTATTCCGATTGCCTGATTGGAGTCGGGAACAAATTTTTATTCCCCTAAAGTGAGGAAAATTGGCTTCTACCTCACAGGGGTTTTTTGCCTTCCTCTGGATCAACTTGCAGGATGACAGGCCGAACTGGATGAACAAATGTCTTTTTTAGGCCTTATGTACTATGTTACTATGTTACATTACATGCAATATCTGATTGTGACTTTGCTGTGCCATTGATCCATTATACCTACTAGAAATGTAAGAAAAAATTGATAACTTTGTGTTACCAGTTGAGGGTGTGTCCCTGTATAGTGAGTGGCAGACTATGCAAGGACATCCTCTCCCAAGTGGTAACACTCAGTTGGCAATCCATTCATAAATTTCTTTGTTGGGCCATTATGCCTACTAGAATAATATGAAAAGATGCCCCAGAATTCTTACTACATGGGCAAATGCAAGTAGTCACTAAAGCAGGCATGTCAGGAGGGTTGACAGGTCCTCTTTAAAGGGAACGTGTTATGCATCTGCATCATATCACTAGGATATGCCCCCATTGTCCGATAGGTGGGAGGTCCAGCCACCGCCAAGCGCTCTCCCTATAGAAGTGAATGGGAGCGCATCACGCTTGCACGGCCACCGCTCACATTCATTTCTATGGGGCTGAATGAAATAGCTGAGCCATTGCTCTGCTTTTTTCGGCGGCCCCATAAAAATCAACGCAGGGTGGCTGCGCACAAGCAGTGCTCCCTCCACACCTTTCAGAGATCCATTCCCGATGTAGGTGCGGGTCCCAGAGGTGGAACCTGCACCTATGAGACAATGGGGGCATATCCTAGCAATATGCCCCCATTGTCTGAGAGGGGAATACCCCTTTAAATCAAATTTTTATGAATTTCTGATGTTATTTTTAATTTCCCATGTCAGTATCTATATTTAAAACAAAAAACATAAAATACTGCAGTTTGTGCACTGGCCACTAAGCCCAATAGTAGTCACCAGTTCTTGGTCACTTTACTGCAGCTATCTGCTTATCATTACAGGCAGGATTAGAATGACAAATAGCATATCTACATACAGATAACACAGGATCCACCAGTCACAATAGATTGTCAAAGCTTATGTACTCCCTCATGACCTTTGCACATCAGAGAGCATGCCTACAAAAGTCCCCCATAAAAGTCAATCAGGGCCCCTCTTGTCCATTGAGTCTATGTAATGTGGCTGCTGTAAAGCAATTTTCTAGTTACTTTAGAATGTACTTTCCGTTACAAACAAGCTCCAGTTGTGAGATATTTTATAGAGTATGGTAGCATGTGCTCAGTTCAATCCTTCAACCGCTACCAGCTATAGCTACTGTTAGAAGCTGTGAGAGTTAAAGTAGAAGCGCTGCAGGAGAAAGGACACTTGCCCTGAAAAAAATCTAGCAAAGTAACTGGGGCAATAAATGGGGAGATCTCTAGATCCACGTGAAGTACAAAGATGGTAATAAATCTTTGTTACAAAGAGACTAATGTATATACAATGTCTGATTTCCATTTTACACATAAATCAAGGCATAACCCCTTTAATGACATCACAACTGCAGCAGTGACAAGGCTGATACAGAAGATAATTACTACTAAAATATAAATAAAGACCGGCATGAGACTTCAAGAGCATCAGCATTGAGTGGGCTACTTAACAAATTAGTAAGGCGTCTTTTACATGAGCGAGAATGTGTCTTATGAGCAGTGGGTGTGGCACCACTGCTTCAACCAATCCGTTTGACTTTTGACTAAACCCAAGAGCATGATCCTCAAAGTCACCTGGTATTTACACTTGTATATAGGCATCTGGATTTCGCTGCAGGGTAGTAGGCCGCTACTTCCTGGAGTAGTGCTGTATAGTGATGGACGAACGCGATCAAATGTTCGCGAACTGCAGGTTCGTGGCGGGTCCCATTCATTTTAATGGCAGGCGAATCTGAAAAACCTTCAGCTCATATTTGCAGCCAAGAAATAATTACTAGAAGTGCACAAATAGTCCCACAACATGGACAGTGACATACCAGATGTATTATTCGAATTTGCGATCTCCATTCAATGCAAAATATCGCCAATATAATTTTCGCGTACGTGCAAATACAGTACCCAAATGCACTACAAAGAAAGTATATTGGCATATAACACCCCGCTTCAATCAGGTTTTTTGGGCGACAACTGCTATATCACACCAGTAGAAATGTGTTCCAATAACGCTTGTCCCTCTATATACCTGCAGTATCGCAGCAGAACCGCACACAACTGCCGCACAATACAAATGCACTATAATATACTTTCTAACATAGAAATTATATTATAACATAGTACAAGGAAGGCAATCAGTTAGAATAGACATGAAGATAAAACGTAACCTTTAATAATTTTACTATGTGGGTCCTTTCACACGTCCGTAAGTGTTTTGTGGATCCCCAAAACACGGACATTGGCAATGTCCATTCCGCAATTTGTGGACCGCACATCGCCGGCACTATAATAGAAAATGCCTAATCTTGTCTGCAATCACGGACAAGAATAGGACATCTTCAATTTTTTTTGCGGACAGCCCATTCCGGCCCCATTGAAAATGAATGGGTCTCCACCAGTTCCGCAAAATTGTGGAACGGATGCGGACCCATTTTGCAGATGTGTGAATGGAAAAGATATCCCTCAAAATGAAAAATTTAATTATTAAAGTTAAGCAAAGAGCATAGATGTGGTAGGCAACAACAAGTACTCTGCGGCATTAAATCAGGTAAATCAGAAACCATATGTCCTACCACAATCCGGGGGGTTCCAGTGCACATCGATGAATTCAGGAGGGAAAGCAAAAAAACACCCATCCCTGAGCTAGATGATGATGTGGTATTGAGGGACAGGGTGGGCAAAGAACTGTCCCTGATAGCCTAACCACAGACCACCCACCCTGATGAGAGTGACCCCGTCTGGAACCTTATTCTATATAAAAATTGCCCTAGTAAGCCCCTTGACTTCCAGGTGATCACTATAAAGAGCTATGTGTTTTTGGAGAAATTTTCGCCAGCCATATTTTTTTACATTGTGAATAACTTTGACCCATGACACATCCATCATATTTTAAGATGGCATCTGATGGATATGTCATGGGTCAAAGTTCTTCACAATGTAAAAGAATATGGAGGGCGAATATTTCTCCAAATGTTTGCATGTTTGGCGAATCGTGAACACGCAAAGTTCGCTGCGCAACGACCGCCGCGCGAACCGCAAGGCCATCTCTAGTCCTGTTGTGGTTGATAGGTGACCCACAAAGGGTTAAAGACACAGGCACTGAGGGATCAGGCAAACTCATAGTAACTGACTGAGGTCATAATTACATGGTTAATACGGTTGAAAAGACATCAAGTTCAACAGTCTATCAAGTTCAACTAAGGGATAGGTGGGTATGTAAATTTTAGAAAAAGGGGAGTTAGACACAGATTTCTATATATTTTTATAAGCATTAATGTAGTTTAACTTTTAAGAATTCATCTAAACCCTTTTAAAACTGACCACGTCCGGAGGAAGTCTATTCCACAGATTCCTCTGGAGACTAAACTTTTTCGTCTCCAGACTGAGGCAGTGCTCCCTTGTCTTTTGAGAGCATTTTACATGGAACAGTTCACCATATTTTTTCTATGTTTCATTTATATAGGTTACTAATGTCCCCAAAGACATCTCTTCAAGACTAAATAAATGTAATTCTTTTAATCTTTCTTCATAACTAAGAGCTTCCATGCCCCTGATCAGTTTAGTTGCTCTCCTCTGTACTTTTTCCAGCTGCAGTGCGTCCTTTCTATGAACTGGTTCCCAGAACGGAACTGTATATTCCAGATGAGGCCGCACCAATGCTTTGTAAAGTGGTAATATTACATCCCTGATCCGCGAGTCCATTTCTCCTTTAATGCATTAATATATCCTGGTGGCCTTAGAAGCTGATTACATTTAATCTATGATCTACAAGCACACCCAAATCTTTCCCTACAAGTGACTCTCCCAGTGTTGCATCCCCTAGGACATATGATACATGTAGACTATTACTACCCAGATGCATAACTTTACATTTATCCATACTGAACCTCATTTGCACAGTTGTTGCCTAATCTTTCAGAGTGTCCAAGTCAGTTTGCAGTTTTTGGACATCTTCCATAGACTGCACAGTTCTACGTAGCTTGGGGTCATTTGCAAAAAATAGAAACAGTGCTATTAATTCCATCCTCGATATCATTAATTAGGGATGTCCCGAGTACCGATACTTTTATTTTAAGTACTCACCGATACCAATTATGGTGTGGTAATGTTTTTACAGCAAATTTCAATTTAATTTAGTCAGTAATAGGGGAGATTTATCAAACCTTGTACAAAAAAAAAAAAAAAAAAAAAAAAAAAGCGCAGTTGCTGAAAGCAATGAAAAAAAATGTAAGCTGCAATTTGGTTTCCCAACCAATGTGCGTCCAGCTGTTGCAAAACTAAGACTCATGCGCATGCTGGGAGTAGTAGTTTCCCAACAGCTGGAGGCACACTGGTTGGGAAACACTGGCATACAAGGAGGGGAATGGGCAGCGTTTCCCAACCAGCGTGCCTCCAGCTGTTGCAAAACTACACCTCCCAGCATGTAGTTTTGCAACAGCTGGAGGCACACTGGTTGGGAATCACTATTATATGCCCATCCCCCCCACCAACCTTATTTTATATTCACTGTTTGAACATGAAATGGAGAGAAATTAAGTACTCGTGCAAATGTCTGGTATCTGGACATCCCTATCATTAATAAATACATTAAATAATAGAGGACCCGGCACTGAGCCTTATGGTACACCACTTATAACCCGTGACAATTCTGAATAGGAATCATTGACCACGGCTTTCTGAAAACAGTCCTTCAGCCAGTTTTCAATCCAATTACAAACTATACTTTCTAAGCCAATCAACCTTATTTTATGTATTAAACTTCTTTGAGGGACAGTATCACATACCTTTTCAAAATCCAAGAACACTAAATCCACAACTGCCCCCATGTCCAGGCTTCTACGCACCTCTTCATAAAAAATGAATCAGGTTAGTCTGACAACTTCTGTCTTTGGTAACCCCATGCTGGTTATCCCTTAGGATACTATTAACATTCACATACTCCTGTATATAGTCCCTTAAGAGTCCTTCAAATATTTTTCCCACAATAGAAGTTAAACTTACTAGTCTATAATTGTGTATAAATGTGGTATCTGTTTTTGAATATGGACAGCACATACTGTACCAGTAACTAGAGAATATCTAAAAATTAGGTCAGAGCAGGCAGAGTTTGTGTAAATCTGTAAAACAAATGCAACGTCAGGGCAGGCAGCAGAGGGTCAATATGGTCATCAGGCTAGACAACAGAGGGCCAGAGTCAGGAAACAGGCAGAGTTCGGTACACGGGCAGACAAACCAAAACAGTACACCATATATAGTAGAAGCTGATTAAAAACAGCCTACCATCTGCACACAGAACCAAAGGGGTTAACCACTGCAATACAGCAGAATGAGGCTAGGTTCATGACTGTATGCCTATTAGACTGTACCATAAGAATAGCAATAGACAGAGAGGCAGTCTTACAATGATAAACTATAATACACTAGTATACAATGTTTACCAAAGCATTATAAAAGTGATCAAGTCATTGCAAAAATGCTAAAAGGTTAATAAATATATATTTATTTATATTACATAAAAAGTGAAAAAATAAAATAAAATACATGCACACATACGGTATTAAGCCATTTGTCATAACCCATATAATAAAGATAATATGTTATAATAAGTTCATTAAACCACCCGGTGAACATCATTTAAAAAAAAAAAAAAAAAAAAAAAAAAAGAAAAGTGCATAAGATGTGCTATTATTGTGCAAAAGTAGTAAAACAAATACAACTATAAATATTTGGCATCACCTTAATTGTTCAGATCCATACAAAGTAAAATGTAATGTAAAATGTCAATGTAGTAAATTTGAAGTACAAATATAACACTGGCGGAATGGCTTTTTCTCCATTAACCGCTCCAGGACCGCCGTACGCAGGATTGCGTCCTGCCGGCGGCCCTGCTCTTCTGGGTGGACGCATACACGCGTCCTCCCGCGAGAGCCGAGATTTTCCTGTGAACGCACGCGTGCTTACAGGAAGGGAATGTAAGAGAGTGGATCTCCAGCCTGCCAGCGGCGATTGCTCGCTGGCAGACTGGAGATGTTTTTTTTTTTTAACCCCTAACAGGTATATTAGACGCTGTTTTGAGAACAGCGTCTAATATACCTGCTACCTGGTCCTCTGGTGGTCCCTTTTGTTTGGATCGACCATCAGAGGACACAGGTAGCTCAGTAAAGTAACACAAAACACTACACTACACTACACCCCCCTCCCCCCTGTCACTTATTAACCCTTTATGAACCACTGATCACCCCTTACAGACTCCCTGATCACCCCCATGTCATTGATCACCCCCCTGTAAGGCTCCATTCAGACGTCCGCATGATTTTTACGGATCCACTGATACATGGATCGGATCCGCAAAACACATACGGACGTCTGAATGGAGCCTTACAGGGGGGTGATCAATGCCAAGGGGGTGATCACGCATATAGACTTCCTGATCACTTCCCTGTCATTGATCACCCCCCTGTCATTGATCACCTCCCTGTCATTGATCACCTCCCTGTAAGGCTCCATTCAGACGTCCATATGATTTTTACGGATCCACGGATACATGGATCGGATCCGCAAAACACATACGGACGTCTGAATGGAGCCTTACGGGGGGGGGGGGGGTGGTGATCAATGACAGGGGTGTGATCACCTCATTTACACTCCCTGATCACCCCCGTCATTGATCACCCCCCTGTAAGGCTCCATTCAGACGTCCGTATGCGTTTTGCGGATCCGATCCATGTATCCGTGGATCTGTAAAAATCATACGGACGTCTGAATGGAGCCTTACAGGGGGGTGATCAATGACAGGGGGGTGATCAGGAAGTCTATATGGGTGATCACCCCCTTGGTCATTGATCACCCACCTGTAAGGCTCCATTCAGACGTCCGTATGTGTTTTGTGGATCCGATCCGTGAATCCGTAAAAATCATATGGACGTCTGAATGGAGCCTTTCAGAGGGGTGATCAATGACAGAGGGTGATCAGTGACAGGGGGGTGATCACCCCATATACACTCCCTGATCACCCCCCTGTCATTGATCACCCCCTGTAAGGCTCCATTCAGACATTTCTTTGGCCCAAGTTAGCGGAAATATTTTTTTTCTTTTTTTTTTTTCTTACAAAGTCTCATATTCCACTAACTTGTGTCCAAAAAATAAAATCTCACATGAACTCACCATACCCCTCACGGAATCCAAATGCATAACATTTTTTAGACATTTATATTCCAGACTTCTTCTCACACTTTAGGGCCCCTAAAAAGCCAGGGCAGTATAAATACTACACATGTGACTCCATTTCGGAAAGAAGACACCCCAAGCTATTCCATGAGGGGCATATTGAGTCCATGAAAGATTGGAATTTTTGTCCCAAGTTAGCGGAAAGGGAGACTTTGTGAGAAAAAAATAAATAAAAATTTCCGCTAACTTATGCAAAAAAAAAATAAAAAATTCTATGTACTCGCCATGCCCCTCATTGAATACCTTGGGGTGTCTTCTTTCCAAAGTGGGGTCACATGTGGGGTATTTATACTGCCCTGGCTTTTTAGGGGCCCTAAAGCGTGAGAAGAAGTCTGGGATCCAAATGTCTAAAAATGCCCTCCTAAAAGGAATTTGGTCCGCTTTGCGCATCTAGGCTGCAAAAAAGTGTCACACATCTGGTATCGCCGTACTCAGGAGAAGTTGGGGAATGTGTTTTGGGGTGTCATTTTACATATACCCATGCTGGGTGAGAAAAATATCTTGGTCAAATGCCAACTTTGTATAAAAAAAATGGGAAAAGTTGTCTTTTGCCAAGATATTTCTCTCACCCAGCATGGGTATATGTAAAATGACACCCCAAAACACATTCCCCAACTTCTCCTGAGTACGGCGATACCAGATGTGTCACACTTTTTTGCAGCCAAGGTGGGCAAAGGGACCCACATTCCAAAGTGCACCTTTCGGATTTCACCGGTCATTTTTTACAGATTTTGATTGCAAACTACTTCTCACACATGTGGGCCCCTAAATTGCCAGGGCAGTATAACTACTGACCCCATTTTGGAAAGAAGACACCCCAAGGTATTCCGTGAGGGGCATGGCGAGTTCCTAGAATTTTTTATTTTTTGTCGCAAGTTAGTGGAATATGAGAAAAAAGGAAAAAAATAAAAATCATCATTTTCCGCTAACTTGTGACAAAAAATAAAAAGTTCTATGAACTCACTATGCCCATCAGCGAATACCTTAGGGTGTCTACTTTCCAAAATGGGGTCATTTGTGGGGTTTTTCTACTGTTTGGGCATTGTAGAACCTCAGGAAACATGACAGGTGCTCAGAAAGTCAGAGCTGCTTCAAAAAGCGGAAATTCACATTTTTGTACCATAGTGTGTAAACGCTATAACTTTTACCCAAACCATTATTTTTTTTGCCAAAACATTTTTTTTTTTCAAAGACATGTAGAACAATAAATTTGGCGAAAAAATCATATATGGATGTCTTTTTTTTTGCAAAATTTTACAGCTGAAAGTGAAAAATTTCTTTTTTTTTTTTACAAAAAATCGTTACATTTTGATAAATAACAAAAAAAGTTAAAACGTCAGCAGCAATAAAATACCACCAAATGAAAGCTCTATTAGTGAGAAGAAAAGGAGGCAAAATTCATTTGGGTGGTAAGTTGCATGACCGAGCGATAAACGGTGAAAGTAGTGTAGTGCAGAAGTGTAAAAAGTGGCCTGGTCATTAAGGGGGTTTTAGCTAGCGGGGTTGAAGTGGTTAATGCCCATCGAAAACACTTCAGAAATATAAGATCACACTTACCGATTTCCAATGAAAGAATCGCTCCAGCCCAGGACAGGAAACAGGAACACCTATGGAGAGCTTTAAAAGTGGTTGTCAGTGTTCAGGGCTGAACTCTGATATAGCCCAGTTTTCCCCAGGCAGCCCCTCTGACATGAGCATCGGAGAATTTCATGCTTCAATGCTCTCCCGTGCCCTTTGCTGTATCTCGTTTAAAAAAAAAAAATTGTCGTGATGTCACTGGCACTGATGGGCGGGCTTTAGTGCTCCCCTAGCTCTGAACCCAGACAACCCCATTCACACAGACATAGAAAAGGATTCTTTATGGTAAGAGCAGTGAGACTATGGAACTCTCTGCCTGAGGAGGTGGTGATGGCGAGTACAATAAAGGAATTCAAGAGGGGCCTGGACGTATTTCTGGAGTGTAATAATATTACAGGCTATAGCTACTAGAGAGGGGTCGTTGATCCAGGGAGTTAGTCTGATAGGAGTCGGGAAGGAATTTTTTATTCCCCTAAAGTGGGGAAAATTGGCTTCTACCTCAGTTTTTTTTTTTTTCCTTCCTCTGGATCAACTTGCACGATAACAGGCCGAAACTGGATGGACAAATGTCTTATGTACTAGGTTACTATGTTACCCCTACCACTGCAGTTTATATCAACATTACCATCTTTAGTCAAGTTTAAAGGGGTTTTGGAGATATTTTTATTTATGACCTATCTCCAGGTTAGGTAATCAATATCAGATCGCCGGGGATCCAACACCTAGCACCCCCCGCCGATCAGGTGACTGAAAAGAAGGCAGCAAGCAATGCTGCACAGCCTTCCCTTAATTGTTTACATGCTCACCATTAACATTGCAGCAATGAGCAGGTGTAATTACAAGAAGCCATTACACTTCAATGGGAGGGCTAGTTCCTATAATCTTGAACGTTCCGATATTGATGACCTATCCTGAGGATGGGGCATCCATAAAAATATCTCACACAACACCTTTAAATATGTAGAAATCTACATATTTCAGCGTTTTTTGTTCACCAAACAAAGGAGGAAAAAGGTGGGTGCTGTCATGTGCTCATGGAAAACTGATTACCAATTAGTGTAATCTTATACTTACCCTACACCCATGACAGAACCTTGAGAGAACAAACTAGAATAGCAGATAAGAGTTTTACAACTGCCTGAAGAACCTTTCTGCTAAAAGTTAAAGGCCACTTTACACCGATAGCCGATTGTCGAGAGGGAAGCGTTCCTTTTCTGCCAAGCTCGTCATTTACATTTCGCAATCTCCTCCATCACATATGAAAAAGCGATTGCTAATGTCATCGCTCATCCTCATACAGAATCATTGTTTGCTGGCAGCAGAGGCTGTTTAGACCGCACAATCTGCTGCCGGCAAAACAACGATTTAGGTGACCGCACAAATTATCTCATCACCCAATAAATGAGCATTTCGCAATAAACTACAATTTTACACAGGCAGAGAATTGCTAATGAACGTTCCTAAGAATGCATGTTAGCATTATGCATTATCTGGCCTATGCTTGGCCAGTGTTAAGGGGAAAAGGGGCCCTTAGCTGTTCATTATTTTCTAGGCCTAATCTCTAATGTCTAAAAAAATAAGGTGAGCTCCAAGTTGCAGCCCTATAAATTTGATCAACTGAAGCACTGGCTGTCTGATCCAAGAGGTAGAGTCTGCCCTTGTTGAATGAGCTTCAAACCCGGACGCTAAGGAATAGACTAAACATACGGCCCTTACAATCCAACAAAATCTTTGCACAAGACTATCACACTTGTTATGAAACTGGACAAAACAAGTGAGAGAATCTCCTCTAATCTGTAGTAGAGTTTAGGTAACTAATCAAACATCTGGCATCCAAAGAATGTAAATTCTGCTTGACATTTTTTTGAGTTGACACAAAAATAGAAGAAACTTTCCTTTGAGATCTATGAGTAGAGGATATCACTTAAAGAGGTTGTCCCATTTCAGCAAGTAGAATTTTTTATGTAGACAAAGTTAATACAAGGCACTTACTAATGTATTGTGATTGTCCATATTGCTTCCTTTGCTGGCTTGACAAATTTTTCAAACACAATATACACTGCTCATATCCAGGGGTTATGACCATCCTGCAATCCAGCAGCAGTGGTCATGCTTGCACACTATAGGAAAAAGTGTAGGTCTGTTCGCACTCCCACAGTCCTAGCCACCAAAGAGGCCAGTTCCTTTTCCTATACCCTGGGTTCAGACCTGAGAGTTCTGAAAGGAGCGCTCTGTATGCGCGATTGTACGGGCGTTTACAATCGCGCAGAGTCAAGCGAACACACTGTCGCGCGTTCCTGAATATCTATGTAGGGGAACGCGCGACAAAACACCCCCAAAAAAGATCAAGAACTTGTTTGAGCGTCGGGCGTTTTACAGCGCGATCGTACGCGCTGTAAAACGCCCAGGTGAGAACCATTCCCATAGGGAATCATTGGTTTCTCCTTGTTGAGCGTTTTACAGCGCGAAGGAACACGCTGTAAAACGCTGAGGTGTGAACTTAGGGATAGTGTGCAAGCACAGCTGCTGCTGCTGGAGTTGCAGGTCGGTCGTAACACCTGGATACTAGCAGTGTAAAATGTGATGGAAAAATGTAAATGTAAATTTATCTACATGATAAATGTAATTTGCTGAAGTGAGACAACGCCTTTAAGGAAGCAAGGCCCAGGTCAGGTTTGATTACTACTTCATCATCTAAGATATTAGGCTAGGTCTACACGAAGACATTTGTTGCGCGACAATTTTTATAATAGCAGTCTATGGTGTCACACTACAACATGCTGTGACGCGACAGTCGCAGAAAATCCATTTGAGATGGATTTTTCTGAGACTGTCGCCTAGCAGTCACAGCATGTCGCATGTTACAGTGCGACACCATAGACTGCAATTATAAAAAGGGTTGCGCGACACTGGAGCAACGTAGTTGTGACCTTATGGTCACGTGACAAAGGAGGTCGTGTAGACCTAGTCTTAGTGTGATGTACGAAAGCAGAGAAGACACTTATTTCACCTACCCTTCTAGTCAATGTGATGGCCACCAGCAATACCATCTTGTAAACAATGATCAGATAAATCCTCAATAGATTAAAATGGAGTTTCAGATAATTGGGAATAGACAAAATGTAAGTGCCATGGAGGAGCTTTAGACAAGGGGAATGGTTTAAAGTTAACTCTGCTGCACTAATAAATATTTTAAGCCAATGATGTTCTGATAAAGATATAACAATTAGAACACCAAGCACTGAAATCTCAAAAGTGCTGGAAAATATATCACCAAAAATGTAATCTGCCAGTTGCCAGATAGCAACACATATCCTTTTTTCTGACCGGCTTTTATTGTCAGATTGCAGATTTATTCCATTTCCTGAACATGATTATGGGGGCTGTCATCTTGTCAGAGCTGTTAAAAGCATTAAAAAAAGGTTTTACAGCGGCCTCGTGAGCTATATACACAATGATCTGTGTAAATTACATGTTTTATTAAAATTTTACACTTTTTTTTTCAAATAAGTACATATCAGATTACTGAGCAAACTGAACATATCATATACTTAATAACAAGGAAAACAAAAGCAAAACGTATATACACACACAATGATCTGGAGCTGACCATATTGATGTACATGGGAGAGTTTTCTAAGCATGCTGTGACCTGTGCAGAGGTAACTGTACAAGGAAAGAATAGATAAGCTTTAACCATTACCTATTGTGAAATTATGGATCCTGTCTTAACCACCTCCCGACCGCCTAACGCGCCGATGCGTCCGGGAGGTTGATTTACTCCTCCTGGACGCATCGGCACGTCATCTCGCGAGACACGAGATTTCGTCACAGCCGGCCCGCGCATCGCAGGCCGGCATTTCGTCGAACAGTATTTCGTCAGCAACCTGCCGGCCAATGATCGCGGCTGGCAGGTTGCTGATTTTTAAAAAAAACAATCAGAGGCCATATATCAGATCATATTTGTAAATATGATCTGTTATATGGCTGCCCTGCTCCTCTGCTGGTTCTTTTCGTCGGTTGGATCCAGCAGAGGAGCAGGCTACACAGTGAGTACACCAAACACCTCATACTAGCCCCAGATCACCCCCCTGAACCCCTATTAACCCTTTGATCGCCCCTGTCAATCACTAGTGAAAGGAAAAAAGTGATCAGTGCAAACTGTCACTTATTTTTTTCACTGTTATTGACCGTTAGGTTTTAGGTATAGTTTAGGCCCCTTGGTTAGGTAGTTTAGGGATCAGTTAGCGCCCAGCCCACCGCACTGCAGTCCGTTATTCGCTGATTAGCGTATCGCTAATCAGCATTTGTACTTTTATAGTATCTGGAAGTGATCAAAACTGATCACGGTCAGATCTATAATAGTATTAGTGTCACTTTAGTTCTCCCTCCACCCAAAACGCAGTGTTTGCCCGATCAGGCCTGATCGGTCGCCCACACGTGCGTTCGGCCACACCCGCCCAACCGCAGTGACAAAAAAAAAAAATTTTTTTTTTTGATCGCTGCACATTCACTTACACGCACTGCGGCGATAAAAAAATCTGTTTTGATATTTTTTTTATCAACCGCAGCGGCCTCCGGTACTTCGCTAGCCTCCCATTTGTAAGACAGGCTTGCTTTTTTTTTCTTGGGTAGTCTCAGGGAATACCCCTAAATTTAGTTGCCCACATGTCAAACAGGGGGTATTCTTCTGAAGAGGCCTACAGGCTTCTGACCCAGTCGGATGAGGAATGGGAACCCTCATCTGATGAATCTAGCGGGTCAGAATACGAACCTGTAGAAAGCAGTGGCTCTCTGACCCAAAGTTCGGACGAGGAGGCTGAGGTCCCTGATAGCACCAGGCGTACCCGGACCCGTGTCGCTAGACCGCAGGTTGCGCAGGATCCGCTTCAAGAGCAGCAGAGTGGGGCTGGTGCTGTCTGATTACGTGGTGAGGCATACACCAGCAGCCCAGCCATTCCTGGACCTAGTACCAGCACTGCCGTACAACCTGGTGAAGTAGCGAGCACCAGAAGGGTAGTTGAAGCTGGTATGGTGGCACGTGCAGTAGTGACCCCGTCGCAGCCACTGCAAAGACGTGCCCGTAGAGCCCCTAGAATCCCTGAGGTGCTGGCAAACCCTGATTGGCAGTCCCCAACTTCAGCCGCACCTGTAGTTCCCCCTTTCACCGCCCAGTCTGGAGTTCGGGTTGAGACAGCTCAGATAGATTCGGCCCTGGGATTTTTTGAGCTGTTCTTGACTGCGGAGCTCTTAGACTTAGTTGTGGCAGAGACAAACCGGTATGCCACACAATTTATAACCGCTAATCCGGGAAGCTTTTATGCCCAGTCTTTCCGGTGGAAACCAGTCCAAGTTTCCGAAATTAAAACTTTTTTGGGCCTCCGCCTCAACATAGGTCTAACTAAAAAGCATGAATTGCGGTCATATTGGTCCACGAACCCAATTCATCACATGCCCATGTTCTCTGCTGCTATGTCCAGGACACGATTTGAGACCATCCTGCGTTTCCTGCACTTTAGTGATAACAGCACCTCCCGTCCCAGAGGCCACCCTGCTTTTGACCGGTTCCACAAAATTCGGCCCCTCATAGACCATTTCAACCGGAAATTTGCAGATATGTATACCCCAGAGCAAAACGTCTGCGTAGACGAGTCCCTTCTACATTTTACCGGGCGCCTTGGCTTCAAACAATACATCCCAAGCAAGCGCGCCTGGTATGGGGTCAAATTGTATAAGCTCTGTGAAAGGGCCACAGGCTATACACACAAATTTCGTGTCTATGAGGGAAAAGATCAGACCCTGGAGCCGGTCGGTTGCCCTGACTACCTGGGGAGCAGTGGGAAGACAGTTTGGGACTTGGTGTCACCCTTATTCGGCAAGGGGTACCATCTTTATGTGGACAATTTTTACACAAGTGTGGCCCTCTTTAGGCATTTGTTTCTAGAACGGATTGGCGCCTGTGGTACCGCACGAACTAGTCGCGCGGGCTTCCCCCAACGGCTCGTTAGCACCCGTCTTGCAAGGGGGCAGAGGGCCGCACTGTGTAACGAAGAACTGCTCGCGGTGAAATGGAGAGACAAGCGTGACGTTTACATGCTCTCCTCCATTCACGCAGACACGACAATACAAATTGAGCGAGCAACCCGTGTCATTGAAAAGCCCCTTTCAGTCCACGACTATAACCTTCACATGGGAGGGGTGGACTTCAATGACCAGATGTTGTCTCCGTATTTAGTTTCCCGCAGAACCAGACGCTGGTATAAGAAGGTGTCTGTATATTTAATTCAATTGGCTCTGTATAATAGTTTTGTTCTCTACAGTAAGGCTGGGAGAACTGGATCCTTCCTCAAATTTCAGGAAGAGATCATCGAGAACCTCCTGTACCCAGGAGGTTCCGTGGCCCCATCCACCAGTGTAGTTAGCCGTCTACACGAGCGACATTTCCCCAATGTCGTTGCTGGTACCTCAACCCACCAGTCACCCCGAAAAAGATGTCGTGTCTGTAGCAGGAGTGGAATAAGGCGTGACACCCGCTATTTCTGTCCTGACCACCCTGCCCTATGTTTAGGGGAGTGTTTCCGGAAGTACCACACACAGGTACACATAGCATAGGGATCATCTCACCAGGACAGGCACACAGGGCTATTAGGGCCCATTCACTCACACAGCTGCTGCAAACGTCTCCTTTCACCTGGGACAAAGTGTATAACGCACTTCGCCACATCTTTGGGCGATTTACGCTTTGCACATTGACCCATGGGGAAGGAGAGGTTTGTTCTATAAAGGTAAGGAAAAAAATAAAAAACACACCAGTAAGCAAACAGGTTAAGGTTTAGTTCAAAAAGTTAAAGTTTACATGTTCTGTTCCAAAGTTAATAAAATTATTGCGTTGCGGCCTGGTTTTTTCTTTTCTTTTTTACCTTCCAGGTGGACCAACCGATCGACTAGCTGCAGCACTGATGTGCATTCTGACAGAAGCATTGCGCTGCTGTCAGATTACACGCAAGTCGGTGTATGCGGCGCTGCAAGACGAGATTTTCTCCTCTGCAGTAACAGATACGTTTGCCAAGGCATACGAGCTGAGGAGGAGGCGGCGTTCCTATGCTTTGGCAAACACTTTGTATGTAAAAAAAAATAAAATCCCGGCAATGATTTATTCATCCACATCGATTGATGTGAATGGAGAAATCTGGTTTGCCAGGGCATACGAGCTGGATATGGATGTTGGGCGGAGCTCCTAGACGCCTTGCCCCTCTTTTTTTTTTTTTTTTTTTTAGGGCAGAGATTTTTTTCATCCATATTGATCGATGCGAATGAAGAAATCTGTGCCGTTCATTTTTTTCTTTCAGCCCAGAGGCTGAATGGAAAAAAAAATCTCATTACCTGTATGCTCAATATAAGGAGAATAGCAGAAACTCCTAATGCTGGCCATACATGTAATGATTGCGGAGACCCTCAAATGCCAGGGCAGTACAAACACCCCACAACTGACCCCATTTTGGAAAGAAGACACCCCAAGGTATTCGCTGAGGGGCATATTGAGTCCATGAAAGATTTAAATTTTTGTCCTAAGTTAGCAGAAAGTGAGACTTTGTGAAAAAAAAACAAACAAAAAAACAAACAACAATTTCCGCTAACTTATGCCAAAAAAATACATTTCTATGAACTCGCCATGCCCCTCATTGAATACCTTGGGGTGTCTTCTTTCCAAAGTAGGGTCACATGTGGGGTATTTATACTGCCCTGGCTTTTTAGGGGCCCTAAAGCGTGAGAAGAAATCTGGGATCCAAATGTCTAAAAATGCCCTCCTAAAAGGAATTTGGGCACTTTTGCAGCCTAGATGTGCAAAAGTGTCACACATCTGGTATCGCCGTACTCAGGAGAAGCTGGGGAATGTGTTTTGGGGTGTCATTTTACATATACCCATGCTGGGTGAGAAAAATATCTTGGTCAAATGCCAACTATGTATAAATAAAATGGAAAAGTTGTCTTTTGCCAAGATATTTCTCTCACCCAGCATGGTTATATGTAAAATGACACCCCAAAACACATTAACACTTTTTTGCAGCCTAGGTGGGCAAAGGGACCCACATTCCAAAGTGCACCTTTCGGATTTCACCGGTCATTTTTTACAGATTTCGATTGCAAACTACTTCTCACACATATGGGCCCCTAAATTGCCAGGGCAGTATAACTACCCCACAAGTGACCCCATTTTGGAAAGAAGACACCCCAAGGTATTCCGTGAGGAGCATGCCGAGTTCCTAGAATTTTTTATTTTTTGTCGCAAGTTAGTGGAATATGAGACATTGTAAGGAAAAAAAAAAAAAATCATCATTTTCCGCTAACTTGTGACAAAAAAATAAAAAGTTCTATGAACTCACTATGCCCATCAGCGAATACCTTAGGGTGTCTACTTTCCGAAATGGGGTCATTTGTGGGGTTTTTCTACTGTTTGGGCATTGTAGAACCTCAGGAATCATGACAGGTGCTCAGAAAGTCAGAGCTGCTTCAAAAAGCGGAAATTCACATTTTTGTACCATAGTGTGTAAACGCTATAACTTTTACCCAAACCATTTTTTTTTTTCTTGCCCAAACATTTTTTTTTTATCAAAGACATGTAGAACAATAAATTTGGTAAAAAATGTATATATGATGTCGTTTTTTTTGCAAAATTTTACAGCTGAGAGTGAAAAATGACATTTTTTTGCAAAAAAATCGTTACATTTTGATTAATAACAAAAAAGTAAAAATGTCAGCAGCAATAAAATACCACCAAATGAAAGCTCTATTAGTGAGAAGAAAAGGAGGTAAAATTCATTTGGGTGGTAAGTTGCATGACCGAGCGATAAACAGTGAAAGTAGTGTAGTGCAGAAGTGTAAAAAGTGGCCTGGTCATGAAGGGGGTTTCAGCTAGCGGGGCTGAAGTGGTTAATGGCCAGTGCAAAAACTGCAGGATTTTAGTTTTGTTTAAATATAGCTATTGACGTGGAAAATTAAAAACATCCAAAATGCTTTAAAAAAAAAAATGAAAAAGTGATTTAAACAATAGCTCATCTTCTGATGACATTCCCTTTCAGTTCTTATTTAGCCATCCTTGAAGAAAATCTAAAATGAATTGGATTAATGGTTTTCTGAGAGGATTCACCATTTGTGAAAAGTTTAAAGGCATCATCAAGAAATGTAATATTGATGGCCTAGGATAGGTCATCAACATCAGTTTGGGGGGGGGGGGTTCTCACTTCCGACACCCCGCCCATCAGCTGTTTTAACAAGGCGCTGTGCTCCCGAGACCTCTGGAGAGCACTTGCAGTCTTTTTGCATCTGACAAAAACAGCACCATACATTCTGGTGTGTCTGGGCTTGGTATTGTAACTCAGCCCAATTCACTTGAATGGGACTGAGCTGCGCTTAGGCCACATGATCAATGTACAGTGATGTTCAAAGAGGCCGCGTGACAACTAATTGCCGGGGTCCTTGGAGTTGGGCCCTCACAGATCAGATAATGATGACCTATCCATCAATATGAAATTTCCAGATAATCACTTTGAAGAAGGCTTTCAAAATCATACTTTGATATCTGAAATAACATTTTCTGCTTATTAGGAAGGTAAAATAATCAGGTCAGATAACTAATAAGAGAAATTTCTGGGATTCACTCACTAAGGATAGAAAAAACATTTGGGCTTAAAGAGGACCTTTCATGGGAGATATATACCAGTACTTGCAGGGTACCCCCTGCTGATGCTGCCACCCTGCTTGATTTTTTAAAATATGCCTCCTAAGCCCCGCTGGATTTCTCCCGCTCAGTATGCTAATACTGAGCATCGAAGCAATGAGGAGGAGACCGAGTCTTTCTTCGTGGGCGTTTCCTTCTCCCTGGCTGTAGCGCTGTCCAATCAGAGCGTCAGGGAGGTTTTTAACCGCAAGAACAGGTATATATCTCCATTAATAAAATTGCAAAAAAGGCGGTCCGGAGGTGGTAGATTCATTCCTCATCGACGCATCTATGAGTCATCTCTCGAGACGCGCGATTACGCATACAGCCGGCCCGCGCATGCGCATTGCGGGCCAGTAAAAGTTCAAGGAGTATTTAGTCACCAGCCTGCCAGCCAATGATGATCGCTGGCAGGCTAGTGATTTAAAAAAACAAAACAAAATCAAAAGCCATTTAACACTTTATATTTATAAATATAAGGTGTTAAATGGCTTCTGTGCTCCTCTGCTGGTCCATTTCGTCGGTTGGTCCCAGCAGAGGAGCACACATCAGTGAGTACACACCAAACACTACACTTAGCCCCCAGATCACCCATCACCCCAATTAACCCCTTGATCACCCCTGTCAATCACTAGTGAAAGGGAAAAAAGTGATCAGTGTAAACTGTCCCTTTTTTTCACTAGTATTGACGGTTAGGTTTTAGGATAGTTTAGGCCCCTTGGTTAGGTAGTTAGCGTCGGTTAGCGCCCATCCCACCGCAGTCGCTGCTTATCGTATTGCCAATCAGCATTGGTACTTTTATAGTATCTGTAAGTGATCAGAACTGATCACAGTCAAATCTATAATAGTATTAGTGTCACCTTAGCTCGCCCTCCACCCAAAACGTAGTGTTTGCCCAATCAGGCCTGATCAGTCATCCACACGTGCTTTAAACCACACCCGCCCCGGTGACAAAATTTATTTTTTTTTTTTATCACTGCACAAATCACTTTACAAGCGCTGCAGCAATAAATAAAAAAATCTGTTTTGATATTTTTTATCAATCGCAGCGGCTTCCGGTACTTCGCTAGCCTCCCATTTGTAAGACAGGCTTGCTTTTCTTCTTGGGAAGTCTCAGGGAATACCCCCTAAATTTAGTTGACCAAATGGCAAATAAGGGGTATTCTTCTGAAGAGGCCTACAGGCTTCTGACCCAGTCGGATGAGGAATGGGAACCCTCATCTGACGAATCCAGCGGGTCAGAATATGAACCTGTAGAAAGCAGTGGCAGTCTGACCCAAAGTTCGGACGATGAGATTGAGGTCCCTGATACCACCAGGCGTACCCGGCCCAGTGTTGCTACACCACAGGTTGCGCAGGATCTGCTTCAAAGGCAGCAGAGTGGGGCTGGCGCTGTCGGATTACGTGGCGAGGCATACACCAGCAGCACAGCCCATCCTGGACCTAGTACCAGCACTGCCATACAACATGGTGAAGTGGCGAGCACCAGAAGGGCAGTTGAAGCTGGTACGGTGGCACGTGCAGTAGTTACCCTGTCGCAGCCATCACACAGAAAGGCCCATAGAGCCCCTAGAGTCCCTGAGGTGCTGGCAAACCCTGATTGGCAGCCCCCCAACTTCAGCCGCACCAGTAGTTCCCCCTTTCACCGCCCAGTCTGGAGTTTGGGTTGAGACAGCTCAGATCGGATCGGCACAGTTTTTTTTTTTTTTTTAGCTGTTCTTGACTGCGGAGCTCTTGGACTTACTTGTGGCAGAAACAAATCGGTATGCCACTCAATTTATAGCCGCCAACCCGGGAAGCTTTTATGCCCAGTCTTTCCGGTGGAAACCCGTCCAAGTTTCCGAATTTAAAACTTTTCTGGGCCTTCTCCTGAACATGGGCCTAACAAAAAAAAAAAAGCATGAATTGCGGTCATATTGGTCCACGAACCCAATTCATCACATGCCCATGTTCTCTGCTGTCCAGGACACAATGTCACCACCAGACATCTTAAAAGCTCTGACAGACGTTTTTCAGAATCTCCTGCTTGAGGTTCCTTTTGTTTTGCTTTCGTTTTCTCATCTCGTTAGCCTTTCTCAGCTGTCATGTAGTTGCACTGATTGCATCCCTTTAAATCCCTTTCCATACTGCATCACTTTGCGGTTTATACAACTTCCTGGAGTGTGTGCATGCTGGATGCTACTACTGAGTCTTCTACAGATAAGTTTGTTCATTCATTTGTGTTTTCCTGTTTGCTGGATCCTAGGTGACCCTGACTCCCTCCGTATTAAGTGTAGGGAGCCGGTGGTCGTGTCCCCTCACTATTATAGGGTGTTCAGGCGTCATACAGTCGAGGAACGAGGGTATGCAATCATCTACCATAAAGATTTTTGCATAGGCTGAGCAGTAAGGGAGAGAGCCAGGTCTGTTACAGGGCTTACCCTCTGGTTCCTTAGTTTTGGATCCAGTCAGTCGGATCTTCATTTTGTGTCTTCTAGTTTTCTGTACACCTTCTGTGACACACGATTTGAGACCATCCTGCGTTTCCTGCAATTTAGTGACAACAGCACCTCTCGTCCCAGAGGCCACCCAGCTTTTGACCGGCTCCACAAAATTCGGCCCCTCATAGACCACTTCAACCAGAAATTTGCAGATTTGTATACCCCTGAGCAAAACATCTGCATAGACGAGTCCCTTATACATTTTACCGGGCACCTTGGCTTCAAACAATACATCCCAAGCAAACGCGCCCGGTATGGGGTCAAATTGTATAAGCTCTGTGAAAGGGCCACAGGCTATACGCACAAATTTTGTGTCTATGAGGGTAAAGATCAGACCCTGGAGCCGGTCGGTTGCCCTGTCTACCTGGGGAGCAGTGGGAAGACAGGTGACTTGGTGTCACCCATATTTGGCAAGGGGTACCATCTTTATGTGGACAACTTTGACACAAGTGTGCCCCTCTTCAGGCATTTGTTTTTAGAACAGATTGGCTGCTGTGGCATCGCGCGACTCACCGGGGCTTCCCCCAACGGCTCATTACCACCCGTCTTGCAAGGGGGGAGAGGGCTGCCTTGTGTAACGAAGAACTGCTCGCGGTGAAATGGAGAGACAAGCGTGACGTTTACATGCTCTCCTCCATTCACGCAGACACAACAATACAAATTGAACGAGCAACCAGTGCCATTGACAAGCCCCTCTCTGTCCACGACTATAATTTGTTCATGGGAGGGGTGGACTTCAATGACCAGATTTTGGATCCTTATTTAGTATCCCGCCGCACCAGACGCTGGTATAAGAAGGTGTCTGTATATTTAATTCAATTAGCTCTGTATAATAGTTTTGTTCTCTACCGTAAGGCTGGGAGAACAGGATCCTTCCTCAAATTTCAGGAAGAGATCATCGAGAACCTCCTGTATCCAGGAGGTTCCGTGGCCCCATCCACCAGTGTAGTGAGCCTCGTCACAGAAGGTGTTACAGAAAACTAGAAGACACAAATGAAGATCCGACTGACTTGATCCAAAACGAAGAAACCAAAAGGGTAAGCCCTGTAACAGCCCTAGCTCTCCCTTACTGCTCAGCCTATGCAAAAATCTCTATGGTAGAAAATTGCACACCCTCGTTCCTCGACTGTATGACACCTGAACACCCTATAATAGTGGGGGGACACGACCACCGGCTCCCTACACTTAATACGGAGGGAGTCAGGGTCACCTAGGATCAAGCAAACAGGAAAACACAAATCAATGAACAGACTTATCTGTAGAAGCATCAGTTGTAGCATTCAGCATGCACACACTCCAGGAAGTTGTATAAACCGCAAAGTGATGCAGTATGGGAGGGGATTTAAAGGGATGCAATTAGTGCAACTAGATGACATTTGAGAGAGGGAAACGAGATGACAAAACGAAAGCAAAACAAAAGAACCTCAAGCAGGAGGTTCTGAAGAACGTCTGTCAGAGCTTCTCAGATGTCTGGCGGTGACAGCCATTTACACGAGCGACATTTCCCCAATGTCGTTGCTGGTACCTCAACCCAAGCGCCGAAAAAGATGTTGTGTCTGTAGCAGGAGTGGAATTAGGCGTGACACACGCTATTTCTGTCCTGACCACCCTGCCCTATGCTTAGGGGAGTGTTTCCGGAAGTACCACACACAGGTACACTATTAGCATAGGGATTGCATCTCACAGGACAGGCACACAGGGCACACAAGTTAATGTTCTGTTCCAAAAGTAATTTTTTATTTTTTTTTACCTTCTAGGTGGACCAACCAATGAACCAGCCGCAGCACTGATGTGCATTCTGACAGAAGCATTGCGCTGCTGCCAGATTACACAAAAGTCGGTGTATGTGGCGCTGCAAGATGAGATTTCTCCTCTGCAGTAAAAAAGATGCGTTTGCCGAGGCTTATGAGCTGAGGGGCGGTGTTCATATGCTTTGCCAAACAAAAAAAAAACAAAAAAAAAAACAAAACAAAAAAAAACAACAACAACGCAACGATTTATTCATCCACATCGATTGATGTGAATGGAGAAATCGGGTTTGCCAGGGCATACGGGCTGAGTGCGTTTGGATGTTGAGCAGAGCTCCTATTTCCTGGCAGACGCCTTTCCCTATGGTTGGGCGATATACCGGTATCACGATATACCGCGGTATTAAAAAAACGGCGATATCGCCGTTTCCTAAATACCGCGGCATTTCGTGACGTCATAGAAGCGGTCATGTGCGCTGAACGCTTCTAAATCTGCGTCCACGGCCGCCCGCCCCAGCATGAACCATACAGCACATTTACAGAGTACTTAAGCTATTCGGCAAGCGTGAGGGAGGGAAGGAATTCTGTGACTCGCATTCCCGACACCCGACCTCTGAGAGGACGCTGTGATCCGTGCAATTAACCCCTCAGGTGATCACAGCATCCTCTCAGAGGTCGGGTGCCGGGAATGTTCTCAAGTCCCTGCATTGGTGGCAGTGGGCACTGCGCCCCTCCCTCCCCCTCTCCCCAGTATTAATCATTAGAGGCCACAGGGTCATCCCCCCATCATTGGTGGCAGTGGGCAGTTCTGATCGGAGTCCCAGCAGTGTAATGCTGGGGCTCCGATCAGTTACCATGGCAGCCAGGAAGCTACTAAAGCCCTGGCTGCCATGGTATGTTAGTGAGCAGCATTATACTCACGTGCGCTGTGGCTGCCGGGCGCTCCTTCTCACAGGTCTGTGCGGTGCATTGCTAATGCTATAAGAAGCATTAGCAATGCACCGTACAGACAGAAGGAGCGCCCAGCGGCCACGGCGCACGTGATTATAATGCTGCTCACTAACATACCATGGCAGCCAGGGCTTTAGTAGCTTCCTGGCTGCCATGGTAACCGATCGGAGCCCCAGAATTACACTGCTGGGACTCCGATCAGAACTGCCCACTGCCACCAATGATGGGGGGACGACCCTGTGGCCTCCAATGATTAATACTGGGGAGGGAGGGGGCCCACTGCCACCTATGATTGGGGGGGGGGGGAACCCTGTGGCCACTGCCACCAATGATTAATACAATTAACGTCTCCTAGTGGCTGCCCCCATACAGTGTAAGGTCTCCTTGTGGCTGCCCCCATACAGTGTAAGGTCACCTTATACTGTATGGGGGCAGCCACAACGTCTCCTTGTGGCTGCCCAGCTGCCCCCATACAGTATAACGTCTCCTTGTGGTCCCAAGTGTTTTTTTCTTCTAAATGGGCATTTATCGCTATATATATATATTGTTATCGCAATACATTTCTTAATATCGTTATCGTGGGAATATTTTTGATATCGTCCAACCCTACCTTTCCCCTCTTTTTTTTTGGCAGAGATTTTTTCATCCACATTGATCGATGCGAATGAAGAAATCTGTGCCGATCATTTTTTCTGAACGAAAAAGAAAAAAAAAAAATCTCATTACCCGTATGCTCAATATAAGGAGAATAGCAGAAACTCCTAATGCTGGCCATACATGTAATGATTGCGGAGACCCTCAAATGCCAGGGCAGAACAAACACCCCACAAATGACCCCATTTTGGAAAGAAGACACCCCAAGGTATTTCATGATGGGCATAGTGAGTTCATGGAAGTTTTTATTTTTTGTCACGAGTTAGCGGAAAATTATTTTCTTTTTCTTTTTTTTATTACCAAGTCTCATATTCCACTAACTTGTGACAAAAAATAAAAACTTCCATGAACTCACTATGCCCATCACGAAATACCTTGGGGTGTCTTCTTTCCAAAATGGGGTCACATGTGGGGTATTTATACTGCCCTGGCATTTTAGGGGCCCTAAAGCGTGAGAAGAAGTCTGGAATCCAAATGTCTAAAAATGCCCTCCTAAAAGGAATTTGTGCCCCTTTGCGCACCTTTGCTGCAAAAAAGTGTCACAAGTGGTATCGCCGTACTCAGGAAAAGTTGGGGAATGTGTTTTGGGGTGTCTTTTTACATATACCCATGCTGGGTGAGAGAAATCTCTCTCTAAAATGACATTGCCCTACTTCTTTTGAGTACGGCGATACCACATGTGTGACACTTTTTGCAGCCTAGGTGAGCAAAGGGACCAAAATTCTAAAGAGCACCTTTAGGATTTCACAGGGCATTTTTTACACATTTGGATTTCAAACTACTTCTCACGCATTAGGGCCCCTAAAATGCCAGGGCAGTATAAATACCCCACAAGTGACCCCATTTTGGAAAGAAGACACCCCGAGGTATTTTGTGATGGGCATAGGGAGTTCATGGACGTTTTTATTTTTTGTCACAAGTTAGTAGAATATGAGACTTTGTAAGAAAGAAAAAAAGAAAAAAAAAAAAAGAAAAAAGAAAAATTTCCGCTAACTTGTGACAAAAAATAAAAACTTCCATGAACTCACTATGCCCATCAGCGAATACCTTAGGGTGTCTACTTTCCGAAATGGGGTAATTTGTGGGGTGTTTCTACTGTCTGGGCATTGTAGAACCTCAGGAAACATGACAGGTGCTCAGAAAGTCAGAGCTGCTTCAAAATGCGGAAATTCACATTTTTGTACCATAGTTTGTAAACGCTATAACTTTTGCTCAAACCAATATACACTTATTGCATTTTTTTTTATCAAAGACATGTAGAACAATACATTTAGAGAAACATTTATATAGAAATGTAGTTTTAATTTGAAACATTTTACAACTGAAAGTGAAAATTTCATTTTTTGCAACAAAAAACTGTAAATTTCGATTAATAAACAAAAAAGAAAAGTAAAAATGTCAGCAGCAATGAAATACCACCAAATGAAAGCTCTATTAGTGAGAAGAAAAGGAGGTCAAATTCATTTGGGTGGGAAGTTGTATGACCGAGCAATAAACTGTGAAAGTAGTGTAGTGCAGAATTGTAAAAAGTGGTCTGGTCATTAAGGGGGTTTAAGCTAGGGGAGCTGAGGTGGTTAAAGACAAGAAGGGCTTTTAGAGACCCGGGGAACCACCCAAAGCACTTGGAATTGCCCACTGACGAGGACTTGAATGGAACTGGGCCCACCTGATTGCCAGAATACAAAAGCTCAAACCTAAAACTGACTCACAGATGTCAGGGGTTCCACTGGGGGGGGGGGGGGTTGTTTTTGTACTGACGCACTGTGTGGTACCAGTATTTTCAGGGGGACTGTCTCTGCAGGAAAGTATTGGGAATCACAGTGGACACAGTATTGGGGATGGCAGGATGGGGTGTTGAGAAGGTGGGAAAATGATGGAAAAGTAAGAAAATAAGATGTTTGTTGTTTATTAAACTCTGCAGAGATTAGGCACGGCTGAAAGTCACCATGGTGGTCTGGTCTAACATGAGACGAAGAGGAAAAAGAATATCTACATCAGAGAAGAGAAGTCACTGGATGTAAGAGGTATGTGGCGCTGTATTACCCTGTATGTTCTGTAGCACTGTATGTAATGTTTTCCAAGCATGTCTTTAAAGGGGTTGTCCGTTTTTTTTTTTTTGTACGAGTGCTGCCTTCTCTGCTCTGTTTACCTGCTCATCACTGCAAATGCTACAGCGAGCTATGGCGCTGCCCTCTCTTCAAACAGCTGGGGGCACAGAGGGCATTACTACTATGGAGGGGGCACAGAGGGCATTACTTATGTGAATGGGTTACAATGGGCATTTCTACTATGGAGGGAGCACAGAGCCAGAGGGCATTATTACTGTCAAGGGGGCACAGTGGGCATTATTACTGTGAAGGGCAGCACAATGGGCATTACTACTATGGCGAATGCACAGAGGGCATTACTGTGAAGGTGGCACAATGGGCATTATTACTATGAAGGGGACACAATAGGGATTATTACTGTGAGAGGGCACAATGTGGGCATAACTATTGAGGGGGCACACCTGTACAAAACTACTGTGAAGGTTGTACAATGTGGGCAAATAGGGCACCCTAGGCATGCCACTGGATGAAACTTACAACAGAACATTGGGAGAAGATGGACTGATATGATTTCTCCCAACTTACAGATAACCATAATTTTCTCTGTAAGTGGGCTTTTAAAACTTAGGCAGCTGTGATTGGACAGCGCCACAGCCAGATAGAAGAGACACTCACTGAGAAAAGCTGATGTCTCCTCCTCCCTGTTCCGATGCTATTAATTAGCATACAGGGTGCCTAAACAGAATGAGGGGCACAGCGGCGCAACGGAGGATATCATGAAAAAAAATTAGCTATATGACATTTAGGGAACATGGGCTACAGGTATCGCTTTTATAAAGTAAAAACTGGTGAAAGGTCCTCTTTAAAAGAAGGTGTTGGGCCAAAGGTAAAGGATGTGTAGAACAGGATTTCTATACACTGTCAAAGGCCTCAGCGTTATTTTGAAATAAAGACAGACATTTTTTGAAGCCATCTACTCTATTTGCTGTGACCAGTTCCTGTGGCAGGCTATTCCAGAGATTCACAGCCCTTACTGTAAAGAATGTTTCCTCTTATGAATATCTTTTTTTTCTCCAGGTGTAGGGACTGGCCCCTTGTTTTTTTAGGGTGTTTAACACAGAATAGCTTCCTTTTGTATGGTCCATTTATATGTTTGTACAGGTTAATCATGCCCCCCTTAGATGTCAACCTCAAAAATTCAGTTACAGTGGGATGCGAAAGTTTGGGCAACCTTGTTAATCGTCATGATTTTCCTGTATAAATCGTTGGTTGTTACGATAAAAAATGTCAGTTAAATTTATCATATAGGAGACACACACAGTGATATTTGAGAAGTGAAATGAAGTTTATTGGATTTACAGAAAGTGTGCTATAATTGTTTAAACAAAATTAGGCAGGTGCATAAATGTGGGCACTGTTGTCATTTTATTGATTCCAAAACCTTTAGAACTAATTATTGGAACTCAAATTGGCTTGGTAAGCTCAGTGACCCCTCACCTACATACACAGGTGAATCCAATTATGAGAAAGAGTATTTAAGGGGGTCAATTGTAAGTTTTCCTCCTCTTAATTTTCTCTGAAGAGTAGCAACATGGGGGTCTCAAAACAACTCTCAAATGAACTGAAGACAAAGATTGTTCACCATCATGGTTTAGGCGAAGGATACAGAAAGCTGTCTCAGAGATTTCAGCTGTCCGTTTCCACAGTTAGGAACATATTGAAGAAATGGAAAACCACAGGCTCAGTTCAGGTTAAGGCTCGAAGTGGCAGACCAAGAAAAATCTCAGATAGACAGAAGTGACAAATGGTGAGAACAGTCAGAGGCAACCCACAAACCAGCACCAAAGACCTACAACATCATCTTGCTGCAGATGGAGTCACTGTGCATCGGTCAACCATTCGGCGCACTTTACACAAGGAGATGCTGTATGCGAGAGTGATGCAGAGGAAGCCTTTTCTCCGCTCACAGCACAAAAAGTGCTGCTTGAGGTGGGCTAAGGCACATTTGGACAAGCCAGCTTCATTTTGGAATAAGGCGCTGTGGGCTGATGAAACTAAAATGTAGTTATTTGGCCATAACAAGGGGCATTATGCGTGAAGGAAAAAGAACACAGCATTCCAAGAAAAACACCTGCTACCTACAGTAAAATATGGTGGTGGTTCCATCATGCTGTGGGGCTGTGTGGCCAGTGCAGGGACTGGGAATCTTGTCAAAGTTGAGGGACGCATGGATTCCACTCAGTATCAGCAGATTCTGGAGACCAATGTCTCTGAAGCCACGCCGGGGCTGGATCTTTCAACAAGACAACGACCCTAAACACTGCTCAAAATCCACTAAGGCATTTATGCAGAGGAACAAGTACAACATTCTGGAATGGCCAGCTCAGTCCCCAGACCTGAATATAATTGAAAATCTGTGGTGTGACTTAGAGAGCTGTCCATGCTCGGAAGCCATCATACCTGAATGAACTAAAGATTTTTTGTAAAAAGGAATGGTCCAAAATACCTTCAACCAGAATCCAGACTCTCATTGGAACCTACAAGAAGCGTTTAGAGGCTGTAATTTCTGCAAAAGGAGGATCTACTAAATATTGATTTCATTTCTTTTTTTGTGGTGCCCAAATTTATGCACCTGCCTAATTTTGTTTAAACAATTATAGCACACTTTCTGTAAATCCAATAAACTTCATTTCACTTCTCAAATATCACTGGGTGTGTCTCCTATATGATATATTTAACTGACATTTTTTATTGTAACAACCAACGATTTATACAGGAAAATCATGACGATTAACAAGGTTGCCCAAACTTTCGCATCCCACTGTATTTTAATCTTTGCTCATAGCCAAGATCTTCCAGGCACTTAACGAGTTTAGTCCATACCTCTTAATACAAGACAAAAGTTTGTTGGTCTTAGAGGCAGACGACTTATTGCTTTTATTTAGTTTATGATCTACTAATATACCCAGATCCTTAAAACTGGAAGAGTCACTTGCTGCATGCAGATTATTAGCCCCGAGGTGCATAATTTAACATTCATCTATATTGAACCTCATTTGCCAAGTGGAGGTCCAAACAGTAAGTTTGTCCAAGTCAGCTTGTAACTTATTACTATATTCCAAAGTTTGGAGTCATCTGCAAAAAATAGAAACCGCACTATCAATCCTAACCTCAGGGCCGTTTCTTGGACCGGGCGGCTGCCCGGGGCGCTGTAAGAAGAGGGGCGCCGGCAGGGCATGGCAGGAGATGAGCGCTGTGCTTCCATTGTGGAAACGCTCACTCATCTCCATAGTCATCTGCATAGTCCCTGTGGGGGCTACTGGCACATGGTTGGGGTATCTATGGGGGCACATCTGAGGCTAAAAAGCAGGGGTATTTTATATGGGGGGCTCTATATAGGGGCATTTTATACTGGGACACATTATGGTGGGTACTATGGGGAAGGGGGGAGAGGAGCACTATGGGGTCATCTACGGGGGCACTGAGAAGGGGTATTTTATATTGGAACATTATGGGAACATTAGCTCAACTGGGGGCATTACAAAGGGGGTATGTTTTGCACATTATAAGGAGAATTATTTCTACTGGGGGTGCATTATGGTGGTCTTTATTACTCCCCCATGGCATAACCCCTAGTAGCAGCACCAGCCTCTCCCTTCTCTGCTATCCCTCTGCCCTTTCTCCAAATCCTTATAATGAAATCTCTCTCTCATTAGGATAAAAGCACAACATCAGCTCCACCGAGCCCCCCAGCCAAAGTGTTGAAGTGGTGTCCGAGATCCCCAAGGGCCAAGCCAAGTAATTGTAAGTTTTCATGTGGAGAATGTTTGTGTTATACATATATAGCCTACACTGTGCCACACAATATACAGTATACCTCTACACTGTGTAGGTGTTATGCTGTACAATAAACAGTATGGCACAGAGGTTATATTGTCCGGCATGGTGTAACCTCCATACATTTTATGTACAGTATACAGTAATCCGCCTTGCCATCTATGCTTTGAATTTGTTTTTGTACATTTACTTGCGTGTGCTAGTCGAGACCTGCTGCGATTGGGTTTTAGTTAGTTATTAAATGCTAACATGACAGTTTTTGGGTTTTGCACATTGATTGTATTTCATGACTACTCTAAGGGTATTGCCTTCCTTTATACTGCAGTTCTCCTGTACCACTCTGTCTGCGACTTTTAGCAGTTTAAGCAGTAACTTATGATTTTCTTTTGCTCTCAATAAATCTTGTGTTAAGCATAAAAAAAAAAAAATACATAAATAATATAATATATGGTGAGATGGTTGCAAGTACTCTTTTGATATTATTTAATCAAGCAGTTTTGATGGGGGAAGGGAAGAGGTTTTTTTGACACTCGCCCTGAGAGAAATTTTACCTAGAAACTGCACTGCCTAACCTCTAGGTCGTTAATGAATAAAGAAAACAATAGTGGACCCAGCAGAGAACTTTGGGGTACACCAATTATAACCTGGGGACCATTCAGAGTAGAAATCAATCAGAACTCTTTGGATATGATCATGAGAGCAATTTTCAATCCAATGACAAATTATATTTTTTAAACTAATAGACCTCAATTTACCAATTAGGCGTCCGTGTGGGACAGTATCAAACACCTTCCAAAGTCCAAAAACACAATATCCACAGCCTTCCTCATGTCCAGGCTTCTACTCACCATCTCATAAAAACAAAATCCGGTTAGTTAGACAACTTCGGTTCTTAGTAAAACCATGTTGGCTATCACTTATTATATTAGTTACAGTTACATAATATTGTATGTAGTCCAGTAGAAGGCCCTCAAACATTTTTTCCACCACGGATGTTAAGTTTACTAGTCTATAATTTATGGTGAAGACCTACCACCCTTTTTGAAAATGGGCAACACATTCGCCTTGCACCAGTCCCTTGGTACAATGCCTGTCATTAGGGAATCTGTAAATATTAGGGCTGCAACGATTAAATCGACGTTATCGATAATATTCGATAACTGGATTCGTTGTCAACGAATCCAGTTATCGAATAATCGTCCGCTATGCCTGCGGGTCCTTGAACTTTAGATCACCGCATCTTCATTACCTTACAATGAAGGTCCAGTAACGGGCAGAGCAGGACGTCACTCAGGTGACTCGTATATGAATGAAGCAGGCGGAGCATACGCGTCACCTGAGTGACGTTACGGGGCGGCGCCTGCTCTGCCTGTTACTGGAGCTTCATTGTAAGGTAAGAGAAGATGCAGTGATTTAAAGTAAAAGTTACTGCAGGTTAAAGGGATTCTGTCATCAAGATTTTCGATATGGAGCTGTTCATATCGCCGATGGTGCGCTGTAATCTCGTGCATGCGCCCTAAATTCACTGGTTAGCGCCCGCAGGGTGTCCCGGCAGCAACCTCAGCTAACAAAGAGCGCATGCAGTAGCTGTCTGTGCACTTCGCCCGCGGGCGCTGGCCAGTGGATTTAGGGCGCATGCAAGAGATTACGGCGCATCATCGGCGATGAAAGCAGTGCATTATTAGCAGTGGGGCGGCGCTGGGCTACGAGATAAGGAGCACGGCTGGGCACAAACGGCCGAAGAGACAGCCCCTTGGGCATGTTAGTAAGGTAATTAGCATATTAATAAAACCGATTTTTATCAAAAATGAAAGGAAAGGTGGGGGTAAAACTAGTATGTTTTTAATTAGATAATGGAGACTGAGAGGATGATATGAACAGCTCCATATCGAAAATCTTGATTACAGAATCCCTTTAAGGAATACTGCTGTGAGCAGTGGGGACAGGACTGGTATGGGGAGGGGGGGGGGGGGGGTCTGTGTATGACACTGCTATGGGGGAGATCTGTGGATGACACATATAGCATAAGATGCTATATAGTGCCATCCACAGATCCCCTCCCCATAACAGTGCCATCCACAGATCCCCCTCCCCATAACAGTGCCATTCACAGATCCCCCCTCCCCATAACAGTGCCATCCACAGATCCCCCTCCCCATAACAGTGCCATTCACAATTTATTTTACTATGGCCTTTGAACATAATTTTTCAAGTAAAAGCATATAAACCCCCTTTTGTCATTTTGGTGTTTTTCCCCGATTAATTGATGAAAATATCGACAACTTATTCAAATAATCGTTAACTGCAGCCCTAGTAAATATTATGAAAAGAGGCAAAGCAATAACTGAACTGAGCTCCTTTAGAACTCTAGGTAGGGTGTAATCCATCTGGATCAGGGGCCTTGTTCATTTATTTATTTTATTTTTAGCATATTAACTACCTCCGGACCGCCTAACGCACGGATGTGTCCTGGAGGCGGTCGATTCATTCCTCCTGGACGCATCCATGCGTCATCTCGCGGGACGCGAGATTTCGGTCTGAGCCGGCCCGCGCATGCGCATCGCGGGCCGGCAAAAGTTGAAGCACCATTTCGTCACCAGCCTGCCAGCCAATGATCGTTGCTGGCAGGCTGGCGATTTTTAAAATCTCTAATCAGAAGCCATCTAACACCTTATATTTGTAAATATAAAGGTGTTAAATGGCTTCCCTGCTCCTCTGCTGGTCCTTTTCGTTGGTTGGTCTCAGCAGAGGAGCAGGCATCACAGTGAGTAGCACCAAACACTACACCTTAGCCCCAGATCACCCCCAGCACCCCAATTAACCCCTTGATGACCCCTTCTTGCCCCTGTCAATCACCTAGTGAAAGGGAAAATGGAAAAGTGATCAGTGTAAACTGTCACTTTATTTTTTTCACTGGTATTGACTGTTAGGTTTTAGGATAGTTTAGGCCCCTTGGTTAGGTAGTTTAGCGATCGTTTAGCACCCAGCCTACCGCACCGCAGTCACTTATTCGCTGATTAGCGTATCGCTAATCAGCTTTTGTACTTTTAGGAGCATCTGTAAGTGATCAAAACTGATCACAGTCAGATCTATAATAGTATTAGTGTCACCTTAGCTCGCCCTCCACCCAAAACGCAGTGTTTGCCCGATCAGGCCTGATCAGTCACCCACACATGCGTTCACCCATGCCCGCCCCTCCGCCGTGACAAAAAATATATTTTTTTGATCACTGCACAATCACTTTACAAGCGCTGCGGCGATAAAAAAATAAAAATAAAAATCCGTTTTGATATTTTTTATTAATCGCAGCGGCCTCCGGTACTTCGCTAGCCTCCCATTTGTAAGACAGGCTTGCTTTTTTTCTCGGGTAGTCTCAGGAAATACCCCTAAATTTAGTAGTCCAAATGTCAAACAGGGGTTATTCTTCTGAAGAGGCCTACAGGCTTCTGACCCAGTCGGATGAGGAATGGGAACCCTCATCTGATGAATCTAGCGGGTCAGAATATGAACCTGTAGAAAGCAGTGGCAGTCTGACCCAAAGTTCGGACGAGGAGGTTGAGCACCAGGCGTACCCGGCCCCGTGTCACTAGACCACAGGTTGCGCAGGATCTGCTTCAAGGGCAGCAGAGTGGGGCTGGCGCTGTCGGATTACGTGGTGAGGCATACACCAGCAGCGCAGCCCATCCTGGACCTAGTACCAGCACTGCCGTACAACATGGTGAAGTGGCGAGCACCAGAAGGGCAGTTGAAGCTGGTACGGTCGCACGTGCAGTAGTTACCCTGTCGCAGCCACCGCACAGACAGGCCCGTAGAGCCCCTAGAATCCCTGAGGTGCTGGCAAACCCTGATTGGCAGTCCCCAACTTCAGCCGCACCTGCAGTTCCCCCTTTCACAGCCCCAGTCTAGAGTTCGGGTTGAGACAGCTCAGATCGGTTCTTGTTCTTGACTGCGGAGCTCTTGGACTTAGTTGTGGCAGAAACAAACCGGTATGCCACTCAATTTATATCCGCCAACCCGGGAAGCTTTTATGCCCAGCCTTTCCGAAATTAAAACTTTTCTGGGCCTTCTCCTCAACATGGGTCTAACCAAAAAGCACGAATTGCGGTCATATTGGTCCACGAACCCAATTTATCACATGCCCATGTTCTCTGCTGCTATGTCCAGGACACGATTTGAGACCATCCTGCGTTTCCTGCACTTTAGCGACAACACCACCTCCCGTCCCAGAGGTGCTGTCGGATTACGTGGTGAGGCATACACCAGCAGCGCAGCCCATCCTGGACAGCCCGAAGGGGAGGGCTGTGAATTGAAAGTGACAGAGCAGTTTTTTTTTGTTTTTTTTTTTATAAAGACAGCAATTCTTAAATACTTCTGATGGGCCATAACAATTGGGACGTGGTAATAGGCGTCCTGAAGGTCCATGGTCGCCATGAAGCAGTCTTGAGGGAGGACATTTATGACGTTTCTCACTGACTCCATCTTGAAGCCCTTGCAAATGATGAACTTGTTTAAGCCTTTTAAGTTTATAATAGTTTATAATTAGTCGATAGGTCTTGTTGGGTTTCTGGATTAAGACGACAGGGGAGTAAAACCCTTTGCCCTGTTCTTCCGCAGGAACCTGACGAATCACCCCTTTCTGAATCAGCAACGTAATTTCTGACTCTAGGCAAGACTGTTTCTCTCGACGAGGCAGGACTTTGTTGATCACGAAACGATCTGTTGGTACAGAAAGAAACTAACCTTAGGCCTTGACCTAAAGGTGTCTACCACCCAGGGAGATGCTCCTATATTTTCCCAGACGGCAGCAAAGTGGATTAATCTGCCCCCCACTTGACGTCTGGCGTCATTGTTTTGACGAAGCATTTTCGGGATTAAAGAGAAACCCTCTACCTTTGCCTCTGGAGGGCTGCCATCTCTTCGGATTCTCTTTATTCTTAGAATCCCCTTTGGGCTTTCTTTGATTTCGAAAGGCACGCCTTTGATGAAAATAGTGGTTCTCCATAGGAAAGCCCTTCTTTTTGTCCGCAGCTTTGTCCAGAATATCGTCTAAAGAGGTACCAAATAATCTATCGCCTTCACATGGGATGGATAAGGCTGCTGACCTGGCAGAGAGTTTCACCAAGTCCGCAGATGCATCAGCAAGAAAATTAGACGCCTTCTTGAGAGCTGGTAGGGAAGCCAGGATTTCTTCTCGCGTGGTACCCCGCACCAGGTGATTTTCTAGCTGGTTCAGGCAAACTGAGAGAGTGTTCTTGCAGTACAGGTAGAAGCCATACTTGGTCGCAGCATAGCGGTGTTAGTCTCCCATGATTTCTTTAAAAGGCTTTCGCACTTTGTCCATGGGGTCCCTGAGAAGGCCAGTATCCTCAAAGGGTAGCAAGGTTCTTTTAGAGATCCGGGCTACTGGTGCGTCAACCTTTGGGGGTTTTTCTCACAGGTTTAAGTCAGCGTCATCAAAAGGGTATTTGCGTTTAAAGGCTCCCGATATAGCAACCTTGTTTTCCGGATCTTTCCACTCCCTAGCAATAAGGGACTTGAGATTATTGTGAACGGGGAATGTTCTTTTATTCCTTTCTCCTAACCCCTGGTACATCTGGTCTTGCACAGAATGAGCCTCCTTTACCTCCTCAATGTTCATAGTTGCTCTGATGATTTTCAAGAGCCCATCTGTCTCTTCCGGCTGAAAGAGGGGTTTACCAGAGTCGTCTTCAGAAGAGGAGGAGTCTGACCCGGAAAAGATTTCCACTTCATCCCACTCAAACCCAGCGTCAGAGGCTAGGGATCTTTGAGAGGTGGATGGTCTTGGGGATGACTGCATTCTTAGGTCTACTGCCGCATTAGCTTCTTCTTTAATTATTGCCCTCATGGACTTGAGAAGGGAAGGAAATTCCTCCGAAACAATTTTTTCTGTGCACTTAGGGCACAGATGTTTTTTTTGACTTTGAGGAGAGTGCTTTGCGACAGATGCCGTATTTTTTCCGTGCCAGATCTCCACCAGGCGGTTTCGCGGTCGTGGTCTCTCTGGCCTAAAATCAACATAGAAACATAATGGGGAGCACATTTAGAGACCAGCTAAAGAACCATCTAAGAGGTCAGACCCTTCACCGGTGGTGGAAAATCAGTAGGCACCAAGTGTGCAATATAAGGTAAAAACCAAATACATAACAGTTACAAGCATCTCTCTCTTCTGGGAGGAGGCTTACCGGGCTGAGGGCAGAGGCAGAGGGATCCACGGGCTTTCTTGCGTGTCCATATCTCCAGGGCCCAGCATGGCTAAGTGTAGCATGAGGACGCTGTATTGGGTGAGGGAAACTTGAAATCCGCGCCACTGGAGCTCCGCCTACTCGGAAGATTCTCTTGCCCAAGGAGAATCTCACCCGCTGACATCAGACGCCGGATCCCGCGATAGTTCCCGAGGACTTACTCCCAGGAATGGGAAGGGAGGCCATGCGTCCCCAAGGACCCGTTCCCTGCTCCAGCCCTCCCACCTAAAAGTGGGGAAGGACCCCAGGAACAGAGGTGAGGCTGGGCGGAAAAGACAAGGTTTCTCCAGACTTCAGGAGCAGCTTCCACGTACTTCCGCCGGACAGGAAACAACAACTGACGAGGTAGGGGGGAGGAGGCTCTTATAATCTTCTGCTTCTACGTCGTTGTTTCCTGTCCAGGACATCGCTCCAATAAGTGCAGTTGTGGAGGCGTTAGGGAAAATGATAATATAGTGTAAAATCTAAATAAATTTTAAAATGTACACCTATTAGGTATCGCCGCTTCCGTAAGAATCTGCCCTATAAAGATAACATTTGACCAAACCCCTCGGATGAACAGAGTTAAAAATATAAAATAAAAACTGTGCCAAAACACCAATTTTGGGCAAAATTTCCATTTGAATCCTTTTTTTCCGGCAATAAAAGCAAGGGTTAACAGCCAAACAAAGATTAATATTTATTGCCCCGATTCTGTAGTTTGCAGAAACACCCCATATGTGGTCGTAAATGGCTATAGCCACACAGCATGGCATAGAACCAAGGGAACTCCATATGGTTTCTGGACGGCAGATTTTGATGGACTGCTTTTTTTACACCATGTCCCATTAGAAGCTCCCCTAATGTAGCCTAGACTAGAAACTCCAAAAAAAGTGACCCCATCTAAGAAACTACACCCCTCAAGGTATTCAAAAGTTACCTTACAAACTTTGTTAACCCTTTAGGTGTTCCACAAAACTAAATAGCAAATGTAGAAACAATTTTAGAATTCAAATTTGTTGTTACCTTGCCTCAAAAGAGTGTAATATAGAGCAAGCAAAAATCATATTTACCCTAAAATAGTCCCCAAACAACAACCACCTGATCCCCTGGTTTCCTAGATGGGGTCACTTTTTTGGAGTTTCTACTCTAGGGGTGCAGCAGGGGGCTTGAAAGGGTACATGGTGTAAATAAACCAGTCCTGCAAAATCTGCCTTCCAAGACCCATATGTCGTTCCCCTCCTTTTATGTCCTCCCGTTTGGCCAAACAGTAGTTTACAACCACATATGGGGTTTTTCTGCAAACTACAGAATCAGGGCAACCCATATTGAATTTTGTTTGGCAGTTAACCCTTGCTTTGTTCCTGACGTTTGTAAAATCAGTTTGAATACCTTGAGGGGTGTTGTTTCTAAAATAGAAACCATCCAAAAATGACCCTATTACATAAGCCTCACAAAGTGTCTTCAGACCTGAACTGGCCCATAAAAAGTGGGATTTGAAAACTTTGAAATTTGCTAATTTTTCCAAATTTTTGGTAAATTTTGTATTTTTATGCAAAAAAAATTTACTTTTTTGACCCAATTTTAGCAGTGTCATGAAGTACAATATGTGACGAGAAAAAAAAAAAAAACACAATCTCAGAACGGTAAAAGCGGTTTAAAGTTATCAACACTGGTCAGATTTGCAAAAAAAATGGCCAAGTCCTTAAGGTTAAATAGGGCTGAGTCCTTAAGGGGTTAAAGTTCGGTACAAACCCGAACTTTACAGTTTGGGTTCGCTCAACCCTAGATACAAAAACAGTTTCTTCCCCATCATTGTCTGTTCATTAGCTGCTTTTCCATGGAATTATCACCTCCCTAGTATGGGGATAAATGATCATTATTACGATTCTACGCTCCCATACTGTGACATTGTTTGTCGGCTGCTATTTTTACACAGAGCAAGATGCTATTGACTAATGATTTTATGTGGTGCATAAACAATTACATCAAAAAGCTTTTGCCCATTTCTTGGGTGATCAGCAGCATATTTACATGGGTCAATTATTGGGAGAAAGCATTTGTAAAGTCATATGTCCCCCAAAATAGTGCCACTAAAACCGTCCTCTCATCCCGCAAAAAATGAGCCCCTACCCAAGATAAAAGCTAAAATTTGACTCAGATTATGGAGATACTAAAATGTTTTTTTTTTTTTTTTTAGTTAATAAAAAGATAAATAAATAAAAAAAAGTTGCCATTTTAATCATTTTTTTTCCAGTAACAAAGCAAGGGTTAACAGCCAAAGAAAACTTAATATTTATTACCCAGATTCTGCAGTTTACAGAAACTGCTGTATGACCAAACCGCAGGGCGCAGAAGGAAAGGAACGCCGTATGGTTTCTGGAAGTCAGATTTTGATAGCCTTTTTTTGGGCACCATGTCCCTTTTGAAGCCCCCCTGATGCACCCCTAAAGTAAAAACTTCATAAAAGCGACACCATCTAAGAAACTACACCCCTCAAGGTATTCAAAACAGTTTTTTCAAACTTTATTACCCTTTAGGCTACTTTCACACTAGCGTTCGGCTGTCCGCTCGTGAGCTCCGTTTGAAGGGGCTCACGAGCGGACCCGAACGCCTCCGTCCAGCCCTGATGCAGTCTGAATGGATGCGGATCCGCTCAGACTGCATCAGTCTGGCGGCGTTCAGCCTCCGCTCCGCTCGCCTCCGCACGGACAGGCGGACAGCTGAACGCTGCTTGCAGCGTTCGGGTGTCCGCCTGGCCGTGCGGATCCGTCCAGACTTACAATGTAAGTCAATGGGGACGGATCCGTCCGAGGCTATTTTCACACTTAGCTTTTATATGCCAATATAATGCAGACGGATCCGTTCTGAACGGAGCCTCCGTCTGCATTATTATGATCGGATCCGTTCAGAACGGATCCGATCGAACGCTAGTGTGAAAGTAGCCTTAGGTGTTCCTAAACAGTTTATGGCAAATGGAGATAAAATTTCAGAATTTTGTAAAATCACAAAAAAGTTTGTAAAATCAGGTTTTGAATACCTTGAGGGGTGTAGTTTCTAGAATAGGGTCATTTTTGGGTGGTTTCTATTATGTAAGCCTCACAAAGTGACTTCAGACCTGAATTGCTTCTAAACTTCTAAGCCTTGTAAAGTTCCCAAAAACTAGAATGTAATTCCCAAAGTGACCCAAACATGAAGTAGACATATGGGGAATGTAAAGTAATAACTGTTTTTGAAGGTATTACTATGTATTATAGAAGTAGAAAAATTGAAACTTGGAAATTTTTCACAAATTTGGTATTTTTTTAAATAAACAAAAAAGATTTTTTTTTACTCCATTTTACCAGTGTCACGAAGTACAATGTGTGACGAAAAATCAATTTCAGAATGGCCTGGATAAGTCAAAGCGTTTTAAAGTTACCACCACATAAAGTGACCCTGGTCTGATTTGCAAATATTGGCCTGGTCCTTAAAGAGAACCTTTCACTCTACATGTCTGTATGCTTAGTTTACATTTTTTATTCTAGTGAAAGGTCCTCTTTAAGGTGAAATATGGCTGTGTCCTTAAGGAGTTAAAACAAATACAAACATGGGTGGGGGGGGGGGGATCTTTTGTGGTGGTTTTTGTGCAATTTTTATGTCAGTTTCTGCTTTGTAAGGTTTTGTCAAATTTTGATGCAAAAGCCATGTACTGTATGCCTATGGCTGTATAAGTACCAGGGGGTTACCTGTCGTAGAGATGCCACTGTCACCTGGACTGTGGCACAGTTATGTTAAAATTCCAGTTCTTGCTCCAAAAATGACATGCCAAAATTTGCAATAAATTACTGCCAACAAAAAAAACAAAAAACAAACACACCACACATACTTCCAATGATAAATGTTCCCCATCAGCTTGTATTTTTTCTTTTATAAAATAGCTAAACTGGTGAAGGCCATAGTAGGACTGATGTACAGACGCTCTTGTTCTTCTTGGCTGTGAGGTTATGCTGAACTCATGAGTGAAATGAGGTAAAATTATTGTTAGTATGTACTCAGATGTAGCAGTACTGCTTTTTACCATGGGGTTTTGCAGTAATCACAGTAAATACAATAACATTTTATTTAATTTTTATTTTTTTTGTAATGTCTGTTACATCTAAATGTACCTATAGGGATATAACAGTAAACAGCTACAGCATTTACAGAGGAAAACAGAGAGAGACAAAGAGGTTTTTCAAAACCCTACTGCCACATTAAACAGACCTTTATAGATTACCTTGCAATATGAGACGAGCAGTGTCTAATGGATAGAAGATAGTCATAGCAGTCACGCTACCCTAAGAAGGAAAAAATAGAGATTAAAAAGGTATGCAAATGTATTTTACAATGATACAGTAACTATTTATTACTTCAAAATGTTTTTATCGTTTCATATAAATATGAATATACACCGATAGGCGAGAGAAGATTAACAATGACTAGATCATAGATATATTGGCATGCATAAATAACAACCAATACATTAGTTATACAGATATTGATATCATTGGTTCATCGCATTGTCAGGTAGAACATTAACTTGGGTAAACATTATCAAGTCTGAGGGAAGGAGGTTATAGGATATTGTAAGTCATATTTTCACGTTTACTCTCTAAACATGAACTAATGCCAGTATAACTTGCAATTTACCGTATTTTTCGCCGTATAAGACACACCGGCGTATAAGACGCACCTAGGTTTTTGGGGGAGGAAAATAAGAAAAATTTTTTTTTTAACCAAAAGGTGTGCTGTGGGTTTGGAACTAATGGTGGTCTGTGGATGACAGACACTGTTATGGGGGGGAACTGTGGATGACAGACACTGTTATGGGGGGGAACTGTGGATGACAGACACTGTTATGGGGGGGAACTGTGGATGACAGACACTGTTATGGGGGGGGGGGAACTGTGGATGACAGACACTGTTATGGGGGGGGGGGAACTGTGGATGACAGACACTGTTATGGGGGGGGGGGAACTGTGGATGACAGACACTGTTATGGGGGGGGGGAACTGTGGATGACAGACACTGTTATGGGGGGGGGGGAACTGTGGATGACAGACACTGTTATGGGGGGGGGGGGAACTGTGGATGACAGACACTGTTATGGGGGGGGGGAACTGTGGATGACAGACACTGTTATGGGGGGGGGGGGGGAACTGTGGATGACAGACACTGTTATGGGGGGGGGGGAACTGTGGATGACAGACACTGTTATGGGGGGGAACTGTGGATGACAGACACTGTTATGGGGGGGGGAACTGTGGATGACAGACACTGTTATGGGGGGGGGGGAACTGTGGATGACAGACACTGTTATGGGGGGGAACTGTGGATGACAGACACTGTTATGGGGGGGGGGAACTGTGGATGACAGACACTGTTATGGGGGGGGGGGAACTGTGGATGACAGACACTGTTATGGGGGGGGGAACTGTGGATGACAGACACTGTTATGGGGGGGGAACTGTGGATGACAGACACTGTTATGGGGGGGAACTGTGGATGACAGACACTGTTATGGGGGGGAACTGTGGATGACAGACACTGTTATGGGGGGGAACTGTGGATGACAGACACTGTTATGGGGGGGAACTGTGGATGACAGACACTGTTATGGGGGGGAACTGTGGATGACAGACACTGTTATGGGGGGGAACTGTGGATGACAGACACTGTTATGGGGGGGAACTGTGGATGACAGACACTGTTATGGGGGGGAACTGTGGATGACAGACACTGTTATGGGGGGGAACTGTGGATGACAGACACTGTTATGGGGGGGGAACTGTGGATGACAGACACTGTTATGGGGGGGAACTGTGGATGACAGACACTGTTATGGGGGGGAACTGTGGATGACAGACACTGTTATGGGGGGGAACTGTGGATGACAGACACTGTTATGGGGGGGAACTGTGGATGACAGACACTGTTATGGGGGGGGAACTGTGGATGACAGACACTGTTATGGGGGGGGGGGGAACTGTGGATGACAGACACTGTTATGGGGGGGGGGAACTGTGGATGACAGACACTGTTATGGGGGGGGGGGAACTGTGGATGACAGACACTGTTATGGGGGGGGGGGAACTGTGGATGACAGACACTGTTATGGGGGGGGGGAACTGTGGATGACAGACACTGTTATGGGGGGGGGGAACTGTGGATGACAGACACTGTTATGGGGGGGGGGAACTGTGGATGACAGACACTGTTATGGGGGGGGGGGAACTGTGGATGACAGACACTGTTATGGGGGGGGGGAACTGTGGATGACAGACACTGTTATGGGGGGGGGGAACTGTGGATGACAGACACTGTTATGGGGGGGGGGGAACTGTGGATGACAGACACTGTTATGGGGGGGGGGGAACTGTGGATGACAGACACTGTTATGGGGGGGGGGGAACTGTGGATGACAGACACTGTTATGGGGGGGGGAACTGTGGATGACAGACACTGTTATGGGGGGGGAACTGTGGATGACAGACACTGTTATGGGGGGGAACTGTGGATGACAGACACTGTTATGGGGGGGAACTGTGGATGACAGACACTGTTATGGGGGGAACTGTGGATGACAGACACTGTTATGGGGGGGGAACTGTGGATGACAGACACTGTTATGGGGGGGAACTGTGGATGACAGACACTGTTATGGGGGGGAACTGTGGATGACAGACACTTATGGGGGGGAACTGTGGATGACAGACACTGTTATGGGGGGGAACTGTGGATGACAGACACTGTTATGGGGGGGAACTGTGGATGACAGACACTGTTATGGGGGGGGGAACTGTGGATGACAGACACTGTTATGGGGGGGGGGAACTGTGGATGACAGACACTGTTATGGGGGGGACGGACTGTGGATGACAGACACTGATGGGGGGGGGGAACTGTGGATGACAGACACTTATGGGGGGGAACTGTGGATGACAGACACTTATGGGGGGGAACTGTGGCTGGCGGACACTGTTACGGGGGGGGGGATCTGTGGCTGGCACTGTTACAGGGGGATATGTGGCTGGCACTGTTACGGGGGGGGGGGGGGGGGATCTGTGGATGGCACTGTTATACATGCGTCATCCACAGACCCTCCCAGCCCATAACTGTGCCATCCACAGATCCCCCGCAGCTCCAGTATACTAATATAATATGTCTTATTCAATTAATAGTTATTAAATATGCCTCTTTATTCCTAATAGTACCTTAAATCCTAAGCGCTTCAGTACAATGCCGGCAGGCCGGCGCGGCGCGTCACTCACTGACGTCACTTGCCTGCGCCGCCTGCTTCATTCATAAAGTAGGCGGCGCAGGCACGTGACATCAGGGAGTTACGCTGCCGCCCGCCCGGCCTGCATTGTACTGAAGCGCTTAGGATTTAAGGTACCGTACTATTAGGCATAAAGGGGCATATTTAATAACTACTAATTGAATATGACATATTATATTAGTATACCGGAGCGGCGGGCGGGGCTATAGTACAGTGACTGCACCGCCCCGCCGCTATTGCCTGCCCCAGCTCCTCCTCCCAGTCCCTCCCCGAGTCCCCGCCCGCTTTACATCGCAGCTTGCGATGTAAAACTGACAGCATTCGCCGTATAAGACGCAGGGGCATTTTCCCCCCATTTTGGGGGGAGAAAAAGTGCGTCTTATACGGCGAAAAATACGGTAAATCACTCCTCTTTCTTCATAGTAACATAGTTTATAAGTCTGAAAAAATACATCTGTCCATCCAGTTATGCTGAAAATTGATACAGAGGAAGGCAAAAAAATAAATAAAAATTCCCTCCCCAACTCCAATTAGAATAACTCCCTGCATAGTAGCTATATCCTGTAATATTATTACACTCCAGAAATACATCCAGGCCCCTCTTGAACTCTTTTAGTGAGCTCACCATCACCACCTCCTCAGGCAGAGAGTTCCATAGTCTCACTGCTCTTACCGTAAAGAATCCTCTTCTATGTTTGTACAAACCCTCGCACAGCCCTGGAAATAAATAGATGATGGGAGAGATTTCTGTACTGTGACCCATGACCTATTTATACATAGTCATTCAATCTCCCCTCAGTCTTTTTTGTTCCCTAAACTAAATAACCCTAATTTTGATAATCTTTCTGGGTACTAGAGTTGTTGCGATACCATACTTTTTATTCGATTTCGATACCATAAAAAAGTATTGTGATACTCTTTACCACGCCAAAAAAAAAAAAAAAAAAGCCGAATCGCACAGTTTATTTTATTTATTTTTTCTGTTTCAGTGTTCACCGCATATATTTTTTTTATATTTTAATAGTTTGGACTTTTCTGATGTGGCGATATGTTTATTTATTGTTTATATATTTTCTATGTGAAATTGGGAAAGGGGGCGACTTATACTTAATATTTTGGCATTTTTTTTATTTATTTTTTTACACTTTTTATTTAATAACCATTTCCCCCCTTAGTGGCCAAAACCTGGGATCTTCTAATCCCTTGTCCTATTCACCCTAATAGATCTCTATTAGGGTGAATATAACCTCACACTCTCCCTGCTGCTCTGTGCACACAGCAGCAGGAAGCTGCCTATGGCAGCCAGGGCTTCAGTAGTGTCCTGGCTGCAATGGTAACTGATCGGAGCCCCAGGATTACACTGCTGGGGCTCTGATCAGAACTGCCACTGCACCATCAATAAAGAGGAGGGGACCCTCTGGCCACTGCCACCAATGATTTTAATACTGGGGGGTTGAGAGGGGTGGGCGCACTGTGCCAACAATGATAATTAACCCTTAATACAGGAGGCGGGTACTGGCAGCAGATCAGCGGCAGTTAACCCCTCAGGGGTGTGCTAACCTGTATTATGTGTTAAAGTCCAGACCCATATAAGGTCGTCTTTAAGTAGCAGGCTACACAGAGCAGCGCCCAGAGATGTCCCAGCACTTACTATTATTCAAGGCAGAGATAGCAGAGCTGGAGAGAGTTCAGAGGAGGGCAACTAAAGCAGTAACTGGAATGGGTGTACTACAGTACCCAGTAGGGTTGTTGCGGGCATCGAAATAGGTATACTTCTGTCCCGGTATCGATACAATGCTGAGATTTCCATTTTTTCGATACTGGGCTGCGCAGTCTAGTATCTCTGAACATGAGTGCGCTGCAGTCTCTCCCTCCATAACCCCCACCCCCCGTGCTGCTGCCACCAATGAGAAGTGAGGGGCGGTCGCACTGCGCCACCAATAATAGGACTTTTCCTGGGTCCAGACTAAGTAGCAGACTAAACAGAGCGGCACCCAGAGATGTCCCAGCACTTACAATTATTCATGGGCGCCGCTCCGTTCGCCCGCTGTACCCCATTACGGTCTCCTGCTCAATATGCTAATTACTATCGGAGTAAAGGGGAGGAGACATCAGCTTCTCCCTGACTGTAGCGCTGTCCAATCGCAGTGCAGCACAGGGAGAAGGAACGCCCAAGAAAGAAGCTGAGGTCTCCTCCCCATTGCTCCAATAGTAATTAGCATATGGAGCAGGAGACCTAGGTTTTAGAGGATGAGAATAAGGAAAAAAATATTTCAAACCAAATGGTGTGCTAAAATACTGTATTTTTCCCTTTATAAGAAAGTAAAGAAAGCTTTATATAAAAGTGGGGGGAAAAAAATGGCAGTGTCTCTTATAAAGTGAACACTAGTGAGCATTTCTATTATGGAAGCGCTCACTAGTATGCAGTAGGTGTGGGGAGCGAAGAGCTGTGAGTGCTGGCAATACTCACCCTCCCTGGTCTTCTTCCCTGGGGCACACTGCACTGTCCCGATTATGTACAGCTTCAGGAAGTAGTGCGGCGACTATAACATGATGCTGCATGCAGGGCAAGACAAGGGAGCACAACTGCTGCAGAGACCGCCAGACCTGGAGAGGAGCGGCGGAGCAGGAGAGGTTAGTGCATTTATTTAATTTATGGTCTGATCCGAATTCCTGGTATGGGGGTCTGATGTAAGGGCCTGATGAAAAAAGAAAGGTTTTATTTTATTTTCCGTGTCTTAAAACCTGACCAGATGCGTCTTATAATTAAAAAAAATACAGTATGTTCAGTACATGGGTTCATTCCTATGGATGAGAAGGGTTATAGTCAAATTGAATATAACTGTCCAGGGAATATACACTGTCCAGGGACTGTACTGTAATTGGCCTAAGTTTTATAACCTCCCCCTCATCCATAGGAATGCATCCATGTACTGCAGTAAATTGGTGAATTCCTATGGATGAGGGGGGGGGTTACGGTCACATTCAATATAAACACTTAGGCCAATTAGGGTACAATCCCTGGACAGTGTTTTTATAATGTGTGTATTCTTATGGATGAGAGGGGTTATAGTCACATGTACTGCAATATTTCAAGCATATTTAATGTCCGGGTAGGCCCCTGAGCGCCCCTTTTTGACATCCTGGCTATCACTTACCCAGGAACTTCATTCCAGGAGTCCCAGGGGATATCAGTGGTGACTTAGAGGCGCCTGATGACCAGCAACATTCCCTCCCTCCTTCTTTCTCTTATCTTACAGCAGAGGTGAGCAGCTGGGCGAATGACTGAGCCGACTGGTGGAAGCGGTTCCTGTGCTCACCACCAATCAGCTCAACATACAGGGTGGCAGTGCAGAGGATAATTGCTCCTCTGCTTTGCAGTGGGACTCTGGCTGCGGAGCACAGAACATGCAGGCGGGTGGCATTCAACTTCAATAGCTGCCACCTTCCCCACACTTTCTCCTAGAGGGTGCAGCCTCACTTCTCAACACTGTCAGTGCGCTCCTGAATATTGGCCTGCAATGTTCAGCCAGCCATGTTTCTGGGCAGTTTGCTGTACAACATGCTGCCTGAAGATTTTATGGTATTTAGTCCACACCCTAGAATTTCCAGTTTATCAACATACTATTCCAATTTCAAAAAATTTCCAACTTGCAGGAAGGATGTATTATAGTTTAATCCCTTAGATACCTACCAACTAAATTGTACTTGTTCCAAACCTGGTCAAAGCACAGAAATCTTAGTGTCTAACATCCTTAAGAGATCTGAATGAACATAACGTAATTCTTCTATTAGTCTCCCTAACCAACAAAACAGAAAGATACATAAAACCCCCATGTTTTTTCATTTCTATAGGTATCGCCACATTCCCACATAAAGCTTCCCATTTAAAGGGTCTAGCCAACCACTAACTTAACCAACTGGGCAGCCTTATAATAAAGAACTAAATTAGGAAATGCAAACCCTCCCACTCTAATTAAATGGTACATGTCATCATGTCTGGCCTTGACTTGAAGTCAGAAGGCATGGCAGTTGGAGAGAACAGAGGCTCTTTGTTGTAAAAGCAAGCCCCCCCCCCCCCCCCCCCCATTGCTCCTAGAGGCTCATTTGTATATATTAAAACATTTTTCTCAGCAATGCCAGCACAATAAACAGGAAACCAACACAGATGCCTTCTGCTGCCAAGCGCAGGTGTGACAGGTCAGCCAGTTTCATAGGTACAAATCTGCTGACAGATGCCCTTTAATGTTTTTGGGGTATTGTTTTTAATTTTCCATCTAGATTTAAACAAAAAACATAAAATTTATCATATCATGCAGGATGTTTTTAGCTCTGTTTTTTTTTATCTTTTCTCAGTGATTTTTGCTTAATTACAAGTGCCAGAGGTTATTCTCTTCTTTATCTCTTTTATGACCTTATCAGCTCTACACAGACCAGGGATCTGTAATCTCCAACACACCAGTTATTATTTAACTATAACTCACAGAATTCTCTTTTCACTTCTATGGGAGTTACAAGAACAGCCGAACTGTGCATGCTGGGAGTTGTAGTTTCACAGCAGCTGGAGGGGCGAAAATTGCTGAACATAAATGCTCACCTCACTCAGTGCTACTTTCACCAACTTGGGCAATCTTATACAAAACTATACCCCATGTTCCTTCCACTACATCAAGATCATCCATAATATTCCTTGTTACGATTTTTACAACTATCTGCAACTGAGGCATTTTCTTTCCTCTTTACCCTCTGGACACACCTTATGAATAATATTTCTCCAATTTAAAACTATAACTACGGAAATATCCTAGGGTTTATTCTATAGTTGTAGCATTCTCTAATAAATCTCCACATACTTTTTGCTCCCATTGGGAACACGATCTTGCCCTTACTTTTACAGATGATCAATGGACTGCAGTATTTCCTCTCCCTTACAGAACTTCTCACTGCATTAAAGGGGTTGTCCGGGATTGGGGACTTAGGTTTAAATATCTTCTACATGACTGTCCTACCTTCCCCATACTTTTCTGATGCCCCGTATTCATTAGACAAATTCTCAGCCGGAAGTGAGTCTTTTCTCACATTCAATGACGTACCGGGTCCCTTCTGCAGAGCGAAGCTGCTTCTTCCGCTTCGCAGGGAGCCCGGTGACGTCACCATCAGCCGCAGGCATTATGCAGAGCACTCGGAAACAGATCGCGCTAAGCCACGCCTCTCCGGTCCAGAGACGTCACCGGGCAGGGCGTGTTCACAATGAAGGAGGCAAGGGAACTATGCTAATTAGCATAGTAAACGCCTCCAATGCAGGCAAATGGGGCGGCAGGCTGGAGATAGAAGCAATACTCTGAGGACTGAGCCAGGAGGAGTTTGGGGGCGTTACTAAAGGGGGGGGGGGGGGTGAGAAAAATGTGCGGCAGGAGGCTGAATATGATTCAAGGGGGGAGGCTGCATGGAGGACATGGCGATGTGCGGCAGGAGGCGGAATAACAATGAGGGGGCGGAGTCACGGCGGAGAGGAGAGTCGTCTGAATGCATGTGATTCCGCGCTGCACTGGGACCCACAGTGCAGAGCGGCAGGAAGTTAGACAAAAATAAACAGACGTAAACAGTGTGCGACCGTCGGAGCCGTTTAGAAATGGCGAAAATACCTTAAAACATATGGGGGTACCTAGAATCACCTGATAATAGTGAGTACACTTAAAAAAATGTGATCCCGGACAACCCCTTTAATAACCTAGAGGCCCCTGGAAAATTACTGTATCAATAGTATTATACCTCCGATTGTCTTTCAAAAAAATTTCGAGACCTCATCCCCCCATGTGCTGAAAATCAAATAGGCTCCCATATGCACACATGGTGGACTTTCTTAAATCTTCCTGCACTACTATTTATACAATACTTAAAAGTTGTAGGATATGATCTACCATGCGGACCGAAAGAAGCATTACTTTTCTCTTCAATCACTAGTCATTGAGGATCTTACTATAGTTTCTCGTATTTTAACAGTTACCAGAACTAAGTTGGCTAACTGTTGGAAAACAACCCCCTTCATTAAAATCAGAAATACTACATACTGTTAATCACAATTGCATTATGGAACACACATTGCATGTAGGCTGCACACCCTTTCTACATTTAAACACCGCTGGATAAAATGGTTTCCCTTTATTGGTCAGACTTGTTAGCCCATCTACCGGTATTCTTTGAGATACTGCTGCCGAAGAGGAGTGGGCGAGGGCTTAAAGGGAATCTGTCACCTTTGCCATGTTTTCTTCTCTTCATGGTTTCATTTGGTTAAAAAAAGCTTGAAGGTGACCAGAGGGGAGTTATTAATCACCCTTTGAGCCCAGTAATGCCCCCCCTGTAGTGCCTAGCCCGCCTTAATTTAGAGCCCAAGCACGCCTCCTCTTATGAACTATCGTCCCACAGCCCAGTTTAACGGTGCCGCCTCCTCCACTACGTCAACTAATTCATTCAAGCTACGCATCTGGAATCTTTATTTCGTCTGCCGGAAATCTCACGCAGGTGCAGTACCGCCTACGCCTGTGCGATCCAATAGCTCCTGAGGGCAACAGTAATAAGAAGACATCACTGGGCTCGGCGCATGCCCAGTGACACTTTTGAGGCTGTTTCCCCTCAGTAACCATTGGTACTGCGCCTGCGCGAGATTTCTAGCAGACAAAATGAAGATTCCAGGTGCGTAGCTTGAATGAATTTGGTGGAGAATGATGGTGTGCCTCAGCCTAGAGCATTAACCACCTGAACCACTAATTTCCTGGATAAGGCAGAAACAGAGGATGCAGTGACACTTGTGCAAGTGATTTTACTCCCTGGAAAAAAGGTCTAAGGTATAGCAATACGCCTTAGACTTTTCCCCCACACTCATCAGCGCAGTGCGACTTTTCCCTGCTCAAGCCAGGTCTAAAAAAGTGGGTGTGGTGTGGGCAGGAGACAGGCCAGCAGGCCCATCACATGCATCATTTTCTGTTTTTAGCGTAGAAAATGGTGTAAAATGTAAGCCAGCTAGGAAGCCGTCTTACATTTAGACTGATGCTGGATGCGCCGAAGTTATGTAGAGGTCTGCGCCTCTTCATAACTTCAGCAGATCCACCGCCACATATAGGGGTTATTAAGACCGGTGTCTAAAACACAAGTCTTAATTATTACCCCATATGTCTGTATGCACCTGTTATCTTTAATTTAAAAAATAAGTTCCATATAAAAAAAACAAAAAAAAACAAACAAGCCCTCATATCGCTATGTGGATGGGAAAAAAAAAAAAAAAAAAAAAAAAGTAAAAGTTAGCACTAACTTTGGAAACAATATGGTCAAACTTGAACCCTACCTCTTAGGCCCTGTCCTAAGTAGGCAACAGTACTGGGCTTATGGCGCAAGTGATGTCATTTCCCATCACACCCTCCTCTGGCTTGCTCTATTGTTTACCAACTCCCTCTAAAAACTAGGGATGTTGTAGCAGGGCTGTGGAGTCGGTAGAGTCAGTTTTTGGCACTTCCGACTCAGACTCCCCGACTCCTCTGTATTTAATATGCAAATGTCTTTTATACATTCCTTGAAGGAAAGAAAGGCAACATACATGTCATTACCACAGAACTACTGGCTAGGAAGCTGCTGCCTTCTGCTGAAGATAGGGCAGTGGGAGGATCCAGGAAGGGGCATTTTTTTTAAAACATGATTTCCCTAGTTAGTAGAATCCCATAATCATGTTTAAAGTTTAAGCTAACAATCTGAGTTTACAACTTTTTATAGCCTTAACTGAATGACAGCAGTTTTTCAAATGATTTACAGCTTCAGTCTTGAACTATTGATTATCCCTTCCCTTCACTTATACAAGTGTCTAGTCCTGCAAAAAACATATTTACTTAAATCAGTTATCAGTGAGAGGCTAGGTTAACCATGGGCGTTGCGTTCCCTGTAACAGCGGAACACAACACAATGGAAAGTATAAGTATTGCCGCTCCTTAACTGTGCGTTGCGTGCCATATAGTGAAGCATATGAAAAGCTTGCTTCTTCATGGTCACTTAACGTGTTCGTTTTGCGGTAACGTGACGCACTGCGTCTTATGGGGCGAATGCTGCGACCGTCCAGTGAATAGGCTGAGAGGGAGGAGGGGCTGGGGGCCGGCATCTGTTTCTGATGGCAGCGGGGCCCGGTAAAGTCACTGTATTCTACTACACCGGGCCCCGTTCACTGTAGTATACTGGAATCATATCTAACTTGTGGGTATTGTTAAAGTATTCCAATCATCTTAAATCTAGCGCTGTACTACTTACTACTAACTTCTTGTCAGTCAGGAGGCCGGGTGGGCGCTCGTAGCGTAGCTCACTAGGTCACGCGCCTGCTCCGCCCACTTAATGAATGAAGCAGGCACCGGGCCCCGCTGCCATTACAGAAACAGATGCTGGCCCCCCATTCACTACACAGGGACACTGTTATGGGGGGGGGGGGGGGAAATCTGTGGATGACACATAAGATAAGATGCTATATATGTGTCATCCACAGATGCCCCCACAATGATCCCCTATAACAGTGCCATCAACAGATGCCCCCATTAGTTCAAAACCCACCAAAAGCACACCTTTTGGTTCAAAATATTTTTTTTTCTTATTTTCCTCCTCAAAAATCTAGGTGCGTCTTATGGGCAGGTGCGTCTTATAGGGCGAAAAAAAATGTAATTAGACTTACCGGTAATTCTGTTTCCTTGAGTCCACCATGATGGCCCAGATTCCCCCCCCCCCTTCCTGGTAGCTCTCATAGTAGAGTCATCATGGTGGACGAAATGGAAAAAACTTAATTAGACTTACCAGTAATTCTGTTTCCCTGAGTCCACCATGACGGCTCTACTATGAGATTGACCCTTGACCTCTGTAGGGGTAGGAACACACAGAGTTTAAAAGGCCACCACCCACTCTCACCCTCAGTGCTTTCCAAATTTCCAAGTGGGTGCAGCCTTAATCTAGGCTGTGTGTGTGTGTGTGTGTGTGTGTGTGTGTGTGTGTGTGTGTGTGTGTGTGTGTGTGTGTGTATCGAGATAGAGAGATAGAGAGATATATAATTTTATTATTAATCCTCAACCCCTCCTTTAAATCTCAGGGAGGGGGGGAATCTGGGCCGTCATGGTGGACTCAAGGAAACAGAATTACCGGTAAGTCTAATTAATTTTTTTTCCATTTCGTCCACCTTGATGACTCTACTATGAGAGCTACCTGATTATTATTAATCTGGTAGCTCTCATAGTAGAGCCATCATGGTGGATGAAATGGAAAAACTGTAATTATACTTACCGGTAATTCTGTTTTCTTGAGTCCACCATGACGGCCCAGATTCCCCCCCTCCCTGAGATTTAAAGGAGGGGTTGAGGATTAATAATAAAATTATCTATCTATATATATATATATATATATATATATATATATATATATATATATATATATATATATATATATATATATATATACATACATACATACATACACACACACACACACAGCCTAGATTAAGGCTGCACCCACTTGGAAATTTGGAAAGCACTGAGGGTGAGAGTGGGTGGTGGCCTTTTAAACTCTGTGTGTGTTCCTACCCCTACAGAGGTCAAGGGTCAATCTCATAGTAGAGCCGTCATGGTGGACTCAAGGAAACAGAATTACTGGTAAGTCTAATTAAGTTTTTTCCATTTCGTCGACCATGATGACTCTACTATGAGAGCTACCAGATTATTATTAAATAGGGTGGGCAACTGCTTGCAGAACCTTCTGACCGAAGGTTAAGTCCGCAGAGGCAGACACATTAATTCGGTAATGTTTGATAAGGTATTTATACTCGACCAGGTGGCCGCTCTACAAATTTTGTCTAAAGGAGACACTCCCTTTCTCTGCCCACAAAGAAGCCATAGCCCTTGTAGAGTGAGCTTTTTTTATTTGTGGGGCTGTTTAGACCAGACTTCTGATAGCAACAAGTAATGGTAGTTTTGATCCATTTTCCGATGGTGGCTTAGGATGCCTTTCTTCCCTTGTTTGGACCGGCATATTGAACGAAAAGATTATCATCCTTCCTAAATTCCTTCGTTGAATCTAGGTACTGTATGATAGTATCCCGAACATCCAGGAGCTGGAACTGATCTTGTGATGGACTCTTTGGGAAAGGATGGAAGAATAATTTCCTGATCTCTGTGAAAGTCTGACACCACTTTCGGGAGGAAACCCGGATCCAAGCGTAAAAGTTATTCTATCTGGGAAGATAGTAAGATATGGTTCCCGGCAGGACAGTGCCTGGATCTCGCCCAGCCATCTGGCTGAAGTAATGGCCACTAGAAAAGCTTCTTTTAATGAGAGGTGTTTGAGAGAAATATCCTGGGTAGAAGAAAATTGTGAACTTGTAAGGCTTCTCAGGACCAGGTTTAAGTCCCACTGAGGCGTCCTAGGGGTTAGGGATGGCCTTAATCTGGAGGCAGCTCTTATAAACCTCCTTATCCACCTATGGCTGGCTAGGTCCGTATCATAGCAGGCCCCCAAGGCTGAGACTTGTACTTTAAGAGTGCTCGGTCTGAGTCCCAGATCTAAGCCCCATTGGAGAAAATCCAGTATATTTTCAATATTCGGGGAGGAGTTTGCCGGAGGGCTCTGGGCCAGCCAACTACAGTATTTCTTCCATATTTTAAGATATATCGCAGAGGTGACTTCTTTCCTGCTAGATTTAAGGGTATTTATAACCTTCTCCGATAGCCCTCTGCTTTTTAGCACCTCGCGCTCAGGATCCAGGCTGATAGTTTAAACAGACCTGGATTCTGGTGAAGAATTGGACCCTGAGAAATAATGTCTTCCTGTTGTGGGATTCTCCAGGGTTCTTCCAGAGCTAGCTCTTTTAGTACTGGGAGACAACTTTTTGTCCAGTATGGGACAACCAGAATTATTGTTACTGGGTCAGATCTTATTTTCTGCAGCACTCTGGGTATCAACGGCCAAGGGGGAAAGGCGTAGGCCAGATCCCAAGTCCACGTGATTGAGAATGCATCTGTTGTCCAAGGGCTGTCCCTTGGGTTTAGGGAGCAGAAAGGATGGACCTTTGCGTTTTTCCTTGACGCAAAAAGGTCTATCTGGGGGACACCCCCTTCTCCTGGTGATCTGATGGAACACGTCTGAGCTTAGGGCCCATTCTCCTGGATCTATGGTCATCCTGCTGAGGAAGTCCGCCTATATGTTTTCTGTGCCCTATAAATGGATAGCTGTGATGGAAAGAACATTTTTTTTTCGGCCAAGGAGAATATTTTTTCCGTCAGTTCTTTTAAGCTTGTAGATCTTGTGCCCCCTTGACGTTTCAGATATGCGACAGCAGTCACGTTGTCCGAAAAGATTTTCAGGCGATTTCCTGAGATCCTGTCTTGTGACACCTTCAGCACCTCCCAGATCGCCTTCAGTTCTCTGTGGTTTGATGATCTTCTTGACATGGTGCCTAACCAAGTGCCCTGGAAATTTAGCGAGCCTATTTTTGCTCCCCATCCGCGTTTATCTGCATCTCTGGATCTTTTACCCAGGGTATCCCTTTTAGCAGGTTTCTCTCTTTCGTCCACCAGTTTAAATCTGATTTTACGTGATTTGGAATGGGGATTCTTTTTTTCTAGAGAGCACTGTCTCTTGTCCCAATTTCTTAGGATTCACAACTGGACAACCCTGAGACCAAGATACTGCTGTTATACAGGAAGTCATCATACCCAGGAGGCTCATGGCACTGCGAATGGAGCACTGAGATTGACTTTGGAATTTCTTTGTTTTGTCCATAAAGGGATGTTATTTTCTCCTGAGGGAGGGATGTAATCTGGGACACTGAAACCAGGATCACTCCCAGAAATTTAATTTTGGTTGAAGGGATTATGCATGATTTTTTTAAAGTTTATTACCCAACCTAGGTCTAAAAATCTGCGCATCAGATCTTTGGTAAGGCTGGCCGTTTCTTGCTTCGAGGGTCCTAAGACCAGAAAATCGTCCAAGTATGGGAATATTTTTATTCCTTCTGCTCTCAGGGGAGATATAATTTCTACTACGAGCTTCGTGAATACCCTTGGGGCAGATGAGATTCCAAAGGGTAACACAGTGAACTGGAAGTGTGTTTTACCTCTCCTAAAACTGTCCACTAGTGCGAATTTGAGTAATTTTTGAGACGACTTGTTTATGGGAACGTGATACTACATGTCCTTTAAGTCTATGGATGTCATGAAGTCTCCTGCTTTGATCAAGGGAATGATGGATGTTTTGGATTCCATTTTGAACTTTCTGTATGTGACCGCCTTGTTTAGACCCTTTACATTTATAATGGTGCAGAAGGAACCATCTGGTTTTTGCACCAGAAATAAACTGGAACAACAACTTGGGACTTCGGTCACTACCCCTGAGTCTACAAGCTGCAGGACCCCTTGCCAGATTTTTCCTATATTCTTTGGGCTGTGTGAAGTTATCCTGAATTTTCTTGGAGGGGCTGATGAAAAATTCTATCCGGTAGCCATCCCGTATGATATTTAAGGCCCACGGATTTTCGGTGATAGATAAACAATGACACCAGAGTGGGAGGAAGACTGGGGAATTTTCTGTCCCGTGGGAATCTGACTGCTTATTTTGGGGGTTAAGAAAAAAACCTCTGCCTTTTCCCCCTTTTTGGTAACTCCACCTACCTCCCTTCCCTTTGCCCCTATAGGGTCTAGTCTGGGACTTGAAGGAACAAAAGGGCTTCTTTTTAGTTTCTTCTGGAAACCCCTTCTTTTTATCTGCCTTTTCCAGGATGGAGTCTAATACTGGTCCAAAGACGTATTCCCCAGAGAAAGCTATAGAGCATAATTTAGCTTTTGATGCTCTATCCCCTCCCCAAGCTTTCATCCACAATGCTCGTCTAGCAGAATTGGTGAGGGCCGCATCCTTAGCAGCGAATCTCACCGACTCCGCCGATGCATCTGCCAAAAAGACCGTGGCCGATCTGAGTAGTGGGATAGAGTTTAGTATGTCCTCTCTAGGAGTTTTGTTTTTGATGTGTTCTTCTAACTCGTTCAGCCAAAAACACATGGATCTAGCGACCGACGTCGCAGCTATGTTGGTTTTAACCCCTCCTTGGATTTTTTAAGGAGAGAGTCGGCCTTCCTTTCCATTGGGTCCTGTAGCTGTGAAGAGTCCTCAAATGGGAGGTGTAAGAAAACCAAGTATATTTAAACCACATTCCGTAGTTTCCTCCCGAACCGCCAGAGCCTGGTGAATATAGCGCTCCGTTCGGCAGTTGAAGTAGACGAATTCCATATGAAATGCCAATAACTTTTTAAGACGATTCCCTTAATAAAGCATGAGAATCCCCAGACATCAGCCGAAGTCCAGAAGAAGGGTACAAATAGAACACTCTTTAATTAACACACACACACACAGGCTTTTATGCAAGTCCCCATGCAAGGGGACATCCCACAGGGAGGGACACAGTATAGCCAATCAAGTACAATGGAAACATACCACCCTTCCAGCATAAACATACAATGCCCTCCCCTAGTCCTGGAGATAATCAAGCCTGATAAAGTAACAACTTGATTATCTCTAGGCAGAAAAGTCAGTTTTCCCCAATATCTGGAACACCCCTTTATACATGAGGTATCCCCACAAATCTTATGTCCCCTGATAGCCCCGATCTGGGTGATCAACATATTCAAATTTCACCCCGATCGGTTTAGGGGTTCTCAAAGAAACATGGAAGTCTTCTGTGACTGGTTCACCCTGGATGGGCTGCCCAAAATAGTTCCATAAGTTTGGGTGTCTTTGACGGTCACTTTAGAACAAGGGAAAAATGAATAAAGTCCCGAATAGCTCTCTTCTAGAAAATTCGGTACATATAGATCCAGCGTTCGGTAGTTACACCTACCGAATGGCATAGGAAGAAATATTGAAAGAAAAGGGGGATTTCTTCACAGGAGGGAAGTCTTAACTACTTTTGCTACTTGAGTGTCAATTTTGGGGGTTTCGTTAAATAGTTTGACGTCCGCTGGGTCAAATAACATCCTATTTCTAAATTCCCTGGATACCCCAAGTCTTCTCTCGGGGTCGGTCCATTCATCCAGTATCATGTCTTTTAGATTCTAAGTCATTGGGAAAACTTTAAATTTTTTGGCTCTGAGTCCCCCAAACATTTTGTCCAGGACGGACCTTGGTTTTCTCACCTCTTCAATCCCCATGGTTGCTCTAACAGCTCCTCCATATCCTCGGAGAAAAAAAAGTATTTTCTTTACTATATTCCATGATTTCACCCTTTGACAGAGCGTCAAGATCAACATTCTGTCTAGAGGTGGAGGCCTCCTCGTCCATATCCTCTGAGACAGAGGAGGATGGAACCAACAATCTTTTTTTTTTTGCCGGAGGTGTGGGCGGGATTGATTTGAGGGAGGCCAGAGAAGACTTAATTTCGCTTTGAATAAGTGATTTGACCTCTGACAAAATGGACGGTTGCTGCTCTTTTATAAGATCATTTATGCAACCCTGGCAGAGCATCTTTTTATAATTCTCAGGAAGCCTCTTGCTACAAGTCGCACATCTCTGAACTTTAGTTCTTGTTTTGGGCTCTTTAACTCCCTATAAGAGAGGAGCAGCCAGGTATCAATAGACCAGATAATCAACAAGTCAAAAAAATGATACATCATTTGTCCTTTTCCCCACAGGGGAACGCACTGTTGGAGTAGCCAAGGGAGCTTCCATCTGGGCTGCAGAGGCGTCAGGGGCAGACATCTGTGAATGTGCTTCAGGAGGAAGACCGGTGAGATGCACGGTCTGTTTGAAACTGCCGCTTCACATAGACGGCACGGCATCTGACGTCATCGTAGTGCGGTCAAGCTCCGCCCCTTCCACCAGCCCAGAGCAGAGCATAGCGTTGATGCTTTGGCCGGAGTCAGCGTGCAGCATGCTCTGCTTGCGTGCGGTCAGCTTCCCAATGCAGGGAAGGGGGACCGACACTGTGGGAGGGATACAGGCTCCTGCGATCAGGAATGAGATTGACTCCACTTATGTCCTCTGCCCAGCTTTGGACCAAACCGCAGGAGGGCAGAGGAGGAGGTCACAAATCCCCAGGTATTTTAAAAATAATAAAAAAGTCCTTCACCTCCACCAGGAGGGCTCTCTGTGAGTTGCCCCCATAGGGACAGGAAACACTGAGGGTGAGAGTGGGTGGTGGCCTTTTAAACTCTATGGGCCAGATTTATCATAACTGACAGCTCACTCAACTTACGGAATGGATCCTAAAATCCTATGATGTGTCCCTGACACAAAACAAATCTCCCTGAGATTTTTTTTCCATGCATGGCACTCCAAGTGCCGGCTTTATTCATGAAAGTACTCCAAGTACTTATTATAAACTCCCGAGGCCAGATTTATCATGACTCTGACAGCTCACTCCACTTTCACATATGGCTAAAGTCAGTTTTAGCCAAGTCAGATTTATGATCGGCCCTTTAAAACTGTAATAAATGTGGTTTGAAGGTAGCAGTTTATCCGTCAGTAAGCAGCTTTACAAAAGTCGCGCATCTTTACGAGTCGCATGTTCTATTAAAAAGGTCTCATAAGATAAGCATGGTCCTCACTGGAGTGAAATTGCGACTTTTTAAATAGTCCCAATAGTAAATCTGTCTAGAGATCAATTTACATAAGAAAACACGCCCACTTCCAGAAAACTGGCGAGCATAGTGCAGAGCAGAAAAACGTTGAAAATTTGTACGCAGTTTTAGCATTTGGGACTTTTTTTGGGACTTTTTCACTCCATTATTCTGACCTGAGCTAATGATAAATCTGGCCCTGTGTGTTCCTGCCCCTACAGAGGTCAAGGTTCAATCTCATAGTAGAGCCTTCATGGTGGACGAAATGGAAAATACGGTAATTAAATATAACTTTTTGTGAATTGGGACATTTAAACTTGCTTTTTTTATTTTATTTTTATTCCAATTTAAATCTAGTAGGAGTCAGAGTCTGTTTATTTTTTGCCGACTCAGACTCCACAGCCCTGTGTTGTAGGCCATACACTGCTGGAAGCAAAGATCATTATTAGGGAAGAAAATGGAAGAGGACTGGAGACTGTTGGCTGTGGATTGTTGTCTCTACTTGAGGCCAGTGATGGGCTGCATAAGTCACATGCCATTTTATGCACTAATATGGTGCTGACATATTTCGCTGCGCTTTACAGACATTAGCATCAAGTTGTCCCCAGTGGGACTCACAATCTAAGTTCCCCATCAGTATGTCTTTGGAGTGTGGGAGGAAACCCAGCAAACACTGGGAGAACATACAAACTGCATGCAGATATTGTCCAGTGCTAACCACTGAGCCGCTGCCATACACCTTGATGTCACTGCTGCAGTCTTGCATACAGAGAATTGGAGGACGATCGGAGGTGCAGAACTATGAGTGCAGCGGTTTTTGTCCCCTTTTTCTCTGCAGTTAATGGGGCAGATAGGCATTCCAGTACCATCTGGCAATGCTGGATCTACAGAGCTAAGGCACACAGTTTCTCTGCTTTCAGACGAGGAGAGTGTTCATGTTTTTTTGCGGTGCGGACTGACCACAGACCCATTCAAGTTGAATGGGTCCGGCCTGCTGCACTGAAGTTGCCCGTGCATTGGGGACCGCATTGAACTGCTGTCAGCTATCACTCCCAACTCCTTCAAAACTTCCCCATACACATTAGGTTTAGCCAGTAGGGAGAGGAGAGAAAGCTCATCTCCTGGGAGAAAAAATAATAATAATGATCTGGCAAAAATATTCACTTGTCCTGATCCTACTCTCCCCTGATGACATCTGTAGGGGGGGGGGGGGGGGGGGAGAGTCTGGTGTTCCCCTTACAGACTGTTGGTCGAACCTGCCATTCACTGCAGGTTTAGCCAAACATACAATAACGTGTATGGTGGTATTTAGGCTTTATTTACCTCATGTTAGGCCCAGTTCACACATCAGTTTTTTTTATCAGTTATTTTCATCAGTGTTTGTGAGACAAAACCTGGGAGTAGAGGCTACTCAGAGATCAGGTGTAATGAAAAGATATTCACCTGTTCTGTGTTTTTGACCCGCACCTGGTTTTGGCTTCCAATAACTGATGGGAAAAAATTATCAAAATAACTGAAGTGTGAACAAGGCCTTACAAGTGATGTGACTTGATAATTGAACCGTAAAGAAAAAAAAAAAAAAGTTCCATTACCAACATCAATGCACAATGTTTCAAGTCATAGATGAAATATATGGCTGCTGGGGCTCCACGCCTACTTGGTTACAAGATAAAGCTTCATGAACCAATATATGGTTAACAAGCACTAATGGATTCATTTATCAAAGTGGAGTAAAGTAGAACTGGCTTAGTTGCTCATACCAACCAATCAGATTCCACCTTTTATTTTTGACAGCTCCTTTGGAAAATGAAAGGTTGAATCAGATTGGTTGCCATAGGCAACTAAGCCAGTTCTACAAAATGCAACAGATTTCCACAGCTGAGATAGGGCATCACATCTATATCGAAGGCTCTGTTTCAGGGCCTCCGTAGCAAATTCTGCCAAAAAGAGCAGACAAAAAAGTTCTGCATGCAAGACTTTTCTTTTTCCCAAAAAAAACAGACACTTGAAAAAAGGGGTCTATTTGACTCTATTTGTTTACATGTACAACACTGTGAACCTTGACTTAAGGCACTCTGATCGGGCGGATGCATGCACCGATGCCGGCGTATTAACCCAATGTCAGTTTAACCACAGCATGCACAGGGTTTGCCTTCTACAGAACCTTACGAGACCCAGCCCCCACATCTCATAGGCACTCTGTCAGAGTAACAGCTAATAATGCATTACAATACACAAAGGGACAAAAATACTGCAATTACTCTTACCGATAATATATGTTTTCCATGAGCCTATGACAGCACCTGTGAGATCCTCCCCCTTCCGGACAGGAAACAGGAACTTCCCAGATCTTTAAATTGGTCCACTGCCTTCCACCACTCGGTATTTGACAAGATTCCTGGGACCAGCAATTACACCTACATACAGTGAAACTAAGAACACAAGCAACCTGTGTCAAATATATGCCCGGGCATATCTCCTCTTTGACATAACACTTGCCTATATGTAGATATAGATTTTTATTTTGCATATATATATATATATATATATATATATATATATATATATATATATATATATATATATATATAATTAGGGAGGGAATTATGTAGGTGCTGTCATGGACTCATGGAAAACATCTTATCGGTAAGAGTAATTGAAGTATTTCCATTACGCCCCATGACAGCACCTGTGAGAGATTAGACTAGATGACTACTAGGGAGGGACTACAGCCTGCAGCACCCTTCTCCCAAAAGACATGTCCTGCATAGACTAAAAGGTCCAATCTGTAGTGCTTGTAAAACGTGGAGGGAGAAATCCACATTGCTGCCCTACAAATTTACTCAATGGTAGCGCACCCCTTTTCTGCCCAAGAAGAGGCTACTGCCCTAGTGGAATGAGCTGAAAAATACAAAGGCACTTGACAACCCGACTGAATATGCCAGACCTATCACTCTCTTAATCCATCTGGCTAAGTTAAGGCGTGTGACTTTCAAGCCTCTGTTCTGACCCTGAAACTGAACAAAGTCGTGGGTTTTCCTAAAGTCCTTCGTAGACTCTAAATATGTGCAGACACACCTTCTCACATCTAGAGTATGAAAGGACTCTTCCCCCTCATTCTTCAGGTTTTGACAAAAGGAGGGGAGAACTATTTCCTGAGATTTATGGAATACAGAAACTACTTTGGGTAGGAATGCAGGATCCGGTTTGAACAATTCTATCCTCTAGAATTTGGGTATATGGCGGGGAAGATGACAAAGCGGATAGTTCTCCAACTCCTCTGGCGGATGTAATGGCCACTAACAATACAGTTTTATAGGATAGCACCTGGACTTTGAGAGTGCTAGGTTTAAGCTTTTTGTTAAGGCCTTCCTGCAAGAAACTCAGAATTAAAGGGATTTTGGGCGAGCTCAAATCAAGGCCTGGGCCCGCAAACTGAAGGAAGGTCTACCATACTCTCAGATTTTGGAGGTGACCTTTTTCCTACTAGTCAGAAGAGTCCCAATCACTTTCTCGGATAAACCTCTGGACCTGAAGAATCGCCTTTCAAAATCTAGGCTGTCAGGTGCAGGTTCTTCACCTCCGGATGATGTAGAGGGCCCTGATATAGTAGGTCCTGCCTTCCTGGAAGTATCCAGGGATCCGCTATTGATAGTGTCCTCAACCAGGCAAACCAGACTCTTCTCTGCCAGAACGGTGCTATAAGGCTCACTGTTTCCTGCTCCCTCCTGATCTTCTGAATCACTTTGGGCAGTAGGCTGATGGGAGGAAACGCATAGACTAGATCCTTCCCCTTGCAAGCGCATCTGCGCCTATAGACTGATCTCCCCTGCTTAGAGAAAAGAATCGCATTTTTTGTTCTCTAACGAGGGGAATAGATCTATTGTGGGAGATTCCCATAGGGAAGGAAAGAAAGAAAAAGAAAGAAAGAAAAAGAAAGAAAGAAAGAAAGAAAGAAAGAAAGTCGGTGGTAATTATTAGGGGATCCTGCTTCAAACAATCTACTCCCTGACTCAGGTTGGGAGATTTCAGCCACCAAGTTAGGGACCGGGTTACTGACCCGGGATCACAATCTTGTGATCCAGGGATAGCAACCTCCCGCCCCAAATGGACAAAATGTGCAATTGAAGGACTTTGGACCCGAATTGGGTCCACCTCACAGCAGGAATGCAAGCCGTCATCAGACCGAGAACAGACATTGCTTTTCTTAGGGACACATTCTTGGTTCTGCTGAAAGACCTTATTTTCTGAATAGCTCTCCTTTGCTCTATCGGAATATAAGATTTCTGCGTCTGGGAATCTAGCAAGACGTGTAGGAAGATACATCTGGAGGTTGGAATCAGGGACGATTTGTCCCAACTTATCAACCAGCCGAGACTTAAGGTCCCCAGGACGTCCTGTATTTGAGATATTAACACCTCTGGGGATTGCCCTACCAAGAGAAGGTCGTCCAGGTATGAGATTATAATGATGTCTGATCTTCTTATCTCTACCATTAGTTTTGTGAAGAGCCTCTGCGCCTGCGATATCCCGAAGGGAAGTGCTCTGAACTGCAGATGGACAATCGACTCCCCCATCTTTACTGCTACCCTGAGGTATTTCTGAGATGACGGATGAATGGGGACGCGATAGTAAGCATCTTTTATATCTATTGAGGCTATCACGCAGTTGGGGAACAGATGAAGGACTGTGGAGGGAGATTGACTCCATCCTGAACTTTTGGTACGTCACATATTGGTTGAGGTTCTTCGAATTTATTATCAGTTGGAATGAACCGTTGGGGTTGGGTACCAAAAATAGGGTCGAATAGAAGCCCTCTCGTTGTTCGCTTTCTGGGACTGGTACAAGGAATGCTTTGGCCAGGAGGCTGTTTATTTCTTCCATAAGAGCCACCTGTTTTGGAGAACGTTTGTTTATGGATGTGATTTTTAATGTCCTGGATGGTAGCTTTTTGAAGTCTAGGCGGTAGCCTTCCTCTATAATACTCCTTAACCAGGTGCTTGCGGTGATATATTTGCCAGGCAGGAGAAAACGAAGAAAGACGACAGCCTACCTGGGGTCTGGCGTCATTGCTGAGAGGAATTCAAAGTCTGAGATCTGGATTTTAACAGCACACGTTTTGATTTATCTGATCTCTATTCTCTTCTTTTCCTTTGATCCCCAAAACAACTCTTTTCGCTATACCGAAATGGCTTCCCCTGTTTAGTAAAGGACGGCGCTTGAAATCCTTTTTTCTTATCCGATGTCTTATCGAAAACGGCATCTAAAGCTGACCCAAAACAAAAAATTTCCTTGACAAGGAAGGGCACATAGCTTAGACTTTGATGTCACATCACCCTTTCAACCATAGGGACCTTCTGGCTGAATTAGATAGAGCGGCCGCTCTAACAGATAGTCTCAGTCTCAGTGCATGAGCAGAGGCATCAGGAATAAAGTCTACTACTCTGGACATGTTTGGGATAGCTTCCAGAAGCTGATCCCTAGGAGTCTTATTCTCTAGATGAGACTCTAGTTCCTCCAACCAGACTTTTAATGACCTTGCCACTGAAGAAGTTGCTATATTTGGTTTGAAGGCCGACTGCCCTTTTGTCCATTGGATCCTTAAGAAATCCTAAGTCCTCAAACGGAAGAGCTGACTTTTTATTTATTTTTTCTACAGGGGCATCTACCCTGGGTACCTCCTGCCAACCTGATACTTGATCAAAGGGGTACTTTCTATTAACCACCCTAGGGATAAATAATTTTTTGTCTGGCTTTTCCCATCCACACTTAATCAGGTCTTTGATACAATCCTAAATGGGGAACACCCTAGACTTTTTGGGCTTCAGGCTTTCAAACATGAGTTCTGGTCTAGACCTGGACTCCTTTTCCTCATCCAGTTCCATTGTGGATCTAACTGCTTTCAATAGTAGATCAGTATCCTCCACTCTGAATAACGGCTTCCCTATCAAATCTTTAGAGGAGGAATCGGAGCTTGCAATGGCGCCCTCCTCCTCAGACTCAGAATCCAAAGTATCCTCCACTATTGTCTGAGCCTTCTTATGTCTGGATGAGCTAGGCAGGGATTTTTTATTTTTTTATATGTTCCACAGAAGAACGAACTTCCCTTTTAACTAACTCTTGGAAGTTTTGCAATAAAGATGGTGACTCCTCTGCTACGACCTTATCCAGACAAAGTTGGCAACATGTCTTAGGGTAGGATGGGGTCAATTTTTGCTTGCAAATTCCACACTCTTTAGCTCTTGTTTTGTGGGTAGCTTCCCTTGGGGCTTCTTTAACCTGCATTTAATACATAGCCCCAGTCTAATTCTGACCATAACAATAAACTCCCCAAAGGGAGATGGTGGGGGTTAACGCCTCTTACCCCCAGGAGTACCGTGCTGGATTCAGAATGCAGCTCCTGCCTGTCTGCGCGCAATTGAACTTCCCCTTCTTCCTGCATGATGCTGCTTCAAGGGGGCAATGGAGGGAAGATCTGGCCGTCCGGTCAAAAATCTGGCTTGCTGGCGTTTCCTTCTTCAAATAGGCCGCGCACGCCAGACATGTTTAGGCTCCTCCCCTTCCAAATGAGAGAAGATACTACTCCCCCCTCACGCCGAACTTCTCCGGCCTGGCAAGGGACAGTGAGGCAGCCCCAGACATCCCCCCCATGGCGCTGAAGAAGGAACGGCCGGGTTTCTCAGAGGCTCCTAGTGGAGACTTACGCCGACAGGTACCTCCAATAGGTTACAGCCTTTTAACCCTAGAGGTCCTGCAGCCCCAAAAAACAGACCTGAGAAGAACTCCTCCAGTCTTGGACAGGAAACAGGAAAGAACTGAGTGGTGGAAGGCAGTGGACCAATATAAAGATCTGGGAAGTTCCCGTTTCCTGTCCGGAAAGGGGAGGATCTCTCACAGGTGCTGTCATGGGGCGTAATGGAAATTAAAAGTGTAGTTCCAAAGGTAAAGGCCTCATGCACACGGCCATTGCCCGGCTATGCCCGTATTGTTTCCCGCAAACAGCAGGTCCACAATAAGCTGGCACTGGCCATGTCCTTACCACATCACGGATGCAGACTCATTCATTTGAATGGGTCCATAGTCCAGAAGGTGCAGTGCTTAACGGAGGCACGGAACCCCACAGAAGATTCTGTGGTTTTCTGTCTGTGCCTCCGCACCACAAAAAAAAAAAAAAAAATAAACAGAACATGTGATGCGGACAGATCACTGACCCATTCAAGTTGAGTCTGGATCCATTGTGGCAGTCGCAAGGATAGTGCTCATGCATTAAGGACCGCAGATTACAAGCAATGGCCAAGTAGTGAATAAAAACTGTGCTAAGACCGGTCACCTGATCCCAAAAAAATAATAATAAATTATAAAAAAAAATTAAATACATTTTTTTTAAATGGGCTTCAGAAAATGTAGACACAAAAACATGATTTTTCTCAAAAAAAAGCTTTTTATTATGTAAAACTGAAAAAAAAGAAAAAGAAAATTGATATATTCGGTATCCCTGCATCTGTAACTGCCTGCTCTATAAAAATATCAAAAAAAAGTTAAATAAAAGCTACGTCAAAACAACCATTTTTTGGTCACCTTGCCCCAAAAAGTGTAATATTGAATGATCAAAAAAATAATAAATAAAAATCATATGTACCCAAAAATAGTACTAATAAAAACCTCAGCTCTTCCCGCAAAAAACTGTAAGACTGTAGATAGAGGGATTACAATATTTTTAGGAAATACCTGCACGGGCTGATGTTCTAGGATGATTGCCTGGAGTCCAGGAGTACTATGTACACATACTATGCCAGTCCTGGTATCATCAGTCAGCCGCCTTAGGGATTTTTTTTTTCCCTTTCCCTCTTCTGATTTTTGGCCTAGGTCAGTGATGGCTAACCTTGGCACTTCAGCTGTGGTGAAACTACAGCATGCTCCATTTATTTCTATAGAGTTCTGGGAGCAGCCAAGCAAGGGGCGCATCTTGGGAGCTGTAGTTATACCACAGCTGGAGTGCCAAGGTTAGCCATCACTGGCCTAGGTCCTATATTAGACACTAGATTCCCAAGGCTTTTGGGATCTGTATATAGCAGATATATTGGCTTTGGGCTAACAGGGTGGGCACCCGTATATGTGGGAAGAATATAATTTGTATAATAATTTGGAAGGGATTGTATGAGATTACACAATCTCATGTAGACTTAGACTTTGCAACTAGACAACAGTTTAGATGTGTGTGAAGAAAATCCACATAAAACCTGCTCAAAAAAAGCACAAGTATAAATCTGCACTATTTATTGCATTTTTTATGCCACTTTTGGTGTGGATCTGATGCAGATTTTCAACAGATCTCATCCTTCCATTGAAAAGGGTAAAATTCGCAGCCCTACAAAAAAATAGAGAATGTGATATTCTGTTTTGCGGACAAGGACAGGCATTGTTACAATGGCTCTGTAAAAAAACCACACACACACGCACATCATCTATATTTTTTTGCGGATCTGCATTTTGCATACCGCAAAATACTTACTTTTGCGTGAGTGTAGCCTTAGGCTAGGGCTACACGGCAGCAATAAGTCACGCAACACATAGGGCACAACTACACTGCAACATGTGTCGAATCTTGGAAGGATTCTTTGCTACTGTCGTGTCGCAGTGTGACACCATAGACTATCATTATTAAAATTGTTGCACGACACATGTCGCCGTGTATCCCTAGCCTTAGGGCTCATGCACACAACCGAATGCCCTCCAAGACATACGGTCCGTGAGCAGGCCATTTGTCCCTGAGCGGCACACGTACATTGTGCGCACCGGGAGCGCACAGCATCATAGGTTACTATGGTGCTGTGCGCATTGGACCGTGTGTCACAGAGGGCATACGGTCGTGTGCATGAGCCCTTACGCTGTGGTTTTTCCAAACGAAATCCACACCGCATGCAGACTCCCTAACACATATGGTCATAAATAAATGATAGGAGTGAATTTTTATTTTTATTTTTTTTAAGTAAAACATAATTATTATTATAAAATTTGGCATTGCTGTAGTACACCAATTTTAAACTGTGGGTCAGTACAATAACAGCAATTACAAATTGTTAGTTTTTTTATACTTATACAAAATAAAATGATGTTTTTTGCACATTGAAAGATCCTCTTCATTTTTATTTTTCTATCATGTTAGCTGTTTTTTTTTTTTTTTTTTTGCAGCACACCAATTTAGTTTTTTAGAATGAAGGACGTTTTAAGGGAAAGGAGGATTTATTTCTTTTTGGAACTTCTATACAGCAAAGTTATCTCCACAGAAGTGGCCATACATGTGCACCACCACTCCTTTTTATCACAGGGGTCTCAGTGACCCCCTAATGTTGTGGAACCCCCACTGACCGTACCTTTAGTGCCAGTACTGGGACTGTGTGACAGGTAAGCGATGGTGCTAATAGGACAACGCCTTTAATATAACCCCTTGCAACAAACAACATTATAGAAGTCCCAAATCTAAGAAAACGATTGGACTTACTACCGCTCCAGACACCGCGTGGACTAAGCTCTCGTAGGACAGAATGGAATTCATGGCAGGCTTCAGATCAACCACTGTCCGGACGTAATTATCTCCCTCTTCCTTCACTACTAGGTTTCTAATCTGCTGCGGTTGTGCTTCACTCCATGCGCCTTAAGGACCTCGTGATGTCACAGGGTCACGTGACAAGCTAAAAATCACGTGGGTTTGAATCTTGTTTTTTCAAGTCACCGCTTAAGTTCGGGGTTCTAGGGGCTGTGTTCCAAGCCTCGTTTTAAAAGCTCGGGAAAGTCAGTACTTCGTTATACCGGGATTTTCAGGGAAGGACAGGGTGAGCATTGCAATCGTGTCTGTCGTTCATGCAGACAATTTCTAGCACGTACCATATGGCAGAAGTATTGCGTGTTTTTTGGCTGTGTAGCTTGTACAGGTGACGCACATAGAAATATCGAGGTGCGCACGTTTGTAGTCTAGGTACCCTGCTTACAACCTGAGGATTTCCTCAGTCACCCTTGGTGTAAACCAGGGTTTCTCAACTCCCGTCCTTGGGACCCACCTATCAGTTGTAGTGTCCCTCTCAAGTAACTGTGGGCCCCGCAAACGTATCTTAAGTATTAATGTCATGTGATATGCCTATATTTTATCTCCTGTCATATTCTTTGTCACAATGTGATTTTTACATGCAAATATTCTTTATACAGGCCTAGTTGGGGTGCACTACACTTGTTTCACCACTAGATAGAGCAGTGTCAGTGTGTATGTATAGCTAAGGGCTCTTTCACACTTGCGTTGTTCTGTTCCGGCATAGAGTTCCGTCGTCGGGGCTCTATGCCGGAAGAATCCTGATCAGGATTATCCCCATGCATTCTGAATGGAGAGAAATCCGTTCAGGATGTCTTCAGTTCCGGACCAGAACGTTTTTTGGCCGGAGAAAATACCGCAGCATGCTGCTCTTTTTGCTCCGGCCAAAAATCCTGAACACTTGCCGCAAGGCCGGATCCGGAATTAATGCCCATTGAAAGGCATTAATCCGGATCCGGCCTTAAGCTAAACGTCGTTTCGGCGCATTGCCAGTTCCGACGTTTAGCTTTTTCTGAATGGTTACCATGGCTGCCGGGACGCTAAAGTCCTGGCAGCCATGGTAAAGTGTAGTGGGGAGCGGGGGAGCAGCATACTTACCGTCTTTGCGGCTCCCGGGGTGCTTCAGAGTGACGTCAGGGCGCCCCACGCGCATGGATGACGTAATCGCATGGACATGTCATCCATGCGCATGGGGCGCTCTGACGTCATTCTGGAGCGCCCCGGGAGCCCCATGGACCGTAAGTATACTGCTCCCCACTACTACTATGGCAACCAGGACTTTAATAGCGTCCTGGCTGCCATAGTAACACTGAACGCATTTTGAAGACTGATCAGTCTTCAAATGCTTTCAGTTCACTTGCGTTTTTCCGGATCCGGCGTGTAATTCCGGCAAATGGAGTACACGACGGATCCGGACAACGCAAGTGTGAAAGAGCCCTTAGGCTACTTTCACACTGCCGTTTCTGGGTCTGCCTGTGAGATCCCTTTCAAGGCTCTCACAAACTGCCCCAAACGGATCAGTTTAGCCCCAATGCATTCTGAATGGATAAGGATCAGTTCAGTTCCGCCTCCATTCCGCTCTGGAGGTGGACACCAAAACGCTGCTTGCAGCGTTTTGGTGTCCGCTTGGCAATGCAGAGCCAAACGGATCTGTCCTGACTTACAATGTAAGTCAAGACGGATCCGTTTACATTGACACAATATGGTGCAATTGTAAACGGATCCGTCCCCCATTGACTTTCAATGTACGTCAGGACGGATCCATTTGACTTAGACTTTTTTGGGATAGAGTAATGCAGATGGATCCGTTCTGAACGGATACCAGCGTTTGCATTTTAGGTGCGGATCCGTCTGCGCAGATACCAGACGGATCCGCATCTAAACGCAGGTGTGAAAGTAGTCTTAGCTCAGACCTAAGTTAGGCTGTGCAAAACTGTGCAGTTGTTGTGTGCTGTTCTGTGTAGTGCCGTTCAGTTCAGTTCAGTTCCTGGTTGAGGTAAATCCAAACCAGTGCAGATGAGCTCAGGTAAATCCAAGTGAGAGTTCAGTTGAATGCAGTTCTCTCATGAGCCTACAAGAAAGCAACAGCCATGTAGCTTAATATCTGGAGGGAGGCCCCTTCCTAGCCTCTCTACTCTGTCCCTGTCATCTCCCTAGCCCAGGGTTAAGGCCTACAAGTATTCTTCCTAGAGGTGAGCAATCCACTACTATAAATCATTCTTCCAGGGTGACCAATGTCTAAACTGTATGCAGCCGAGTATTTAAGGAATTATCGTGTTTTTGCAAGACAAAGGATTAGCAAGATAGTCATTACATGATGACTTATTAGTAGGGGTGCACCGAAATGAAAATTCTGGTCCGAAACCGAAAATTCAGGATACCCCTTGACCGAAACCGAAACCGAAACTGCCTTTTTGCCCAAATACTTTTAAAAGACCCCCCACCCCATAACAGTGCCATCCACAGACCCCCCCACCTCATAACAGTGCCATCCACAGACCCCCCCACCTCATAACAGTGCCATCCACAGACCCCCACCCACCCCATAACAGTGCCATCCACAGACCCCCACCCACCCCATAACAGTGCCATCCACAGACCCCCACCCACCCCATAACAGTGCCATCCACAGACCCCCACCCACCCCATAACAGTGCCATCCACAGACCCCCACCCCATAACAGTGCCATCCACAGCCCCCATTGTACAATTAATAGATTAATAGAAAATAGCGGGGAGGGACTGGGAGGAGGAGCTGGGGGCCGGTGCGTTCACTGTGCTCCGGCCCCCAGCTCCAGTAGTTATAAAATGTTGTACAATTAATAAGCATTCTATTCATGAGGCCCCCTCTGCAGTATTACATTCAATACAGCCACATCATACTCACAGGGCTGTCATCTTAATGCTGGCCGGCCGGGCAGAGGAGCTGCAGCGTCACAACTGACGTCATGTGCCCGGCCTACTTTCTGAATGAAGGAGGCGGCGCAGGCATGTGACGTCAGTCGTGACGCTGCCGCTCGTCTGCCCGGCCGGCCAGCACAGCCCTGTGAGTAGGATGTGGCTGTATTGAATGTAATACTGCAGAGGGGGCCTCATGAATAGAATGCTTATTAATTGTACAACATTTTATAACTACTGGAGCTGGGGGCCGGAGCACAGTGAACGCACCGGCCCCCAGCTCCTCCTCCCAGTCCCTCCCCGCTATTTCCGGCCGATATGTAAAAATATCGGCAGAAACAGATTAGGTGCATTCTCGGCCGATATCTTCGGCCGCCGAAATTTCAGTGCACCCCTACTTATTAGGCACCTTTTGTAGTAGGTGTAGGAGAAGCTTGAAGCATTTACATCTCCAGTTCAGATCCTGAGGACAGTTAGGCCAACTGTCAGAACAACATTGGAATAGAAGTTTCAGGATTCAGAAAAGCACTTTTAATCAAGGATTAGAATCAGGTCGGAGTTGTTACCAGTGTAAGACGTTCATTATTACCAGCCTAGTCTGAGCAGTAGTTTTCTTATGTATTACAAGAGCCTGTACTTCATTGAGGATTTGCGTTTCCCTTTCCCCATATGCATGGGAGATTGTGCTTAATGCCGGATTGTATCAAGAGACTGTTGTAATGCCATTGGATGTATTGTTATCAAGAGTCATCATCAGTAAAGTGCCATTTGGAGTTTCCCTCTGCTTGCCTCAGACTCAGTTCCTCTATTAACACTACAGTAAATGGTTGTACCTCCATACAAAGGGTACTGGCGTCACGACTACAAGGGACCTTGCCACTGGCACATTAATACAGACCACCAAGGGCACCTCAAACCACCATCTGGCCTGTGTCCATTACACCAGAGTGTGCCCCAGAGAATCTTTGTGCCATTCTCCTTTTCACTTATGCGAACCTGCCCAGGGACGACATAACCGTGAGTAACCAGAACTGTATTTACCTTGGCCCACCTATTGCTCACACTGTGACCTCACACATAATTCCCCTGCAAGGTCTGGCATACCACACAGTCATGTTTTAAGGATTTCCTTAGTATTGAGCTATAATTAGTATCAATGCATCAGGACTTACCACAGGTATTGATTCTGTGGGATATTCTTAAATCCTGACCGGTAGGTGGGTCCTGAGGACTGGAATTGAGAAACGCACTGAGGCGGGCCCAGATGTACTAATCCTAAAGGTGGCGGATGCCCAGGATGTGTCACAGGGCGCAGCCTGGAGGACAGATCTATGGTGGGGATAGACGCCTATCTGTTGCTTGGTTTTCTTTGAAACAGAATTTTATGGCAGAATTGTGTCTCAGTTTTGGAGCAAAATGATACCGCTTAGGCCCTGCCCCCTTTTTGGTGAAGCTCCACTCTTTGTCAAATGCCAGAAAATAGTGTAGAAACTCTCAATGTGACAATTTGTGCGCTTGAGGCCTCATGCACACAACAGTTTTTTTTCACGGTCCGCAAAAACGGGGTCCGTGGGTCCGTAATCCGTGACCGTTTTTTCGTCCGTGGGTCTTCCTTGATTTTTGGAGGATCCACGGACATGAAAAAAAAGTCGTTTTGGCGTCCGCCTGGCCGTGCGGAGCCAAACGGATCCGTCCTGAATTACAATGCAAGTCAATGGGGACGGATCCATTTGACGTTGACACAATATGGTGCAATTGCAAACGGATCCGTCCCCTTTGACTCTCAATGTAAAGTCAGGAGTCCCTTTACTTTCACACTTGTGTTCATAATGCAGACGGTGGCTCCGTTCAGAGCGGATCAGTCTGCATTATATTGTTAAAACATGTGTAAGTAGCCTCAGACGGATCCGTCCAGACTTTACATTGAAAGTCAATGGGGGACGGATCCGTTTGAAAATTGAGCCACAGTGTGTCATCTTCAAACGGATCCGTCCCCATTGACTTACATTATAAGTCTGGACGGATCCGCTTGCCTCCGCACGGCCAGGCGGACACCCGAACATAACTTGAAGCGTCCCCATCACCATGGGAACGCCTCTACGTTAGAATATACTGTCGGATATGAGCTACATCGTGAAACTCATTTCCGACAGTATACTCTAACACAGAGGCGCTCCCATGGTGATGGGGACGCTTCAGGTCAGAATATACTGAAAAACTGTGTACATGACTGTCCCCTGCTGCCTGGCAGCACCCGATCTCTTACAGGGGGCCGTGATCAGCTCAATTAACTCCTCAGGTGCCGCACCTGAAGGGGTTAATTGTACTATCATATCCCCCTGTAAGAGATCAGGGCTGCCAGGCAGCAGGGGGCAGACCCCCCCCCCCCCCAGTTTGAATATCGTTGGTGGCACAGTGTGCGCCCCACATCGCCCCCCCCCCCTCCCTCCCTCTATTGTAATAAATCGTTGGTGGCACAGTGTGCGCCCACCATCCCCCCCCCCCCTCCCTCCCTCTATTGTAATAAATCGTTGGTGGCACAGTGTGCGCCCGCCATCGCCCCCCCCTCCCTCCCTCTATTGTAATAAATCGTTGGTGGCACAGTGTGCGCCCACCATCGCCCCCCTCCCCCTCTATAGCAGTAACAACATTGGTGGCAGTGTGCGGCCTCCCATCTCCCCCCCCCCCCCCAGCGGAGTTCCGATCGGAGTCCCAGTTTAATCGCTGGGGCTCCGATCGGTAACCATGGCAACCAGGAAGCTACTGCATCCCTGGTTGCCATGGTTACTTAGCAATAGTACAATTGTAGAAGATTCATACTTACCTGCTTGCTGCTGCGATGTCTGTGACCGGCCGGGAGCTCCACCTACTGGTAAGTGAAAGGTCTGTGCGGCGCATTGCTAAAGAACTGTCACTTACCAGTAGGAGGAGCTCCCGGCCGGTCACAGACATCGCAGCAGCAAGCAGGTAAGTATGAATCTTCTACTGTTGTACTATTGCTAAGTAACCATGGCAACCAGGGCTGCAGTAGCTTCCTGGTTGCCATGGTTACCGATCGGAGCCCCAGCGATTAAACTGGGACTCCGATCGGAACTCCGCTGCCACCAATGATGGGGGAGGGGGGGGAAATGGGAGGCCGCACACTGTGCCACCAATGGTTGTTACTACTATAGAGAGAGGGGGGGCCGATGGTGGGCGCACACTGTGCCACCAACGATTTTTAACTATAGAGGGAGGAAGGGGGGGGGGCGATGGTGGGCGCACACTGTGCCACCAACGATATTCAAACTGGGGAGGGGGGGGGTCTGCCCCCTGCTGCCTGGCAGCCCTGATCTCTTACAGGGGAATATGATAGTACAATTAACCCCTTTAGGTGCCGCTTGAGGCACAAAAATGTAGACTGGATCAACTATATTTACTATAATCAACAAAGGTTTGCAAACTACACCAGGGATGCGTTACAGGGTGTAGCAGAACAGCTAAAGGCAGATTCCATTATGACATTTCAAAACCGCATGGTACTCGATATGATACTTGCAGAAAGAGGTGGTGTCTGTAAGGTATTGACGGACCCCTCATCATGCTGCACGTTCATACCCAGCAACACCGGCCCTAATGGTAAGGTCACATTGGCAATAAAGAAACTCAAGGATTTATCAATCGAGCTCAAAAGAAACTCAGTATTTTGGCTGGTTCACTACATGGAAACAGGCACTTGTACAGTTGGGAATCATTATCCTGGTAATTATTATAGTAATAGCCTTAGTTGCAACATGTATCATACCATGTGTACGGAAACTGATAATGAAAGGAGTATCAAATATGTCATTTTATGAGACTCTGCTGCCTAATCCTGAAGACAACTCACATGAAGGATATAGAAAATATCTGGCGGTATACAGGGAAAAGGGCGAGGGCAAGAACCATATTATCTAAGAAATTTGGTTCTAAGAGGGGATTGAAGGCAAATGTGACTCCATGTTGTCTTCTCTATGATGTACAGAATTGTTATAATATCTCACCTACGCACTTTACAAGAGACGCAAGTTTTGTAGCAATCTGACACTTCTATGTGCAAAAAATTTTTGGGCAATGAGTGACTAGTTATATCCAATAGTATACAGGTTTATCCAGCCAGTCATACTACATATTTAGTGAGTATAGTGTTTTATGTTAGCAGATTTCGACAGGCTGTGCACTCAAAATCCATGCATCATTGGGTTAGTGAGATGCATTTCATTTGTGCCTGGCAGCCCTGATCTCTTACAGGGGAATATGATAGTACAATTAACCCCTTTAGGTGCCGCACCTGAAGGGGTTAATTGTGCTATCATATCCCCCTGTAAGAGATCGGGTGGTGCCAGGCAGCAGGGGGCAGTCTTGTACAAAGTTTGCAGTGTATTCTAACTAGAAGCGTCCCCATCACCATGGGAACGCTTCTGTGTTAGAATATACTGTCGGAAATGAGTTTTCACGAAGTGAAAACTTAGATCAGAAAAAGCTTTTATGCAGACGGATCTTCGGATCCGTCTGTATGAAAGCAACCTACGGCCACGGATCACGGACATGGATGCCAATCTTGTGTGCATCCGTGTTCTTTCACGGACCCATTGACTTGAATGGGTCCGTGAACCGTTGTCCGTCTAAAAAATAGGACAGGTCATATTTTTTTGACGGACAGGATATACGGATCACGGCCTCGGCTTTTTTTTTTTTTTTTCCACGGACCCATTGAAAGTCAATGGGTCCGCGAAAAAAAAACGGCATAACGGCCACGGATGCACACAACGGTCGTGTGCATGAGGCCTTAGACAGATTTTTGATACAGACACATTAGTAAATCTGGGCATGAAGGTATGTTCATACTGCTAAAAGTGTGATTAAATAGGCTGCTATAATGACTAAATTCTGTAAGGGCACATGGAAACGCACTGACCCGAACGCACTGTGTGATAGTGATTTATTTCTGTATGCAGTTATTTTGTACTGTACTTGCATATTGATGGATGTACAGTACAACAAACCGAGGGTCAGATAGGAGCTCATTGAACCATAAATCACTACGTGGCAGTGAATTCAGATCAGGACCCGATGTCACAGCCTGTGTTTTTCAGACTGCGCACAGGCATTTGCATGTTTGTTGATGCAGTAACTACATGCAGTCAGCCACATGCAGTTTTTTCATGCATGACTACCGTGTAGATAATACAGCGCAGTTAAGTACAAATTAAATGCATCTCACTAACCCAATGATGCATGGATTTTGAGTGCACAGCCTGTCGAAATCTGCTAACATAAAACACTATACTCACTAAATATGTAGTATGACTGGCTGGATAAACCTGTATACTATTGGATATAACTAGTCACTCATTGCCGAAATTTTTTTTGCACATAGAAGTGTCAGATTGCTACAAAACTTGCGTCTCTTGTAAAGTGCGTAGGTGAGATATTATAACAATTCTGTACATCATAGAGAAGACAACATGGAGTCACATTTGCCTTCAATCCCCTCTTAGAACCAAATTTCTTAGATAATATGGTTCTTGCCCTCGCCCTTTTCCCTGTATACCGCCAGATATTTTCTATATCCTTCATGTGAGTTGTCTTCAGGATTAGGCAGCAGAGTCTCATAAAATGACATATTTGATACTCCTTTCATTATCAGTTTCCGTACACATGGTATGATACATGTTGCAACTAAGGCTATTACTATAATAATTACCAGGATAATGATTCCCAACTGTACAAGTGCCTGTTTCCATGTAGTGAACCAGCCAAAATACTGAGTTTCTTTTGAGCTCGATTGATAAATCCTTGAGTTTCTTTATTGCCAGTGTGACCTTACCATTAGGGCCGGTGTTGCTGGGTATGAACGTGCAGCATGATGAGGGGTCCGTCAATACCTTACAGACACCACCTCTTTCTGCAAGTATCATATCGAGTACCATGCGGTTTTGAAATGTCATAATGGAATCTGCCTTTAGCTGTTCTGCTACACCCTGTAACGCATCCCTGGTGTAGTTTGCAAACCTTTGTTGATTATAGTAAATATAGTTGATCCAGTCTACATTTTTGTTGATTATGTGGGGAATTATGGATTCAAATCCTGCTGCCATCTGACCTCTGGCCTTGAATTCATAAGGGACCCCGATTGCATCAATATACACGTGTGGGTCGAAGCTACATTTTGGGAGGGCACGACGGTTGCGTATATGTGTATTGGTGTCTTTTTCCTTTTCAGTGAAGATGTGTATGTTAATGATGGCTTTAGCAAGAGCACATTCACCTTTCCAGAAACCCTCTAGTCTAGATCTTATCTTTCCATCCTCACAGATCCAATATACATCTCCAATCGAGTATACTTGATTTCTGTGTGAGGGAGGTATCTGTTTCACTGTAAGTTGCACAGTATCCTTCAGTCAAATTACCCAGGGATCTTCCTTGATCTCCCCCTCTGTGGCAGGTAGATAGAGATATATATATATATATATATATATATATATATATATATATATATATATATATCTCTATCTATCGCTGCACCAGGGCGGGGAGTTTTTATGAGGAGTGGGTATTCTTCACATGTAGACTGGTTACTAGATAAATTTGAGAATAATTGCAAAAAAACATTCCTCAACACTAGAGGACAATATTAAGGGCACAGTACCTAGGTGAGGCTTAGCTGTCCCACATATATAACAATTACTTATGTCCATTCTTATAGTGGTTGCAGTATCTTGTGGAAGGACTGCACTTCATTATGCTGCATAAACAGAAGGAGTAAGTTGCAACATGAATACTGGAGGAATTGTACCAGAAGGTAGTGATTCCACCTTTCTGAGTTATAGCAACTTCAGCTTTGTTATCCTCCGGCAGAGTCATTAGGATCGTCAGTAACCCCACAGTCCAAGTGGACCATCTGTGCCATCTTCCAGAATTGAGGGAGTGCATCCTGGTGGAGGTCAGAGCTGTCTGCTCCCGTTAGTGCCTTACTTTGTCCTTTTCCGAGGTCAGGACTGTCTGTCCCAGTTAGTACCTTACTTTGTCCTTTTGGGGTGCCTCCTTTGCCAGTTTTACTCTGGTGGCGTGGACCCAGGTAGTTACTTCTTCTGTAAGTACAGCTGTGCGGGTCACGGCTACAACTGTAGTCGGTGGTCCGTAGGTGAAGTCTCCTGCAAATTTTCCTTTCTTTAATTTCTTTATCAGCACGATATCTCCCACTTGGAATGGGTGAGTTGGTTCCTGTGGAATACAATCAATTTTTTTTCTTAATTTCACTTAGGGTTTTAATCAATCTGGTTACATTGGTGTTTGGGTTGTTCCTCAAACATGTGATACACCTTCCCACATAATCTGACACTAACTGTTTAATGCCTGTAATATAGAAATTCTGTGCTAGCAGCATGTGTGTTTGAATGCTGTGTCCTACTCCATGAAAATGTGCAATGAACAGAGGGGAGCTGTATTGTGGTATGTATGTTTCCCCCTCTTTGCAGAATAATCCTGTCCTAGGATTCTTCTGCAAGATTGGATAGCACCAATTGGCCATTTCATCGTCAGTAGCTGAGGACTGGAGATCCACACGCATCTGAGTTAACTCAAGTGAAGGAGGTACTAATTTCACCATCTGCAATGTGGCCTGGGCCATCAGTGCAGCCTTCTTGGCCTCCGCGTCTGCCAGGGCATTGCCTTGGGACACATGATCTTTACCACCAGTATGCGCCCTGCAGTGGACAATTGCAATCTGTCAGGGAAATCTTATGACTTCTAAAAGTTGTATGACAAGTTGTGAATGTGAGATATGCTTACCATCAGCTGCAATGAATCGTCTCCTTTGCCAAATGACCCCGTGGTCCCAGACCACTTCATGTGCGTACCTGCTGTCAGTGTAAACGGTGACTGGCTTGCCTTAATGTAGTATGCATGCTCTCGTGAGTGAAATTCTTTCTGCTGCTTGTGCAGATTGGTATGTGATCGGTCTGGCTTCCAGGACAATATGTGTGTCATGTTGTATGGCATGTATACAATCATGTGCCTCTGTCAAGTGATCCTCAGGTCTTTTAAGTCCTAATAGGGCATTCAAGATACATGCTGGACCTGAGGTGTGTGTTGCATATTTGATTTGGAGGGAGGGATTGCTGATGAGTAGAATCTCCCATCTAGATAGTCTTTGTGCAGACATGTGCTGTGTGTGTATGCCTTTGAGAAGGCCTACTACAGGGATCAGCAACCGTCGGCACTCCAGCTGTTGTGAAACTACAATTCCCAGCATGCTCTATTCATTTCTATGAGAGTTCTGAGAAGAGCAGAGCAAGTATGCATGCTGGGAGTTGTAGTTTCACACCACCTGGAGTGCCGGAGGTTGCTCACCCCTGGCCTACTACATCATGTGTGGTGTACAGGATAGTCTCATGTCTCATTGTGAGTGGCGTTGCAAGCTCAACCATCACAGCACAGGCTGCAAGAGATCTCAGACAGGCCGGCATTCCTTGGACGGATGCCAAAACCACCTTTGAGAAAAAAACACAAGGACGTAACTTGCCTCCGTGATATTGTGTCATTACACCCGCCATGGTTTTACAATTTTGTCGAGCATATATGTGGAATGTGAGTTTGTAGTCGGGGAGGCCCAAACCTGGACTTGTCATTAAAGAACATTTCAAATAATCAAATGCATTAAACATTTCCTCAGACCACCTGTTTAGATCTGGCATGTCTGCCAGAGTGGCTTGTCTCATTACATTGTCATAGTAGGAGCAATCAGGAATCCATTGTCTGCAGTAGTTTATCATACCAAGGAAAGATAAAATTTCTTTCTTGGTGTGCGGGGTGACCAGGCCCGCAATCAGACTGGACTCTTTCTGTACTGATTCTCCTTTCTCCCTTTGTGAGAACAAAGCCCAAGTATTCAACTTGCTTTTTACATCATTGCATTTTCTTGCGTGACACCTTGTGTCCACATTCAGACAACCATTTCAACAAAGATAAAACATCTGTTACATTGGCCTCCTCTGACATACTACACAATAACAAATAATCGACGTATTGCAAGAGTACAGAACCGTGGGGGGGGGGGGGGGTGCCATGGTTTTAAACTGGCTTAGAGGACAATGCTGTACACTACAGGTGAATCAGCATATCCCTGGTGCATCCTGGTGAGTTGACATCCCTCAAAGGAAAAAGCAAAAAGGGAGTCTGGTCTCCTTCTCAACCGGAATAGAGAAGAAAGCATTTTTCAAGTCTATCACGCTGAAACAGACAGCATCTGCAGTAAATGGCTGACAGCAACTGAGAAATGTGTCGGCTGTCTCTGTTTACTCACGTGTTTGCTCCTAAACGTTTGTAACTATGTGTGGGGGTCTGTATCTTCCTGATCTCAAAGCATCCCGCTACCTCCTTCTCATATAAATGTTTCTCAAAGTCTTGTATTTTGTCTGAGGTCCATGAGAAAACATGCTGCTTTACAATGAGATGAGGAAGGAGACTGTCACTATTTGCAGCCTTCAGTCCCTGGTTGGGAGGGGGAAACTCGCACTTAGATTTTCCCCCACTCACAGTAAGAAAATGCATCAAATGACAGAGTGATAATATTACAGTGAGATATGTTCTTACACTTGCCACCAGAACAATAGCTCTCACACAAACAGATTAATCATAACACTTAACACTGTATCTTATACTCTAAATATAGGTATGTGTCAAACCAAGGTAGGTCAGTCTCCCTGAGACTGTTAAAGTAAATGGATCTCCCGGAGAATCTATGGTGTGTCCCTGACACAAAACTTACGGAATGGATCTTAAAATCCTATGATGTGTCCCTGACACAAAACAAATCTCCCTGAGATTTTTTTTTCATGCATGGCACTCCAAGTGCCGGCTTTATTCATGAAAGTACTCCAAGTACTTATTATAAACTCCCGAGGCCAGATTTATCATGACTCTGACAGCTCACTCCACTTTCACATATGGCTAAAGTCAGTTTTAGCCAAGTCAGATTTATGAACGGCCCTTTAAGACTGTAATAAATGTGGTTTGACGGTAGCAGTTTATCCGTCAGTAAGCAGCTTTACAAAAGTCGCACATCATTACGAAAAAGTTGCACGTCTTTACAAAAAAGTCGCTTGTTCTATTATAAAGTCTCATAAGATAAGCATGGTCCTCACTAGAGTGAAATTGCGCAACTTTTTGCGACTTTTTTGCGACTTTTTAAATAGTCTCGATAGTAAATCTGTCTAGAGAATTATTTACATAAGAAAACACGGCCACTTTCAGAAAACTGGCGAGCATAGTGCAGAGCAGTTTTAGTGATTGCGCAAAAATTTGCGACTTTTTCACTCCATTATTCTGACTTGAGCTAATGATAAATCTGGCCCCCGGAGTTTATTTTTAAGGCTTAACAATGTATCCCGGATACAGAATAAAAACTCACAGGTAGAGATGGGGCCAGTGCCCTCGGACCGTGCAGTGGACAAAAGGGATGTCTCTCTTACCGGACATGAGGATGGCCTTCTCTAACCCAGATGGAGCCCCCAAACTGAAAGGATTCGGACCTTTCTGGACCTCTACGACATCCTTGGTTTGAGGCACTGACGTCAGGAGAGATGTTTCTCAGTTGGCAATAACAGACACAAAGGCAGTCACTGAGAAACACTCTCTAATTTTATTATGCCATTGCTTGGCCTCATATAGGCAGCAGAAAAGCTTGCACAACAACAGCGTTAAACAAATCATAAATGATAAACATTGACGCCCACACAGATAGTACTGGAACATCCCTTTTATAACAATGTACGCGGTTGTGCAGAATGACCCTGAATGAGACAGAACATTTGTTCTAATTCTGGGAGATTCCCAGAATCTGTCCTGAGACAGATAAGTGAACCTAACTCACAGTGGGGTGGGGAGAGATATTATAACAATTCTGTACATCATCATAGAGAAGACAACATGGAGTAACATTTGCCTTCAGCAACCTGGTGAGGTTGCATCATGGAGGTCCAGGCGTCTAACAAGCAGGAGACTTGCTCAAACTCCCCCGTCCAGGCCCCTGTAAGTAGCTTCTTTATGGGCTTAAGCAGGGGTTTATGGGAAACTAAACTACGACACTAAAAATAGTCTCTATTCCGTTTCCCCCTAGACCACAAAAGAGTCAAGGCACAAATCTCATGGAGACCTGAAAAAGAAGTGAAGAAAGTGTGCAACCTGCTAAACAAGGCTTCTGGGGCCATATAAAAAACCTTTATGTCCAGAATGCCTTTCCAAAATTCTTAAGGACGAGCGGTCATCTCTACTCTTGGATTTGAGAGCTATTGTTATAGAGGAGGTACAGACGGCAACCTCAGGCCAGAACCCAGACTCAGTACCATCCCCCCCCCCCCCCTCCAAAAGAACCAGGATCCAGTTAGACTCTGAGGAAGAGGGATTATGTGGTTCAGATGAAATGGAAGATGAGGGCTCAGTGTCCTATCCTCAGGAAGAACAGAGAAGATAATTATTTTCGTCCGTGGATCTAGACCCCCTACTCACTGCTATAAGACAAACCATGGCTATTGAGGAGGGACAGGCGCGATCCGTTGAGGACAATATATTTGGCGGCCTAAAAGTCAGGAAAAGAAAGGTCTTCTCGGTAAATAAAAACTTAAAAGACCTCATTACAGAAGAATCGGCAGATGGAGAAAATAAACTCTTCATTCCCAGATAATTTAAAAACTGGGAATGAAGAGTAGATGTCCAAGTGGCCAAAGTAGTGGAAAAAAAAGTAGATGTCCAAGTGGCCAAAGTAGTGGAAAAAAAACCTCAATCCCGTTTGAAGATTCGTCGCAGCTAAGGGAGTAGATGGAAGTTGAATGGTTTACTGAAAATAATCCTGGGAGTCAGGGTGTCACGGACGGTGTACAGGAAACAAGACAAAGCAACATGCATATGACTCACTGGATCCAAAGCTAAGGAACCAAGGGAAGACCCCTGCACAAGACCTAGCACTTTCCCTGGCTGTTCAGCCTATGCAAAGATCCCAGAGGTGGATGGTTGCATATCCACGTACCTCGACTATATAACCCCCTGAACACCCAAAAATAGTGATGGGACACGACCACCGGCTCCCTACACCAGACACAGAGGGAGTCAGGGTCACCTGGGATCCAGCAAACAGAAAATAACAGTTGAAAGTACAGCACTTAACTTTAGTAGCAGACTGGGAAATGGGATCCGCATGCACACACACTCCAGGAAGAAATATAAGCCGCCCAGTAATGCATCATGGGGAGGAATTTAAAGGGAAGCAGTCAGTCCAACTACATGACAGCTGAGAGAGGCTAACGAGATGAGGAACTGAACAGCACAACAAAGAAAGCTCAAGGACGAGGTTCTGAAAGGCTTCTGTCAGAGCTTCTCAGCTGTCTGGTTGTGACAGTACCCCTCCCTCTACGAGTGGACTCCGGACACTCAGAACCCACCTTCTCAGGATGGGACCTATGGAAAGCCCTGATGAGACGAGAGGCCTTAATGTCCGTCACTGGGACCCACATCCTCTCCTCAGGACCATAACCCTCCCAATGAACAAGGTACTGAAGAGAACCGCGGACAAGATGAGAATCCACAATCCTAGAGACCTGAAATTCAAGATTCCCATCAACTATAATCGGAGGAGGAGGCAAAGGCGAGGGTACAATGGGTTGAACATAAGGTTTCAATAAGGACTTATGAAAAACATTATGGATCTTCCAAGTCTGAGGAAGATCAAGACGGTAGGCAACAGGATTGATGACAGACAGGATTTTGTAAGGCCCAATAAACCTAGGACCCAACTTCCAGGAGGGAACCTTCAATTTGATATTCTTGGTAGACAACCACACCAGATCACCAACATTCAGGTCCGGACAAAATCTGCCACACGCCTATATCTCTCACTCATTCTCTTTAGATTATCCTGAATCTTTTGCCAAATAGATGACAGACGAGGAGAATCTGTCCTCATCAGGTAAACCAGAAGACCCCTCTCCCGAGAAAGTCCCAAACTGCGGATGAAACCCATATGCACCAAAAAAAACGTATCAGAGGACTCCTGACGACGGTTATTTAAAGCAAACTCGGCAAGGGACAAAAAAGAACATCAATCCTCTTGATTCTCCGCCACAAAACAGCGCAGATATGTCTCCAGATTCTGATTGACGCGCTCTGTCTGGCCATTCGTCTGCGGGTGGAAAGCAGAAGAGAATGACAACCGAACCCCCAAGCGAGAACAGAAAGCCTTCCAGAATCTGGAAACAAACTGCGTGCCCCTATCAGAGACTATGTCTGAAGGAATACCGTGCAATTTGACAATGTGATCAATAAATGCCTGCGCCAGCGTCTTAGCATTAGGCAAACCAGGAAAAGGGATGAAATGCACCATTTTGCTAAAATGGTCCACCACCACCAGAATCACTGTCTTCCCCGAGGAACGAGGCAGGTCCGTTATGAAGTCCATGGACAGATGTGTCCAAGGACGGGAAGGAATGGGTAAGGGAAGGAGAGGACCTGATGGCCGTGAATGAGGGACTTTGGCACGAGCGCAAGTCTCGCAGGCTGCCACAAAACCCTCAACCGAATTACGAAGCGCAGGCCACCAGAATCTCGAGCAATGAGATCCAGTGTGGCTCTTGCCCCCGGGTGCCCAGCAAGGACCGTATCATGGTGTTCCTTAAAAATCTTGTGTCTTAAAGCGAGAGGCACAAACAACCTCCCAGGAGGACAAAGATCAGGAGCCTCTGACTGCGCTGCCTGCACCTCTGCCTCCAATTCAGAAAAAAGAGCAGAGACCACTACACCTTCAGCCAAAATGGGAACCGGGTCTTCAAAATTCCCGCCTCCCGGAAAACAACGTGACAGGGCATCTGCCTTCACATTCCTAACTCCAGGGCGGAACGTGACAACAAAATTAAATTTTGAAAAGAACAAAGACCATCTGGCCTGTCTCGGGTTCAGACGCTTGGCTGACTCCAAGTAGGCCAGATTTTTATGGTCAGTAAACACGGTAATGGGGTGTCTGGCTCCCTCCAGCCAATGGCGCCATTCCTCAAAAGCTAATTTGATGGCCAACAATTCCCTATCTCCCACATCGTAATTTCTCTCTGCGTAGGAGAGTTTTTTCGAGAAAAAGGCACACGGTCGCCATTTGGCAGGAGAGGAACCCTGAGACAAGACCGCACCCGCACCACACCCACCTTAGAAGCATCAACCTCAACTATGAAGGGTAAAGAAATATCAGGTTGCATCAAGAGCGGAAGCAAAACTCTCCTTGATATTAGAAAAAGCCTTACGCGCCTCTACCGACCAAGAAGAAACATTTACCCCCTTTCTGGTCATATCAGTGAGTGGTTTAACAATAGAGGAATAATTCAAAATAAACTTCCTGTAATAATTGGCAAAGCCCAAAAAAACGCATCAGCGCCTTCTGATTCTCAGGAAGCTCCCACTCAAGCACAGCGCGGACCTTCTCGGGGTCTATGCGAAAACCAGAAGCGGAGAGAAGAAACCCCAGAAATTGAATTTCTGGAACCGCAAACACACATTTTTCCAGTTTCACATATAATTTATTCTCCCGCAGAATGAGCAAGACCTGACTTAAATGTTCCTTTATGAGTTTTGAAATCGGGAGAAAAAATCAAAATGTCATCCAAATACACTAATACAAATTTTCCCATCAAATGATAAAAAATGCTGTTCACGAAATGCTGAAAAACGGCTGGGGCATTCATCAAACCAAAAGGCATAACCAAATTTTCAAAGTGGCCCTCAGGGGTATTGAAGGCCGTCTTCCATTCGTCCCCTTCTCTGACCCTGACCAGGTTGTATGCCCCTCTTAGATCTAATTTGGAAAAGACTTTAGCCCCAACAACCTGGTTAAACAGGTCCGGGATTAGAGGAAGCGGATAAGGGTCATGAATAGTGATACTGTTCAGCTCCCTGAAATCCAGACAAGGTCTTAACCATCTTTTTTCTTAACAAAGAAAAAACCAGCGGCAACAGGTGACTTCGAGGGTCGTATGTGTCCTTTTCTCAGACTCTCAGAGATATAAGCACGCATAGCGATCCTCTCAGGTTGGGAAAGATTGTATAAACGAGATTTAGGCAGCTTGGCGCCTGGGATGAGATTAATAGGGCAATCGTACTCCCTGTGCGGGGGCAAATCCTGAACTCCACTCTCAGAGAAGACATCCGAAAATTCAGAGAGAAAAGATGGTACAGTCTTAATAGCAACCTCAGAAACAGATGTCGTGAGGCAATTCTCTCTGCAAAAGTCACTCCAACCATTTATTTGCCTTGCTTGCCAATTAATGGTGGGATTATGTTTAGTGAGCCAGGGTAGCCTCAACACTAGAGGAGTAGGCAAACCGCTAAGGACGAAACATGACACATCCTCAACATGAGCATCACTCACAATTAAACGGATATTGTGAACTATGCCCTTTAATGATTTCTGAGAAAGTGGAGCGGAATCAATAGCAAAAACAGGAATATCCTTTCCCAAAGTGCACACCTGGAAACCATGAGTTATTGCAAATTGACTATCAATGAGATTGACCGCTGCTCCACTATCCACAAAAATCTCACAAAAAATATTCTTGCTCTCTAGCGCTACCCTAGCAGGCAGGACAAAACAGGAACTACAAGCAAACGGAAAACCTTCAATTTCCGCCTCAACCCTGCCAATAGTAACAGACGGAACATTTTTTAAAGATTTTTTTCCTGTTAGTTTCTTTATTACTCCCAGAAAACTGCCTGAATCTCCTAGAGGGACAAACATTTGCCAAATGATTTATACCTCCACAACAAAAACAAACCCTCCCATGCGAGCTGAATCTTCTATTGTCAGAAGCAATCAACCCCAGCTGCATGGGCTTCTGCTCAGAAGGGGCCGACAGCGACCGAGAGCCCTGCGCACAGAAAGCTGCACTGTCCTGGGACTGAGTATGACGGGAAGGAGATATCTCTCCTCTCTCTCTCTAAGGCCCCATGCACACGGCCGTGTGCGGGCCGTGGAACCGCGGCCTGGATCCCTCCTGAGAGCAGGAGCGCACGGCGTCACTGGTTGCTATGACGCCGTGCGCTCCCTGCTGCCGCCGCAATACAGTGATACACTGGTATGATCTATACCAGTGTATTACTGTACTGTGCCGGCAGCAGGGAGCGCACGGCGTCATAGCAACCAGTGACGCCGTGCGCTCCTGCTCTCAGGAGGGATCCAGGCCGCGGTTCCACAGCCGTGTGCATGGGGCCTAAGACGCCTGTCAATATGAACGGCCTGAGACATAGCAGAGTCCAAGGAAATTGAAAGGCAAATGCATCTTTCAATCCCCCTGAAAGACCATGGTAAAATTGACTTCGGAGTGAAGCATCATTCCAACCAGTATCAGCTGCCCATCTCCGAAATTCTGAGCAGTATATCTCTGCGGATTGTTTCCCCTGACATAATAGACGTAGTCTAGACTCAGCCAGAGCAATACGATCCGGATCATCATATATCTGACCCAGGGCTAAAAATAATTCATCCACTGAACGGAGAGGCCGTGCCCCCTCCGGCAGCGAAAAGGCCCAAGACTGAGCGTTACCCCTGAGCAGCGATATATTGATCCCCACCCTCCGTTTCTCATCACCAGAGGAATGGGGAAGAAGACGAAAATGGAGTTTGCAAGCCTCTCTAAAACGCACACAATTCTCACTACCCCCGGAGAACGTATCCGGGAGCTAGATCTTAGGCTCAGAACAAACTCCATGAACGCAAGCTGAACCGGTCACTTGAAGCTGAGAAAAAGTCTTATGGAGATCAGCTACCTCCAATGAAAGACCCTGGAAGCGTTCAGCCAAAAGTGAAACCGGATCCATGCTTGAGACGGTTTTGGCTGCTTATAATGTCACGGACGGTGTACAGGAAACAAGACAAAGCAACATGCATATATGACTCACTGGATCCAAAGCTATGGAACCAAGGGGAGACCCCTGCACAAGACCTAGCACTTTCCCTGGCTGCTCAGCCTATGCAAAGATCCCAGAGGTTGATGGTTGCATATCCACGTACCTCGACTATATAACCCCTGAACACCCTATAATAGTGAGGGGACACAACCACCGGCTCCCTACACCAGACACGGAGGGAGTCAGGGTCACCTGGGATCCAGCAAACAGAAAATAACAGATGAAAGTACAGCACTTAACTTTAGTAGCAGACTGGGAAATGGGATCCGCATGCACACACACTCCAGGAAGAAATATAAGCCGCCCAGTAATGCATCATGGGGAGGAATTTAAAGGGAAGCAATCAGTCCAACTACATGACAGCTGAGAGAGGCTAACAAGATGAGGAACTGAACAGCACAACAAAGAAAACTCAAGGACGAGGTTCTGAAAGGCTTCCGTCAGAGCTTCTCAGCTGTCTGGTTGTTGCACAGGGGCGGCTGAAATTAATACTAACATCTCTGCCACTTTAGCTTCCAGAGCCTTAGTCCTATGGATAAATCAGCTGGAGAATCGCCTCAGGGCTAAGACATCCAGGGAAGAGATCCTAGAGTCACTCCCTTTGCTAAAGATGGCCCAAGTTTCCTGGCTGATGCCTCAGCGGACTCTATTAGATTCGCAGCTAAGTCGCAGTCACAGACTAACAGTGCTAAACGTGCTTAAAGAGGACCTTTTCACTAGAATAAAACATCTAAACTAACTATACAGACATAAAGAGTGGCACCCAGGGATCTCTCTGCACTTACTGTTATACCTGGGCGCCGCTCCGTTCTCCCGTTATAGCCTCCGGTATCTTCATAGTTAGGCTCCACCCAGGGGAACCTGCCGGCATCTCATTCTCCCATCCTGTAGCGCTGGCCAATCGCAGCGCTCAGCTCATAGCCTGAGAGAAAAAAAAGCCTCTCGGGCTATGAGCTGAGCGCTGCGATTGGCCAGTGCTACAGCATGGGAGAATGAGACGCCGGCAGGTTCCCCTAGGTGGAGCCTAGCTATGAAGATACCGGAGGCTATAATGAGAGAACGGAGTGGCGCCCAGGTATAACAGTAAGTGCAGGGAGATCCCTGGGCGCTGCTCTCCATGTCTGTATAGTTAGTTTTAGATGTTCTATTCTAGTGAAAGGTCCTCTTTAAGTCCTGGTCTGGAGATGTAGCGTCTAAAAACGGACTCTGTTCTATGCCCTTCTCTGGCTCCTTTATGTTCGGCCCAGTCTTGGACTCCATCCTCTAAAACTCGGCTGATAACAAAAGGTTTTCCTGAAGAGAGAAGAAAAAACGTAACCCTTTCGTAGAGCCTCTGGCCAGGGTCAGACCAAGTCTTATAGAGGGAAAGTTAAATCACCCAAAGGGTAAAAGATCATGTGACGTCATCAAAGGTCCTTAACCTCTATTTAATGCAGCAGCTCACCCCAGGTCATGTTCAGCAGAGGAGACACAAGGAGATGCCGGGCTTCGCGATCAAGTGGACTAAGGTGAGTTAAATATTATTATTTTTTTAACCCATCTAGCGCTGTTTTACTATGCCTTCTGTATTCAGAATGCTATTATTTTCCCTTATAACCATGTTATAAGGGAAAATAATACAATCTTCAGAACATCAATCCCAAGCCCGAACTTCTGTGAAGAAGTTCGGGTTTGGGTACCAAACATGCGCGATTTTTCTCACGCGAGTCCCAACGCATGACAATGTTTTGCACTCGCGTGGAAAAATCGCGCATTTTCCCGCAACGCACCCGCCTCTTATCCGGGCAAAAAAACTGACGCCCGTGTGAAAGGGGCCTAAGAGAGGCAATGCAGATCCTGGGGTTAGTGACCTCCTGTATTTCAATTCTACCTTGGGCCCACTTCCACTCCAGGAGGCAGTTTTGACACTGCTCTCTCAGCTCCAAGATAAAGCTGCCAGACAGAGTACTGAACTCTGTACTGGTGGACAGAACCCAAGCATTTGGAGAAGGGGGTCCCGTGGAATATGACTCTAACCATAACAGTTACCACGGACGCAAGTCTCAGTGGCTGGGGGGGGGGGCATGTAAACCAACATCTCTTCCAGGGTTATTGGAACTGAAGGCAGTGCTGAAGACACTGAGAGCAGCCAAGCACCTTCTCCAAGGTCAGCATGTCGGAATACTATCAGACAATATAACGACGGTTTGTTATCTGAAAAGACAGGGCGGAGCCAGATGCCCGCTCCTTCAAGGTCTAGCGGATCAAATCTTCACATGGGCAGAGATGGAAGTTCTGTTCATTTCAGCGACTCATTTGAAAGGATCTCAAAACTTCGACTTCCTAAGCCGGCACAGAATCGACGTGGGGGAATGGAGCCTGAACAAACAAGTTTTCCAACAGATCTGCCAGGTATGGGGCCAACCAGGGATAGATCTCTTTGCGTCCAGGGAAAACTCATAACTGGACTGTTTCTAGTCACTAAGCCCCAATGGCAATCCAGTGGCAGTAGACGCCCTAGCCCAGAAATGGGACATGAAGCTGCCATACGCCTTTCCTCCATTGCCTCTAATCCCGGCAGTCTTAAAGAAGATGAGGGCCAGCTCTACCATTCTGATCCTGATAGGGTACCAGGCTCTCTTGGGCCAGTCTGGCGCTATCTTAAAGGAGATGCCAATCAGAGATCCATTTCCCCTTCTATACAGGAGAGACCTGTTAACGCAGGGGCCGCTGGAGCATCCCAATCTCAACAAACTGAGACTGGCTGCTTGGATCCTGAGAGGCAGACCCTGAGGAGGAAGGGTCTCTCTGATCAGGTAATAGCAACCCTGCAACCGAGCCCTAAACCAGTAACTTTGGCAATATGTTTTAAAATATGGAAAAGGTTCTCATCTTGGCTAGCCCAAAATCGCCCAGGGACTGAAAATCCGTCCATAGGCTACATACTAGATTTCCTCCAGAGAGGGTTTGATCTAGGTTTAAAACCCAGCACACTCAAGGTGCAGATCTCGGCCTTAAAGAGGACCTTTCACTACAATAAAAAATCTAAACTAAGTATACAGACATGGAGAGCAGCGCCCAGGGATCTCCCTGCACTTACTATTATCCCTGGGCACTGCTCCGTTCTCCCGGTATAGGCTCCAGTATCTTCAGATTTTCGGCTCAACTGGGTGGAGCCTGCCGGCGTCTCCTTCTCCCAGGCTGGAGTGCTGGCCAATCGCAGCGTTCAGCTCATAGCCTGAGAGGAAAAAAACCTCTCGGGCTATGCGATTGGCCAGCACTCCAGCCTGGGAGAAGGAGACGTCTGCAGGCTCCACCCAGTTGAGCCGAAAATCTGAAGATACCGGAGCCTATACCGGGAGAACGGAGCGGCGCCCAGGGATAAGTGCAGGGAGATCCCTTGGCACAGCTCTCCATGTCTGTATACAGTGATACCTCGGTTCACGAACGCTTCTGTTCACGAACAACTCGGTTCACGAACAGAAAAGTTCATAAAAATATGCTCCGGTTCACGAACTCCGCCTCGGTTCACGAACAAGAGTCGCGGCCATTTTAATGCTATTTCCAGGCTGTCACATGGTCGTGACTTCCTGTAGGAAGACCTGTGGAGAGAAGAAGAGACACAGAAAGAAGTACTGTGAGTACTCTGCAAACATTTTAAGTGCTTTTTGGTGTGCTTTTTAGCACATACAGTACTGTACAGTTCACTGGACACCCAATATGGCTCCCAAGAAGCATAGTGGAAAAAAGAAAGTGCGGAGCAGCAATGAAGGTGACAAGAACAGAAATGCAAGTGACAATGTGCAAAGTGAAAATGCAGGTGACAATGTGCAAAGTGGAAATGCAGGTGACAAGAATGTGCAGCGCAAGCATGGTGGCAAAAAGAAAGTGCAGAGCAGTAGTAAAGGTGACAGCAAGGTTGTGAAGAAAATAACCATTGAGCTGAAGAAGGAAATTATAGAAAAGCATGACCGTGGTATTCGTGTGACTGATCTGGCCTCGGAGTACAAGATGGCAAAGTCAACAATCTCGACTATTCTGAAAAACAAAGCCGCCATCAAAGGAGCTGATGTTGCAAAAGGAGTAAGGGCCGTTTCACACGAGCGGATGCCGTGCGTGGCATCCGCTCCGTGAAAGAGTGCCAAGACCCGCTGCAGACTGCAGAGGCACGGAGTCACGTGTCACTGTGATTTCGTAGGAAAGAGATCACAGAGAGGCACGGAGCATTAACAGTCATGTTACTGCTCCGTGCCTCTGCAGTCTGCAGCGGGTCTTGGCACTCTTTCATGGAGCGGATGCCACGCACGGCATCCGCTCGTGTGAAACGGCCCTAACAATGTTAACCAAGCAGACGACGCAAGTTCTGGAAGAGGTGGAAAAACTTTTGTTGGTGTGGTTGAATGAGAAACAGCTGGCAGGTGATAGCGTTAGTGAAGCTATGATCTGTGAGAAAGCCAGGAAATTGCACAGTGATTTACTGCAAAGAAGCCCCTCTACAAGTGCAGCAAGTGACGAATTTAAAGCCAGTAGGGGGTGGTTTGAAAAATTCCGCAGGAGAAGTGGCATCCACAGTGTGATTAGACATGGTGAGGCTTCCAGTTCTGACAAGGCCGCAGCAGAAGCCTACAAGTTAGACTTTGCGGAATTCATGAAGACAGAAGGATATGTCCCTCAACAAGTGTTGAACTGTGATGAAACAGGGCTCTTCTGGAAAAAAATGCCGAACAGAACCTATATCACGCAGGAGGAAAAGGCACTACCAGGGCACAAGCCCATGAAGGACAGATTGACCCTTTTGCTGTGTGCCAACGCAAGCGCCGATCTAAAAATTAAACCACTACTGGTGTACCATTCTCAGACCCCTCGTGCATTTAGGGAACAAAATGTGAACAAGGCCAGACTGCCCGTCATGTGGAGAGCCAATGCCAAAGCTTGGGTCACAAGGCAATTGTTTATGGAATGGCTGCACGAGGTGTTTGCACCCACCGTCAAAAAATATCTTTCTGATAACCAGCTGCCTGAAAGGTGCCTTCTTCTGATGGACAATGCCCCGGCACACCCTCCAGCCTTGGTGGATGATATGGATGCAGAGTATGACTTCATCAAGGTAAAGTTCCTCCCCCCCCAACACAACACCACTTCTGCAGCCCATGGACCAGCAAGTCATCTGCAACTTGAAAAAGCTGTACACAAAGGCGCTCTTCACTAGGTGTTTTAATGTCACTGAAGAGACGTCCTTGACTTTGAAAGAATTCTGGAAGAAACATTTCAATGTTGTCCACTGCATTAACCTCATTGACAAAGCCTGGGAAGAGGTCACTCCCCGAACCCTAAATTCAGCCTGGAGGAAACTGTAGCCAGAATGTGTCGCTGAACGTGAACATGACTTTGAAGGGTCTGATGCAGAGGTAGTGGAGGAAATTGTGTCCATGGGCAAGAGTATGGGTCTGGACGTTGATGGTGCTGATGTGGAAGAGCTTGTTGAGGCACATAGGGAGGAGCTGACCACGGAAGAACTTTCTGAACTCCACGGTGAGCAGCAGAAGGCACTTCTTGAGGAGCATTCCACTGAGGAAGAAGAAGAAGAAAGGGAGGAGGTTAGCAGTGATGCCATAAAATCCATTATGCAAAAATGGAATGAGTGCCATGATTTTTTTGAAAAGCACCACCCCAACATAACTGTCGTGAACAGAGTGCTAAATCTCATGAATGATAATGTGGTCTCTCATTTCCGGAGGGTTATGCAGCGCAGGAAGAGACAAGTGACATTGGACAGATTTTTCAGACAAACTGAGCCTGCAGCTAGGAGACAAAGGAGAGAGGAAACCCCGAAGGAGATCCCCCCCCCCCCTGATGTCCTTATGGAGGGGGACTCTCCCTCCAAACAATAACTGCCTTCCACCTGCCTTCCTCCATGCCAGAAGTCATCTCAAGCAAGGTTAGTGTCCTCTCTTTATACATTACTATACTGTACTAATGTGTATTGTAATTTGTTTCATATTTTTGTGCTTCAAAAAAAAAAAAAAAAAAAGGTCAGCACGGATTAACCGGATTTACATTGAACCCTATGGGAAAATGTGCCTCGGTTCGCGACCAGAGTCAGTTCACGAATTAAGTTCGTGAACCGAGGTATCACTGTACTTAGTTTTAGATTATTATTTTTTATTTATTTTTTTTTTTTTTTTTATTTATTGTAGTGAAACGTACTCTTTTTAATTAGTTGCTTAGACTTTCCCTTAGCAGAACACAGGTGGTTAAGAGGTTCATCAGGGCAGTTTCCAGACTGCGGCCCACCTTAAGACAGACAGTTCCCACATGGGACTTAAATGTAGTACTGAGCAGCTTATGTAATTCTCCCTTTGAACCCGTTGAGAATATATCTGACAAATTTCTATCCTTCAAAACAGTATTTTTACTAGCTATCACTACCGCCCGTAGGATAGGCGAGATACAGGCCCTGTCAGTTAGGGAACCCTTTTTTTTTTTTTTTTGAAGGTCCTAGATGATAGTATAGTTCTTAAATTGGATCATTCCTTTTTACCCAAGGTTGTCTCAGTGTTTCACAGAGAACAGAAGATATTTCTTTCTAGGGGTGGGCGATATAGGCGATATGCAATATAAATTTGGGCCACGATATGAATTTTGAGCATATCGCCGGATCGCGATATGATCGCACTCTCTGTGCGCACCATGTTATCCTGAGCCGGCACAGAGGAGAAGGAGGGAGTCCCTCCCTCCCCACTGTGCGCGGCTGCCGCTGACCACCAGTGACAAAAGAGGAGGAGGAGGGGAGGGACTGACAGTAAATCATTGAGTTTTCACGATCTCAGTGAGCGCGTGAAAACTCAAATCGGATGGTATATTCTAACCCCCAGGCGTTCCCATGGTGACAGGGACGCTTGCCTGGGGGTTAGAATATACAGGGCCCCGCCGCTGACAGTAGAACATTTAAAAACTAATCAGTAACTTTAACTTTATTAATTGGTGATCTCTTTACTGTATACCTTACTAGGTCTTAGCTCCGGTAACAGCAGGCAGTGCGGGGGGCGGCGCTCACTCACTGACGTCACGCACCTGCGCCTCCCACTAGGCGGCGCAGGTGCGTGACGTCAGTGAGTGAGCGCCGCCCCCCGCACTGCCTGCTGTTACCGGAGCTAAGACCTAGTAAGGTATACAGTAAAGAGATCACCAATTAATAAAGTTAAAGTTACTGATTAGTTTTTAAATGTATTCCTGTGAGCGTCGGGGGGGATCTGTAGATGGCACCGTTTAGGGGAAGGGGGGGGGGGGATCTGTGGATGGCACCGTTTAGGGGAAGGGGGGGGGGATCTGTGGATGGCACCGTTTAGGGGAAGGGGGGGGGGATCTGTGGATGGCACCGTTTAGGGGAAGGGGGGGGGGATCTGTGGATGGCACCGTTTAGGGGAAGGGGGGGGGGGATCTGTGGATGGCACCGTTTAGGGGAAGGGGGGGATCTGTGGATGGCACCGTTTAGGGGAAGGGGGGGGGGATCTGTGGATGGCACCGTTTAGGGGAAGGGGGGGGGGATCTGTGGATGGCACCGTTTAGGGGAAGGGGGGGGGATCTGTGGATGGCACCGTTTAGGGGAAGGGGGGGGGATCTGTGGATGGCACCGTTTAGGGGAAGGGGGGGGATCTGTGGATGGCACCGTTTAGGGGAGGGGGGGGGGATCTGTGGATGGCACCGTTTAGGGGAAGGGGGGGGGATCTGTGGATGGCACCGTTTAGGGGAAGGGGGGGGATCTGTGGATGGCACCGTTTAGGGGAAGGGGGGGGGGATCTGTGGATGGCACCGTTTAGGGGAAGGGGGGGGATCTGTGGATGGCACCGTTTAGGGGAAGGGGGGGATCTGTGGATGGCACCGTTTAGGGGAGGGGGGGGGATCTGTGGATGGCACCGTTTAGGGGAAGGGGGGGGGGATCTGTGGATGGCACCGTTTAGGGGAAGGGGGGGGATCTGTGGATGGCACCGTTTAGGGGAAGGGGGGGGGATCTGTGGATGGCACCGTTTAGGGGAAGGGGGGGGGAATCTGTGGATGCCACCGTTTAGGGGAAGGGGGGGATCTGTGGATGCCACCGTTTAGGGGAGGGGACTCAGCTCCCTGCTGTTGTGTGCACAAAGCACAGGGCAGCAGGGAGAGTGAAAAGTCCTATTCACCCTAATGGAGCTCTATTAGGGTGAATATGACAAGGGTTCTACGTTCTAGCCCTTAAGGAGGCTAATAGTTATTAAATAAAAAGTAAAAAAAAAAAGTTTATACACGCCCCCCCAAATATAGAAAACAATATATCGCAATATATATCGCATATCGCACATGCTTAAAATTATATCGCAATATAGATTTTAGGCCATATCGCCCACCCCTACTTCCTTAATTTTTGTACCGCTCCCACAAACATACAGGAGGAACGGTTCCACTGTCTGGATGTGAGAAGAGCAGTTCTCGCCTACATCGAGCAAAACCTTGGAGAAAATCACCAAACCTCTTCATACAATTCGGAGGTAGAAACAAAGAAAGCAAAGCCTCAAACTCTTTTGCCCGCTGGATCAAGGAGACCATCAGGGAATGTTATAGACTACAGGACTTGTCTTGCCCCATATCTTTGAGGGCTCATTCTACCAGAGCCATGGCTACAACCTAGGCGGAAAAAGCAGAAGCGTCCATTGATCAGATCTGCAAAGCCGCAACCTGGTTTTCCTCCACTACCTTTGTCAGACATTACAGACTAGACTCGGTGGCCAATCAGGACTTAGCTTTTCGCCGTAAAGTCCTGCAGGCAGTGGTCCCCCCCCCCCCCCCCCCCCCCCCCCCCCCCCCTTAAGATTATGTTCTAAGTTGTTAGTTCTCCATGGGTGCTGTCATGGGAGGACGTCCTGGAAACATATATATTTAGAAAGAAATAGTAGGGCACACCTACAGTTGGGTACACATGTAAAATTTAATAGACGTTTTATTCGTACAACAGTATATAATATCACATAAAAACTAATTAAACAAATATTGGCATGCGGTTACTGCGTACGTAAAAATAGTAATAAAAAATAAAATAAAAATATATAAAATCACTTGAAAATGTGCAAAATGTCACTGGATAAAATAATCCTGAAATAGAGTCTTTTTATTGAGTAGTTCTCCAAGTTATGGATATTATTATCACAGGTTTAATTCCTCAGTCTATATGGAGTGAAGTTCCCAGAGCAGTTTTCAATACAATGGAAGAGTAATTTTACTACTTATATTTCCTTTACTTGATTCACTTTCTGTGTGTATATTGATTAAACATTTACTTGTCTACTCACACTTGTGCTGGCTGTATTGCGGTTTATCGTGGCGTCCCACGTATAGTCTGCTTGTAGTCAGCGGTAATAGTTCCAAAGTGTGAATCCAGGGATCCTCGGTAGTGAATTGCAGGGGTGCCGTGGATGAAGATCTGTATGTGAGAAACACTGCCAGGTGCTTGAATCAAGCTGCAGGTTTGTACTCACTCCGGCAATCAAGCTTTGCTTACTCCTGCCAAATCTTTTTAATACCGATCCCTCTCCTGGTAGTTGATTTGAAGCGCTTCAATGTTCAAGGCTGTATATCCAGTCTTATGGGATCCTCTCTCGCCAAACGCGTTTCGGAGTTGGCTGTGACTCCTTCATCAGTGGCTAATGTTCCCATATGACTGGTCATCTTTTATACCCAGTTGCCCAGGTGTCGGTTTGATTCAGGTATATTCAAAACCTGAAATGGATTTCACTGGGTGTTCGTACTGCCATTGTAACGGCCGTGTATATATCTGTAGTTGTACTGCAAAACTTGAAATAAACTTGAAGAAAACACAGGTGCAGTTCATAGGTTATATATGGTTGTCACTTTCAACATTTATTCAAACATTGTAGCCGACATGCGTTATCGCTACGGTATTTCTTAAAGGGAGACAGGCATTAAATCATGGTGTCTTTCATGCGGCTTTTTATATTACATCATTGTATTGTTACTGCGGTATTTCTTGAAGGGAGAGCCAATGTAGATTACCGGTAGAGAGATATATCACTGAGAGCCAATGTAGATTACCGGTTTTTTATTGCCTCCCAAAATTACATAAAGACCCTATCAACCCACCTGGACGACCCATAATATCGGGAATAGGGTCATTGACCGCAAATCTGTCCCACTATATAGACAAGTTGCTACAACCCACTGTCAAAACTATAAGATCTTATCTAAAAGACTCGACTGAAATAATACAAATAGTAGAAAATCTTAAATACGACCAGAAATGGACTATAGGCACATTGGACGTACAGTCTTTATATACTATAATAGACCACACGCAGGGGATAGAAGCTATGGGGAAACAATTAAAAAGAACAAGCCAGCTACCTGAGGAACAGATAGAATATTTACAGACAGTAACGAAATATATTTTGAACCATAATTATTTTTGGTATAACTCTGACATATATTTACAGATTTGCGGTACGGCGATGGGCACCAGGTTTGCCCCCAGCTATGCCAATCTTTTTATGGCAAATTGGGAGCAGGAGATCGTTGACCCCAAGCTGGGGACAGACCTGGTGCTCTGGAAAAGATATATAGATGACATTGTGTTTATATGGAAAAACGACCAGGAATCCCTGGATAACTTTTTGGAAAAGATCAACCAAAATAATTTCAACTTACGTTTCACAGCAAAGATGAGCCACACAATGGTAGAATTCCTGGCCCTACAGATTAGAGTAGAGAATGACAAATTAATTTGCAATACATATCACAAACCGACCGCAAAAAACAGCTACATTCTGTATGACAGTTGTCATTTACCACAGTGGTTACTGAACATACCCACAGGACAGTTCCGACGAATAAAGAGGAACTGCTCAAAGACAGACACTTTTGAGGAGGAAGCTAGGATAATGAAAGATCAATTCCTCAAAAAACAGTACCCCATAAAGATCTTAGATACAGCCCTAGACACAGTACGCCAGCTAGATCGGAAAACATTTTTCGATACGACAACAAAAACAAATAAACAAAATAATGGGGATAATATGAGGATAATCCTACCCTTTAACACACAACATAAGAAATTAAGACATATCATTAGTAAACACTGGCACTATATCGGTAAAGACAAAATAATAGGTCACCTGATGCCACATCATCCCCCAACTCACTTTCACCAAGGCCCCCAATTTGGGTTTATTAGTAGCACCATCAATTCCTAAAAATAAGAAAATCACAGCCCAATCAATACAAAAGTGGACTAATACCACGGGTTTCTTTAGATGCGGGAAGTGTATGGGTTGTAAAACCACCACATTCCCCCAAAAAACACTTCAATTTAAATCTACCACAAACGCTCACCAACACACTATAAAAGATTTCCTCACATGTAATTCCAACAGCGTAATCTATATAATTCAATGCCCCTGCAAAAGACAATATGTGGGCAGGACCAAGAGACTCTTGAGAATACGTATAGCGGAACATATTTCCAACATTAAAAAGGGTTATGAAAAACACACATTATCTAACCACTTTAAATCCGCACATAACCAAGACCCAAAGGGGTTAACCTTTGCTGCCCTGGAAAGGGTTGATTTTGACTGGAGAGGTGGGAATCATATCAAAAAGATGTCAAGGATGGAATCTAGGCACATCTTTGAATTTAATACTCTCCTGCCAGCAGGATTGAATGCTGAGTTGGAGTTATATGGCTTTCTTTAGGGTGTGGGGGGTTCCTCACCGAGGGAGGACCCGCGAGTTAGTTTCTATGCGGGCCCCTCCTCGGTGTGCTACCTCACTCCCCTATCTATTCTGCCCCATGTCATCAAAGGATACGTTTCAACTATTCCTACAAATTATTTATGATTTTATATTCTTTTATACTGCTCTTAATAATTTTTATTTTTTATCCATAAATACCTTCTATATACTATGTTCATGTAGATAGGTTTTTATAATGAATATCTGTCTAGCCTGGATATAAATATCATTGAAAGGGTTAATACCCACTTAGAATGGCAAATAGAGAATAATGTTTAAGCTAACAAATCAGTACGAAATTTTGAAAATATATGCTCCATATACTTTAAGTTACCCTATGCCTGTCAGTATCAACATCCGTTCAATAAAATATATAGAGAATACTAATACGAAAAAATGGAGAAAAATGATTCCTATGAACGAATGCACTTTAAGACAGACACATCCGCATAGGGTTAAAAGTATCTGGAACACGATATAGCAATTAACGAACCTATCTTAAATAGAATAAAATATGTTATAATGTACTTCAAGTATGGAGATAAGAATCTGTGCCTGCACAATACGATGCAACAAAGAAAACAGCACAAATAGACACCATGACCTCATGTCTGCTCCCTTCAAGAAATACCGCAGTAACAATACAATGATGTAATATAAAAAGCCGCATGAAAGACACCATGATTTAATGCCTGTCTCCCTTTAAGAAATACGGTAGCGATAACGCATGTCGGCTACAATGTTTGAATAAATGTTGAAAGTGACAACCATATATAACCTATGAACTGCACCTGTGTTTTCTTCAAGTTTATTTCAAGTTTTGCAGTACAACTACAGATATATACACGGCCGTTACAATGGCAGTACGAACACCCAGTGAAATCCATTTCAGGTTTTGAATATACCTGAATCAAACCGACACCTGGGCAACTGGGTATAAAAGATGACCAGTCATATGGGAACATTAGCCACTGATGAAGGAGTCACGGCCAACTCCGAAACGCGTTTGGTGAGAGAGGATCCCATAAGACTGGATATGCAGCCTTGAACATTGAAGCGCTTCAAATCAACTACCAGGAGAGGGATCGGTATTAAAAAGATTTGGCAGGAGTAAGCAAAGCTTGATTGCCGGAGTGAGTACAAACCTGCAGCTTGATTCAAGCACCTGGCAGTGTTTCTCACATACAGATCTTCATCCACGGCACCCCTGCAATTCACTACCGAGGATCCCTGGATTCACACTTTGGAACTATTACCGCTGACTACAAGCAGACTATACGTGGGACGCCACGATAAACCGCAATACAGCCAGCACAAGTGTGAGTAGACAAGTAAATGTTTAATCAATATACACACAGAAAGTGAATCAAGTAAAGGAAATATAAGTAGTAAAATTACTCTTCCATTGTATTGAAAACTGCTCTGGGAACTTCACTCCATATAGACTGAGGAATTAAACCTGTGATAATAATATCCATAACTTGGAGAACTACTCAGTAAAAAGACTCTATTTCAGGATTATTTTATCCAGTGACATTTTGCACATTTTCAAGTGATTTTATATATTTTTATTTTATTTTTTATTACTATTTTTACGTACGCAGTAACCGCATGCCAATATTTGTTTAATTTGTTTTTATGTGATATTATATACTGTTGTACGAATAAAACGTCTATTAAATTTTCCATGTGTACCCAACTGTGGGTGTGCCCTACTATTTCTTTCTATATTGCTACTATTTTTGAAGATTGGGTGAAATCTTTTTCTGTAGGTGCACCCATCCTACTCATTGTTCAGGGAGTGAGCCACCTCTACTTAAAACATATATATTTAGTTTACTGGTAAATTGTTTTCTAGGAGTCCAGAATGACAGCACCCCGTTTTTCCTTTTTTTCTTGTACGTTATTTGGTTGGTATTGCTTGTACTACTACTGTATACAGTGTGAATTAACATTGTTCTCAGAATAAAGATGTGGCATCCTATCCGGTGTAGTAAGTTATAAGAACAATGGAGATATATATACCTAAAATCTATATTGCGATATAATTTTAAGTATGTGCGATATATATCGCGATATATTGTTTTCTATATTTAGAACGTAGAACCCTTGTCATATTCACCCTAATAGAGCTCCATTAGGGTGAATAGGACTTTTCACTCTCCCTGCTGCCCTGTGCTTTGTGCACACAACAGCAGGGAGCTGAGTCCCCTCCCCTAAACGGTGCCATCCACAGACCCCCCCCCCCTCCCCTAAACGGTGCCATCCACAGATTCTCCCCCCCTCCCCTAAACGGTGCCCCCCCGACGCTCACAGGAATACATTTAAAAACGAATCAGTAACTTTAACTTTATTAATTGGTGATCTATTTACTGTATACCTTACTAGGTCTTAGCTCCGGTAACAGCAGGCAGTGCGGGGGGGCGGCGCTCACTCACTGACGTCACGCGCCTGCGCTGCCTAGTGGGAGGAGCAGGCGCGTGACGTCAGTGAGTGAGCGCTGCCCCCCCGCACTGCCTGCTGTTACCGGAGCTAAGACCTAGTAAGGTATACAGTAAAGAGATCACCAATTAATAAAGTTAAAGTTACTGATTAGTTTTTAAATGTTCTACTGTCAGCGGCGGGGCCCTGTATATTCTAACCCCCAGGCAAGCGTCCCTGTCACTATGGGAACGCCTGGGGGTTAGAATATACCATCGGATTTGAGTTTTCACGCGCTCACTGAGATCGTGAAAACTCAGTGATTTACTGCCAGCTCCTCGTCGTCATCCTCGTCCTCCTCGTCCTCCTCCTCGTCTTCTTCCTCCCCCCCTTCCCCCTCCTTCTCCTCTGTGCCGGCTCAGGATAACATGGTGCGCACAGAGAGCGCGATCCGGCGATATGCTCAAAATTCATATCGTGGCACAAATTTATATCGCATATCGCCCACCCCTAGGGAGGGGCCTTTTAAACTGCCTCTCTTCCTGTCCCAACAGAAGCCAATAGGACATCCTCCATGGGTGCTGTCATTCCGGACTCCTGGAAAGCAATTTTACCGGTAAAAAAATACATTTATATGTTTTTCACAAAAAGTACAACAGTAAGCGATCAAAAAGGCATTTCCCCACCAAAATAGTACCAATCTAACCGTCACCTCATCCCGCAAAAAATTAGCCCCTACCTAAGACAATCGCCCCAAAAATTTTAAAAAAAACTATGGCTCAGAATTTATAGACACTAAAACTATAATTATTTAAGATATATATTTTTTTTTTAAAGCTGTTATTGTGTAAAAATTACATAAATAAAAAAGTATACATATTAGGTATTGCTGCATCCGTAATAACCTGCTCTAAGAAAATATCACATGACCTAACCACTCAGGTGAACACCGTAAAAAAAAAAACTGTGTGAAAAGTTTTGTTTTTTTTCACCTTACATCACAGAGTGTAATAGCAAGCGATCAAAAAGTAATATGCACTCCAAAATAGTGCCAATCAAACCATCATCTCATCCCACAAAAAATGAGACCCTACCTAAGGCTACTTTCACACTTGGGGCAAGACGGCTCCGACAAGCTGTTCACCCTGCCGGATCCGTCATTCCGCTATTTCGCCGGACCGCCGCTCCGTCCCCATTGACTATAATGGGGGCAGAGCTCCGGTGTAGCACGGCAGTGCATGGCAAAAGGCCGCCGGACTAAAAGTCCTGCATGTCCAACTTTTTAGTCCAGCGGCCTCTCCCTGTGAACTGCCGTACTGCGCCATTATAGTCGATGGGGACGGAGCGACTGCACGGAGAAATAGCGGATCGACGGATCCGACAGGGTGAACAGCCCAAAAACTGAAAAAAAAATATGGCTCTCAGACTATTGAGACACTAAAACATGATTATTTTTTGTTTTTGTTTCAAAAATTAAATAATTGTAAAACTTGCATAAATCAAAAAATTGTATACATGTTGGGTATTGCCACGTCCGTGACAACCTGCTCTATAAAAATACCACATGATCTAACCTGTCAGATGAATGTTGTAAATAACAAAAAAAAAAAAAACTGTGCCAAAACAGCTATTTCTTGTTACCTTGCCTCATAAAAAGTGTAATATAGAGCAACCAAAAATCATATGAACCCTAAAATAGTACCAACAAAACTGCCACTTTATACCGTAGTTTCCAAAGTGGGGTCACTTTTTGGGGGAGATTCTACTCTAGGGGTGTATCAGGGGGGCTTCAAATGGGACATGGTGTCAAAAAACCAGTTCAGCAAAATCTGCCTTCCAAAAACCGTATGGCATTCCTTTCCTTCTGAGATCTGACGTGTGCCCGTACAGCATTTTACGACCACATATGGGCTGTTTACATAAACTACAGAATCGGGGCCATAAATATAGAGTTTTGTTTGGCTGTTAACCTTTGCTTTGTAACTGGGGAAAAAATGATTTAAATGGAAAATCTGCCAAAAAAGTGAAATTTTGAAATGTTATCTCTATTTTCCATGAATTCTTGTGGAACACCTAAAGGGGTTACAACGTTTGTAAAAAATCGGTTTTGAACACCTTGAGGGGTGTAGTTTCTAGAATGGGGTCAGTTTTGGGTGATTTCTATTATGTAAGCCTCACAAAGTGACTTCAGACCTGAACTGGTCCTTTTTAAAAAGTTGTTTTTTGAAAATTTTCTGAGAAATTTCAAGATTTACTTCTAAGCCTTTTAACATCCCCCAAAAATAAAATGTCATTCCCAACATGAAGTAGACATATGGGAAATGTAAAGTAATAACTATATTTTTGTAGCTATTAAAGTGAGTCTGTCACCTCCATATGGCCATATGCAGTGCTTACATGGCTCTGTAGCACACCTATACAGGATTGCAATGGTACCTTTTGTCATTGTCTTTAGACTTGCACCAGCAGGAAAAACTAAGTTTAATTAATATGCAAATGAGCACTTGCAAGTGCCCAGGGGAGGAGTTCAGTGTGTGGGTGCACAGGCTGCTCTGCCTTCTTTTCACTTTACTCCTCCCCAGCCTCTGCCTTTGCCCGCCCTCCAAGTCTCTTGCCTCATCAATAGGTCAGGACTTGGAGGGCGGGCAAAGGAAGAGGCTGGGGAGGAGTAAAGTGAAAAGAAGGCAGAGCAGCCTGGGCACCGACACGCTGAATACCGCCCCTGGGCACTTGCGAGTGCTCATTTGCATATGAATTTAACTTAGTTTTTCCTGCTGGTGCAAGCCTAAAGACAAAGGTACCATTACAATCCTGTATAGGTTTGCTACAGAGCCATGTAAGCACTGTATATGGTCATATGGAGGTGACAGACTCCCTTTAATATGTATTATAAAAGTAAAGAAATTGAAATTTGCAAATTTTTCCAAATTTTTTGCAAATTTGGTGTATATAAAAATGAATTTTATTTACTCCATTTTACCAGTGTCATGAAGTACAATATGTGACAAAAAAACAATCTCAGAATGGCCTGGATAAGTCAAAGCATTTTAAAGTTATTACCACATAAAGTGACACTGCTCAGATTTGCAAAAAATGGCCTGGTCCTTAAGGTGAAATAAGGGTACTTTCACACTTGCGGCAGGACGGATCCAGGAGGCTGTTCACCCTGTCAGATCCGTCCTTCCGCTGTTTCGCCGGACCGCCGCTCTGTCCCGCAGTTCGCGGTCAGAGGACGCCGGACTAAAAAGTCGGACATGCAGGACTTTTAGTCCAGCGGCCTTTCCCCGTGCACTGCCATACTGCGCTGGAGCGCCGCCCCCGTCCAAATTATAGTCAATGGGGACGGAGCGGCGGCATGGCGAAACAGCGGAAGGACGGATCCAACTGGGTGAACAGCCTGCCGGACCCGTCCTGCCGCACCTAAGGCTGTGTCCTTAAGGATTTAATGGAGTTCAGCAGAATCGCGCCTCAGTGCGCCTGAAACAGTCAGCAGCTGTAAGTGGGACTTTTCTCCTCTCCTTACCAACGCTTCGTATGCAAGTGTTGGCAGAAGCTGCATGACAATATCTGTGCTTGCTTTGGCAGCACATACTCCAGATTGGTAAGTAAACCATGCAAACTATGTGTCAGGTAAGTAAACCATGCATGCCCTTTCGCTACAAGCATATACGATGCTGGAGCGATGTACGACTATGGTGCCCGCTCGCACGTGCAGCGGGCGTCATGACCGGCAGATCTCTGCTGTTTCACATGGCAGAGACCTGTGGCTAAATACCGTGACCGGCAATAATGCCGATCGCGGTAATTAAATGCTTTTAGATACCGTGATCAAGTGAGATCAGTGCACCTAAATGCACAAACACCTGGAAACTCTCGCTTCTGGACTTCCTACCAATGCCCCTTGTGGCCAATTCGGGCATCGGTGGTTGTGCTAAACACTCTATGCCTTGCTGATAAGGCTGAAAGTGTTCATGCTGCAATTCTTATTTTGGCCACCAGATGGCAGGTCAGGGTAAGAAATGAGCAAAGTTGACTGTAAATGGCAAATATAAAATCCCTGATAAACCAAAATAACAATATATATTAACATCATGGGAATCACCGTGACTGAAAAAGCCCAAACTATTAAAATAGAAAAAAATAATTCCAATATGGCGAATAGTGTAATGGAAAAAAGAGTTAAAATGGCTGATTTGGCTTTTTTTTTTTTTTTTTTTTTTTTTTTTTTTTTATTGCTTTTCTTACCTCCCCAAAAAAGTGATCAAAAAGTCACACACTCCAAAATGGTATCAATAAAAAGTATATTGTTCCGCAAAAAATGAACCCTTAAACAACTGAGCAGACTATACAAAAGTTATAGGGGGTCAGAATATGGTGATGTAAACTGAGATATATTATTTATATATAATTTATTTCTATTTTTTTCACTAGACAAAAAAAAAACTATACATCTAGGGTATCGTTGTAATCGTACTGACCCAGAGAATGGAGGGAATGGGTCAGTTTTGCCGTAAGCAATTCACTAAATTTAAAGATACCTACAGTTTTTTTTTTTTTAAGAAGCAGCATCACTTAACGAAAATAAATTCCCCTTTAAAACATAACGTTTAAATATTATGTTATTAAAAATCCAACTACAATAACTTCTGATAACGAAAGATATTATAGATACTTGTGCATATAGTTAATTAAGGTACAGTCAGATTATAGAAAGCTCACCACATCAAACTATTCACACTGCTATTTGACAGGAGTATTATCTATATTGACAGACATCAACTCTAGATAGATCACCACCATATGGTTACTCTTAGTACTGTTGACCAGAGGAAGATATTAGTATCGACAGGAGTATAGATACCCAGGTATCAGGTGGTTCCTTCTTGATGATCAGTGGACGCGCAGTGCAAATTGTCTTGTCGGACCTTGTCATTCCTGATAATTCTTGATTCTATTCTAGGGAAATAGGACCAGTTTGATTATAGTGTCCAGACCGATAACAAGTCCCACTCATAGGCAGTTTGGATGACTATCCCTATCGACTATGCTTACCCTGCCTATAAGCGGAGTAATCGCTCCGACAGGTGTGGCCCCACTTCTCGTGGCTGTGCCCTATTATGTTGTCCCTGCCTGCCAAATTCCCATACGGTGGGGACTGCCAGACGTAGATAATAATGGTTCCACAACTTGAATATAAAAAATCTAGAGGATAAGGTATCCAGGTAGGGACCTTCAAAGGTGGTGATATTGTTAATGGGCATAAAGCTTAAATCCAGATGCATTTCCCCTATCGAATGAAGAGGTTCCTCGGGGATCCATTATTATGATAAATATCCAAGTCCAGGAATGCCATTTCTTTTTAGTTAATTTCATGAGGAAAATACATCCCAATGTTATTTTGATTTATATCTTTTATGAAGTCCTGCAATATAGCTTCTATATAAAAATAATCTTCATATAAAAGAGGATAATAATAAAAACATAAAAATTATATTATCCTTCAGGCGGACATAAACTCGCCTCTAAGTTCTTTTTTATCAAGTATCTTAATTTGATTTGTGCAAGCAAATGGACAATTGTATATGCAAAAATATATAATCGTTATATATAAAAGTTACAAAATAATGCCCAAAATGTACCACACGGTGGTGTTGACACACCCCTATCTGACCAGCACAGTATGATTTAGTGATTTATGATGACCAGTGTCATACTTTTAACAAACAGACTCATATACCAAGAGAAACTTAGGATCTTCTGTTTATCAAACAGGCATTAGCAATAAAACACGGATATACAGGAAAATAACGGTTACCCCTTGACTCTGTTTTCCTATGACCAATCAAAAATATGATATTAATATGATAAAATATTCAACTCTGCAATCAGACTAAGGAAAATAACTTTCCAAGGGTTTAGTCCTCTTTTCAAATAATGTCAGATCTTCCATTAACAATATGCATCTTTGCAAAGAGAATAATCAGCATTATGGAGGCACCTAACCCTATATATTCCCACAGTATGGGTACTCTTGGCTATATACCGAGAGAAATATCTCATTAATATCACGAGTAGTAAACAAAATATACGTTACCGGGTCAAAGGTAGACAGAGTTCAGATGGGACCAGTTCTGAAGAACTTTCCTAGTAATCCCTCCAAAAAAAAAGTCCAAGTTTCTTCTGGTAAAGTTTTTCTTTTTGATTGGATGGATATATGGATCTCTATATAGCTTAATATGGATCTTTGGATCTCTATGGCTTCCTCTTGCTACTCCGCACACGAGTAATTATCCCCCCCCCCCCTTATCTAAGAATCATCCCCTTTAGATTAGGGATTCCCAATCAGGTAAGGTGGGTGTATTCACATTCTAATAACATTATTATGTCATATCAACTCCTAATATGGTATAGAACAAATAATTAAATAATATAATATTGTCCATCTGCCTCCAGATGGCACTGTGGTATTGCAGATGAACATCACAACTTTTAAGCATTAAAATTAAATATCTAATAATACGTTCTCATGACCTCCTTGACCTTTTAACATACATCATTGAGGAAGGTCTTTTCATGACTCTTAATTACCTATATCCTGGACTTGTTGGAGTTGGCTGTCTTCTCGTATCTTTTTGAAATATTGGTTGACTTGATGAAAATTTTATAAAACGGCTTTGACGCTTGGCATCGGAACTTGTACATTTCACTTATCTACATCCATGAATAACTTG